>NC_071355.1:65549281-66845114 GCF_943734655.1 Sabethes cyaneus
GCTCCGTACAAAAAATCGTAATGAAACGATCATATTAGAAAGATATTAGCTTGCCGTCGTAGCTAAAATGCTATAATGTTAGATCGCCAGAGGCGCCGTTTTGCATAAATTACTATGCATTTGATATATAATAAAAATCGCCTATCGCAAGCAGCTTGAACTTCTCCCGCAGACAACCCGCTGCCTATCGGAGTAGATCAGCATTTCATCAGCTTGACCACTACTGCCGTCCAGCACACTGCTGCGGACAGCACACTTGCCCCCGGGGGACCTACGGCAGATAGTACCCCGATCGAATGACTGCACCAGAGCCACAAAGAGCCACATTTCGCGGTTTGACATTAGACTGGCCGACTGTAAGCGAAGCGGCGGTGCGGTGGTTGGTTTCGATTTGGCCTCCTCCGAGATAGGGCAAGTCGTGCATTTCTAAAGGGCGCACTCCTAGATGCACCTACGTGATGGAGAGTTCGATGTTTCTCGCACGCTCTCACTCGTGTCCCCGGGTCCGTAACCGCACCGCCGAAACCTTTTCCGACCGAGCTTAGGGTGACCAACCGACTGGACCGCAGCCGAAGAACTCTGCAATTATTCAAAGTATGGCAGGTTGGCCGTCCTATGCTGCATTGCATTAATGCACCGAAAAAGCATAAATCACATGAGTGTATGAGCAGCGCCTCTTTGGTTCATCATGCTGTTGCAAGTGAGGGAGAGAATTTCGAATTGTTCACGATTATGTGTTCATGAGCTTCTTCAGCATGTTTGGGATTTTTGTTTTGTCCGCCGTTGTCAGCCGCCCCACCGAGGCAACGTTTTGGGACGGAACTGACTACGGCTGGGGGCACATCCCCATCATCCCAGGCAGGAGCACATTTGCACTGCGCTGATTATCTCTGCTCTTTGTTGATTTATTGGTTTCTAACAAGACCTCTCGGCAAACATATACTTGCGGCCGACCGAAACTGCCGCTGCCATCGCCAATTGTCTCAGACTGTCACTGTGGGCCCTGCTAGACTGGTAATGCTTACTAATGCACTAATGCTGCTGTCGGCAAATGTGTGGGAATTCGTTTCAAGCCTGCTGACTGGGTTGACCTCCCCTGCGGTCTGTGTGTCGTCATGAAATGGCAATTGCTCACGCTCACCATCACACCAGTCAAGCCAGATTGCTTAGAAGAACAGCCGGAGAACGCGCAAGCGGGGGAGGTGGAACCAACGAGTTCAACATCTGGCCTCTTCCAAGATTTCAAAGTTGACTTTTTTGCCCTACTGCAACTCCTCGTCAAAGCACATACTTGTGAATTCTAATTAGGATCACAGCGAGATGTCCGAAAAACCCGCAAAACCGCAACGCAATACACAACAAGCGTTTTTGTCCTCCGAAAAATGACTTCATTAAGCAAATGTTTCAGAAATTGGACAGGCAGAACCGAGAAAAATTTCATCGTGGTCACATCACATTCGACCGGCCGAAATTGGCTTCCTTCCATATGGTCGTCCAGCCAGTACATATTATTGGCCTGACCACCGCAAGAAGGTTCCCACCGGGTTCACTTTTGCTTTCGACCGTCGCTCGTCGTCGTCCGAAGGAAGGACAGAAAGCAGGCAGAATAAAGCCGCTGAATAACCACCACATGACTCCTCGCTTCGAAGCTGCGAAGAAACTTGGACTGTGAATCTGAAAGGAGATGAGGCAGAAAAAAAAGAAAACCGAAACCACATTACCGATGGTTGCCTTCCCTCACCGTGCTCGTTGCGACTTATGGGTCACCGAACATCCACTGCTGAAATCAAGACAAGCAGCTCACAAAAAATAAAATGATTTAATATATATATGAACCGCACTGCTTTGGCCCTGATCTCGCGAACATTGAAGTGTTGCCCACTAGTGGGGTTCTTGACTATTTGCTAATTAGGGTTTCACAGGAATCAATTTTAAAGTAAACTTAAGTAGGTTAAAACTTTATCAATCAACATTTTAATTTTAGGAGGCACGCCCAACTATTTACTGGCATCCCTGTTGCAAAGACACACATGTGCGCATCCCGTTAGAATGATGCATCGCATAATCTAGTATCATCATCATCAGCAGCAGCAGCTTCAGGACGAACCTGATACCCTCCAGGAGGAGAGATCTCCAGTGTAAAAATCTTACTTCACAGCATCATCAGTACCAGGAACAGCAGCAGCAGCAGCACAACGTGTCGCTGTAATAGCCAAGGACCAGCAGATCTCGACATTTCTATGGCCGCTGCACATGACAAATTTAATTTGTTATGTGGTCTCTGGTGTATGGTTCCATTTGACCAAGAAAAGTAAGGAAAAAAGACCGCGCAAGCGGGAAGGCGGTGATGGAAAAAGAAATCTGTGCCATACCGAGCTTAGCCGAATTTGTACCGAATTGAGTCACCTACAAGGAGCATCGTACTTTTGTAGTTGTGGAAAACTCAGGAATCATACTTTTGTTTGCGCTTTTTTCTCTCATTTGAATGGTTTATCCACCTTGTCTTCGTTTTGAAAATTTTGGGTTTGATAAGAAAAGTTTTGATGTAGGGTGTTGGATGAGTTCGTCTATGGCGGGACTTTGTCTACTTTCCCGACATACAGACGAAAAAACAGTATTAGAACCAATTTTGATGCGAATTCCATTCAACCTATTCCTGGATATCAATGTTTATGGAAGGCTTCATCGTTATCGATGAAAAGATAATGTTTTTACATTACTTGATCAGTATAGCGATATAAAAAATGGAAAAAACATTGATTTGTTTGTAACTTTCTACCGTGTGAGTAACAATTGTTGAAATTGAACTAGCTATTTTACGTTCACGGAATTTCATCACAATCTGTTAGGCGATTATCGAGATGGTATCGGAAATCATGTCCATCATCGTGTAAAATTTGACTGCTTCCCACAGAGGGATCAAGGCAACGCACTGTGGGCAGAAACGAGCCAAAAAACGGATGCAATTCAGTGTGCTCCTAAGCAAAATTCTCCGGCGAATCGCGAGGTGTTTATACCGTTCCTGTTTGACATCGGAAAGTATGCCATTTGGCCAATTTTTATATAATAAGAAAAGAGTATGAAGAAAGAAATGGGAGAAGAGAAATGGGAAATGAAAAGCGAGAAATACAAGTGAGGAATTAGAAGTGAGTTATGAGAAATGTGTAATGAGAAGTAAGTATTAAGAAGCAAGTAATGAGAAGCAAGTAATAAGAAGTGTGTAATGATAATGATAAGTGAATAATGAGAAGTGAGTAGTGAGTTGGGACTAATGAGTTCTGACTAGTGAATAATGAGTAATGATTAGTATGTAGTGAATAGTGAATAGTAAATTATGAATAGTGCTTAGTGATTAGTTTACAACTACCTGTACAACACATTTACAACAGGCATAACTAATGATAACTCTTCCCAAGCAACAATGTGAGTTTTATTGTACTCTTATGGTGATCTTCAAGACAAATTTTGGTCTTAAAAACCATCATAAGAGTGCAATAAAACCCAAATTGTAACTTGGGTTCTTTCAGAGGTCTGTCCCAAGATGCTCAATTCTGATATATGTGAATCTTCTGTGTGTTCTAGTGTGTCTTCTCCAGTTAAAATACTGTGACATTGCAGCTCAACCATAGTGCTCATGAAAATTGCAAATGATATTCGTTGCTCCGTTGGACCGTAGACGTGTCACTGTCGTGGTGCTCCTCGATTTCAACGAGGCTGTTGGCTACATTAAACACTCTCTGCTATGTAGAAAGTTGACGCGTTTATTTGCGCTAGAAAAGTGAGCTATTGATCTTTTCCACTCATTTCTTTCGGAAAGATCACAACACGTCGAGTTTCACGCCATGAAATCAAATTTTTCCAACGTAACTAGTGGGGTCCCGCAGGAGTCAATGTTGGCTTTTGTTCACTTTTGTTCATAAACAATCTGCCTGAGCAATTTCTGCACTGCAAATTCCATCTGTATGCTGATGATTTTCAATTACATTTTGTTAGAAAAACTCAATTTGGACATTAGTAAAATGGACTCAAGCTCAAGCATCGTGCAACATGTGAAAAAAGTCTTACGTTTACCACGACGGCATAAATGCATTCCAATACAATTTTTCTTAGCCAATAGCTAGCTAATGACGTCGGCAACGATTTTATGCAAAATTAGTCCGTTCAAGTGTATTTGCAACGCCGTAATAAGCGGAAGAGAGAAGAAAACCTTTTAGTTGCACATAAGTCCTTTTCATATGTTGCACTAGAAGCGACCGTTTTTAGAGAATGGCTCTCGATGCAGTTCCTAACATTGTAGTTGGGCGCCAAATCAGTTCTTCGCTAGGGCCGTCACGATGTCACGCTACGACGCACTGAAACCAGGTCTAGAATCTGATCCAAAACATGGTCCACAATCTAGTTCTAAAATCTGAAACAAAATTTGATAAAAAAATGTGGTCCAAAATCTGGTTTATAATCCCTTCCAGTTCCGGAATCAGAACCCAAATTTGATGTAAAATTTGGTCCAAAATCTAATAAAAAATGTGATCCAAATCTGACAACTCCAAGATCTTGTACAGGTTCAGAATCTGATGCAAAACCTGATTAAAAATGAGTTCCCGAAGGTGATCAAAAGTGTGATCCAGGTTCTAAATATGAGCCAGGTCCAGAATCCGGTTCAAAATCTGGTTGCAGGTTTAAAATCCGATCAAAAATGTGGTCCAGAATACTATCCAAAACCTGGTCCAAACTTGATAAAAATGTGGTCCAAAATCTGACCCATAATCTAATGGAGGTGCAGAATCTGGTTCAAAATATGGCCAAAATCTAATTTGAAATATATTCTAAAATCTGGCCCAAAATCTAGCCAAAATCTGTTTCAAAAGTTGTTAAAAAATCTCGATCAAAATTTGATAAAAGATTTCTTCCGCAACCTAGTCCAGGTCCAAAATACGGTCCAGGTGCAGAATCCTGTTCTGAACCTGATACAAAATCTGGTTGGTGGATTAAAATCTGATCAACAATGTGGCCCAAAATTTGGTTTATAATCCCTTCCAGAATCAGAAGCCAAACTTGTTGCAAAATCTGTCAAAAATATAAGAAAAATCTGGTCCAAATATGTTAAACATGTGGTCCAAAATCTGATCTAGAATCTGGTGCAACTCCAAGATCTTGTTCAGGTCCAGAAACTGATCTAAAATGAGGCCCCAAAGGTGATCAAAAGTGTGATTCAAAATCTTATTCAAAGATGTTTAAATCTGCTAAAAATGTTGTTCAGAAATTGTCCAAAATGTGGTCCAAACCAGATTAAGAGTCCGGGTCCAAAATCTAATCCTAAGTTTGATTCAAAACTTGGTCAAAAATCTGATTAAAAACGGGTTTAAAAATTTGATCTACAATCTAGTCGAAATCTGTTCTAAAATCTAAAACAAAAGTTAATGAAAATGCGGTTCGCAATCTAGTCCAGGTCCAGAATCTGGTTCAAAAAGAGAGTGCTAAATTGGGCCTTCGCAAAGGCGCCACAATGTCTATGCAAATGGCTAGGGAAATGTCCTGTATACAAATGTTTCTAACGAGAACTATGAAAAACTCAAATTGGCATTCAATTCAGTTGCTCGTTACGTTACGTCCACAATGTGCGCCGACTGGCCGGCTTATCTGAGTTTCAGTCATTTTTTCTATCGCCTACAAAGAATCAATCTTTTGTTAACCAGCTGTGGAACTGACATTGAAAAGAAAGTGTGAGTAGTAAGAGGTGAGTAGTGAATAGTAAGTAGTTAGTGGAAAGTAGTAAGTGGTAAGTAGTGAATAGTGAGTAGCGAGTAGTGAGTAGTGAGTAGTGAGTAGTGAGTAGTGAGTAGTGAGTAGTGACTGGTGAGTAGTGAGTAGTGAGTAGTGAGTAGTGAGTAGTGAGTAGTGAGTAGTGAATAGTGAGTAGTGAGTAGTGAGTAGTGAGTAGTAAGTAGTAAGTAGTAAGTAGTAAATAGTAAGTAACCATGGAAGACATCGCAGTGCGTATCTGATGAATCTGCGTTGTACATCTTCGATTCTGTATGACCAAGTATTTGTAAATCCACACCGAAACCATGTCAAGAATTGACCACACTAGCGAAAAGTAAGGATCACAGTTATTGCTGGCTATAAAACATAGATTGCGTAACACTCTTCGACTTCGTAAGCGTACACGAACCAAGTCTTACTTCAAATGATGATTACACATGGTTAACAAAAGGTTAATATACTACTGAAGTTCCTTGCAGTCTACAATAGATCGCTCAGTAAAGAACACTTTTAAGCCAGCATCAGCATATAACAGCTTGCAACAAGGTGATATAACAAAACAGAAATGGTTCTATGCTACTTTCCTGAGGAACTCTTGAATGATTATAAAAGCGGTATATAGCCTAGTTTTACCGAAACCTGTCAATTTGGTAATACCTCTTAAGCCAGCATACAAAGTTGTTAGAAGCCCCTAAGCGGCTTAATTTTCAAAACAAAATTTGGTTGTCAATACGGTCAACAGCGTCCTTAAGATCTATGTAAATTGTATCAACTTGAGCAGCGTCTTCAATCTGACGAAGACAAAATGAACAGAACTGCAACAGGTTCGTGTTAATTGAACACTTGGGGGAAGGCCGTGATGTTCTATGGAGATGTTCGACTTTGAAAGGTCAGCTTCAATATCGGCAGAACACAGGAGAGCGGCAAGGTCTAAAATGTTTTCGGGGATGTTGCGCATCGTTATCATCAATTTGCTGTCTAGAAAACATGTCGCAATAGGGTTTAGATATTGTCAGGTCCAAAGTGATACACATTTTTGTATGTTTTTGGCAATATGTTGGAGATGGATATCGGAAAGAGAAACCAGGAATATTCCAATTCGCAAGGAACCAACAACTTTCATTGATTCAACATTTAAAAACTACAATTAAATGTCCTCCTCTCCCCGATTTTTAAAGCCAGCTTCTACGCGGGTGGGGTTGTAACAAATATTTGCATTGGTCTAATTGAGGAATAGTTTTTCAAATTCCGTATCAAGAGTGGTCAAGAGATAAACGGTATTATTATTCTAACGAAACAACAGTGAAGCAATAAATTACTATTGTCGTTAGCACAACTTTCTGTGTTATTTACTACAAAAAAATACTTTGCAAATTATCTTTGTATAGTCTCGAACGAAAGAAAGCACAACCGCAACCGTCGCTCGACACAAAATAATAACAAATTTATTACCGTTTAAACATAATTACCGCAACTGTGTCGCGATGCTCAACCGCTGCACAATCGAATTAGTTGACAACTAAACCGAGATGGCGGCAAACATGTCAAGCTGCCGCTCCTGACACAACATTTGGATTAGCGCGTTTCCCGCGTGCCGTGCCGCGGCTCTGCGATTTCCTTATTCGGATTCGGACCAGGTGTACAAAACCGAACCGAACGAACAGTTAATCAAAATTCCTCCCGTAACTAGATTTTCTTGTAAGTTTTTAATTCGATTGCGAGAAATTTGTCCGTTCTCCTAGTTTCGGGTCGGGACTGTCCCCGTGCGGCACTACGGTGGAAGTGGAAAGCGGAAAAACACAACACCCGCACGCAAACGCAACGTCGCGTCTGGTTTTTTGCCGGGTAACAACCAGTGCAATCGTCAGTGTGCCACCAAAATCGGAACCCCTTTGGGAATGCGAATCAATTCAATTAATTCCGTAGACAAACTTTTATAATTAGCTCTGACCGAAAACGGTTACTGGGTACCACACAACAAACAACAGAACTGTCGTGGCGTCCCCTGTCTGTGGGGGTATGGCGTGACGCGGTGGCTGGAGGGGTCAGTCCAGCCAATCGGCGTTAGAGAAGAAATTCGAAACAAACTGCGAGGGCCATTGATGGGATAGAGGGGATGACTGGTGTGGAAGGTCCCATTCATATTTGTCCCATCTCCAGCATGGTTTTTCGCTAATGGGTTATTTTCCAGCTGGCCAGTGCACGGATTGAGGCGGTGGGATGGGCCGTATTCAGCGAACCAAAGTCACCCACCAGCTCACGTTAGTTAAAAGCTATGAATACTTTGTATGAATGTATGAAATATAAATCAGTATAATTTAGCTGAAGTATTTTCGTAAATTTTGTTTACCTAATTTTAAATTTTCACACAAAAAATATTTTTAATTCATAAAATTAACTTTGCTAACTGCCTACGGGCCAGTTTCTGCTTCGGGCACCGGCTCACAGCTCGAGGTCTTTGTCATCTTTCACCTTTCGGACTTGCCTATTTGCCTCTGCACATATAAACATTTTTCCCGCTTTCAATAGTTCATTGAATTTGGCCGCTTCTTTCCCCCCCTTCCGAAGTCACAACCCACCGGGTGCGCTGGTGGCGTGTGTGTGCAAAGCAAAGCCAGCCTAATGTCCAAATCCCAGAAAACGGTCCAAATCTTCTGCCGCAGTTGCTTCTTCCTGTCGTACTACCGACCGCCATCCCATCATCGCCTGTCCTCGCGGTCCTTCTGCACTTTGGTTTGCATTTCCAGCGCTCGCTTGTCTCAGACGGCCTGGCTCACATTGAAAGCGATCGACCGTGAGAAATTATATGCAAGCACAAGAGCCGACGACAACGGCAAACCAACTGAGTCACACTAGCAGCGGCAGTGCGAGCAAAAAAGCTTAACCAGCCAGAAGAAGGAAGAACTCTCGGTTTGCTGGTCATGTCGTTTAAATAATAGTAACAAGGCAGCCCCCACCTTTTGCCATGCCGAAGAAGTCAGCTTCCTTCACGTGAATCTTGCTGAAGTCGCTGTCGTGCGGGGACAGAGGCAGGCCGGGAGCCCACGATAAATAATATTTACTATTATAAAAGTTGATTTATTGTGGCAGAGTGTATTGAAAGAAGCTGGGCGCGAAGGACTTGGCCGGACGAGGCTCAGGAAGAAAAGAGTTAATATTAAGTGACAAATTTTTATGCCTCTGCTCTTTTGTGTCGGTGCGGGGAGCTTTGTAGCTGAGAATAAAAAAAAAAGATTTTTTTTCGTGACCTGTCACAGCTAAGTGAGTTCTGAGGGACAAAATGTGGTCGTATGAAGTGGGTGGATCCATTATGGGTTGTCACCCAGGCGTACGCCGACCGCAGCAAGCTACAGCTCGACGCAAACCTTTAGTTTTACAATTAGTCAGGTATGTTGAGCCCGAAAAATAGGATCTATTGTACCAGAGTACTTCTTCCGCGTCTTATAATGGTTGCTCGGTGACTGCTGTTTCCAGCGTGGGAGCTAAACAAGCTTTTATATTACCGTTCGTTATTTGCACCGAGTAGCCTAGAAACGACGACAACGGCAATAATCAAATCAACGGCTCTAGCGTAAATTTTTACACGCTCGGACTCGGACCCAACATCTACCGCGCATGCTTTCGGCGGGGCCTGAGGAGCGAATTCATTGATGAATGGCTGGATCGCTGTCTTACACGTGCGTGAAGTCGCTAGGTGGCGTCGTTAGTTGAAGCAACTATAGATGGTCAGCACGCGATTATGCTGAGAAGAAAACAAGAACAACGGTGCAAAATATTGGCATATGTTGAAGAAATAAAACGGGATGGTTATGTCACATCGTATCTTCCATTGAGTGAGGTCAACTTACTATGCGAGTTGTGAACGAGTCTGTAGTGCGAGTATTAAATGGATAAAGGGTGTAGGGAATAAAGTTTGTCATCTATTGCTGGAGTGACATAACTTTGTTAGAATTCTGATTTACTACTATCATTCAACATATTCGTACTTTTTCTCACCATTCTACATAAACCAGCTGACTAGGGTTGCTCTACTTCGGGTCTAACTAATGTTGTTGACATATTTTGTGCTCAAAATAATCATGGGTAGGCAAAAACGTACCTGAAAGAAATAAAAAAATAGAACATTATTATGGGCATTTATACTCAGTATTCAAAAATATAGCATATTGTTATATTTAGATTCTTTAGTTTTTTGTTCCTATTTATTCCTATTTATGCTTGCGAGAATTACAAAATTTTGTTTTTTTAACATTTTTTGTGGCCTACAAACAAAGTGTAATGCAACAAACAAAGCTATTCTCCTCATTTTGATATCCATTCTCCCCTTCTAGCTTCTAAAATCGAATTCTTCCCTTTTGCCATCTAGATGCTTGTGCAACTGCCTTCAGTCCAAATGCAAGAGAAACGCAACCTCTTACTTATTTGGACTGACTGACTTATTTGGATCTCCTCACCCTTGTTGGGGACCCCCTCCCCGTATTGTTAACCTCCAGTGCTGATTTCCTTATGTCAAATATACATGCATGCCAAATTTGGTCGAGAACTGTGAAGGCGTTCTGGAGTTATGCCGGAACATACATATTCACGGGCCAAAACCCAAGCAGCAATTGAAGTTTTATTGTGTTCCTCTAGTGGTTTTCATAACCAATTATCATACAACCGCTAATAAAATTATGAGCTCCACTTACTTACTTTACTTTAGTGGCAACGGTCCGTTACCGATCCTGCGCCGAACGAACGCCCTCGGTCCTGGGCTGCCGTTCTCCAATCCCCACGAATACCAGCTGAACGTGCATCGTCTTCGACAGCACACACCCACCGGGTGCGGGGTCTGCCTCGGAGTCTACGGCCTATTCCTGGTTCTCTGCTGAAAATAGTTTTGGCTACTCTTTCATCGGGCATTCTGGCCACGTGTCCAGCCCACCGTACATGCTGCTACATTGCATTACCTTCACTATATCAGCATATTTGTATACTTGGTACAGCTGGTGATTCATGCGTCTGCGCCACACCACATTTTCCATTTTGCAACCAAGTATAGATCGCAAAATTTTACGCTTAAATACCCCAAGCACTCGCCGATCAGCTTCCTTTAGCATCCATGATTCGTGTCCGTAAAGGGCCACCGGGAGGATTAGTGTTCTGTAGAGCGCCAGTTTTGTGCGAATTTGCAAACTACGGGACTTCAGCTGGCTACGTAATCCGTAGAAAGCCCGATTCGCGGCTGCAACTCGTTGTTTCACTTCGCAGCTTACATCGTTGTCACATGTCAAGAGTGTACCAAGGTATATAAATTCCTCCGCTACTTCAAATCGTTCCCCATCTAACTCCACCTCGGCACCAACGCCACTTGGGCTCCCACGTTCCCTACCAGCAATCATGTACTTCGTTTTGGCGGTGTTAATGGTCCCAATCTCGCCGCTTCCCTTTTAAAGGGCCTGAAGGCCTCTTCCACTGCTCTACGGTTGATTCCGAAGATATCGACGTCATCCACAAAACCAAGAAGCATGTGAGATTTCGTGATGATAGTTCCATTCCTTTCCACGTTTGCCCTTCGTAATGCACCTTCCAAGGCAATGTTGAATAGCAGGTTAGAGAGTGCATCCCCTTGCTTCAGTCCATCCAACGTCATGAAAGCAGCTGAGGTCTCACCCGTTATTCTAACGCATGATTTGGATCCGTCCAGCGTCGTACGAATCAGCGTAACCAGTTTCGTCGGAAAACCATGTTCTACCATTATCTGCCACAGCTCATTTCGTTTAACTGAATCGTACGCCACTACAAAGTCCACAAACAGATGGTGTATCTGCAAGTTGTACTCCCGTAACTTGTCTAGCAACTGACGCAGGGTAAACATCTAATGCGTCGTGGAGCGACCCTCACGAAAACTAGCTTGGTACTCGTCGACGAAGGACTCTGCTAACGGTCTCAGTCTGCAGAACAGGATACGGGAAAGCACCTTGTAGGTAGAATTGAGCAATTCAATTCTTCGATAGTTTTTACACTCCAGTCGATGTCCCTTTTTGAAAATTGGGTAAATGAGGCCATCCAACCACTCCTCCGGCATTTGTTCTTCCTCCCAGATCCTGACAATGATCCGGTGGATTGTTTCGTACAGCCGCTCGCTCCCCGCTTTTGGAAATTCAGCCGGGATACCGTCCTTCTCAGCAGCCTTAACGTTTTTCAGCTCACTGATTGCTTTTTTAACATCCTCCTGTGTTGGTGGCTTCACAGCTTGACCATCGATCCTGACAATTCCGATCCTGTCCCTGCTGATCTCCCAATTTACCTCTCCATTCAATAGTGTCTGAAAGTGCTCCTTCCACCTGGCTGCCACCGCCGTTTTGTCGGTAAGCAGGTAGCCAGCACTATCATTGCACATCACAGGCATGGCAAAATTCCTGCACCTCACCGTTTTATAGAAACTCCGTGTGTCGTTGCTGGCTTATCGCTCCTCTGCGCCGGCACGGAGCACGTGCTCCTCGTACTCGCGTTTCTTTAGACGATTGATTCTTTTTTCCGCAGCTCTAGTCTCTCTGTACCTCTCTCTGTTTCGACGCGTTGCCGCAGTGAGCATGCGACTCCTGGTCTGGTTCTTTTCATCTACCACTCTCTGGCATTCGGCATCAAATCAGCTGTTACGCTGTCTTCCACGCGTCGTGCCTACCACCTCTCTCGCAACTGTTTCGATGGCACCATGGATGTTCCTCCACCGCCCATTTCTATCTTCTCTTTCTACCTGCTGTGTTTCTACCGTGTTCGAAAGCCTCGCGCGAATTTTACTCACTACGAGATAGTGGTCAGAGTCGATATTTGGTCCCCGAAAAGACCGTTCATCGATAACATCCGAAATGTGTCGACCGTCAATCAAGGCATGATCGATCTGAGAGCTAGAGTCTCCATTTGGATGCCTCCAGGTGTGTTTCCGAATATTCAAACGTGGAAAGTAGGTGCTACAGATGGCCAATCCTCCGCGGCAAAATTTATGAGCCTCAGACCGTTATCATTGGTCGATAGATGAAGGCTATGTCTTCCAATAACTGAACGGAAGAATTCGTTTCTCCCGATCTGCGCGTTTGCATCGCCGATGATGATTTTCACGTCGTGTTTTGAGCACTCTACATAGGTCCTCTCAAGCCTGTCGTAAAACTCATCCTTAGCATCAGCGGATTTATCATTTGTCGGTGCGTATAAGTTGATTAGGCTAGAGTTGAAGAATTTGCCCTCAATCCTCAACACCCATATACGGTCATCGACGGGCCTCCACCGGATAACTCGTTGCTTTTGCTTTCCCAACACTACGAAATCGACTCCATGTTCTGCTTTTTTACCGGCACTGTAGTAGATGTGGTACTTGAAAGAAGTGCCTGCAATAGGGTCTACTGCACGGAACTCCCTTTCTCCGGAATTTGGCCACAGAACTTCCTGAATAGCAGCAATCTCCACTCCGAGTTGATGCAGCTCTCGAGCAAGCAAGCCAGCCCGTGCCGATTCATGGAGAGTTCGGACATTCCAGGTACCAAGTTTCCAATCGTTATCTCTTAATTATTTCCTTGTCCCTTGCCGTGTCCTATACCGATTGTTCCGTACTGAATTTCTTTCTTTGTTGTTCGTGGTAATTGAGTTTTCGGTATACTACCTCACCAGGGTCGCGATACCTACATCCCGCTGATGGGTCTGTCATCTTAAGTATAGCTTGCGGGATACAGCATTTCATATTCAGCCGCCCGTTTCGAGACAGACGCTGTGTGAGCCGCCCTTCACCTGGAGAATAGTCGCTCTAGGTCGCACTTCCTAGCTTAGCTGCTTCAGTAAGTACATGAAGCATTTCCGGGTAAGGCCATCGGCCGTCATCATTTGACTTAGATCTACGTGGAGGCGCCAGGTGGGAGCTTGAGAGAGCCAGAGCTATATTTGACGCACCTTCCAGGTAACTCTCTCCATTTCACACTCATTCATATGAGCTCCACTAGAACCGCTATAAAACTTGCTTCCGACCAAGAGATCCATTCTTCAAAAGGTTTTTATAATTTCTTAAAAATTCAGGCCGTAAGGTCAAGTAGGTATATTACGCTCTGCTCTGCTGAAAGCAGCAATAAAGCCGATTACGCTTTTCACTGCTTTTCGCTTTGGTCGACTTGCTTGCTGAGACGCTAAAGTTGAATTTTGAGCAAACCTTGAGATATATATCATGTAATATTTCATAAATTTGCCATGAAACAACTAACAAATGGCCCGGTTCTGTAAAGAAGAACAGGGCTTTCAAATGGAGTAAAAAAATGTTGGCGGCCATCTTGGATTTGGTCGCCATATTGGATTTTATCAAAAAATGACCATTTTCACCATGAGCTCCCCAACCGATTTTAATTTCAAGACCACCATCGGAAAGCTGAGAAAAGATGCTATAAGGAACGAGGTATCAAAAGTGTAATTCTTATTTTTTTAACTATTTTCAACCAATTAAACGCAAAAGTTCTAATATTTGAAGACCTCGTGTCAGTAGTGGCCCCGTTTCAGCGAGAATTACTCAAGGCTAAATTTGACAAAAAAAAAACATTAAACAAGATCGAAAGTAAATGAACGAGGCTGAGCAAAAATTAAAACCTAATCAAAACAAAGTTGAAATAACTTCCGAACATATAAGAGAAAAGGCACAAATTCAGTAATATTAAAGCAAAATAATGACATTGAAATGCTCAATTAAAATTACTCAAAAAATACTGTAGTAGGTATTTGAAAGATCCGCAAAACGAAATGGAAAAACTGTTAGTACCAGCGAACACAAGCCAAATTAGAACATAAAATTTCAAGGAAGTTGTAAAAACAATTAACCAAAATTGATCAAAATATGCATTTCATTGATTTCAAATAAATTAGATTGTAAATTCAGGTGAATTGAACTCACAATCGACAGGTCTGCTACTGGATCGTGGGCTTTATTTTCTATCAAATTCCGGTCACGGCACTATTTTTAAAGATTAGGGGTTCTCCGTAGCCGCAAGGTTACCGACTTTGCCTTGACAAGCGAGTGGTCGTGAGTTCGAATCTTAGTAGGATCAGGCCATTCGATGTCAAGTGACCTTAGCATGGGTTTATTCTCTGGCCCCTTATTACCATTCCTTCATGCTAAATTCTATATGCCTCCGTAAAAGCACTCTTGACAGTGCAAATAGTCAGTTTTATCGTTAAATGTACTCGTCAGCCGCACCAGGGATGGCTGTAATTGGAGACAGTACTGGCATTGAGGAGCAAGGTGGATAAAGTACACACTTAAAAAAAAGCGCCGAAGTCGGCTAAATTTTGCCGAGATTTGGACAGCCGAGCGTTCGGCAAAATTTTTTTATGATGCCAAACGTTAGTAAAGATCCGTAAACGTCGATTTGCAAAACCGAAATTTTTACCGAACGCTCGGCTGTCCAAATCTCGGTAAAATTTAGCCGACTTCGGCGCTTTTTTTTAAGTGTGTAGATCTAGAATTGAACGATGGGTAAACCCCACTACACGCAAGCACGCATAAAATTTAATAAGCATATCGCTCATTTAATAGCGATTATAGCAAAATGCAGTGCATGTTATACAGCAAACACCCGGGAGATATCACAATAGATCAACGATACTGGTCACAGTGATAAGTCCATACAGGAAAGAAAAAAGATTCCCATGACGTCTTTCGAAACCTCTGGGTAACCTAATCATAACTATTCCTCGGAGCCGCATTGAGTTAAACACAAAATAGTATAACCATCCTTAAGATAAGCACAATTTGAGATGTTCGATAAGGTCACAAATTACCAAACTCGGGGTACGGCTGGCCGAGTAAAACAAGCCGCCGAACGGGAAAGCGTGCAATCACTTCCAAAGCTCCCACCGCCAATGGCCGAGCAAGCACCTAGCGAAGCACAATCCGACATTCAAACATGAAATGATAATAAAACAAACATTGAGCTGATTCTGCAAAACCGTACCACCTTCCTACCATCGCAGCCCGGTTCTATCTCCGTCTGTGGTCAGGTCCGCAGCAATTGAATTATGCACATCTTCCCCGGCGCGTTCGACGGTTGTTTGTTCCGATCCCCGGTGGTACGGCGAAAGCCGCCTATATTAAAAGTAATAAAGTGAAAAAGGCAGTGCAGAGTAAGCATAAAGTAAAATAAATAGAACTGCGGTCAAAAATATCAAAATTGATCTTAATCTTCTGCCAGTTCCGAGCCGACAGTCCAGCGCGCTCCATTGGAACACCTTGCAGAGCGCGGTTCGGTTTTGTGTGTGACCGCAGTGACTTTTATTATGCAGTGCAGTTTTCCACCAGCGGCCAGCTCTCTTTGACATAGACCGGGAGCCACAGCAAGCCCCGGAGAGGTAACCGGGACAGTCAGAGCTCGCGTAGATTCTTATCGCAAGCCGACGGTGACTACCTTTTGGTCGACTTCTGCGCTGCACCAAGATGCAGGCTGAAATCAGCACTACCACTGCTCGGTTGGAGAGCATAGCGAAAAATTAAAATAAAAACTACAACCTGGCGACAAAAAAACGAATCATCGAGAAAATCCGTTGTAAAGGGCGGGCAGGAAGATTTGACGTGCGCCGGCCTTTTACAACGAAGCTACTGGCTGATGGTCGTTGTCGTCGTCGTCGTCGTTGCCGCCGCCATCGAATAAGTACCCGCAAAAACGCGATTTGAATATTTGTGCAATCCGTGATCCCGCGTCCAATCGTCCAATTTCCAGAGCAAAGCGCCATGGGAAAACGGAGAATCGATTTACGAGATTACGATCTCCCGATTTCTCGCTGGCTTCGTTTGGGTACGGTTGCGCTGCGGTTCGAGATCTGGCTGGAATCGGAAAGATAGTTATCTGGCTGAGGGCGCCCATTGCACCGTATAGCATTCCATCCCGATGGCCGTTGGGGTCATCGGACCCCGGTGGACAGTGCTCGTCTTCGTTCTTTGGCGTGGCTGTGATTTTTGTGAAGAGCAAGCCAGCTCCGTACAAAGTTTTGTTTGGTGTTCTGAATCAAATTATTGTTTAAGTAAAGCTTCGCTGAATTTTGTAAAATGCCGCCTAATTCTTTTGTATTTTTCTTCAAATGTGCTCTCTTGTTTAATCAAACTAAAGCAGCGGAAAATGTGTGTCGTTAACATTAACACCCAAACATTGACTGTTGCTTTAAAATTTAATTATTGATTTACCCAATTTCATTACACAATCTCCTGTCGCAGCTTATACCGTGACCCAGCGAACTGCTTTTCCGCTTTTTCGTACTAACCAGGCCAACTGAACCGGCCGGAGGTTAGCTGCTTCCTGTGAAGGACTTTTAATTTTGGCAGATAGTCACAATCTCTGGTAGCACCACTCATCGGAACACTGGCTAACAGCAGAAGCAGTAACCTCTTTTCGGTGAACCAGCTAATTTCCACTGCGTTGCTTCTGTCTGCGCCTAGAATCGTGATTGATATCGGTATCATCGCGGTTACACATCTCAAGTGAAGTGCGTACATTCAATATGCTGCCAGTGACCGTTCAAGAATTTTCCCCTGAACCAAACGCAGATTGATAACATCACCTACCAGAGCAATCGAACCGCTTCTCCTGCTGGGGTGATTCGTGCAGCAGCGCCTGCTAAAGGGTTGCAGCTGGCTGCTGACTGCTAATGGCAAGGATATCCTCTCCCATGGACGTGATTACGTGGACGAAAACCGGCACCCACTTGAGCGTAATTTTCCAACCCACCCTATACTGGTTGATGCCTGCCAGTAGGTGAACCGGTGAGATGGTCATGATAAAGCTTGTTTGCCACTCGCCAGGAAAAAAGCAGCTTTGTTGTTGTGGCCAACCAGAAAAATTACCTTCCGAACCGCAACTGCCAATTCATTGTCGCTCGTCCGTTCACCGTTCCGGAGTTGAGTTGACGAGTCGCGGTGACAGCCAGTAGAGCTGGTCGGTCGGTCAGAGCCGGTCGGTGGTCGGTGGCTTGAAACAAGCGGTGTCCCGAAGCGGACGCCCGCAAGGTTCGCTGATTTCGAACAATGGCAGTCCGTGCATCGTTGGCAAAATTTTGTCCCTCCCCGGGTTGGTGGTGGTGATGTGCAGTGTCCAATGTTGCAAAATTTTGCGCTCCCCAGAGGACCTGTTGTTGGTATCGTTGCTATCGACACATGTGTGAGCGGTTGTATGTGTGTGTATGTAGCGATGTTAGTAGGTACCTGTTCGCGTTCGACGGAATGTGTGGTTTCCATCGCTTTTTTCTCGGTCCTTGAGATCTAACTAGATGACAAATATATTTTTCGGCAAGGAAATTTTCAAACAGTCAGCTTCAAAGGCACCGACGTGTCCAGGATGCTGTAAATTGGGGCACCTACCTCAGCTTCATGGCTTAAAATCGAATTTAAAATTTCTTCGATATCTGGAGTTGTCATCCAGTTATCAAAGAAATTTTTAATTCAGTCATCAAAATTCAACAAGTTTGATAAAATAAGTCGTATTTATATAGCTCGATATTATTAAATAATTATAACTTTTGGCATTGAACACAAATTCAAATATTTAATGTGTAAATCTAAATATTTGATAAGTTGGCCGTAGAAGCTCTAAACACGCCAGTGTACTGAGATAATAAGCTCAACCGAATGACTGTCAGTCCAGAGCGTATGTGTTCGTCAACATTTGCATACACAGCGGTCACATTTCGCCGGAGGCTAGCGCTGACACTCTGGTGTGGGGGTTTAAATAAATGATGTCATCCCGTGTGGACATTCGACGACGGACGGTCACTGTTGTTGTTCATTCGCTGGATAGGCGGATCATTAAAATCAGTCGAACTGCTGACAATGGCTTGGTGAGTAATTGTTTGCCAGTTTGTTACTGCTGTTTTGTTACAGTTTGGTTTGTCGTCAAAGAGAGGGGTAACTAACGTCGGTTGTTATTCTGGGGATGATAATTTGGTGCGCGAACAGAAACCATTTTTAAACATTAGAATGGTATTATGTCGATTTTAGAATCCGGCAGAAAATTTCAGATTATGGTCCAAAACCCCTAAAACGTAAAGACTTGAATGGATAAATCCCTAAACCAAGGTGTTATTCCAAGTAACAATTCTAAAGCCACTTGGTTTGACTTGAATTTTATAAAGGGTTTGATGCGGTATCAATCATTACATCTGGTTTTATTATGGTATTACGCAATACTAAGAGAATACGAGTCGAAACACACTTACATACTTAAAAAAAGTACCGAGTTCGGTAAATTATCGTAAATTTTACCGAACTCTGAGCAGCAGAACGTTCGGTAAAATTTGTTTATGATTCCAAACATTACTTATGATCCGTAAACGTCGATTGGCACCATCGAATTTTACCGAACGTTCGGCTGCTCAGAGTTCGGTAAAAAAATTTAAGTGTGTATAGCTATCTATAAAACCATAATAAAACTTTGAATAAAGCAAATTTATTGTGATTGCTTATATTACCACAAAAAGACTAGTTGGCTGCACCACGTCTCTTATAAACTTATCATAAATGTGGCGAAGCAATACAATATGGCGCACCAATCAATTTTGGAGCTTTGTCGCAATCTCGGGTTTTGCAAGTTTCTGAGGTGCTCAACCTTAGATGATTCATTTTGGCAGTTACGTAAGAATGAAAGCGTGGGTAGTTTAATACACAAACTTGGATTTTTTTCTTACAGTAAAGTGGAAAACAACCCCCTCGTTACTTAGGCAGATAAAATAAAGCGGATAGCACTTAAATGGTTGCTGTGATTGCATAAAATTTCGCGAAAAACCTTACGCGGAGTATACCATTTCACGGAAAAACTTTTTGTGGAATGTACCATTTTGCAGGGGTGCAACAAATTTGTAGGATATAAGTTATTTTTTTATAAAAACAATTGTCTGTTGGCTCTACAGCCTAAAGAGCTCGAAAAACGAGTGTACGCTTCTAGCACGGAACAGAAATGGCAATTCAAACAATAAAATTTCGGAAAATCGGCAAAAAAATTTACTTTTGTTATTATTGTTCGTTTCGCAGACTTTTGCATGGAGAATAATAACATGTACATGAACAGCAAGAATAGATTTGGTTTTCACGTTTAAACTTTAAGTAAAAATGCTTCTCTTCTCTTTGTTTTGGGTATGAAATGGGGAAGGCAAACGAGAAAGCGACCAATATAGCTTTTGCCAGCCCAAGCCCCTACCTAGCGCCTCCACGCGGCCATACCCGGTAATACTTTATTGAGTAGCTAAACTAGAGGGTGCGATGCTGCGTGGTTCACAGATGCCAGACCTCAAAACTAAGATTTTGCGCAGACGGCTGCGCAATATGTTATTTTAATTATTTGTTTCGTTTTAGCCCATCAAGCACCTCCTACTGTACGATTAAAACTTTGGCCGTAAGAAGTTTAAATAATACACATGGATATCATGGATATGGCAAAATTTAAATTAATTATTGGATATTAGATGCACTGATGCAAATTCAAATGACGCAATTGTATTTCACGCGACGGATTGCTGGTGAGATTGTTCTATTTTTGCATATGGGTCATTCCACGGGAAATTTAGAGTCAAAATTTTTTTTCTCTTCGGAATATTTTTTTTACGTTCTTTGTTCGAAAAAATCGACACGTATTTTTGTATTTCGATGTTAATGTTGGAATTCGCAAGATATGATTTTTTAAAGTATTGTAATTCGAAAAAATTACTGTTTTTTAAATGCTGATTGTAAACATAGTTTGTAATATCAAAAAATGGCTTTCTACCAGATGTGTTCACTATTTCACAAGCTTTCGAAATTGGTATACCATACCTCCTCTCGATTGTTTTTCAATAGTTAAATAGTGCATTTTTATAAGCAATTGCAATTTTTTCAAAGTTGGAACTTTTTTTTCTCGATTTTTTTTATTTTAAAATAGTTGTTGATCTTTCTCGCAGAAGCATGCAAAATTTGGAAATGGAGAAATGAAAACTCTGGAAGTTATGAGTTTTTATGTCTCAATGCGTGTGTTAATGTCAAACGAGCGGTTATGCTCAATCGATGTTCTAACCCACGGGCAGCTTCATAACGAGGCCGCCTTTGATGCTATTACGTGTAACGTGTCGTTGAAGCACGCATGTTCGTCCGCTCGTTTTCATTAACGTGCGCGCTTCGATATAAAAATTCATAACTTCTAGAGTTTTCATTTCTCCATTTCCAAATTTTGCATGCTTCTTCGAGAAAGATGAACAAATATTTTAAAGTAAAAAAAAATCGAGAAAAAAAAGTTCCAACTTTGAAAAAATTGCAATTATTGAATAAATCTTCCTCATGATCCTTATTATTTGCCTTGCCCTACTAACATGATATACTCTGTTTTCCTGTAACATCTATGAAGGTAGTATGGGTTCCCTGCACTTTCAAAAGTAGATGCTACACTACCATTCCTACCCCTGCAGTTGTTCGGACGTAGCCAGGTACATAATGCGATTATATAGCCACCTACGATGTGTTCAGCTACATATGCTAATGCTAATACTAATTAAAAAAATCTCTTTGTTTTTTTCGCACTGCCCCTTCTCAATTGGCCAACACCGGAAGGACAAAAACTTCATTAAATGTTTGTAATGCCCTAATAGAGGTCAGAAGACCTAGGAAAACAAGTAAACCTAGACAAAGATGGTCTCTGGGGGGTGGGGGTGGGGGGTACTGTAGATAGGTTTTGGTGGTCTTGGTATTGACTGTTATGTTTTATGGAAGAATCCAGAATTTCTTGAGCTCGATTAGTTTTTGAGTTACGCAAAAATTTCTGTTTCATTTGTATGAGAGTCCTTATCCCCCTACCACAGCGGTGAAAGGTCTCAAACCATCATAAAATAAATTCATGCCTCCAAAATCCCCCTCATGCCAAATTTGGTTCCATTTGCTTGATTAGTTCTCGAGTTCTGAGGAAATTTGTATTTCATTTGTATGGGAGCCCCCTCCTAAAGGGGGGAATGGTCCTAAGTAACCATAGAAAAAATTCTTGCATCCAAAAACCCCCGCATACCAATTATGGTTCCAGTTGCTAGGTTATTTCTCGAGTTAGTGGTGGACAGAGACTTTAATACAAAAAAGGCGCTTAGTTTTTGCAACAGGCTAGAGATCCGCATTGTTCGGACCCACACCATGCGTCTACGACCAGTTATGTACATTTTTCGGCTGCAGTCTAAACTAATTTAGACTGAAAAAAATCATTTACTGTTACCTTCAACCGAATAAAATCTTCATTCTTTCATCAATGTTTCTATTTTAGCCTGAGTTACTGTTAGAAGAAAACCATCTCTCACAGCAGTATAACTCCTTTGGGGAATTACTTTAGTGTATTTCTTGAATTTTTCTCCTCTGCTACAATTGATGTTCAGCCTTTATGATCCAAATACTTCACTAACTACCCTTCAATTCATATAAAATTACAACGATCATGAGATAACGTATTTCGCTAATTCTCCGTGCTTCTCGGACGGAGCGCAAGAAAAGCCGTGGGTCGTTGCTGCGAGACCTCAGATTGAATCCCCAGGAAGTTCTCATCGAAATGAAACTGCCACATATGAGTTCTGCAAAATATGTAACTCTAACTAAATCAGTTTGAAACTTGGACATTTGTTTGTCCCGGGTAATTGTTAGAATTTGCGATACGGATCAACTCCTGGAGGAGTGGAAATATAGAGTTATCCCAAGTAACAATTTGGGTTTTATTATACTCTTATGATGGCATTTAACACCAAAATTGGTCTTGAAGACCACCATAAAAGTATAATAAAACTCACATTGTTGCTTGGGATCCACCCGATTGACAAAAAGGGTGACAAGTTGGATTGTGAGAACTATCGAGCGATCACCATTCTCAATGCCGCCTACGAACAGATTTGTGGGAACTTATCAAGTCGGCTTCTTTGAAGGATGGTCTACAACGGGTCAAATATTTACACTGCGGCAGATCCTCCAAAAGGGCCGTGAATACAGAGTTCCCTAGCACCATTTGTTCGTTGACTTCAAAGCCGCATATGATACCATCGACCGGAACGAGCTATGGAAAATCATGGATGAGAACAGCTGAGTGCTGTGTTCGGTTTTCGGATGGATTGTCAAGTTCATTCGAATCACACAGAGGGCTTCATCAAGGTGATTGTCTCTCATGACAGCTGTTCAACATAGCGATGTAAGGTTTTTGTGAACCAAGCGGATATCAACACGAGGATCTCGACCTTCAACAAATCCAGCCAATTCGTCTGGTTTGCGGATGACTTGGATATAATCGGAAGAACATCTGTGGCGGCGGCTAAACAGTACACCAGACTAAAGCACGATGCAGCTTCTTATGAAATCAGTGCTTTATCTTATCTAAGCTTAAGTCGAGTACTATAAACTTGCATGAGTTCCGCTTGTCCCCAACCATCCAGTTGAGAGTACGGCAAGCATACGTTTTATGTGATTTACGTTCGAGAAAGGCTCGATACACTTTTATTTTTTGTGTTAGTAGATAGACACATGGGTTCTTCGGCAAAGTTATAGAAAATAGAAAAGCAAATAACTTTGCTGAAGAAATGACATTTCTATCTCTATCGAGTGCAGTGCTGAAGAGCGTTTTCCAAGGAAATTCTTTAAAATTTAGTTTTTCACACTTAGCTTATGTCGGTTGCATATTACAAGAAATTGTGGGCGATTATTGAAGGACTCAAAACACACGTTTTTGCAGAAGATTGCAAATCTCTAGGACCTTTTCTTACAAAGTTATTTATTATTTACAACTTTGCCGATAAAATGAAAACAAAAGACACTAGGAAAAAAGTTCCACTTTTCGCCCTTTTCGAGTACGGTGCAGTGGAACGATTAACCTGTTTTCAGCGGTTAGTAGTAGAAGCGGCTTATGTAGCTTCTGAACAATCGAATGTCCTGGTTTACTAAATAAATACAATTCAAATGCGGTTATCTCATTTTAACTTCTTCCATCTGATCGGCCTTTGGACGTTGGAAAACTTGTAAAACTCCTTCCCAAGTTTCTTGAGAAAATTCCTCTTCCTGCAATTTCAAGCTCATCAGCGCCAGGGAAAAAAGAACTTTCCACAAAAGCTGCTACTGCTGCTGCGGCTTGGTCTGATTCAAACCGAAAAAAAAACGAAACTAACGTCAAAGTCGATATAATGTTTCAATTTCATCTGCAAAGCCCGAAGCGAACCGCTTACACCGGTGAACCAGAACGAACTCGACAGCCGGGGCTCCATCGATCGGCCCGGCATATCTAAGCAAACCGGGGCAAAATTTATGATTATAGGTTAGGTTTCCAATAATTCCACTTGCCAGCGACGAACTGGTGCTTGTCGTCGTCGTCCATCCTCGTAGTCGGTGACGCCAGCGGAACGACGACGACGACGAAGACGACGACATGCCTTCCGGCGGTATTCAACACGTTAATAGGAAGCCAAAATTTTCAAAGAATAGTCTTCCCACTCGTACAGCAAAATCAGCAGGACAACTTGGCACAAGTCGGCAAGCGGTCTGCAAGTGCTGCTGCTCGGATGGATCCGGTGGTGTTTCCTTGGCATGTCTTGTTGTATCTGTGTTCATCGTACTTTCGTCACGATGACAACCGCTCAGCGCATATTTCGGGAGTTTTGTGTCACGGAAGGAGTTCTGTCCCAGCAAAGCGGGGTGGACGAAAGAACGAACGCAAGCTGATGATAGTGGTCGACGTCTCCGCCGGAGGAGGATGCCTTGCTTCACGTTTCCGTTTCCCTCTCACCCCGAGCCAGTACTAGACCAGCAGGAAAAGACGTATTGTTACGCAATCTGGCGGAAATTTACATAAAATTAAAATCCGATACTATCTCGCTAGCGGCAGCGGCAACGGTCTTCATCTTTTCGGGCGGCGTTCAGGTTTCTGTGAGCCGACGGGCGCGAAAGTGCATGAAACCTCAGAGTGGTGCAACACGATGCATCTGGTAGTGTTGTTGCGGCCAGTGGTTTTTCAGAGTACACCGGTGGGTGTGGTTCCTTTATCATTGCTTAATTCAGATTTTCTGATCAACTTTTTCGTCGATGTTGTTAGCCGGTTCTTTAACCGGTCTATATTCTTCCTTATTAGAAGAAATATAAATATTTCATTTCAACTGCTTAAGCCACACGCCAGTTGCGCTTTTACTCCAATTTTGCAAGTGCATCCAGATTAAGATAATTATTAAGAGCAGCTTTCATCGCATGCCGCATAGTTGCCAGGCAAGTTGAGTCACCTGTTTGCCGGCAGCAGCATCAATTTTTCCGCCTAATGCAATTGCACATCTCGCTGCGTGTGCAGCTTTCGGAAGACTTGTACCACAAGCAGCGAAAGGAGATTAGCCCAAACAGATTAGACGGTCGCGAGGCAGAAAAGTACACACAATCAATGGGCTGTTCGGTGGTCTGTGGCGGCATTACATGACCCGTCACACCCATATTGGCATCCAGCCAGGAAGGTAGCGGCGTGGCGGGCGAAAGTGCAAATCTCCCACACAGTTTCTTTCTCTCTTGCTGCATCTCTCGCTTTCGGTCGAGTGTGTGAAAAGAGGAAACGCATGCGACTTGCAGCAATTATTCAATTTGCCCACGATGGTCACGCAAAGTCACGAAATGCGGCTCTTTAAGGTCATGGCACCTGGCCGTTTGCGATCCAGGTAGGTATGTGCTGGATGTGTTCTTCTTCAGACCTGTTGCACCGTTTGCATACAAAGTAGCTGATGGACGCGTGAGTTTTCTGGATTGCAGAGTTCCCACCACCGAACAACGTGGCTGAGTAGAAGCCTGCCGTTATGAACAGTCTCGATCCACGCGGACTTCTCGAACTCAACTGAGCATTAGGGATTAGTAAACTGTAGGCTTCAGTTGGAGCGACTTTAAAACAGCGGTACATTTCAGGTGTTTTTTATTAGAATGACAATATCAATTCTTCTCAAAAGTGGTGCACCATATGGTATTGTTACGCCACACTTATGATAAGTTTATAAGAGACGTGGTGCAACTAACTAGTTTCATCGTGGTACTATAAGCTACCACAATAAAATTACTTTACTATCAGTTTTATAATGGTTCTATAACTAGCTACAAGTGTGTTTTGACTCGTATCCTCTTGGTATTGCATAATACCATAATAAAACCAGAGGTAAAAGATTCAAGTAAAACCAAGTGGCTTTAGAATTGATACTCGTTAAGGGCCAATTGACGTTTCAGTCTCAGGTTTTACCAAACAGTGAGCTGTATGCCTCGATGACCGTAATTGGTATCTCAATAGCATAGTCTAGCTTGTGCTAGAGTGCATCGACCACCAGTGACCAAAGCGAGGAGGAGAGAACTCCTGCTTGAGGACATCCTGTGATTACCGAAGTTGTGATCGACGTATCTCAAATATGGCTGTGATTTCTCTACCTGACAGCATTGCTTGAGTGCAGCTGATTGTCGTCAGATCGGTTCCGTTGTTAACGAAAGACGCATTAATTGAAGCGAAGGACGTGTTGTTGAAAGCGCCTTAAATATCAAGAAAAGCACAGAGTGCTGTCTCTTCGTATTGGAGCGGCTTTTCAATCAGCGTCACTAGGCAACGAAGTGCGGTTTTCGTTGATTGTCATGCAAAGGGAATTTCTTTAAGAGCTTAAGAAGTAATCATCGCTGATTTTTTCCCATCAACTTGAGAAACGTGGTTTTATCTGTTTCTATGGTTCTCTTAGGTATGAAATCTACCTTGACTTTCCGCCAGCTCGCCAAGATAGGTCCCAACGTAAAGCTAACACGAAAGAGGTTGCTAAGCTAGGACATTATAATCTCCCTTCCGAACATTATAATCTCCGTCCGTTCGTTATAAAAAGATGGGTAGGGTACTGTCCAGGCCTGGAGACTTCATTGGTTCAAAGGAGCTGAGTGCCCAGTAGATCGAAGCTTCCGTAAAAAGTTGGCCAGCAAGTAGAATCGAGTTGTCCAGTGATAACTTCGCGTCCAGTGGTAACTGCCTAACAGGAAAAATGCCTGTTTATTAGTGCTTCCACCGTACCCCTGGTAGTGACAGTGAGACTACCATCTTCTTTTTTAATTGTCCTAGGCCATTGTTATGGTCCTTGGCCAAGGTTATTTGCAACTGCGCAGCCTCAGGCAGAGTCTTTGTGCTCTCGCGAAACTTGACTCTGGACTTCCTTTTGGCATTGTGAAGCACTGCAGTGGACTGGCCACGAAACAAGGATGTCGGATAAGAAACCAGCGAAAACATTATTCAGCAGAGAGCCCAAAAGAGGCCGACGACTTCGAGGCAGACGCCCATCCCCGTAGGATGAGTGCTGTCGACGAGAATGCTAGAACAGCGAGTGTAAGGGGCGATTGGAGTGCGGCAACTCAAGACCGAGAAACATGGTAGCGGCTCCTGAATTGGGCACTGTTTCGATAAGCGGATTGTCTTCGCAAAAGTAAAGTAAAGTAAATACAAAAAGCTAGAAGCTATAAGCAAAAGTTAAAGATGCTGACCGTCGACAAGAATCTCATCGTCCAGGTACTCCGTGCGGGCAGTAAAACACCAATCCTGGCTACAGAGGAGTAGATGGATAGCCTGGTAAGTGCATACGACTATGTTGCGAATCAAGCGAAAAGTCAACCATGCCTACTCACACGTGAAAGACTATGAGAAACATAGCAGTCAAAGCTTACGCCGCTCACAAAGGCCTAAAAGAACCAGCCGTTGGTGCTGTGTGCAGACTTTCTGCTACCCACACTCTCACGCACGCACATCCTCACATCGTCTTCCTGCATAGATTATTCCCGAGTCAAAAAACTCGTGGATAATCAGCTGCTCGTAAGGCTGGTGGCGCCCTGCGATACAAATTTTGCATTACTTTTTCTTTTCTTCTTCATTTTCGCCCTCGATTATCCTCGCGGGCGGGAGTGCGAGCCGTCGCGAGTAACCGGTATCATCAGATCGGGCTGCAATGATGAACGACGAGCGACGGTTGTAGCTGTTAGCAAACACACACTCGTAAAAACTCGTTGCAGTGCATGAAGAAATAAGAGGGATGCTTATGCCGGCGTTTTCGTTAGAATGAGTACGCGTATGTGAAAAAATTAGAGCTCACGAGTGCGGCCTTCGCAACACTGGCATACGATGATGTTACCATGCCGAGAAAACTTGACACGAGAAACCACCGGTGCCCAGTTAAATGATGAAACGGGACACTTAGCAACTTCCGCGCTAATTATCTTAGAGACAGAAAACGTGTCCAGAGAACCAGAACTGTAGCAGAATGCGAACAGGCGTAGTGTCCAGGCTAGTCAAGGCTACATAGCAACTGAGCACAGCAGCTGCCACAAGGAGCCATCTCAGAAAACTGAAGGCTATCGTGGAGGGACTTTTCCTAATGCACATCCCTACAGTGTTGCTACCCAGCTAGCATTTTCATATGTATAAAAAAGGTAAAAATCAGCATTACGTCAGATATACATGCTAAATAAATCGTATTTAATGCGCAAAATTGGCATATCCGTACTATTTTGGAGACGATATACGTGATTACGAATAATTTTGAGCGTTACGACTATATAAGTATTTATATACGATAATATCCGATTAAGCGCGAGTCGCTCCGTACTACTCTACGATTTTGTGCTGAAAATCGTATGTATGTCAGTCATTATCATTATATACGACAGAAAATCAACTTGATCCCACTTTATCCAGCTTTAGTTACTATTTAGAGTTTGTTAGGAGAGTTTTTTACGATAGTTTTCGTACATTGATATACGAGTAGATGCTAGCTGGGTACTAACACCATACAGGATACAGTGGAGAAGAGACAATGCTGACAATCTGCAAGTTTTCTACGATGAACTAATCGCAGTAGCTAGACGGTTGACGATCAAAAATGCGCCCAGCCTGGATGAAATTTATATGGCGGTACTGAAAGCAGCGTTACAAGCATACCAGAATACATTTAGGACAGCTCTGCAGAAATGCATGGATGATGGCGGGGGATCCAGAAGTGCTAGTACTGTTGCCAGTATCGTTTAGGCCTGCTTGATGTTTGTGGGAAACTCCTGGAATGAATCCCCAGGCAACCAAAAGTGCCGATGAAAGGGGTTTTTTTTGGCCTAATCAGTCAACAAAATGATCAGGAATAGAATTCCAGCTAATCAGCTTAATCTTTTAGTAGTTAACCGTACTTTCAAGTTCGCAACTTTTAAATAGAACTAGAAAGGTCACGTAAAGTTCACTTAAGGTGAAGGTCGCCAGAGTACAGTTGCTTTTTTACTGATTCCAGTACTTATTGCCACTACCGATTTGTTGTATGACACTTTTTCCAGGAGAACAGAGTTGCTAGTAATAGGTAATAATCTGTTATGAACAATTATGAAACGTAGAATCGCGTATCTATTTTTGCTGTTCAACTAATTTTATTACATAAAATGTTGTTTACGGTGAATTTTATTATCAGTGAATTTAATAAGTATATTATTGACACTCTACGACCCTTAATTTAATAGCGAAAATAATTGATCAATTTCATGCTCAATTGTTTACATTGGCATCACTCCATATATGTGTCCGTTTCCTTGGTAACGTACAGCAACGACGGTTGCGGATTCGGAATTACAATCGAAATCGGAACGAAGTGAAGTTTTCCCTATCAATTCAAGTGTACAGTTTGAGAAAAAACATTACAACATCTTACTAAATAAGTGTTCGGGTGGTAAATTAAAGTTTTCTGTGCCCCAAGTTAAGTTTCGCGAGTGATGTGACGAATGGAACGACCGAAAAAAATTAGTGAAAAATCGACGGCGAAAAAGTGAAAATATAGTGATGAATTTTCATTGGGCAGAAAACTCAGTATTTAGTGTAATTTATGCCCCGGAAAGTAATAGAACCTATAGAATGCAATGTTTAGTGCTTCGAGTTGCAAGATCTCATTATGGCTAGCAGGTTAGTTGAACTAATTTTATTTTTTTTGTGATGGTTTCCTGAGTCTACGGAAGCATCCCAAGTAACAATGTGAGTTTTATTGTACTCTTATGACGGTTTTCATGACCAATTTTGGTCTTGAATGCCATCATAAGAGTGTAATAAAACCCTGCTACGCCCTGGTTGGTACACTGAAGAAGGGAAGGGAAGGGTGATATTCGGTACCATACTGACTGCCATAAATGTACTCTGACGACCTTGTCGTTAAGTCGCTATATAGAACACTGTTCAACTCAAAAATAAAACTTCAATAATCTTTAAAAAAATGCGGGAAAATTTTCTTGTTTTGTGATTATTTCATGACATTTTATTAACTAAAGCATTTTTACATTTCGGTTATTAATGATAACCAGCATTAATTATTTAATGAAAGTTTTTATAAATAATAATTTATTTTTTGTCTTTACCCCCCCCCCCCATCCCCCCTTCACACACACACACGCCTTCGGACGGAGATTTACACTTGAGTACTCCTTTCGGTAATGTTCGATGTTCTAATTTCCCATTTACAACAGCCTGTGATATTATGGTATTAACTGGGCAAGAAAATAAATATAATAAACTCTTCAACCGTTGTGTGATCCTTAAAAGGACCGATTGTTTGATTATCATAACTCTAGCTTGCAATGAGCATATTTTTCCAATTCCAGAACTTCAGCAGTCAGATATTCCATCACGGCAGCGAGACGAGGGCTCCAGGTCCAACACGCTCAGCATACTTTCCTTTCCTCAGCAGCCGATGAACACGACCAACTGATGACGATGTGCACCGTAAGGCAAACAATGTTTCAAATACAACCTTTAAAATTATGCCACGGATGTGACTCAAAAGCTGCCTGCCCGATGTGTCGCAAGCTAGCTGCTTGCCGATGTGTCGCCAACGAAAGCCGCTGACTGATTGACGATGCGTAGTAAAGTGTATAGCAGCCAACACCATATCGTTCACTGGCGGATGAGTCGATGGATTCTTCGGTTTGTTGGCATCTTGCTTGGTGAATTTAGATGTCTTCCTTGCCTTATCCGGAGAAGCAGCAACAGCTGAAGCTCAACAATTTTCGATCGGATTCTATAGAGCGTAAATTGAATACAATCATAAGGAAGATGTACCTATAGCTTATATCGTATACATTTCTGTCATCCGTGCTAGGGAAGCACTGACGTGGGAAGGCAAAAAAATGAAAATAATTCAATTTTCCAATGACGCGCATTGAAAACCAATAGTTTTCTATATTTTCAATATTTTCCAAATCGATTTTCCGATCAATTGGTGTAAATATCTTGGAAACCTATTGAAAATTGACTGAATTATAAGCCGAAGCGTGAAAACACATTTCCACTTTGATGACGTCATTTCCAACAACCAATCACGAATTCATTATTTTCAATTTTTCAATAGTTTAACATCAAGAATCCATACTTTTCTTCATTTGGGAAAATTCTTAGAAGATTTTCCAATCGATTGGTGCAAGAATATTGAAAATCGATCGGGTAACCACTAAGCTATTAGCGTTCAAAACCTGACCACTTTTCGAGAAAGATTTTTTGGATTTACCCCCTATACCAGCTACCTTTCTGAAAGACGTAGTCCTACGTCAAAAAAACACGCGCGCCCTCGGATGGAGATTTGCACTGGAGTACACCTTTCGGTAATTAAGAAGCATAACACTGTTCCGTTGTTGAAATATGCGTTCTGCATCGAGTTTACTCGATGTTCTTATTTCCCATTTACAACAGCCCCGAAGTGAACTTACACTCAAGAACAACTCATTGGCAAAATTCACATCATTTATGGCGCAATGCAATGCATACGCTTGCAACGCGGAATGCTGGGGTTTAAATCCAGCAGCGGTATATGTGATAGATTAAATTTTTCTTAATCATGGTCTATTGCAATCGCATGAAATGAATTTCCAGAAGTTCCAGAAATAAGGTAGAAAAGTATAAAAATAGTACAGTGCTTAATATTTGCATTTGATCTATTTTTGACAAAATTTCTTCAGAAGCTGGTTAGCATTATATACAGCGTACACAGGGCAACTTTTAAGTTCGGTTAATTGCTAACAAATGAAGTTGCTTAACAAGCTATAGATCTATAGACATAAAGCTTGTTAACCTTCCTTAGACATCGTTATCCGAGCGCTTGGTTACTTTCAAGTTGTCTGTTGAACTTTCAAGTTGCTGCAAATATTAGTGGTACTTCATTGAGAATGAAGTTCGCCTTATAAATGTAGTGTCTTGTTGTTCAGCAAAAAAGTTCGGCGGAACTAAATGTGAACCAAATATGATCTTCAAAGTTCGTTCCTTAAGTGAAATCCGAACTTTTGGTTATGTGCATGTCAGAAGACGTAAAATTACAAGATTTTTTAAAAGTGTGTATTTCAATACTCTGTAATATTGTTAGAATCAGTAGGGTATTGTCGTTATCGTCGGGCCACTGTTATGGTCGGGCCATCACGATTTTACAGTTTTAGTAACTCATGATATCTATGATACAACCATTGTTGAACTTCTTACTGTGATAGCTAACTTTTCACAATATTGTGAGTTTCAATCGTGTATTCAAAACACCCGTACTGAATTCAGTGACTAAATCTTACAAAAAAAGTTTTCCAGGCGCAATGAACTTTTCTCCAAGAAATGATTTATGAAATGCAATTAACGAGATACATTTTGAAAATGTATGAAGTGTGTTGTGCTGCACACGAAGACTATAGAAAAATCCCCTCCAATAAGATGTTTGGAAAGGCTAAGGTGAAATACTAGAAAAGCGCTATTTGTAAAGGTCGGGCCACTTGAGTGGTCATGGTTAGGCCACCATAATTTTAAGAGCAGAAGCGCAATAATCACTAGAGAATGTCAGTCACGTAAAATGTGATGAAATAAAGCAAAATAATACGATAAAAACCTATATTTTTGTTGTGTTTTATTGGAGTTGTACACTTCGGAAAAGGCGATTGTAGCAATGTGGATTTTACAAGATTGCCAAAATTTCGCAAAAATGCAATTAAAAATAGGGTATTTGTACCTATATGAGTCGTTGTTCACGGAATTCATTCTTTTCATATCTCTATATAGAATTTCAATACGTATGTCTTAGATTTTCTGCGGTGGCCCAACCTGCACAACATGGCCCGACTATGACAACATTTTTTGTCTTCACGTAAATGCCTATAACTTTTTTATTTTTCAAGCAATCAGTTCAAAACTTTCCGGAAATATACCTCATTTTTAGACCTTTGCAACGATGTATTTAGATTTCCAAAATTCCTTTTGAAACGAAAGTTATGGGCGAATTCCAAAACGTGGCCCAACCACAACGACACTCCCCTAATTATTTTTTATATCTATTGGTTCATCTGTTCGGAGATTTCTTATAAATATACGCATATGCGCTGTCCAATTTTAAACTACTCCGCCAACATTTATAACTATATTTTGGGATTTGTTTCCTTACACTGAACAACGCAAGCAAAGCAAAGCCATGGGTATAAACTTCCTTCAGAACTTAACCCTTCTTTATCGACAGACTTAGCAACCGGTTATTAGAGTGCAGGAAAATTACGGGGCAAGTGCAAAGATCCTATTAACTCTCTAGCGGCACTGTCCAGTCGAGATTCGAGCATACGACGACTGGCTTGTTAGGCCAGAACAGTGAACAACGCCTTTCCTTTTTTTAGAACAGTAAAATCGCGCTGCAGAGTCAGATTATCATTAAATTAAATCAGAAAACAGCATTCTTTCTTTTCTACATCTCTTTATTATCTTGGAATGCTCAATGGCGAAACAGCTCAATGATTATTTATTCCGAACTGTTTACTGTATCTCTTTAGACAGGATACCACTAACATTGCAGGACCACTATGATGTTCGTTCAAGTGATAAATTAATAACATGCATAGTGTCTCGGATACAAATACTTGGAACGACTACAGTATCCTGATCTCAGCAGTTTTTGACTGCATTAGTCACAGTCTGATGAGGTTATGAACATAAGAAGGGGATATCAATAAGGGGGTCAATAAGAAGGGGAGTCTCAAAAGAATTGCAGGACAAACCATTATCAAAAAATGTTTAGAAATCACGTAATCATGGTGGACATTTCTATCAATCCATGTAGCATAATTAATTGTTAGAAATAATTCTGCAATTCAGAAAAAAAACAAACGATTTCATTGATCCTTATTTTAACTCAACATCTCAACATTCTTACAACAAAACAGGTAACAAAAATATTCCGATCGTAACGGATTGCCGAATCGTACGCTAACCCAATTGTGATACACTTTTCGCGCAGCTCGACTCGTAATCCGCGCGCACAGGAACAACCCCGGCAGCAGCCTTATGACTAACGGACTGCACTGCTAGCGCGAGAATCTCCGGGCGCAGAATACCTGTCATTCGAAGCCGATTTCCTGTGCTGCCGTTCACCTTCGCCATCCATAATGTGTCCAATAAATTGACAATCTCCCGCGGGAACAGAAGCTGAAAACTGATACCGGGGCCCAAATGAAGACTTCGCGCTGCCGCAGCATTTCGCTTTCCGCGCAGGCAGCCATCGATCGTCACCGTCGTTCCCAAGGATCGATCGCCGGTCGGTCGAAGCCGATCGGATTATCATGTAAAATTGAGATGAATGTGACAATCTGTGGTCAATTAGAGGAAATAAAATAACTACGCTGCGAAGCCGCGCGCGTTAGCAGCAGCAGACGACGACTGCTGAATGAGAAAAGGCGTGCGCGCTTCTCAGCCCCTAGGAGCGGATCGCGCAGTTCGGCTCCCGCCAGTCAGTTAGGATTGCCTTTGAAATGTAGATAAATGTGACAGGTTCGGGAAAATTTATGTCTTATTTAAGCGATTTTGCCAGTGCCGGTGAGAGCCAGAATCGAAAGCCTGCCGCCGCCGTCGCCGCCGGCAGTTGACTGCGAGGCAGTGGCAACCGTTGCTGACCAGGTTTTGGCGTGGCACCGACAGGCAGCCGCTTCTGTGTTTGGATACTCACGTTGATGAAGATGTGCGTAGCTGGATAAAGGAAAAATAGTGCAGTTGGGATGAAGACTAATTAGCCCTGCTAGCAGGAGAAACTGCATCGCAGGAGGAAATTGGTCAACCTAGATTTGGAGTGGGATTTTATAATCATTTTCTCGAAAATATTCGATCAGCTTCGAGATACCGGCAATGAAAACAAATAAACCATATCTGCAGAACATAAATTGCTAGTATTTCAACTTTCCGCGGGGCGATCTAGATCTGCCCCATAAGGAATATATGGCATGGCAATCTTTCCGGTCAGATCTCAGGCTTCGCCGGGTTGTGCCTCCCGTAAGGAGGGCATAGCATTGAAAGTATTCGTTGATCCTTATCAGTTGGCAATGAATCTAGCATCGAAGATTGCTTACTAGTAGAAGTAACAGCAGCGACAGCAGTAGCAGAAGCATCAGCAGCATTCGAAGAGGATCAAACCAATTGAATTTAATTTAAATTTATGTCCCTGTCTGTGGTACTACACTGCACTGTGTACTGCGCTATCCCATTAACTGAAGCGGCAGATAGTGGAACAGAGCGAGAGAGCGATGAGTAAGCACGGTCCTGTCCGACTAGCCAACGGGAGATAATAAAACTATCCAGACAGAATTAATCGTGAGAATATTGCTTGTTCAAACTAAATCGGTTCTATCCCAGTTTTTTTTGACGACAATCAGGGACTTATCCAAAAATAAAAAATAAGAGTCGAGAAATTACGATGAGTTACTTATACAATAAGTTTAAAAACAAATCAATTTTAGTCTCGTGGAAGAATTCAAGAACTCATCGCCGAACCAGTTCAACCCTGTGCAGCGGGACATTCCGCGGTTCCACTAAACCGTTTTAGTCGTTTCTGCTGAGCTCAGGTCTACGCGGAGATGTCGTTTTTCTGTTGTTTATGTACATCTGCCGGGTCGATCGCATAAATAAAGATCAAACGCGAACTTCCTGAGGAAGCCCAACCGCGCAGGAAAAAGTCTTCCATTCGATGGCGAATCAATTGGTTCGCGAATGAAAGTAAATATTTACCTTCCAAGCAAGTCTTACCAGTGTACACAAGCTGATGATGATCTGCCAAAGGATAGAAAGAGTAACAACGGAAAAAATAGAATTCTGAAAGCGTTGCAAAAGGGAGCAAAAGTTCAAACTTCCCACCGCGGCCACGCCGCCGCTGCTAATCTCATATCGATAGGGAGTAATTTATTTACAGTCCAGCAAACAATTCGCTTTGAAGCATCGATGAATAACAAGTTTCCAAATTTCCACTTTCAGCAGCACGGTACACGGTCCACCCTTCGAACCGGAACCGTCAAAAGATATTCCTAACGCATCTCCAGCCAGCGAAGATCATTGCTACCTTGTCCAAAACTTAATTTACAGCTTTGCCGTTCGGTCGCTGACGGTAAACTTCTGCCTGGCGAAACGATGAAAACAGTACCCTGCCTCTATCTTGCTGCCACCAACAACAGCCCGCCGCCTGGGTGAAACCGGGAGGGAAACTGCTCCGCGACTGGAATACATAAGACGGGTTCGGCTCTTCGGTTTAAAAGGATCTCACGCGAGAAACAACACGCGGTGGCGCTAGCGTACATAGACGTGCCTTGAAGCAGCATTCGCGAGGTAGGCAACGCAGTAGGTACATAAAGTGGAGCATAAATTTAAAAAATATACATAATAAAATGAGTACTCGCGGAAAAGCGAAAAGAAAAGTGCGGCTCGGAAAAGAAAAAAAAATCCGCGCGCGAAATGGGAAAAACTCTCACTTTTGCAGCTGATGTTTCGCGCGCATTTAAACTCGCGGAAAACGAGGCCGCACAGGCGGCAGTGGCAGTGTTTGCCGCCGCTCGAAGGAGCTACGGCCGCCGCAGAGGAGTGCGCTTTTCAAGGCTTCAACGCCCAGAGTTACTGGCGAGGAAAAATCGATGAAATTAAAGTGTAATTTCTCGGGGGCAAAAGCGCCCGATTCCGTCGTCGCCCGACTCGGGAAACTTGTGCAGCAGGGTCACGTATTTCGCGAGCTTCGTCGGGGTACAGAGTAGGGGCACACTCTGTGCCGGTGGTAGACTTTAAGCGAAGACGAGCTTTGTTGGCTGATGGTTGATGTTGTTCTTTTTAATGTTGGCTACGACGATTTGTTTGTGGTAAACACGCTGGGGTGAAGCTCAAACCTAGCTGTAACGCTTAAAAAAAGTTTTCTTTTCATGATCCCAATTTCGCAATCTTAGTGTTACTGGCTGCAACTTGCGTTTTACTGCTGAATTTAAAAATAAGTCTATTATTATAAAAGCTAAAGGTTGTTTCCATCGGAAGGGAATAGCTATGAAATTAAAAAAAAACTGTAAATAAGACGAACATTTTTACCATATCTCAAATTTTACTTTGATAAGTTCGGAGACTATTATTCGTTTTGTTACAGGTAAAGATTTGCTACATTCTGTTCCAATTTAAACTCGATTAATTCTTATTACGTCGTGGCATTTATCGACATCATGTTTCACCGTCAATAAAATCGGATTTAGTTATTTTTCGTCACTCATTTACGCACATTTGTCGATCTTCAAACGTCAAATAAAAATTAAACCTAAGAGCAAACTTGTTTCATTCTCGATTATGTAATTGCAGTTATTTGTATACTTTTTGACTGAGAAAATAATAAAACAATATAGCACGTGGAAATTTTTCTCGAAATTTGTTGCAATTATTTCGGAAATCCCTTTAGGTTTTGTAATCGCCTTCCATTTGAAAATCATGAACCTCGTTGGGAAGGAATATCAATTAAGCGAAGATTTATTGACGACTTGGCGGTCTAATCCGATAATACACTCGACCGGTTTCAGCAAATTACTGATACAATACTTTCATTACTAAACAACCAAAAATTAAATAATAGACGCACCAAAAACTTCAGTCAACCAAAAATTGTTTTTATCAATACCTTTTCACTGTCAAATTAGCATCGTAGCACTTTCGTGAAGTGTCAGAATCATTTTCGTGTTACACAACCACTATTAAAGTTTAGTCTAGGATAAAAAGCGGTTAACAGTCAGACTGGTTGGAATCGCACGCACATAAAAGATTGACACTCACAGGATCTGCGAAAAATAAAGATAATGCAGTAGGAATGGAAAAGAGACTTATTAAAAGATAAGAAACGAGAGGTTCGACCATAACTGTGTTAACCGTAAAAGTTACAATATTTTCGACAAAACAGGGTGACAATTCGGGTCTACTAATAGAACAAGTTATAATATAGAAATTATGTGTCATTAATTACAAGCAAAACTTCGGATTGGTCAAATTTAAAGCAAATCGGAAAACGTAGAACAAACATCAAAGCATGTTAAGTGACTGCTTTGACAATTAATTTAAAACTTTTGACGCAGGAAAGGAAAGTGTGAGTTTAAAATCAAAATCAAAATCAAAGTGGAAAAACTTATCCATTTCTAGATTCATCTACTTGCCCGGCATCTTTACATCTTTTTTTTCTATTTTACTTGTCTTTGACTCTGTCGCGGTCCAACGACAATCATTTTTTTTATGAAAGATGGAGGAGCGTTTGGTGAGGAAGAATGGTGGGACTCTAACCCACACTCTTTCGGTTTGCGGCGGGTGGAGCGTATGGTGTGTGCGTACGAATGGTTAAACTGGAACGGTCGAAAACTAGATGCGAGATTATCTAATATAGGGTGTTTGTGTATTGATAGTTTAATTGTCAAAACATTTGAGCGCAAACCGAAAGAGTGTGGGTTAGAGTCCCACTCAGTAATTGAACTACGCAATATATTTTTGGCCTCACATCGAAGTTTCGCAATATCATCCAGTCTAGTATTCTTCCTTGCCAAACGCTCCTCTACGGTTAATAAAAAAATTCACATCACTTTTTTGTCCCTTTTCAGCGATTTGTTGTCATTTTTTATCCTCTGTTCCCAAGTAACAATCTAAAGGAATGTTTTATTTGAATTTTATAAAGGATTTATTGTGGTACGAATCATTACCTCTGGTATCAAGATGACACCAGTCAAAAACTTCTTCTAGCTAGCTTCAGAACCGCAATAAAACAGTTTATAAAACAAATTTATTGTGGTTACTTATATTACCACGATGACACTGGTTGGCTGCGACACATTTATTACAAACCTACTATAAATGGGGCGTAGCAATACAATATGGCGCACCAATTAAATTTGATCTTATTGCGGTTGCCTTCAAACCACAATAAAACTGTTTAAGTTTTAAGTGATATTAATACGTTAACACCCTGACAAAACAAATTTATTGCTGCTATTACGTAGAATATTAGCACTAGAGTTCAACGCCGAAATCGCTTTTCACGCGTGTCCATATTGCCGAGTTCCGGCATTTTGCTTGGCCATCAAACAACAATTCATCAAAGCAAGCTGTGAACTGTGAGTTGCAGAACGGAAGCTTTCAACCGGTTTTCATGCCAGAAAGCAACTTGAATGATTTTGCTATAAATTAAGATTGACTGATCGAATATATTTATTTTGTTTAAACAATTGATTGTCAAAAATTGCAAAAATTTGATGGCGCGTTAATTTTCCAATATATTTCAATGTGCACGATCAAATTTAATGCGCATATGCTGCACAACTACGGAAACTGGCGATAATTTATTGTATATTCTTTCGGATATTTCTTTATGATATTGGCGTTGTAAATCAAATCGATCAGGATAATATAACAGTAAAACTTAAACTTATTTAGATTTTTTTCGCAGTCAAGCCGTCAAGCAGTGAAAAGCATAATCGGTTTTATTACTGTTTTCAGCAGAACGTAATAAATCTACTTGAGCTTATGGCTTGACACTTCAAGAGGTTATTTTGAATAGTGGGTCTCTTGGTCGAAACGAAGTTTTGCAGCAATCTTTAGAAGGCTCTAGTGAAGATCATAGTGTTGTTAGCGGTTTTATCAAATTGGTTAAAATCCACTATAGAACAATCATAACACTTAAATTGCTGCTTGGACTGTGCCATTTTTGGATACTCCTGATGGCGTCTTTTTGTCGTCATTTGTCTTTATCGGTATTGTCAAAACAGTGACAATCTTGTTATTGTATCTTGTGACCGTCTTGTTATTATATATCTTCATTGCATTTCCTGCATCTATTTACAGTCTTTTCGTTGTTTTTATTGTATTTTTTACATTTTTGTCGCTTCTTTGGCTTTTAGTAATTTCTGACCTAAGTCATTGTAAATTAATTTTAAACTTTTTGTCACATCCTCCACCCCCCTCCTTCATGAAACTTGCTCCAAAAATCAGGTGACAAAAAAGTTTTTGTACAGTTGTTTTTGAAAAGTTTTTGGAAAATTTTTATACAAAATAAATTGCCCAAAACAAAAACTCGAAAAATCAGTGTACGGAGTGAAGTGAACGGAGAGAAGTGGAATTTCAAAACATCAAATGACCTAAAAGTAAAAACGCTTGATTTTTTTACTTAAATTAAAAAATTTCTTTGTTGTTTTTTCGAGCCCCCCCCCCCATACGTTCAGTTATCTTAGATCGGAAGGACAAAGGATAAAATATTTGTATTTTTATCGTTTTTCGTATTGTCTTTTTTCACAATTGTCATCACTCTTTCGTCATCTTGCTTATGTATTTCCTATATCTTTTTGTCATCTGTTTGTTCACAAGATTTTGTTCTCTAAACAGTCTCAGCAGTCGATCATAGTGTTAAAATTTACTTAGCTGCGAGAAAAAAGGTCAGAAATGTTGTTTGTATTGCGATTCATACGATACACACAGCCAATCCAACCAATCGCTAGAAGCGATTTTTTCCATCCCTGGTTAAGATAGCAATATGTTGTCTTTGTCTTTTAGTCGTTTTTTCTTTGTACTTCTGTCGTCTTTTTGCATGTTTCTAGACGTCTTTATTTTATTTTCCTAATGGTTTTTACACTGTTTCAACATCTCGTATTAGTCTTTTTATCGTATTTTCAACATATTACGTATTTTTGTCGTCTTTTCATCAACATATTATCGTATTTTCGTCGGTTTTACACTGTTTTTCAGCCATGCCTTCTTTGTATTTGCTGCGTATTTCAGCCTTTTTCAGTGTTTTCTGAAAGCCTCAATGCTCATTAGTTTTTAATTATTGCCTAAAAAGAGTGTTACAGGGTTGATGAAGCAAATCTGACAGAATACATTCGAACGGGATAAAACAGCTTTGGACAACATCAAAACGACGAGTCTGGTGTTTAAGGCCGTTACCAGTACCGCCGTCCGGGGTGACATTGTGCCACGGGGGTGAGATTGTGCCAAAAACGAAAAATGTTTATTTGTGAAAATAAGTTATATCTGTAGGAACTGGTAACCTAAATTCAAAATGATGATGAACATAACATATTTATTCATAACTAAGAATGGAACACAGATAATGTTAGCAAACTATTTAGCCTAAATAGGGTTTCAAAGTTCGCGATCAAAATCCATATGTAAACAACTCCGAAAAAATTGTCGCATATAGGCAATAAATTTGTGTTGAACTAAGAAATACTCAATTTATTCCATAAAGCTTAGCTATATAAAGTATATAAATATAAAGTTTAGCTTAGAAATAACCGCAAGGCCGATAATCTTTTGAGAAGTGTGATGAAAAATGGAACTCCTGGCAAAATTGAAGCAGTTATAAGGAGCACCATTTACCCTTACCATTTAGTTGGAATGAGTAACATCTCGACCCAAATGAAGACCCCCATTAAAGGCAGTGTTCGGTTGGATGAAGCCAAGTACAATGCTTTTTAATTCGGAATTTTCCGGATTAGCGAGATCCGTACTATCGAGTCGTCGGATTATTGGGTACCGGATTAGCGGAAGGGTACTGTATATATTAACAGGTTTGAAATCAACTTAGTTCCTAAATTGTGTGTATACTGAGTTAGAGAACAAAAACATATGCTTTTTTGGCACAATCTCGCCCCGCATGACGCTACGCTTAATAAAGAATTAATAGAATTTTATTTAATGTTTGCTTGAACTTTTTTGAAGTTTACATACATATGGATTCACATGTGAGTTAATTTTTGGGCTATCGTGCAGCAGACATGCAATTAAAAAGCGGTGCAACTCAAGGACATACGGACATTTGGTATAATGTCCGTTATACCGTTAACGTTAACGTTAACGTTAACGTTAGGCATAATGAACGATAGACATAATGGGTAGTAGGCATATAGAGTGATAGGGATAATGGACATTAGGCAAAGGACGACAGGCATAATGGACGGTAGGCATAATGGATGATAGGCTCAATGGACGATAGGTTTAACGTGGGGAAGGCATACATAATGTATGAGAGGAATAATGGAACTTAAGCTATCTGCAGTTTGCTTGCAAAAGATCCAATCAACCCAGTTTAAAAAAGCATTACATATAGGGTGAATCGGATTACCTACAAATACCCGAAACACAAATGGCCGAATCACGAATGGTCGAAATTCAATTGGACGAAATAATAAATGGCATAGTAGATCTAATGGAACTACAAATGGTCGAATCAGGAATGACCGACTGTTATACAAAATATGCGCGATCTTCGACCTGCTCAAGTAATTAAGTAAATAAGAAATTAAGTCAGTTTTATGACAAACGACGTTATGCGAAATGAATTTATGCTAAATTCATAGAAAAGTAATTTTTTGTAACATCCATTATGCCCGTCCATTAACCATTAACCATTAGTCCATTAACCGTCCATCACGCTGCCGTCCATTATGACTATCCTCCATTATACCTTTCATCTATTTTGCATATATTCATTATGCCTAACGTCCGTATGCCTAAAGTTCGTATGCCTATCGTCCGTATGCTGAACGCGGCGCATCCATTATTAAACTATATTCTTTCGTGTTGCAATTATTCATATGGTTGAAAATATGTTTTCTGAAGAAATTAAAGGACATCCAAGCCTACATGTACAAGCATGTGACTATAAAACTGGATACCTCAGCAACTAACGTTATGCATGCCAAAGAGAGAATGCGTTTGTAGAGCCGTCGGAAGTAGAGAATCTGGAATAAGAGAATGGCCAACGTAACTCACTAGCTCGCGAGTACTTATCATCAAACCAGTAACACTTTTTGATGACAGTTTTGCATGAATTTCTATGATCAATGAGTGTCGTTGATTCCCTGACGCAACGACGATATTGAGTGCCTTGGCCATTTTCTTATTCCAGATTCTCTAGCCGGAAGAACAAGAAGCCAAAATGAGGCGTTAAACATGCTGAATCCGTGAAACTAAACTGGCAAGCGGTATGAAAAACTGCTGACTAAAAAATCGGGGTAAATTATCAGGAATGTCTAAACCTACATGAATTTGCACTGCCGGGACCGCAGTTTCATACCTCACCGAATGAAGCCAACAATGTTACATGTGTACCGAAAGTCATAAACCCACCAAACTAGTCAGAGATTCATCCTATCAACATTTTGACGAAAGCGAAGCTGAGAAAACATATGAAACAAGTGGACAATGTTGAAAATTCAGAAAAGTTTAGCCAAAGTGATAAAAATGGTTGGAGAAAGCAATTTTCAAAAGTTTATGCATAGTGTTAAGAGAAAAGTTAGAGAACTCATCTACCCTTCGAAAAAATGCATTTTTTATTGTAATGTGGTTTTAACCAAAAATGCAATTTGAAAAAAAAATTGGAGGAAAACACTATAATGAAGTATGTTTGAGTACAAACCAATCTTAACAAAATTATATCGTTTCATTTAAGTTTCATTTAAGAAAGAAAGTACATTTATAGTTTTCGAGACAAGTCAAAATAATAAACAACTAGTTGATCTCACAGCTTTGATTGTATCAGAACAGCTCTTAAAACATTGCTCGTCCGGCCAATGTACCGTTCAGGATAGTCTCACTAGACATAAGTTTCACTAAGTTTCACTAGAACCCCAAAAGTGTCAGCAAAATCCATTGCCAGGCTCTGGCAAGCTGGTAAATGCTGAGCGATTACGAAACACGCAGCAAGAGCTGCGGTTTTCCGAACTCGAACTGGCAACCTGCGGGCAGGAGTTTCCAATTTCCACCGGCCAAAGCTGTCGTGGCTACAGTTGAACGGTGTGTTTTTGCGGACTTGCGTAATTCTCGAATCGTCACGTAGTCGTCGTTGCCGCGTACACCTGTCACCTGATCGATGACTTTGGTAATCCGCCAGTGCTCGGGCGGTTGACGTCTATCGATTTCTACGGCTCGCGATGCGAACATTAGTCATTAGTCAATAGGCACAGGTTGCTACCTCTCTCTTTCTGGCAGCTTTTTTCTTACAAAATGATCGCCGGTTTGATTAGAAGTGATCACCTTTCAGAGCTGCTGACCACAAAAAGCGGTGCCGTCCGGCGACAACGATCAACAATCAATATGGCGGTCGTCACCAACAACGTTGACGATTGTCGACTAACTGCGTAGGATTATTGGGTACTTGATACACCAGTTTACCTCGCTGGGCATTCGACATTCACGACACGCAAAGTCCAAAATCATTGCTCTACCCTATAGGGTCTACTTGCAGCCAGACACGCGGGCGAGCAGGCAGGCAGGCAGGCAGGCAGGGTAACGATTAAGACGTAGCTCTCGCATATAGGCATTCGCGCATTGAAAAACAAGTCCACAACTACGAACAAAACGGCGAAACGCGATTTCGAATCAAGATCTCCAGTTGGTCGAATCAAAATCCGTAACGGGGCGCGACAATCTCGCGAACCACGAACCACTACAACGACACGCAACCTCGCGTTCAGTTCAGCCCCTTTCAGCGCGATGATGTCGGCGAACGTAATCGGAGAGGGGAGAAAGCCCAAAAACTGACAAAGTATGTGCGCACTGTGAAGTTTTGTTCCTTGTTTGTTGCATTTGTAATACACTAGCCTCAACCGTCATGACAGCTACGCCGAACACTTCAGCGCGTGAGTTGCGACAACTTCCAAATCTGTGCGACATCTCAGAGAGTGAGAGCCCCAGGTGGGCTGACCAAGTAGGTACCCCCTGCGAGCTGGTGTGCGTACCGGTAAGGTGCTGGCCGCTCGGTGCTTTCTTTCTAGCTGTTATGTTTTTTCGGCGTAACTTGATCGGCACAGCCCAGGTTGCCCTGGAGGAACGGTGCTCGTATCCCGCGTTCAAGTAGGCTTGAGTTATTAGCGCTCGTTAAAAAAACGCTCGCGAGAGTCACCCGTCGACGACGACGACGACGGTATGTGTAGCCAGCGTATATATTAGCCGCTGGCTGGTCGATGAGTCAAACATGCAGCAGTAGCAGCAGCAGCAGCAGCAAGCAACGCTGACTGACGAATCCAATCGGGTTGGGCTCCTCGCCTCGCCCCGTGTTGCGTACCGGGTAATCGAGTGGCGACCACGACGACAACAACGACGACGACGACGAGCGAGATGACGCGCGAAAGAGGTGTGACTTGGAATTAATTATTGGCTGGTTGGTTTCGGGCATTTTGTACGAAGTAATTTTTTTTTGCTTAACCCTCTAACAGGCAACATCGTAAAAACGATGCGATCAAGCTTATGACTATTTTATCATGAAAGTACACTCAAAATAACCTTAAGTTCTGATTTTCATGCAAAAATAATTATCTGGATCAGCGCCAGGATAGAAAAAGTCCAATTTCTTTTTTTCGTTTTTCATGTCAAACGCTCTGCCCAGATATTTTTTCAATTCAGATATATTATAAAATTGAAATAGAGCATGAAATTTACTCATAAAAAAACTTTAAGATCAATCATTTTGTTCTAGATGTCCTTTTTCGTCAAAAGTAAAAAAGGAAATATTCGCGCAATAATTATTTTCGAAATTTTTCGGAATTTTTGTTTTTGAAAGAGGATAACTTTTGAATGCATAGTCAGAATGTTGTGATATTGATATCAAAATGTTAAGAAATTTGTTCTGAACACATTTTGCATATTGTCAATTCAAAACAAATTTCGTATGTGGCTCTGAAGCTCCAAAAGCGAAGGCCGTCTACAGACGGTCTTACCCGTTAGAGGGTTAACGAGAAGGTTGTACCGGCCGGAAGAACAGAGGGTTTGGTAACGGTCCGTCTGACTCAGTATATAAGGAATGACTAACACAATGGAAATTTATGTGTAGTTTGCAATAAAATTTTCGATGCTCTAGGCTATTGCTGACCATTACCAAATTTCATTCGAAAAGTCGCAATGTAGGCAAAAAGAAAATCAGCATATAACGTACAACGATAAATTAATTGTGATAAATGAAAGTAAGTACTTTCAAATCAATTGAATTACGAAACACTCGTTATTTTCGTTATTTATTTATGAATCAAATAACCATATTCTTAAACTTTTAAAATTTGGTGCTATTTAAAAGTTTGCGCAGTACATATGCGAAGAAAATATCCTAAACAATGCCAATCGATGGCTCTTCTCTAGATTTTAGAGCATAATTTAAGCTATCCTTAAAAAAATAAGAGGTAAACATGTTTTGAGAGAATTCACATTATATGATTTTAATCAGAATTTCACATGAAATCATGAAGTTTTTTCTTTCTGCAGTTTTAGCTATTTTTTCTAAAAATACACTTAATTTCCTACAACTTTTCCTTTGTTATCATTTTGATCGAATAAGTAGTTTGCGAGATATGACTAAAACAAATAATATCCACATTGCTCAATACGCCTTTTTGAAAAGTTACTCTTAACGTAAAAAGTTATGTTTCATGGAAAATGAAGCCTTACGTGATATCCAACACATTTCTTCTTATTTTCTTATTAATCTCATCACCGCCACAATAAAAGATTCCTGGAAATAATTTTAATAACATAAATACTTCAAATTATTTTCTTGTCAGTATTAACATTTGCAGCATATTAAAGATGTATCGCGAATGTTTAATTTATGGCATTTACACCAAAAGTCTGGCTGCTGTTGGCCAAGGTTATAGAGTTTCGATTTGTTAAACATCCATTACTGCATGATAAAATTTAACCATGCGTCTGCTTTTACTGCGCAATTGATGGAGGCGCCTGTATCTTCATCCGTTGGCGCGAAAAGTGCGTAATTCTGTGAAATTTTAAACTGTCCAGGGCTGGAAAATCAGCGATTTTGGTAAAACCTGTCAGTTGACACCACAACCACAGATCATGATCTGCACAGTTCATGACAAACAGTGAATATTTAGCTTTAATTACAAGATTTTGTTCTCCTGTCGATTCTCAGCAGTCGAATAAAATTACATTTTACCTAGCAGCGAGAGAAAAGATTACCTATGTTGTTGTTATCAAGCTTCACGCAACCGATTGTTTGTACTTGTTATATTTGACGGATTTCACGCCAACTCGTCTATGGGGTTGGCAGAACCATCTCAGATTTCAATGAAACTTTTTGTGTGTAAAGAGTTCATGTACACGCAGAAAAATGATGATAGTTTGGTAAATAAACAACTTTGCATACTTAGTTGTTCGAGAATTGGTCTGGACTAACTTTTGGAAAGGGCTTAATTTTTGTTTCTCTTTTTATGCCATTACAAATATTTTATAAAGTTTTTGTCCTTCCGGTGTTCGGCCACTGAAGGGGGGGGGGGGGGGGGAAGAAAAACAAAGTGAATTTTTTAATCCTGCAAAAAAAAACATGGATTTTAAGAATTTTTATTTAAGCTTTAAACGTGAAAACCGAATCTATTCTTGCTTTTAATATATACGTTATTATTTTCTATGCAAAAATATACGAAAAAAAGACAAAAACGAAGGAAAATTTTTTTGGACGATTTTCGGAAATTCCATTGTTTGAATTTCCATTTCTGTTTCGTGCTAGAAGCGTTAATTCAACTCGGAGACTCATTTTTCGAGTTTTTCAGACTGTAGAGCCCACAGACAATTGATTTTATAAAAAGAAATTTGACTCATATCCTACAAATTATTTTTTTTGCCCCCTGATTTTTCAAGCCAATTTCCAAGGGGGGGGGGGGTGGTTTGACAACTTTAAATATGATTTGCAATGGCCTTATAAAAAATAGAAATTATAGGGCCTACAAAAATGATGTATGAGTTACTTTTAGAAAATTTTCATAAAAAATACTGAAAACAATAAAAATTAATTTCTACACTGAGAAAAAGCATCTTCCAAAAAAGGACATCTCAGAAATTGATGTATTTTTTTTTGAAGATTGATAATTATACGGACTAAAATTCTTTCATACATCACATAGTGGGCATATTTAAGGGAAAAAAGTTTTTCTAACAAATGATGCATGGGTGACTTTTGTAAAGTTGTCTAAATTTTCATAAAAAAATACTGAAAACAATAAAAATCATTTCTACACTGAAAAAAAAGTATTTTGAAAAATAAAATTCGATTTTCTTAAAAAGCACATCTCGGAAATTGATGAAAATTGTTTTGAAGGTAGATATTTATATGGCCTATAAATCTTTCATATCTGGTGAATGACCCTTTGGGTTAAAACCACACAAAAAAAATGTTTCATATATTGCAAAATGGACAAATTTAAGGAATTAAAGTTTTTTTAACAAAAACTTTTTCAAATCCACCCTGGGTAAAAAGGTATAAATAGGTATAAGTTTTTGTTAGAAAATCTTTTTTCGCTTAAATATGTTCATTTTGCAATGTATTAGAGACTTTTAGGCCATATAAATATCTACCTTGAGAACAAATTTCATCAATTTCCGAGATGGGCATTTTCAGAAAATCGAATTTTAGTTTTTAAAATGCTTTTTTTCTCAGTGTGGAAATGATTTTTATTTTTTTCACTATTCTTTATGAGAATTCAGCAAATTTTGTAAAAGTCACTCATACAGCATTTTTTGTAGGTGCTATAATTTTCGAAAATACTGAAATACCTTTTTTTCCGGAAAAAGTTTTTGTTAGAAAAACTTTTTTCCCTTAATTATACCCATTTTGTGATGTATGGAAGAATTGTAGTCCAACTAATTATCTACCTATAAAAAAATTTCATCAATTTCTGAGATGGCCTTTTTTGGAAAATCGATTTTTAGTTTTTAATATGCTTTTTTCTCAGGGTAGAAATTAAATTTTATTTTTTTCAGTATTTGCCTTTCTCCTAGGTATATGAAAATATAGTATAGGAATCGCTTGATAAATCGAAAATCGAAAGAAAGCCTAGCGGGACGAATGTCATATACCATTCGACTCAGTTTCGAAAACTGAATTTTCTTTGTGTGTGTGTGTGTCTGTGTCTGTGTGTCTGTGTCTGTGTGTCTGTGTCTGTGTCTGTGTGTCTGTGTCTGTGTCTGTGTGTCTGTGTCTGTGTCTGTGTCTGTGTCTGTGTGTCTGTGTGTGTGTGTGTGTGTGTGTGTCTGTGTGTGTGTGTGTGTGTGTGTGTGTGTGTGTGTGTGTGTGTGTGTGTGTGTGTGTGTGTGTGTGTGTGTGTGTGTGTGTGTGTGTGTGTGTGTGTGTGTGTGTGTGTGTGTGTGTGTGTGTGTGTGTGTGTGTGTGTGTGTGTGTGGGAACGCTTTTGATTGAGCCAACTTTTCTCTCGGAGATAGCTGGACCGATTTTAATGATCTGAGTGTCAAATGAAAGGTCTAGATGTCCCATGTTTGCTATTTAATTTCATACTGATAGGACTTTTAGTTCAAAAGTTATGCATAAAAATACGAAAATACGAAGTCCCATTCATTATCGCAGAGGTCCCTTAACCGATTTGAACAAAATTGATTGCATATGGAAGGCGAGTCTTTCAAAACCTCATCTTCCAGATTTCATGACAAATGGGCTTATGGTTTGAAAGTTACATAAAGAAATGTGGAAAATGTATTTAAACCAGTTTTTTTGTTGCATATAAGCATTAAATCAAAGGAAAACATCCTACACCCCAGGCAACAATGTGAGTTTTATTGTACTCTTATGGTGGTCTTCAAGACCAATTTTGGTCTTAAATGCCATCATAAGAGTGTAATAAAGCCCAAATTGTTACTTGGGAATTTATTATTATTTGAGTGGGTCAGAAGGAAGGGGTGTAAGTGACAAAAAGTAAATTTCGAGAAAATCAGATCCAAAATTAACATCTTCTAGAAAATTCGACAGATTATGTAATAGAAAACTAATGACGCACTATAATTGTGATAGCTTTACTTTATTAAATTCTATTGAAATCTTGGAAAACCACTTTGATTTTCGGAATTAATACGATAGTTGTTGAAAATGTTATTTGCACTTAAACCCCTTTTCTTCTCAGTTATGCACTTGTACCCCTTTCATTCCAAGTGATTATAGGGAATTACTACTTGGAGTGAAAAGTGTGCAAGTGCAAATCTTAGAATCACATTACAATCGTCTTCATTAAAAGGTAGGTTAGCGGGCAGGCAGCAGTAGTTCAGGATTTTCTCGCTACGTGGCGCTAGTGCAGATGTAATATTCCTTTATAGGCTGTATCTTACGCTACTGACTATTTAGAAAGTTGCAGTCTTCGGGAAGGTTGCTCAAATGATTGTCATCTCGTAAATGACACTGAAAATAGTTCAGAATATTCTCAACGTGCAGCGCTAGTGTATATGCGAACACGTTTTATTTGCTATAGCTTATAATTCATGTAACCTAAGGTATTACTTTCTTAGGCAAAGTTGTTTGAGTAATAGCAGCTTTGCAGATGGTATAGAAAATAGTGCAAAATTGCCTCACTACGTGGCGCTACCGTATATGTAATATTACAGTATACGCTGTAACTTACGCTACTGATTACCTAGCAAGTAGTGGTCTTCGAGAAGTGTATACAAGTGATTGGCACATTCAAGATGGTATGAAAAATAGTTCAGAATTTTGTTATCGGCGGGGCTAGCGTATATGCGTTATATATCATGATATGAGTAACTAAAAATATTACTTTCTTCGGGAAAACGGTTTTAATAATAGCAGCCATGCTGATAGTAGGGAAAATAGTACAGAAGTGTCTCACTGCGTGGCGACAGCGTACATCCAATGTACTTGTGTGGGCTGTATCTTACGCTACTCATATCTCATGATCTTAGTAATCTAAGAAATCGTTTTTTTTTCGGAAATGGAAACATCGTTACACATCGATTTTCCCAGAAATATAATTGTATGTAATCCCTGATTTGCCTGATTAAAAAAAATCACAGTCAACTTGCGATCCCTTTTCAAGCTTTGGACATAGCATAATATGTTGAAACGTTCTTTGCTGCTGTTGAAATGTCCCTTTATGGGAACCGATTCCGGATGACGCGTACCATGGCTCGTAACTGCAGTAAGGTAAATGATATGACCGTCGATGTTGTGTTTAAAAAAATCGACCTGTTTCAAACAAATTTTAAAAATTTGACAAAAATTATCTAAAAATACTATGCGGCGGTTCCACAGGAACACCGGAATAACTCTAGGACCATGTGACATACGGCCACGATATTTAGGGATTATGAAAATAAAAAGATTCGGGAATTCGAGGATTTCGGGAAAACTCCGGAATTTGGTGAAAAAATATGGAATGAATTTTTCGGTGCCCTATAGATCTTAGAGGGACGTTCAAGTCCAATTTTAATACCGATCTTAAGTTCAGTTTCAATTCCAATTTCAGTCCAATAATAAATCCTATTTAAAGTAAAATTTCATAACCTGACCCAGCAAACACCAACTCGTATATTAATGTACAAAAATTATCGCTATTGACTTTTAATAAATTCAGGATAGTAAATATAGTCTAATGAAACGCACATAAGTTTATATTCGATCATATTTGACGATAGCAAGTGATTGACCTACGACTTTCAGTACAGAATTGTATAGCATAAGAAAACTAATCGCATTGAGTCGGATCTTATCGCATACAAAGTCTTATAAAGTTGAATTGTTACCGTATATTTTGTAGTACGTAAATGGCCTCCAAATTTTGTGCATCAGATACGATTTTTCAGGGTATATATAGGTACAGATAACTCATTTATTGCTTTGATATGCATAGGAAAATATTTACTGGGGAGTAATATTGCATGTCCAATTTAAAGTTTAATTTGAAGTTCAAACTCCAGTTTTAAGTTAAATTTTAAGTCCAATTTCAAAAAGAATTTCAAAGTTCATATGTAAAATGTAAAGCCCTAATTCTAATCTCTTGCCAAATTCACCTTTTTGTTCAATTTAAAGTCTAATTTCAAGTCCACTGATGAGCCCAGGCTAGAGGGTATCTCAGCTAGCATTTTCATATGTATAATAAAGGTAAAAATCAGCATTACGTAAAGATATACATGCTAAATAAATCGTATTTCATGCGCAAAATTGGCATAGCCGTGCTATTTGAGAGGCGATATACGTGATTACGAATAATTTTGATCATTACGACTATATAAGTATTTATATACGATAATATCCAATTAAGCGCGAGTCACTCCGTGCTACTCTACGATTTTGTGCTGAAAATCGTATGTATGTCAGTCATTATCATTATATACGGCAAAAAATCAACTTGATCCCACTTTATCCAGCTTTAGTTACGATTTTGAGTTTGTTAGAAGATATTTACGATAGTTTTCGTACATTGATATACGAGGTGGTGCTAGCTGGAATGTGTTTCATGTTCTCTATAATATTTGATATTGTTATCGCAAGTAAATAAATTTTGTAGATAAATTCTATGATTACTTGATTTTCCAGGTCAAAACATGACTTAGTTTCGGTTAATGTTTAGGCACGCCAGTCTTTTGGTTCGTTTGATTAATTCAGTCAATCGAATCACGAACAAATATTCGCTCGTATTTCAATCGTATAATGCCACCACGTATAGTTGAATTAATCTAATAGTTCAAAGTTGATCAAGAAATGCTTGGAAAAATCCAAAAAGGTATACCTAGGTACATTTTATTAAAATTATACTCATATTTTATTTGAAGTTTTGTTGAAAATAACATTAAACCTGACTTCTGCTTGGAAGTAAATACTTACGTATTTTTTGGAACTTAATATTATAAAGGGATTAGAGTGAATAATTATGTAATCTGAACCCGATTAAAGAAAGTCAATTCTTAATTGTATCTTTCTGTCATTTGACGTAGCATGCTGTTACTCATCTAATCTTTTTATCAAAAGAAAATAGGATGCTAATTCTTCATATTACTCTAGGTTAACGTCATCCATTTAAACCTCAATAGATTATTACAAAAACATTACCTTGACCTGATTCCATCAGCAGATATTTCGAAGCGTGACAAAATTAGTCACAAATTCGCAGCAAACTGCATCACAATCGGTACACATCAAAGGCACCCCGCCGACAAAGAAATTGTAAAGTGATAACGGGCTCTCGGTAAACCATTGACCTAGACACTTATGGCTTGGATTGGACGAGCGGACGGACGGATTTACAACTGGACGGAACGGAACGGAACTGTTCGAACTAAATTATAGGCTACATACGAGCGGGAGTTTATTCCAGACATCAACGCGCAATCAAAGCATTATTATCGTTTGCATCAAATTGACCCTGTTCGATGTTCTGTGCGCGGACAGCCGAAGGAGTGTCTTTATACATACACTGATCGATTCTGCACTTTAAGGTAGCGGGGATGGGTTCTTGATAAAACGGGAATGACTTCGCGTTCTTGTAATTTGATTCTCTAAAATACTTACAACTCCTCCAAATTACTTATTTTATACCGTACCTGAAAATGAAAAAAAAAGAGTATTGTGAGATTATGAAGCTTAAAACAATATGCTTATTTCGAAGTTAAATACAGTAGATAAAAGAGGATTACGATTTGTACCTGTCAACAACACATGTACCCGAATTCTCCCCTTTAAAAACATTTTAAAACAGCCCAACAAATTATGACATCGAATGTTGACATCTGACAGGTGCTTGGTCGCTTGCTTTTGACGAGTCTCGTGTTTCCCCCTCGCTCGGACCGAAACAAACGAGCAGAAATGCTTCCGCTAATAAACTGCCGCAGAAGCCACAAAACAATTCAATCGTCTCGGGTAGCCACTGGTCAGCGATTAACTTTCTTACGATGTGCACGTACCTATAGCTAGGAATAACAACAACAACGACCATTAATCCTTTGTCGAGAGCGCAGAACCCTTCTGTGACCGCTTCTGAACAAGGTTTGCCTTTGTTTGGATTCATAAATGAACTGCCGTGGCACGGATGGACATTCTCATAATAGTCGACTTCCCGGATATCTTGCCGGACCGACCGTTGCGTTGTACGGAGGCCTCAACTCAAGCAGCAGGGGTCAGTGCATCTTAACCGATCAAAAGGGAAACCTTAGAAGCAGTCCGATTTTTTGACTTCACATATGTTGACCGCTGCTCTGCTGACGGCTGACGACCGCTGGCAGGGGACGATTTTCCTTCACGCGCCGAAAGAGTTTTATTGGGGGAAAAGGTATAATAAATAAGATGTGCATTAAGATATATTAGGGTCATACCGTATGGAATATGGTTTTGCTAGAGGATTTTTACTCATTTTTTCTGCTGCTAAAAGCATGCATGAACGCGGACTTGACGTAGAACTATGAACGTGGGTATAATACAAAGGTTTCATAACTTTTCTGCCAAGGATGCATCATAAGGGTGCATCTATTTTATAAAGATTAAACGACTTTCTAGAGACAAAAAGGTTTTAAAATCTTTATGATAATAAGCTCAAGCATGGTTAAAATTCTTTACATTTTGATTGAGAAGTAATTTAAAAATAATCGATAAGTTCAAATTTTACTCGTCTATTCGACATATCCCCATTAAGCGTTTCCTTTCGCGATCGAATTGTATTTCAAACCGCCAAACATAAATCCTCTGCCAAACACACAGGGTTTCCAACAGCAATCCGGCATCGGAAATTCAGGTCATCTCCTTCATCGGCGGCAAATGCCAACAGCACCACCGTATCGTCGTCCCGCTAGTTGTCATACGTCAACGAGCGGCCGGGCTGGCCAATGTTTGCTTCGGTCGCCAGTGGCGACTTGCCACCCGAAAACCCGCGCTGCCCCGCGAAGCTCGTCGAAGCCGAAGAAACTTTCCATATCATAAATAATTTTCCAAGAAAGTTTGATCGATTCTTGTAACAATTTTTCCCACCCTTCCGGAGGTCGGCACAGCGGATGTCCTGCCCAGTGGAGAGCGAACGGTTCGGTGGACCGAACCGAATGCCACGCCACGCCGCAGCTTGCTGGAGCCAAATCGCACAAAAGTCCATTCGGTCCGAATGAATCGAAAGAGGGAAAGAGGGAGTTCGACGTCGGAAGCGGGGTTGATTGAAACCGAACGAGCAAGCGAGCTCGACAGGATCAACGGCTAGCACTGGAAGGTACCAGATTATTATTTTCCGCTGGAGGAATTCTTTGTACGCCCTAGTAGTGCTGTAAAGGTAAGAAGGGCTTCCGAGCGTGAATCGGAGGAGCGGGTCTTCGTGTGGGAAAATCGGACCAGCCAGGTAAGCTGGAGCAAGAACTCGATGTACTCGGTCTGTGTGGCGTTCCGTGCCAACAAAGGAAATATTGAAAAGGAAATATTACAGGGCAGAGGACGATGTTTTTCGGAAGCATGACCGTGGGAGGGGCAAAGTTTGGAGCTGTTTGTGAAGTCCATTCGTTAGTTTGACGCTATCCGCCGCGCTTGGTTCATATTTTCCCGGCAAAGGGATCACCGAATCGTGAGGACAGGGATGAAGTAAGGTCGTGACATAGTATGGAAAAACTGAGCTTCATCCCTGATTGCCAAACTAGCGACTCGCCTGGTCGCTCGGCACAATTTCTTCTGTCAAGGACCTCACTATAGCCACAATGCGACGATTACTCACCCTCGCAAACTTTCGAAAAATCGTTTCTCATATTCTAATGTGTGCTGTGGCTGCTGCTGATTGCCCACCGCATTGTTATTTGGCCTCAAGTCGAACGCCGGAACGAAGGGTTCGTTGTTTATATCGATCTAATAAAAGCAGCCACTCACTGACACTGGCTGAGGCGGCAAACGGTGGCCCGAAGTGGAAAGGCTATTTTCGAGCTAATTTGAACGCATCACGAGCAGCTCATGAAAATGTGAGCTCATTCGACTGGCTCTGGGGGGTGAATCAACCTGACATCCTCGAACTGGTAGGTAGGAAGCTTTCGACCGCACCGGTAAGACGACGTACTGCGATTGTTTAAAGTTGATTACTGTTATTAGCCATTGATACAGATGTTCAATTAGTCGGAATGATTTCATCAATCATCGAATCGAACAGAGCCCTGTCGACAGGTGCGCGATCGATTTGCATAAATCACCGCGTGATATGCGATCCGGTATCGGGTTCTAATTATTTGTAGCGCGGTCCTTTGTGACTCATGCCGAGAACAGGCTCCTAGAGAATGATGGCATCATGAATGCTGCCACTTGTCATATAATACTAAACTTCTTCGAATTAAAAGCATATTCAACTTGGTTTGGCAAATGCCCAACTACGCCACCGCCGCTGTTGCTAAATAGAACGCACTAGTCGGGGTAGGTAATTGTTTCAACTACACATCGCTGGCGCTGCTGCGACAAAGGATTCCCTCTCGCAAGGAAGAACCACAGCGTGGAATTCAAATCGACCGTCACGGCATTGTGTGTCTGCTGCGATTCAGGCCAAGTCAAAACACAATAATGATCATCATAATTACAGTGCCGATTTGCTCGCTAGAAGTCAGGACAATCCCTTGACGACGTTGCCGGTCGTCATCGTGTTCACATTATTTGGCGCGGAGGGTCCCCAGATTTCCAGCGAACGAACGTATTAAATTACATTAGGATTACCCAAAAACTGACTTTGAGACGGCGAACGCGCGACCGTCCGTTCCAGAAAGGAAAAGCAACAAAAAACAGCGCGACTTGACCTCAAATTAAGCAAAGGTTCTTAACGTACTGAGGGAACAACAACAAAAAAGACCTCTTTATTCATTCATGCTCGTATCGTACCATTTGCGAGCAGACGGGTTCTTCTTGCGTCAAGCTGATGGACGATTGCACACGGTTCGGTTGGACCGCGAAGGGACGACCACGGAATTTGTTTTCATTCAGTTTTTCAAAGACGACGACTACGACGACGAAAGAACAACGGGGTACAACAAAAAAATACGCATACTCTTTTTCCTCATGCACGGTCATTCGTCGGCCGGTTTATCCTGTCATTCATCTTCAACTGGACGGAAAACTTCGTTTTCAACGGGTATTATTAGGTATTGTGTGTATAAAGTCATCATCGCCCCTCAGCTCGTAGTGCGCACAGTGGGAATGAATATATATTTTTTTTCAAGCAGGGCAGAGTTCAAATGATAGCGAGTTACGATGGTGGTAAAACAGGCCGTTCGTCGTATCTGCGAATCACCGACTGGAAGAACTTATGAATTCAATAGTGTCATAGCACAGGTCACGAAAAATTATCTACTAACCGTTAGTGTTGGTGTTGAGTAATCAACCCAGCTAGCACCAAATCGTTCATCAATGTTCGAAAATTATCGTAAATATCACTTAACAAATTCGGAATCGTAACTAAACCTTAATAAAGTACGCGAAAGTTGATTTTCAATAGTAAAAAATGATAATAACTGACATGCATACGATTTTTAGCACAGAGTTGTATAGCAGTACGGAACGAGTCACGCTTAATCGGATATTATCGTACGTACATTCACGCATCTTATTTAATTTACCCATGAATAGAACGGGATTTAATCTTCTGGATTCAGGCTAAATTTCTAAATTAGGGTAATTAGCGGGTAGGTTCGCTACATTTCCCCCCCCTTATGAGCTGCTGAATGTCTCCGGCCATACGGCATAGAGGGCATACGTCCCCTGACGTTGTTCGATTGAAGGATGCAGTGGAAAAAATTTGATCAAAATCTTATCCACAATTTGACCCAAATGTGACAAAAATGTGGTCCAAAATCTGGCCCATGATCTAATACAAATCCAGCATGAGGTCCAGATCAAAATTTGGATCCAAAATCTGATATGGGGTGCAACGTGCAAAACATGGTTCACAATCTAGTACAAATCTAGAACAAAATTTGATAAAAGATGTGGTTCACGATATAGTCCAGATTCAAAATATGGCCCTAATCCAGTTTAAAAACTGATTATAAATATGGCCCAAAATCTGAAAAATTTGATCAAATGTTTGAAAAAAAATGTGGTTCAACATCAGGTGTACATCTGGTCCAGTTTGAGAATTTAGTTCAAAATTTAATCCAAAATCTGGAACCAAAATTTTATAAAAAATGTGGTCCAGAATCAGGTCCAGTCTAGACTTGGCCCACAATGTGGTTCAAAATCTGATCAGACATCTGATCTAAAATCCGATCAAAAAGGTGATCCAAAATATCTGACACCTGCTCCAGATTTGATAAAAATGTGGTCCAAAATCTGGTCCAGAATCTGATAATGGTCCAACAACTGATTCAGGTCCAAAATCTGGTTCCGAATCTATTTCAAATCTCTTGCGAAATTTTAAACAAAATGCAGAACAAAATTTGTTGAAATTTGTAGTCCGCAATCTAGTCCAAGTCCAAAATCCGATTTGATCCAAAATCTGGTTGGTGGCCTAAAAACTGAAGGCCGCCACAATGTCACGCTACGGCTTTGGAACCAGGTCTAGAATCTGGGTCCAAAATCTGATAAAAATTGTGGTTTCAAACATGGTCCACAATCTAGTCTAAATCTGTTTCAAAATCTGGAACAAAATATGATAAAAAATGTGGCCCACGATATAGTCCAGATCCAAAATATGGTTCAATATCTTATCCAAAATCTGATTGCTGGTTTAAAACAGGGATGGTTCGATCACTTTGACTCAATTTTGATTCATTTGACATTACCGTCTTAGTCTAGCCAAATATAACAATGTTTTGTATGGGACATTTGTAGAACTACTTCCAATCTACAATTTTTCTGAACAAAGTTTTGCTGTATCTTTTGTAGTTACGGTGCCCTGCTACAACGCTAGTAACTCATTAGTGACTAAATGAACGTTCATTTAGTCACTAATAAGATACTAGCATTGTGGCGCCGTGACTACAAAAGATACAGCAAAACTTTTTTCAGCAAAATTATAGATAATAACCTGTTCTACAAATGTCCCATATGTAACTATGTCATATTTTGCTCCGTTAAGACGGTACTGTCAAATGAATCAAAATTGAGTCAAAGTGATCGAACCATCCCTGGTTTAAAATATGAATAAAAATGTGCAAAAATCTGCTCTAGGTTCACAATCTAATCAAAAATGTGGTCCAAAATATTATCCAAAATTTAATAGAAATGTGGTCCAATCTAGTTCAAATTTGTTCCAAAAAATGTGGTTTGCAATCTAGTCTTGGTTCAAAATTCGGTCCAGGTCCAGAATCTGATACTAGCTTGATCCAAAATCTGGTAGGTGGTTTACAATCAGATAAAAAATGTGGTGCAAAATCTGGTTTATATTCTGGTTCAGTTCCAGAATCTGGTCCAGGTACAGAACGTGGTTCGTAATTTTACCAAAAATTTGGTCTAAAATCTTATTCAAAACTTGGTCCAAATCTGATAAAAATCTGGTCAAAAATTTGGTCCAGAATCTCATGCAGGTCCAGAATGTGGTCCAGAACACATTTTAGACCTGGTCTCCGGGTCCGGGTCCGGGTACAAAATCTAGTCCAAATTTGTTCCAAAATCAAGAACAAAATTTGATACAAAATGTGGTCTACGATCTCAGACCTGGTCCAAAATATGGTCCAGATCCAGAATCTGGCTCAAAATCAAATCCAAAATCTGGCTGCTGGTTTGAAATTTGATTGAAAATGTGGCTCAAAATCAACTCAAAGTTCAAAAATTAATAAAAAACTGTGGTTTAAAATCTGATTTATAATCTGGCCCAGTTTGAGAATTGGGTCCAAAATTTAATCCAAAATCTCATAAAAATGTGGTCCAGGTACAAAGTCTAGTCTTGGTACAGAATGTGGTTAAAATCTGGTCTCACAGCTGATCCAAAAGTGGATCAAAAAGGTGGTCCAAAACCTGCTCCACATTTGACTAAAACGTGATCCAAAATCTGATAAAGATCTAACATTTGATTCAGGTCCAAAATATGTCCAAAATTTTTTCAAAATCTCGTCCAGAATCCAGTTTAAATATGTATCAAAATTTATTTAAAAATCCGAAACAAAATTTGATAAAAATGTGGTCCGCAATCTACTCTTCGTCCAAAATAGGTCCAGAATCTGGTTCAAACCCTGATCTAAAATCTGGTTCATGGCTTAAGATTTCATAAAAAATGTGGCCCAAAGTCTGGTTTATATTCTGGTCCAGTTTCAGAATTCTGGTCCAAAATCTAATAAAAAATATGATCCAGAATCAGGACAAGCTTCACAATCTGATCCAGGTACAGAATTTGATCAAAAATGTGGTCCAAAATCTTATCCAAAAGCTGATAAAAATGACGTCCATATCTGGTCTACAATATGAAGCAGCTCTAACATCTGGTTCTAGACTAGAATGTGGATCAGGTCCAGAATCAGATCCAAAATCTAATCAAAAATGTGATCTAAAATCATACCCAAAATTTGGTTCTTATCTGATAAAAATGTGGTCAAAAATCTGGTACATAATCTGATGCAGGTCGAGAATGTGGTCCAGGCCAAGTCTAGAATTTAATCCAAAATATGATCTAAATCTGGAATGTGATCTTAAACATGGTCTACAATCTAGTCCAAATCTGATCCAAAATCTGTAACAAAATTTGAAAAAAAATCTACCTCTCACAATCCCAGTCCAGGTCCAAGATATGGTCCAAAATATATGTGGTTCAAAATCTGGTCCCACATCTGATTCAAAATCTGACCATAATTGAAGTCTAAGATATCTAAAACCTGCTCAAATTTGATAAAAATGTAATCCATAATTTGGTCCAGAATTTGATGGAGCTCCAACATCTAGTTCAGGTTCAAAATATGGCCAAAATTTATTCAAAAATGCAGTCCATAGTCTGGTCCAGATCCAAAATACGATCCAGATCCAGAACCTGATTCCAAACTTGATCTAAAATCTGGTTGGTGGTTGAAAATCTGATCTAAAATGTATCCCAAAATCTGGTTTATATTCTGGTTCCGTTTCAGAATCTGGACCCAAATTTTATTCAAAGTTTGGTCCAAAATCTGATAAAAATTGTGGTCCAGAATGTAGTCAAAAACATTATCCAAAACCTGGTCCAAATCTGATAAAATAAATGTTTTTCCAAATCTGGTCTAGAATCTGATGCAGGTCCCAAATGTGGTCCAGCCCAGGTCTAGAATCTAGTTCCAAAATCTGATATGTGGTCCAAAACATGGTCCACAACCACGTCTAAATCTGTTTCAAAATTTGGAATAAAAATTGATAATAAATGTGGTCTTCGATATAGTCCAGGTCATAGATATGGTCCAGGTCCAGAATCTGACTCAAAATCTGATCCAAAATCTGGTTGTTGGTTTGAAATCTGACTAAAAATGTGGCCCGAAATCTGCACCAGATCTAAAATTTGTTCAAATATGTGGCCTAAAATCTGGTTTATAATTTGGCCTGGTTCAAGAAGTTGGTCCGAAATTTGATCCAAAATGTGGACCAAAATCTCGCAAAAAATGTGGTCCAGAATCTAGTTTAAATCTGTTCCAAAATTTGTTACATAATCCGGAACAAAAATTGATAATAATTGTGGTCCGCAATCGCCAGTAAGAAGTCAGTAGGATTGTTGCACTCGCCCGAACTGTCCTATATTTTAACAGCTTCATAGCCGGCTGTCTGTCGGTAAAGAAAAGTCGAGTCTTAGAAAGACGGTTAAGCCCAAAGCTTTGCTTATTTGTGGTTCGCAATCTAGTCTACGTCCAAATACGAACCAAGTCCAGAATCTACTTCAAACCTGGTTTGATGCAAAATCTGGTTGGTGGTTTAATATCTGATAAAAAATGTGGCCCAATAACTTGTTTATATTCTTGTCCAATTTCAGAATCTCGACCGAAATTTGATTCAAAATCTAGTGCAAAATCTGATAAAACATGTGGTCCAGAATCGGTGCAAGGTCCACAATCTGGTCCATGTACAGAATCTGATAAAAAACAAGCTCCAATATGTGGTAAAAGATGTGTTCTAAATCTAATAAAAATATGGTCCTAAATCTGGTCTAGAAGCTGGTGCAGGTCCATACCGGGCCTAGAATCTGGGTCCAAAATCTAATCCAAAATATTAACCACAATCGGTTCAAAAATCTGATCAAAAATGTAGTTCAAAATTTGGTACATTTGGTACATTAGGTACAGAATCTAGTCCAAATATGTTCAAAAACCTGAACCAAAAGTTGCTAAAAAACCACGGTGGTCCAAAATATAGTCCAGGTCCGGAATCTAGTTCAAAACCTGATCCAAAATTTGGTAGGTGGTATACACACTGATCCAAAAACTGTGGCCCAAAATCAGAGTTCCATGGTTTATAACCGGGTCCAGTTCCAGTATCTGGTCCAAAATTTGATCCCAAATATGGTCCTGGTAATCTGACAAAGAAATGTGAACCAAATTGTGATCCAGGCCCAGAATTTGGTCCAGGTTCGAAATCTGGTTTCAGTCTAGAATGTGGTCCAATATCTGGCCCAAAATCTGATCAAAAATGTCCAGAATTTAGTCCAGGTTCACTATCAAGGAACATTGATTTTAGAAACGAGGGAGTGCTAAACCGCGTATTCGCTAAGGACGTCACAACGTCACGTTACGACTCGACCCGTACTCCATGGGAAACTGAAATCAAAATTTTCAAAATCGATGCAACGTAGGTTGAAGATGTTTCCTTTTTATCTCGTTATTCTATTTCTTGTCCATCGCAACAAGAAACGGTTCAGTGTATAGTAAGCTTTTGGTAGCAATTTCGGTTGGGACTCCACACTAACGGGAAGGCCACTATAATGGGTCATTCCACGATCGAAACAACTGTGTAAAGCTGACGTAAATGTGGCCTTCCAGTGATAAAAAAGCACCGCTCTGGCCCACGTACCGCGAATGGCGTTATGAAACGAAAGAATAGATAAAATTTAGTATTTACATACCACTTGTTGGGATGGTAAATATTGGTGCAGATGGACATCGTGGATGTTTTCGTACGGTGGCCATCAAGTGGAGTTCGGAAATTTGGAATGAATTCTGGCTAAATGAAACCGGTAGCTTCTTCGATTGTTGTTCTGATATGAATATTATTATAGTCAAGCAATTCAATGAATCTTCCATAGGCCAAATTTTCACAAAACAAACGCAGCCAGGATTTAGTGGAAAAAATCAAAATTATTCGAGCAAAAACGTCCACTTTCAGTATGGTTGAAAGTTATGCGTCAATTAGCAATTAGTTTTTGCGTAGTTTCGAGCAGCAAATCTGCTTTCTATCTGTGATTTTTTTATTGTTATTCAAACAGACTTGAAACTACAGAACCAAAAGCACTATCGCAGAATTTGTGCACTAAAAATAACGACGAAAAAAACGGGCTCACAGCACAGTCACCATGGCGAACAGCCAAACTCTGCTATCACTTTTTCCCTGACCCAGTTGGATCAACCTGTCAAGCGGAGCCGGTATAAACTCACCCCCATATCCGAGACCTGTCACAACCAGTATAGTATTTAGTGGAGTAGTGCCCCGTGTCACCACAGTATCATTGTCGCTCGGATGGCCTCATTAAGTGGCCCGGTTTGTTTTTCCATACTAGCTCATTTGGTTTTTTTTTCCTGTTGTTTGTTTCACGATTCACCTCGAGTTTGGACCGACTGAAAGTCGTATTTTTTTGTGTGCTGCTGCTGAAACCACACCCAGTCTCGCTTGTTGGCCGAGGCTGCTGCTGGCGGCTGCACTCTATAGCCGAACAAATATCGATTCCACACTGTTGCTAACTAGTGACGTTGTCTCCTGGCACTATAATCGCCCCCGCCTCTCGACACTGTCCGATTTCGATTCCTATTTAGCGAACGGGTGGAGGGTACCCGGGGTGTAGGAGGTCATCCTACAGTCTTGAACTGGCTGTTATCATAAATGGCCCCTTTACCTTCATACTCTCCCTCTACTAGAGTACGGTACAGCACAGCACAGCACAGCATTGAGTGTGGCCGTTTTTTAATATGACCCGCACGATTGTGTACCGACTATAAACAATATATGAAAGCGCGCGAAAATGAAAACACAGTGCACCTTAACAACAATACACTTAATAACAGCAACAGCAGCAACTAAACGCAGGCCGGCCGCATTTTTTATTAGTGCCATTATTATAGAGCGCGCAAAAGATAAAACGCTCATATCTGTGGCGACCGCGGACAGCTCAGCGTCGTTGCTTTAATGGTCGATCCACGGGCTGGGAATCGCGAGGGTATTTCGCAGAACTGTAACGCCTAACCACTTCCACTGAGCACTGACTGACTGACTGGTGCGGTTACCCCGGCAAGGAAAAGGAAGCAGTCCGTGATTGTGTCACCTGTCCTTAATCACGTGCTGATAATATCGTACAATTGATATTTTTTGTGCTATAAGGTTTCATGATTGCAGATGTGTTTTGGTTGATTTCTTTCGAAATTATTTCCTGATTTTATGAAATTACTTCGGATAAGGCGAAGACGTCATGTCAGTGGTGGCAGGCATTTATTCACTTGACATTGGGAAAAGCTGGCAGAAAATTCATTCAGTTTCTACTGCTTAAACTAGTACCTCCAGAGTACATGTGTAATATTTGATTAATTTCGCAATTAACCTCACGCCAATGAAGCATTCGTCACTGGCACCACGCCACGGTGTGGTTCCAGTGCGGGCGGAAATCGTTCATGTGCGAACATTATCAGCCGGTCGACCTGGTCTGCTTTTTTTCGTTCTTTATTATATTTTCGAAAAACAATACATTTCTTTATCTTCCGTGACTATATGTGTAGCGTACCGTTCGCGGTGCTGCACCGGAATACCTACTTACTGGAGGTTTATTTATTATTCCAGTCGCCACATACGCGCTCAATGCCACACCTTGCCCGAAAAAAAAGACTGAACTGAATGAAAATCAAAAAAAAAAAATAAAACATTCTGCTCGTGCGAAGATCTACCGATCTTGATCTTTAATCCCGGCCTCGCGACGCGGCGAGCCTCGAGCGATTGGTCACGGCTGACTGGGACCATTTCCGAGGTAGGTCGCCATAATCGATTGTCCAAATTAAACAAAAATAATAACAATATAACCAAAGCACTCCAGTCAGTCCGCTCCAGTCAAGGAAGCAAAGCTCTCGTTTGTTACTCTCGAACGATGATCGATCTACCGTTTATGGTGCTTTATTGCTCACTGGGTACGAATTAAACAATCCGATCCATTCTTTGACATGCTCTAGTTATTTCGGGTTGTCTCCGCTTGCTTCGGCTCGGCCGGGGCCTACGACGAAAACGTATTGGGAACGACCCGTAAATACCTTAGCGGAGCGGAGCGGATTGGCAGGGGAGGGAGGGCGGTATCGACCAAGCAAGGCAGCTCCGTCCAGCGGATATACAGTCTAGGGTGGCCGATTCGGAAGTTTTCAGCCGTTCGCATGACATGGGAATTGCCCTTTGAAGTTGTTAATTCGGTCACCCTATCCCTTCGGCGCGCTGCTGTTAGCTTCTCGTCACGTGGCAAAAGGCGACTATTTGCAGGTCGAACTATCCGAGGACCAGAAAAAGAGACAAAACTCACTCAAGGGAGGAAAAATAATAACTGTGAATATTTTCCGCTTCATTAAAGTTTGACTCTTTTGTTCGTGGTGTGCCGAGGTAGGCGGTGGGCACGCGGAAAGTTGCATCATGGTTGGTCGAGCTTTATCGCTCTAGTCCCCAGAGCCGATGCATAACGGCTGGTCGAACGATTTGGTTGGCACTTTTTTTTTCTGCGGAACTACTTGGTCTGCGTGTCATCGAAAGTGTGCGATGTACTTACAATTGTGACAGTTTTAGTGCTGATTGGGTTAATGTAACCCACTAAATATATTTAGTGCATAATATCTAAAAATTTTGTTTCCCAAATCCGTTCCATTACGCTCAAGAGATCTGCTAGAGTCAAATTAAATAAGCACCATTGCAGTGACATAAAGAATCAATTGAAATTAATGAAATTTTCTTAACGTTTCAACTGACTATGCCGAAAATAGAAAATACTGCGCCTCACTTATTTAACATTTTTAAATTGCCATACTGGGCCTATTCAAAATTATTTGCTGGATAATTCTACCAAACATTTCGTAGTATCCTCCTATTGAATGGAATGGATAATGAAAACGACATAGGAGCACTTTATACAGACTTGAGCAAGACATTTGATCGCATTGACATACCAATGCTGCTTTTGAAACTGCAAAAAATTGAGCCAATTGAGGAATTGAGCCATGGTTTCTAAAATGACTAGGATCGTATTCAACTAAATGCCAAAAAATAATTAAATTTAACAGAAATAACTCGAATCCAATTCAACTCACTTCAGGTGTCCCTCAAGGCTTTCATTTGGGATCTCTTCTTTTTATTTTGTAGGTAAATGGCATTTACTTCGCTCTTAACCTAAATTGCTAATATATGCCGACGAAATGAAGTTCTTCCCGGAAAAAAATAAACGAAAAGGACTGGAGAGTCTCTCTAAGCTAATAAGCCTAAGACCGTGAGGCGTGGAGAGGGCTCCCAAATTCGGCCCAGATTCGATAAGCCGAAAAAGTAAAGTAAGTGGGTATCAGCCGTTGATGACAACATCGATGGAGTTCCTCGTTGGATATCCAGTTGCCAGGGCACCTGGCACGTATGATATATCGCAGGCAGCGATTAATAAATGCTTGCCGTTTTTGCGTTGTCTCCACTGAGACGCACCATGTTTTGCTGGCGTACCGTTGTACGGATTTAGCGTTAGAGTTGAAAATTCGGGCTTAGGCATGTAGTGTGATTTGGCGCCATATGTTTCGCAGACCCGCAAAGGCATTCCAGGCCTTCCTGATCCATGTGACTATATCAGTCTTGGTACCACCATGGGGACTGCTGGGATAGCGTTGAAGCAGCCATCAAAGGTGCAGCTGAAGGAGCCATTGGGTTCACTGAGAGGAGTCGACGTAACGACTGGTTCGATGAGGAGTGCCAAAGGATGCTAGAAGAATGCAGCGTGGTCGTCGACGCTGCAGCAGGGGACCCTTCAAAATGTGGAACGATATAGATAAAAACGAAGACAGCACAATCCACTTTTTCCGGGATAAGAAGCGCCATCTGAAAGAAATGGACTGCGAGGACATGTAATAGCTGTATCGCTCTCAAGAAAGGCGTAAATTCTACAAAAAACTGAACGTATCCCGCAAAGGCTTCGTGCTGCGAGCCGAAACATGACAATATATAAAAGGAAGGATCTTGTCGGATGAACGTGAGGTGATCGAAAGGTGGAAGCAGCACTACAATGAGCACCTGAATGACGCGGAGACGGAATATCAAGACGGCAGAGAGAATGACTACATCAGTACGGCGGATGATGGTGACGTGCTGCCCACCACAATAGGTGAATTGGTCGAAGCCATCAAACAGTTCAACAACAACAAGGCAGCTGGCAAGGATGGCATCGCAACGAAGCTTAACAAGATGGGTCCGGATAGGTTGGCTACCTGTCTGCACCGGCTGATAGTCAGGATCTGGGAAACAGGACAGCTACTGGAGGAGTGAAAGGAGTAATATGCCCAATATACAAGTAGGGCGACAAGTTGGAATGTGAGTACTATCGAGCGATCACCAATCTCAACGCCACCTATAAAGTGCTTTCTCGGATCATCTTTAGCCGTCTATAGCCGCTAACAAGTAAATTCGTGGGAAGTTATCAAGCCGGTTTTGTAGACGGACGATCGACAACGAACCAAATCTTTGTGCTGCGACAGAACCTCCAAAAGTGTCACGAATACCAAGTCCCTACGTGCCACCTATTCATAGATTTCAAGGCCGCCTACGATACTATCAACCGTGAAGAGCTATGGAAAATTATGGACGAAAAAGGTTTTCTCGGGGACTGACAAGACTGATTAAGGCCTCGATGGATGGTGTTCAATGCTGTGTGAGTATTTCGGGCGCGTTATCAAGCCCGTTTGAAATATGCAGGGGACTTCGACAAGGCGATGGTATTTCCTGTCTCCTGTTCAATATCGCGCGGGGCACGATCTTCAACAAATCTAGCCAATTCATCTGTTAACAGGAGGAACCGAGCGCGATCGAGCTCGCATATGCAATAATGTGGTAGTCGACGGGAACGAGTTCGAGGTGGACGAATACCTAAGGTGGTTGATGATGTCAGATAACAATTGCAGCAGAGAAATACGTATTATTGCCGGAAGTCGCGCTTACTACGGACTTTACAAGACACTAAAGTCTGATAAGCTTCACCCCCGTACCAAATGTACCATATACAAAACGCTAATAAGACCGGTAATCATCTACGGGCACGGAATGTGGAGAATGCTCGACGGGGACTTGAAAGCACTGGCCGTTTTTGAACGTCGTGTGCTTAAGGCCATCTATGGCGGTGTATGTGACAACGGTGTATGGAGGAGAAAGACGAACCACGAGCTGGCGCAGCTCTTCGGCGAGCCCACTATCCAGAAAGTTGCTAAAGCTGGAAGGGTACAATAGGCGGGGCATGTTATGAGAATGCCGGACCATAACCGGACCATGGTTGGTACCAGACGCAGAGGTGCGCAGCGTGCTCTATGGTTGGACCAAGTGGAGCATGACCTGGAAAGTGTGGGACAGCCGAGAAATTGGAGACGCCCATGGTTGTGCGAGTTAGTTGGCGAAACATTATATTGCAGTTCAAACCCTGAGGGACAGCGAGCCTGAATAAGTAAGTAAGTAAGTAACCACCATCGGGTGTTGTCTTACTACAAAGATTTTTAAAGGTTCCCACCTGCTCATTCCGTTGTCCCGCTTCTGTGAAGTTGGAAGGATTGTCAGTGTTCAGTGAACACTGATCACTGCTATAGACCTAGTCTTTACTACATTGTCTGTGAGACCTGCTACCTGGGAGCTCTCGGAGAGATCATCTAACTTACTTTACATATCGTTTCAGCGTTGTGAGAGCAAGACAATGTCGTCGTCTAGGTCGAGGTCACTTAGTTGGTGCATGGATAGAGGATTCTAAGGCAATCACCGATTTGGTCTACTGTCAATCGCTCTAACTTCATCGCTCTAACGATGAGATACAGCAGCGGTGATAACTTGTAACCCTGTCTTACATCAACAATAACCCTTATAAAGCCATTGTGCAACGCCTCATACGGAGCCTCGATAAGATGGACTAGCTTATCTGGAAATCCTCTATGCCTAAGTGAACCCAAGATGTTTTCGTGGTTGAGGTGATCAAAATTTTTATACTTTTGATGGCTGCTTGAACTTCATTCAGTGATGACAGGGATTGGTCTCTGAGACTCGAAAGAGTTGTTCAAAATGTTCAGTCCATCTGCTCTTCCATCGTATGAATCACGCTGCTTCCATATAAACATAGAGTAATTCTCGCTGAAACGGGGCCACTACTGACACGAGGTCTTCAAATATTAGAACTTTTGCGCTTAATTGGTTGAAAATGGTTAAAAAATGAGAATTACACGTTTGATACCTCGAAATAATGGACCCCTCGTTCGCCAAGGGACCTAAAAGTTAAAAAAAAGTTGAATTTTGTGCGAGCCTTGAGATCTATATCATGTGATAATTCATAAATTTGCCATGAAACACCTAACAAATGACCCGGTTCTGTAAAGAAGTAGAACAGGGCTTTCAAATGAAGTAAAAAAAATTTTGGCGGCCATCTTGGATTTGGTCGCCATATTGGATTTTATCAAAAAATCGCCGTTTTCACCATGAGCCTCCCAATCGATTTTCATTTCAAGACCACCATTGGAAAGCTGAGAAAAAATGCCATAAGAAATATTCATAAAATGTTATGCGGTTTTGTTAAGAGGAGAGATAGGGTTAATAAACGAAGTGAAAAAATCGGTTGCCATCTTGGATTTGGGCGTCATGTTGGATTTTATCAAAAAATCGCCGTTTTTGCTATGATCCCCCCAACTACAGTCTACAGTCAGTCCACAATCATGGGTCACGCACAATTGTGGGCAGTGATTCAAATTTTCACTCACATGTAGGATAAACGTTTTTCGCTCACCCATTATTCTCATATGATAATTAGATTCTGTGCTTATCTGTTTGTACAAAGCGAACGAAAAACATTTTTCCGCTGCAGAATGAGAGTTGATAATATCTCATTGCATTTTTCCCTGAAAAACATTTATCCTCTCACTCAGTGAACCATGAAAAATATACATCGCAGGTGGAATTGGCGCGAAACTAGGTATATACCATGGTGATACCCAAATACATAAATTCGGTTGTTTTATATGTCTCTCTCTTGTTGGCTGGTGGCTTGGTAAATTCAATAGTAACCTGTGTATTTTCGTCTCCGAAAAACGGCTGATACTGCTTTATCCTCTCGCAACAAAGAGAGGCTAAACTCGTGTTACGAAAAATTAAAAATAAACATATCATGATCGCGTGTTTCTAGGGATAAAGGAAAATATGGATAACCTGCGCTCACGAGCGACAATACATATGTATAAAACATTCTCGTTTCTCTTTTGCTAGGTTATAAGTCGTAGTAGGCAAAATTCATTGAATATCGCGCATTTGAAACGATAAATTGAATGCCTGATTGTGGGTCATTAAATCTTAACTGCCAATTTCCGTTCAAATATCACCTAATGATTGATCAAATTATTAGTGCTACTTATAAGTAACAATTTTATCAATCACTTGGTATAATATTCACGCAATAATCGGCAGAAAAGTTAAAATGACCCATAATTGTGTGTGACCCATGATTTTGGACTGAGTGTATATCGAAATTTTCCAGTTCTCGGGTAATTGTTCAAATAGACCTATGTAACAATGAGAGATTCTCTTCGCGTCTCCTCTCTTTCGCTTTTCACGGCTACATAAATGCATAGAAAAAGATCCAAAACAGTTAGCTAACTAGTGACTCCGGCAACCGATTCATGCAAAGCTGATGTGTTAAAATGCATTAATATCGCCGTAAAAAACGGAAGAGAGGAGACACGAAGAGAATCTCACATTGTCACGTAGGTCTATTTGAAAAATTACCCTAGAGTTTATCCAATTAATCATTTTTCGCATCAGACACTTCTTCCATTTTCAAAATGGTTTACGGCATTTCAATGCGTCACCATTGTTTATGTAAATAAAGAGAGGTGTGTAATGAGTGGTGAGAAGTGACAAAACGTGACAAAACGTGAGCCGTGAGAAATAAGAATTGAGAAGAGAAAAATGAGACGCGTGAAGTGAGACGTGTGAAGTGAGAAGTTGAAGTGAAAAATGTGAAGTGAGAAATTTGAAGTGAGTAGTGAGTAGTGAGTAATGAATGGTGTGTAGTGAGTGGTGAGTAGTGAGTAGTGAGTAGTGAATAGTAAGTAGTGAGAAGTGAGTAGTGAGCAGTGAGCAGTGAGTTGTGGATAGTAAATGGTGAGTAGTGAGCAGTGAGTACTAAGAAGTAAGAAGAAACTAGGGAGATTGCAACGACCTTGTGCGTTTCACCTTTGTTATGCTATAACAAAAAAATTTCTCTAATATTAAGTCAATTTTGGAAGCAAATCGTCAAAATCTTTACAATATCACTTTAATGTACAAAACAGAATACTTTTACAAGCAATTTGTTCACTTAAAATTTGTTCCAAAACTTCGAAAAACTACCGAAGTTACTGACATGCATTTATTTGTCCCTGATTAAACTTGATTAAGCATGCCTTGATTTACTTGCGTTGCCGGCAACCCCCGGGGCATCGACTGGACATGTTCAGGCATTTCCAAAAAAATTGTTGTATTTTCACTGCTGAGCATGCAAAGCAAAGCCTTGGGCTTAAACGTCTTTTCTAAGACTTGACCCTTTTTTATCGACAGACTTCACAGCCGGCTATTATAGTACAGCACCGCCTAATCGAGATTCGAACATACGACGACTGGCTTATTAGACCAGTAGGGTAAGAGCACTATAATTCGACCTATGAAACCAACGCATGGCTAACAAATTGCAATATATCGTCCAAATAGCGTTGTTTTATCGAAAATATGATAGAATAGTACAAAAGGATATATATTCAATTAACATTTAAAAGGAAATAAGTGTATGATGTATATTTTTCACTCATTTTCTAATTTCAATTCAATATCTCATTGGGCTAATTTTCGACCCCTTGTTTTAGTTTTCGACCCTTGCGTGTTCTAATATTCGACCTAAGTACAAAGTAATGTATTTTCAAAGTCAAGAGTCGTTTAAATTGATGAATTTAAGGCAAAAAAATAATTGCAACATTTCTGTAATATCACATTGGTATTATTTTTTTAAACTAAACTGTAAACCTTTTTTGTAGACTATTTCAATTATCCTTCTCCTTTGAATGAATAGATGGAAAATGTTTGAAATGCAATCCCGGAAAACGCCTGAAATCATACAATTACTTTCGGGTCTGACTACTTTCCACTTCCATGGCTTTTGAACGATGGGTCGAAAAATGAAACAAGTGTATTTGAAAGCATACAGCAGGCTGTTTCGACCGGTCGAAATCTAGAACACAATCAATTTCGCGTTTCAATTTTCGTACTTTTTTAAACATCTTTAATTACATCATAAAAAACAAATATGCACTGCAACAAAAGAAAATTGGACAGAAATATTGCCTTTCCTTTGTATAATAACATATTGCATGAATTCAGTGTCCTAATATACACAATTTATGGAAATTTTGATTCCGTATCTGTTTTCACTAGACGAAAAGAAAACACTCGAACTCCAATCCCAGTTTAAAAAACTTGATTATTTGGACGTACAGACGCAAATTTTGGTGGGGTACTGCAAAATTTCTAGCAAAATAACAACCTTGACAATATCTTAAATAATAGCTTTTCTCTACCTTGTTCTTAGGCATCTATTTGATGAATGTTTCAGCAGTGGTCCGAAAACTAGCACAGGGTCGAAAACTAGATCCCTTACCCTATCGTACCTCGAAACAAACTAAGCGGAACGACTGCTGAGACTGTTATGCGTTTATTTGTAACGTGTGACTGACATAGTTTGGTATTAATTCAACATTTTGGGAACAAACATATCTTTACTGTTTGAAATATTGAAAAAAAAAAAAATTAAGGGTGATACTCGTGCTTATCTCAAAAGGGTTGAAAAATCACATAGGACTGTTATTGGTTTATAGGTAATATACCTCTTGTCTATTATTAGTAACAGCTGTAAGCGGGGTTTTTAAATGTATTGGTGGCATAAATTTGAAGACATTTGCTTATTCATCTTGCGCCCAGTCTCGCAGAATGTTCTTAGCGCGTAAGCACCGGGAAGAAATATCAGAACAACGAAAGCATATTTTGTTTTTCGTATCGTGGACACTTCGGTACGGCACGGACTCGCCTCCCCTCGTGAGAGACCTGCGTTTTTGATATTCTTTTCTCGCTGTTCCGCATGAAAGTACAATATATAATAAGTATACGAAAGTACTACTTGAAAATAGCAGCAATAATTACATCTAATTCTTTATCGCTTATCCATACTATACTAACTACAACTGTACGCAAATAGCGGCGAATGCGTGTAATTTCTATACCATGACATTTTATGTGACTGATCACCGCACATAAGAGAATGTTTGCTTATTATCATGTACGTATTAGGGCTAGTTTCGACGCCTATAAGTCCTGTCGACAAGAGATAAGCCCAGAGACAGTATCGGGCTGACATGGCATTGCATACTGGTAAATGTGTAGAAAAAATGTCAACCGTTTTAGTCCCTGATCTCATGCCTCATGTCCCCATATATCTGAAACAGTGATAATGTAACGGAAATAATGGAGAGTAGAGTAAACAGAAGGATAATAAAATTGTGTCTGAAGTAACTTAATCGCGACAAAGACGTAAGTAGAAATTTGACTATAAAACTTAAGGGTAAAACGTAGGTCAAACTAACGAAATTCCTTTAAAAGATCTGCAAAGCACTTTTCATAAAAAATAAAATTACATATAACTCAATTATTTTTCCGAACGGCCACAAAGGGATGAACATTGATTCACAATAGCTACTTCATTTATGCATGTATGGTTTGTGCTTGGATTTAGCAAGGCCGGCAACGTTTTTTAAAACCAAGCTAATTGTTTTAATGCTATCCAACTCGGTTCCGTCTCTTCCAAATGTGTTCTGTTTTGTCTACTTAGTTTGTTCCCGATCCGCAAATCCAACAACCAAGGCACTGTGTCAAAAGAAGAATGACGTGTTCCTTCCTTCTCTTGTATATCATTCCAAGTACGAAGATTATTCCGCAGTAACTGATATAAATAGGAACGTGTCACCTGTGTTTGCAAATATTGTATATTAACAATGTGGTTCACTTCAAGAATTCTTATACATATTCAAAAAGACGCAAAAGGAACACCCTCTTCTGGCGAAAAAGTTCACTAACAGTATCCTGTATAAAAACATTTAAGGGGGCATAGTACTTTTTCAATTTAAAAAAATTGAAATTTTTTTTATTGATTATTTCGAAAGATTAACATTTTGACCATATGTGTTTCAAGTCATTACGATGAATTCCAAAAATTGACAAAGTTACAGCTATTTGTATCTGGATATCTGGAGCGATTACACAGCGAATAAAAACTTCAACGTCGTTTTTCTCGAAACCAGGTTTTGAAAATCGGTACCATAAATATCTCAAGAACGGCTCAAGCAATTCTCATGATTCTTTTTTAGTTTCAAAGCCAACAAAATTATCTAGTGTTTGACCCATCCTTTTTTCGATATTACAATTTTTGTATTTTTTATAAATGTTTGAAGTCAATTTTTTCGACTAAAAACCTTACTTTTATGTTTGAATCTCCGCCATTTTGTAATGCGTTCGAATTTTTAAAAAAGGATGGGTCAAACACGAGATAATTTAATATACTTTCATGTCGTTTTGGAATTTTTCAATTCGGATAAGTCTCCCAGCGCCAATCCATGGTACCGCAAAACATGTTTTTTTCGAATGATCATGTTCAAGGAGCCGTAGGGGAGAGGAGAAGAGGTTCACATATGCAAACAAAATTGTAAATACTAGTATAAAGTACAATGTTTAGAATGCAAAAAACTCGAATCGATTCGCTTTTCGCGTTATCGAGAAAAAAATATTTGAAATAAGGCAAAAAATATGGTGTAAAAAGTACTATGCCCCCTTAAGCGTACATCGAGACAAAGAGCTGCGGTAGGCAAATTTCCGCTAGTTTTTGCACTATGGCGGCATTCTTCTAAATAAAAATGAACGTTGGGTATGAAAATTCATTATGGTCCGATAATCTCTGCTGGAAAAAGTGTGGGGTTTAATGGGTTAAAAAATACTTACATTCAGTTGTATTTCTTAAGTTAATCAAAATAAAGGTATTAAACACAATATATTTTGAACAAGTATTTCAAAAAGTAAACATTGGAGGGCTCTTCTTAGCCGCCCAGCGTCCAATAGCTTAGCATATTTCCTCTGGTGGTCGACTTAGCCAAAATGCCAGTCAAGCCAAAATAGCCATTCGATAACAATGCTGAGACACGCAAAAGAAAAACAGTTTTCCATTCCACTCATTAATTTTAACTTATTCACTCCATCAATAGCGGAAACAATCTGCATTCCACTACCTACCAGTTAGTACGCCAGCACACGCAAACCGGATCCGTTATGTTATCTATCCGAATTTCTGATGCGCCTATCTTCCCGACCGACGCGATCCGACGGGTTTAACTGCTCCGGTTTTCCCAAGGCCAACCCGAAGCTTTGACCTGCCGCGATTATTTTTATTCGTCTACAAAGTGCGAACTTCTCGTCAGGATGCAACAAAACCAGAAGCAAATCAAAGGAGAGAGAAAAAAATCCGCGCAGAAAAGTTTTATTTATTTTATGTATTAGTCGCCTTTCGCCGAGAGGGTGTCTGTGTTCCGCCCGCCCGTCGTCGTCGTTCGGAGCGGTTTGCAACGGTATTGCACTTTTCCGCGGCTTCATTCTCCATGGCTGCTGTGGCTGTTGCTGCTGCTGTTGCTGGTCTGGTGATAGCGACACGCAAAGAGGAGGACACTTTTCACGGTACTGCACCCGGCGAGGTCTCCTGCGATTTTTCCCCCGGAACGGAACGGGGTAGTCGATGTGCAGTGAACGGTAGTAGTAGGGTTTCAACGAGCCCTGAAAAGCGGTTGAGGGAATAAAGTGCATCTGTATTTAGCGCGAGTCGCGTGAACTGTGTCACGATCGCTTTGTAGTGTTCGTGACTGACGGAAGAAAAGTAAGAAACGACCGAAATAAGAAGCTGTGCCAAGTGGAAAAAAGAAAGAAACGCTCAAAACTTTTGCTCGCGGTTCGTAGTGTGAGTGTTGGCGGTTTTTCACGCCACAACCGGAGTCGGCGAAGTGAAAGATGACGACGACGACGACGGTCGGTGGCGGCGGTGACGACGACAACGACGACGACGACGACTTTGGGGAGGATGCAGTTTCTACCAGCAGCAATGGCAGTAAGGACAGCGGGTGTTACACGCGTCGATCCAAAGGGAGATTTTTCATGTTTCCTCGCGCGCTGAGCTGCTTGGTGTTCATTAAATTTTGAACAGTATATTTTTGTGGGTATCTGTCGTTTCAGAGGCTACTACCATGATACTATGGTTTGAGGCAGTAGGAACGGGGGAACACGGGAGGGGAAATGAAAGGAAAACGAAAACGGGTAAATTGGATTTTCAACTCGCCGGCATTGATGTCGTCCTGGGTCCACTATTGGATTGGAGGTTTACCATTCAATTCTGAGCGCAGCTTAGCGCATTGGTTTCGACTGGATACAGAGTGTGGAGACCTAAAAAGGATGTTGAGGTTGCAGCAACGATGGTATTGAATGTTTCTTGCCAAGATAGAAGAGCCGACGGTAAAATCGTTGCGACGAGTTCGCGGTACCGTTTTTGCTGTGTTATTCGTGCAACAGTATACTACATTAAACTACTCCGAAAAATGTAGATATCTTTCCCCAAATTGATTACAATCTGTACTGCGCTAACAGCATGGGAAATTATTGCAAAATGATATGAAAAAATTTAACTTGTCAGATGGACGACAAACAATGGTCAACTTTTGATAAATGTTTAAGCCCTAGGCTTTTCTTTGAGACTATTTTTAGATGGGGCTATGTAAAATCTCTTCTGCAATGATTGAGGCATTCAAAGACACTACAAATACTATACGGGTCATACATAACATACCAGTCAAACGAAAAAGTGGTGCAAAATGTGATCTTAAAATGTGATCACCTCAAGTAGTCGCGGTCAGCATCTTTATTAATTGATTTTCATATAGCAAATAGCAGACACTAATATATCGGCTCATCTCAAAAATCATCCTGTATAATCCTGGTGTTAAATACAAAACTATGCTCATTAAAAACTTCTACTCACTTTCATGGATCCGACAGCCATAAGTTATCGATTATTTATTTTTCCCTTCTTTATTTTAAGAAAACAAGGAAATACAGGTATATTTTAAATAGTATTTCATAGTAACATCTACCGCATATTCCCATATTTACGGAATTTATTCCATGAAACCGAGTGATCGGAACAGGCCAGGAGCAGAACTTTTTATACGTTCTGATCAGTGTGTCAGAGCTTGCAGCGACAATGAATGCGAACGACAGTGCCATTATCATATTAAAATGATCCGTTAAAAAATAATACATACATTGCTGCCTATTTTACGAGGAGTTTTGCGTTAATTTTGCTAGGTTGGATAGTATTGTTTGATTGCGCAATATATTTTTCTAAAAAATTGTGTATTACTGACGATATTACTTGTGTTTCCAGTACTGAGCACCAACATTCAAGAGGTCTACGCAAGTCACGTTTCGCCTGCAATATTCGTGATACTAAGCAAAATCATTTTTTTGCTATTTATCTTTCTTGTAAGCAACAGTTGACTGTGATGGCTTTGTTTCGCGGATTCATCCACAGAACTACGCAATAGGCGGAATGAATCAACAGAGACTAGGCGATTATTTAAGAAACCGACCGCAATACTTGTTTATATCTTACGGGCAGCATGACATACGTTGTAGTCAATTCCGCTCGCTCTCGAACGTTTCCTATTCCCTCCGGCGCACAGTGGGACAATTTAAAAAATAGTGAGACATAAGGAATAACATCGAAACCTTAAAGCATAGCATAATAGTATCTTCAGAAAAGTTTCTCCATTCAAAAAGCGCTTTCTAGTGGGGGAAAAATATTTGAACATTAGGGTGTCCCTAAGCAGATACAAAAAATATTTTCTCTATTTCAAGTCAGAAATGATAACGATCTACAGAAGATTTATAGATAAACTAATTTTAAGAAACTTTATTGAATACTGAAGGTTTCTATCTCTTACATGAAAAAAGTTATAGAGCCAAACTCTTAGGGACACCCTTAAAAACAATTTTTTCGATGTAGCTCTTGAATTACGCTTCGTATACTTTTCAAATGTACTAAGAAATTGGTAATCTAATTAAATTGCACATTTTTGTCGAAGATAGTAGAGCTCTATCTTGTTTCCTTTAGAAGCCATCACTGGTTTTTATATTTTTTCACGTAATCTTTGAAGGGGTGTATCTTGGGGTAGAGCAGCTATGAGCAGCTAACCTCACTTGTTATTTGTGAATCAATTTATGCTGTATCCCACCATGTACAACTTAGGGTGGAACACTGTGGAACATCTGAAAAAACTTATCACGAAGGCAACCGTTTTTAAAACCTTCACTAAGCCAATAAAATATTAAGACATTGTAGTTTAATAGGATTTTATTTAAATTGATGAATTCTGGCTTTAGTTTTCATAAGGTCGCATAATCAACCCTTTTGCTTGGATTATACGACCTTTTGAAAACTAAAGCCAGAATTGTGTGTTGTTGTTTAGTGTAGTAGTGAATTGAGTGTTGTTGTTTAGTATAGTAATTTTGCTTCGGTTGGTCAATTCTCCAAACGGTTTCCTGGGTCGACAGAATTTTTCTGGATTTGGGGTATTCATGACTAGGCATGCTTCTGGGAAAACTTTCTCTGATAGCCAAATAATGTTTTGCTTGCGGAAACGGACAACATCTCGTTGGCTTTTCTCCCATCTCTTTTGAAGCTTGTAGCAAAACATTGATACCTGTCTTTCCATCCTGCACGTGAAATGCGCTTTCTCCTCAAGCTTATTTTTTATGTAATCAACGCAGTGATTCTTCTTGCTATCTGCTCCTGACTTGCATTTTTCTATCCACACTTCGAATAAAGTCGATCGTCGCAAGTTATACATATTCATCTCACTATTTGACGCGATAAAACAAGTATAACTAAAGTATTGACAAGTTTTGTATCGGGTTACTAAGTTACCGTTACAAAATTAGTTGATTTGATTCAGAGAACATGCGAAAGCGGTACAAAACTATGGTTTTCATAGTTTCAGACTTTAAAAACGGTTGCCTTCATGATAAGTTTTTTCAGATGTTCCACAGTGTTCCACCCTAAGTTGTACATGATGGGATACAGCATAAATTGATTCACAAAAAACAAGTGAGATTAGCTGCTCATAGCTGCTCTCCCCCGAGATACACCCCTTCAAAGATTACGTAAAAAATATAAAAACCAGTGATGGCTTCTAAAGGAAACAAGATAGAGCTCTACTATCTTCGACAAAAATGTGCAATTTAATTAGATTACCAATTTCTTAGTACATTTGAAAAGTATACGAAGCGTAATTCAAGAGCTACATCGAAAAAACTGTTTTTAAGGGTGTCCCTAAGAGTTTGGCTCTATAACTTTTTTCATGTAAGAGATAGAAACCTTTAGTATTCAATAAAGTTTCTTAAAATTAGTTTATCTATAAATCTTCTGTAGATCGTTATCATTTCTGACTTGAAATAGAGAAAATAGTTTTTGTATCTGCTTAAGGACACCCTAATGTTCAAATATTTTTCCCCCACTAGAAAGCGCTTTTTGAATGGAGAAACTTTTCTGAAGGTACTATTATGCTATGCTTTAAGGTTTCGATGTTATTCCTTATGTCTCACTATTTTTTAAATTGTCCCACTGTGCGGCGTATCCCTGGGAAGCGTGCTCGGACCATTGCTATTCAACATTTTTGTAAACGACCTGGATGCATCTACACACTTAAAAAACTCAGCAAAATTTGCCGAGATTTGGACAGCCGAGCGTTCGGTGAAAAGTTCAGTTTTGCAAATCGACGTTTACGGAACTTTACTAATGTTTGGCATCATAAAAAAATTTACCGAACGCTCGGCTGTTCAAACCTCGGCAAAATTTTGTTGACTTCGGCTCTATTTTTAAGTGTGTATGACTTTTTTCGTTCGCCGGTGATTTAAAAACTTTTCGAGCAATACTGTCGGTCTCGGACTGCATGACACCAAGAGACAAAACAACCTACTAATTGGACTGACAACATGCGCATCATAACTACAAAAAAATGTAAAACAGTAGCCTTTACTCGAAGCAATAATGCTCTACACCATCAATACACATTGGAGTTATACTTTGTAGAAAGCGTTTACTCAATCTGCGTCTTAGGAGTCACAATTGATTCAAAAGTCAGATTCAACGAGCATGTTAGGATTATCACCGCGAAGACATTTATTTACTAGGATTCATTCGCTGTCATGCTTTAAGCTTTAGCGACAATTACGCATTTACGCAATACGCTGTATTGTGCGTGTAGCATCTTGGAGTACGCTTCTATCGTTTGGTGTCCGCATCAGGTAACGCAAACCCATGTAACCGCTCGAGTACAGAAAAAGTTTTTACGTTTTGCTCTGCGCAATCTGCCTTGGGATGATACAGTCAACCTTCCTCATTATCAAACTTGGTGTCAGCTGATCAACTATCGATCGACTGTCAGATAGCCGAACCAATCAATAAGGAATGTTCGTGATTGACCTAATGAAGGGAAACATTGACTGTCCACCATTATTAGAACAGGTGCCAATCAATGTAGGGTACGGGAGGGTATTCCCATCACGCTACTAATTTCGGCATACATTACCTTTTTCGGCTACACTTTCCCAAATAAAAACTTTGCCGCTATATAACAATACTGAAACGAATGTAGCACTCATAGGCTTTAATGTGTTATAACTATTTTCATAAAAATGTAAGTAGTTTGCTTAATTTTATTCAATAAACATCAAAACCACTGTTTTTCCACTAGCACGTAACCAGGCTGAAAAATCACGTTTACTTATTCTAGAAACTAAACAGCTGTGAGTATGCTGTCACAAAACAATTCTACTTTTTTAATCACGGAAGAACACAAAAATTCTCCTCTGATATGAAAATATAAATCAATTTTCATTCACTAGTCATTAGCAGCATTTTGTTTTTAATTCCAGCAAATGGTGCGTTATTTATACTACTACCAATATATGTGCTGACATACCTGGTATTTGAGTGACAACTGGCGCTAGTGTATATGAACGATTCAGTGATACACTAGCGCCAACAGCAAGCTGTTGTCACTGCAAAACTAATTATCTTCAATGAGCCCGGACTGTAGACAATAGCGAGAAGTTATTATCGGTCTCTCTTTTCTTGTCTCTTTTGGTCTGTTTTTGAAAATTATTTAATTGCTGTGCTAGCTATTTCGGCCTGTTGGATTTAAAAACACAGACACCGCTATAGAAAATGAGCTCAATTTAGCCGCAGCGACTTCATCATTTCTCGCGACCATAACTCAAATTCAGTAGCGTTTTATTAAGACCAAAATACACGCCGATATTCAGCAAATGTTATTCTATCAACTGGTCTAAAAATCTTGTCATGAATAAATATAGTTTCAACGTAGTTCCTGAAGATTGTTCAGGCTACCGCTTAATGGGCTGGAAATACCCACCCGTACCCTACCTCTTCGCAGGTTTCGCGATACGCAGTTACTTGCAATATCTTTCCACCGGAAGCACTTTAACCAGAACAACGCATTAATTTCATTTCTTCAAGCTTTCAACTATGTGTGTGTGACATTTTCGACTTCGAAATGAAATGACATGTCAAAGTCAGTTTTCAAAAAACGAATCAGTGAAATCACATAGTGAAACATACTTTATAAGGATATTCTGTCTGTACGATTTGTTGTGGAAGGCGGTGTTGAATAAAATAAAAATAAATTTATAAAAATTTATAAAAATAAAAATTTCAATATCGATATGAGCAAATTAGTGTTATATCCGGCTTGGTCTGGGATTCCTCGGGGGAGCCATGTTGGTCCTTTCCTTTTCGTAACTATCCGAAGCAAGCTTTTGGAACTGCTCCCTAATGTATAGGTATGCGCACCATATGAAGATGTTTTTCTTCCAGTAAAATGCTTACAGGATTGTCGCATGTGTTATATCAGGATAGCGTGGACCGATTCTTTAGTTTTTGTGAAATTCTTGGCCCTAAAATGAATAAGACGAAGCTTCGTACACCCGAAAATCAAATAAATTGTTGTTTGAGTATTTAATGGAAGGTGTGATCTTGGAGTAGAAATAGATATCGAGCTCAACTTCGTTTGTCATGTTAAAAATGTAGTCGCAAAGGAAAATTCACTGTTTGATTTGATCAAAAGCCTTAGTGGAGAAGTGAATGACCTGTACACTATCATTTCTATATACGATGCTGAAAACGCGAATGTTGAAACGAAGTGTATAAAAAGCGAATCGGACGAATTGAGAAAAACTATACGTATGCCTTAAGGAATCTAGAATAAACTGGAGAAGATCTACAGCCAACTTTCGTCAATTGCAATAATCTGTGCAACCCGTGGATTGGTTTGAGAGAAGAGTGCATTTGTGATTAATTTTTTTTTTATGACTCAGGAGTCACCCAATTTAGACATGATACCTTGTATATGTGTATGAGGGTATATGAGGGTATGAAATGGGGAAGGCAACTAGAAAAAAGCGCCCACATTGCTCTAGCCTTCCCAAGCCCCTACCTAGCGCCTCCACTTGGCCATACCTGGAAATACTTCCATTGGTATAATTGAGTAGCCAAGCTAGGAGGTGCTGGGTTGTGCGGCTTTTAGTTCCTAACCAAACAAATGTACTTTTGGGCAACCATTAAACCACACAACTTTATTTTCAAGTATTATACGATTTAAACTAATATTTTTGGCAAACTAATCTATTTTCAGAGAGCGAAATAAGGTGCTTAATCCTTGGCCGATTGCAGCCTGGCTTCTGGTCTAAATGCCATTAGTTCATCCCTGAGGTTCCGGAGTATCACTTAATCTTTATTAGCAAAGATACTCCAAACGAATGTAAATAAATCATAATCTATATATATGGGAAGCGTTTGGTACGGGAGGTACATGCTTTCTTCCTTCCGCTTGATTTCAAGGAGTTTAATGAAATTAGGTATTTTTACTGGCCCCACTTGATTCCTTGGAATTCTCCCTGCGGTACGTGCTGCGCAGTTGGCCTGGCCGTTGATAAGAAAAATGATTGATTCAAGTAATCGTCATTTTCCAGGATGCCTTCAAGAATTGGCTGCGTTAGTGTGAGATTAGATTAGATTAGATTAGATACCTTGAACATGTTATAAATCTGTATGCTGGAAATTAATTGTTGCGGTCATAGATCTTAAGTTTTTGACGTGGGACTACGTCTTTGCTACCCGGTGACTTTGTGAAAACGAAAATAGAAGTATAACATTTGAATGAAAGATTTCAAATTCTAATAGCTACTATGTTACTGAATGAAACAGAACTGTTAATATATCGTTGGATAGACAAAATTTCCGGCAATTTTACAGATTTATTACATATTTATAGAATAATAATAGTGAAAATGTATGCAAAGTTCGCAGGTCAAACTTCCCCATACATTTTCTTTATGATTACCTTGCTTTACATTCAGGGATGACAGTTAAACACACTATCTGTTTAGTGTGGCACCCTCTCTAGCTAGGCCAATGGATATTTGTGCGAGGAAAACCAGCGAGGGTTTCATTTGCCGCTTTGCGTCAGTTAGTTACTTGCAATGCTTTGCATAGTTTCAATTGTATTTCTGTCAAGTATGCGAATAGCTGTAAAGTAGAGTGTCGAAATTAACTAGCAAGATGTATAGGATGTTAGTTAATTGATATTTTAACTGGCTGTCCACATGTTAGTTGTAAGACAATTATACTTCAAATTAATCTATCTCAATGAATAGTGCTATCAAAAATTACGTGCAAATTGACGAATGCGAATCAGTGTTGTAAATGATAACCCAGAATAGTTTTTTTTTCGTTTTAATCGTAGTTGTAAGCAAGCTCCTGAAGTAAGCTAACTTCGTCAACTGCATACCAGTTTCAAGCCAGTTACTTAAGGTTGACTAGTGCTACAAGCCATACAAAAATTGTCAAAATGCAAAATCATCGCCAATCATTCAATTAAAGAAAATTCAATTTTATCTACAGTTATTACTTGGTGAACTTTAAAAATGCCGATTGATGGACGATATTCATATTTGATCTGAAACATTGCTTGGAGCTTGTTGCCATGATAATTATGTGCCTTGTGGGACGACGTTTTGGCTAAACCACTCAGCAACAAGAAACAAACGAAGGTCTGGTCTGAACCTCCCGCGGGGTATTCGTAGCGGACTTGCTCACTTTTGTAGTGAGCATTCACATACCAGAAATGCAGTTTGCGTTAGTCTTTGATCCAATGATCTGACATAAAGAAATACTTAAATACTTCGCCAGAGCGCATTGCTGCCAGCGGCTCTTATGGGCCGATCTGATTTGGTTCGCACCATACCTATACGTACGAAATGAATGAAGCGGGAGTGAGTATTCAAAATTTGCAAAAATTGATGGAAAAATTTTGATGGTGCGTTAATTTTAGCCATCTACCATTCCAATACGTACGATAAAATTTAATGCGCATATGCTGCACAACTATGGAAATTACTGACAATTTATTATATATTCCTTCGGATATTTTATGATAGTTTTGGCGCTGTAAATCAAATCAGACAGTATGATCAGACAGTATGATCTGACAGTAAATCTTTACAGAGTAGTAATAACTGTTTGTAAATGTAAAGTATATCCATAATATTTGTCTTGAATTAATCCAGTTCATACCTTTCTCCTTTTGCTTTAACCAGCAGTCGCAATCGTTGTTGAAAAGCGTTACGAACGATATTCTGAGGCATTTCTCTTCTAAAATCTTCTTCAAACGTTGCTTGAAAGTATCCACACTCCATCCTTTGGTGCTCCCTAGTTTACCTGATATGGAACCCCATGCACGGAAGTCAAGTCGAGAGGATTCAAATCAGGCGAGGAGCCAAAGGCCACTGTTTCGAAGAAATAAAATCCGGAAAATTGTGCTCACACCAAGCGCGAGTAGCTTTCGCCTGGTGAGACGGTTCAAAATCTTGCTAGAAGCAGTGTGGAGCATTTAGTGTCGATTTTAACACCAGGTTCAAAGAACAACAGTGGAACCTTCAAATTTTTGGAGAAACATCCCCATACCGTCGCTCTGAAAACATTCTTAAAACTTTGTTCAGCCAGTTTGCCCCGAGGAAATTTAGCTAGATGTGCTATATCTATCCGATCATTTCGTTGGTTGTGATGATCCTGTAACAGTAATATTTTTTCGTCTGAAAGCAGAATATCACAATCACCGTGCCGCCGCTTGAGCAGCTTCCGACTTCTTGCGACTCTTGCAACCTTGCAACCTCGATCGAAGATAATCTTTCAAAATATTCTTCATGGTTGAAGGCGAAATTCTCAGTACTTTGGTTATCTTACGTCCAGACTGATCTGGTTTCCGTTCGCTCTCTTACTCGGTTTATGGCTTCCGGTGTCCTTGTAGTGCGTTAACGGCCGCGTTTATCAAGAACCTTTTCCTAGTATCGCATGATGGTACGAAAGATGAATCTTTCGTGTTTTCTGAGTTTCAGCATCTATAAAAAATCCCATAGTCAAATTTTTTTCAAAAACAAACTTATCACAAGTTCCTTTTTTGCGACCATGATTACCAGGCCTCTTAAAAGAATGAAAATTCAAAACAAACTCGCAAGCTCTGATGACATTTGAATAAACTCTAATCGAAGAATGTGCAGACACAGCTGTGATTAACCCATTTTTAATTAACCACGTCCAAGAAACACTAACAGTTATTACTACGCACCATGTACATAAAATATTCACTTTGTTCTGCTGTAGTTCATTTTGGTTAACAACATCAAAATGTCACAAAATGTTTCAAACCTAAAACCTGGCTATCAGGTATCAGCATCTTTGGCTCGAGCAGCACGTTCCTCACAATCATGGCTAACGTGGATGACCATTGGTAAGCGAATAAGGCTTACGACCGTTGGCATTTTACTTTTTTCAGCAAACTCATGGTCATAAATATTTTAAAAATATTGAATAATACCGACGGTTCCTTATTACTGCCTTGCGGAACCCTTTATTTGTAATTAAAGTGCATAGAAATACAGCAAACAAGCTTTACACACAGTAGCCAAGTACGAGTTAAGTCACTACGATTGCCGTGAAAAGATGGAGGATCAGGAAACCTGCATTCCAGTCTCCAGCTTGCCTTTTTCCGAACTTCTTTGGCAAGCTTCAACAGGTTCGTACACAAACTGAAAGAGAATGTACATTTTTCAGTGGGTCTGACTTAAGACATTCATGAGTACCACGCGTGCAATTTTGGCACACCACGCAAAGGCTAGTCATTCCAAAACCGTTTCTTATGTTTCTCAGGTTTCGTCGGACATTTACGAAACGCATTTCGCCGTTACGAGATACTAGGAAAAACCATTTAACTGGTTTTACTATACGAATTAGTAAGCTTATTTCTCTCAATTTTTGGTATGTGACGGGGCAAGTGAACGTTCACTTACTCAGTAAACATTTTCATATGCATATCAGAGCAATAAATGAGTTATATGTACCTATATATACACTGAAAAATCGTATCTGATGCACAAAACTAGCATATGCATACTAATTTGGAGGCCATATACGTACTACAAAATATACGTTAACAATTCAACTTTATAAGTCTTTGTATGCGATAAGATCCGACTCAAAGCGATTAGTTTTCTTATGCTATACAATTCTGTACTGAAAGTCGTAGGTCAACCACTTGCTATCGTCAAATACGACAGAAAATAAACTTATGTGCGTTTCATTAGACTATGTTTACGATCCTGAATTTATTAAAAGCCAATAACGATAATTTTCGTACATTGATATACGAGTTGGTGTTTGCTGGGTAGCTACTAATGAGGTACTAGCTCAAAATTGTAGATAAAAACCAGTTCTGCAAATGTCTCATTAGTTAAAGCGATCGAACATCCTCCCGCAATCATGGGTCATACACATTTATTCATCAGTTTTAACTTTAACCGCTTGTTTCCGTTTTAATATTACTATAAGTAAACAATTGATAAACTCATTTTGAACAGAGGCGAATATCAAAATAGGCAAAGTTTCTATAAAAAAACTCATTTTGTATTAACCCAGCTAGCATTTTCATATGTATAAAAAAAGGTAAAAATCAGCATTACGTACAGATATACATGCTAAATAAATCGTACTTCATGCGCAAAATTGGCATATCCGTACTATTTTGGAGGCGATATACGTGATTACGAATAATTTTGAGCTTTACGACTATATAAGTATTTATATACGATAATATCCGATTAAGCGCGAGTCGCTCCGTACTACTCAATGATTTTGTGCTGAAAATCGTATGTATGTCAGTCATTATCATTATATACGACAGAAAATCAACTTGATCCCACTTTATTCAGCTTTAGTTACGATTTCGAGTTTGTTAGGAGATATTTACGATAGTTTTCGTACATTGATATACGAGTTGGTGTTAGCTGGGAAGTCAATACAAGGCGAAAAAATATCTTTTAAACTTTTTAATTTTGCTACGTAATTTAGGTATCAAACTACCTCTGATATTGTAAACATCTGAACATTACACGAGTTACACGTTAGCTCGGTATGTGGGGCCATACGAAAGGGCAATCTCGGGGCAGGAGGTGGACCAAATTGATTCCTTCAAAACTGTTTTCGTTCCCGCTGCAGAATAAGAGCTGGTGGTCCATATTTTGTATATAGAGGTTCGATGCTACGGTATTACTACCCGTGAAATCAGAACCCTCGTATACCACCTGGCAGAGGGAAACGGAAAAGCATATGTCTTCAACACTAAAACACAGCTAGCTTAAGCGTCATCCGAAACATTCCTTGTGTGCTCCAGAGGTAACCTCCGCGGCTCAATTGGCTTTAAGCGGCTTGCGGTCAATAGTTTTTTCGACGTTTTTACACGTTTTATGTTTGTGTATGTATGGGTGTGTATGTATATATGTATATATGCATGGATGTGTGCATGCATGTGATTATGCATGTATGTGAGTGTGTGTGCGTATGTGTGTGTAGTTGTTGTACTTACATACACCCTTCAAGCATGTGTTTATAAGGGTGCTCATTATGCCCCAGGGGGTGCTCATTGTGCCCCACACACTAACCGATTTCTAGTTTTGGAAGCATGAATTTAAATTGCAATTTTCGTCATCATGTCAATTATTTTTTCAATTTGTTAACAGTATGCCTTTGATTATCGATAGTGAATATATGTTTTGCAATGACGACACTTTAAAAATTCAGTCATTTTGGGAGCTTAAATCAGCCAACAAGTTAGGGTGCTCATTATGCCCCTAATGCCCCTATTCACTGGTACTTAATATTGAACGCGGAATTTAATTTACAATGTCTTCTCTATTGATTTCTATGTGTCCCATTTCGGTAAAATATATGTAACTAAAATTTAGACGCAGCATGATATGTAAACTGACCAGACGACCCGAATTTTGCGTGGCAGTCCCATATTTGGATGACCAATCGCGGATGACTGACTGTACCGGCAAGTGTCCCACATTGACTAATGTTTATATGGAATTTGATTGCTACAGATTTTAATATTTCTGGAAAAAAATCATGAAGACCAAAAATTATCTTTTGCTTTTGATTAAAAAGATAACGGTTTCATTAATATGACTGGGCAGCGACGGTATACAATATCAATTTCGTTTTTAAACTTTTAAAAAACAACTCTCTTTATCTTGTTAATCGGAAGAGCCAATAACATCAGACTTGTGAAAGTTTAACTGCTGACCCAAAATGCTACTGGAAATGCCACGAGCACAACTGCATAAGGCTTTTGGATTTTACATTTATTTTACCTCTTTTAACCGGCCACTAAGTGTTTTACATGGGCGGTTAGTTTTTGAAGTAAAGACGACAAACTATTTAACTAGGAAAAGACTGTTTTACTCATCTTGGACTTCAGTGCTATCCACACATGAATGACGATTCTGTTGGAAGACTTCTACTAAACAACGTTTAGAACAAAAAAAAAATAGGTTAGAAAATTAGCAGAAAATTATTTAAAAGATACTTTACTCCCAGCAAAAGTTCTTCGAATTAGGTAAAAACTAAATCAAAATATATTATCACATCTCAGTTTTCTAAATAGGAAAAATCAACACGTAAAAAAATTGCACACATAATGGTTTATTTTAATGTCATTGAAATCGTTCTTGAATGACCGACACGCAATACGAAAATTCAACATCGGAATCTTGTCAAGTTGAATTATTTGGACTGATTTTAAAATCTAAAGCATATTTCAGAGAGACTGTAATAGTTAAAGTTCATTGATACGAACAGGCCGAATAACCAAGTAATGTTCAATTGTTTTGGGAAAATAAAAAAAACAGTTGTTAATTCTTTATGCTGAGCTTGTCATATTATGTTGATTTTTCTGTCTTGATAATTCGTAAAATTATCCAGTTGAACTTCCAAAAAAATCTAAACGAGTTGTCATTAGTCAAACAATTTCAGCTGCAAAGTTAACCATTCTTCGAATTTCCGATTAGCCTAGCATGACAATCAGTCAAACTTCCACGAAAGTAATCCGACTGCTATTTTTAGAGTTCTGAAAAATGTCGGACCAAACCTTAAAATAACTTATTACCAATCAAATTCAAACCCGCCCAGAGCAGTCAGACGCGAAATTGCAATACTAATTGTCAAATTTGCAATCATTTCGCACTGAATCGATGAACAAAGACTTGTGTCCTTTGCGAGGAAACTTTTCACCGAAAGATTGTATTCAAAGCACATCTTCGCGGGGCGTAGTAAACTTTCATCCCTTGAAAAACTTTCAACTTCAGCAACAGCACGTAGGACTGCAACGTCAGCGTCAGAAACCGAATCGTTTGCGTTACAATTCGCACCATCCGCCGCACACACCATAGCACCAGTAAGGCATCACGTTGGCTAGGAAAACTTAAAGCTAGCGCAAACGTCACAATTACTACACCCGCGAGTTGTCGTCTTGTTCTTCGCCCTAACCCACCCACCGCACCACCGACCAACGACGTTGACGCCCGGTCGGGAAAATCGATTTTACCACGCATCGTCGCAGCAACCGGCAGAGGCAGAGACAGAGGGCAGAACAAGATGATGAAGCAGGAGAAAACAACGTAAAATTTCAACGCCCAACTTTAAAGTCTTCTAGTTGACATCGAGCAGGCTCCGGGTGCCATTTCTGACTTTCGCAGATTGAAAGCAGACGAGCAAACAAGAGTAAAAAAAAACACGGAAGATAACTAGGAAAATTCACGAGTAGGCGCGAGAAATCGGCCCAACCGTGGACCCGCACTTGCCGTCTCGTCCTTACCTTGTGCGATCCGAACAGCTGGCATTTTAATTCTCATTTTGGCAGGATTGTTGTTTTTCCGGCCTTGCTCCGGCCGGGCACGACGTCCTTTTTGCTATGCACACAGACACTCAGAATTATGTTTTTTTTTGTTATTTTCACCGCTACTTCTTCTGATGTATCTCGGTTCGGCTGGCTACCGTGGGCCGGCAGCAGCTCTTATACTAGAGCACTCGCGATAGTCGTTGGGTACTTATTTTTTTAACTTTTTTTTTATTTTTCTTCGCACCACCAGCTGATTTTTGCGAGCTTTTTTTTCGCGGCGGCCGTAGTAATGCGCGCGAGAAAGCACACTTTCTTTCTTTCCCCCGCAAAAGAACACTCTCGTTCCGGGTTTGTCGACTACATAAATTTTTCTCACTCAGAACAACGCAGGAGGTTGGAGGGGGCTACCAGCAATTAGCGCCAGCACCCGGTAAGGGAGTACTTTTTTTAGGTTATTTATCTCGGAATCTTCTTCTGAGGTTCCTTCTAGATCAACTCAATTAACTCGGGAAGTTTTTCATTCACAGATTCAACAGGATCATTCGTGTGTTTTTTTTTTCATTCGCTGTTTCCTTCAAGGAAGCTGCATACTACTACCGAGATAAAAAAAAAGACAGTTTCAGGAAATTTTCCCCTCGCTTTCACACGCAAACAATCACGCCGATTTGCCTCTTCAGAAACTTTGTTGTTGTCTTCCGGTCTGGGTCCGATTTTTTTATGCTTATTTTAGTGCTGGGTGAATTAAGCATTGAATTTCAAGCCCGGCCATCCCAGCGGAAGGATTCACTGAATACACAAAAAAGTTATCTCTCACAAAAACGCTTTCAGACAACATTTTTTTCGCACTTGTTTATGTTATTGTTTGAAACTTTTTTTTTTATCACTGAGGGTTCCGGAATTTCGGCGGCTCCGTATTCCAATTGCACTGGATGAAGTAGGTTTTGATTAATGCTATAATTGGATTAGATGTGTGTGCTATGTAGATTTATGCTAGATCACTGATTTTGATTGTTGGATCCGATTGTGTGCCCGTCCGGGGTCAGCAGTTCTCGGACACTGACTGGACCCAGGCTTTGGGAGTACTGTTGGCTCGAGCTGGAACCAGATATCCGCGCGGGATGGCAAACTATTCCGGAGATACGTTTTCTACTACGATGACATCCTCACTTCGCGACAGTCCGTTTGCATCTAATGTGCTAGGTCCGACTAAAACGTTATATCACACCGTCGTCTGTTGGCGCGCGCGATGACTCCTTTCGAGTCGAGAACTCGAAGACAACAACAACGCCAGTGGAGAGCGCACGTCGTCGTCGTCGTCGTCGCCGTCGTCGTTATACTCGTCGTTGGAGTATCCGAACGGCCACTCTGCAGTACCCGTCCTCTCTTGCTTGGTCGTCCGCTACTTTGGATAAGATCCACGCCAAGCCACTACGTTCCGTGTTCCACTCGGTATTTCGCCAGTACACACGATCATCAACCAAAACAGCACATCTCTGCTGGGACCATCGGGCTGCCACTGCTGCTGCCGCCGTCGCTACTGACTGCCGATGACTATGGCGATGACGATGATGACGATGAGGCGAACGTGAGCATAAAACAACCAAGACTAAACACTGGCGCACCGAACATAAGAGGACGTCGTGCCTTGCCTGGTGCTATACAATCACCGCACACCCAAACTCCCACCCAACGAGCATGTTTTGTCACGCCGCCGTCGTTGCCGCCACCGCCGCTGGACCCAACCTGGAACGGGGAGAGGAAGAGAGTCCACCGCGCGCGTTGTTGTGGACTTGGCTATCTCTCTACAGATCGTTCACTTCACGACGTGAACCACTCGTCCCACGCACTCTCGCTCTCACAATCCGCTACCTGCCCGGACTCCACTACCAATAGGCGAGATTTATGTGCACGACTGCCAGGAGCTGTCCACCACAAATCGTACGCACACCAACGCGACTCCACTGCTACTAAAGTGCCACTGCTCTGTTCCGTAGAAGAGAAGGTCCGAATCGCGTCGTTCCCGTTCCGATAATGTACTGTTCACCGTGCGGCCACTATTATGTACAATCCGCGAAATCCCGAACCCACACACGACGACCCCTTTTTCGGTGATGGGACACACATGCTCACGGGACACACTTGTCCGTCTCACTCGCACTGCCATCACGTGTGTTTGACTTCGCCAAAATAACCCAAAATACGGCCGTGTCCTTTCTCCCCTCAAACAATAAAAACACCGAATTTCCATATGAGTCCACTCGCATCAGCCGCGCACTACCACCATCGCACAAGCACGCTTTTGTTCTAATCTGCACACAATTCTCCTGCGAGCGCAATTTCCGTTCTCTCGCGTTCTCTCGCGCGCGCACACACCGTTTTCATTCCAACCCATTCGCGAGCGCCGCGGTGTTTAGGCTGCGGTAGAGTTTCCCTCCCCTTCGAGGTCTTGTTTGTCTTTATCGCCACCGCGCCCGCCACCGGGCGGTGCGGTGGGCACGGGCACTGGAGGTGAAGTTTACACACATGCTTAGAAAGTCCAGCGATTCGAAGCCCACACAGCACTACCACTTGCAAGCCGTCCTCAAGACGGGTAGCGGAAAGCCAACATGTGCCGAGAGGGCTCTCGGCAGGTTTTTTTGTTTCTTCTCAGAGTGCGTTGTTACTCTCTCCCGAGTAAGATGCGATTTTCGCTTTGTTTTTGTTTGGGAATCCACCACCCGCAACCCAACGCCCAGACCAACCTCCTACCACCACCCACCCACTGCCGATCCGAACTTCTCGTGTATGTACCGTGCCATACATACGTGTGCAACATTGCATTGCAACATAAGCCTAAAACTGCTGGTGGATGCTGGTTCGGATGGAATGTTGCAAACATGCAGAATGAATTGTTCAAAACCAGCAAATCACATAATAGTCTGTTTCGTTTTTCGATTTTTAAACCAAAGGATTCTAGTAAAGACATTATTTTTCCAGTGCGGTCGTCGCGCTAGTTCAAACCTCTTTTCAAACCACATGCCCATACATAATGAAATTTGGAAGTTAAGGGTTTGAAAGGCTCCCCTTTCATATGCCATCTGTATTATTTAAATCGGTTGAGGAACCTATGAAAAAATGAAGTCTCGTGTTTTTCGTATTTTTATATATAACTTTTGCAGTAAAAGTCCGATCAATATGAAATTCAATAGCAAACAATGGGACAACTAGACCTTCATTTGACACTAAGATCATTAAAATCGGTTCAGCCATCTCCGAGAACAATGAGTGAGATTAAAAGCGTTCCACACACACACATACACACACATACGTACACTCACACGCACACATACGTACACACACACACACACATACATACGTACACACATACATACGTACACACATACATACGTACACACATACATACGTACACACATACACACATACATAAGTACACACACACATTCATAAGTACACACACACATACGTACACACACACACACACACGCGCACACACACACACGCGCACACACACACACACACACGCGCACACACACACACGCGCACACACACACACACACACACACACACACACACACACACACACACACACACACACACACACACACACACACACACACACACACACACACACACACACACACACACACACACACACACACACACACACACACACACACACACACACACACACACACACACACACACACACACAAGCCACAAGCCACAGTAGACTTCAACCTATAAGACTTGAAGTGACACCTGACATTGGACTTGCTGTTGGACGTAAATTGAATTTGAAATAGCAACTGAAATTGAACCTATAATAGCATAGCATAGTTTGACCGCCCGTGAGTTGCCCGCGATTGATCTAGATCAGCTGAGATTGCACAAAGCACCATCAGAATGATGCTTGGGAGTAGCAGATCATTTCATTTCAGATCAGTGTGCATTTTCTGGTGATCTAATTCTTTGTGAGGATCAATAGCAAAGCTGGCCACGCCCATGCAGGTCAATTTGGGGGGGGGGGGGGGAAGGAATGTTAGTCCGACACTTGCTGCTACTAGAAACCGAGGAATCCTCTGCATCGTCCACAAGTGTCACTGGAAGGAGTTGTTGTTAGTAGAAAGGAATTGATCTGGATCCACTGAGGCAGGTGGTGCGATCACAGTCATTCGAGCTCGCGTACGATTTGAGGACGTTTTTGGTTACGTGGCCATTGCGAAACATGTAGTGGAGATCTGACATACCGATATAGGAAGAAACTATGAGAAATCAGTTAACCGCACCGAAAGTTATGTGCTATCAACATATTCAATTCGTTCGAAATAGCGCGCGGTCAGTTATTAAATACCGATAGACATTTATTACTATGCACGAAAGCTGTCCTGAGACAAACGGGTTTATTTTGGTAATTAAATCGAAAACATTGACTGCGCGAGATACCTTTTGGCATCCTTCGATCATAGAATTTGCTTAAAAACTCTGATTACTTTATTAGGGAGCTGTATAAAAGCTATCAAGCTTTTGATATTTAATAATCATATGATAGCAATAACGCGCGATGTTCCTATGTAACCGATTTTACGATTAAAATGCACGTTTATAAGATTTCAATAAAACTTCCGGTTTGTAAACGCACCATTGCTAAGTGTGCTCAAATTAATTCAAAATGGCGTTCTAAAACAACCGCTGTCGGAAAAATGCAACGAACGAGACACGAAAGCAAACGATGCTAAATTACCATACGAAAAGATTCTCAGTATATAAGCACCGATTTTATGAGACTAACCTGAATATTCGGAAATTTTCGTGTAAAGCCAGTAATTAAGAAAAGTAAGATCAAAAATACAACTTTTTTATAAATGAAATATAATGGTAATGGCACATACATAATGAACCATAGTTTGAAAATTCATACCGAGAAATATTATGCACATTCGAGATTTACGGTGGCTTGAAAACCTCGTGACAAATTTAAATTTATTATACCTGAAATTAAAAATCAGGCACAATGAAGTGTGCCAATATAGTCCCTAAGTTGATAAGCATTTCCTCCTATCAACATTAATATGCAGAGATATAGCGCCCTGCACGCGTGAACCTATAATTAAGTTTGAAATTATACTAAAAATTGTGTTGGAAATTGGCATCGAATTGGACTTGAAAGGGGACTAAAAATTTAACATGAAGTTCATGTGGACGTTGGACTTAAGCTTGGACTGATTCAGATTGGAAGCTTAACGACATATTGAACTGGAAGGTGGCCTTTAGATTAAACTTTTGTTTTTGTTTAGATTATAGACACTTCACTTTTAGGTCATTCGTGACTTCTGCGGGGTTGGGATTTTAACCCGGGTCCTCACGTAGATTAAACTTTAAATTGGACTTCAGCTTGGATTTTCAAATGAACTTGAAATATTTCTTGAAACTTAACTTGAATTGAACGTAAAATTTGATTAAAAATTGAACGTGAAATTATACTTCAAATCGGATTTGAAAATGCATTTGAAGTTGGAGTTCTTTGTTTTTCCTGACACTTCGGCGAACTACACTTTTGAATACCGGGAACATAAACGAATACTTCCAAATGTCCAAGATTTTTTAAATATACAACAGAGTAGTGCAAAAAACAGCGGCAGGGATTGCATAAGAGGTTAGTTAGGACTTAAAATCGTAATTGTTCGATTCTATTGGACTTAAAATTAGACATAAAATAGGACTTAAAGTTGGATTTAACAATGAATTCAAATTTTTAATCGATATCGGACTGGGAAGTAAAGCAAAGCTTTGGGCATAACCGGACATTACCCTTCTTTATCGATAGACTTCGCAGCCGGCTGTTAGAGTACAGGACGGTTACGGGGCTAGTGTAGCAATCCTACTGACTTTATCTAGCAGCACCGTCTACTAGGCGGCGCCTAGCCGAGATTCGAACAAACGACAACTGACTTGTTAGAACAGCATCGTACCTCGAAGCTAGCTGGGCGGACAATCACATGAAATCCGACTTGAAAATGGTTCAAATTATCTTGAAATTAGAATTGAAATTAAACTTCAAATTTTACTTAGAAAGGGACTTGAAATTTAATTTGAGACAAAAGTCTATTTATCGTAGAAATACCGGGGTATTAAATGAGTCTCCGTACTTTTGGGAGGAGGAGAAACTACCGGAGTCGTGTATGGAAGGTGTGGGTGTGGTTTGTCCCATCTACAAAAATGGCGATTGGTTAGATTGCTGTAATTACCACGGCATTACGCTGGCCATCACCGCCTACAAGGTGCTCTCCCAGGTTTAGTTACATTGTATATTCACTATAGAAAGAGAATTCGTAAGGCAGTACCAGTCGGGCTTTATGAGGGGCCGTGCTACTATGGATCAAAACTTTACTCTCCGATAAATCCTCCAGAAAAGTTGGGCGTACAACGTGCCCATGCATGATACTTTCGTTGATTTTAGGGCAGCATACGATACAGTCGAGCGCGAACAGCTACGTGTGTGGTTCAGGGGCACTCTCGAGTCCTTTCGAATCGCGCAGTGGATGGCGGCATGGGGATGCAGTATGTTATTCAACATCGTTAATAAACAAGAAGATCAATCATCTAGCCTTCGCAAATAACCTCGACATCATTATGAGAAACCTTGTGTGGGCGGAGGAATTTTTTGCCAGACGAAAAACGGAGGCTGGTTAAAACTTAATGCGTTGAAAACCAAATATATGGTAGAAAGAGGCTCCAGGCGACGATGAACTGAAAGTGGTTGATGAGTTCGTATATTTGGTATTTCTGACCACCGCTGACAATAATACGAGTAAGGAGATTTAACGACGCATTCAAGTGAGTCACGCTAATCAGAGCAGTAATCCTTTACGGATATGTGACACTTTGTTTACGAAAGACATAGGTGCACTTATCATATTTGAACGAAAGGTGTTATGGACTATTTTTGACCGAGTAAAAACGGATAGTGGAAAGTGGCGCAGACGTATGAACCACGAGTTGTAGGCGCTACTCGGAGAGATTCCCATGGTACACCTGGTGAAAGTTGAGCGACTATGATGGGCCGGCCACGTCGCAAGGATGCCGAATGACTGTGCAGTGCTATCCGTCCCCTTCACGAATCCCACTTACACAAGGAATAGAGGGGCCCAACGTGTTAGATAGCTCGACTAGGTTGAAACTGACATGAGTCTGTCGGACGCTCAACGAATTGGCAATGAGTAGCCGAGGAACGAGTACAGTGGAGAGAAATTCTAGATACGGCAAGAGCCACCAAGGCGCAGAACAATTAGACCACCTTGCTCTCGGCCATCCTCTTCAGCTTCTGTTGAGCGGCAGGAACCAGGGCTAGGACTAGGGCTAGGGCTAGGGCTAGGGCTAGGGCTAGGGCTAGGGCTAGGGCTAGGGCTAGGGCTAGGGCTAGGGCTAGGGCTAGGGCTAGGGCTAGGGCTAGGGCTAGGGCTAGGGCTAGGGCTAGGGCTAGGGCTAGGGCTAGGGCTAGGGCTAGGGCTAGGGCTAGGGCTAGGGCTAGGGCTAGGGCTAGGGCTAGGGCTAGGGCTAGGGCTAGGGCTAGGGCTAGGGCTAGGGCTAGGGCTAGGGCTAGGGCTAGGGCTAGGGCTAGGGCTAGGGCTAGGGCTAGGGCTAGGGCTAGGGCTAGGGCTAGGGCTAGGGCTAGGGCTAGGGCTAGGGCTAGGGCTAGGGCTAGGGCTAGGGCTAGGGCTAGGGCTAGGGCTAGGGCTAGGGCTAGGGCTAGGGCTAGGGCTAGGGCTAGGGCTAGGGCTAGGGCTAGGGCTAGGGCTAGGGCTAGGGCTAGGGCTAGGGCTAGGGCTAGGGCTAGGGCTAGGGCTAGGGCTAGGGCTAGGGCTAGGGCTAGGGCTAGGGCTAGGGCTAGGGCTAGGGCTAGGGCTAGGGCTAGGGCTAGGGCTAGGGCTAGGGCTAGGGCTAGGGCTAGGGCTAGGGCTAGGGCTAGGGCTAGGGCTAGGGCTAGGGCTAGGGCTAGGGCTAGGGCTAGGGCTAGGGCTAGGGCTAGGGCTAGGGCTAGGGCTAGGGCTAGGGCTAGGGCTAGGGCTAGGGCTAGGGCTAGGGCTAGGGCTAGGGCTAGGGCTAGGGCTAGGGCTAGGGCTAGGGCTAGGGCTAGGGCTAGGGCTAGGGCTAGGGCTAGGGCTAGGGCTAGGGCTAGGGCTAGGGCTAGGGCTAGGGCTAGGGCTAGGGCTAGGGCTAGGGCTAGGGCTAGGGCTAGGGCTAGGGCTAGGGCTAGGGCTAGGGCTAGGGCTAGGGCTAGGGCTAGGGCTAGGGCTAGGGCTAGGGCTAGGGCTAGGGCTAGGGCTAGGGCTAGGGTCCCTAAGTTGCACCGTTCCTAAGTGAGCTAAAAAAACAAGCAAAGAAAGACTTAAGAGTAATTGTTTTTGATGTTTTTACACAGAAACACTCGCCACATATCTAGCATATAAACATAGTTTCGTCCCAGAGCGATCAACTACCATCAAGCTCTCAATTCTTAGGTCTTTCGCCATATGAAGCCACTTATAAGAAATTGCTATTTATTTGCTGCATTTGTTATCTCTCTCATTCTCTCTCTCTCTCTCTCTCTCTCTCTCTCTCTCTCTCTCTCTTTCTCTTCTCTCTCTTGTAAATGACTACTATGCACATCGTAAAGACACCGTAGACAATCTTGGTATACTTCATGATTTCTCACTGCCATTGAAAGATCAAGTATCATATATTGCTTCGAAGGCCTCGTTTCTAATAGGATTCATTTTTTAGTTTGGCGGCTGCCTAGCATTTCCAGGCTGTCTATTGCTTAAAAGCTTTATACTGCGCCTAGTAGCCAAACTAGTATTGTCAAAATCGAGGCTGTCCAGTATCACCTGCCCTGAAACGCCCGAAATAACCTTCCTTGTTATGGTGCTCACTGAATGTTAATCCATCTGGATTCACTCAGCGTTAGGAAAGATGTCGCTAAAACTTGTTTCATCAGTGCCTACTTTGACTGTCCTGAACTTCTCGATTTTTCGGATGTAAATATCCGCAGAAGTGTTTTCCGTACTCATATGTTTTTCAATATAGGCAGAACCAGAACAAACTAGGGAATGTATGAACTTTGAGTGCTTAGATTTCAATTTATTTATTTATTGGAAATAAATTTGTAAGAGCTTTTTCTGTCTGACCATGTTAATGATTTTCTGTAATTCAGTTTACCTATAAGCAGCGCTGTAGCGTGGTGTTGGCCAAATTCACCCAGGCTAAGTTAGTTAAGTAGTTCTTGGGACCACCAAATGGGTTTGAATTTCAGTGAGGTATTACAATAAATATAGCGAAGTACTAGATCAGGGACGCTGCTTGTTCTGATTCCTACCCTATTTCCTGTAGCGCTTGCGCTGAGCATTTCAATATTCAACAGGTACAAAAAATTAGCCACTGCGGGACACTTTTCGGGATGGTTGACCGTCAAAATCCGGTACTTTCCCGCAAAACCTTATTCCTTGGTCAGCCTTCCTTAATAGAAATGATAAGAGTAATACAGCGCATGACACGTAGGTATTACTTTTTCAAGATTTTCTAAAACATTGAAAATCGATCAGAAAGTCGCTAAATTATTAGTATACGATACCTATCGTCTTTTCGTGATGCTCGAATTTTTCGATTCGTGACGCTTCGTTCATGTAAGACATAGTACTACGGCAAAAGTAAAATTAATGAAACTATAATAGAACGGCTAATGAAACTATTTTTTTTAAACAACTAATTTATTACTTATCGCCCTTGTATGTACTTGTCCAACCGCTCGACAGTCACGCAACGGCCGGATAAGTATGCTACTTTCCTATTGCTACAAACGATTACGATGTTGCAATAATGTATTCACGTCACAAGCAACGCAGCCTGCCAACCTGCTGTTAGTAGTATTTTCGCGAATGTGTTGCTATCAAAACAAACCGAAAGACGTTTCGCTCAAAGAGCGAAGAATTGCTCCGGCTCTCTCGAATTTCCACATTTGAGTATTTCATTTTAGGGCTCCACATGAGAGCTATTTCCTCTAGCTCTTTCTAGCACTCTATCTCTCTTTCCAGCACATTCGATATCCATCAGTGCTGGACTTCGATTAACATATATTCACCCCCTTTGCTTGAAGCACAAACACAGACTCATTCGAAACTAACCCTCTGCTAGGGACAATACAAGGAAAATCCTTTTCCTATTTCTGGGGGGATCCACAGCCGAGGACGGGATAGGGGTTCGCGGAGGTAAGCTCGAGTGTATTTGCATGCGAGATACGAACGAAACATACCTCGCTGGAGAACCGTCCCGACTAGCCACATGCGCACGCAACTGTCCTTTCATCCCCACCACCGATCATCACATACGTATTGGGAAAAGATAGCGACCGACACGTACGTGTGTCGTGTGCACGTAAGTGCTGCGGAGTAGGAGGAAGGTGTGTATGTCGAAATGTGAGGGCAGAAAAGGTCCAGCAGTGAATTCACCGCACGGTTAAGGGGGCCACCGGATCACCACCCACCGCCGAAAACGAATCTTCGGTGCCTATGTGTTCATAAATATAGGTGCCAGAACAACAGCACTAACCACCACACGGCCTCCCCCATCTCACTCACTCTCTCTGTACTGTTTTTCCGGAAGGCGATTTCCAACGGTAGCACGAATGTTGGTAGTAGAAGGATTAGCCTTCGCTGCGGGACGATTGTGTGCTTCAGATTTTTGGTAGCGGACATTATTGCTACGGGGAAACTGAACTTTAGTAGAATTTTTAAATACACTTGAAATGCTGAGACTAATAACGATAAAGTTTTAATAAATTGGGAATCAAATTTCCAGTAGAAATTGAAAACAATCGACATTCATTTGGAAATTTACTAGATACTATGCCATTTTATTACTAATATGTAGGTATAACATTCGTAGCTATTTGAAAAGTATGTGCACAAAAGAATGAAAGTTGACTTTGACGTACGCAATTTTCACTTGAGAGCTAGTGAGCTAGTCTCATCTGACGATTCAACGAGCAACGATGAGTAGTTGCTCATTGAATCTGTAGTTTATTATCATCTTACCCACTTAGCGCAATAAAATGAATGCTCGGGAGATTTATTGCTGCATTACAGAGGTACCTACCGTCAACTGGAGGTGCCATTGTTTCTCATACACTAAGTGTTTGATTTTACTTTGATCCAAATTGATGGACTATCTTATGCCATAGAATGTAATTTATAAATTCTTGAAAGTCAATGGAAATAATTTTTTTGTCAAAATGTATGCAAATGAGGATTAATGTTTATATGTTGGTATTAAAGATAGTTTCAGTAGCTTTTGAAAGATTCAAAATTTGAACATCAAATCGCAAATCTTTTAAAGTTAAGGACATAGACCTCAACAAATCTTTTAAAGTTAATTACTTAGACCTCAGGTGTCATCAGTTTAAATGGGTAAGAGTACAGGAATCCCCCGAATAAGGCGATGGGTGATGTTGTACGCCAATCGCGATATCTAAGCTGTCCATTAACCAATAAAGATGATTTTTGGTAGTTGACTAGGTTATACCAGTTTCTAACAATGTACCAAAAATCAACGTTATTCATTAATAGACAACTAAGAAATTGCCGTGGGCGTACAGCACCGCCTTATTCGAGGGACTGCTATATAGGGTACTTCACAACCAGAGACAGTCAGGACTCAGGACTATTGAACACATTCCTGTCACCGATTTTTTTATCTTTTATGCTGAATCACAAATTACCTGGTGGTGTATATTTTTTATAATAAAAATTATTATTATTGTTTATTTGAGAGGTTTTCAGCCTGCGGCTGTTTCGCCTCTTTTTACCATAAAAAGCTTAATATATGAAAACACAATTTTGCACATTTAGAGTCGCGTTGTTTGACCTAAATTAATATTGAAATCCACGAAATACTCCTTATCTTCAAGATGATATGTGAACTGAACAGAGATGAATTTAGCTTTCCTAATCTATGAAATGTTTCAATGTATTTTAAAGAGCAAACTGAAACAACTGGAAAGTAAAGAGGTAGTTTTCCGAAATTCAAAGTTTATAAGTTTATAAAAGTTACTCAAAAGTTTATAAAGGTTATAAAAATAGTGATTGGAAACTGTCCGTGAATCTAGCTTTGCATATGATTGTAAAGATTTTAGCTGTAATTACCCAGCGAATAGGATTTCTCCAAATTCAGCTCACGGCAGTAACACTAGCACTCGTGCTTCCTTTGTAGAAGGAACTGTTGATATATTGCAACCAGCGTTCATCACCCAGGTAACCAACCACTAAACATTGCCCATGCAATTCAAAGTCACCTTAACACACACTAATAAAAGCACGAACGCTGGTAATACTGAACGGGAATTCAGAGAAAGTTTAATCCTAATTCCTTTTCGATTATAATATATGTGTCAGAAAATTTATCGAGAATCATGGGTACACCGTTTCGAATTTCAAAATTTCATTCTCCATTCTATGGTCACTTTGTAAATAGGAATGACAATAAGGAAAATTAAATGTCTGCAATGCACAGACCACCCTCCTAAGTCTCAATAAACAATCGAAACAATCGAAAGTAGCAATAATATTACCTAATAAAGTAATTTAGCAGTTCTCTGGATTAGAATTCAATATACATTTTAGACATTTTATATCCATATCAAAACAGTCGCCGAGTCGAGAGGCCGCTTGAATATACCGTGCCAGCACCTAATTTATTACATATACAATAGAAAAATACGCTTTCATATCAATTCCGTTACGTAGTAGCATCAATGGAAGCGTTTTATGCTACTATTATGTAAACTAAATACTAAATATGTAAAATCTTGACAACTGTTTACGTTCAACTAATTTACTATGTTTCGATTAAGGAAACTGTGCTATTTCAGATTATTTCACATCTTTATCATTTAAGGCCAAATGAGTTCCAAATGAAAATTCAATCACATCTTCATTCCCATATTTGGCCTTGAAAATGGTCAATTGTTTGATGGTTACAGAACGCCTGACCGAACACATTTACTGCTTTGGTACCCCTCCTGAACGCCGTCTCTCCTGTCAGCTTGGCCTACTCAGAACAGAAGTTGAACTTCGCGAGAGGCGATCGGTAAAAGTTTTTTTTTTTGTTAGATTAGGGTAGATGCTCCAGTAATGGAGGGATTATGTCCGGGGATAGTGTGTAAAGACAATTTGAACGCTCAATTTATCAGTTTCCAATTGAACTACATGATAATATGATGCACCATAGTGTTGGCTTTAAATACATACCAAAATTATACCATTCTGCTGGTTAATATATCTAAAATATTGCTTTTCCTAACATTAGTATGTGCTCCTAAAGTAGTGGTAATGTTCCTATAATAGTGGAAAATTTGCCTATAATAGTGGAATGTTGTTTACCACCTTAGCAACGCTTGCAATGAGCATGGCAGCAGGTGGATGACAATATAGGCTTGTTAAAACAAGGATGGTTCGATCACTTTGACTCAATTTTGATTCATTTGACAGTACCGTCTCAGCCGAGCAAAATTTGACAATATGATGTATGGGATATCTGTAGAACTAGTTTAAATCTTCATTCTTGCTGAATGAAGTTTTGCTGTATCGTATGCATTTACGGTGCTACAATGCTAGTACCTCTTTATTAACTAAATAAACGTACATTTAGTCACTAAAGAGTTACTTGCATTGAAGCGCCGTAACTACAAAAGAGACAGCAAAGCTTTATTCAGCAAAATTGTAGATAATAACTTGTTCTATAAAAGTTTCATACATATCTTTGTCAAATTGTGCTCGGCCGAGACAGTACCTTCAAACGAATCAAAATTGAGTCAAAGTGATCGAACCATCCTTGTGTTAAAATGCTATGGATTGTTACGAATTTCTTAAGCAATTGCACTCTATTAGACTGCTGAAAAGGAATTTGTAATGTTTGCACCAACATCTTGAATTTTAACTGTGTATCTTATATAAAGCTATTAACAAATATATATTTAACAATAGAAAACGGAAATTATCTCGAAATCCGCCAAAATCATGATATATTTCGAGTTTCCACCACTACTGGTACTATCACAACTACTGGAGCATCTACCCTATAGTCATTTTAGCCAGCTTGGGTCATTCGTGACTTCTGCGGGGTTGGGATTTGAATCCGGGTCCTCGGCGTGAGAGGCGTGAATGCTAACCACTACGCCAGGACTGACCCCCGGTTAAATTTTGTTTTAACAAGCCAACCGAGAAGCCTCAGTAGCGCTTCAAAAGGCTGAAAAATTTAACTTACCTCACCACGCTTTATAACACATTACTTGTTTAGTTGGAAACGGATTGAGAAAATTCAATTAAATCCTCAGTTATCATGTGTGGGTTCAATTGTTCGATTATCATCATAACTCCAACTGGCAACAATAACAACAGTTGCTTGGATGTAACTTCGAGAAAAATGATCGACGAACGTTCTGATCGGGAAGCCTAAGCAGCTTTGCGCGCCTTCGTGTTCTTCTTCCTTTGGTAGTGCACTTCTCCGAACTTCTTGGTTGCTACACTGACGCCGACGCCGAGAGCACCTACTGCTTCGCTGGCTTTACCGGAACTGATAACTATGCCAACCAGTAGGCCTTGTTTTATTAGAGCAAAGTATATCTTCGAAGGCCGACCCTTTTTTCGTGATTCGTCATTTCTGCCTTTCGTTATTACCACCTTTTCAACTGCTCGTTACTTTAGTAGGGTATGTTGCTGCTTCGTTGTAATTGCCTACTCCCGTCCTATCCAACACAAATTATTAAAAATATCAGCGATTTTTATGACACACGATGCAAAATTAGTTATTTCCTAATATTTTAGGGAACCAATCGTTTCAATTTCCGTCATTCATAAAACGTAAATAACTCACGCAACGCATTGTCGTTATTCTGCAGCCGAGAAAACTTGCATGACCTGCAATTTTGCAGAAAGCCATTTGTCATGCCGTCTTACGCAAATACATGCGCGCTAGCTTCGTAAACATTATTGTGATTTTTAGTTCGAACGATGAAAAATTTTGATGGACGGATTTTAAAACGGTACGACGAATTTAAGACATAAAGTCAGTTGCGTAATTTGAATAAAATGCTTTAATAATCGCTTTTTAGTGCATTCAAAGGGCACGGATCGGAAGGTAAGTGTGTTTGAGTCAAATCAGCTGCAGAACTTTTGGAGTATTCATTAAATCCACCTAAGAAATGCTGAAAATTAGAGTGGTTTTCCTTACTACGACGGGAATTAGAAATAAACCCTATATAGCAAAGGGATAGTCGAAAATCGACTTCATTTTCATCCGTTCATTTGCCATTTCAATCGCTACGCACCGAGAAGTTTTAATCTAACATGTTTTTACTGTCAGGACGATTCTCAGCAGCAACTTTCTCCGGAGCCTTTCCCCGAAAACCAGCGCTGAGAATCGCGGCTAACACGCTCACAGACGAACAGCGTCACGCGCAGTACCTTGTAAGTCGCAAGGGCCTACATAGTGTCGTCGTCCTGACAGTAAAAACAAGTTAGATTTAAATTTCTCGGTCGGTGTTTTCTACAGTCTATGGAGGAAGAGGCACAATTTGTGTCTAAATTTAACCCAACCAGATACGTCGCTAATTTTATAAGTGGGTCCAGCGCCTCTGCAGTTCAAAGGTACATGGGTACCAGCAAGTCACTTGCCCTGGCGGGAGTTGTGGGTACAAATCCGTTTATAATCTCAGATTATAGCTTGATTCGTCTCATGCACCTTCCAGCATTGGACAAAAGGTAGGAGTCACAACGACTACTTGTTAAGCTACCAATTGTTATCGACGAATATCGACTCGGACCAGTACCTAGTAGCAGTACACGTGCTATCGACGGTTTATACCTCGCGACAAGGCCGCCCTCCTCGGTTGAACATTCGGCAATTAGACAGCAGACTAAACCAATCTCGTAAACGACTCAAACCGAAGTCGGATATGAGAGCAACGAGGAGGAAAGCAAACGAGTTCGAGATGGTCAACAAGTGAAAGCAGTTCTTCGATGAGCATTTCAACGACTATATAACAGAAGGAGACGCAACGGAAGTCAGCCTAGGAATGCCTAAAAATGATAATTCGCGGATTTCAAGGCAGCATACGATACAGTCAAGCGCGAACAGCTAGGGCAATAATGCACGAGTACGATTTTCCGGACAAACTGACGCGGCTGATCAAAACTACTCTCGAGCGAGTGAGCGAGTTTCGGGGACACTCTCAAGTCCTTGGTTATGCAGATGGTTACGGCAAGCGGATAGACTGCCCTGTAAGTTATTCAATATTGCTATTGATGGTGTGATCCAGCGAGCGGGCATCGAAAAGAGATGAACGATCTTCAGCAAAAATAGTCAAATCCTAGCCTTCTCAGGCAACCTGATTACTAGAAACCTTGGGACGACAAAGGCAATCTGACTAGGGTTACAAAGTAATGCATCGAATTCCAAATATATGGTAAGAAAGGCTACAAAGAAAACAACGTTTGCCTCCCACGGACAGTGATTATTGACGGCGATGAACTGGAAGTGGTTGATGAGTTCGTATATTTGAGATCTCTGGTCACCAGTGATGCCAGGTCTACGGATTTAGGAATTTTCTACGGACCTACGGGTCAAGTGCTCAAATCTACGGATTTTCATAAACTTTACAGAAAAGTTTGAAAGTTTCATTTAGTGACAAAAAGCACGAGAACGCTACATGCAGTGAATAATATCCCGAAATGCATAACTTTTTTCTTTCTGATAGAAAGAAGCGAACAGCATAGTTTACTTTAATGAGAAGCGTATTAAAAATGGAAGATTTGATTGAAATTCTCCACTTCTCTGCTCTCACTTTCTGATCGTAGTGATATTTACGTTAATAGTAATACTAATATTTCCCTGGTTGGAGTACGACAAAATGGCAAAATATTTTCATTTTTTACCACATTTTGGAAGTCCCTAATATGATTTCTGTAGGGCTACAGAACTTCAAAATAAAGCGAATAAGCTTGTTCTTTATAATAAAGTATAAGGAATCCTTGTTCTATAAGTATTAATGTACAATATGCTTTTTTTACGCGATAAATAAAAACTATTTGACATTCAAGGTGAAATAAGTCATCATCGATTCCGCAAATTTAAAAAGCAGTTTTTTGTTTGAAACAAAAATTCTGTTCTGGAAAATGTATTCGCTGTGTTCAGATTGGCAAGTAGAATGCAGTGATTACATTTCTATAAACAAAACCCCGCTTTTGGGTCCAAAAACTGATTTCGAAATTGGGCTCTTCGACGAAACGTTAATGACTGCTAATTTCCCCGATGCGATGAAGCGATGAAAAGGTGACTAAAATACATAGAAAAGACAACGAAGAGACGGCGAAAGACAGCGGAATGTTGATGAAAATGTCATTCAAAGTCAGTGCTACAGTGATAAAAATATGGCAAAAATACGATAAAAAGACGACGAAAGGATTGCCAAAACTGCGACAAAAAACACAACAAAAAATGGGAAAGAGACATTTCAAAACTATCAAACTGGCGAAAAATACAAAAAAGACAACGAAGAGATGGCCAATATACATCGTAAAAAAGACGATAAATAACAACGGATAGACAAGATAAGGACAACATTTTTGTTATCTTGGCAACAAAAAGAACGAAAGTCGATGAAAAGATGACAATAAAATCGAAAATCGACAATGAGACAACTAATCCGGAGAAAAGGCAGCAAAGAGATGATAAAAAACGACGAAAAGGTTCCGAAAAGGCAACGATAATATGACGAACAGACAATGACAAGGTGATGAAAAGACGATGAAAGAACGGTGAAACGACGGCAAATAAATGACGAACAGGCAGTGAAATACCAGCGAAAAGATTTGACAGAGAAGTGAAGACAAGTAGGCGAAAAGACGACAAAATACGACTTAAAGATGCCAAAAATGGCAAAAAACCGAAATACAAAACGACGAAAAGACTATAAATAGATGTAGCCTTTGACTGAAGGTTTTGAAGAGACAATTAACAGTCATTGAAACAGTAACAGGCTCTACCAAAAATGACACTAATGACTACTCCGTCAAACCGAAAACACCACCAAAACCAATAAAAAAGGACAGAAAAATTGAAAAGAGACAAAAATATGATGACAGAACACCAGATGTTAAAAGTAACGAAAAACAACTAACAAACGTTAGAAGAACAACGAAAAACGAGGGGTCAACACGGTGTAGTGTTTAGGAAATCACGAATGACCCAAGCTGTTAAAATGACTATAATCAGATTAAAACAAAAAAACACGACAAGAAGCTGACAAAACAAAACAAAACAAATGAAAAATTAAAGACAAAATACGAAATACCAATCGACGAAAAATAAAAGACGAAATACGGAAAATAATGGCAAAAAGTGAATGACGAAAGACAAGAGTATGCGTTCTTGAATAATATAGAGAAAATTTGAAATGTATCCTGAACTGATTTGATTCAAAAAAGTACTACTTTCTTTCCAATACAACTAAGTAGAATACCTATACGATAAAAAAGTCACATTTATCACTTTTCAGCAAAATTGAGGAGCACTTTACATTAACAAACTTTTAAATGAAGAACAAGTGTGGGTCAAAGATCAAATCAATAATTTTATTTGAAAATTAATTAAGTTTTATAATCTATGACCCTTTCCTCTGTGATAAAAACACAGATAGTAAAACTACGGATTTTTCTTCAGCAAAACCTGGCATCACTGCTGGTCACCGCCGATAATAATACGAGTAAGGAGATCCAACGACGCATTCAAGCTGGAAATCGAGCCTACTTTTCCCTCCACAAGTCACTTCGATCAAGGAGCATTCGCCGCCGCACAAAGCTGACGATGGTCAAAACGATAATCAGATATGAATATGAGATTAGATATAGACTTGAGACACCAAATTTGCTTACGGAAGAAATACGTGTACTTGCCGTATTTGAACGAAGGGTGTTGCGGACAGTTTTTGGCGGAGTACAAACGGATAGCGAAGAGTGGCGTAGGTGTATGAACCACGAGTTGCACTAGAACCGCACCAGTACCAGGAATAGAGGGGCCCAACGTGCTAGAAAGCTCGACCAGGTTGAAGCCGACTTGCGTGTGTAAAGACGCTCAATAGATTGGAGACGAGTATCCCAGGACCGAGTACAGTGGAGAGAAATTCTTGATACGACGAGAGCCACCCCGGCTCTATGCTGGTAAAAACAAGTAAGAGGTTTTTCTGGATTGCTGAGTAAACTCTTCGGAAATTTTTGGAAAAGGTGTTGACTATAATTTCCAAATAATGTTTAACACATTTGCTTTATAAGTGTGCATTAACTGTGCTCGTGGCCAAAATTTCATAAAACTCAAACCGTCCACCCAAATTGTACGATAATTGTTAAAAGTCCCCATTCTAGTTCGTACACTTTATAAAAAGCAACACACCAGGTACATATTGAAATTTTCTGACGTATGACGTCGTATGAACGTATGAAAAAGGAACTGTAATTTGATTAAACATATGGCATCATTCGCAAATCATAGTGTATTTAAACCCTGAAATTTTTAATAGAAATTGGGTTGACAAAACCTTTAAAAATAATTTGTAATTTGCCACCAACATTTTGTCCTAATATCTAGGATATAATTATGGATTAACAAACTTCATGAGATATTTTTTATTAGATTATACTCACTTTAACACTTCGGATCATTCGTGACTTCTGCGACGTTGGGGATTTGAACCGGGGTCCTCGGCGTAAGGGGCGTGAATGCTAACCACTACACCGGGACTAGCCCCTTTATGAGGTTTGATATTAGGACTATTAGCATTTTCACGATGATAATGAAATCTATTATCCTCTGTTAGGTCGCGCAGGCTTCTCGGTATTGCCGCTCAGATATTCAAGTTCATCATTCACACTTCATTCGCTTAGTTCATCACAAAGCAATAAACCTTTCATCGCGTCAGTTCACTCTCACTTTCGTTCGAGAGTTATGACACCTCATCCGCTGCGAGGATGCATTCCGAAATAAGTATCTATCCTTGCTTTGCATCGCCATGCGGGGCAGGTTCTTACAAACCGCCACTCCGGCATCAGAACAACGAACTGTTTTCGTTTGATGGCAATGATGATTATCATCAGCATCATTATCGTCATCACCGTCAGCTTATGGCTACACATCGGCTGCCTGCTGCTGGGCCGGGAGTTTACCGGTAAACACGGTGCATAAAATCGCGGCTTCATAAACGCTTTCCTTTCCTGCCGTCGTCGTCGTCGTCGTCATCATCGTCGGTCGGTCGTCGGTGGTGCAACAGCGCGATGCCGGAGTTCGGTCGGCTCTCTTTGGCACCGCTCCGCTTTGTTCTTCTGCCAGTGTACCGCGAATGGCGCACTTGGCTCTCGTGAAGTTGGAGTATTATTTTTTTATTCACTCACTTTAATTTTTCATCTACTTCCTCGAGAGATGTTAAAAAAAAGCAGCGCGCTTCCGACGGCATCCGAAAGTCAAAAGAAGTTACAGGAGGGACGTTGAAAAAATCAAGAACATCGTTCGGTTCAACTCTCGGGAAGTAACTGCGCTACTTTCTAGGGGCAATGAATGTAGTTTTATCCAATGCAATGTTTTACATTATTGTTGTTGATTTACTCATTTTAATATCAACACATCTACTGTGGGAAGAATATACATTTTCATTGCCATATGAAAAGGGCCAGAATGACAGTTACCTTAAAAACAGCAGAAGTAACTTGAGATCCTGTTACGCTAAGACCCCGGCAGCAAGACTTGCTCGGCAGCGGCCCAATTGAAAATTGTTTTCAGTACAATCTAGCATTCGAATAATCGACATTCAAAAGGGAAATATTTTTCGCTTACGCCAACAAAGCGTTTCCTTGGCCAAAGCTCAATCAACATAACTCATTAACCGACGAGAGCTCGTTAGAAAGTCATGTTGCGGCATTAGAACACACTTATCCCACCCCCACGTAATCCGAGCGCAGGTGTGGGTGAGTTTTGATTGGAAAATCGTGCTGCAACAATAGAGATTTCAGAGGCACCCAAGTCAACTATAGTCAGACAAAGTAAACGAAGTGCCTTCTAATTTGGTCCCGCGTTGCGCCTGCCGGAAGAGGCGCTCATCACGAACTGAGAGAGTTGCCCCGGCACTGGCAGATGGCTGGCCGATAATGAATTATGAGTGGGCAGCAGCAGCGTCAGAAAAAGCACTTTCGCTGTGGCGAGGATCACGACTGTGTGAACAACTGGGAAGTTACTCGAGAAGATTTTCCCGGGATCATTAGAAAGAAACAACTCCAATTACACTCTTTGGCTCGAAGCTAAGTCATAGCCGAAAAATTTATTAAATTGAATTACAGTAAGCTAGACTACCTAAGTCAAGAAATATAGATATCGAGGTCAGGGATTGGAAACTATACTAGTGACACTTATCAATGATCTTCGAAAAAAGGTTGACTCTTTTCAACGAGAAAAAATAAACTGAATTTAACTAACATGTATTCTAATACAAATAACATGGATAGCCGAGAGTCATCTGATCGAATGTCTCCTGTGAAGAACACTTCAAGCACTCGCAACCGAACCCAAGACACTAGAACGTCACCCCGGCGAACAGGATTCTAACCGAAGGCAAAGTGCTAGTGGCACCCGTGCCGCCGCCGCCGACGCCGCGCCGGAGTGTCGTGATTTTTTATTTTTCGACAATTTTTTGACCGCTTGAATAATGGGAAACATATGCTGGCCAAAGTGACTGAGCGATAAATTACGACTGCCGGCCGAGCTCTTGAAAGCGAGGATGATCTTTTTCCACTCCCTCCTCCGCCTGGCACGGCCCGGCTCGGCCGTCCACCCGTCCCGTGTCATCTTGTGGTTTGCCTGCGGCATGGCATAGGCAAAACAAAGGCACTTTGTGAGGAGATTTTCCAGCTAGAGATTAAGCGAAGAAAATCGCGTCGCGCGACTCACACAAACGATAGATGGACGACGATGATGAGCTGCAACCGCGGAGAACAAACCGTTGGACCAAAACGTCGTTTGGAAATGTTCAAATTATGACTTGAGCGTTCAGCATAAACGCCATCGACCGCGGATAGGGAGTGAAAGGCAGGGAAAGAGTTGATGCAGTAGATAGTGATGATGCACCTCTCGGTCGTGGAATGCCACACATGTGAGACACATTTAATGCGTGGCTGGATGCTTTACCGAAAATTGTATTTTTTCTCTGGTCGTTCGGCTGAGTGCAGGAAATGTAAAGCAGCCAAGCAACATGGCCAAGTATTTGTGGTCTCATATTGCAGGGAGTTCATTTTTAAACCGAACAGTAGTGTCTTTTTGATGCGATGTCACCTACGGCTGACTATAATTGGCCGTCTGGATGCTGCATCCCGTGCAGCCACAATCCTTTGGATAGCTAGCCACTTAACGTGCACGGAGGAGGGAATGTAAGAAGAAATTATTTAGAGAGGGTTTTTGGAGGATGTAAGAAAATGTGAGCAACACCATATGCTTCGATCACATTATAAGGTAATGAGCTACCTAATAATGTGTTGTTTAATGTGCGCACTAAATCTCATGTTTAAAACACCTTGCCGGTGAGACTTTCACGAATTAGAACCTTGAAAATAATAAGAATTCCATAAATATTTTCTGTGTTATTTTTGAAAATAAACTGTAAAATAAGTCTAAATGTCAACACCATACCATGCTGCATCAATATCCGGACACTTAAGCAGGTCATATTTTTAATATGCTCCGTAAACAATAATTTCGCAATATTCTAGTAATTGCTTTGTACTATAATCAAATATAAAGCTAAAATTTGCAATAACACATCAATTTTACAATCAAAACTCAATAAAATACATTGAAATAAGAAAAATTAACAGGCTTGTCGTGTTCATAAATCCGGACACCTCACATCTCAGTGAATCAATATCCGGACACTTTTGAATCGTTTTCCGGACAGGTAAAACTTTCTCATATTTTGTCTCAGAAATGTAAACCTATAAGTAAACAACTTATCACTTGTTACATGTAGTATTAAATAATCATCTCTCTGCACATTTTTGCACTTTTAATTGCACTTTTGTGTCATTAACGGTATGATTCTAGTCAAGTGCGACACTGACTCACTTACCTCACCAGAGAATGAAAGTGATTAAGTACTTCTACATTAAATGCCTTAAAGTATTTTGGATTTTCAAATATTTTGCCGGTTCCATGGATCGAGGCTCCTTCTTGTATCGCACGTTCTAATTCAACCTGTCCTTTCGCATTTTCTAAGAACAACATTAGGCAGCTACCATCAAACAGTCAAACATGTCCGGATTTAAAAACATGGTTTTGTATCCGGACGGCATAATTATTTACAAAAATACACCTTATTTCAACACATTAATGAATGACGCCGTTTCAATTGATTAAAATTTACCTTCTTTGTCGATGCTAAGTTAAAAACAGTTTCTTTGTCCTAAAAATAAAAAATAAGAAAACTTATCCAATTTAATTCTACTATGTGTATTTTATTCAATGACAGATACGTATTTCGCCTACGACTTGCAGGCTTCCTCAGTGTCTGTTTTCGAATTCGAAAACAGACACTGAGGAAGCCTGAAAGTCGTAGGCGAAATACGTATCTGTCATTGAATAAAATACACATAGTAGAATTAAATTGGATAAGTTTTCTTATTTTTTATTTTTAGGTTTCGTATTCTACTAAGACGCTCCAAAAACTTCAGTTTCTTTGGTTTCTTTGAATAATTAGTTCCCAAAACCTTAAATCGCGAAAGCACTACTTCTTAGTAATCTAAAAAACTCGCAGAAAAAAAAACACTGTTTGACACCAACGTTACGTTTGGTTTTATTTAAGTTATTTCGCTCAGCCTACTTAACCACCGATTATGTTTAAACGATCTTAGATATATTCAAGGTTAGTCAAGAGAGGTTTTCTGATGTTCAAATTTGTTTTTCACCCCCGCTGGTTACCCTTGACGATCACCGAAATTTTCAAAGCGGAAACTGTTGAATGGATAAACAACGTCGATGGTTGCTAACCAATCCTCCCGCGCACTTCTGTTCTACAAACTGTGAAAACTAGATCACCTATTTTAACTCACCTTGGATATATTTACAAAGTAAACCAGATAGCTACACCTCATAAATTGGATATATTATTACTTAATAATGATAAATTAGTGAAGGTGTCCGGATATTGGTACCGTCCGGATTTTGATGCAGCATGGTACCATACCATAAAATAAGTAGGAATGGGGCACTGTTCCAGTATTACAACTCCATTGGGCTTTTATTATCTTTTTTTTTCATCATAGCAGCCGAGAGCCGGGGTGACTCTTGCCGTATCAAGAATTCTTTTCTATTATACTCGGTTCTGGGCTACTCGTCGCCAATTCGTTGCGCTTCTCGACACACGCAAGTCGGCTTCAACCTGTTCGAGCCATCTAGCACGTTGGGCCCCTCTAATCCTGGTGCCTGGAGAACGGCTTTCACTGCACAGTCGTTCGGCATCCTTGCGACGTGGCCGGCCCGCCATAGTCTCCCAACTTTCGCCAGGTGCACGATGGGAATCTCTCCAAGTAGTGCCTGTAGCTCGTGATTCATACGCCTACGCCACTCTCCGCTTTCTGTTTGTACTCCGCCAAAAATAGTCCGCAACACCTTTCGTTCAAATACGGTTTGTGCACGTATGTCCTCCGTAAGCAAAGTTACTATCTCAAATCCGTAGAGGACTACCGGTCTGATTAGCATTTTGTACATCGTCAGCTTTGTGCGGCGGCGCATACTCCCAAATCGAAGCATCTTGCGGAGGGAAAAGTAGGCTCGATTTCCAGCTTGAATGCGTCGTTGAATCTCCTTGCTCGTATTATTGTCGGCGGTGACCAGAGATCCCAAATATACGAACTCATCAACCATCAATAGTCATTGTTCGTGGGAGGCAAACGATGCTTTCTCTGGAGCCTCTTCCTACCATATATTTGGTTTTCGACGCATTGATTTGTAACCCTATCCTCATAGCTTCCATTTTTAGTCTCGCGTAGAACGCCTCCGCCGTCCCACGGTTTCTAGTAATGATGTCGAGGTCGTCTGCAAAGGCTAGGAGTTGGCTAATCTTGTTGAGGATCGTTCCTCTCGTTTCGATGCCCGCTCGCCGTATCACACCTTCAATAGCGATATTGAATAACATACAGGACAGTCCATCCCCTTGCCGCAACCCTCTGCGTGATTCGAAAGGACTCGAGAGTATCCCGGAAACGCGCACGTAGCACATCACTCGCTCCAGAGTAGCTTTGATCAGCCGCGTCAGTTTGTCCGGAAAACCGTACTCGAGAATTATCTACCATAGCTGTTCTCGTTCAACTGTATCATATGCTACCCTGAAAGCCACGAAAATATGATACGCTGGCACATTATACTCTCGACATTCCAGGAGGATTTGTCGGAGAGTAAAAATTTGATCCGTAGTAGCACGGGCCCCCATAAAGCCCGTCTGATACTGCTCTACGAATTCTCTTGCTGTTGGGGATACACGACGCAACAAAATCTGGGAAAGCACCTTGTAGACGGCGTTGATCAACGTGATGCCGCGGTAATTACAGCAATCTAGCCGGTCGCCCTTTTTGTAGATGGGACAGACTACAACTTCCATCCACTCCTCCGGTAGTTTCTCCTCCTCCAAAATCCTAGAAAGTATCCAATGAATTGCCGTTCCTACCGGTTCTTGGCCATTTCTGTAGAGCTCTGCCGGGAGTCGGTCCTTTCCGGCGGCTCTGTTATTTTTCAGCTGACCAGCGTTGAGGTGCTCATCGAAATACTGCTTCCACCTGTCGACCACCTCGCGCTCGTTTGTGATTAGATCCCCTCCCTCGTCCCTACACATGTCAAATTTAGGTGTATAGCCCTTATGAGTTTGGTTCACTTTCTCGTAAAACTTGCACGTGTCGTCAGCCCGGAATAGTTGTTCCAGCTCCTCACGATCTCTGTCCTCCTTCTGGCGTCTCTTTCTCCTCTGGATCGTGGTCGAATCATTCCGCGCTGGTCGATATTTGACTTGATATGCTTGGGAAATTTTTCCAAGCTCTTTTTTTCCTCTTTATCGCTTGTTGGCATTCCCCGTCAAACCAATCATTTTGTGCACTCGAGGCTTCCGCTCCTAGCACCATGGTTGCGGCCTCGTTGACGGCCGAGCGTATCATATTCTATCCGTTTTCGAGGGTCGAAACATCTAGCTCCACACAGGAAGGCAGAGCTTCATCCAGTACTAGCGCGTAGTTTCCGGCAACTGCCGGGTTGTTTAGCTGCCGAATGTTTAACCGAGAAGGGCGGCTTTGTCGCGAGGTATGAACCGTCGATAGTTTTGACCGCACGTGTACTGTTACTAGGTAATGGTCCGAGTCGGTATCCGCACCCCGTAGGGAGCGTACGTTGGTGATATTCGAGAAAAACCGGCCCTCGATGAGAATATGGTCGATTTGGTTCGAAGTTCGTTGGTCAGATGATTTCCAGGTGGTTTAATGGATATCTCTGTGGGAAAAGAAATTGCTGTTGACCAAACTCGTGACTTTAGTCATGACCTTGAAATGCGGTCAGGCATATATTAATATTTTTTTGAAATGATGATTCTACAATTGATGAAGGGACGGTAAGGGAAAGTAATGAAGAAGGATTTTTTCGGGAATGAAGGGGAAGGGTGGAAAGGAAGGGGGGGGGGGTAATAGGTAGCTATGGTTAACAAGTTGTCGTTGTGACTCCTGTCTTTTGTCCAATGCTGGAAGGTGCATGGGTCGAACCAAGCTGTAATCAGAGATTATAACCGGATTTGAACCCACAACACCTGCCAGGGCGTGTCGCTCACTGGTACCCGTGTACCTTTGAACCACAGAGGCGCTGGACAAAAGAAGTCTGCACAACCCCCCTTATTAACCATAGCGCGACATGGGTTGATCTATTTTTAGACACACAAATTGTGCCTCTTCCTCCACCTACTGTAGAAACCACCGACCGAGAAGTTTTAATCTAACGTCATTTTTTACTTTCAGGACGACGACACTATGCAGGCCCTTACGACTTGCAAGGTACTGCGTGTGTGACTAAAGTCACGAGTTTGGTCAATTTTCATAGGAACGGAGCCTTTCTCCGAAGAACCGCGCTGAGAAACGCGGACTAACACGCTTTCGGACGAACAGCGTCACACGCAGTACCTTGCAAGTCGTAAGGGCCTGCATAGTGTCGTCGTCCTGAAAGTAAAAAATGACGTTAGATTAAAACTTCTCGGTCGGTGGTTTCAGAGATCAAGAATTTTTTCTATGATGAATTGAGAATTTTTTCTATGATGAATTGAGACCCCTCCTCTATTTATGAGGGAGGCTCCCATTTAAATAATATACAAATTTCCTCATAACTCGAAAGGAATCAAATTTGGCATGTGGGGGTTTTAAAAGGTAGTATTTTTTTCTATGGTGTACTGAGCGGTAAACTGTGAAAGTAAACTAGCAAAACCTTCTCGGAGCAAAAGACGGTGAATCGACGCCGTTAACTTACGTGCCTGTTGCCATTCATGTCAAAAGAGAAGGACATTGGAATGGCTCGTCATATTTGCGATGAACGTGCTTTGGCTTTAATGTTATTTGTAACCAATGGCCCACAAGCGAGTAAAAGTAAGATTATTGAAACATGTCAAGCTACGCATAATCATATTTAATACAATAATCTGGAGGCTGGCCATTCATTACTATTTCAACCTTTATGATGTACAGAAGTGATTTTTAAAAGAAATCTTCTATGTCTGAATGGTTGCAGGCGTTGTATTTATGAACCCACGTTCACGTATTTTCGAAGCCACCACAGTGGCCAGCAGCCAAAAAATGAAAGTTCATTTCTACTTTCCGTTGTATTTTTCCTGTGATTCTATACCATTGAAGTGTTCAAATCCAAAATTTTAGATCAATATAACAAAATTTGAATTTTCTATGAATCATCAAACTATGCTATCTCAGCATGTTTTAGCGTTTTTTTTTGAAAAATAATGCAGTATTTCAAAATATGCTAGAGGTCTCATGGTAACTCGGAGTTCAACGATGTCTGAGGAAAAGTTCTTCAAAAATTAGTGCTGAATAAATCCCATTTATTGAGTATGCAGTAATTTTATCTTAGTATGCCACAATTTTAATTTTCATTAAAAAAAAGTACCATATTTTCGCATAACACACGCTTAAAAGTTTTGAAGTCAAGGGTCGCCACTATTGACACTACCGGTAAAAGTTAACGTAAAATATGAGCGTTCAAATGGATATAGTCTCATTTAGCGCAGAGTGCAGATATTACGCTAAATAATATAGACAAAATGCAAACACTCAGAGTTAACGTAGAATATCTCGATTATGGGATACCTCCTTTGCATAGTTGGATAAGCTGCTTTGAATGCATGGTCCAAATTGCATATTAACTAGATTTTAGAGGTTGGAGAAAATCTGGAGGATACGGCAATAGTAATGACGGAAATACAGCTCGAAGATCTTTTGTCAATCCTGGTATTAGTTCTGAAACCACGGGTATAGACATGAAAATTATTTAAAGGTTTAAAGGATTTTCTCACAGCAAGTTCTTGAACACATTATTTCAGAAAAAAACGAATCTTATTGTTTCTATGCCACAAAACTTTATATCAGGGTATAGGGCAGAAGCACCGGTTTTAGCCATAGCACCTGTATTGGCCATACTTGTATTTAAGCGTCAATTGATGAAATATATGGCTAATAACACAACTTTAGATGAAACTAAATCAAATTTCTGATATTTTCCCGTATAACTTATATGAAAACTAATACAAGAAAATTATTATTCTAAGAATATCGCAGAAATGAAAAGGGCCGCCCTTAATGTCCCACATAACCTATTGCCAGCATAGTACGACAGCAATTTTAAGTACATTACATTTATAATCCAAAATTATTTATTTTTCGTTGGGTTTCACATATGGCATAATGGATTATTTTTCAAACCATATCGATCATATGATAAACGTAAAGTAGACATTTTATAAAAATAAAATATGTTTAGTCGTAGGAGGCCAAAAGCTTTCGCTGTGCCACTTTTGCCCATACGTCAAAGCGATTTCATATTTCATATGCCCGGTTTCGCCATACGAAAAGTCTATTGTTATTTAGTTCTGAAATTGTGGTCGTGGATTTCCAAAATTTGTTCTTTTTTACCGCTGGAAGACAGTGAGTTACTAAATTGATTAATTTATCAATTAAGTTATTAATTATTGGATATTCTTTTTTTAAAATTGTACACCAAACGATGGTTTTGTCAAAAAACATTGCCTGTCAGGCGTACAATCAAAGTACACTTCAAACCTGTGTTCAGGATACATCATCGTCTTTGGAACACGCGGCAAATAATACGGTGTCTAAGATCTACAATTTGATACCGTGGCAAGTTGCAGAAAACCACAACACGGAATACCGGAACGATACTGTCTAAGGAGGAGGAAAAGATTGTTTCCTAGCCTATAGAAATGCTACGTCGCGATTTTCCAGTGCAGCGCCGTACGTAGGTATTCAATGTGAAGGATTTTCTTACCAAAACCCTCGTGATACTCCATTCAAAAACAATTTTCCATGTGATTTCCATATTATTCAATATATTCACATATTTTTGGCAACTTTTATTTACGTTAGGCAGGAAATGGTTCTCGTCTTTTATGGCCCGTTATCAATTCTATCAATTCGGACTCCCGAAACTGTGACTCCGCGCCCGAGTTAGCAAGGCGGACATGGAAGTTTTCACGTTGATAAACCACGAAGGAATCATGTTTGGTTTGATAAATGATTTGATTATCCTCCAGGACAGCGTCCCAGGAAAGAAATCGCTCAAGCTTTTCTCTCTACATGGGGACTTGGTCAAAGAGAACGGGGTTGGATGACTACTTATAACTTGAAAAGCCATATGAAAGCCATGTAAATACTGGAAAAAATAAATAGTACACATAGTTTCCTCAAAGGGAAGGCCAAGTTTTACTTTCATATCTCGATAGGTTCTAATATTTCTCGATTACATAGGGAAGTACTGTATCGGACTTCAAAATATTGTTAGAATATAATCTATTTCTAGAACAGCATGGATTTTTTTTTTGATTATTTTCGCTATAAGCGACGATTTTTCTACCGAGAGATTCAGAGGCTCAAACAACAGCATCGTTAGAAAGGCTAATTACTTTTTTCCTTATGATATCTAGTGATAATTACTCGTCACGATCACAAGATGTTAAGAAAAGTGTGTTTGAAATCCAGGTATTACGATATCTCAAGAATCTGTCTTATGTACAACAGAAAGTTGAATGTAATTTTTTTGCAGTTGTGGTTTATGGTAAACGCTTTTAATTTACGGTGTCGTAAATCGGATAACTTTGTTTGACTGATTACACCCATAGCAAGCAATAAAGTAAAGCAGAAGTTGTTGAATCATCGACTATGAAAATTATCCAAAAGATTTCCCATATTTGCTTATATTGCTGCAAAAACGCATTCAGAACTGAAAACTGCTTAAACGATTAGAAATAATTTCAAATGAACTTGAGCATAAAGAAAACATTATTCTTGTTTTGACTTTTTTTCTCGAAAACCAATTTTTGCAAACTTGAACAAATAATAAGGGCGAGTAAAGGTTAAAATTCCTGGAGCAGTACTGATCCGTTGCAATTGCATATTTAAAGATAACTATTTCAGTAAAATAGATTACATGGTAGTTTAACATGTTTTGCGAAACTTTTTCAGTAGGATGGCCAAAATAGGAACACAGAGTGGCGAATACAAGAACACGATGGCCAAAATAGGAACCCAGCAGAGGTTATTCATCCGACAAAAATTAAAACAAAAGAGCAAATTTCCCTCAAATAAACTTATACATTATGAAGATTAAGACTAAAATTGCCTGTTCATGATATTAAATATATTTAGTTTATTCGTTTTGTTTTAAACATGATCGATATCTTTGAAAGTTTAGCAAACTATGGCCAAAACTGGTGCTTTTACCCTACTCCTCATATGAATTCTAACCACTACACCGGGATTGACCTTCACAAAAATAAGGATAAAAATACAAAAAAATATTTTACACGCAAAACTGAGTGTGAAAATACAAATCGTGATAAAATTATTCGTCGCTTATTTCTCCGGATAAAGTTTATAGCTTCTTCGAAACGGAAAAGTGTAATTAGAAAAATCTTTCCGAGAACGCTATATTACTATTGAAGACGAAATGTTAAACGAGTGATTCTGCAGAAGGAGAAGAAGACCAAGAAGAAGAAGAACAACAACAACAACAAGATGGAAATAAAGAAGATTAAGAAAATTAATAAGGGGAAAAGTTTTTATTTTTGAGTAATATTAACTTATATGTGATTTTGTGTTTATTAAAGCACATACACATTTTATAAAATGTTTTGTCCTGTAAAAATCCATCTGCAATAGTTTTCCAAATGAGCCTTATTTCTTATACGTCATTATACTTAAAAAATACTTGAAAAATAGTTGAAAATTCTCCCTAACACAAAAAATATACGTTCTAATGCAAAATAAACCTGAAATTCGGGATAAGCACCCCAAATTTGCCTAAGAACCACATATTATCCTTGATTTAAAGAGATTTTTTTGCTTGGCCAGCGTTTGTATGGAGTCGTCCCACTGTGCATTGCACTCAATAAAGAATTGAATTTGAATAGCTCGCTCTCTTTTAAATATTCACTTAAACAATGGCACTCACAGATTATTATAAACATATATTGGATTGCGGATTTTCGGCTTTCCAGTCAGTTCTATATTGAAAACGCCTTTTTAATACTGCCTGACGTTTCGGCCTTTGGTTTTGGCATTTTTCAAAGGTAATATAGTTACGTTTTCTTGTCTGATCGTTGATTGCCAACGGAAGGAAGTTCAAATTGCCAAGGCCCTCAAGCCCTCCTCCTGGTTACCTGGCTGGTCGGAATTTTAAGGAAGCCACTTTTCATCGCCAGTCACAATCCGATGGAGATATGACTTATTTTTGCACTTGGCAGGCGGGAGTTCACATGTGATTTTTCGGTTTTCGGTAAGTTCATGTGGAATCCATTTTCCAATCTTCTTAATCTTCCCATAGCTTTAAATATATAGTGATGACTTCTTGGGTCACATTCAATTAATCCGCAAGTTATTGCCAAGTTTAAGTATCACCTTCGTCCAAAGTTGCTTGCAGTTCACTGCACTTGAACTTTTTCGGAGGTTTTCCACGTTCTTCGTTTCAAACGTCAAAACCACTTCGAAGCACTCCAAGATCATGTCCACCGTCAGCTACCGTAACCATGCGATGCGAATCCGCAGCTGAATTGAAGGTAGTAGAAAATCATTACTGACCACAAATCGTACTTTCCAGGCGCAAAAGCTCGTTAAACCTACGCTGCAGATTAAAACTTGTTTTGTTTTATTGCCAATAATGCATTATAATGAGTGTTAATTACATTGACAGTTTAGAGCCAAGAGTTAGACATTTACATAACTAGTAATCGGATTTACAAAGATCATGACTAATATTCTGCACGTTGGATAGTGGTCATTTGATGATTGAATTGCATGACCAGTGAATATTCCGTTTATAATTTCTGTAATGCTCAGGAAAGTTTAGCAAATTAGTTTAGTTGGGTTCGACCTTCAATTACTAATTTCGACTTTGCTAGCTGTCAAAACAAAATAAAGATTACTTTATCAGGGCAAATGTTTTACACCACAAAGATTTTAGCTTGGAACAGAACGTCTGTCAAGTGACTAGGATTCTACCATGGGCAAATCTTGACAGTCAACACTCGACTGTCCAACAGTGACTACCATTTGTAATGAGAAGGAACTTTTATTTAAAAATACTTATTTTATGAGAAGAACTGCAATGCAATATAATATTAGTTTATTCCAGAAAACTAATTTAATCTACACACGAGTATGACCCGTATTTCCCAAATCTGTCCCAAATGACATGGGGACATAAAGTAGTCTGATTATTAATTTATGTTTGAAATTTAATGGTCGTGGTTTCTTCAACATCTTCAAATTCATTTAAATGTACAACATCACTGGGTTATTCGAACGTTCATGTTCAATAATAATCTACAACTGGACAATCAATTTTCCGTGAATTGAAGAAATTGTTTGAATTTTTTTTAATGTATGCCAATACAATTTCTGATAGTTCACAGCATATTTGTGTGTGCTGCGCGATGGAAGTCCGCACCGTTCGGCAATGGGCGCACCCCGTGCACATGCAAAATCGAAATGATACGCCCACACACTCGCAGCATGATCCGTCCATTAGACACAGTATAAACAGTCAATCGTTATCGATCATCGTAGCATCACCGACGACCACACCGACCGACCCGGCTAGCTGCGGCCTTCTACCCAGGTCCGGTCCAGTTGAAAGCGGAGTCGCGCAATAATACGGGAATAGAGTCATAACCGTAATGAGTGATTAAGCTTCATTAGCCTATTAATATTAATATCATTCGCCAACCAAGCTCGCCAGCACAGCCAGCGCCAGCGCCGGGGAAGCCCATGGATTGTCCGCTTCTGCTCGCTGGAAAGAAGTGAGGAGCTTTACCGCACCATTCCGAACAGGACGGGGCTTGGCTGGAAAACAAGTGTAGGCCGTACTCGGTTGAGGTGTGCTTGTTGTTGGAGTCCATTTCCTATTGCCCGTTCTGTTGCATCTAAACAGATCTGTACGGGATAATTCTTGGATTTGCCTCCTCGATTGGGGACAGAAGGACGGGCTGAAAGGAGGAGGTGGTAGTTCGGATCCTACTGCAGTGATATATGAGATACAAACATGCGGAGTCGTCGCAAATCTCGGATAGTTGGGCAATAATCATTACCACCAACACACAGAGAGTAGGGAAAAAAGCCGTAGACAGACGACGATTCTCGATCGGTAGAGTCGGGATTGTACCGTGAAAATAGATGCGATACATTGGATTGTACCGCGCGGATTTACAAGCTGTACCTACTTCCAGTTTTTTTTCGGTTCGAAGAGTATGAAGGCTACCCGCCAAGAGTTAAGAGGCAAGCGTTGGCTAATGATCATTTAGCGGCGGTAAAGCAGAGAGAATCGTAATCATCGTGATGATCGTTATTATTTAGAAATTTATAGCTGGTGGAAATTAAACTGTGCTAACCAGTAATCGAAAAGAGGAATTCCTCTTTTTCCATTGTAAGAAGTGATAGACACAATAAAATCACATGTGTGTTGTGATTTATTAATAAATTCAATTATGGTGTTGTTAGAAATATTATTAGAAATGGAAAGATTAGGTCAGGGGGTTTCACGAAGATTTATTGATTTGCTTTTTCAAGCACATGAAACCAACGTCATCACTTTAGATTCTGATTCTCAACCTAATGATGAGTTGTATCATGATCACGAAAAGGATTGTAAGTAGGTATAAAACGAAACACATTTTCTTAGTGAAATTTATACATGCTTCAAATATGGCACATAGAGCTACAAGATCCGGAGCACAGTTTTGTATTTGCAACCCTAATAAAATTTGACATAAAGCAAAATTTGGAAGGCTCAGTATAGGAAAGCTGGTAAGGATTTGCTTTACTCTGCCCACCGAAAAGTTTCATCGCACAAAAGAGCGTCTGCAATGTAGGTTTTCCCATGAAAATAACCATAACAATCGACTGATTATTAATTACACAAAATCCGCGGCTCGCTCTGCTAAACTATTAACAAATATTTAACGCTCTATAGTAAACAAATTCGGCATTGATCTCGCTGATTGTGTGTTGCCGACATGAAACAGTACCGCCTCGAAAACTAACCACTTGAGACACTCATTATGCCATTCATTGCGGCCAAGCCGCTCTGCCGAAACATGCGTAGGATAATCAAAACCGACGACGACGACAACGACGCACACATATGGTCCAATCACAGCTCCGTCGGATCGGGACAGTTTTTTGTACGAGAGGACAATGAATTAATCGGTGTCGGTTCGTGCGGCTCGGAAAGCCGTTGTTGGCGACAATGGGATCTCAAACGCACCTCAATCGGCAGCGGCAAAGTTGGGCTTTGATTTGCAATTGTTGCAATTACCCTTCCGACAGGTATGGTTGCATGTAGTACGAATTTCAACAGCATTTAAATAATTTGACTCGTGTAAGTACCGAACTGCAGAGGAATAATTGAAGTTTGTCCTTTGATGTGCCGATTGCATCGGAAGGTGGGTAATAAAATGTGCGAAATTTACAATCACTAAGGAGGATTGAGCATCACAAATTTTATTTTTGTACCCCAAAATAAAAGCAAAAGCGCAAAAAGAAGGATAGCCAAATGAATTTTCCATTCTTCATGTAACAAATGGCAAACTTTCTAAAAAATTCAACAGTTCGTTATCATTTCCATCGTTTCTATCGTCGCTAGTTATATCCAGTGGACAGGACACTTGCAATTGAAATGCCTGCAGGCCAGTCTAGTTTACCACCCACATGCTTCTTGGGCTTTTCAGGCAGTGCTGAAAAGATATCCCGAGAGTGGTAGTAAAATTAAAAATATCCTCAACGGGGCGGCGTGGCGTTGGGATGAGATGGGCGCACATATGAGATGCCGAAAACAAAAGAAACGAAACTTCTCTCGACTGAAAGCATTCCTTCCGTCACATCCATCAGCCGGTATTCGACGTGGACGGACATCCCCTTCCCTTCGCGCTCCTTCTGCCGGAAAAGTCATCCCTGTTTCGGGCAGGCCAGGAAAGACATCAACAGCAACAGCCAGGTCCATCCGAGTAATGTCGATGAAAAGCTGAGAGACCGAAAAGGAAACAGGAGGGAAAAATGCATCATTTAATCATGAGATGATATGGACCAAATGTGGACATCATTCAAAGTTAATGTGCACATGCATCGCATGCTTATGAAGTCTTGCATGCCTAGCCCCGCCGATGCATTTACGCTTAGGTTTCGCTTCTGAATGCATATAGATCCTACATACATACACATGGAATGCTTTTTTTCGGGAGAAGGGGGACCCACTGGATAGGGACTAAAGTGAGAAAAAAATCTTTTCGAGTTCGGCCTCGACCGTAACTGTTGGCACATGTGAGAACGCTGCCGGGTAGGGATGTTCCATACTTCTTTTGAAATTATTCATAAATTTAATTTTGTAAACCAGTTTTTCAATTGTATTCCATTTACATATACCTATCTAACAAACTTTATGTCAGATTTAACACATTTGTAAAGAATTTGCTAGGTATCAATTTATTTATGAAGGTTTTCCTTTCAAAAATTTTCTGAAGGACAAAATTGCTATGTTTTTAGTTAATCAGCTCCAGGCCCTAGTTTCCTCTGCTGTACGAAGCAGTCGACTCCATTCTACTCGGTTCATGGCCGCAATTCGCCAGCCACGTAGTCTGCGTAAGGTCCGCAGGTCGCCTTCTACTTGATCGATCCATCTTGCTCGTTGCGCGCCTCGTCATCTCGTTCCAGTCGGATCATTATTGAGAACTTTCTTAACCGGGCTGTCGTGCGACATCCTCACGACGTGCCCAGACCATCGCAGGCGACCGATTTTTGCGGTGTCAGCAGGTTCCCAAGCAGCTGATGCAATTCATGGTTCGTTCGCCTCCTCCACGTTCCGTCTTGCTATGTTTTTAGAATCTATCAAACCAACATTGTTGGTTATGTTGGTCAGTTTAAAACAGGTAGGTATGAGAGGTAGTGGTCAAGGTTAGTCAAGAGAGGTTTTCTGATGTTCAAATTTGTTTATCACCCCCGCTGGTTTACCCTTGACGATCCCCGAAATTTTCAAAGCGAAAACTGTTGAATGTGATAAACAACGTCGATGGTTGCTAACCAAACGCTCCGCGCACTTCTGTTCTACAAACTGTGAAAACTACATTACCTATTTTAACTCACCTTGGAAGTGGTAAGATGCTAAACCTAACAAAAACAGTAAGCATTCGATTATGTGTACTCTTCAGATTATGGTCCCAGCTACGATGAAACTTAGTGATGGCATCGGAATAATTCTGTTAAAGGGATGTAAACAATCCTGGTGGACACTAAGGACTAATGCAAACACCGAGTGTAGCATCGAGTAATAGTAATGTCTGTTCCCGTATCAGGGGCGGCTTGACGATTTCCCAACTAAGTGAGCAGCTGTGCTCCAGGGTACGAGCGAGTCGCAACGGCGTCTGATCCGGAGCGGGTAGCTGAATTTAGAAAGGTGTGGTCTCGGCACTACAGATAAGGTGGCAGCCACATCAAGAGACTCGGAAGCATGACCATAGTAACCTACCTACACCAAACTACTACGAGCAAGCAAGCAAATTCGGATCGAAATATTTCGCATTAACCTAGGCAACTAAAATAGGATAACTAAACTTGGTACTTAGAACTGCAGATCCCTGAAATTCGCAGGTGGCGACCGGGTGCTGTTCGAACAGTTTGAATCCTGCAAACTCGGTATCGTAGCTCTGCAAAAAAATCTGTCGCAAAGGAATTTGGGTTGGCATATTTGCAGCGGAACAGCTTAGTTTTGCCAACACGGTGGCACTACCAACGAACTGGATACGGGCTACGTAGTGTTAGATATAATTCAGGACCGATACTGACATGATAGATTGGAGGTCAACAAACACGAGGATGTGTCTATTGAGGATAAAGAGCCGTTTCTTCAGTTCCAACACAACCAACGTGCATTACCCACTCGACCAATCTAACCCCGAAACAAAAAAGAAAGCATTCGTCGTGGGACTGAAAGTGACGAAAGACAGCGGATCTCCACTGGACAACAAGACTGTCATCGGGAATATGAATGGTAAGGAAGAAATATATATACCGGTGATAAAACCACATAGCCTGCACACTGATACGAGCGAAAAATGGCAGTAACTTCGAAGCTTCTCGAGACTAGGAGAACAGAAGCACCTTTTTCGAACATTTACAGACGGATATTTGGAGATCACCTCACCAACGTACAATAAATCAGATTGGCCATGCTCTCGGAAATGGCCGGTTCTTCTCTAATATCACGCGCATACGCTCCTTACAGTGCGGAAACTGTTCCTCGATGAACACCTCAATGGCGAAGTTGCAGAAGGAGGCAGAACAGTAGTTAACCAGTAGTAATGTCCCAGCACCTGATCCCCAAAAGGTTAAACGAAAAATCAGATTGCTGAAGACCATCAAAACCGGTGGTAACGACCACCTTAAATAGAGATTTAACACCGCCTACCTAGTCTTTATCAGATCCTGTTTACCAACTGTGACCGATATAGCACAGGGATTCGCAGGGAATTATTAGCGGGCTTCATGGCTCGCGCCATTGTGACCCAATTTTCAATATCCGACAGGTCTAGCAGAAATGATGATGAGGAAAATCTTCTAAGAATTGGCCCAAATGAAGAAAAGTATGGATTCTTGATACAATTCTTGTTTTACCATAATTCTTGCTTCGTGATTGGTTGGCAGATTCTTTACGATGATCTAAACCTATACCAATTTGATATCTGTGCTTGGGAAGAAAGCCAAAACGATTGACAAAGTTTCCTCGTTCCAACAAGATTTCTTAACACCGCGGTTAAACCTAGAACATTTTGATGTCCTTGCTTGGGAAGCACGCCAGAAAGAGTGACAAAGCCCCCTCGTGTCAATAGATTTCTTTCGAACACGATTAAACCTAGTCCAATTTGATATCTGTGTTAGGGAAGTTCGCAAGTTCGCAGTCCCAACAGATCGCAAATTCTTTACTGCGAGACGATTAAACCTAGGCAAATTTGATATTTGTGTTGGAAAAATGTGCTACAGCTGTAGTGTTCGGTTATAATGTGACTCTGTATAAATACGCATGCTTGCCGTTTCATTAGAAGGGTATGAAATGGGGAAGGCAAATGAGGAGCGTCCAATATAGCTCTAGCCATCCCAAGCCCCTACTTAGCGCCTCCACGTGGCCATACCCGGTAATGCTCTTTTGAGTAGCCAAGCTAGGAGGTGCGATGCTGGGTGGTTCCCGGCTGCCTGATCTCAAAATCGAGGTTTTGGACAGACAGCGGAGCCATACGACCTTGTTAATAGGTAAGCATAAAATAAGTTATTTTAATTATTTTTTTCGTTTTAGCTTATGAAGCACCTCCTCACAGAACAGAAGTGGAAGTAGGAATCCAAACATGTACATGCTACTTTCTACAGATACTAGCGATCCTGGCGGCCCAAGTAGCACTTGTAACTAATCATAAAAATAAAAAAATACAAAAAGGTTGCACAGCAGTTACATTTAAGATACTTGTAACGAGTTAGGTTACATAAAATTAAAAATAGTTACTTTTTAGTTTTCTTGTGACAAAAATCTCAAAAAGTTACCAGGTAGTTACCAAATGACCAAATTGAAACCTTTTTTTCGAACTGTCAACAACTTGGTCGTCGCAAAACAGTCACATTTCAGTTACGAGTTACCAATTAGTTATCAAGTGACACAAATGAAACCTTTTTCCAAGTTTGTCATCAACTTGCTGGTCGCAAAACAGTTAATTTTCCGTTACGAGTAGTTACGAAGTCAAAAATAGTCGGCTAGTAACATTCTCGCAACAACTTGTTCACTGTTCCTTGTAAACACAACGGATTAAGCAAAAACTAGATCTCAAGAATTTTACTTATGGTAAAGATAAACAATTGGTACACGGGTTGTAAAACGCTCTTGTAAATGCGTTTATTTACCTAATTGATGGTACTTGGAATCTTCTCCGCACAGACATTGATATTAAATAAACAAATTTTGATTATTCTCAAACGTCAAAACGATCAAGTTACATCGAAACGTTATCGGCAATGAAAATAGGTTACAGTGTAACTTAGAAATGACGACATAAGAAATAAGTGACCACAACATATTTAATATTGGTTACCGTAACCGATAGCGTAACCAGGTCGAAGGCTAAGATTACGTGCAACTAGAATGTAACTGAATTGTAACCTTCTATGATTAACACTGCTGGTAAACTGTTTTATTCAAAGTGAAACTACTCTTTGATATTAAATTAACACTTTCTTTTCACAAGAATCACTAAAAACACCTTTTCCCGATATCTATGAACAGTGTCTGCTTAAAATTATTTCATGCAATATGCCGAAAACGATACAAAACTTCAAGGACGATGGTGTAGTAGTTAAAACCAAAGGCAAAATGGCTATGAATTTTACTAAGTGATAGCGAAAGCAATTTGTTTTTAATGATTTCTAGGTGAATGTTCCACTAATTCATTATTGCTAAGAATAAATTTAAAAATCAGAAAATTAAAATTAAAATTTTTATATTTGTACATATTTGTTTTACAAAAAATCAATATTTTCAAAGAAGTAAATAACGAAAAGCTAGATTAAATGAGAGCGCGTAATTTTTTCAAAGCTAGAATCATGCATTTCACCATAAATTTGAAACTGCATTAAAATTTGTGTTGAAATAACAAGCGAAATTTATACACTCTTCTATATTCAACAGTTAAATTTACTGCTTGACGTTGACAGCCATAGATTGAAATAATAAACCTGCTGCATTGTTTTCGCCATGCAATAAAAGTTTCAAGATAACTAATTTGCCATCAATTGAAAGTCAATTTACAGTTTATGTGTAACTTCAATAGTAACCATTTTGTAACTATACATGTTACATATTGGTTATTGAGTAACTGTTAATGTAACCATATTTAGTTACATAAGTTGCGCTATTTCGGTTACACAACTGTTATATTTTAGGTTACTGTAACCGAAGTTTTACATTTAAATTTGTCGCATATCAGCCGCTGCGACTCAATTGTGACAACGTGTGCTACTTGGGGGTGGCGAGTCACTTTTTTCCACGAAAACACACGAACGCATACGAATGCACACGGAAGCATGTGAAAGCTGCTATGCGATTGGCAGCGAGCGTTCTGCTTATATTGCTGTTATTCGCTTCTAAGCGAAAATCTTCCCAATGAAAAATAAAAACAAAAAAAAACTCTGTTACCAGTTTTGATCGCCGAATCGTTCGGACTTCCACTTCTGTTCTGTGACCTCCTGCTATATAACACTTTGGCCAATAGGAGTGTTAATACTGCACATGGATATTGGATACCAGAAGAAAAAAGCTAAACTCATTATTGGAAGCACTTATGGAAACTAAAAGGACGCAACTCTATTCCATTCGAAGGACTGCTGATGAGATTGTTCTATTTTTATCCATATATACCACATTTCATAAATAAACTAGAATGGGGAAGAGGGAGGGACAATCAGAGCACTTGTTTGAAGCGGTGGGCCTAGGGAGAGTGAAACAGTCAACTTTCTAGGGTTAATCTTGGCCCGATTAACAACACATCGTGGATAACGAGCGGGCTCTTCTCCCCACCTGCTGGAGTCATTCTGCATTAAGACGGTTTATTCAACGATTGACTCAGGCGACTTAGCCCTTGGAAGGAGATTCTCTAAATCCTTGGTACGTGTAAGTGATGTTGCTTATCGACCAATTCCCTTTTGGCCCTTCATACAAGGGGTGGGAAGCATGACCAATCGTTGAATATTTTCAACTCTTTTTGACATGATAGGTTCATTGCTATGAACGGATGTTCTGCTAAGGCAGGTGGTAGTACCATATATTCATATTCATGCTTGCCGTTTCATTAGAAGTGTAGTGAAAAGATGTGTTGTTGATAAGATAGGATTAAATTGGTAAAATCCCTTCAACGTGGGGAACCATGGGTAATAAAAATAATCTGTAATTTCTGTAAGGTAGGAGGAAAGCAATAGTTTGTGTTCTTGATTTTGTTAAATTGTTTCCAAAAGCACATAGAAATAACTCTGAAATCTTTTGAGTATTGAACGTATGCAATGTAATTACTTTGATAAATGTTACATACAACGCATGTAGCATGTATATATGTTGCATATAGCATGCATACATGAAGAATCGAATGATTACAAGCATGGATACATCCTACTATCACTACAAAGAGACTTACATACGTAGTTCTGCGTCACCTGTATATGCGGTCGTGTCTTGTACACAACCCCTCTGATTTTTAGGACAGTCAATTGACAATGCAGCGTCCTGCCGAAAATATAAATTTGTGAATTATCAACAGTCGATATCTCCACTACAATATTTGAATGGAGAGGTAAACAGAATAGAACGGAGATCAACAGGAAACAGGATATCAATTATGAGCGATGGCCAAGCTGTGCAACCGCCTACACATCAAAAGGTTAAAAAGACAACCAGTGAGCTGAAAAACGATAAGGTTGCTGGGAAGGACAACTAACCAGTTAACTTAGAGGTACGATGCCGGTCTAACAAGCCAGCCGTCGTAAGTTAGAATCTGAGGCGAAAAGTCGGGAGTCAACAGCTGTACGAAGCAATTCACCGGATCATTATCAGGATCTGAGAGGAAGAACAAATGCCGGAGGAGTGGTTGGATGGACTTATTTGCCCTATTTTCAAAAAACGACATCGACTCGAGTGTAAAAACTATCGAGGCATTACATTGCTTAAATCTGCCTATTAGGTGCTTTCCCGTATTCCGTTCGGTAGGCTGTGATCGATAACGAAGTCCTTCGTCAGCGAGTATCCAGCTGGTTTTCGTGAGGGTCGCTCCACGATGGATCAGATGGTTACCCTGCATCAGTTACTAGACAACTTCCAGGAGTACAACTTGCAGTCTCATCATCTGTTTGTGGGCTTTAAGGCGGCGTACGATTCAGTCAAACGAAATTAGATGTGGAAGATAACGCTAGAAAGCAAGATAAAACGGTCAATATATTGAAAGATTTGCCCAAAATTAAATGCGTTATAAAGAAAACACTCCACATAAAGCAACCACCGCGCTAGAACTGTTGCCACAATGTTGTAAACACACATGTTGTTTATACAGTAATGACCCGATTTTGTCACCCCCATGATGAATTTAGGGGTGACAAAAACGGGACAGTGACAAAATCGGGTATTTTTTCAATTTTATATTTTTTTGCAGATAACTTAGAACGAACTACATATATTTCATTCTGATCACTTTTAGGACCTTTCGCACTTCCTTCTACCTCTCTGTGGACATTTGTCACCTGTGCTGTGAGGTCCCACAGGTATGAAAACACGCGTTTATTAATTGCGCCGAAATGGTTGATTATACTGGTTGACTATGTTCAGAGAAATGTCACAGCGTAAAAAGCTCTTTCTTATGGTATGAACGATTCTTTGATTAACCCCCCTAAAAGTAAGATAGAAAATTTATTTTTCAAGCAATAAGAGGTAGAGCAAAACAATGTTCTACAAAATTTTTGAGAAGATTATTATAAAGAACTTTGCCAAAGAAAGTGGCCTTCTAGCTATTATAGTTGTGGAGATAGGAAACAACTTTTGTGGAAACTCCACGAAAATCAACACAGTTCTTTTCACAGTGTTTTAACACATTTGACATGTTTGAAAATGATTTTCAAACTAAGCTTTTGATAAATCAAAAGCGTGACAAAATCGGGTAAAAAACGTGACAAAATCGGGGGTGACAAAATCGGGTCAAAAACGTGACAAAATCGGGGGTGACAAAATCGGGGAGTGACAAAATCGGGGAGTGACAAAATCGGGTTACCACTGTATAACTATGTTGCCAAAAGCAAGTGAAACATCATAATTTCTGTGTAACTCGTTCTGGTTCCGGCAGCCATGAAAGACCTACTTTCAATGAAACTCACAATAGCAGATTCCCGTGACGCTAAATCGGTGGCTGGGGATGATTACAATAGCAACTTGTTGTTTTGCAGATACCGGATCGAGGCGGCCCTGAAGGGACCAAAATTATTCACGAATTGCCGATCAACAACAGCTATTCTCCGTTCTGTTGCATATGATGGCAATAGTGTTAGGTAATTAATAGAGCGAAACGGTGGGAAGTATTGCAGGATATTTAATTTGATATGGCAGTTGGGCTAATTGAAGACAGCCTTCGACCCTCAACACCCTCTATTGGTTCAGCAATAGATTCATTCGTCGCAGTTTAGAATGCTTATCAACCAACTTTCAGCCTTTATCTGAAAACAAAAATGTGAAATACTTCTACAAATTTCTCGCTACATATCTCGAACATCGCCTAAAACAATATTCTTGTAATCCACACTTTTCAAAATTTACAAAATCAAAGTGACCGGACGTCACGCTGTCACAACTATGAGCCATCCCTAATCGGCGGACATTCCCGAAGTGCACCAAAACAGTCCGGTTGGATATAAAAATATCGTCACATCGGGAGCATCTCTTTTCAGTAGGTACAGTCAGGCGACCCTTGCAGACTGCGTTTTGTTGCAGCCGCTGCTGCTGCTGTTGTTGTTGTTGTTACTTTTTGCTCCTCCTGTCACCCATGACGGTACATTTTTAACCATAATGAGTCTCCGGACTTGCAGCAGGTCCGCGCACCGGATCGTTGAGAATATATGGTTTTTTAGCGTTTGACATCTACAGTAAGCCAGTTGGAGTCATACAGAAAGAAAACACTAATTTCATGGCATGGCATCGGTTGCATTGCATCGGATGTGGATGTGGACAAGTGCAAGAACGGAGACGACCGTCGGGTCCAAATCCGGATGAAAGAAAAAACGCTTGGGCATGTCTTTGTATGCGGGATTTGGGATAAGAATTCTATGCCGGAAGAATGGAGTGTCACTTACTCTAAACTGTTTGAAAGAAATTTTCAAATACAGAAATTTAATTTTAAGGGCGTACGTATTTACCGTAGTTATACCAATCCCTTAAAATGACATCTTTATGAGGTCAGCTCGTAGCCGAACTACCTAAGCGTAGGCGTGTATTTATTGTGTTGTATAACATCTCGTCTTTCAACGGAACTGTTACTCATTTTCCTCCAGCTGGAACCGTGACGAATCTGTTTAAAGGTCAATTCAGTGAAGTAATATTTACTTCACCGATGAGATCAAATTCACTATCAAGAAGTGCGATCTTTTGTATTCTCTTTTTTATGTTGAAACTTTTACCGACTAGATCACCTATTGTGCTGGTAGCTTCAAAAATTAAACTCAACACCATGTCATTTGATCACGAGTCATGGGGCAAGCTGCTGTGAATGAAACTATTTAGTAATAGGCAAGTGGAAAACATTTTATCGGTTCTGTTAATAAAATTCATGCCACAGGCATGTGCCAAACTGATGCCATTCGTTTGTTACGTGTATTTTAAATACTTCGATGATGATGATGTTGATGATGTTGGCAGCTAGCATAATGGAACTTCTGCTGGAAAAGCAGCAAAATCCAAAGGGACCTTTTTGACACTGCATCTGATTACAAAGGTACCTCTAAGAAAAAAAAACAGTGCGAAGGTGTACAATAGTTCAGCCGATTACTGTTTGTCTAAAGCATTATGTGTGTGTTTTTTCACTTCAGAAGAAACATCTGAAATTGAAATTAGACATCGGAAGGCATCGGGGTCTTGCCATTTCGAACGGAGGCTTGCTCGTCGTTCGTCGGTTGATGACAGCGCGAATGCAAACGGTGCTGCCCCTTCGAACGCCTCTGGCAACGGTGGCAAACCGAAGTGACGGTGGTGGCATCCCAAAGTGCCAACCGAACGTCGTTTGCTTGGAATTTTAAGTGACATTATACAGCGCGCCTGGGCCCGGTCGGAATGTGACTGGCCCGTTCATTGCGACTGCAATTTGGCTGGCTGGCTCCTGTTGATATGTAGGCTGTATGCCTATATGCGGCATATTTGCCACAAAGTTCATTCCTACTGCCAAGCCAAAGGACAGTGATTTGCTGAGAATTGAAAGTTGGTACGATTTGAAAAAAAAAAGATCACTACCTATAAAATAGTAAAAAAGGATAAATATGTTCAGTTTTACGTTTATTACTTTCAGTGATTTGTGAATTCGTACAAAAAAGTAACGCCCCCCAATTTCAGTTTTTATCGGGTGCTGGTGACATCTATCATAGAGTTTCGAATTGGAGATCCAAGTTGAATGTTATTAAACCAGAATGACGTATCGTATACCTACCAGTTGTCCCTGATGTATGATACTGGTCTAACCTTGGTTAACCCATTATGACCCGGGTATACCAAAATTTGGATCAAATGAAGTAAAACTGTGTTGTCCATTATATTATGGCTCGAATGTGTCGGGCAACTCAAAATCGTCATTCGGAATGGTTTCAAGGTCAAAATATCGCAGGTTTTATATTTCATGCCCTCAGTTTCTCTCGACTGGGAGAGGCTGTAAGAGTCAATAGGATCGAGTTTATTATCAAAACATAGTCAAAATTAGAATATTTCAAACTATCATTATCATAGAGAAAGTTAACCTATAGTGGACCCTTTACCTTTAATGGACCTCGGGTACAGTTTTGGCGTTTATTAGCTTGTGCTTCTTATTTCCGAGGAGGAACAGAAACTTTAGAAAATATTTGTAATAGTCTTATTGGCGTAGTTTGCCTTGGCACGACCCGGAATAGCTACCTCCGTATTCCGATCGCTGTTACTTGCTTGGTCTAGATACATTAGAACGTCGACGCAAAATTCAACAAGCTTTGTTTGTGGCAAGACTGTAACACGTCGAGATTGACTCGCCGCCAGCCCGGTGTCACCAATACACTCTCACATATGATTTGGCAGTACCCCCCTACTGATAGGCCTCTCGATGCTGGGCCCCAAACAACAATGGCCGCTCCATAGAATTTTTATGAAGTGATTTTGACGTTTAGATTTTAGCCATAGAAAAATACATCGTGTGGCAAACGAAGTGCGTCGTTCGTGACTACCGGGACTGTAAACGGGCAGATCTACCTCAAGGAGTGTCCACAGAAGCATCTGCTTCCTCTGTCGAAGCAACCCTACAATCTTCTGGCCGGATTTACCTTCGTGCCAATATTCAAAGGATTGAGTATTGGAGTGGTACGAAGCCAACGGAGTTCACTTTCGTATCCAAGGACATGAACGCCTCCAACGCACCGGAACTAAGGCCCATAGGAAAATACTAGACTATTATGAAGCAAGCACTACGGAAGCATCCCAAGGAGGTCAAGTCTGAGGAAGACATGAAGAAAATGTGGATTCCCGTACAGATGAAGCTGTAGCTAGGTTGTACAAAACTTTTTGAATGGAGTTAAGCGTAAGGTGCGAGTATACAGTTATGGTATTGAAGTTGAATGAATCAAATATGCCAAAAGTTTACTAATGGGTTATACTCTGTTGTCTGAAAGTTTTAGAAGGATCAATTAGGTAATTTTCTACAGCGATTCTTCCGTGGTGCAATTTGATGTGGGACACCCTTTAATACTTCGAATATGGTAACCTTTACATCAATTTAAGCGAATGATTACAAGCTCTAGCTTATTATAGCGTTATGAGTTCATTAAGACATTTCAGATGAATTGTAAAACAAAAAAAAATAACGAAAATTACTAAACTAAACTACCGCTAACACTAAAATACCGGCCGCTTAGGTTGAATACTCTGGACTTTCAGGTGCAATTGGGTGTAAAATCAAAAATTAAATTGGACTAGAGTTTAGACTTGGAACTGGATTAGAGTTGAAATTGGACTTGAAATCGGATTCGACGTAGGACATCAAATAAGGCTTGAATTTGGACTAGTTTGGAGTTGAAACTTTACTCAAAGCATTTTGAACTGTAATTGTTTTACAAAAAAGTTTTACTTAGAATTAGACATGCATTCGGAATTCAACATGAATGAATAAATTGGAAATTGAATTGGACTTGGACTTGGATTTTAAATTGAGGAAGAAACTACACTTGAAATTGGATTTGAAATTAGGCTCGAAATTGAACTTAAAATTGGAATTGAAATTAGACATAAATTGAATTTAAATTGGACTTGAGATTAGATTTAGATTTACATTTGAAATTAGACTTGAAATTGGTATTCAAATTGCACTTGAAATTGATCTTGAAATCAGAGTTTAAATTTGACTTACAATTTAACCTAAAATTGAAATTAAAGAAGACTTGGAAAAAATACTCAAAATTTGCATGTTCGATTGAACTTGAAATTGAGCTTGACATTGGACATTAGAGTAGACTTGACTTTGGACTAATTTAACACGAAGCTTTGCTCCAAATTAGGATTGACATTTTTTATTTTATCTCCTTACACGTTTTTCCACTTTTTGTTTAGTTTTTTCTCCTTTTCTGTATGGTTTTCTTGATATTCCCTCTCACTTTTCTTCCGTGTTTCCTTTTTTTTACTTGTTTTCCATTTTTCAGTTCCGTGTTGCAGGGCTCGTTGTTCCGTTTTTCTTCATTTCCTGCTCTATTTTTTCTTATTGTATGTACTGTTTTTCTCATGCTTTAAACTCGTTTTTTATTATTTTTCCCCGTTTTCCGTCTTTTCTCTTTGCTTTTCCCCTTTTTTCCGCTTCCAATTTTCTTATTTTTTTTAACTCCTTTCTTTCTCGTTTTTCGTCTTCGTTTGTTGAGGTTTTCATCTTTTTGATGCCATGGTTTTTGTCTTTTCAGTCGCGTTTATTGTGCTTTTGGCTCCCCTTTTTCCCTCTTTTCCTTCCACCTTTGTTTTATCTACTATTTGTTCTACCGTTCTATCTTCTTCTTTAGCCTGTTTTTCTTGTTTTGGTTCTCTTTCGTTTCTGTCCCATTTTCCCGAATTTTGTACCATCTTTCTCCTTTTTTATTCCGTTTTGACACCTCTTTCCCGTTTTCCTCGTTTCGCGTGCAGGGCGCGATATCTCTGCATATTAGCGTTGATAGGAGGAAATGCTTACCAACTTAGGGACTATATTGGCACGCTTCATTGTGCCTGATTTTTAATATCAGTTATAATAAATTTAAGTTTGTCACGAGGTTTTCGAGCCACTGTAAATCTCGCGTGTGCATAATATTTCTCGATATAAATTTTCGAACTATGGTTCATTATGTTGTACCATTACCATTATATTTTATTTATCAAATCTTAATTTTCTTAATTACTGGCTTTACAAGAAAATTTCCGAATATCTGAGTTAGTCTCATACAACCGGTGCTTACATACTGAGAATAGTTTCGTATGGTGATTTAGCATCGTTTGCTTTCGTGTCTCACTCATTGCATTTTTCCGACGGCGGTGGTTTTAGAAGGCCATTTTGATTTCATTTTAGCACACTTAGCAATGGTGCGTTTACAAACGGGAACTTTTATTAAAATCTTACAAACGTGCATTTTAATCGTGAAATCGGTTACCTAGGAACATCGCGCGTTATTTCCATCATAATAAATGATGATTATCAAATATCAAAAGCTTGATAGCTTTTATGCAGCTCCCTAATAAAATAGTCAGACTTTTTAAGCAAGTTCTATAATCGAAGGATGCCAAAAGAATCGAATATGTTGATAGAACATAATTTTCGGTGCGGTAAACTGATTTCTCATAATTTTTTCTTATATCGGTATGTCGGATCTCCTACCTGTTTCGCAATGGCCATGTAACCAAAAATGTCCCCAAATCGTACGCGAGCTCGAATGACAATGATCGCACCACCTGCCTCGGTGGATCCAGATCAATTCCTTTCTACTAACAACAACTCCTTCCTGTGACACTTGTGGATGATGCAGAAGATTCCTCGGTAGCAACATGCGGACTAACATTCTTTTTCCTCCCAAATTGACCTGCATGGGCGTGGCCAGCTTTACTATTGATCATCACAAAGAATTAGATCACCAGAATTCTGATGTTTCTTTGTGCAATCTCAGATGATTTAGATCAATCGCGGGCAACTCACGGGCGGTAAAACTATGCTATACTATGCTCTTGTCTCGTTTTCACTCAAGTTTTTCCTTTTTTCCTTACGCTGTTTCATCTTGCTGTATTCCTTTGTTCTTCTTTTCCTCTCCCGTTTTCCACCCTTTTTTTGATATTCTTTTTTCTTTTTTTTTGCTATTTTTCCTTGTCTTTAGGTCTGTTTTACCACTTTCCCTGTCTCGTTCATTGCCAATTTCTGCCAATTTCGTTTCAACTTAATTTTTTCATCGGTCCCTGTTTTCGTCTTTTTTCGCTTTTCTACCCTGTTCATCGTTTTCGTATGTTTTAATATTCCTCTTATTATGTCATGCTATTCCACCTTTTCAGTAACACTCTGTTTTTCTTTTCCGTTTTATCTCTTTTGTCTTTAGCTTTCATATTTTCTTCTTTTCTGTTTCGTTTTTCCTCTTTTTCTGTGCTCGTTACTCCATTTTCATATTCCCATGTTTTTTTGTTTTCTTTTCCTTTGTTTCAATTCCCTTTTTGTTCAATTTGTCCTTATTTTATTTCTCGTTTTCTTCGTTTTATTTATGGCTTTTTCTTCTTTTCTCGTATTTTTTTTTTCTTTTTTTTTTCTCTTTTATTATCCCGTTTGTCCAGTTTTTGTTACGTTTTCCTTAGTGCTTTTTGTACAATACAAAATTATTAACCACAGAGAATCACCCAAATCTTCCTTGTTCAATTAACTGCAAACGACTGGATTGTGCTCAGCAGTCAGGTATTTGAACGCGGTCAAAATCTAGACGATACCGATGATTGTCGATACGGCGCCGCAGCGAGCTGTTCACACCGTTTGTTGCGACGGTAACACAACGGATCACTTCCGAGATAGTGAATTGCGCGAGACATGTTCTGATGCTGGTATAAGTGATCCATGTAGCTGATCGCCCTGAAGGTACAGCAGTTTGGCGCAGTTACCAGAACTTCCATTGTTCAAATCCTTAGCAATTTCGAAATTCGTTTCGATTCGAAAAACAGACGGATGTCCTTGCGCATTGCCCTCATATCGTTGACTTTTTCTTTGAGAGGGAACACAAGTTTCAGGGTCTTTCGATATTGAAGTTGATTTTGGATGACTCGAAGGGTAAGCCTAAGGAAACTTTGACTCAGTTAACTACCGTTTTTGGCCAAACTCGTGTTTTTAGTCTTTGACCTTGAAATGCGGTCAGGCATTAATATTAATATTTTTTAGAAACGGTGGTTGTATGGTTGATGGAGGGACGGTAGGGGAAAGTAATGAAAATTTATTGAAGTGAAGGGGAAAAAGCGGGAAGGTGAAGGGGGGGAGTTGGTTGCTACGCTTAACAAGTAGTCGTTATTACTCCTACTTTTTGTCCAATGCTGGACTCTCTGCTTGTTGATTTTGCGAAAATACTATAAAATTTTCCAACCGAGGTTCGCATAGTTTTTGTTCTTTTCTTCATTCATTCAAGAATGAACGTATCGAATCATTTTACTTATAAATGGTCGTACCAAACCAATTGATTCATCTATGGTCGTTCCAAACTACATATTTCATTCAAAAATGACCGCACCGAATCATTTTATTTATAAACTAGCTGTAACCCGCGTGCGTCGCCACGCGTCTAATTGAGAGCAAATCGGAGGTACGCTATGTACCGCTAACACTATGTAACTCAATGGGGTGCAACTACATTACTTTTGCTCGTCTTGAATGCAATCTGGTATGATTGGTTTGAGTGTTTGCTTAATGTGGGCGATTGTTACCACGAAAATGTATGGCGCCCCTCGTTTTAGCTACATATAAGGCATATAAGGCTCTATATACAGAGATGGTAGTACCAAATCATTTAGTTAATTTATGGTAATACCAAACCATATGTTTCATTTCATAATGAACATACCGTAATACATACGTATGAATATATGGACAAAATAATTAGAATATTTGGTGTCTGCAGTCTACATGTCGTGGTTCAAAAAACTAGAAGCCTCAATGGCCAACGAAACAATTCTTTTCCCAGACATAACGTACGATACACTCTCATTATCATCGTAGAGTTTTTTGCTCACTCGAAATGAAGAGCTTTTTTTCTCACGTACGCACTTTTCAAATATTCCAATATGGCACAAAAACTATATTTCGAATGTAAAAATAAAACAACGTATGTCGAAAAAAACCAAGGAATTCATAGTCAAAGCACTACTTTTTATTATGGGGTCAATCCCGGTGTAGTGGTTAGCACGCTGAGGATCCGGGTTCGAATCCCAATCCCGCAGAAGTTACGAATGACCTAAGCTGTTAAAGTGTAGATCAAACAAAAAAAAACTACTTTTTATTCGCGAGTTGTAAGATTTCTTGGGCGATTCCTATGCCGATAATAGAAGAAAAAAGAAACAAATTTCTCTGATACTATTAGAGCAGAAAATGTCTTATCTCAGTTGCCATTGTGCAACACCAAAATACTGGTCGCAATGAAGAGCCCAAGTCTTAAAGGGCGTCCACGTTGAAATTGCAACACACAAAATTAACTCGCATAATTCGAGTTTTTATCCGATTACCTTCAAACTTTCAGCGCATCAAATAATCTAATCTAATCTAATCTAATCTCACACTAACGCAGCCAATTTTTGAAGGCATCCTGGAAAATGACGATTTAATCGTTGAATTAATCATTTTTATTGTCAACGGCCAGGCCAACTGCGCAGCATATACCGCAGAGAGAATTCCAAGCAATCAAGTGGAACCAGGAAAAATACCCAATTCCATTAAACTCCTTGAAATCAAGGGGAAGGAAGAAAGCGTGGACCTCCCGTACCACACGCTTCCCATATACATAGATGATTTATTTACAATCGTTGGGAGTATCTTTGCTAATAAAGATTAAGTGATACTTCGGACCCTCAGAGATGAACTAATGGCATTTAGACCAGAATCCAGGCTGCAATTGGCCAAGGATATAGCGCCTTATTTCGCTCTCTGCAAATAGATTAGTATGCCAAACATATTAGTTTAAATCGTATAATACTTGAAAATAAAGTCGTGTGGTTTAATGGTTGCCTAAAACTACATTTGTAGGGTTAGGAACTGAAAACCGCACGACCCCGCACCTTCTAGCTTGGCTACTCAATTATACAAATTGAAGTATTTTCGGGTATGGCCACGTGGAGGCGCTAGGTAGGGGCTTGGGATGGCTAGAGCTATGTTGGGCGCTTTTTCCTAGTTGCCTTCCCCATTTCATACCCTCAAACTTTCAGGGCATCAAATAAAACAATTAAACTTAGTTTTAGCGTCTTTATTTCATTGAATTTCGCCTCCGTATTCGAATGCCCGTACTTTGGCCTTAACCCCACCCATGAAATTTTGCACACCCTTAAAATCGACATATTTTTCAAATTTAGCTATGCTTTCTTCATATCATCAACTGTTTTGACTACTTTAGGATGTTTCAGAAGATTCCGCTTCATAACAGGCCAGTATTTCTCGATTGGCCACAGTACCGATGTATGTGAGGGGTTATGATCTTTTGGCATGAAATCGACATTACTTGCCACTCCAGCACGGCGTTTGCGTAATGCCATGAATCCAAATTCTACCAGGAGATAGTAGGACAGTTGTTAGGTTTCAGAAAAAGAAGACACTCTTTCAAATACACCGGCCCATTCATGGCATCTGTGGACACGAAAGGTGTTCTCCATTGTCCACATGAACAAATTACTTGCCACATCAAGAATTTCTTGGCAAAGTCCGACATTTTCTGTTTTTGGAAGTTCTCTGGAACATCAAACTCATCCTTTGCAGTGCACAGTAGTCCGAAAGGGCGAAAAGCAGACCTTTTTTCCTATTGTCTTTTGCTTTCATTTTATCATTTATAGTCTTCAGTACTTTTGTTCGTATGAATATCCCCCTTAATCTAAAACTATCAGAAGTTAGTCATTGCTTACTATAATGAAAATAAAAAAATGACTTTTTTGTTTTAGGAAATATAGACATAGTTTCTTCGACAAAGTTGTAAATATTGTAAAAACAAGCAACTTTGCTGAAGAAATAAAATTTCTATCTTTATCGAGTGCTAAACTATAGAGCATATCCTTTAAAGCTTCTTTACAAATTAGTTTTTCATTCTTAGTTTTTGTTAGTTGCATTTTACAAGAATACAATGTTCTAATCAATTATCGAAGCTCTCAAAACACAAATTTTTACAGAAGACCACAAGTCTCTGGGAGTCTCTTTTACTTTCTTAGGTATCACATATTCAAACTTTAAATTTTCGTAGCTTCTCGAGCCTATGGGGTATAATAGGGCAAGTGGATTTGTGAAATCAGTGCTTCATCTTAAAGCTTAAGTCGAGTACTATAAACTTGTATTGGTTTCGCTTGTCCCCAACCACCCAAATGAGTGTACGGTAAGCATACGTTTTGTGTGTTTCGCGTTCGCTAAAGGCTCGATACACGTCCATTTTTTGTGCTAGTAGATAGACACATAGTTTCTTCGGCAAAATTATGTAGAATATAAAAGTTAACAACTTTGCTAAACAAATGACATTTCTAATTCTATCGAGTGCAGAGCTATAGAGCATTTTCTCTGGAAACTTTTTAAAAATTAGTTTTTCATACTTAGCTTATGATTCTTGCATTTTACAGGAATATATGGTTCTAGACGATTATTGAAGGACTCAAAATACACGTTTTTGCAGAAAAATTCAGATCTCTAGGACCTTTCCTTCGACTCCATTATTCATATTTTTGCGCGCCTGATAAAAAAGACTTACACAGTATAAAAAAGGCACTTTAAGCTTTCTCCATGCAAAGTTTCAAGTAATTTTACCCAACGGTTCAAAAGTTAGAGCAATTTGAGTGCGTTGCAATTTTATCGTGGACACCCTTTACTTGTTCATCTAACTGCATACGATTGGATTATGCTCAGCAGTCAGGACTGGACTTTTTTTTTATTACAACAATTTTCACGCCATTAATTTCCTTGTCGCAAAAATAGTGGCTGGTTAAATTAAAAATTGCGTACTTCCGGGTTACAGAAGTTTATTTGTTTTACACTAGATTTTACAGAAAAGATAAAGCTCGTGCCCCAGTGTACCCCCGCCTGGGCAAATTAAAACACTTAACGGGAGTATTTTGTTTTGAAATATTACGAAGAAGGGATAAATTCATTGTAAATTCAGTGGAATAAATTTGTTAAAAGCAAAAACATGATATAATAAATCTATTATCTTCAAGCTTAGCATTGGTTCCCAAATCTTAGTAAAAACACACCATTTTTTTATTACTAGTTAAAACAACATTCCTGCATAATTCGATAGAATAGTAGCCATTTTTATATACATTCTGGTTTTTTTATGTCACACCACCAGTTCACACCAGTTATTTTGCCTTACAGGCTGGTCGCTTGATTGAAAATTATCAAACAGTAGCCCAATTCGTTTCGGCTGATTTTATCTGCCAAATCCACCGAAATGACAAATCACAAAACGTATCAATTCGTCATGGCATTCGTCCAGTTTCCTGCTAAAGCCGATTTGTCCCTGCCAAGCCCGTCAATCAGTCAAATGATTACCAAAGCCACAATGTTCCGTCCATTCCGGCTATGGGGCTACACCTTGTTTCTGGTAATTGATTTCGATTTACACACATCCGCATGTTATCAAGTAATATCCCAATTATATCTCGCCGTGACACAGCCTCCAGGAACGCCTTTCGACCGGAGCCCAAAAATCATGAATGAGTTCTGCCAGACTTTTTGTGTTCACTTCTTCGTCGCTCTGTTCCGGCATGCAGGCACTGAAAAGTTATGAATGAATCGATCACAAACGAGACGAAAGAGTGGAAATAAGTAAAGGGCTGACGTGATGACTTCACGCGAGACTTGGCGATCGCCGGACTGGCAGCCTTACGTACCCTCTTTCGCTGGTGGAAGATATGAGAATTACCTTATCCATCAGGTTCGTAGCCTTCGACTTAACCGGATAGCTCAACAAAAGGTGAAATATCGCTGTCCAACAAATCTCCACATCAATTAATCATCCTTCCCATTGAATAATGATATTTGCGTCCGATACAATAATGACAACAGACAACCAGCAAGACATCGGCAACGACAACTCCAAACCGTTGGTTCTCTCTCCCTCTATCTCCATCCTATTTCTACGATCGACCGAAGAAGATCTCCTCCCGACTTGTTATTGCCTAGAGGAGTGGGCGCACAAACGATGGACCCGTTGACATTCAAATGTGCGCGCGTAGTTCACCTGACGTACGTCGTCCCGTCCGGTGGTGAGCGGACCGAAACGAGAAATTAGTCCCCCGGGGACCTGGCGATGGTAGTTTCGGTTCACAATGATGCCGATATGGAGCAACATGCGCCCGCTCTTTCGATCGATTCTTGTATCTTTTTTTTCCTTCAAGGAGTGCCTTACCAGCCAGCAGTCTGTCAGTTCGCTTTGCGATTGTAGATTTGCTTTTTTTTAGAAACGGGATTTATTCACGTATTGTAGAAATTACTGAAACTAAGCTGATAGTTTCAGGATTGTTTAAAAGAATATTCGTTTAGTTTTCTGTAGGAATATTAAAAATTATTTGCAATTCATTTGTATTATTTTACTATGTTTTAATAAAGCTATTAGGACAAATAAACCTAGCCAAAGGGCAATAATTCGAAACTCACTATTTTATTTACAGTATAATCAAAGTCGAACCTTTCAACCCCCTGTCGTTGCACAGCCCTGGCCGGTCGAAACGGGTTTCGGGTTCTTTCGGTACGGTAAAGTGCAGCAGCCGTAATTATTTGCATTCATAAACCATTCAAAGTTGCTCGAGGGCCTGCGAAAGCAAATCCACACGATTCTGTGCCTTCTTCTATACATAATAACAGCGTCTTCGGTTAGTTTGCGACTGTCGTTTGCAGTTTGCTTTTACTCTGACGGGTTTACGAGTAGGTAAATCGAAAGATATCTGCTCTGGCTGAGCTTCGAATGTCATCACCACAGGCCGGGAACGAACGGCCACAGTCCGCCTGGGCAATCGATCAGATATAATTTGGTAATTTAATTTAGTTGATCGTTGGCTTCGGGGTGGATTACAGGTTGCCGCTTTGCTTGGAGCCGCAACGGTGAAGATCGTGTCGGACCACAAGGAGATTGTGATTGGGGGCAGTTTTTGACATTTTCTGACATTTCGATTTCAAAAGAGGATCGTCGAGACGATTTATCTGTGATTGCTTTTGCGGAATCAGATGTCATAATAGCAGATCATTGGTGTCTGGCCGCCACGTCTCACTTATTGCGTTGTTGAAAAGCTTATAACCAAGAGGAGGCTAGGCGTACAATTGATTGACAGTAAAGGACATTCATTGATCTGGGACATGATTGGTACCTTGTAACATTCTGCGGTTTTTAATTTAGTTTGCTGAAGATGTAAGAACAGGTCCTTCTACCTGAGTCTCACAACACAGACGTAGGCTTGGCGTAGAACTACGAATGTAAACACCTATACGTACAGTCAGAGGAGGGACTATTGGACTATTGAGGGATTATTGGTACTACGGACCTGTCGGGGGTGATAAAGCAACAGATTTGACAAAAAAAAATCCTTTTTGACCATTCTGGATAAATCTGGATTGTTACAGAATTACTAAACATTTTTAGTTTTCGAATCTGTTTGCCTTAAATTAGCACTAGTACAAAACGTATGCCAGCTGGCTCAACTCTGTTACTTTCATTCAAAAACTGAGAAAATTTTGTTCTGAAAGTTGTTATTAAACTTTCTACTTCATGAAATAATCGAAAGCAAGCTTTGAAATAAATGTTTCTTGAAGCATTTTTAACAAATTTCTCCTAAAAAGGTGTGATAAAGTTGATGGCTTTTATCTACAAAATTGAAGCTCTGGTATTCGTTCTTTGGCGTGAAACGGCTATCTCTATATCCAATTTTGTTTTAAACGAACCGTGTTAAGTGATGAGTTTGTATCTGAAAACTGGCAAAAAGTCATACATCACGCATAGCACACTAAATCAACGCGTGCCGTGGACACGGGATTTAAAAGTAGAAGAATATGCGCCTAAAGCACGAACGCGAGTTTGACGTAGGACTACGAATTATAATACACACACTTCGAAAAAATCCTGCAAATTTATGCTCTTTGAGATGCACATTTATGGAACATCGCAAATAAAATTACGTGTATTTTATAACGATAACGATACAAAATTACGTGTTATTCCACATAATAAAATATCGCAGCATGTGTTGCATATATGTAGGCTCACTTATTACATTTGGTTTGATGTAAACATATAAAAATATATATAAAAATGTATAGCAGTTATAAAATAGACCCCACGGTGGTCATTAACCATTATCCAGCAACTCCTGTCCCTACCTCCTCGTGGTACCAGCCGGAATACGAGCAAGCTAAGTGAAGATCGGGTAACCAACTCTGGTGGAAACTAAGATAGTATACCGACAGGCAAGGAGGCACTCATGCTTCTGCTGAGTGTTGGCAAAAAGAACAGCCTTGCCAGCCGTGAACGTCTGTCTCCAGGTTAGAGGCGGCTCACGACGGTGATTCCACTGCACAGTGAATCGCCGTTTCCGTACCAGGTACGTGGCTGTATCCCATGTTAGGGGTGGCATACAACAGCGACTGATCCGAAACGGGTGGCTGACTTATGAAACGCTGTGTCTCGCCAGCTATACCAAAGACGGCGGCCCTGTTTGCGAGACTAGGCTTCGCAGCCTCAGTAAGGCGGTAGGGTTCAAGAGACTTATGGTAGGAGAAATTCGGGAAAGAACTACAACGGAATAATCGGCAAAAGAACAAGGAAACTTGGTACTAGGAATTTCAGGACTCTACTTGAACCGGCACGCGCGGGTATTCTGGCAAGAGATCTGCAGAAGATGAAGGTCGAGGTCGCAGCCGTCAAGGAATTGCCGAAAGCGGTAGAACGCGAATTCCTCGCAGTAGATCCTATTGCGGCATGACATTAAAATATCACATCTACTACAGTGGCGGCAATGGAGCAGAGCATGGTGCCGGATTCGTATTACATACATGGAAAACAAATGAAGCGTGTCATTAAGTGGAGGCCCATCAATGATCGTCTATGGAGGATTAAAGGCAAATTCCTTAAACCTCTAACGGGTAATATCGTAAAAACGATGCAATCAAATGACTATTTTTGCATGGAAGTACATTCAAAAGAAGATCCAGTGTTGATTTTCGTTCAAACATAATTGTCCGGAGGAGCCAGGTCAATAAAAGCCTAATTTCTCTTTTTATTTCCCCATGTGTAACGCTCTATCCAGATATTTTTTGAATTCAAATATACAGTGTGACAGATATATATCCGTACAAAAATCATTTTATGCTTGCAACGGCATATACAATTAATACAATCAAACTAATAGCATGTGTGTGTGTCACCATGACTTAAGTGTTACTTGGCGTAGTTTCATCTTCGTTTTGTATCTCGTTCAATGTACACGTACCAATGTTCGAGTTACTGCAGCTCCGTCGGCACGGTGATTCCGAAGTGATCTTTTCTGATGACAAGTTGTTTGTTCTTCAACCGCATCATGCTCAAAATGATCGGTTGTGGTCGGTTTCGATCATCGCCGTTCCAATTTCCAAAGCACAAAAAAAGTGAAAGTTTTTCTTGTATTTATTGAAAAGGGTGTAAAAGTTAATGCAAAATACTATCTAGAAATGGTGCTAGAACAAAATTTGATGTCTTACGTTCAGGGAATTATGTTGAAGTATATTATTTCTTTCAACAGGATGGAGCTCCTGTCCACACAGTAAGTCTTGTGCAGACGTGGTGCAAAGCCAATCTGACGGATTTCATATCGAAAAAGTAATGACCTCCAAGTTCTCCTGATTTGAACCTTTGGATTTTTGTATATGGGGATATATGCAGCAGAAGCTCAAGGATTATAAATATCATGATTTGGATAAATTTAAGTTAGTTATTAACAAGATATGGGATTGTTTACAAAAATAAATTACTTTGCTTTTGTTCGAATATATATGTGTCACACTGTATTACAAAATTGAAATAAAGCATGCAAAATTTACATACAAAAGTTTAGAGGTTTCCTTTTTCTCTAAAGTAGAGATATTCCCTTTTCGCGCAATAATTTTTTTCGGAATTTTCCTGAATTTTTTTTTTTTTGGTAGATTATAACTTTTGAATGCATGGTCAAAATGTTGTGATATTCACATCAAAATGTTGTGATATTCACATCAAAATGTCAAGAAATCTGTTCTGAACACATTATTCATATTGCCAATTCAATACAACTTACATATGTGGCTTTGTAGCTCCAAAAGCGAAGAGGGTTAACTACAGTCTGATATATTTGTACGCTCCGACGAACGACAAACCCGATGACGTAAAAGAGGCGTTCTATGATCTCGAAAGGACATATGGAGAGTGCCGAAGATACGACATAAAGAGTCAATAAGTCATACAATAAGTCATCGGGAATACAAATGCACAGGTCGGACGTGAAGAGTTCTTTCGTCCCGTTATTGGTAGAGAAAGCCTCCATCATACCACAAACGTTAATGGCCTGAGGCTGATCAACTTTGCTGCAGCCAGAGGAATGGTGATCTTTAGTACCCATTTTGCACGATGCAACATTCGGAAGTACACCTGGAAATACCCTAACGGAGAGGCCTGCTCTCAGATCGACCACGTTCTGGTTAATGGTCGGCACTTTTCCGATGTCGCAGACGTACGATCCTTCCGGGGACCAAACGTCGACTCGGACCACTATCTTGTAGTAAGCAAGATCCGCTCCCGGTTGTCCAACGTAGTCAAATCGAAACCAACGAGGAAGATACAACTGAACATTCGGCAGTTATCAGCGGAAAGAGTTGCTGCAGGGTACTGTAGGAAGACTGATGAGCGGATCGGTGAACAATTCGGAGAGAACCAGAACAAACAGTGGAGGCACATTCACGACGCGATCAGTACCACATCGCGAAAAATGTTGAGTACTACTGCTGCAGCCACTTCCAGTGAGCAGTTTGACGCAGATTGCCAGCGAGTGACTGAAGAGAAGAATCGATCCAGAAGTCACATATTGGCTGCAACTGTGACACGCCAGAGCAGAGAGAGATACCGAGATGCTAAAGCTGCCGAAAAGAGACTTCACCGTCGTAAGAAACGACAGTACTGGGATCGCGTTCTTGCGGAGGCAGAAAACTTATTCGAAAGACCCAGCTAACATTTTCGTATGTATAAAAAGGGTAGAAATCAGCATTACGTACAGATATACATGCTAAATAAATCGTATTTCATGCGCAAAATTGGCATATCCGTACTATTTTGGAGGCGATATACGTGATTACGAATAATTTTGAGCGTTACGACTATATAAGTATTTATATACGATAATATCCGATTAAGCGCGAGTCGCTCCGTACTACTCTACGATTTTGTGCTGAAAATCGTATGTATGTCAGTCATTATCATTATATACGACAGAAAATCAACTTGATCCCACTTTATCCAGCTTTAGTTACGATTTCGAGTTTGTTAGGAGATATTTACGATAGTTTTCGTACATTGATATACGAGTTGGTGCTAGCTGGGGACACACTACGAGAAGCTTTGAACAACTTTGGACGAGGTTGTAAAACTAGTGAAAGACCTAAAAAACGGCAATGCAGCTGAAAAGGACGGTACCCACGCCGAACTTTTGGAAGTCGGTAGCAAACGGCTGTATTGTGCAATCCATCAGGTTATACTAAAGGTATGGACTGAGGAGGAATTATCTACGGACTGGTTGGAAGGTCTCATATGCCTTATTTACAAAAAGGGCCATCGACTCGAATGCAGCAATTATCAAGGCATCACTGTTCTCAATTCTGTATACAAAATTCAATCCCGCATCCTGTTTCTCAGACTCAGGCCGTTGCAGGAAATCTTCGTTGACGAATACCAGTGCGGTTTTCGAGAGGGGCGCTCTACGATGGACCTTGTGCACCTTGCGACAGATCCTCGATAAATTCCGGGAATTCAACTTTTAGACATCACCATTTGCTTACAGACTTCAAGGCGGCGTACGATTCAGTTAAACGAATTGAGCTGTGACAAATTATACTTGAACATGGTTTTCGAACACTACTGATTAGGCTGATACATGCTACCCTTAATGGTTAAAAATCAAGCGTCAGGATAGCGGGTGAGACGTCGAACTCGTTTGTGACGTTAGATGGTTTGATGCAAGGTGATAGACTATCGAATTTGCTGTACAACATTGCATTGTAAGGTGCTATTCGAAGGGCAGGCGTGCAGAGAAGCGGTACCATCATCACGAAATCTCGTTTGCTCCTAGAATTTGCGGTCGACATCGATATCATCGGTGTTAAGCGTAGAGCTGTGGAAGAAGCATACACGCATCTTAAGTAGGAAGCTGCGAGGATAGGGCTTATCATAAATTCTATGAAAACAAAGTATACGGTGGCTAATAGAGATAGTGGTAGCCCTTTTGGTGTCGGAACTGCGGTGGTGATAGATGGAGATTCTTTTAAAGTGGTCGAGGAATTTGTTTACCTTGATACGTTAGTGGCATGTGACGACGATGTGAACCGTGAAGTAAAAAGGCGGATAGCGGCTGCCAACAGGGCCTTCTACGAATTACGTAACCAGTTGAGGTCCCGTAACCTATAACTCCATACAAAACTCGCGCTCTATAAGACGCTAAATCTCCCGGTGGCACCCTACAGCCACGAAACCTGGACGTTGAAAGAGAGCGACCGACTGGCTGTTGGCGTTTGTGAGCGTAAGATCCTGCGATCAATTCTTGGCGGCATATTAGACTAAGGAGTGTCGCGCAGGTGCGTGAATCATATATGTCATGATTTCAAGTATACAAAGATGCAGATATTGTGAAGCGATTAAAATATGGCAGGCTCCAATGGGCTGGCCACGTAACAAGGATGCCGAATGAGAGACCCGCGAAAGCAATATTTAGCAGAAAATCCGACGGAGGCTGACGACTTCGAGGCAGAACCCGTACCCGTTGGATGAGCGCTGTTGACGAGGATGCTAAAGCAACGGGTGTTAGGGGCGACTGAAGAGCGGCAGCCCAGACCGAGAAATGAAGAAATGGCTCCTGAATTCGGCATGGATTCGATAAGCGGATTTTCGCCGAAAAACGGAAAACGAAAACATTATATGGCTATTGCTAATTATTTTTAAAGTTTTTGTCAACCCCCCCCCCCCCCTTAGAAAATCGCTTGAAAAATCGGGGGGCAAAAAATAATGTGGGCTGTGGGCTCTAAAGTAGAAATTTAAAGAAATAGACGTTGTATCACGATTGCTGTTTTTGACGCCAATTTTGCACTTTCACAACAAATCCATCTACAAATAAGAGATGAGTAATTCGAACATTCTGAACACGAGGTATTCAAATATTGGAAAATTTTGTACTTGATTGGTTGAAAATGGTGAAAAAATGAGAATTACCCTTTTAATAGCTCGAAACAGTGGACCTCTCGTTCGCTAAGTGGCCCAACAGTTTCAAAAAAGCTGAATTTTTAGCAAACCTTGAGATAGATCTGATAGATCAGGTGATATTGTCTATATTTGCAATGAAACAACTAACAAGTAGCATGGTGGCTATCTTGGATTCACTCGCCATATTGGATTTCATCAATATCGCTGTTTCCGCCACGAATCTTTCATTCATTCACCGATTTTCGTATAATTATTGTGATATTTCCTAAATTTGCTATAAAATAAGCTACAAACAATATGGTTTTGTAAAGAGAAACGATAGGGCTTTTAACTGTAGTGAAAAAATGGCGGTCCTCTTGGATTTGGCAACCATATTGGATTTTATTTTAAAACTGCTTTTTTGCCATGATCTCTAAACCGATTTTCATTTTAAAACCACCATAGGAAAGCATTTTTAACCCTTTGTCGCCACCGATGCTGTTTGGAATCGGAACATCAAGTTACAAAACATGAAAACCGACAGTTTGGGTGCTTTAACCTGACTCTTGTTCTAAAAAACTCCGACGCTTCCCTACCCCCTCGCGATCCGGTAGCAGCATCTTGTGATTTTCTCATTTCCGTAAGTTTCCCGTAACCTCAACGACCAGGAATGATGAGTTATTACATCAAATTGAATACCTGTGTGAGTATGCGGCACAATACACCGAAGAAAAACGCAAACCTTAACTTGATTATCACCAAACGATCGAAGCATCAGCCCGGCAGCTCCGACGACGGTGGACTACGAAACTGTTGCGGTTTCGCAGCTTTTCCCGCCGAATGATTACATATTTGCGAGTGAGTAGTTTCAGTTTCTAACTTTGATTGAAAAAGTGGATACTTGATGGGTGAAAAGAAACGGGCAGGCCGATACCAATAGAGTCGGAGCGTCAGACCACAACATCACCATCGTTCGACCGAGGCGATCCCTCTTCTTCGGTATGTCGAGTTCAGTGCACAGTACAGTGGGGCAAAGAATCAGCCAAATGGCATATAAATCAAATGGACAATAAACTATAGTTATTATGAGCTGTAAGACGCTTCGGCCGTCACTTTTTACCCGCTGCCCAGCCATGGCCGTTGGGTTGGAAAATTATCAGCCTTTAACCAGAAGAGGTGGAAAAAGCAGCAACAGCAGCAGCTCGCAGATTGACTACCACTAGCCGAGGTTGCTTTGGACGCAACATTGTCCCTTTTTCGTCGGAGATTTGCGGATCATTTTCAATGGTTTTTTCCCAGTAGGTAGATCCAAATATACTCCTACTAACAGTTCTTCGTTTAATAGTAATCATCATCAGTCGAGATCACTGTTCGAGATTTTGTCAAAGCTGGGTGCGCAGAACCATACGCAATGTCCGCATGCCTGCTGCCGGAATAGCTCTTCACCAACGATTTCTGCGGTATTGATTCCCTCGCAATATCTCCTATCAACTCAGCCCGTCGCTAAAAGAAGTCAATATTGATTTCCACGGCGCATTTCAAATTATGGTTGATGCTATCGTAAGTGTTAAATATTGCACACCTCACTCTCTTTCTCACTCTGCTCACTCAAATGGACAGCAGACCATAGCATTTTCCACAGCACACAGCATCGTCGTACAGCGAACCCTCTCGGGTCTCAGAAAGCCACCCATTATCACATTAAATTTATTACCCCTGACGCGGCGGACTCTTCCCGCAGTCCCGCAGATCCACCGGAACAAGACGCAACAAAATAATGCAGGTTACACCGCACCGGCTGGCTGGCTGGTTGGCGTAATTTAGGTTCTCCTTCAGTAGGTGGACTTGAACGACTAAAAACTAGCGGCTTCCAGTTCGGAGATAATCAAATCGATTGGGATCGGCCGGTTCACCGACAAAAAGTGTTGCAAGGCATCGCGCTTAAGGACCGGCAAGGGGTCGTGTTTTATGGACCTGTGCGCTTTGTACAGATCGCCCCATTAGCCCTAACGGTTTGGATAATTTTACGGGGCAGTAGTGATTTACCGTGTTTAGCAGGTGTTGCGCCAACTGGCGAGAGGTAGTTTCCTTCGGTCGGCAGGCTGACTCAGTTCTGCCGTGAAAGTTTTTCGATTACTGGAATTATTATTTAGTCAATTCGAAATATATACCGCATCAGTATGAAGTTTTATCCATATTCTGAAGCTATTTACTAAGTTGCTATTACCAGTAGAACAGCAAAGCCACGAACCCAACTACCAAAGCTGAACCAAACTGTTATTTGAGCATCTAAACACGATGGATGCCAACAGACTGTTGGCTTTCGCAAGTGTGACAGATCCAATTAAAACTGTACTTTAGGAGGACCGTATGAGTTAATTTTCCATGACTTCTTTGGTTTGCCTGAGATAGTTTTTATTTTTGACGATTCGTGTTTAGAAAATTGCCTCCCTTCCAAAACAAAACAATTCAATTGTCTTCAAGGTTGAGCCGTCGGCGACGACTGTTGGCACGAAGAAAACCCATTCTCGCGACCATCACGATCACTTGAAGTGGCGTCTATTTTCCATAGAGTACACACAGTGCGCACAAGTTAACTATTGTCATCATAATTATGTCCATCATATCACCGCACCGGGGCAGATTGTCGTCATCGTCGTCGTCGCCTCGCTTCAGGTGAAATCACTGGCCGCGAAAGAAATGGTTAACCATTAAACCGAAGAGTGCTCCGGTAGAGGTTAGGTCCATTCCTGCCGCACGCTGCACCGGATATCGGCGGCTAGGTGTAGAGAAAGGAGGCACTAGACGAGGTCTAGGGGCAAATGAGTGCACTTACTGTGACCACAAGTCCGGAACCGGGCCGTGGGCAAGCCACGGCTGGAGGCAGCGTGGAAGCGGAAACCTCACTTGGGCACGCGCTGCCTGATTCCATGTCATGTCATCAAACTGTATTGCATTGGTAAACGTCTTTTTCTTCCAGTTTCGGATCCGCTCTGTAAGCCACCGGCTGACGACTGTCCCTGGCATCGCCGCCCGCCGGTGCCGGCTGTTTCGTTTGGTCGGCTGGTTGTTTAATTTCTAACCGAAAGGAAATTATGCGGAAAATAATCGTGTGCTGAAACTGTCACATCATAACGCAGATAAGGTCTAGTTTAATTTTGACTAACTTTGAACTGTTATTAAATATGGTTTGCATTTTTACCTGTTCTTTTCGTAGAATAAAAAGTGAACACATGCGATAGCATGTGAAGACATCAACATATTGTACTACACAAATATTGCCATGATTTCCATTCAGTAACGTAAAGTCATTTGTTACGGTTATTGCCAACAGGTAAATGGTTGGAACTCGGTCAATCAGTCGTCGTCTTTCAGATTTCCTGTTATTGCTTCTCTCTTTAGTAGTTTTACGATTTACGGATTACTGGAGTCGGTAGAATAGTTGTATCAATCCTTTTATTATTATTGCTATTTTTATTGCCATGCACATCTTGCGCAATCGTAAGTCTGAGCAATTTCAGAACGCTATTTGTGGAAGAAGGTTCACAATTTTAACTTCGCACGCAACTCAGTTCACGGCTCTCCTTCCATTCATAGAAAATATACACATCAATGATTTGAAGTCATTGAGAAATTTTTCACTTTTTCTGCCCTCTGTTTAAATACGTTAGCTGCAATGTGTTAGTGACAATCACACAGGTATTAAATTAAATTATAACTTTGTAAAACCCTACGTGTTGGGGTTGTGTGTAAAATTAAAAGAAGAGCTGATATAAAAATTTCAAAGTTTTATTTTGGATTTGCTCTTCCTGCTTGCAATTCAAGAACTAGCCTAAATTGGTGCGGTTTATAACGCTTGTATTAAAAAATTGAACTAATTGCAAATGGTGATGGAGAAAACTACAAAAGATAGTCCAATGGGACAACATTTTGTATGAATTTTACGTTGTTTAAGCGTGTATAGGAAACCCTTTGGCAGCGTTATCAATTGATTTACGAGCGGCCATGGCGAAAACAGTCAAGCAACTACGCCCGATGCTTTGTTCGTACTGCCAGCTCCACCCCGGAGTGAAGAAATTGAACATCATGAGGCACTTCGTGTCCGCCTGATATAGACCGATTCGGGACTTCCAGCTTCCTCTCCCTTCTGGAGAAGGCGAGAGCGTCGAACGGAAGCCGCCCAATGGTTGTGCACAACCGTAAAGTGCAATAGAAACTAAAGAAGAACCCCGAGTGCACGGTAAACTCATCATTGCGTGCCTTGGTCTGGGAGATCGAAGCAATAGGCCAAACGGTGAAGAAGTATTTGGCCAAAATCCAACTTGACACTGGACGGTAACGGGATCAGGTACTTCACGCCGTCCACCAAGGATGTAAGCGATGACGTCAAACATATCTTCCACACCAAGCTCCGGCGTGGAGCGGGCAATACAAACAAAGCATCGAGCGTAGCTGCTTGATTGTTTTCATCATGGCTGCCGCAAATTACCAGATAGCGCTGTAATTTCTTCTTTACTGGTCGAATAAACATAGGACTCAAATAAATTTTGTTCCATTGAAATATCTTCGGTAGGTTTTTTTGTCGCCATCAGAAATTAGGCCATTTTTAATACACGTCAAGTGACCGAGAAAAAGTACAAACTTGTAATCGACCTTCTCGGATTTTCACCAAACTCGGCCAGATTGTTCGTTTTGGGTCAAAAAGCAAAAATCCCAAGTTTGGTGCCGATTCTACATTTTCATGAGAAATTACCCGAGGAATCCGAAAAAAATATTAGTTTTTTACGGCAGTGCTGCTAAATACTTTTATTTTCGATTTGAAAAATAAATTTGTATTTTTCTCTCAATGAGTACAATTTGATCTCAAAAATTTCAACACCATCGTATTCCTCAGACTTTTTTACATAAGCATTACTCAAAACCACGAGGTGTTCCGTCCCGTTCTCGAGATATAGCGTTTTGAAACAAACAATTTCCAATTTTTCAAGTAAAATCATAAACAAAATAAAACTTCCTAGCAATAAGCAAATAACAAAACAAAGCAAAATTATTCTGGTTTAATCTAAAGCAACACTGCGCTGTTGTGAAAGCACATAAACAGTATAGGGTAAAGAAATAGTTTTAAGCAGTCTAAGCGGGTCACTGATTGTTTTACCTTATTACAAGCGATGGGTTGACTAAGTGGGGGATGTCAGCATACCAATCTTCTTGCTATCTTTAGTTCTTCAAGCTGTTACCATTGGAAGACACTATTGTTGAGCTAAATTTTTCGCTTTAAAAGTTGGAGCGGCGGAACTAATTTTGAACAGACCGAACCCATTTTCACCCGCAAGGTGCTTTTTTAAGCAATCCTGAAATCTGAATTTTTTTACGTCCCCTTAAAAAATCCCTCGAACTTTTCCCCCTATTCAGTAAGTTCGCGTTCCTATCCGCGACCTACTTATCGGCATCTGATGTGTAATCGGCATAGCGTATCGGCATAGATGCGTAAAATGCCATCTGTCTAAATTGTTTATCGGGGCATACACTCACCGCACCGTTCGGCAAACGGTATTCGTCGTCTCTTTTATTCTCTGGTGTTCTTATGGGAAACTGCGAGTTTGACGTCTCACTCGCTGTTCATAAGGATGGTGGGAGAACAAAAGAGGTAAACATATAGCAGTACAAACGATCCGACTCAGAACAGTGTTGTCAAAGCAAATAACATTGAAACACATCGTTGCTTTATTAATTCACTGAGAAAATCTTCGAAAATTACTGAAAAAGCTGTCTTTTGTGTTGTTTTTAATAAAGAAAAATTAATTATGAACATACATTTCTCTTGAAAGTATTGAACCACGTTTTCACCATAGGAGATTTCAGTTAATTTCCAACTTAAAATTCTTATTTCTAGAACCGAAACAGTGTCTTGGCAACACGATAGTTCATCAGTTGTTCTGCAGCTGCTGCTACTGGTGAACAGGTTCCGTCAATTCAGAATTTGTTTTCAGTTTTGTTATAAAATAATAAAACTTTCGGCTAGTGACAAAGCCTTAGATAATAGAAAAAAAGAGAGTGAATAACATGGTATGTGACAATTGAGTGCTTGACTTTTAGAGTGGTTGTAATCAGTGCTGAAAAATGTGATGGATTCGTTAGTAGCGAGGTGGCGATTGCTTTCAGCAGCTGAAAAATGTACGTTTTTGGACAACAATTTTTAGTTCATCATATTTCTTGTCGGATACCCAATAAATTGTGTTTGTGTGAATCAAATGTATGATTAAGTGATTTGTGAAGATGATCCTATCAAAAGATTTTGAAAATATGAATAAAAACCCGATTTAATCCACCTAGTGGTGAAAGAACCTTTATTATACGGTCTTCATCTACGTTAACGTTGCATAGTGCGTTTGCTTACATAATTTTTTTGGAAAATGAAGAAGTTTACAAAATTTGAACAAAATAGGAGCACTTATAAATTTTGATAGATCCTTTTTTCATGAAATTGCTGAGAAAGTATAAGTAAGTTGTTACTAATTTGAGTAAATGCAAGTAAAAGTAAGTTGTAAGAGGAAATATTGTTATTTAACATATACATTGCGTAGTAAAGGTCTAGTTTAAAGGTTTTGAACTATGCATAATTTACTGTAATGCCATTCTATTTGATTCAGTAAAGTTTTCATCGATTTTTATTAACCTTCGGTTACTCACGCTGTTGTATTTTGTACAACACGTGTAGGTTTTAGAATGCCATATTGTTATACAGTTACAAATTGATGTTTAACTAACGTATATTTTTCAATAAACTTGTTATGAGCAAAATACCATAATTATTCAATGCATTAATACTTTAAACTGTTGGCAAAATAGATCAGCAAAAACTGACATCACAGAAACGAAGCAATCAGTATGTGAGGTGTACCGCAATAGGCCCCAGCTGGAACTTTCTCTCGTTTCTCCATATGGAAAAATGGTGTCTGTATGCAACAAAACTATCAGCAAAAGTAAAATGTTTTAAATGTATCCGTCTGTCGATAGTCGAGTAATTCGGGGTCAAAATTAGGATATTTTTATAATCAAAGTTCTACAGTTCCTAAACAAGCAATTATAGAGGTATACTATATTCAGCAAAGTTGTGTATTTTTACTATTTGTACAACATGAAAAAGTCATACAACAATTACAAAACGAGCTAAAATGGAAAAACTGATTTTACAAATTCATACAAAATAAATAAGATTTTTCTCTCTTCGCTGAAAAGATAGAAGGATACTGTCTTCAGCAAGGTTTCTTGTAATAATATGCTCTTAAATTTTACAGAACACATCAATGTGTTAAATTGAAACTGAAGAAAAATATTTTTTTTTATTTCACTTTTAGGGGGATTAATCAAAATTTAAATTCTACCAGACGATAGAACTTGCAATTTCAAGAAACTCTTCCAAAGGTGCGATAAACCTAAAACCAGGTTTTCCTAGTCAAAACTCTAATGCGCACATTTTTTTGGTTTTGGGCTATTGTCTCCCGCGAGCAACCGTGTTACAAAAGTTGGCGCGAGTGTTCAAGGGTTAATATCTTTTGACTGGCAAAAACAATTCTTCTGAAATTTTGCAGATATATTTGCAGTAATAAAAGCTCTAATTTGATGCCAAAAAAATTTAAACTAGATAAATTATCTAAGATGAAATAGTCGAAAATAATTGTAAATTTTAATGTGTTGTATACGATTGCTCATAACTTTTGAATTAAACGTCCAATCAAAAAACAAATCAATAGTGATCTATTAGGCTATATTACCTTTCAAATGAGAATAATAGTGCATAAATCGGTTCAGCCAACTCTGAGAAACAGGCGATCATTTGTACCTAGTCAAAACAGGTTTTTAAAGCTAACTTTTAAACTGCTTGTCCGTTTTCAATAAAACTTGGTAAAAAGTTTAGTAATAGCAAGAGCTTTCGTTTGGTACTAAGATCGTTCAAATTGGTTGCGTAGTTCCGGAGAAACGCGTATCACGTAGTTTTCACATTTTTGCTTATAACTTTTAAACGAAACGTCGGACAGCAATGCAATTCAATAGTGATATACTAGGCAATAATACCTTTCAAACAAAAGTAAAAGCGGTCAAATCGGTTCAGCCACCTTCGAGAAATAGGCGATAGAAAATGAGCTGCACACACACACACACACATACACACATACACACACACACAGACATTGCTCAGTTCGTCGAGCTCTATCGATTGGTATATGTGATTCGGCCCTCCGGGCCTCGGATCAATTTCGTATTTTTCGACCAATTTCTAAACCTTTGTTATATAGTATAACAAAGGTAAAAAGTGCATTTTCGGCTCATTTATGTTCAACTGATTAAAATAGGTGACACTGCTTAACTCGTTCCTTAACCTACTTCGCGTTTTAATCTGGTGTACTGATCATCCACCGCCTCAAATGTACTGCCGACAGCATTCACATCGTCAGAAAAGCAGATAATTTGACTGGATTTATTGAAAATCGTGCCCCGCAGGCAGGCAGGAAAAACCATCTCCTTGTCGAGGTCCCTTGCGAGATTCGAATGGGTCCGACAATCCATCCGAGATTCGGGACAGCACTGAATCCCATCCATCGTGGCCATGTTTAGTCTAGTTAGCTTACCAGGAACTCCGCTTTGGCCTGAATTTTCCAAAGCTCTTGTCGGTTATGCTTGCTGCACAAATGAGGACGCTTCCTCCAGTATCATGATCTTCCGCCTGCACGTCATTCAGGTGTTCATCGTAGTGCTGCTTCCATCTCTCGATCACCACTTGGTCGTCAGCCAAAATACCACCATCTTCATTTCTGCACATTTCGGCCCGCTGCACGAAGCCTTTGCGAGATTCGTTGAATCTTTGATAGAACTACCGTGTGCCGTGAAAGCGGTACAACTGCTTGAGTTCTTCGCAGGAGAGGAAAACAAGGAGGAGAAAACTATTGGCAACGACCTTTGACATGAAAACCCGAGCAGGAGCCAATACCTCATCCATACCTAATGAATATCAAACTCAGCTATCATATCTAAATTTGATATTCATTAGTAATCGTATTTTAATAAAAAATAACTCATAAATATCTCGATGAGATATGATACCCCAATATGCTATTAATAAGTTATTTTACATTTTTGTACTATACCAAATGAATTACTGAATCAGCTATGAAGTTACAAAGAATGACTTTCAAATGCCTCATTGAGGTATAATACCTCAATTTGTTATTAATTAATTATTGTCCTGTGTTATGTTATATCAAATGAATAACTCACTAAGCAAGTTAAATTTTCTTTTTTGACGTAGCACTACGTCTCCCAGGAAGGTAGCTGGGACTGGGGGTAATTCCAAATAATAATAAAATGTGAGCGTCGCGTAAAAATGAAAAATTTAGAACGCTAATAGCTCTGCCAATTATAAATGGATTTTGATGGTTTGAATACCAAACGATTCAGAATAGATGTAATAATTATATGGTTTTCATTACAATTTTCATTTTCAATCACTAAATACAGTTAAAATTAACGAAAATTTTCAACTTTAAATTTTCTCATACATTTTCTTCGTGATTACCTTGCTTCACAAGCATGGAAGACAGTTAACCACACCATCTATTAGTGTGGTTTCCTTTTACAAACAACGCATTTGTTTATTTATAAAACCATTTGCAGTGAATACCGTTTTAAAAAATTAGTGCATCATATAGACTAACAAATAGCAACTTTTTGACGTAGGATTACGTCTTTGTTTACTATACTGGGATTGGGTAGCACTTTGTGAAAACGAAAATAGAAGTGTAACGTTTGCATGAAAGATTTCAAATACTACCAGAAATGCAGTTTATATTAGTCTTTCACCTAATGCTCGAGGAGGACCTGCGAGTGCTCGGAGTTTTCGAACGACGAGTGCTAAGAACGATCTACGGCGTCGTACAGGAGAACGGAGTATGGAGGCGGAGGATGAACCATGAACTCGCACAGCTCTATGGCGAACCCAGTATCCAGAAGGTGGCTAAAGCTGGACGGAAGCGATGGGCAGTGCATGTTGCAAGAATGCCGGACAACCACCCTGCAAAGATGGTGTTCCCCTCAAATCCTGTAGGAACAAGACGACCAGGAGCGCAGCGAGCAAGATGGTTAGACCAGGTGGAGCGAGATCTGGCGGAGAGTACTCGGTGTCCGAGGAATTGGAGAGCGGTAGCCCTCAACCGAGTTACATGGAGAAATTTTGTTCAACAGGCTTTGTCTTAGGACGGCAAGCCACCTAAGTAAGTAAGTAAGTAAGTAAGTGACCTAATGATCTGACATAGTCCTACGTCACCCTTTCGTACAACCCTTAGGGCTGAATACCTTGTAGTTTTTGTTTATGTTTTGAACATGGAGAAGAAATGATGAATTCCTATTGTGACTTCCAATATAGCACGACTTACAGCACTTGTACAATAAATAATTATTATAGTAGACAGTACATGCAAAGTAAATTTGCATCTGTATGATGTTATTTTCTCTTCTATTCCATAAAAAATTAAAAATTGTGAAAAATTCCACGTGCCTTCAAAAGGCAAATCGAAGCTCGCATATATACTGCATTTTCACAGGATATCTTTAAAAAAGCGATAGATGCATTCATGGTATGAAATCACATTTATTTTCATAATGAAGGCTAAATCAAAATAGTGTTGCAAGTAATACCGTGCACAAGTTAATTTGGAAAACACCCCTATTTTTCGGTCTTCGATTCGTTAGTTGCTATTTTTTTATAATCATAATTTATAAATACTAGCCACTTCACAAATTTTGACTACTTACACTTTGACCTAAACGGTAAACTTCGAAAGTTATGCCAAAGTTCAAAGGTATTGCAAGTATTCTCGAATGACACTAGTTGTAACTAATTGAGATATAAAAGAGCAATATGCCTTCCACCACTAAAAATAATACGCATCATCTCTGGCATGCCCAACCTGCATAGGGGCACGTGTCCCAGCTTCCTTAAAAATTAACGGTAATTTTACGTCCATTTCAAGCCTAATTTCAAGTGAAATCTCAATTTCAATTTTAAGTTCTCTTTCACATCTAATTTCATGTTCCAGCTTCCAGTCTGAATTGGTCCAAACGAACAAAGTCTGATATGCTCAATTTCAAATCCAATTTTAAGGTAAATTTCAAGTTTAGTTTTTAAGCAATAACAGTAAATTAGGTTCAACTTAAAGTCCATCTTTCAGTTCCAAACTTGATCCAATTTGATCCCAACGTCACATCTAATTGAAGTATAATTTCAAGCTCAATTCTAAGTTCACTTTCCTTTTCAAGTCTAATTTGAGTACAATATCAAGTCCAATTCATTATCTTTTGATGACAAAAATTTTACGATAGCGTTAAGTTTTCTTTCTGAGTTATGGCAAATCGTGACGATATCGTGAAATGTTTGTCATCGTAAGATTATGAATTTACGATAAGAAAAACGTAATTTTTAAGAATCAGAACATAGATTTTCCGACATTTCTTTGAAATTTTCTACCACCGTGAAAGATTCTGCATAATTTTTTTCCAGAAAGTATTTTTTGTGGTTAACTAAGAAATATAACTAATATTTTCATAAAATAGGATTTTCTCAGCGATGCTTAGTTCCTGAGAAATGATTATTTGAGATAAAAAAATGTTTATAAAAATTACCTTTTCCGGCTTTAGAATAACAAAAAACACTATCGTTAAGTTTTTTCACTAAAAAATAATGAATGTGCAAATAAGAAAACAATATTTAAAAAAAAATTTCTTTGAATAAGAACATGGTTTTGTCGACTTTTCTTTACCACTGCTGTGGAAAATTTTGTGAAAACTGGTATTTTTCCTAGATTGCTGAGAAAATTTTCTTGTATCTTTACAAAAAAATCTTTGTTCTACGATGCTTGATTCAAGAGTTATGAATTTAGAGCTCTAAGGGAAATTTTCCGATTTTCTCGAACATCGCTTATTTGAAAAATTCATAACTCTTGAATCAAGCATCGTAGAACAAAGATTTTTTTGTAAAGATACAAGAAAATTTTCTCAGCAATCTAGGAAAAATACCAGTTTTCACAAAATTTTCCACGGCAGTGGTAAAGAAAAGTCGACAAAGCCATGTTCTTATTCAAAGAAATTTTTTTAAATATTGTTTTCTTATTTGCACATTCATTATTTTTTAGTGAAAAAACTTAACGATAGTGTTTTTCAGGGAAAACTGGAGGTCTCGATTTTTTCAATACTGTTTTTTTTTTCAATAAGCCCATAAACTATGCCCGTATGCCAAATGTCATACAATTCTAAGGCACTGCACCAATCCGAAGATCTGTGTGAAAATAATTGGTGCTGTGGCGTGAGCAGAAATCTGTTCACTTTACTTTCGGGACGTTAGTTTAGTCGATGGGATTGTTGTATCATATCACACGGTGTTTTACTTTCGGCAACCAATCTTGTGGTTTGGCAAGTGTTGAAGCCGCTTATGCGATTTATTTTTACGCAATTCGTAATTTACGTGAATTTAATGCTTAAAGCAGCGCACTAGAGCGAGGGCGAGGAAAAAGACTAAGCAAAATATTCAATGAGAGTGCGTTTTTATTAGATGGTTTTGAATACTCAGCTGTAGTGACGTCATATCAGGTACGGGTTTTACACACAATGGTGTATTAGGAAAACTATGTTAGTGTTATTTAAGAAGTATTTAAGATATAAGTATGTAAGCATATATCAAAATGCGTTTTTTCTCGTTCGCACAAACAATAGGCCGTATGAATAAAAGAGTTAGAGCATACTCTCCCATAAGATTTACACGGGAAAAGCAAAGCAAACTGTTTTATTCATACGGCCTAATGTTTGATGCTAGCGCTGCTTCGACGCACTATGGATCCTCTCCATACAAAAGCTGGACAAAAATAAACAAGTTGTCCGACGATACTAAAAATGCCACTTAGTGATAATTTTGTGTACCTAAATCTGTTTTTTGCATTTAAAATGTTCTAAAATTATCATATGAACGTCTAAGGTTGATTAAAATTTTTATACTGTTAATACTTTAATACTGTTAATCATATAGAGCGAAGTCCTGTATGGCCTCCATGCCTATGATTGATGTTTTTAAATAAACATGAAACTCAGAAAACTGCTGGAAGAATATGTAAATTTACAAAGCTAACTGTGGTATTACTTATTTTTCTAAGTATCGGCTAAATGAGGTACACTCAAGTCATTTTTCACGAATGATGCGAATGATGCGTTCCACGTAAATCGGAACAGCGTAAATTCCGAAATTCGCGTTAAGTACCGCGTAAATTTCAAAATCGCGAAAAAACCACGTAAATTCTAAAATTTGCGTAAAAAGCGATTTCAGTGTATTTTAATTTTAGGTAAAAATACTAAAATGAGCAATTCTGTTAGTATTGAATACCATAGCAATAACAAAATGAAATATTAATTATTTTTTCTTATAATACTAAAAGGAGATATTCAATTAATATTAAATATCATCTGCATAACTTAACGAGATATTTCATTTTTTTCCTAAAATGTCAAAATGAGATATAGATTTAGTATTGAATAGCATAGTAATACCAAACTGAGATATTCGATTGACGTCCCGTGTGCAAAAACATTTGATATTATTTAGGTATTGCAATAGCAAAATCAGTTATTATTTAAGTGTTTATAGAACATTTTTTAGCTATTATTTTAGCTATTTTACCTCTTATATCAACCTCGTCAATACCTAATTCAGATATGCAGTTATTCACCCAAAAAATATCTGGATCAGGTATTCTTCAGTAATTTTCTCCTGCTCGGGAACATGAACGCGAATCGGAGTATGGAATATCTGGACCCTTGCCCAACAACTTACAAGGAAGCCAGCCACGTTAAGCTTGAAATCTTAGGGCAGAGTGAGGTTCGTTGTACAGATGCTAGCGAACTCAAGACATCACCCGGGCAAGTGTTGCTTTACTCCAACGTAGCACTGAAATTGCATGCGACTATCATTTTGTTATCGCTGAATCCACACGCTGATCACCGAATTCACAGTAGCGGGACAACAGGTTGAATGCCTTTCAATAGCCTGGTAGCCAGAAAACGTTGAGTGGTGGTATGCACTACCCAACTATTGAAACCCCAAGTAACAATTTCGGTTTATTTTAATTATTTAATTATTTCAGAACCAAATTTTAAAACCGACTATGGCGACCTCACTGTTATAACAACCATCTGAGGACCCACATATAACCAGCTTATGATAATTTGACTCAGTTTTAACGCAATCATCAAAACCCGATATGCTAACCACTGACGAACTGACATGACAAAATCATCGTCTTACACATTTTGCTTGCACACTAGCACCCTCTGTTATGCATGTTGCGGAGTAGCTTGCATTTGCAGGGTCTTATACTGAAGGGTTTTTACGTTTGTATAGGTTTATACTGAAAACTCGAAGCAACACTCGAGCGCCGCGGTGAGGCCATATTGCGAAACATGCTTTTTTGAAAAATAAGTGGGTTTTGAATGGACGATGGAATTAACGCGAGTGTCTTGTCTGTTTGTCTATGTGCTAACCATCTTTAGAGTATAGATTTTATTCGAAAGTCATGCCTGACCTATATATGACTGTGGCCTATGATGCATTTGTTCTGTTCTATAAAATTTCACATGAAGATTGGAGCGTTAAAAAGCTAAAGTAGCACAATAGTTTGTTCTGTTGATTTGCAAATCTCAATTTTATTTTATAGCGTTTTTCTTAAAATATGTGAAATAACAAATAGATATTTTTTAACAATTTTCACAGTTATAAACCATAGGCGCATTACATTTTATTGTGCATATTTGTATAAACAGCATGTAAAGTTAAGCGAAACAGTGTTGATTTTTAAAAACGTATTGTCTAAAGAAAATAAATAAGTTTGATTAGTCAAGCCCAATTTCCCCTAATATTGCTCTAGCTGTTTTCACATATCGAAAATAACTGCATCTGTGCAACTCGCATTTTATTTCGAGGAAATAGCCAGGATTTTTGTTTCATGATTTTTAATTGCTTGAGTATTAACACAGACTAACAGACGTAACACTTCGAACAAATTTTCTAAGAAAACATCGTTTCATTGACACCCCTAAAACTTGGAAAAAACACTAGCATCACCTGGTGCACGCTTCGCGCTACGCAGAGTAGGTTGCTATAAATTTAGCAATGCTATAAATTTACTTGCATAATATCGGACATCAGCGCCAGCGTAGGCGACCAGCGTTCTCGCGCAGCGACTGTTGGTTGAGTCTTGGCTTAAGCGAAAATTTGAAATGATCGTTTTTATTGACGATGGAATGAGGCTTCAGTGTTACGTCTGTTAGTCTGTGGTATTAATATGGCCTAATATTTTTTCGTGGATAAAACCAGCAACGCTTCATAGCAACTGCGATAAATCTGCTTGATTGGATATTACCTTTCCAAAATCATTATAAAACTTTGAGTTGTTCGCTTTTGTGTGCATATAAATATTGTAGCCTTGAAGATATATTGCTGTTTGACAAGCAGCCTCCATAAGGACAGTTTTGTATTGATACACCAATGTATTGGTACGCGTTCTCTGGGGAATACTCACAATTGTTTTGCAAAATATGTTACATAGCCAACTAGTTTTCTTATATATAGTTTTCTGCGATATATTAGTCGTGTCTAGTGACCTGATAACTGGATGTCCAACGAGGAACGCCATCGTAGACAGGGATGCCGCATATAATTCTGTGTTTTTGGTTGGAAAAATCTGACAATCTGTACGGCGTGGAAAAATATCTGTGCAAAGCTCTGTCCAATGCAAAACAATGAGAGTGAAAGAGATAAAGAGTCATTTTGCTGACTATTTCCGTCTCTTTCACTCTCATGTAAAAGGTCATAAATCTGTTTAATCTAATCTAATCTAATCTAATCTAATCTCACACTAACGCAGCCAATTCTTGAAGGCATCTTGGAAAATGACGATTACTTGAATCAATCATTTTTCTTGTCAACGGTCAGGCCAACTTCGCAGCATGTACCGCATAGAGAATTACAAGGAATCAAGTGGAACCAGAAAAAATACCTAATTCTGTTAAACTCCTTGAAATCAAGGGGAAGGAAGAAAGCGTGGACCTCCCGCGCCAAACGCTTCCCATATACATAGATAATGATTTATTTACAGTCGTTGGGAGTATCTTTGCTAATAAAGGTTAAGTGATATTCCGGACCCTCAGGGATGAACTAATGGCATTCAGACCAGAAGCCAGGCTGCAATTGGCCAAGGATATAGCGCCTTATTTCGCTCTCTGAAAATAGATTAGTTTGCCAAAAATATTAGTTTAAATCATATAAAACTTCAAAATAATAAAGTCTTATGGTTTAATGGTTGCCTAAAACTACATTTGTAAGGTTAGGAATTGAAAACCGCACGACCCCGCACCTCCTAGCTTGGCTACTCAATTATACAAATTGAAGTATTTCCAGGTATGGCTACGTGGAGGCGCTAGGTAGGGGCTTGGGATGGCTAGAGCTATGTTGGCCGATATTTCCTAGTTGCCTTCCCCATTTCATACCCATAGATGTCATCAACGGCAGATAACAACAGAAACTCGAGAACGTAGATGGAAGTTGATCGGACACACTTTGAGGAAATGAGCGAACGAGGTCTGCAGAGAAGCACTCGACTGGAATCCGCAAGGACACATTGAAATTCCGATTTAAGTTAAATTTTAAATCCACCATTTCATTAAAGTGAAATTAGTCGTCATCGATTCTGCCAGTTTCAAAAGCAGTTTTTTTTGTTTGAAACAAAAATTCTGTTCATGAAAATATATTCGCTGTGTTCACTGTGGCAAGAAGAATGCAGTATTTACATTTTTATAAACAGAACCTCACTTTTGGGCCCAATAACTGCTTCCGAAATTGGGCACTCCGATGGAAAGTTAATGACTGCTAATTTCCCGTTAAAATCTAATTTATAGTGGAATTCAAAATTTCAAGTTCAAGTCCGATTTCATGTCTAATTTTTAGTAAACTTTCTAGTCAAAGTTTTGGACGGACAAATTGGACATGGAGTCCAATTCTAAGTCCAATTTATAACCCAATTCAAGGCCATTTTTAAAGGCCTCTTCCAAGTTTCATTTTAAGGCCAATTAAGATACAGTTTCACGTCCAAATCAAATCCGGTTTCATAATCAATATTTATTCAGTTCGAATTGAAATAAAACTGCAACCTCAACTCAATCTAAATTCAAGCCTAATTTTAATTCTATCTGCATGTCCAATTTGATGACCAAAGTCCAAATTTAAGTCTAATTTTAAGTTCAATATAAAGCCAGTTTCGAGTAAAATTTCAAATTTTATTTAAAGTCCGATTTCATGCCTGATTCTAAGTCTTCAACTTCCGTGTCTAATTTAAGATTCAATTTCAAGTTCAGTTTGAAGTCTATTTCCTGTTCAGTACAATTCAAACTTCCGATCTAAATCTGTCATTTTCTGTCATCTGTCTGTCAAAATTGTGATTTTGTCATTTCAATGTAGAATCATGACTTCTGATTTGTGTCGGCTTTTAATTTGTTGTTATAAATTTTTTCAACTCAAGCGAATTTATCTTGACTGGAATCTTACAATTTGATAGAGGACACTCCTTAGAACGCAAACCGAAAGTCTCGACAGATCCGCTAAAACAAAGCCCAACTCTAGAACGACGTTTGGCCAGTTCACACTCAATTACGGCACAGTTTAAGCCGAACAGCAAACCGTAGTGGGCGCAGGACAATCTTTCACATTACCCTGCCAGTAACAATAAGAAAGTCATAATCATTGTTGTTTGCCTCGTGCTGTGTTCCTCTTCGTTCAGATTGCCCCATTATTGTAGCTGTTGTTGTTGTTGTTGTTGTTGCTGTTATTTTACCACGCGTCTTCCCAGAGGTCTCGTACCATTATCATCACCAATATCATCGTCATCATTCTGTCTGATCTGGGCAAAGCTCAATTCGACGGGGCGATGGAAAACGTGTCTCTATATAGGAAATGACACAATGAAGTCAAATGTCCATTGTATGTAAAATAATATGATTAAAGGTTCGGATCCAACCGGTTGGCCCTCCCCTGAGACGTGCGCCGATGCAGACAGACTCGCCGGCAGAAATGAGGTGTGTAAGGTCCCATCCCATCCCGTCGGCTCTAATCGAAAACGCGAGGAAAATAAATCCGATCGCTCACCTGGGTCATCATCGAACAGAGACAATTTCCGAACATGACTGCCCAAGCCCATGGACCTGAGGCACCACGTCGGTCATCCTCGCCATCATCATCGTCGTAGTCGTTTGGCTTGGATGGATGGATTTATGGAAATATCGATAGGTTCAGATCACAACAACCGGGGTCTCACACTGGACCTTAGAGCATGCGCCTGCAAAGCAGCAGAAATGAGCAGCCAATCCCTTAGATCACGCTTTATGACGGACAATCGGTACTGCCTTCACACAGCTGGAGATCGATTATAGTCGGGAATCGGTCATGTAAAGGATGCTGGACAACGTGTTCGCAACGTACCGCGTTGGCCGAGAGTTGTTCAGCGTCAGCGGACGAATGATAAGCTGCCTGTCTATCGATCGATTATCGATTAGAAAATAATGTAGCGACGGATGGACGGTGGGCTGGACCTTAAATTCAATGTCATGTTTGATTGTAAAAATAAGCGTGGTGATGTTTCTGTCCTAATTCTTGAAAAAAATGTTATCAAGTGCATGTCGAATTATAAGAGTAGTATGTTAATTCAACAAAAATCCCTCTCATTATCAGGTGGATTGACTAAAGCTTTTACTACCCATTCTGAAATAATAAAACCTTAAACCAGTTTTTAAGCTAATTCCAGCAAACACCAACCTGCTCCATCGTTCCGCTTCAAGTCGATCACAACAGCAACAAACAGACCAACCGCAACCGAGCAGAGTAGAGGTAGAAGTCAGTCGGCGAAACTAAAGCCGTATCTGATGATGGACTGCAACGAGAGTGCTTCCAAGACAAGGTGAACGACTAAATCATAATAATTACCGCGATCAAGCCGATGACGATTACAGTTCATTATTTTCTCGCTCGGGGTACGTGTGAAAGCAAATGCTGAGTGAAACGACGCATAGCAACCGCCGTAGTAAGATTTACTATCTCGTGCAAAGATTACGCGTCTATGCGTAGAAACCGTCACTTACGTTAATCTTGATTAGCAGTCCATATTTTCTGGACAATTTAAACCGCAAGCTGTCCCACGATCCTCAAGTTGCGCAACCAGAACCGGCCCACCGTACAGAAGTTCTAGAGTACACACCTGGGGGGTTCTCATTGACACCCACCGAAATAGGCTAGGTCTGGCGTGACTCATGCGCCTTCATAAAACTGACTCGTCTGGAGGTTGATTTTTTAATTGACCACGCAGAAACCCGGCTCGGTAATGATGCAAAGCTTCCCCTACCCTCGAGCGCAGTCGTCAACACTATCGAGCCGTCTAGTGGAGCTGATGGGAAATGGGCGTAACGTGATGCCACCGCGATCTGCAAGCATAAGCCGGGCAACTCAATGACAGTTCGAGCTTGCATCTTTCTTTCTTTTTTTTTGCCTTCTCTAAGCAGCAAGTCCCATCATCCGAGAGCGTCACTGCCAAAGGCAAAGCAATACTAGGCCATCAATAACCTTTTCATTGATGAAAATATCACCGGATCGCATCTGCTGTCGTACTTGCAGTACTTGGTTCGTGCAGTATAGGTAGTAGGTAAGCCACCTTAGGTTGTGATGAAACGAAGGAAGCGTGAAAATATTTTCCTCACCGATTCTAGCGTGTAGGATTATGTTGTCGCTGGGTCGCGTTGGCGCATTGTACTAATAAACAGAACGGATTTCGAAATTGTATTTTTTATTGGAATGCTTTTCTATGACCACCGGTTGTGCCGTCGTAACTAACATAGAACATGTTTGGTTCTAACTTTGGTCAAAGCAGTTTGAATCTTATTGAAAATGGTTTCGTTAATATAGCGAACACATCAGTAAATCTGTATTTCAAAATCATAATTACACCCATGAATACTTTATTCTAGACCACATGTTTTAAATGGCACCACAAATTATATGGAGACTTCTATTTAATTGCTTCAAGGCGGAGGTACTTTAATAGGTAACTAGTTTGAATCATCAAAAATAGAAAATAGATTTTTTTTCGAAACGGTGGTTCTACAATTGATGAAGGGACGGTAGTGGAAAGAAATGAAAATTTTTTGATGAAGGAGGGGAAAGAGCGGAAAGGTGAGGAGGGGGGGGGGTATTGGTAGCTACGCTTAACAAGTAGTCGTTTTGACTCCTACCTTTTGTCCAATGCTGGAAGGTGCATGGGTCGAACCAAGGTATAATCTGAGATTATAACCGGATTCGAACCTACAACACCCGCCAGGGCATGTGGTTCGCTGGTACTTGTACCTTTGAACCATAGAAGCGCTGGACAAATGGAGACTGCAAACCCCACTTATTAAGATAGCGACGCGTCTGGTTGGGTTTTTAGACACAAATTGTACCTCTTCCTCCGTTTACCGTAGATAACCACCGACCGAGAAGTTTAAATCTAACTTGTTTTTACTGGCAGGACGACGACACTATGCAAGCCCTTACGACTTGCAAGGTACTACACGTGACGTTGTTCATCTGTCAGCGTGTTAGCCGCGATTCTCAGCGCGGGTTTTTCGGGGAAACCCCATGCACCTTCCAGCATTGGACAAAAGGTACGAGTCAAAACGACTACTTGTTAAGCGTAGTTACCAATACCACCCCCCCCCCCCCCACTCCTTTCCTTTCCGCTCTTTTCCCTCCTTCACCAAAAAATTTTCATTTCTTTCCCCTACCGTTCCTTTATCAATTGTAGAACCACCGCACATAGTAGTAACTAGGGCAAAAAGCTGGCCAAAATTATTTTCTTATGTATTAAGTAATATTTCGCTCGAATATGAAGTGAAACGTAAAAATAGTTAATTTTGTAACAAACTGGCACCATTACTAATCATTTCAATTCACTTATCAGTGCTTTATGCTTATCAGGATTATGCTTTTCTTCTACCGCGCCAACAATAGAATAAACGAAATTTAAGTTACATATTTTTATTTTCTCTGGTATCATTAACATAAACTTCCAAACATAAAATTGTGAAGTGGTATATATTGCTCTGAAAAAAGGGAGATATTAGCCAAGCAAGATATAATCAAATAATACCACGTATATTATCTTACGTTTGTTCAATTCGATTCTTCAGCTGAGTCGCATTGAATCTCCGGCACTTGATTAAGATTGGCATCGACGATGTCGTCTATTTTAAGCAAATTAAGAGTTTCGGTGCTAAATGGATTATTGTTTCTTGTTGAAATCTTACGGTATGAACTCAAAAACGGATCCGAGCAACCTGTTGAGGATATCTCGATTACAGGCTGTTCTCGAAAACTTTCTCGCAAAATTTTGCCGATACGCTCTGAACTGTTTATTTCGCGCCTCAGCAGCCTCCTCGGAAAGTGCGTGTTCTCTTGCTATGTACTAAAATTTTATGCACAATTGGTGTCTTAGGATGCCAATCATAAAGTGATACGTACACTAGCTGTGTCCATTGCGTATGCCGAAAATTTTCCAGTATCTACACTATGACCACAAGTAATAGCTTCAATGATTATTTTAAAACGATAAATCAATTTTTATTCTACTCCCGTTATTCCAGCAACTACCTCAACGCTCTCAAAAAACCGCCTTGTAGACGCGCTGGCGGGTGCATTGTATTCAAGGTGGATTATCTTGCACAAAAGATACTACGCAACTAGATGCGAATTGTCGATATATCCTTGAAAACAATGTGAAACATAGAATTTTCAAAAGGGCCGCAACAAATGCCTGTCCAGACGTTTCCGAATGAGCTTTATGTACCGATTTGTTCAGAATACCACAAAGATTCATTCCTCCATAGAATATATGACCAGATTCTGCAATATTTGATAACTATTTTACCATTGAAAAAGCACCAAATTGCAAAAAAATGGTCGTTTGTCAAAACTATTTAAAACAAGTCGTATTTTCAAAATTTTAAATTTTCTTCCTACAAACCAGTTAGAATTACTTGGGGATGAAATGGGGAAGGCAAATGAGGAGCGTCCAATATAGCTCTAGCTATCCCAAGCCCCTACCTAGCGCCTCCACGTGGCCATACCCAGTAATGCTCTATTGAGTAGCCAAGCTAGGAGGTGCGATACTGTGTGGTTCCCGGCTGCCTGATCTCATAATCGAGGTTTTGGGCAGAAGGTGGAGCCACACGATCTGGTAAGCATAATATAAGTTATTTTAATTATTTTTTTCGTTTTAGCTTATGAAGCATTTACTGCTTTATAGTGAAAACTTTGGCCAATACGAATGTTAATACTGCACATGGATATTGGACACCAGAAGAAAAATCAAATTAATTATTAGAAGCATTTATGGAAACTAAAAGGACGCAACTCTATTCCATTCGAAGGACTGCTGGTGAGATTGTTCTATTTTTACGCATATATACCACATTACATAAATAAACTAGAATCGGGAAGAGGGAGGGACCATCAGAGCACTTGTTTGAAGCGGTGGGCCTAGGGAGAGTGAAACAGTCAACTTTCTAGGGTTAATCTTGACCCGATTAACAACACATCGTGGATAATGAGCGGGCTCTTCTCCCCACCTGCTGGAGTCATTCTGCATTAAGACGGTTTATTCAACGATTGACTCAGGTGACTTAGCCCTTGGAAGGAGATTCTCTAAATCCCTGGTACGTGTAAGTGATGTTGCTTATCGACCAATTCCCTTTTGGCCCTTCATACAAGAGTTGGGAAGCATGACCAATCGTTGAATATGTTCAACTCTTTTTGACATGATAGGCTCATTGCTATGAACGGATGTTCTGCTAAGGCAGGTGGTAGTACCATATATTCATACAAACCAGTTAGAATTACTTATGATGAACCTATCACACCTATTCTGTATTTCGAACGGATTTATGTTTCGTTCGAAACTGACATTTCGTTCGAACGAAAGATCTTCATATGCAAAAACAACTCGAACGAAATATTTGCCAAGTCGATCGAAATATTTCAACTCGTTCGAAATACAGAATATGGGTGTATGTTTTGATGAATAACCTTTGTTAATCTTTTTGTTTACTTCTGGTGGAATCCGTTTCCTGATGATTGATGGTTTTCAAAAAGAATATTTCAAATATTATCAATGTTTGTACACCTGTCAAAACTTACAGATGTGTTTTGACTAAGAGTAGTTGGTGCAGCATCTATCTAAGCATACAAAAAAACATATATTACATTAGGAGACCGACAAAGTTGTTTTTCTTATTTTGGCCAGCTTTTTGCCCTAGTTACACCTCTGTGCACCGTTTCAAAAAAAGTATTATTTATATGCATGACCGCATTTCAAGGTCAAGACTAGAAACATGAGATAAGTCTATTTCATAGGAACGGGGTTTTTCCCCGAAAAACCCGTGCTGAGAATCGCGGCTAACACGCTGACAGACGAACGACGTCACGTGTCGTACCTAGCAAGTCGTAAGGGCATTGTGTCGTCGTCCTGCCAGTAAAAACAAGTTACAGTTACAAATACAGTATAGCTGAATCTTGATCTACTGATCCTATTTTGAAAGATGTTGTAGACTAGTACCTACATTAGTATCATAATGAAATGTTTCTTTTTTGTCTTTGTTGTCAAAACAAAGTTATAAAATCATACCTTAATTAACCCAATATAAGAAACCTTACAAATACGAGTTTAAGAAAAAGTTTTTCGTTTTATTTGGCTACATTACCAAAATTCAGCTCGGTAAATCGCTGCGTACGAAACTTTGCCGTTTGCTTCGATAACTAGAGCATCGCCTTTACACTTCTCCCGCCTAGGCTATGGCTTCTTCTGCTCTAAGTTCTGGTTGCTTCCGTTTTGTTTCTTCTTGTCCTTCCGGTTGTCAACATGACATATTCATCTGCTGCCTTCGCTCTGGTCCGGATTGCCTTCCTCCTCATTCTTTTTTTCTTTTTTGATCTTCTTCTCCAAGTATGTCTCTCTACCTTTTATCAGTACACGGGTTCGGGTTTGGAGGCCTTTTCGGCTTCTACTGCGGCAATACTGCGGCAATCGTGCTCCTCTTGGCTTCACTATGGGCGCTTTCAGCGGTCCCCTACTAGCACAGATGTTACAAAGTAGTTGTGGTAACCGAAATATGACTAATTTCAGTCGTAATCCGGTTGCTTCAACTAAATGGACCTAAAGTGTGCTACTTGGGTCAAAGCTCTATCTCTGAGATTCTGCTGCTCGCGTTCGTCAATAACCTGTGATTGTCCTTAACGAACTCGTAAAGCTAATAAATTTTTGCCCTAATCTCTACCATCCCATCACGGGGCGCGCAACCAGGCTTCATTCTCGATTTTTTGCTTAGTAGATGCTCATTTGACTACAGCGTCTCAACTAAATAGAATTCGAAAAAGTAATATACAGGGCGATTATAAAGCTAATCATTATATACATTATTGTTGAAGAAAGTATATGAGGCTGCTATCCCCGTTGGTAGCAAAAAGAGCGCTTATTTGGCTACCAACGGGGTAGCAATCGCATAGCGCCGTAAATACAAAAGATAAAACCATACTTTCTTCAACAATAGATTAGATAATAATAAGCTCTACAATCGCCCTTAACACTATTTTTTTGAATTCAGTTTAGTTGAGGCGTTGTAGTCAATTGAGCATCTACTGAGCAAAAAACCGAGAATGAAGCCTGCGCGCAACCACCAAGCTTTGGCGTGAGTATCTGACTCAGCGTCATACCATGTCCTCTTTTTTGTTTTGCTGGAGGCACACTACTACTATTACTCGTCAGTATAGTCTTCTTTGACACTGGTGATCGCTGTAGTCTCCCACTCCTAGCGAATACATTTACCTCTTTACTTGGCATAAAGCCGCTGTTGTTTTGGGTCTTGCTTTGATGGAAGAGTTTTTCGGTCTGTCTGTTTGTCCCAGTTCTGTCGGTCTGTCACAGATCTGTCTGTCTACCATGGGTCCGCCTGTCTATCCCGGGTCCGTCTGTCTATCCCGGGTCTATCTATCTATCCCAGGTCTGTCGGTCTATCCCAGGGCTGTCGGTCTATCCCGAGTCCGTCTATCTGTCCCGAATCCGTCTATCTGTCCCGAGTCTGTCTATCTGTCCCGAGTCTGTCTGTCTGTCCCAAGTCGGTCGGTCTATCCCAGGTCTACCGGTCTGTCACAGATCTGTCTGTCTATCACGGAAACGTCTGTCTGTCTGTCTGTCCCGGGTCTATCTGTCTGTCCCGGGTCTGTCTGTCTGTATGTCCCGAGTCCATCTATCTGTCCTGAGTCTGTCTGTATGTCCTAGGTCTGTCTGTCTATCCCGGGTCTGTTTGTCGATTCCTGCCTGCCTATCCCAGGTCTCTCTGTCTGTCCAAGGTCTGTCGGTCTGTCACAGACCTGTCTGTCTATCACTGGTCCCTCTGTCTATCCCGAATCCGTCTATCTGTCCCGAATCTGTTTGTCTGACCCAGGTATATCGGTCTGTCATAGGTCTGTCTGTCTGTCACGGGCCTGCTTGTCTGTCCCGGGTCTGTCGATGTATAACGGGTTCGTCTGTCTGTAGCGGGTCTATCTGTCTGTCTGTCCCGAGTCCATCTATCTGTCCCGAGTCTGTTTGTCTGTAGGTCTGTCTGTCTAACACGGGTCCGTCTGTGTGTCCCGAGTCTGTCTGTCTGTCCCACGTCTGTCTCCTTGTTTCGGGTCTGTATCTCTGTCGGGGGTCTGTCTGTCTGTCCCAAGTCTGCCTCTCTGTTCCGGGTCTGTCTCTCTGTCGCGGGTCTGTCTCTCTGTTGCGGATCTGTCTATCAGTCCCGGGTCTGTCGGTTTGCCCGGGTCTGTCTGTCCCAAGTCTGTCTGTCTGTCCCAAGTATGTCGGTTTGTCCCAGGTCTGTCGGTTTGTCACAGGCCTGTCTGTCTATCACGGATCCGTCTGTGGGTCCCGGGTCTGTCTCCCTGTCTCGATTCCGTCTCACTGTCGCGGGTCTGTCTGTCTGTCTGTCTCTGGTCTGTCTGTCTCTGGTCTGTCGGTTTGTCACGGGTCTGTCTGTCTGTCCCGGGTTTCTTCCCTTGTTTACTTTTGAACAAATAGAACATCTAAAACAAAATGACTGACCTTAAAAAATTTCATGGCAATTTCCAAGCAATCTTCGTTTTTGCGATGTTGCTCGTTAGAGGATTATTGTTGATTCAAAATGCATTCTTTAAAAAATAATTGAAGTGAGTCAAAAACATGATTGATCAAACTCGTGATTTTTAGTCATGACCTTGAAATGCGGTCAGGCATATATTAATATTTTTTTGAAACGATGATTCTACAATTGATGAAGGGACGGTAAGGGAAAGTAATGAAGAAGGATTTTTTGAGAATGGAGGGGAAGAGTGGAAAGGAAGGGGGGGGGGGGTAATAGGTAGCTATGCTTAACAAGTTGTCGTTGTGACTCCTATCTTTTGTCCAATGCTGGAAGGTGCATGGGTCGAACCAAGCTATAATCAGATTATAACCGTATTTGAACCCACAACACCTGCCAGGGCGTGTGGCTCGCTGGTACCCGTGTACCTTTGAACCATAGAGGCGTCGGACAGAAGAAGTCTGCACAACCCCCCTTATTAACCGTAGCGACATGGGTTGGGCTATTTTTAGACACAAATTGTGCCTCTTCCTCCACCTACTGTAGAAACCACCGACCGAGAAGTTTTAATTTAACTTGCTTTTACTTTCAGGACGACGACACTATGCAGGCCCTTACGACTTGCAAGGTACTGCGTGTGACATTATTCGTCCGTAAGCGTGTTAGTCCGCGTCTTCTCAGCGCGGGTCTTCGCCTTCGGAGAAAGGCTCCGTTCCTATGAAATTGACCAAACTCATGATTTGTAGCCATCACCTTGAAATGCGGTCATCGTTTCAAAAAAATAATATATGCCTGACCGTATTTCAAGGTCATGACGCTTACGGACGAATAATGTCACACGCAGTACCTTGCAAGTCGTAAGGGCCTGCATAGTGTCGTCGTCCTGAAAGTAAAAGCAAGTTAAATTAAAACTTCTCGGTCGGTGGTTTCTACAGTAGGTAGAGGAAGAGGCACAATTTGTGTCTAAAAATAGCCCAACCCATGTCGCTACGGTTAATAAGGGGGGTTGTGCAGACTTCTTCTGTCCGACGCCTCTATGGTTCAAAGGTACACGGGTACCAGCGAGCCACACGCCCTGGCAGGTGTTGTGGGTTCAAATCCGGTTATAATCTCTGATTATAGCTTGGTTCGACCCATGCACCTTCCAGTATTGGACAAAAGATAGGAGTCACAACGACAACTTGTTAAGCGTAGCTACCTGTTAACCACCCCCCCCCCTCCCCCTACCTTTCCACTCTTCCCCTCCATTCTCAAAAAATCCTTCAATACTTTCCCTTACCGTCCCTTCATCTATTGTAGAATCATCGTTTCAAAAAAATATTAAAAACATGATGTTTATTCTCGTATGTCCCTTTAATAGCTAACTGTAGACCAAAACACACTTTTTAAAAAATTGTCGATTTGTCAAAAAATTTGCTTCGATCAATGAGATTTTGCGGTGAGCGTGAAATTCGCATTCTTCACAATTCCTACCGTTATGCATTGTTCAGCAAGCTTCCTCTTGCTAATTAAATAAGCACGATTTAAAAATAATCTCTTTTAACTTTAACATTCATTAAATAAAATCTGTGGTTCCATTGTATGTAACGCATTGGTAAAATTTTCATTGTACTCCAATAGACCAAAGCTGAAGGCGTTTCCATAAATTTTCAAACTCATCATGTGCACATTAAAAAGTAAACTTCAATCGCATGGGCAGGTAGCCGAATTCCGTTACTTGTCGTTACGGAATCGCGCAGCCCCCGTCGGCGAAAGGAAGCGGAAATAATAGCTAAACCCAGAACAAGTGGATACACAGAGCTTAAATTCTTGGTGGAAACGTTCCACGCCGCCGCTGGGCTTCTTGCGGACCGGCAAGCACCAGCCTACGCGTCGCCACTCCCGGTAATCGTAAGACCGTGTTTTGCCGTTTTTTCTTCGCTCTCCTTTCTTGGAGCCCAACGGCGCGCAGCATAGTGCGCCTCGCAGCCCCGTCGCACCATAGCATAAAGTACAGCGAACTATGATTACTCATTCATTCATTGTGAAGAGCCATCGTACAAATGACATCGCAATTATCGTCATCTTCCTCTGCGGTGTCCGTTCCCTTCAATGCGCAGCCCACAGCACCTTCTGCTCGGAGGACGATACCTGTGTGTGTATATATTTTTTTTGCTCTAAACTATCCACAAATCTGTTTCTATAAAGTACTGCTGCTATCCACTGTGATCTACTTAATCTGCGATGTTCCTTTTGGCTTACGGAGCGGCGGAAAATGAAAGAGCCGCTACTTTTCCAACCAGCACCAAACCCAGCGGACCATGTTTTTCCGGTACGCCTGGTAGGCAGAGCACCGTTTCCAATGCCATGCCGGTAAGGTAGGATGAAATCCATGCTCCGGGATCGGAGATAAGCTCTTTAGTGGCTCATCTAGAATCGCAAAGAAAAAAATGTTTGGTTTCTTATGGTTTGTTATAATCTGTAGAACACCCCACCGGAACCAGCGAAGGTGCGAATCTACTAATGCTCATACCTTAAATAATGTCCGTTGCGCTATTTGAATAAATTAAATAATTATTATTTTGTTTCCTTATATACCTAGAATTTTAGATCTTACAAAAGACATGGTAATTTTCTATCTCGTTTATTTTAGAACTTCATCAAAAATATCAAAAACGTTCATGATCGTCAAGTAGACCGGCTGTAAAACGGTATAGAAAACTAACGGTCGTCTCTGTAATAGTGAAAAAAATCACTAGCCGTTGTTTGCAAATTCACCCTGGACGCAAAGCTTTTGTTCCATTTACTGCATTAAAATCATGAAAGTTTTGGGTACAACCTACTGTTGTAATCATCGACATAGCAAACCCTAAATGTCAACTCTTTACGTAATTTTGGCAAAACACTATGCTCCGAAAGATGCCAAACCGATAACACAATCGTGTCCACGAATGGACCGCTTTGCAATCTGCTGCGCGGCATTCCACAATCAGGGAACAATGATGGTTTCAATGCAGCCGTTGATTTATCCACAATAACTTCAGGAAAACCCCACTGCTTAAGGGCCGCCTTGCCGCCCCAGCCAGCACCAGCGCAGCGTAGAAAAGCTTAAACTGGACTTCACTTGTCTTTAGCGGATTCGTGATCCAATATTTTCACGCCTCCATAAATGGCAACAAATAACGCCATTAGTTAAATCTGCCGCCGATTACCGCGAGTGGCACGCCATCACAAGCGCAGCCTCGCGGTTTCATGTGGATGCGACCGTCGCCGCCGCCGGGGACTCGGTTCGGCTAGGTCCGCTGGGCAGAAGATACTCTCACTTGTCTGCTGTCGCGGACGTATTGGCTTTTGGCTTTTCGTATTATTTTTTTTTCTAAATAAACTCCGCGCAGAAAGCAATTGTGATTCGAGATTTTAGCCGGCTCAATCCGTGGGCAGCCGACGGCAACGATCGTGTCCCGATGGTTGCGGAACGTCTAGCGGGCAGGCATATTTATATTTCTATAGAACCATCGAAAATTGCATATGATGCCAAAGCGGCCCCGGCCTGGCACACTGCACTGGCAGTCCACAGTTGTCGGACTCGTTTGAGGCTTTCCTCGGCAGAAGAGACTCAGCAAAAGGGCAGCCTACAATCTGGGCCCCTAGAAAAGGTTGGTAAGTGACGAAAATCTGCCGTCCCGACGGAGACGATTTTTTATTGTTGTTGTTTTTATTGCTGATTGCGGTGCACTGGAGCAGCCACCTATATTGTTTCAGTTCTATTGGTTTTAGTGGATTTGGCTTATGCTTCAATAGTGGGCTTATTATTCTCATCTAGTTGAAGTATTGCTATTTTGCAGCTGCCTAATATTTAGTATCGCGTCTATACTCTGGAAATATTCCCAAATTCAGGAAGAAAATTCAAAAATCTTTCCACCCGAAATAAAGTAAATTGAAGCATTTGAAGAGGTCTGAAGTAGTGTTGAAAAACATCATTTTCATCCTTATATACAACTTGTATTCAACAGGGTTCATTACGATTTTCACATTGCTCAATATGAGTTTTGCAATACACGGCCTTGCTGCAAGGCATCGCACGGGTCGTAGATTGCGGATAGCGAACGACCTCTAGATATAGAGAATAAGTGCGAATATACTGAATAAGCACCCCCGGACAAGCCGTAGGAGCTTGTTAGGGCCGGGAGATGCGTAGCAGGCTGTACAAGTCTCCAGTAACGGCCGCCATACGCGTTTTAGTGCACCGGTTTGTTCTCCAGGAGGAGCGGTCCAAACAGCGTCTGTACTCCAGAAAAGCGACTGAGTTTCGAAATAGTTACACCTGTGAGGCTACACCATCTGTTTGTGGACTTTAAAGCGGCGAACGATTCAGTTAAACGAAATGAGCTGTGGCAGATAATGCTATTCAAAATTGCCTTGAAAGGTGCATTACGAAGGGCACACGTGGAAAGGAATGGAACTATTATCACGAAATCTCACATGTCTCTTGGTTTTGCGGATGACGTCGATATCATCGGAATCAACCGTAGAGCAGTGGAAGAGGCCTTCCCTTTTAAAAGGGAAGCGGTGAGATTAGGACATGCCATTAACACCGCCAAAACAAAGTACATGGATGCTGGTAGGGAACGCGGGAGCCCAAGTGGTGTTGGTGCCGAGGTGGAGTTAGATGGGGGACGATATGAAGTAGTGGAGGAATTTATATATCTTGGTACACTCGAGACATGTGACAACGATGTGAGCCGCGAAGTGAAACGACGAGTTGCAGCCGCGAATCGGGCTTTCTACGGATTACGTAGCCAGCTGAAGTCCCGTAATTTGCAAATTCGCACAAAACTGGCGCTGTACAGAACACTAATCCTTCCGGTGGCCCTTTACGGACACGAATCGGCGAGTGCTTGGGGTTTTTGAGCATAAAATTCTGCGATCTATACTTGGTGGCAAAATGGAAAATGGAGTGTGGCGCAGACGCATGAATCACGAGCTGTACCAAGTATACAAATATGCTGATATAGTGAAGGTAGTGCAATGTGGATGGCTGCGGGGGCTGGACACGTGGCCAGAATGCCCGACGAAAGTAGCTAAAACTATTTTAAGCAGATTACATTTACATATTAAAATATTTACATATTTTACATAGATTAGATATTTTTTTTTATTACTAATGCTTGATAAAGTCCACCTAAGTTGATTTATGATCGTATATAATGATGATAACTGACACACATACAATTTCCAGCACAGAAATGTACAGCAGTATAGAGTGAGTTGCGCTTAATCGGATATTATCGTACATAAATACTTATATAGTCGGAACGCTTATAATTATTCCCAATCACGTATATCGCCTCCCAAAAGGTGCGGATATGCCAGTTTTGCGCATCAAATACGATTTATTAACTTGCATATCAGCACGTTATGCTGATTATTATCTTTAATATACCCATGAAAATGGCAGCTGGGTCGATACTCGATACTCGAAACTTCGCAGCTTCCCGAGGTCTGGTGATCCAAACCAGCTTTTTTCCACTCAAAGGTAGCCACAAAACCACCTAGAGATCACCTAATCAACGTACAATGTACTAAATTGATCACGTTTTCATAGAAGACCGGTTTTTCTCTAACATCACAAGCATACGTTCTCTACGTGTTACATAAATTGACTATGACCATCATTTAGCAGTAGTATACGTGCGCTCAAAACTGTCAACCATATACAAGACACGTCAAAGCCGTCCTTCTCGGCTGAACATTAGGCAGCTAGATAATTAGCGATCTATTGACTACTGCGCGCAAATACTGGACGCCTCCACCTCAACACCTCAATGGCGACGTTACAGAAGGAGGCCGAACGAAAGTCAACCTAGAAGTCACCATGAAAGATAGTGTCCCAGTGCCTGATCTCCAAGCAGTCAAACGAGAAATCAGGTTGCTAAGGACCAACAAAGTTGCTGGCAAAGATCACGTAGCGACATACATCTAAAAACATTACTGTGAGTGAAATGTTGGCAGCGGCTCAACTTTGGGCTATTTCCAAGATTTGGGTGGATGAGAAGCTACCGGAGGAATGGATGGAAGCACTAGTTTGTCCCAGGTACAAAAAGGGTGAACGGCTCGACAGCTGTAAATATCGCGGCATATTTATTGACTTTAAAACAGCATACGATACAGTCGATCGCAACCAGTCTGTGCCAGATAATGCATGAGCACGGTTTTCCGGACAAATTGACGCTACATTGGATCGTGTGATGCGTTTCGTGTACATCTCGAGAACAATCTCGCGTCCCATCGAGACGCGGCGAGGGCTATGACAAGGTGACGGGTTATCCTTGACGCATTTCAATGTCGCACTTGAGGGGATGATCCGATGAGCGGGCACCAAACGAAAGACGATTTTCATCAAAGGTACCCTACTAGCACAGATGTTACAAACCAGTTGTAGCAACCGATATAAATAAGTTACTGCAACAAAAAGTGCTAAAACTGTGCTGCTTGGGTAGTCAGGAACTTATAAACGACGGAGACAGTCTACGCCAGATTGAAAGCGAAGTCTAGGAGGATCGGGTTAAAATAAGTAGGCACAAGTGTCCCACGGACGATAATCGTTAACGTCACTGAGCTAGAGCTGGTAAATAAATTCGTATATTTGGGATCGCTGGTGATCGCTAACTACAGGGTGTTCAATAAATTCGAATAAAAATGTGTTTAAAAAATCAAAATACAAGATATTCTTTTCTGAGTCAATTTTTATTGAAGCAGTGTTTATTAAGAACCTTTACGACATATTTGGCGGAAGCACCCCCACTTTGTGCTTTATGACGAGCTGGAGACGTTTCTCAAAAGAATCACACACGGCACGCACCTTGTCCCAGGCAGCTCGTCCCAGAAATGGAAATTGGAATTGGAAATGAGCTTCTTAAATTGGTCTATAGTGCTCACTTTATATTCGCTCTGCTTGGCCAGCATGTATGACCATACATAAAAGTCCAGGGGATTAAGATCCAGGGAGCTGGGAGGCCACAAAGTCTTATCGAGAAAATCAGTGGCGTTCTCGCCGAACGCGGCCGCCCGAATCTAGCACGGTCCTTGGTAATACGCATAATACGCATTTACACAACGATGAAAAGTTGTATTCGAACTTATTGAACACCCTGTACAATATTAGTAAGGAGATCTAGCGGCATAAGGCTTGTTCGCGACAAAATTGGTCACCCCTAAACACACACAGCTTCGGAAATGCATTAACAATGAGTGAAATATTTTGCAGAGTGGCAGACGTATGTCTTCTTCTTCTTCTTCTTCTTCTTCTTCTTCTTCTTCTTCTTCTTCTTCTTCAGCAGCATAGAGCCGGGGTGGCTCGTGCTATTTCAAGCACTCGTCTCCATTCAACTCGGTCTTGGGCCACTCATCGCCAATTTCCTAGTCGTCTCAGAAGTCGCAAATCGCTTCCGACCTGGTCGAGCCATCGTGCACGTTGGGCCCCCCTGTTCCTGGTGCCGGTGGGGTTGTTGAAGAGGACTATTTTCGTCACACTGTCGTCCGGCATCCTTACAACGTGTCCGGCCCACCGTAGCCTGCTAACTTTCGCTAGATGTACGATGGGAGTCTCCCCAAGCAGTGCCTGTAGCTCGTGATTCATACGCCTCCGCCAGTCTCCGCTTTCAGTTTGTACTTCACCAAATATCGTCCGCAGCACTTTCCGCTCGAACATGGCAAGGGCGCGTATGTCTTTCGTGAGCAGCATCACGGCTTCAAGTCCATAAAGAACTACCGGTCTAATAATGGTTTTATACATTGTTGGCTTCGTGCGGCGGCGTATGCTTTCTGATCGTAGCGTTTTACGAAGGGCAAAGTAGGCCCGATTTCCCGCTTGGATGCGCCGCTGGATCTCTTTACTAGTGTTGTTGTCCGCGGTCTCCAGCGATCCCAAATACACGAACTCCTCTACCACTTCTAGTTCGTCGCCGTCAACGCTTACCGTCCGCGGGAGGCGCGCATTTGTTTCCTTTGAGCCTCTTCCTTTCATGTATTTGGTCTTCGTCGCATTTATTTTTAGCCCAATTCTCCTAGACTCCGCTTTCAGTCTGGCGTAGATTGGCTCCGCCGTCGCAAAGTTCCTGGCTATGATATCGAAGTCATCTGCAAAGCCTAGAAGTTGGCTACTCTTGGTAAAAGTCGTGCCTCTCGTTTCGATGCCCGCTCGTCGGATCACCCCCTCAAGAGCGATGTTGAACAGCATGCAGGATAGACCGTCACCTTGTCTCAACCCTCGTCGGGTCTCGAAGGGACTCGAGAGTGTCCCAGACATGCGTACGAAACACATCACTCGATCGAATGTAGCTCTGATTAGTCACGTCAGTTTGTCCGGAAAACCGTATTCGTGCATTATCTGCCATAGCTTGGGACAAACCACTCCTTCCATCCATTCCTCCGGTAGCTTTCCTTCCTCCCAAATCCTCGAAATAACCCAGTGTAGAGCCTTTGCTTGCGTTTCTCCGCCATGTTTATAAAGCTCTGCCGGTAGGCGATCCTTCCATGCGGCTTTATTGGTCTTAAGCAGCCTGATTTCTTATTTGACTTCTTGGAGATCAGGTGCTAGGACAACACTATCTTCCATGGGCGCTCCTAGGTTAATTTCCGTTCCGCCTCCTTCTGCGACTTCGCCATCGAGGTGTTCATCGAAGAACTGCTTCCACCTGTCGACCACCTCGCGCTCGTTTGTAATTAGATTCCCTCCCTCGTCCCTACACATGTCAGGTTTCGGTGTGTGTCTTTAGCTCGGAATAGTTGCTCTAATTCTTTATGATCTCTGTCCTCCTTTTGGCACTTTTTTCTCCTCAGGATCGCGGTCAACTGGTTCCTAGCTCGTCGGTACTTGGCCAGGTTCTCTCTAGTGGCAATACTTAGATCATTTTTCCAAGCATTTTTTTCTCCTCCACCGCTTGTTGGCATTCCCCATCAAACCAATCATTTTGTGTACTCCGAGGTTCAATACCTAGCGCCGCGGTAGCGGCCTCTCCGAAGGCCGAGCGTATTCTGCCACAACCGTCTTCGAGGTTTGAAGCACCTAACTCCTCGGAAGAAGGCAGTGCCTCATTCAGTATTCGCGCGCAGTTCTCGGCAGCTTGTGGGTTATCTAGCTGCCTGATGTTCAGCCGAGGAGGGCGGCTTTGACGTGTCCGGTATACGGTGAACAGCTTTGAGCGCACATGTACGGCTACTAGGTAATGGTCAGAATCAATATCCGCACCCCGACGGGAGCGTACGTTCGTGATGTTAGAGAAGAACCGGCCCTCTATGAGAACGTGGTCAATTTGGTTCATTGTACGTTGGTCAGGTAATCTCCAGGTGGCTTTGTGGATATCCTTGCGCGGGAAAAAGGTGCTTCGGATCACCAGGCCTCGGGAAGCTGCGAAGTTTATACATCGCTGGCCGTTATCGTTTGTGTCGGTGTGCAGGCTATGGGGTCATACCACCGGTATATTCATTTCTTCCCTACCGACCAGGGCGTTCATATCCTCGATGACGATCTTGATGTCCCGTGACGAGCAGCTGTCGTACGTTGCCTCCAGCCTCGCGTAGAACGCTTCTTTCTCATCGTCGGGTCTACCTTCGTGCGGGCAGTGCACGTTAATGATGCTATAATTGAAGAAACGGCCCTTTATCCTCAATACACACATTCTCTCGTTGATCGCCTTCCAATCTATCACGCGATCCTGCATTCCGCCCAGCACTACAAAGACCGTTCCCATTTCGTTGGTAGCGCCACCGCTCTGGTAAAACTGGGCCTTTCCGCCACAGATCTTCCATACCTTCTCTCCTTTGCGACAGATTTCCTACAGAGCTACGATGCCGAATTTGCGGGGTTCCAGTTTACACCGGGGTTGGTTACCCGATCTCCGCTAAGGTTGCTCGTATTCCGGCTGGTACCACGAGGAGGTCGGAATCGGAGTTGCTGGATACGAGGCTAACGACCACTATGGGGTCTATATTCCGCATTATCCAGCCGTTTACCAGCCGGCAGACGTATGTCTGTTCTTTCTGAAAACATAACACTTGTTTATATTACAAGAGCTCAGCGCTTTGTTAAACCTCGAATCTAATTGGGCGGTTAACTTGTGAGTATAATGCAAATGATGTCACCTGCGAATGATATGCCCTCACGCATGCTAAACCCAAGAAGAAATGTTTAAATAATGGCTATACAAAGCTCAAAGCGCACTTTTAGGTGTACCAATAGCAACAAACTATATACTATTTTGACTGCGCTAACCAAGAAAGAGAGAAAGAGAACAGCTCGGTTCAGACTTTTTTTGTTATTAAATTTATATTTACTTTTGTTATTAGCTGCAAGTTTCTATGCTGAATCACGTTTTCGTTGCACCAGTTGAGATATTGACTTTTGATAAGCGCTTGATGGGCATGTGGGGCACCGGGCGGCAAACGGTGAGAATGGGATGCAACTCAGTCACAGCTGATGAGGACGACGACGGCGATGGTGAGGACACCGACACAGAAGGGAAAGAAATATGGCAGAATTCGTTGGGCAATTTTCGCCGCTGCCTTACGAGACGGTCCGCAGACTGACTGTCGTGAGGTGAACCGCCGCCGACGTCGACGACGATGGTCCGCTTCGGCCCATGGCAACATCGAGAACCGCGCGGTGGTTGATGCTGACTGGGGTGTTTAGTTTTATTAGCTTTCTTTTTAATTGGAGTGGACATAAAGAAGGAAAGGTCATGCTTCCGCGAAAAGGCGTGAGAGTATTTTCCGGTTATGAAGACAAGAGCCAGGAGTTGTCAGCGGAGGTAGCACGATCGTGGCGAAATTGGACCGGGAAAGCGCATGTCGGCTCGGGTTTGAGGTTGTAAATTACCGCCTAACGAGCTAAGAATGTTTGCATTGTGGTAGGCTCAGTCCGCGAGGTAGCGCTGGTTATTCTATGAAATATAAATATAATTGCTTCTTTGATACTTGCACTAGTATCATTACATTACAGAAAGGTTTCGAAAGGTTATAAAAACTGTGTATGGCGAAATCAATCCACTGTCACTAAGCTCATTGATGTTTTGAAGCGTACCTGAAATGAATTGAAGATGCACTCTTCGGTTTACAAAATCTACAAATAGTTTAACCATTGTCCTCGTTTGAGAACCACTTTCGGCAAACGTAAGCAAATTCCTTTCCTTTCAAGAACAATTTTACATCACAAAAGATGTCTCGTAATCGATGGCAATCAGCATCCTCAAAGCATACAGCACGATCAAATGGATTCTCTTTGTTCGTACTTTAGATCGTAAGCTCAAAGTTCACCTTTCACATCCTTTTCGACTCAAATTTCTTGTTTTCGGTGGAGGGTGTCATTATACCCTCTAATAAGGACAACAATAATAGGGATTATCCTAAAGCGTAGAGGGTGTCCTGTAGGGCTGAAGTCCTCCTCCACTATTGTCACAGTTCTTCAAAGGAAATAATCATCAGGGCAATGCAGGAAAAAATGTAGAACGTAATCCTGGACACTTAATGAAAACATTCGCTTATCGCTTTGAGAACTATCTCGGACCCTTGCAGCTCAGTTGAATTAGAATTTGCAGTTGGCGGCATCTGATGCATGATCTATTCCCGAATCACAGAACCTTCTGTCCAGTTCGATTGCATTAATCTGAAACTGCAATGATCGAGCACTTTTCACCTTTTCGATCAACCGATGCATGTCCAATTGCAACCGAAAGTGTCATCAATCATAAGAATTTTGTCATTTCTTTTGCTAACTGACCATATCGTTGAATCTGGAACTTTGAATGCGCAATTCGGGCATCTGACTTTGTCGATTGTGCCTTTTACTATTATTATTCTGGAAAGTTGCATTGATGACTTTGCGATGACGTTGCACATTTCGCTCCGCTTTCTACCTACATGCTGGCCGAAAATGCACATTTTGCATGAGGTTAAACACGGTGATCCTCAACGCCGCCGCCGCTTTCGACCCGTGCATCGGTCGTCATCAACTGTAACTAACAGAAATTGATGGAAAGCTGCCCAAGGTGGACAGAAGCAGCCGACGGGCGATGACTGGGGTTTTTTTTTCTTCGGATAAAGTTCAAACTGATTGGTTCGCATGTTTAACAACAGAGATTTCACGCTGCAATGCGCAGAAATGCGTTGGAATTTGATTCCATTAATCAGATGGGAATAAGACTAGAAATACTTAAGAGAAAAAAAAAAGTGCACGAAACAGAGATAACTGGTCGAACATCATCACGTGAAATACATTTATTTGAAAAGACGGTCAAGCGGTTTGGCATTATCTGGTCCCTTTCTAAAGATTTAACAATTCATTAATTTAAACTTACTTATAATTGAGTGCGTTCTCTTAAGAGAGCATAGCTATTTATACTAATAATCTGACAAACATTTTCTAATTAACGAGAATACATTTCACATTTCATCAGAAATAAATCTTCTGAAAACAAACTTATTAAAACTACTAATTTGCTAATCGCAGAATGTTTCAACATTCAGTCGTATTGCTTGTAACTCCAGCAAGTAACCCGCAATTAAATGGTAGCAAAAAATTAGCTAATTGTTGTAGTTCTTAGCCCCAATTTAACATATGTCGACTACCCTTCACATATTTTAACTCTAGAACGTCCATGCGTCAGGTGAATTTTGTGTAGATATGTACTTGAATTCGGAAGACAAACACTACAACCAACGGCAGGACAAAGCCATCTTTACAGGACGGCGAATTTATGTTTGCCAGAGTGATGCTCTCCACGCGAAAACACGTATTATTGCCTAGGTTGTTTTTGTGTGTTGAGTAGCTAGTTTGTCAAAAAGCTTTGTGCCGCAGGAATAGTCCTTTTTGTGCAGGCTTTCCAATATATGAATCATACATGCACTGTTGTCTATGTATTTGGGGAATGTTTACTGCGTGATAGTATACTTGATATGGACATATTTACAAATCGTTATCACGGACTCTTTGTGAATTGAGTTTATAGACTATACCGAAAATTAAGGGGTTATACTTCTTTTAGTTGGGTGGCTTAAAAAGTCGATTTTTCTTGAGAAAACCTTTAACCCTCTAACGGGCCACATCGTAAAAACGATGCGATCAAGTAAATGACTACTTTATGATGAAAGTACACTCAAAAGAAGCTCGATTCTCGATTTAATGGAAAAATAGTTATCTGGTGAACCGCCAGGTATGAAATAGTCCAATTTCCCTTTTTCGTTTTTCATGCCTAACGCTCTATCCAAATATTTTTTCAGTTCAAATACATCACAAAATGGAAACAAAGCATGTAATTAACTCATAGAAAAAATTGAGGTCGAACATTGTGTTCTAGATGTCCTTTTTCTTCAAAAGTAAAAAACGAAATAATCGCACCAAAATTTTTTTCGAAATGTTCGGAATTCTTGTTTTTGAAAGATGATAACTTCTGAACGCATAGTCAGAATATTGTGATATTAACATCAAAGTCTCAGGAAATCCGTTCTGACCGTATTTTTCATATTGTCAATTCAAGACAAATTTCGAATGTGGCTCTGGAGCTCCGAAAGCGGAGGCCGTCTACAGACGGTCTTGCCCGTTAGAGGGTTAAATAATTAAAGTGGGAGTTTGTATATAAGATACGGCAACTTTCAACTGTATTTTAATATATTTTATTTCCAAAAATAGTTATTAAAATATTTGCTATATTTAATTTATTGTAGCACTTTAAAAAGCGTCTTGCGGTGAACATGATATCTATAGACTGAACAATCGTAAACCAAAAAACCAAAAAAATAAGGTAAAATAATATATTATATAATTATAATATAGTTAATTAAAGAAATAAGCGAAATAATAAGTTTTTTTAAAATGCTCAAACACAAAAAGTCAATTTTTCGCATAAATTTTGCTTTTAAAATGTCCACTTTTTTTGTTAGATTATAGTCACTTTAACAGCTTGGGTCATTCGTGACTTCTGCGGGGTTGGGATTTGAACCCAGGTCTAGTAAGAGGCTTGAATGCAAACCACTACGCCAACGGCTGACCTCAAATGTCCATATTAATCTGTGACGAAAAACCTTTGATGGATTACGGTTTATTTCTAATTCCCAGCGACTCTAATTTTCATCATTTATTAGGTGGATTTAAAAAAAAATCCAAAAGTTCTGCTACTGATTTGACTCAAACACACTTACCTTCCGATCCGTGCCCTTTGAATTCACTAAAAAGCAATTATTAAAGCATTTTATTCAAAATACTGGACGCAGTGGTAAAAGTACCCAGCAGAGGAGGGGGAAGAACATTTTCTAGTAGGGTATGTTGCTGTTTCGTCGTAATTGCCTATTTTCGTCCTATTCAACACAAATTATTAAAAATATCAGCGATTTTTATGACACACAATGCAAAATTAGTTATTCTCTAATATTTTAGTGTGTAGCCTGTTGCCATATGCGATCAATCAAAGTGAGCCCAGATCTATTTAAATGCTTTTTTTTTCATTAAAGAATTTCTAGCAGTCAAATTTCCAAGCGTAGGAAATCATGCGACGAAGAAGAAAATGTCGACTAATCATTTCAATTTCCGTCATTCATAAAATGAAAATAACTCACGTAATGCATTGTTGTTATTCTGCAGCCGGGAAAACTTGCATAACCTACAAACATTTTGCAGTATAATATTTGTCATGCTGACCTACAGCATTTGCGCGCTAGCTTCGTAAACATTATTCTGATTTTTAGTTCGGACGATGAAAAATTTTGATGGACGGATTTTAAAACGGTACGACGAATTTAAGATATAAAGTCAGTTGCGTAATTTCAATCAAATACAGTCATCCCAGTATTATGGGCCAGTTAAGCATGATGATGCTATAAAATTATTGGTAGAAACACAGATTTAAATAATTTACAGTTTATTTTTAACTTAATTGGTTATAAATATTTCATAAATTGATGTCCTGTAGGCAATCTTGTTCCAAAATCCCATACTTTTTTGCAGAACAACAAAATGTAAGCATATTCTATTCCCAGTATTATGGGCCACTTTTAAACCTGGTCAGAATTATGGGTCAATGTTCCCAGTATTATGGGTCAGTGAAACAAAATTGGTTTTATTTCGAGAAAAACGCGCGCGCTCGTGTGTGTGTGTGTGTGTGTGTGTGTGTGTGTGTGTGTGTGTGTGTGTGTGTGTGTGTGTGTGTGTGTGTGTGTGTGTGTGTGTGTGTGTGTGTGTGTGTGTGTGTGTGTGTGTGTGTGTGTGTGTGTGTGTGTGTGTGTGTGTGTGTGTGTGTGTGTGTGTGTGTGTGTGTGTGTGTGTGTGTGTGTGTGTGTGTGTGTGTGTGTGTGTGTGTGTGTGTGTGTGTGTGTGTGTGTGTGTGTGTGTGTGTGTGTGTGTGTGTGTGTGTGTGTGTGTGTGTGTGTGTGTGTGTGTGTGTGTGTGTGTGTGTGTGTGTGTGTGTGTGTGTGTGTGATTCTCGCGATTTAGGGATCTTGTTGTATCTTGTACTGAACTCAGCAACTGTCTGAGTGAGGTAAGGTTAGATTCAATTTTAGCTCCTTTTTCAGGAAGCTCATCAAACTGATTCAATCTATGATGGATGGTACTAAATTTTGTGTTCAGATTTCGAATGGATTGTCCAAGTTAATTCGAATCACACAGAGGGCTTCATCAACGTGATGGTCTCTATAGCAAACCAAATATACAAAAAGCGACAAGCTAAACGGATACGATAGGCAGGACAAGTTGCAAGAATACCGGACAACTATTCTGTAAAGATGGTATTTCCTTCAAAACCGGTAGGAATAAGATGACCAGGGGCGCAGTAAGCAAGATAGACAGACTAGGTGGAGCGAGATCTGGTGGAGAGTACACGGTGTCCGAAGAATTGGAGAGTTGGCCCGCAACCGAATGCATTGGAGATTCGTTCATCAGGTTTTGTCTTAGGACGGCTAGCCAACTAACAATAAGTAAAGTAAGTAAGTTCAGGAAGAGGAAAAGTATTTGGTCCTAGCGTATTAGTTTTGGATGGTTTCCAAAATTAACGCGAAACTGTACTGTACGATAGATTGTGATCCCTTGCAACTTCCTGAACTTTGTCAGTTTGTCTTGCTAGATCAAGAGTGTGATGCAATATATCAGGATAACAGTGCTTTGATTTCTGTATATTGATTTTCCTTGCACGTTTTTTCGTTTTACTGAAAACAAATTACAATTTTAGTCAAAAACAGCGAGTACTGTTGATTTATATGCTTGACCCATAATACTGGGAACAGTTAATTTTGCTCCCAGTATTATGGGCCATTGTTTAACTTCGTATATTAAAGCGGAAAATGAATTTTTCTAGGTGGTTTCACCGTCATTCAATGAATACATACCAATTCCCTCGATTTCCATCCATTTTGCGCCCAGACATAAAAATGTACGCCGCTATTCAGCTTATAATTCACTACCGACTTTTTATAACAACCGCAAAAATAACAACAAATCGACGGTCGATTGGAGCCTACTGACAATTATCGGAAAACTAGGAAAATTAGCGCATTGGAACTAAGTGTATTGCTGTCAAGCATGCAGCGGAATGTTGCTTCTGTCTATTAAACTCATACTCGATGGTTAAATATTAGTTTTCTATGTATAAAACTAACGTAAAGTATAGACTGGCCCATAATACTGGGTGGCCCGTAATACTGGGATGACTGTACTTTATTATCGCTTTTTAGTGAATTCAAAGAGCACGGATCGGAAGGTAAGTGTGTTTGAGTCAAATCAGCAGCAGAGCTTTTGGATTATTCATTAAATCCACCTCAGAAATGATGAAAATTAGAGTGGCTTTCCTTACTACGACGGGAATTAGAAATACACCTATACTGCATGATATCGCTCTACTGTGCGTTAGTTCGTTCCAATTTCGTACACTTCGTACCCGTATGGAGCCCGTATTACCAAAACGGAGTCACTCGAATCGAGACGGTGCAGCGGAGGTTCATTCACTTTGCGCTCCGACAGTTACCATAGAACGATCCGATCAGACTGCCAAATCAACCTAAATAGACTCGCTGCAAACACGCCGGGACGTAATCTAAGGTGTCTTTATATCAGATATTTCAAAGTCCCGGATCGACTACCCTTGAATATTCAAGGGTGTCCCACAACAAATTGCATCACGGAAAAAACGCTGTAGAAAATTACCCATTGGGTATTTTCTCTTGAAAATCTGGGTAGAAGTAGTTTAGAGTGTATGGTTTCCACTGTATTTTTATCGCTGTCAGTTTTTAGAAAATTGGAAAAAATGACATCACCCGAAAAGCAATGTCGCGAATAAATTTTACGCAAGCAGCTGAAAAATCCTTAACTCTCTCATCGGAATATCGGAAAACAACTCGGAATCGTGCAGTCAACGGTAAGTCGTGTGTTAAACGTTACTACGAAACTCTGAGCATTGAACGGAAGGAGAAAGGCGGTCAGAATGGATGTTCTATTAGTAATCAGGATCACAAGTGTGTCGTGAAGGCGTTTAAACAGAATCTCCATGCTTCGGTCAGGGATGTGGCCAAAAACTTGAATCTGTCTTCAGTTCAGAGAGCCAAGGGCTGGGAGGGACTTCATACGTACAAAGTGCAGAAGGCTCCAAATCATGATAAACGGCAAAATACGGTGGAAAAGTTATGAGCCCGGAAACTGTACACACAGGTGCTGACGAAGCCTCATTGTCTCATCATAAAAGATGAGACTTACGTCAAGGTGGACTTCCTGCAGCTTCCGGGGCTACTATTCTTTACCAAGTGATCTGCTCATGTGGCAAACGGAGTGCACCGGTCGTGTCTTCCGGGACTGTAAACGGGAAGATCTACCTTAAAGAGTGTCTATAGAAGCGTCTGCTTCCTCTATTGAAGCAACACGAGGGCCCTATGATCTTCTGGCCGGATCTAGCTTCGTGTCACTATTCAAAGGATGTCTTGGAATGGTTTCGTTTTGTGGTCACTTTTGTATATAAAGGAAATGAAACCCCCCTAGCCCGACGCACCGGAACTAAGGCCCATCGAAAAATACTGGGCTATTATGAGGCAGGCACTACGAAAGCATCCCAAGGAGGTCAAATACGAGGAAAGACACGAAAAAAGAGGTTCCGTACAGAAGAATCTGCGGCCAGATGTTGTACAGAACCTGACGAGTGGAGTTAAGCGTAAGGTGCGAGCATAAGGTTATGGTATTGAAGTTGAATGAAATCAATATGATAAAAGTTTACTAAAGGGTTATACTTTATTGTCTGAAAGTTTGAAATAGATAGGTCAAGTAAATAATTTTCTGCAGCGTTTTTCCCGTGAGGCAATTTGATGTGGGACACCCTTTAAAAGAATTGACAACTTAACTCGCCCTCAAGGAACAATTTATTCTTGCCAATATTACACACGAGAACCAATTACAGCACCTTTACCACTATAACTGACTTACAACGTAATTTTAATCGTTTCGTAACCTGTTTCGTCTATGACGTTAGCCGCAACGTGCTGAAATCCCACTTCAGGACATTAGCTAGTAGTTTTTAAGTAACCATTAGCAACAAGAAACCTGTTGACTTTTTAACAAATAGACATCTGGGCTATCACCATCTGGAGGGTTGAGTTATTTATAGGCACAATTTGTAGAGTTTGAAAGATACGTCGCACGCTTAATAAGGGGGCTGTGCAGTCTCCTTTTGTCCAGCGCTTCTATGGTTCAAAGGTACATTAGTACCAGCGAGTCACATGCCCAGGCGTGTGTGGTGGGTTCGAAACCGGTTATAATCTCAGATTATAGTTTGTTTCGACTCATACAACTTCCAGCATTGGACAAAAGGTAGGAGTCACAACGAACACTTGTTAAGCGTATAGGTACTAATAACCCTCCCCCCTCTCACCTTTCCGCTCTTTCTCCTTCACTGTAAATTTCCTTGCTTTCTTCTACCGTCCCTTCGTCAATTGTAAAAGAACTACCGTTTCAAAAAATGTTAATTTATATGCCTGACCGTATTTCAAGGTCAAGACAAAAACACGAGGCTGGTCTAATAGTGGGTGTACCAATAATAGTGTAGTATTATTTAAGGCAACAGTTTAGGATGTTGGTGCAGAAATTACAAATTCCTGTTGAACAGACCAATAAGGTGGAATTACTTAAAAAATATGTAACAAATCATAGTGTTTTAACTAACCTACGCTGTTATCCACCTGCTGCTATGCTCACTGCGAGCGTCACTAAAGGCGGTAAACAAAATACCACTATTATAGGAACATATTCCACTATTAGATGAACATTACCACTACTGTAGCACAGGCATAGCCTAATGTCAGGAAAACCAATAGATATTTAGATATATAAACCAACAGAATGGTATTAGTTGGTATGGTATGTGTTTAAAGCCAACATTATGGCGCACCATCTATATATATAAAAGTGAGCATGAGTATGTTTGTATGTTCCACTATTACTCCAAAACGCATTGACCGATCTCCATCAAACTTGGCACACATGTTCCTTGACATAAGAGAATCAGCACTGAGGGGTTAACAAAAACGAGGAGGAGGTTCCCTAATAGGGGGGAGGCCATAACTCCGAAACGCCTTGACCGTTCTTTATCAAACTTTCATACGTGTTCCTTGATATAAGGGAATCAGGAGTTGCAGGGAGAAGACTCCGAAATGTTTGGACGGTTCTTCCTTAAGTGACAGTGGGATAAAAGAAGGAACTGATGACAGGACGTTGCTGACAGGAGAGGGGGGGGAGTAACGCCCACATGACTGTAACAATTTATCCGTACAACAGAAAAAATCAAAATATAGTACGATACACTAAACGGCAATGCTCGCAGCTGTAGATTTGTCAAGTGTAATTATGCGCCGAATCAAAGTGACTCGTATAAAAAGTGTTCGACCATTAGTGCTAAGTGTTGCTGGCCGACTCTATTTGAGTCACAGGGGCAATCATTCAAACAGTGTGGAGTTAATCTGAGAACACCATGTTTTCCCATGGTCAACTTTATGTGGCATGTTCCAGAGTGGGCTCGCCTAATAAGTTGTGCGTACTTGCTCCTGGTGGTGAAACTTAAAACATTGTTTACAAACATATTTTGTCTTGAAGTGAGATGAAAGGAATGACAGGTTTTTTATATCCATGGAAGAAACACTGTTGCACCTTCTATTTTTTTGAAAAGTACAATAACAAAACTATTCATTACCTATGGGTGGGGTGGCCATTATTAAAAGCGGAAAGTGCAAATAGGAAAAATGGCTTTGTTTTTCTTTCTTTATAGGGTTGTATAGGAATTTCCGTAAATAAAACAGATGTGCAGGTGGCCGGGTAGACAAAAGAGGGGGAGCTGACAAATGAGGAGGAACGTCCAAAAGAGGAATAAGCGTTATATTTTTGCATTATAAGCATTTTGGTTACAACTGATGTACAAGTGGCTGTGAGATAAAGGCTCTCCGAGTAAGACCGGGCACTCAACTAGTATTATCATACAGTTCAATTGGAAACTGATAAATTGAGCCCACAAATTGTCTTTAAAGACAATCCCCTACAGAATCCCACTATTACTGGAGCATCTACCCTAGCTATTAAGATGCACTATTTGAACTACGAAAGTCAGAAGTGGCCGGTATTGGGACCTGCCCGGCGTTGGGTGACTTCCCCATACTAACCCTCACCATGAAATTAGGCTTAACATTTCAATCTGTTTAGAGAATCATTTATTCAAGCAACACTAGTGAAGACTAGTTCCAAAACATATGTCATTGCTTTCAAACCCTTTTACCTAAAACTAACAAACTACTGTCCATTTTCTAAATTGAATCAAATGCCAAACGCAATTTAGTGCCGGGAAAACCGATCATACCTACGAGCAGAAAAACTTCCCGATGTGGATGAAAGTAAAAGTTTAGCTCGACGTCGAAAAACTTTATCCCTCACGGTCCATTCTCTTTGAAAAGTTCTTCAAAATATATATATTGTGGTGGCATCGACTGCTGCAACCCCCTTTCCGTAGGCCGAGGTTATCTCTGCCGAGGCTGAGCGAATGTAAATTTATATCTAAACTCAATTAGAAAGAGCAGCATCTTCTTTCACGATTTCAGCCTCCTTCGCGGAACGGCGTCTATTGTTTTTGTACTGTCATCTCATGTCATGATCATCGCCGTCACCGTTGCGCATATTATCCCCGGTAAAAAGTCTTATGAAGCTCTGGCGTTTTTTCTTACTGCTGCTGCTGTTGCTGATGCCAACGCGTCCCACACTCATATATCACCGCGGTGACGATGGCTGCGACGAAGCCACCGAGTCAAGGCTCACTGTTTTAGTTGGCGTAATTTGAGGTAGGTTTGATTCTAACTCGGGAGCCAAGCGCCAAGAGGACGCAAACCATGCTTCGACCCCCGCTAGGGATCACTTCTCCGTCGAGTTTATCTGCTCATGGAATAAGTTTTTCTGTATTTGAAGAGTTAAATTCAGTGCTGCCGGGCATCGTTGAATGTAAAAAAATATTTAAATTGAAATGGTACATGTGTTGTAAATATTACTCTATGTCACAACCGGCAACACTGACGCAAGAGGTGATGAGGGTCAGAAGGCAACTATCTGGAAACCCGCGGACGTTCACGTATTTTCTTAGGGCTTGCAGTCGCGCTGCTGACGACGCGGTCCTGCGGTTGCCGTTGTCGTATTGCTCTTTCAGCCGGTCGCGGATGGATGATTCCCTCCGAAAGATGTGGTGGCATTTGATCGAGTAAGTCCGATAAGGCGAAAAAAGGCAAAGTGCTGAAAAGTTTTCCCTTTCAACTCTGCCCGAGCGGGAAGACAATCTCCCGGCCGCCGCAGAGATTCTTCAATTGCGGTCGGCTGTTTTTTTCGCCCTCCTTCCATGCTGCTGTTTGTTGCCGGTACAATCTGCAGGAAAAACTCCGGGTGACGAAAGACTTTGAACTCGTGATTGTCTTAAAACAGATTTAATGAGAATATTTAGTGCACTGGGCCGCTAGTGTAGAGGACGACGACGACGACAATGTGCGCAACAATTGAATTCGAATTAACGGCGTGCACGGCGTTTTTTGCCCCTCGATTTTTCAAGCCAATTTTCAAGGGGGGGTGACAAAAACTTTGAAAATGATTTGCAATGGCCTAATTTGAAATCCGAAATCAGTATTCTAAATTAAACTTTAGTGGACAAAGAAGTTAACGGTTCTGTTAGATGCAAACATGATTTCACGAACATGTTTTTTATTGGATTAACCAAAATTGCATAGAATATGACAAGCATAGATGAATGTACAGTTCGTTAACGAATTGCACAAATATTCAAAGCCCCAGGCGACTACCATGGGGCACGTCAGATGGTATCTCGAGTTATCTGCTGACAAAAGGAAGCGTTCTATTAGATAGCATTAAGTCCACTGTGTCACCCTTAAACCCATGTTCTTCATTTTGTCAATTGCCAGTGCGAAATTTGTCAATGTCGCTAACGGAAGTCAGATCAAGTAATTTTTCATTCGCATTGCGCTTGTCGTGTATCAGCTGCAACACGCATGCAAGAATGGATCGCGTCAAGGAAATTTCTTGTTTAGACATTTAACCATCAGTCCCAGTCCCAGTCCCAGTCCCAGTCCCAGTCCCAGTCCCAGTCCCAGTCCCAGTCCCAGTCCCAGTCCCAGTTCCTATGTCCTGTTGTGTGTGTGTGTGTGTGTGTGTGTGTGTGTGTGTGTGTGTGTGTGTGTGTGTGTGTGTGTGTGTGTGTGTGTGTGTGTGTGTGTGTGTGTGTGTGTGTGTGTGTGTGTGTGTGTGTGTGTGTGTGTGTGTGTGTGTGTGTGTGTGTGTGTGTGTGTGTGTGTGTGTGTGTGTGTGTGTGTGTGTGTGTGTGTGTGTGTGTGTGGGTGTGTGTGTGTGTGTGTGTGTGGGTGTGTGTGTGTGTGTGTGTGTGTGTGGGTGTGTGTGTGTGTGTGTGTATGTGTGTGTCACGCTTTTCAATCTCACTCACTTTTCTCGGAGATGGCTGAACCGATTTTGATGATCTTTTTTTTCCTTGTTGGAGACCTCGGACCACTGCGACCAGTTCTTTGATCTATTGTGGTGTGTCCTCTTTTGCTGTATGCCTTTACTTATGAACAACTACTATGTTGTTTAGTAATTGTTATTTTAATTGAAGGCATCATCCCAACACGGTAATATGTTGAGAATAAATTGTATTACTTTCTGAGGAGAACTAGCCCATATTTCCGAAGGCTCCAACAGTCCTTTATTAAGAAATTTGCGCCTTTTATTGAATAATGCCGTGCATTCGCACAGTATATGATGAGCACTTTCACACTCTAGATTACAGAAACGACATCTATCATCATTAAGCTTTCCTATTACCTTCAGATGATATTTGCTTGGACAATGACCAGTAACCACTCCGCTAAAAATACTCAAATCTTTTTTTGAAACATTCAATAGCTTTTGCGTGATTGAGGCATTTGGCTTAATAAACCGTTTTGCATGACGGGCTGATAGAGTATTATTCCACTTCAATATGACCTGATTCTCTTCCCATTTTTTCAGTTCCATCTTGCACGTACTGTTGGATACCCCACAGAAAGGTTCGGGACCTATAAATTCCATTGCAGATCCAGATCTGGCTAACTCGTCTGCTCTTTCATTACCTTCTATACCACAGTGCCCGGGAACCCAAAAGAGGTTTACCCTGTTGTGTGTAGATAGCTGTTGAAGCAGTTTTATACAGTCCCAGACTAATTTGGAAGTGCAAACAACAGATTTTAGAGCTCTCAGAGCTGCTTGACTGTCTGAGAAAATACAAATATTTGCATACCTATATTTTCTCTTCAAGCAGATCGAAGTACATTCTAGAATAGCATATATTTTCGGCTTGATTGCCACTGACCTATTCAGTCCAGGACCAGTAATGCCAGCCCCCACTCGGTCTGCCAATTTCGAACCATCAGTGTAAAACCCAGATAGAACCAACTCGTATATCAATGTACGAAAACTATCGTAAATATCTCCTAACAAACTCGAAATTGTAACTAAAGCTGGATAAAGTGGGATCAAGTTGATTTTTTGTCGTATATAATTATAATGACTGACATTCATACGATTTTCAGTACAAAATCGTAGAGTAGCACGGAGCGACTCGCGCTTAATCAGATATTATCGTATATAAATACTTATATAGTCGTAACGCTCAAAATTATTCGTAATCACGTATATCGCCTCCATAGTACGGATATGCCAATTTTGCGCATGAAATACGATTTATTTGGCATGTATATCTGTACGTAATGCTGATTTTTACTTTTTTTATACATATGAAAATGCTAGCTGGGAATTGTCTTCCTCCCAGTTGGCCTCGAGGTACGATGCTGGCCTAATAAGCCAGTCATCGTATGTTCGAATCTCAGCTGGGAGAGGCTGTTAGTGTCAATACGGTCGTAGCAACTGGCCCTGCAATTGTCCTGTACTCTAATAGCTGGCTGCGAAGTCTGTCGTACTAAAAACAGAAGGTCAAGTTTCGATAACGGAATTTAGCACCTAGGCTTTGCTTTGCTTTTAATTGTCTTAGAACTAGCAAGTGGACAGCCAGGTAAAATATTAATTAGCTAACGTCCTCTGCATCTTACTAGACAGTCTAGATTACAGTTTACTTGATAGAAATGCAATTGAAATGTAAAGAATTGAGGGCGACTCACTTACGCAAAGCAGCAAATGAAACACTCAAAGACTATCCGAGAAAGTCGCTGATTTTCCTCGCTTTGAGAATTGCTGCGTCATGTCACATACACAAATATCCCTTCAGTCCTTTTGACGTAGGACTACGTCTTTGTTTGCTATACTGGGACTGGGTAGCACTTTGTGAAAACGAAAATAGAAGTGTAACGTTTGAATGAAAGATTTCAAATGCTAATAACTACTAAACTACTGAACGAAACTGAACAATTTATATGTCGTTGGAAAGATAAAATGATCAGCAATTTTATGGATGGGGTAAGAGAGCTATTTTATGGAGGGCGTAAGAGGGGGTGGCTGCTGCAAACGAAACACAAATTTCCTCAAAACTCGAGAACTAATCAGGTAAATGGAACCAATTTTGGTATGTGGAGGTTTTAGAAGGTAGGATTTTTTCTATGGTGTACTGAGATCGCTTCCCCTTCTAAGACGGGGGCTCCCATATAAATGAAATACAAATTTCCTCATAAATTTTGAATTAATCAAATGGTGCAAATGGAACCAAATTTGGCATGAGGGGGTTTCAGAAGGCAAGATTTTTTTTCTATGGTGAATTGAGACCCCTCCCCTCTTTGGGAAGGGGGGCTCCCATACAAATAATATACAAATTTCCTCATAACTCGAAAACTTATCAAGCAAATGGAACCAAATTTGGCATGGGGGGTTTGAAGGCATGAATTTATTTTATGATGATTTGAAACCCCTCACCCCTGTGATAGGAAGACAATACAAAAAAAAACAGAAATTTTTGCGAATGTGCCATATTTTCTGCTATGTAACAAGCGGTAAGCTGTGAAAGTAAATTAGTAAAGGTCACAAGCGAGTTTAAGTAAGATTATTGAAAAATGTCAAGCTACGCATAATCATATTTCATACAATAATCCGTGGGCTGGTCATTAATTACAATTTCAACCTTTATGATTTACACAAGTGATTTTTAAAAGAAATCTCTATGTCTCAGTGGTTGCAGGCGTTGTACTTATGATCCCCCGTTCACGTATTTTCAAAGCCACCATTGCATTCAATGAAGAATTGAAACTGAACATTTCGCTCTTCTCTTTTAAACATTCACTTAAACAATAGCACTCACAGATTCTTATAAACATACATATGCCAGAAATGCAGTTTTCATTAGTCTTTGATCTAATGATCTGATATAGTCCTACGTCACCTTTTTGTACAACCCTTAGGGCTGTATACCTTGTAGTTTTTTCATGCATGACAACAGTTCCGAACAATTTCTTGCAGTATACGGATGCAATCTGGCAAGAGGAAAGAATGACCGCTCACTTTTCTATGACGTTTCACTCTCAGGACATTAAATTAGATTCAATGTTTCGAGATAAAATCGGTTGAAGAAAAGGAATGGTTTTATATTTTAACAAAACTTTTTACTTTTGGGACATCAAATTGAACTAGGTTAAATGTTCAAACGGTTACAACTAGTGATGTCCGAAATTTTCTATTATTCGATTACCGATTAATCGGCGAGCGTTGTCTGCACTAATTGATTAATTCAACTATTCGTACTAGTGGTATTCGATTAGAAATATTCGAATACTTTTTTCATTAATTCGATTAATCGAACGATTATGAACGATTAGCGGCCATTATTCGGGGATTATTCGCATTCATATTATTTTCTTTGAACTATTCGATTAATTCAACTTCTCGTGCTGGTAGTATTCGATTAAAAATTATTCGAATATTTTTTATAGTTATTCGATTAGTTGAATTAATCGAACATTTACCGGACATCACTAGTTACAACGGTTGAAGAAAAGGGGTGGTTTTGCAATTTGCTGAACTTTTAAAGAACAGATATCAATTCGATTCGACGGTACAGGTACGACCTGTTGAGACGGAGAGTGGAGGGGGGGGGGGGATTGGTGGCTTTTTTGTACAAGAAAACCACACTAAACTTCTATTATGAATCGATTGGTATTCAAACTATCAAAATCGATTTATAATTGGCAGAACTATTCCATACCTAAAATTAAATAAGAAGAAGAAAACTTATCCAATTAGTAGTTCGAAAACAGACACTGAGGAAGCCTACAAGTCGTAGGCGAAATACGTATCTGTTGTGAATAAAATATACATAGTAGAATTGAATTGGATAAGTTTTCTTCTTTTTATTTAATTTTAGGTTTCGTATTCTACTAAGACGCTCCAAAAACTTCAGAGCTATTGCAATTTTGAATTTTTGGAATTACCCCCTGTACCAACTACCTTCCTTAGTGACGTGGTCCTACGTCAAAACAAAGCTTAAATAAGCGATAACTTTGTGAGGAAATGTCTTAGAGATTTGTGGTCTTCTGCAAAAAATGTGTATTTAGTTCTTCGACCATTGTCTAGAACAATGCATTCTTGTAAAATGCAACCAACAAAAGCTAAGCATGAAAAACTATTTTTTTAAGAACTTCCAAAGAAAATGCTTTATATCTTTGCACTCGTTTGCGATAGAAAAATGATTTCTTCAACAAATTTGTTCAACTTTATATTTTGTACAACTTTGCCAAACAAACATTATTTGTGCTTCCAAGAAAATTTGACACGAACAATGAAAAGTTAGAGACAAATGTGGGTAATAATTTAAGCTACAGCGGTATCCGCTGTTATTATATACTTACTTGACTTATCCTGGCATTTGCATTCATGCGAAGTTAGCAATGTCATCGCAAATATTTGCGTCAGTGCCTTTTTATTGTACTTTCCATTGTCGATTTTCGCTCATTTGTACAGGTAAGTACAGTCGAAAAGAACTATCCAAAGTAATCCAATACCGGTGTAACGGGGAATAAACTAATTTCAGTTCGGTTATAGTCCAGTCGACGCTAAAGTCCCATCTGCGGCCTGGCGGTGCTTTTCGCTTGACCTTCTATTGTTTCCCGTTCGTGAGATGATCTCTGCGTTCAACATTAGATGCCTCCTAGAATTAGTTCGCCTCCGAAAAAGGTAAATGTTCCTGTTTACGGGTCAACCGAAGCTAACTTAAAAATATTTCTTGTGAACTGAATTGAATCAAAGTAAACTTTGAATCAATCACTTTTTGGCCACAAGGACAATTGATTAATCCCATAATAGGCTTCCGAAATCGATGACGAGTGACCACACTGCCTGATGTCTGCCTATAGCCTGGTCTGGTTCGACAGTTCCGAGCAATGGATTTTTTCTGTGCTAATCTCACCGCCGTCGCCGCGCATACAACGCTGGCAAGGAGGATGGTAATTTCATTGAAGATTTGCTATGAATTTGCCATCTACATTCACCTCGCGATTATTACCGCTGTCGACAATAATGCAACAGCAAAGGTACTAGGCTGAATGTATATCCACAGCAAGATGTTGGAGATTTTGCAATTGTAGTTTGTATTTGCCGATGTATTACATATAGGCCTATGGAACCGATCGGTGTCACACCGGAGCTTAACCGCGCCGGGGCGAGAGGTGTGATTTCAGCAGAAAGAAAAAAAGGAACGGATCGTGCATAACTTAATTCCTACGGAATTTCAGCAAAATAAGAATAATGGTTTCAACGAGAGAGGCGACGACTCGTCTTCTGGAAGGAATGCGGCTGTGCTCGACGTGGCGAGAGCATTTAGGATCGTTCCGTTCGTTTGGGCTTCAATGAAGGTGTGTTTTCGAGTCGATCGGTCTCGTAAAGTAAAAGTCCATTTGGGTACACATCACGGTGTACGGTTGGGCACTGTGACATAAATCACCGTGCTAGTTGGTAATTGAATTTGTCGCGTTTTCCAAGACTGAATGTTTCGAATACAACCTTTCACGTTCGGCGACATATAGCAGGTGCCTTTGAGAAACTGGGTTCAAAAGGTTATGGGATTGCACGCAACTGAACGGCACACCGACATAGGTACATCTTGGTTTGACTAACGGTTGCTTACGTGCATTGAAATGCAAGCTGATGGCATCTAGAAATGCCAGCAGTTTAAAAGCAGAAATGCATTTCTAATGTAATAACCGAAAAAATCACGATTCCCAGTAATTGTTTTGACTATTTTCAATAGACAGAATCAGAACTAAATAAATCTCTTTCCCGAAATCTAAACTAATATTCTTGAAAAAACGAAAAACGGTACAATGAAGCTTTTCCATTTTCATTGTCGATCCTTTCCTTTCAAAAGAACTTTTCACAGCAAGGTAGCAATTCGTACAATTCTTACACTTTGAGCTGTTATGACTCAATTCAGAATCCTACTTAGCTCAAATTATTAACGTAAACAGTTTTAAAATTTCAACAGTTTGACATCTTATCGATAGTAAAAACATGTTAACTATATTTGTTAGTATAATCCATCTTCGTGAATGTATAAGTTTGTCAAAGCAAAACAAAATAAATTTACCATGAAGCACGCCCTGTAGTATTGCTTCAAAAAGTAAAAAAGAAGTATCATGTATTAGGAAACAATTACCAATGCAATTTTATATCTGAAAAATATACTTCACACGCTACTCGTCACACAAACTCCAAGAGAAAGTTTCCTCCGATAACGACTTTGCTTAAGAACTTCGCACACATTCAACCATTCAATACACTTGCACGTACACTTTACGCCGTATCGCCTCGGATCGGAAAATCTGCCAGAAATAATGTACTCCCACACAGCAGCGGCGAGTGAAATGCCTCTAATGGTGAATCGATTGGTGTTTATGCAAATGAAACATCGATTCAAGCATTGTTCTTCGTGTTGTTCGGTTTAATCCGCGCGCTCTTTCTTTCTTGCTGCTCCGCGCCACCCGGCCGGCCAGCTGCGCTGCTGGCAAGCTGGCAGGCTGCATCGATGGCGGACGGGTCCCGTCGCGTCCGGAGGAAAACCGACCGGAGACCTAGCAGCGTTCACAGCCAGCCGGAGAAGCAACTCATGTTTTACTCGATATGCCTTTCGCCTTCGGATTCGACGCGTGATCCGAGCGATTGCAGGCACCATTATTGTCCCCAAAAGGGCAAAACAATTTTATTATGTTGTTCGATTGTAAACAGGGTAAACAGTACTAATGTTGTTCGAATTGGAAGCCAGATTTCCCAGGCAGGCACGACGTACTGTGTACAGTGGCAGTCAGACAACCCATTATCACCTGACGTAATTGTGCCTATTACTGACGATTATTTGAGATAATTTGGCTACAATGAGCTACCCCGTTACTGCTTGTGGCAATGCAAAACCAAACATCAAACTTCTTACCTTCCACTGAACAATAGACAATCGTTAAATTGCAGTATTTGCTCTATTGCTCAATATCACCAATTCATCCTGCCCCACCAGCCATCGACACCCCGCGAGAGGATCATCTTCCCATGGCTCCAAAACCAGTCAGCGGGGTTATAAATAACAACATCAACTTCGTGATTTGATTTAAATTCGCTGCCTTTTCTTCTCAAGATTTGTTTTCATTGTCTGGTCTGTAGCAACTCCGTACATACCTGAGAACATCCATTTAATATATATCAAATGGCAATTGGACAAAACCGATCAGCGACGAATCACATGGGAAGTCACGGAGGGTCTGCGAGCGGTTGTTTTCCTACCTACTGGTAGAGGTCAGTGAGCAAAAAGGAGGATTTACGTCGTTTCTGTGTCACGCCAATCTTGTGGTGAGTTGATATTAGTTGCCATTTTATAAAATTGTACATAAAATGATTCAAAATTGTTGTCCATTACCTACCTATTTAATATCTCTGTCATCACATGGCCTATTAAGTACGGAGACTGTTTTTTGCAAAGTTAGTCATCTTTGCGATAGAATTATTCCAAAGTTTTTTGAAACTTTCGATATCTCATCTAGCGATTTGACACTGAAACTACCTTACAAAGTCTGCAGCCAGGTAAAACTATTTGTTTGTCAACTCATTTTTTGCGTGGCCGCAATATCATACAATCGAAAGTACTCTTACTATCCGCAAGACATCCACTCACTGATTTTTTAGCACGTTAGTGCCATGAAAACTGATTTCAGGCTCCACGGGAGAAGTTTTAGCCACTGTGGATAGGAAACCTTGTTTGACGTCGAATTTTACTGCGAAACAAAGTAAAATCAGGAATCCCGTCAAAGGGTCGCGAACCAAAGAAGATTGCCAACCACTGATCCAGAAAGTCGACCGAACTAAAATGACAATCCAATTCACAACAAATGAAGCATTTCGTAACGAGTTCGAGTACCGATCGTAGTGCCTGTGGACAAACCATCGAAAACTTTAACTGCTAATCGCAATTTTAGCTAAAGTTTCGAGCTGCATTAACCTCCCAGATAGCACAATGATCGCAACATCCGCAAGGAAGCTGTGTAGGAAGTGGATCAAAAAACCGTTCTACATTCTTGTAATTGATGATGAAACCTATAGTCAATTCAGACAATTGCCGGAATAGAATAACTGAGTCACCGTTAAGTTTACAATTCCCGATAGTTTACGGAAGAAGAAGCTGTCGAAATTCACTAAAAATTCTATGTCTGGCAAGCGATTTGCGGATATGGCACCACATCAGGGAATGTCAGCTAACAAATCTACGAGGACGAATGCCTCGAAATCTCGCAAATGCCCGATACTTACTTTATTTTACCTTCCTGTTTATCGAATGCATTCCGAGCTCAGGAGTCGTCTCTACCTTTCTCGGTCTAGCGGTGCCGCTCTCCAGTTGCGCCTGACACCCGCTGCACTAGCATCCTCGTCAGCAGCGCTCATCCAACGAATGCGGGGTCTGCCTCGAAGTCGTCGGTCTCTGTCTGCTAAATCTTGTTTTCACTGGTCTCTCGCATCCGGCATCCTCGCTACGTGGCCAGCTCATTGTAGTCTGCCGTGTTTTAGTCGCTTCACAATTTACACATCTTTATATACTTGGTATATTTCATGATTCATGTGGCTGCGCCACACTCCTTCGTGTAATATGCCGCCAAGAATTGATCGCAGGATCTTACGCTCGAAAACGCCAAGAGCTCGTTGGTCGCTCTCTTTCTACATCCATCCCAGATAGAAAATTTTGAAGAGATGTCGGCTTGTCGACCTCTCTCTCACAAAAATTCATCCTACTCGAGCCCGAAAAGTAACCCAGATAGAAAATTTTGAAGAGATGTCGGCTTGTCGACCTCTCTCTCACAAAAATTCATCCTACTCGAGCCCGAAAAGTAACTCGAACAAATCCGTACACGAACCTACACATAACCACGCTCGTGCCACCGTACATGTGTGCGATGCGTCGTGAACGTTGCGAAGAGAAATGAAAACTCGAAATAACAGAGCTGCCAGATGTTGTAATGTTCCCGCGACAATCCATACATGTTACATAAAATTTTTAAATATTGCAATTAAAAAGCTGGCAGCACACATGTTACAGATGTGCTATGTGCTGGACAAACTAATTCGCAAAAGGTTTCGTGCGCGGCCGGCTCGTTTTAATTTTCATTTGTTTATATCGCAGTTTTATTCACGCGAATTTCGTTGTTATTAAAAAATACCTGCCGGAAAATTGAACGTGGCCAACAAGGCAAGTGAAAGTGCTTTTATTCAAAATTAAACAGGTGCTGGAAAGAAGAACCTGAAAAGGACGCGAAATTGTTATTTTTATGTGCTACACTAATGAACGGAACGACAATACAATACTGTGGAAATATTGATTTATTTTTAAACTTTTCCTAAACACTTCCGACTTTCGCAGCTGATTTTGTATTCAGGTAATTTAATCATAAAATTTCTATTAAACTACTTATTAAAATGAACAAATATTGATTGATTTTCAGATGGTTTAAGACGTATGCAAGTGTCACCAAGAAGTACCTACGAACAGATTCTTCGGGCATTTATGGTGCTTGGACTTTGAATTTACATCGAAACAGGAAAACCACCTGTATCCAAGGTAGCAACATATATGTTTAATTATTTATGTTACAAATATTGATTACTAGCAGAGGTAGGCACCGCCAATCAGCTTATCGCCAACTTTCTAGACAGCAAATAGTGCGTTCGTTAGGTTTTAAATGTGTTAGCGGTTTCATTAGCTTCCGACTAATAAAAGTGCCGCTAAATAAACTACTAGCTGGTAATTTTTGAAAATAATTACAGAAATAAACTTACGGTTTCTTGCAAAGCGATAAATTTGGCAATTGGTTACTCGCGACGCGAATAAATATGGTCCATACATGATTAATTCTACTATTCCCAAAAATTAATGACTGGAAATTTATTTAGTGGCGCTTATATTTATGGAAAACTAATAAAAGCACTAACATCTTTAAAACTTAGCGAACGCACTATTCGCTAGCTTAAATGTTTGCGGTTAGTTGATTAGCGGTGCCCACCTCTGATTACTAGGCTATCAATCATTGAAATTATTGTTTCCTAACAAAACGTTACCATTTTTTTTTATTATTAATTTTGTCGGTTCTGAATATTAGGACTTATTTGTTCTCCCAACTAGGAATACCAACTTACATTTTACATAATTGTTTCGATAAAATATAATTTATTGCCATTTACTATTAGGTACAATAATAATGTTGTCGTCCATTGTCGTCTAGGCTGCGAAAACTAAATGTTTAATTACTTTGTGTTGTCGCTATATTATAGACTTTATTAGGTGACAAATGAGATTCAAAACAGTTACGTACGGTAGATGCTCCAGTTGTATTTTTAATGGTGGAAACTCGAACTATAATATTAATTTTGAAGATTTTGGTACAAGTGTGATTCTTATTCTTATTCTTATTAATACCATCACAGCCACAATAAAGGATTCCTGGAAATAATTTTAATTATTTCTATTTATAGAAATATTTCAAATTATTTTCTTGTCTGTATTAACATTTGCATAATATCAGTGATATTAAGAACTATTGATTCTAGCAGCCTTCCCCAACAAAGATTCGAACATACCAGGCCGGTATCATACATTGAGGCTAACCAAAAAGTTTCAAAGAAATTATGGTTTTTAAAAATGGGTCAGAAATTTATCCAAATTTACAAAAAATAGTAAGTAACAACATATAAATTAGGTCCTACGACAAAGGCTTTTGTTTAATACAATATTTTAGCATAATTTTTTTTGGCACAATTTCAAATTTTAGAAGTTTGCATTAAATAATTAATATGCAGTATACTGCCGGTGGAAGTATACTTATGTTTACATTTACATTTTGTGAATTTTGATATTTTGATGTTTAATATTAAAAATCGATATGCATTTTTAAAATATGAAGTCAAAACATGGTGTTCATACTAGAAAAACTCTATACTAGAAAAAGGAATATACTATAGCTGTCTATACTAGAAAAAATGGGGACAACTTTCCCACTAAATAGACATTATTTTTTTCTGCGATTCTTGTAAAATATTTTCAAGTCGTATAAAAAATTGATGTAAGGTTTTCAACATTTTCTCAAAGTGGGATAAATAGCAACATCGAAATTAAATAATTTTAGTAAAATCAGTTTTTCAATTTTGAGTGCGATTTTCTCTTTATTGGTTTTTGTAAAATGGGACAGGTATGCAAGCAGCGTCAGTACATGTATATTAAAAATTAATTTAAAATATGCGAAAAAATGTTAATACGCATGTGATTGTTGGTATGATTTAACTTCAGGAAAAAGAATTTAAATGTTTACAATAGAGCCTTTCTATATTTATCGAGATCGATTTCAGAATTTAGTTTATCTTTTTATTTATTACAAAAAGTTTTAATTATTGGAACTGCTACAAGCAGTTCATACTTTTTCTTATTGTGAATTGCGAGTTGAAAGAGCGGAGTTACCTTTCAAAATTGTTTCCAATTTGGTGATGTGGTTTAACGGGGAGCAGTCTATGCAGTTAAGCATCCCGTGTTTTAGATTTAACTGTTCAGATTATTAATATTTTTTGAAACGATGGTTCTACAATTGATGAAGGGACGGTAGGGGAAAGAAATGAAAATTTTTTGGTGAAGGAGGGGAAGAGCGGAAAGGAAAGGAGGGGGGGATATTGGTAGCTATGCTTGACAAGTAGTCATTTTGACTCCTACCTTTTGTCCAATGCTGGAAGGTGCATGAGTCGAACCAAGCTATAATCTGAGATTAAAACCGGATTCGAACCCACAACACCCGCCAGGGCATGATTGTAGAACTATCGTTTCAAAAAATATTAATATATATGTATGACCGCATTTCAAGGTCAAGACTAAAAACTTGAGATTAGTCTGTTCAGTTTAGATTAGAGTCTTTATTTTGGACTTAGACCTGCGGATGGTTTACCTTTTGACGTAGGACTACGTCTTTGTTTATTACACTGGGGCTAGCTCTTTGTAGAAACGAAAATAGAAGTGTAACGTTTGAATGAAAAATTTCAAATGGCTATAAACTACTGAACGAAACTGAACAATTTATATGTCATTGAATAGATAAAAATGAATAGAACTCTAGAACTAATCAAATAAATGGAACCAAATTTGGCATGATTTTAGAAGGCAGGAATTTTTTCTATGGTGTACTGAGACCCATCCGTTTTAACCCTTAAATGTGCAATGTTGCTTTAAAACAATATAGTGAAAAACTTCCCCAAAGTAAATTATGTCTACCGCCTTTAGATAAGTAAGTTTTTTTAAAATGATTTTTTTCAGCGTGCGCATTTAAGGGTTAACAGGGGGGGACTCCAATGCAAACGAAATACAAATTTCTTCATAACTCGAGAACTGATCAAGCAAATGGAATCAAATAAGGTATGTATGGGGTTTGGAGACATGAATTTACTTTATGATGGTTTGAGACCCCACACCCCTGTGGTAGGATAAGGACTCTCTTACAAATAAAACAGAAATTTTTGCGCTTGTGTCATATAATCTGCTATGTAACAAGCGGTAAGCTGTGAAAGTAAACTAGTAAAACCTTCTCGGAGCAAGAGACAGTGAATCAACGCCGCTAACTTACGTGCATTCATGTCAAAATAGAAGGACATTCGAATGGCTCCCCATATTTGCGATGAACGTGCTTTGGCTTTGACGTTATTTTTAACCAATGGTCCTTTTAAAGGCGACAAGCGGGTTAAAGTAAGATTATTGAAATATGTCAAGCTACGCATAATCATATTTAATACAATAATCTGTGTGCTGTTTATTCATTACTATTTTAACCTTTATGATGCACATTAATAATTTTCAAAAGAAATCTCTATGTCTCAATGGTTGCAGGCGTTGTATTTATGAACCCCCTCCACATGTTTTCATAGCCACCATTGCATTCAATGACGAATTGGATCTGAAAAATAAGCTTTTTTGTCTTTTAAACATTTAGTGTAATTGATCTTGAATGGACCTATTTAGCGCTTTTTAACACCACCACTCACACTCCTGCTTAATTTACTCTTCATTTATAAATAATATATGGTGATGTTACTATTTGTTGGAAAGTACCACCTTTTTTCTACATTATCAGTACTTTAAAAATGTATAATTGATGAAACTTTTATTAAATATATCGTTTTTTGCCAAAGCCTTTTTTTGATCTTGAATGGACCCAACATGATCTTGAATGGACCTATTTTTGATTTTTGAATGGACCTAAATTAGGATTGTCATAGTTTCTTCCATGTAAATGAACAAAATAATAACAAAGATTTTTTTTTAATAGTACAACTATATTACTGTTATTTATTAATAGGACACAAGGTTGAACAGCTTTTACCTTTCTTATACTCTGTCGGTTGAAAAATCTAAGTCTAAGTCGGTTGAAAAATATGAAATCGGTCACAGTAGCCGAGGGTCTTGTTTTTATGTCAACCCAACAATTGAACAATGTTTCAGTGACTTGATATATGTTGTGTATGTATCTGTGTGTGACATTTGTATATTGGAAATTTATTATTACCTGTTGTTCAGATATGGTTGAAACGATTTCCACGTCATAAAAAAATTATCTCGCCTATTAGTTTCAAAAATTTAAAACATTCATTAAAAATATGTAATGTAAGTTGTATTATACGCAGTTTATCAAGTACAGCGGGGTTCGAGTTTTTGTTTAGTGACTACATATTTCGAAAGGTAAGATTTTTACTGACGTAGGACTACGTCTTACTGCAAAGTATCTAAAGGTTTGCGGCAGCCCCTGTCGAACATTTTGAATATAAAACCGTTGCAATCGTGAAAAATTCGTTAATTAGTGGTAATTATTCAATTTTTGACACATTTATATGCAATTTTTTCAGTTAAAAAATGGTCTATATTTTGCCACGGTTTCGATTTTGGCAACATAGGCGACACGCATTTGTTGTCAAATTCGAAATCATACTGTAAATGGTGCTTGAAAAAATTAGACTTGGTAATTCTACTAAGTTTAAAGGTAAGGTTAGATACTAGATTTTAATTTTAAATGATAGTCGATGAAGAACTGTACCAGATAGAAAATAGGAAGTTTCAAAAATGAATATTTTAGATCTTAGAGTCATTCAATTTCGGTGGACAAGGAGATATTAATTTTGTCACAAGTCAGAGGGGAGATGTGCTTAAAGAAAACTTTACATCCCCCAAGAAAAAAACAGGGGGTTGTGTATAAGATACGACCACGGATGACGTAGTACAACGTTAGTCCGGTTGCATGATTTTGAATATTTTTCTAAACTGATTTTTAATCTATCTGTCAATCGACCAAAAGGTGATGTGAAGTCAACCTGCTTACTTATCGCTGGAATATAAGGCCTTTGCAAAATATTTTTTAAGTTTTTGTCACCCCCCCCCCCCCCCTTTTGGAAATTGGCTACAAAAAAATTTGTAGGATATGAGTATAAAATCAATTGTCCGTGGGCTCTAACGCCTGAAAAACTCGAAAAATGAGTGTGCTTAACACTTGTAGCACAAAACAGAAAGGGAAATTCGAAAAATGGAGTTTCCGAAAATCGTCCAAAAAAATTCTCTCGTTTTTGTCTTCTTTTCGTACATTTTTGCATGGAAAATAATAACGTATATTAAAAGCAAGAACAGATTTGGTTTTCACGCTTAAACTTTAAATAAAAATGCCCAAACCCATGTTTTTGCTCGATTGAAAAATTCACTTTGTCTTTTTTCTCGTCCCCCCTCCTCCCCCTCAGTGGCCCAACACCGGAAGGACAAAAACTTTATAAAATATTTGTAATGGCCTAATTTTACTTTATTCTGAGTCTCATTATTTTAACTAAACTATTTAGAAAATTATCAAATACATTATTATTTTTTTAGCCATATCCAGTTCGAAAACGGTCCTGATATTGATCCAAATTTTATATTTTTTGCACCATATCATTATCCAGGCCTTTACCTAATTTATAAATCCTCCATTGACGCACAGAGGATTTTATTGCCAAACCGGGTAATTTTGTAGGTCGGTTGGGCATCACAAAGTTTCACGAGGGTGAGGAGGTTGGCGTTTTCGGTCAGCGCGCTAAAGGTGTTTAAACTATTTCTCATCTGAGTTTTGTCAAAACTTAAACTTACAGCAAAACTTTTTGATGTATTTATATGGAAAATACAGGACAATATTTGTTCATGAAAAAAAAATTTGATTCCAACCATTTTTTACGATGTTGCCCGTCGAAAGTTAAGCAGGGATAACCACTTTAAATAGAGTTTGAAATATTAGCTTCGTAACTCATTACGAAGTTCCAATATTAGGGTTTCCTATACAATAAAGCTATAGAGTAAGGAGGGGTAAAAGTGAAATTCAATGATTTATCGGTGCAGATTCCGAGTAAATTTTCTACATTGGCAGGGATGGGTGACTACTTTGACAGCTTGAATCTAACGTAAACTTTGGTTGCTTACGAAGCATAGTTGCTGAGTTATGTGCAAATGTTATTTTAGTGCAGTTTTGATGTAATTTTTCGTTATACGGCAAATACGATATCAACAGGAGGATATTATTTGTTGAAAATTTGTAGCAGCGTTTTACATCACTCACTTATCTGTTTTGAAAATATGGCGAAAATAATTTACAAAATATATTTCGCTTTTCCGTAATTTCCGTAATCTAACCCCGTCAAGCGCCTAGCGGGGTAAAAGTTCGATTCACGACGGGGCAAAAGTTCGAATCATGGACGAGGCAAAAATGTATAGCTAATTATATACAGCTTTAGGCACTATATTACTGATACTAGAAATGAAAGATCTGCAGAAAACTGTGTGCTCAACAGATGTTGGCCGAAGAAAAACAATGTGTTTCCGCTGATGAAACAAAAAACAAACGTTTGGAAAAGTTTCGATATAACGGAGGCTGCAATGCACCAGCCCAAAATAGTAAAGGTGCAAATTGAGAATATTTCTTACCGAAATATAACGCAGATTGAAGATAATATGGTTTTGTTAGATACTGCTGAGGTAATTTCATGGATTCTAGCTTCGAACTTTTGGCCCGCGATATTCGCACTTTTACCCCACTAGCGCACAATTGGCACTTGATCAGAAGAAAGAAGAATTTATTTAGTAAAACACTATTACCGCAGATCATTTATAGTTGAATGTGAAGACATTGAGTTACTCCATCACTATAAAATATATTATGTTGTTCTCCTAAAAATAAAAAATAAGAAAACTTATCCAATTTAATTTTACTATGTGTATTTTATTCACGACAGATACGTATTGCGCCTACGACTTGCAGGCTTCCTTAGTGTCTGTTTTCGAACTTCGAAAACAGACACTGAGGAAGCCTGCAAGTCATAGGCGAAATACGTATCTGTCGTGAATAAAATACACATACTAGAATTAAATTGGATAAGTTTTCTTATTTTTTATTTTTAGGTTTCGTATTCTACTAAGACGCTCCAAAAACTCCAGTCAATTATGTTGTTGTCCTTCTTTGTATCTCACGAAAATTGATGACAACTTCAAACATCCCACTTATGCCCCGCCCTACTCTATATAAATCTTCGGAATTGTATTCTCAAATAACTTCTTTCATTCTTCTGTGCATTACTTTTAATGATACAAGAATTGTCCCGTTTAGCATTGGGGATTTGGGATTTTTTTACATAGGGCGAACAAATTGGGAAAATTTTACTCTACTTATATAGATTACCAAAAGTGCTTAAAATACGTAAAATCCAATTGAAAAACTTAAGTGTAACTGGTTTTCTGCCAAAAGCAAATGACGCAAAAATAGCTCTTTTTTTAAGGGGCTTAGTACCTTTTACACCATATTTTTTGCCTTATTTCAAATATTTTTTCTCGATAACGCGAAAGACAAATTGAATCGGGTTTTTTGCATTCGAAACATTGCATTTTATACAAATATTTGCAATTTTGTTTTCATAAGGGAACCTCCATTGGCGTAGCTAGAAGGGGTGCCTGGGGTACCAGGCCCCCTCCAGAAATTTTCCTCATTGGAATTGGAAACCGGGAAAAAACTCAGTGTATATGTTCCCGCTGTGTAGGTATTTTCTTTTTCAAGCTGTTTCAAGCGTTCGTCTCCATTCAACTACATCTTGGACCACTCGTCGCAAATCACTTTCGACCTGGTCGAGCCATCTTGCACGTTGAGCCTCCCTGTTCCTGATGCTGGTGCAGTTGTTAACAAGAACTGTTTTCGTCGCACTGTAGCCTACTGACTTTCGCCAGATGACGATGGCAATCTCTCCAAACAGTGCTTATAGCTCATGATTCATACGTCTCCGTTGCTCTCCGCTTTCAGTTTGTACTCCGCCAAATATCGTCCGCAGTACCTTCCGATCGAGCATAGCGTATGCCTAGCGTTTTTTGAACGGCAAAGGAAGTCTAATTTCCCGCTTAAATGTGCAACTAGATCCCCTTACTAGTGTTGTTGTCCGTGTGCACCAGCAATCCCAAATACACGAACCCATCTGCCACTTCTAGTTCGTCGCCATCAATAGTAGTCTTGGCCGCATTTATGTTTAGAACACTCATTGTTGATTCCGATTTCATTGGACCACCCCTTCAAGTGCGATGTTGAATAGCATGCAAAATAAGCCGTCACCTTGTCCCAACTTTCGCCGCGTCTGCCATAGCTGGTCTCGATCGACTGTATCGTAGGTTGCTTTGAAATTAATAAAGATGTGATGCGCGGACCGGTTGTACTCCCGACATTTCTGGTAATTGCGCGGATCCTCATCAAGCCCGCCTGGTATTTCCCTACAAAACCTTGTGCTATCGGTGTCAGCCAGAGTAACAAGATCATTATCAAAAATTTTTTGAAAGGCACCCCCTAGGCCCCCTCCAGGGAAATTTGCTAGCTACGCCAATGGGAACCTCTTCCCCTTGCCCCTACGGCTCCTCGAAGATGGTCGTTCAAAAAAACCATGAATTGCGGTACCATTGATTGGCGCTGGGGGGCTTATCCGAATTGAAAAATTCTAAAACGGCATGAAAGTATATTAAATTATCTCGTGTTTGATCCATCCTTTTTTAGAATTCGAACACAGTACAAAATGGCGGACATTGAAACTTAAAAGTATGGTTTTTAAGCAAAAAAATTGACTTTAAACATTTCTAAAAAATACAAAAATTACAATATCAAGAAAAGGATGGGTCAAACACTAGATAATTTTGTTGGCTTTCAAACAAAAAAAGAATCGCGAGAATTGCTTGAGCCGTTCTTGAGATATTTATGGTACCGACTTTCAAAACCTGGTTTCGAGAAAAACGGCGTTGAAGTTTTTACTCGTTGTTTAATCGCTCCAGACATGCGCGGTACAAATAGCTGTAACTTTGTCAATTTTTGGAATTCATGCAAACGACTTCAAACACATATGATCAAAATGTTAATCGGATTTATACCCATTCATTACATGTGATCAAACAGTTCATCAAAAACGGTTCATCCCACCACCTTTTGGCAATTGGATAAACCAGCAGGTTATTTTCATTTTTTCCCGAAAAGAAATCTTGCAATTTTGATTTTAACTCAATTCTTTAATTTCGATGTGCGTTAATAAAGTTCGGATTAGTTTTTATTTTGCACATAGAAATTTCGCATAAAAAGATGAATTTGAATTGAAAAGAAAAAATTAACTCATAGGAAAATAATAATTCAAGCGTAAACGACCAATTAAGCCAAATATATAATTAAGAAATAGAAATTAACCAGATATTTCGCGTCTGGATTTTTTCGAAATGCACCTGGAAATACCTGAAAATGTCAAAGAATTTAATTTCCGCTGGATAATCGACACCCTGTAAAAATGTTCTTATAACTCGAGAGCTAATCAAGCAAATGGGACCAAATTTGGTTTGTGGGGGTTTTAAGAGGCAGGATTTTTTTCTATAGCGAATTATAACCCCTCCCCCATTAAAAGGGTGAGCTGCCATACAAATGAAATACATATTTCCTCATGTCTCGAGAACTAATCAAGCAAATGGAATCTATTAAACTTATCGAGCAATACGGAGGGAAAAGTAGACTCAACCTCCAGCTTGAATGCGTCGTTGAATCTCCTTACATAGATATTATTGTCGCCGGTGACAAGGAATATGTGTGGCAAATATGGTAGAGAATGGTCAAGGCGTTCTGGAGTTATGGAGGAACATACAAACAAACATACAAAAAAACCAACTTACGTTCACTTTTATATGTATATATAGATGGAAAATATTGAGTCCCTCAGACTTCCTCCGGGCGTTCAATTAAGACGAATCGATGCATCTAATTCTCGAGGTAAATAAATTATATAATTCCGTGGAACTTATTATAACTAATTTATTTCAGCATTTCTAAATCTCAATACGCCATCACCACCACCATCTGTAGTCGCAGATCGCGAAAACCATCATTTGCAAGCTGTTTTGAGCAAATTAAATGAAATTGGTGAGTAAAATTTTTGTAAAAATAATAATGAAATAACATATAAATTTGTTAATAAGGCCATTGCAAATCATGTTTAAAGTTTTTGTCACCCCCCCCCCCCCCCTTGAAAATTGGCTTGAAAAATCAGGGGGCAAAAAATAATTTGTACGATATGAGTCAAATTTCTTTTTATAAAATCAATTGTCTGTGGGCTCTACAGTCTGAAAAACTCGAAAAATGACTAATCTCAAGATTTTAGTCTTGACCTTTGGAATGAGGTCATACATATATTTAATATTTTTTTGAAACGATGGTTCTACAATTGATGAAGGGACGGTAGGGGAAAGAAATGAAAATTTTTTTTTGGTGAAGGAGGGGGAAGAGCGGAAAGGAAGGGGGGGGGGGGGGGTATTGGTAGCTATGCTTGACAAGTAGTCATTTTGACTCCTGCCTTTTGTCCAATGCTGGAAGGTGCATGAGTCGAACCAAAAAAAAATTTTCATTTCTTTCCCCTACCGTCCCTTCATCAATTGTAGAACCATCGTTTCAAAAAAATATTCGAAAAATGAGTCTCCGAGTTGAATTAACGCTTCTAGCACGAAACAGAAATGGAAATTCGATCAATGGAATTTCCGAAAATCGTCCAAAAAAATTTTCTTCGTTTTTGTCTTTTTTCGTATATTTTTGCATAGAAAATAATAACGTATATATTCTAAGCAAGAATATATTCGGTTTTCACGTTTAAACCTTAAATAAAAATTCTTAAAATCCATGTTTTTTTTGCTCGATTAAAAAATTCACTTTGTTTTTTTTTTCGCCCCCCCCCCTTCAGTGGCCGAACACCGGATATAAAATATATAAATATATTTATAAAATATTTGTAATGGACTAATAAGAATAGTAAAAATAAATAAATAATACAAAAAGGAAAATAAAATAGGGAAAATGAAAATGAAACAAAATAATAATGGAAATAATAATAAAAAGAATAATAACAAAACAATAAATTATAATAATAATACTTTTACTTGTAGATGGAAAGTTCGACGCGATCGGCAAACAGTTCGATGTTATTTCGCTGAAAATAAACGATGTAGAAAATGCTATGAAAACGATCGATAGAAAAATAGATACTCTGGCGTACGCAGTGGCAGTTAACAAAAGGCTGACGGAGACTGCTAATAAAGCAATAGATATTATAAAAAATAAGCTACCATCGATAACATCCGAATCGTTGAAGCTTCCAATTCCTGACGACAATGGGCTTCAGGAATTGGAAGAGAAGGCCAAAGACCCAGAAGGGGCGATGCAGATAGCAACAACGTTTGCTAATCTCAGCAGTAAATCGCCATACGAGCTTTTACGGGTAGCAGTACAAAACTTGTTTCAAAATACCACACGGTATACGTATACTGGGAGAATCTCGTTTAACGCGAAGCACAAGGAAAGTTCGCTACCAGCGAATGAATTAAAGTTAACAAAAATTTTGCTGGGTAAGCTTTAATACAGTATATCTAGATTGTGTGTGTGTGTGTGTGTGTGTGTGTGTGTGTGTGTGTGTGTGTGTGTGTGTGTGTGTGTGTGTGTGTGTGTGTGTGTGTGTGTGTGTGGGTGTGGGTGTGGGTGTGGGTGTGGGTGTGGGTGTGTGGGTGTGGGCGTGGGTGTGTGGGTGTAGGTGTGGGTGTAGGTGTGGGTGTGGGTGTGGGTGTGTGGGTGTGGGTGTGGGTGTGTGTGCGTGTGTGCGTGTGTGTGTGTGTGAATGTAGGTGGGTGTGGGCGTGTAGGTGGGTTTGTGGGTGTGGGTGTGGGTGTGGGGGTGTGGGTGTGGGTGTGTGCAAGCATGTACCTTAATGGCTCAAATTTTTATTTTTAGATACGGTTGTTTCGAAATTTTCGGTTGACAAAATAACTGCGACACAGGAATACGTCAAGGCTCTCAATAATTTTAACGAGGCGATGGCATTAAAGAAAAAGCGACACAACCAAGATGTCAGAGACGTCTGAATTAATATTTACTTTTTCCAAAAATTTTTTAAAAATGTAAAAAAAAATTCAAAAAAAAAAAACAAAAAAAAAATATATCTATACCTATAAAAAAGGATTTCTGTCTGTCTGTCCTGTGTTCCTTATAGAATCAAAAACTACTGAACCAATCGGCGTGAAAATTTGCATGTAGAGGTCTTTGGGGCCAGGAAAGGTTTTAGTGATGGTTAGAGACCCCTCCCCCCACTAAGAGAGGGGGCTCCCATACAAATGAAACACAAATTTCTGCATAACTCGAGAACTAATCAAGCAAATAGAACCAAATTTGGCATGTGGGTGTTTTCGGTGACAAGAATTTATTCTAGGGTAATTTGAGACCCCTCCCCTCTTTATAAGGGGAATTATAACTCCTCTCCCCTTTAAGAGGGGGGGTTTCCATACAAATTTCCTCATAACTCGAGAACTAATCAAGCAAATGGAACCAAATTTGGCATGTGTGTGTTTTTGAAGACAAATTTTTTTTCTATGATGAATTGGGACCCCTCCCCACTTTAAGAGGGGGGGGGGCTCCCATACAAACGAAATACAAATTTCCTTATAACTCGAGAGCTAATCCAGCAAATGGAACCAAATTTGGCATGTAGGTGTTTTTGGAGGCAAGAATGTTTTCTATGATGAAAAAGAGCCTCTTCCCACTTTAGGAGGGGGGGCTCCTATACAAATGAAATACAAATTTCCTCATAACTCGAGAACTAATCAAGCAAATAGAACAACATTTGGCATGTGGGTGTTTTTATTGGTGACAAGAATTTATTCTATGGTGAATTGAGACCCCTCCCCTCTTTATAAGAGGAATTATAACTCCTCTCCCCTTTAAGAGGGGGGACTTCCATACAAATTTCCTCAAAACTCGAGAACTAATCAAGCAAATGCAACCAAATTTGGCATGTGAAGGTTTTCGAGAGCAAGAAAATTTTCTATGGTGAATTAGGACCCCTCCCCACTTTAAGAGGAGGGGCTCCTGTACAAATGAAATACAAATTTCCTCATAACTCGAGAACTAATCAAGCGAATTGAACCAAATTTGGCATGTGTGTGTTTTTGGAGACAATTTTTTTTTCAATGATGAATTGGGACCCCTCCCCACTTTAGGAGGGGGGGTCCTATACAAACGAAATACAAATTTCCTCATAACTCGAGAACTAATCCAGCAAATGGAACCAAATTTGGCGTGTAGGTGTTTTTGGAGGCAAAAATTTTTTCTGTGATGAATTAGGACCTCTTCCCACATTAGGAGGGGGGGCTCCAATACAAATGAAATACAAATTTCCCCATAACTCGAGAACTAATCAAGCAAATAGAACCAAATTCGGCATGTGGAGGTTTTTGGAGGCAAAAATATTTTCTACGGTGAATTAGGATCCTTCCACACTTCAAGAGGGGGGGCTTCTACACAAATGAAATACAAATTTCCTCATAATTCGAGAACTAATCAAGCAAATGGAACCATATTTGGCATGTGGGTGTTTTTGGAGGCAACCATTTTTCCCATGATGAGTTAGGACTTCTTACCTTTTTAGGAGGGGGGGGGGGCTCCCATTCAAACGAAATACAAATTTGCTCATAACTTTAGAACTAACCAAGCAAATGGAACCAAATTTGGCATGTGAGAGTTTTAGATGGCAGAATTTTTTTTCTGTGGTGTATTACGACCCCTTTCCCTTTTAAGAGGGTGGGCTCCCATACAAATGAAATACAAATTTCCTTATAATTTGAGTACTAATCAAGCAAATAGAACCAAATTTGGCATGTGGGAGATTTTGGAGTTCTGAATTTATTTTATGATAATTAGAGACCTCTCACCCCTGTGGTAGGGGGATATGAACTCTCATACAAATAAAACAGAAATTTTTGCGAAACTCAAAAACTAATCCAACTCGAGAAATTCGAGACTCTTCCATAAAACATTAATCAATAACAAGACCACAAAAACTATCTATAGTAACACTAGATCATTCAGGCTGAGCCGGTCGCGAGTGTTGCCGGTGACCCGCCGTCGGAAGCGCCGCCCACTGGGGGGCTTGCAAAACTCGAGATAGTGACAAAGATCATCCGAGATTCATGATTTATGTACAACACAGGTTAATTTGTGGCAATACGAAGTTTGTCGGGTCAGCTAGTATATATATAAATAAAAAAAAATTAAAATAAATCTAAAACATGCTTATTGAAATGGAAAAACATTTTCCACATTGATGACATGACTTACTTTCTTAAGTGGCTTGTCGTCCTAAGACAATGCCTGTTGAACAAGGTTTTTATAGTTAACTCGGTTGCGGGCTCTCGCTATCCAATTCCTTGGACACCAAGTACTCTTCGCCAGATCTCACTCTACCTGGTCTAAATATCTTGCTTGCTACCCCCTTGGTCGTCTTGTTCCTACCGAATTGGAGGCCTACACCATTTTTGCAGGGATGTTGTCCGGCATTCTAGCAACATGTTCTGCCCTTCGTATTCGTCGAGCTTTATCAACCTTTTGGATACTGTATTGCATTGTCCATGTTTCATGCCCGTAGAGAACAACAGGTCTAATAAGCGTCTTGTACAGGATACACTTTGTATGGTGGCTCAGTCTGCTCGACCGCAATTGCTTGTGAAGCTCATAAATAAGCACTTCAAAGCTTGGTCAACTTATAACTGGTACGGTTATAACTGTCCTTGGCGATGGCTGCGGTTTCACATTAGACCAATATACACTAACTATAAGAGTGACCTTTTTATACTATCAAGGTATAATTCAACATGAAAGATGTCAACTCCCTATGCCGATCCCTTTATTTCGAGAATACATATGCCAAGTTTAGTGAAGAATCGTCTAGCCCAGTGTTTCCTAAATCCCAGCGTTCAAAAATTTATCTTACGGCAAAATAGTACAGCCCGGACTCGATTATCCGTGTGATCACTTTTATTTTCAGCCCGGATAATCGAATTATATTTTTGGTACTAAAATTTTTTTGAGTGTCATGTTTTTTGACTTGTCATAAATGTGTCAGGTGTCATAAATCTATTTCAAGTATTGATAAATCTCCCCTAAAGCTATAAAATTCCTTTCTTACGATTTTTTTCACTGTTGAATTTTATCTTTGGTACAATTTTTTTTGTATGCCATACTTTTTTCTTTTTTCTTTTCTTTTCAACGACGTATAGCAGTCGGCTTTTACTTTTCTGTTGGGGAAGAATAAATGCTTAATGCGAGAAATGAAGATTCAGGCAAACTGAAAATTCTTGATATTAGGCCAAAAATATAGACTTAGCGAAGGTGAGAGTCGAACTCACAGCTCCCAATCTTTAGTTGAGCGTGTTGTTTAACCAATTACACCACTAAGCCGTCTATACTCTGTGGTCTTATATCAAGGTTTTGTTATGACGCTTGCCTGATTCTATCATTCATTCGCACATTTATCCAGCGCGAATATATTTTTGTTGACTGTATGTGTTGCGACCGCACAGATTGATAGACATATTAGATAGATTGATAGAGCTATTCAGGCAAGCGTCATAACAAAACCTTGATATAACACCACAGAGTATAGACGGCTTAGTGGTGTAATTGGTTAAACAACACGCTCAACTAGAGATTGGGAGCTGTGAGTTCGACTCTCACCTTCGCTAAGTCTATATTTTTGGCCTAATATCAAGAATTTTCAGTTTGCCTGAATCTTCATTTCTCGCATTAAGCATTTATTCTTCCCCAACAGACATATTTTTTTCTTTTAGGTATCATAAATGTTTTCTATTATTGAATAATTTACCCTAAAGTGAGACAACTCCTTTCTTTAATTTTTTTTTCCATGTGTGGACTCATCACTGATGATGATGATGATGATTATTTTAATGATGATCATGATGAGCGTGATGATGATGATGGTTTTTTTTCGATGATGATCAAAATAAAGAGGATGATGTTTAAAATGAAGATCATGATGATGATGGTTTTGATGATGATGATGATGATTTTGTTGAGGATGATGATGTTGATGATGATGATGATGATGATGATGATGATGTTGATGATAATTATGATGATGATGATGATGAATTAGGAATCATACCACGCAACAATTTGAAAATTAAAAATTGATACTATTATCTGCATTACTCGCTGATAAAAATGTATAGGAAAGGAATTTTATACATTTATGTAGAAGAATCAGTATTTGTCATGCTAGAATCATTATCTAACGTTAAAACTATGACTTTTTTGGGTAAAATAAATTATTTAAAATAAATGTTTTTTTCCACCCGGATAATCGAGTCTAAAAACCCGGATGAACGAATCCCCGGTTAAACGAATCCCCGGATAATCGAGTCCGATCTGTATACGAAATTCTGCTAGGGGGTTCGCGAACCAGAAAAGGTTGGGAATCACTGGTGTAGGCGTTCGTAAAATGAGGTAACATTGACCATCGGGGTAGCATTGATCAGTAGACACTTCTCATGAATGAGTGAAAAACAACTTCTGCCAACTTTCCTGAACTGATCAATGTTACCCCGTTTTACGATACATATATTGACGTTTAAATAGATAAATAATAAGTAATATATGATTTAGACCGTAAAGATGTTTGTTTATTAGCACTGATTCAACAAGTTAGATATAATAATACTGTTTTTAAACCTATTCAATATTTATTTGTTAACTAATATTTATTATTAATTTAATTTGTATGCAACACTACGATAAATCCAAAAATTTTATCAAATTGAATACATAATACTTTTGATACACCATTAGCATCTAAAACTACAGTATCTGGTTCAAGGGTAATTTTAGCCGAGTGGAATATTCCAATTGTTGTTGATTTTAATTCTTTATCAAATAATGGTATCAGATCAGATACTTTTTTGCATTTGATTTTAAACTCATTTCTATTTTTCGTAATGTTTTGAACTTCATAAACATGATCATTTGCAAATATATATCTATCATTTGAATGATCAGATATAATGGAATTATATTGGTTTGTGATGATACTATAATTTTCCCCGGATTGCTTGAAAAGTTTTTGTTTACTTTTAGTTTCAAACTTTAAATGCTCTCCAAGACGATTCTTGAATTGTTGAAGAGGATTTGGGGCTTTTTTAATGTAATGCAGCATGATTTGCAGATAATTTTCAAATGGAAAGGCGGAAAATGCATCTAAGTTGCCATGTAAAAGACAATCGTCCGACAAATGCTCCGAGCACAAGTGAAAGTTATAAACATAATATTGTTCTCCATAATAATTTTTAAACTGTTGTCCAAATAATTGGAGCAATGATTTAGCTTTAGCATTTTGTGTTTTATGCCACGTAGGGTGACATAAAATTCGAATAGCTGAAACGAGGAGCAAGAAGTGGTTGTAATACGGTTGTTTGACTACACTATGAAAGAGAAAAGGACCCAAATACAGAAGCATTAATCGCAGCTCGGTAGCCTTATAAAATTTTAATTCTGTCAATGGTCTTGGAGACCTGACAAAATCGCTGCATATCTGTCGTTTTACACAGTTGATTCTTCGGTCTATTTCCTGTTTAGCAGTTATTGGTAAGGAATAGGCTTTGTTTGAACTTTCTGTCCAAAGCTTCAATAGAGTTCTAAAAACCCCCAGCAGAACATTGTGCATATAATCTATAGGAATGGCAGATATACATCCTATGTTGATAGTTGCAAGCGGTGGCAATTTATCTGTGTTCAAGTGGTGGCCATCCGCTAGATTCAAAAATGTAGTATCATTTCTAAGTTCACCTTCAGTGCTGGTAAATACTGTACGATGATTGATGCTACGTCCTATCGTTGTACACTTTGGACAACCGTTTAATGCATTTGCCGCCTTAATATCCATAACGAATGCTTTTGCTTGTGCGTCCATTATGAACGCCGAAACATTGATTGTTACGTGATCATCATCATGTTCAAAACCTTCTCTTACTAATATCTCCAACTCAGTGACGAATTCGCGTAAGTATACATGAACATTAAAAGGTTTCCCAACACCGTGGTAAACAGCAACCGGCAGTACATCCGGATAAGAAGTTATTTTTACAAGAATAGGCCAGAATGTGCTACGAGAACTTTTTGTCAGTGGAATGCCATCAATTCCGAATTGTAAGCTCAAATGCCTTGTATTATGCGTATGGCGCCTCAAAATATGTTGTAACATAATTTTTATCCCAAAATAGCAAAAATCACCGCCTCCCATTTTTTCGATAGTAACGTTGGGCATTCTCGCAGCTGCTTTGAGAGTTTTAATATTTCTTGGCAATTGTGGGAAATAATTATCTTTGAACCACGCAAGAAGATCATTTGTTGCGGTCTCCGATATATTGTATTGTAACTGCCATTCCAAGATTTTTTGGCCCACATCGGGGTTGTCTTTTGCGTTTTGAAAGAATCCTTCCTCAACGTCACTATCATCAGAAGCGAAACGGGTTGTATCTTCCAATAATTCGAATGATGTTTCCATGTTGTCGAAGTGTTCTTGGATTGTTGATGACGTGCTGGGTATTTGCAAATCAACATTTTGCGCTCCTGCAGAATCGGCTATTGCTGAAGTATTTGGGCTACGGGATCGTGCTCTTTGAACTCCGGCAATCCTATAACTCACATCTACCTCCCGCATGTCTCTACGATACTTAGTTGATCTGGACATTATAGTTAACGGTGTCAATAAAAAGATTTTACTAGGTTATTATAGATTTAACACTCCAACTGAATTAACTCTTAAAATAAAAGGTTTGATTATTTATCCCTCTACTAGGTATACATTACAGGCAAATAAGGTAAAAATTACATTAGGTAAAAAAATATTTTTTGTTTGTGTAGGTAATCATTACGAGCATGAAATTTATAATATGCACACTAAGCATTTTGAACCGAAAAATTTCAGTGATGCCAAACGTTACTGCAGATCCACAAACATTGATATCCATCACTGAAATTTTTACCGAATGTTCAGCAGTTCTAATTTCGTCCAAAAATTGCGGTATTCGGTAAAACATGTTAAGTGTGCAACCATAAATACACGTATGCATGACCTTGAAATGGACAAACATGCTTTTTAATTTTAATGATGTTCTCCGTTCTAACTCACGCAGCTTTGCATATACGAAAATCTTGTACATGAGATCAAAGAACAGCTACAGATTGCTCATATTGGTTTCCACCAAATTTCCAATTTTCGTGACAACCTTTGCACATAGCACTGATTAAGAAATTATTATGCTGCTTGGTTGATTAATTTTGGTAAAATTAAAAAACTTTTATTTGAATTACGTAACGTTTCTGCTTACACGTTGTCAGACATTGTTCTCCAACTTTTCCTGATGGGTTAGCTTTTGCATAGTTAGGGTTAATTCAATTCTGTAATCTACATCTGTGATTATTTTCAGTGGTATCACTTCGAAGGCTTAATTACAAAAAGGACTATCGATTTTCATGCAATGAATCTAAGGAGAATTTTCGAAAATCATGGCGACAGGCCCCACTTGTCTCATATATCGGGGCAAGTGGGACCTATATTTAAATTTGATTAAAAAGCACAAAATAACAGAAAATTGTGTATGGTAATATAGATCAACACGCGACTCTCGGAAAAGTTAACTCTCTAAAAAGTTAATTGTTCAGAAAAGTTAAGCGAATATCAGCTCTCATGCAACGCTCTAAAAAGTTAATTTTTACCTTAACTTTTCTGAGAGTTCTAATTTATTGGTTGTCCAAGCGTTCGTACACACACGTATGTATACCTTCTATCTTTATTTCTTACTTTTCGTTTTATTATTTCGTAGCGTATTGAACTATTTGCTAGTTACACATAGTTACTTCAGGATTATTGATAACATACTGGAAAAGCGCAAACTCAGATTGAATTTTAAATGCAAAAGAAGGAACAGCAAGAAACTAAAAATAAGTTCGAACATTATCAAAACGTAGTCCCAGACTATACGAAAAAAACAAAAGTAAACTAGTGTAACCGACTATTTTAAACTTACTGAAAGGAACTAAGTATTATTTCGTAAAGATCTTGCTACATTTCTTTTCATTACAATTTCAAAATACATAAAAATGTGTATCCTACATCCCGGAGTGCATTTTTCGCTTTTGTATTTATCATTTTCAATGATTTTTAGGACTACTCAGAAAAGTTAATATTTCGGAAAAGTTAATCGACCCATTCCCCAATCGATTAACTTTTCCGAGAGTTTACTGTACTTGGTTTCCCTAATTTAAAAAAAAGTAAATAAAAAATATATACACAAACATTTCGAATTTTGAACCGCACTAATGAAACTGATGCGCCCTAAGAATGCGCATCATAAACGAACAACCGCAACGACGACACTGGTTAACCGCCGCTGCTACGTAAAAGAGGTTTTCAGTTGTATTTGTTTTGATCAAGTCCGCTTCAACCGCCAGCCAGCAGCAGCGGATTTACTTCAAAACAAATACAATCAAAACGCGCTCCCGGCTTCGTGGTCCCGTCGCCGGGCACAGCAAGCCACCGACTCGTTCAATTTACATCGATCCGACTAAAGGAATTTACATCGATCCGAACAAAGGTGTTCGTGTCGGGTTCGAGCGGACGCGACAAACGACCGACTTGTTCGATCTACATGGATCCGACTAAAGCTGTTCGAGTCGGGTTCGAGCGGATGAACCTTCAACCCGACAGTTCCGACATTTTTGTTGCAAAATAGCCCGACAATGGATTCGAAACGGGTCGACATGTCGACTCGATGTTGAGTTGACAAGCAGAACTGTGGAGTTGATGTCGACTTGATATCGGGTCGAAAATTCTTACAGGGAACTCGAACAAATCCGTACACGAACCTACACATAACCACGCTCGTGCCACCGTACATGTGTGCGATGCGTCGTGAACGTTGCGAAGAGAAATGAAAACTCGAAATAACAGAGCTGCCAGATGTTGTAATGTTCCCGCGACAATCCATACATGTTACATAAAATTTTTAAATATTGCAATTAAAAAGCTGGCAGCACACATGTTACAGATGTGCTATGTGCTGGACAAACTAATTCGCAAAAGGTTTCGTGCGCGGCCGGCTCGTTTTAATTTTCATTTGTTTATATCGCAGTTTTATTCACGCGAATTTCGTTGTTATTAAAAAATACCTGCCGGAAAATTGAACGTGGCCAACAAGGCAAGTGAAAGTGCTTTTATTCAAAATTAAACAGGTGCTGGAAAGAAGAACCTGAAAAGGACGCGAAATTGTTATTTTTATGTGCTACACTAATGAACGGAACGACAATACAATACTGTGGAAATATTGATTTATTTTTAAACTTTTCCTAAACACTTCCGACTTTCGCAGCTGATTTTGTATTCAGGTAATTTAATCATAAAATTTCTATTAAACTACTTATTAAAATGAACAAATATTGATTGATTTTCAGATGGTTTAAGACGTATGCAAGTGTCACCAAGAAGTACCTACGAACAGATTCTTCGGGCATTTATGGTGCTTGGACTTTGAATTTACATCGAAACAGGAAAACCACCTGTATCCAAGGTAGCAACATATATGTTTAATTATTTATGTTACAAATATTGATTACTAGCAGAGGTAGGCACCGCCAATCAGCTTATCGCCAACTTTCTAGACAGCAAATAGTGCGTTCGTTAGGTTTTAAATGTGTTAGCGGTTTCATTAGCTTCCGACTAATAAAAGTGCCGCTAAATAAACTACTAGCTGGTAATTTTTGAAAATAATTACAGAAATAAACTTACGGTTTCTTGCAAAGCGATAAATTTGGCAATTGGTTACTCGCGACGCGAATAAATATGGTCCATACATGATTAATTCTACTATTCCCAAAAATTAATGACTGGAAATTTATTTAGTGGCGCTTATATTTATGGAAAACTAATAAAAGCACTAACATCTTTAAAACTTAGCGAACGCACTATTCGCTAGCTTAAATGTTTGCGGTTAGTTGATTAGCGGTGCCCACCTCTGATTACTAGGCTATCAATCATTGAAATTATTGTTTCCTAACAAAACGTTACCATTTTTTTTTATTATTAATTTTGTCGGTTCTGAATATTAGGACTTATTTGTTCTCCCAACTAGGAATACCAACTTACATTTTACATAATTGTTTCGATAAAATATAATTTATTGCCATTTACTATTAGGTACAATAATAATGTTGTCGTCCATTGTCGTCTAGGCTGCGAAAACTAAATGTTTAATTACTTTGTGTTGTCGCTATATTATAGACTTTATTAGGTGACAAATGAGATTCAAAACAGTTACGTACGGTAGATGCTCCAGTTGTATTTTTAATGGTGGAAACTCGAACTATAATATTAATTTTGAAGATTTTGGTACAAGTGTGATTCTTATTCTTATTCTTATTAATACCATCACAGCCACAATAAAGGATTCCTGGAAATAATTTTAATTATTTCTATTTATAGAAATATTTCAAATTATTTTCTTGTCTGTATTAACATTTGCATAATATCAGTGATATTAAGAACTATTGATTCTAGCAGCCTTCCCCAACAAAGATTCGAACATACCAGGCCGGTATCATACATTGAGGCTAACCAAAAAGTTTCAAAGAAATTATGGTTTTTAAAAATGGGTCAGAAATTTATCCAAATTTACAAAAAATAGTAAGTAACAACATATAAATTAGGTCCTACGACAAAGGCTTTTGTTTAATACAATATTTTAGCATAATTTTTTTTGGCACAATTTCAAATTTTAGAAGTTTGCATTAAATAATTAATATGCAGTATACTGCCGGTGGAAGTATACTTATGTTTACATTTACATTTTGTGAATTTTGATATTTTGATGTTTAATATTAAAAATCGATATGCATTTTTAAAATATGAAGTCAAAACATGGTGTTCATACTAGAAAAACTCTATACTAGAAAAAGGAATATACTATAGCTGTCTATACTAGAAAAAATGGGGACAACTTTCCCACTAAATAGACATTATTTTTTTCTGCGATTCTTGTAAAATATTTTCAAGTCGTATAAAAAATTGATGTAAGGTTTTCAACATTTTCTCAAAGTGGGATAAATAGCAACATCGAAATTAAATAATTTTAGTAAAATCAGTTTTTCAATTTTGAGTGCGATTTTCTCTTTATTGGTTTTTGTAAAATGGGACAGGTATGCAAGCAGCGTCAGTACATGTATATTAAAAATTAATTTAAAATATGCGAAAAAATGTTAATACGCATGTGATTGTTGGTATGATTTAACTTCAGGAAAAAGAATTTAAATGTTTACAATAGAGCCTTTCTATATTTATCGAGATCGATTTCAGAATTTAGTTTATCTTTTTATTTATTACAAAAAGTTTTAATTATTGGAACTGCTACAAGCAGTTCATACTTTTTCTTATTGTGAATTGCGAGTTGAAAGAGCGGAGTTACCTTTCAAAATTGTTTCCAATTTGGTGATGTGGTTTAACGGGGAGCAGTCTATGCAGTTAAGCATCCCGTGTTTTAGATTTAACTGTTCAGATTATTAATATTTTTTGAAACGATGGTTCTACAATTGATGAAGGGACGGTAGGGGAAAGAAATGAAAATTTTTTGGTGAAGGAGGGGAAGAGCGGAAAGGAAAGGAGGGGGGGATATTGGTAGCTATGCTTGACAAGTAGTCATTTTGACTCCTACCTTTTGTCCAATGCTGGAAGGTGCATGAGTCGAACCAAGCTATAATCTGAGATTAAAACCGGATTCGAACCCACAACACCCGCCAGGGCATGATTGTAGAACTATCGTTTCAAAAAATATTAATATATATGTATGACCGCATTTCAAGGTCAAGACTAAAAACTTGAGATTAGTCTGTTCAGTTTAGATTAGAGTCTTTATTTTGGACTTAGACCTGCGGATGGTTTACCTTTTGACGTAGGACTACGTCTTTGTTTATTACACTGGGGCTAGCTCTTTGTAGAAACGAAAATAGAAGTGTAACGTTTGAATGAAAAATTTCAAATGGCTATAAACTACTGAACGAAACTGAACAATTTATATGTCATTGAATAGATAAAAATGAATAGAACTCTAGAACTAATCAAATAAATGGAACCAAATTTGGCATGATTTTAGAAGGCAGGAATTTTTTCTATGGTGTACTGAGACCCATCCGTTTTAACCCTTAAATGTGCAATGTTGCTTTAAAACAATATAGTGAAAAACTTCCCCAAAGTAAATTATGTCTACCGCCTTTAGATAAGTAAGTTTTTTTAAAATGATTTTTTTCAGCGTGCGCATTTAAGGGTTAACAGGGGGGGACTCCAATGCAAACGAAATACAAATTTCTTCATAACTCGAGAACTGATCAAGCAAATGGAATCAAATAAGGTATGTATGGGGTTTGGAGACATGAATTTACTTTATGATGGTTTGAGACCCCACACCCCTGTGGTAGGATAAGGACTCTCTTACAAATAAAACAGAAATTTTTGCGCTTGTGTCATATAATCTGCTATGTAACAAGCGGTAAGCTGTGAAAGTAAACTAGTAAAACCTTCTCGGAGCAAGAGACAGTGAATCAACGCCGCTAACTTACGTGCATTCATGTCAAAATAGAAGGACATTCGAATGGCTCCCCATATTTGCGATGAACGTGCTTTGGCTTTGACGTTATTTTTAACCAATGGTCCTTTTAAAGGCGACAAGCGGGTTAAAGTAAGATTATTGAAATATGTCAAGCTACGCATAATCATATTTAATACAATAATCTGTGTGCTGTTTATTCATTACTATTTTAACCTTTATGATGCACATTAATAATTTTCAAAAGAAATCTCTATGTCTCAATGGTTGCAGGCGTTGTATTTATGAACCCCCTCCACATGTTTTCATAGCCACCATTGCATTCAATGACGAATTGGATCTGAAAAATAAGCTTTTTTGTCTTTTAAACATTTAGTGTAATTGATCTTGAATGGACCTATTTAGCGCTTTTTAACACCACCACTCACACTCCTGCTTAATTTACTCTTCATTTATAAATAATATATGGTGATGTTACTATTTGTTGGAAAGTACCACCTTTTTTCTACATTATCAGTACTTTAAAAATGTATAATTGATGAAACTTTTATTAAATATATCGTTTTTTGCCAAAGCCTTTTTTTGATCTTGAATGGACCCAACATGATCTTGAATGGACCTATTTTTGATTTTTGAATGGACCTAAATTAGGATTGTCATAGTTTCTTCCATGTAAATGAACAAAATAATAACAAAGATTTTTTTTTAATAGTACAACTATATTACTGTTATTTATTAATAGGACACAAGGTTGAACAGCTTTTACCTTTCTTATACTCTGTCGGTTGAAAAATCTAAGTCTAAGTCGGTTGAAAAATATGAAATCGGTCACAGTAGCCGAGGGTCTTGTTTTTATGTCAACCCAACAATTGAACAATGTTTCAGTGACTTGATATATGTTGTGTATGTATCTGTGTGTGACATTTGTATATTGGAAATTTATTATTACCTGTTGTTCAGATATGGTTGAAACGATTTCCACGTCATAAAAAAATTATCTCGCCTATTAGTTTCAAAAATTTAAAACATTCATTAAAAATATGTAATGTAAGTTGTATTATACGCAGTTTATCAAGTACAGCGGGGTTCGAGTTTTTGTTTAGTGACTACATATTTCGAAAGGTAAGATTTTTACTGACGTAGGACTACGTCTTACTGCAAAGTATCTAAAGGTTTGCGGCAGCCCCTGTCGAACATTTTGAATATAAAACCGTTGCAATCGTGAAAAATTCGTTAATTAGTGGTAATTATTCAATTTTTGACACATTTATATGCAATTTTTTCAGTTAAAAAATGGTCTATATTTTGCCACGGTTTCGATTTTGGCAACATAGGCGACACGCATTTGTTGTCAAATTCGAAATCATACTGTAAATGGTGCTTGAAAAAATTAGACTTGGTAATTCTACTAAGTTTAAAGGTAAGGTTAGATACTAGATTTTAATTTTAAATGATAGTCGATGAAGAACTGTACCAGATAGAAAATAGGAAGTTTCAAAAATGAATATTTTAGATCTTAGAGTCATTCAATTTCGGTGGACAAGGAGATATTAATTTTGTCACAAGTCAGAGGGGAGATGTGCTTAAAGAAAACTTTACATCCCCCAAGAAAAAAACAGGGGGTTGTGTATAAGATACGACCACGGATGACGTAGTACAACGTTAGTCCGGTTGCATGATTTTGAATATTTTTCTAAACTGATTTTTAATCTATCTGTCAATCGACCAAAAGGTGATGTGAAGTCAACCTGCTTACTTATCGCTGGAATATAAGGCCTTTGCAAAATATTTTTTAAGTTTTTGTCACCCCCCCCCCCCCCCTTTTGGAAATTGGCTACAAAAAAATTTGTAGGATATGAGTATAAAATCAATTGTCCGTGGGCTCTAACGCCTGAAAAACTCGAAAAATGAGTGTGCTTAACACTTGTAGCACAAAACAGAAAGGGAAATTCGAAAAATGGAGTTTCCGAAAATCGTCCAAAAAAATTCTCTCGTTTTTGTCTTCTTTTCGTACATTTTTGCATGGAAAATAATAACGTATATTAAAAGCAAGAACAGATTTGGTTTTCACGCTTAAACTTTAAATAAAAATGCCCAAACCCATGTTTTTGCTCGATTGAAAAATTCACTTTGTCTTTTTTCTCGTCCCCCCTCCTCCCCCTCAGTGGCCCAACACCGGAAGGACAAAAACTTTATAAAATATTTGTAATGGCCTAATTTTACTTTATTCTGAGTCTCATTATTTTAACTAAACTATTTAGAAAATTATCAAATACATTATTATTTTTTTAGCCATATCCAGTTCGAAAACGGTCCTGATATTGATCCAAATTTTATATTTTTTGCACCATATCATTATCCAGGCCTTTACCTAATTTATAAATCCTCCATTGACGCACAGAGGATTTTATTGCCAAACCGGGTAATTTTGTAGGTCGGTTGGGCATCACAAAGTTTCACGAGGGTGAGGAGGTTGGCGTTTTCGGTCAGCGCGCTAAAGGTGTTTAAACTATTTCTCATCTGAGTTTTGTCAAAACTTAAACTTACAGCAAAACTTTTTGATGTATTTATATGGAAAATACAGGACAATATTTGTTCATGAAAAAAAAATTTGATTCCAACCATTTTTTACGATGTTGCCCGTCGAAAGTTAAGCAGGGATAACCACTTTAAATAGAGTTTGAAATATTAGCTTCGTAACTCATTACGAAGTTCCAATATTAGGGTTTCCTATACAATAAAGCTATAGAGTAAGGAGGGGTAAAAGTGAAATTCAATGATTTATCGGTGCAGATTCCGAGTAAATTTTCTACATTGGCAGGGATGGGTGACTACTTTGACAGCTTGAATCTAACGTAAACTTTGGTTGCTTACGAAGCATAGTTGCTGAGTTATGTGCAAATGTTATTTTAGTGCAGTTTTGATGTAATTTTTCGTTATACGGCAAATACGATATCAACAGGAGGATATTATTTGTTGAAAATTTGTAGCAGCGTTTTACATCACTCACTTATCTGTTTTGAAAATATGGCGAAAATAATTTACAAAATATATTTCGCTTTTCCGTAATTTCCGTAATCTAACCCCGTCAAGCGCCTAGCGGGGTAAAAGTTCGATTCACGACGGGGCAAAAGTTCGAATCATGGACGAGGCAAAAATGTATAGCTAATTATATACAGCTTTAGGCACTATATTACTGATACTAGAAATGAAAGATCTGCAGAAAACTGTGTGCTCAACAGATGTTGGCCGAAGAAAAACAATGTGTTTCCGCTGATGAAACAAAAAACAAACGTTTGGAAAAGTTTCGATATAACGGAGGCTGCAATGCACCAGCCCAAAATAGTAAAGGTGCAAATTGAGAATATTTCTTACCGAAATATAACGCAGATTGAAGATAATATGGTTTTGTTAGATACTGCTGAGGTAATTTCATGGATTCTAGCTTCGAACTTTTGGCCCGCGATATTCGCACTTTTACCCCACTAGCGCACAATTGGCACTTGATCAGAAGAAAGAAGAATTTATTTAGTAAAACACTATTACCGCAGATCATTTATAGTTGAATGTGAAGACATTGAGTTACTCCATCACTATAAAATATATTATGTTGTTCTCCTAAAAATAAAAAATAAGAAAACTTATCCAATTTAATTTTACTATGTGTATTTTATTCACGACAGATACGTATTGCGCCTACGACTTGCAGGCTTCCTTAGTGTCTGTTTTCGAACTTCGAAAACAGACACTGAGGAAGCCTGCAAGTCATAGGCGAAATACGTATCTGTCGTGAATAAAATACACATACTAGAATTAAATTGGATAAGTTTTCTTATTTTTTATTTTTAGGTTTCGTATTCTACTAAGACGCTCCAAAAACTCCAGTCAATTATGTTGTTGTCCTTCTTTGTATCTCACGAAAATTGATGACAACTTCAAACATCCCACTTATGCCCCGCCCTACTCTATATAAATCTTCGGAATTGTATTCTCAAATAACTTCTTTCATTCTTCTGTGCATTACTTTTAATGATACAAGAATTGTCCCGTTTAGCATTGGGGATTTGGGATTTTTTTACATAGGGCGAACAAATTGGGAAAATTTTACTCTACTTATATAGATTACCAAAAGTGCTTAAAATACGTAAAATCCAATTGAAAAACTTAAGTGTAACTGGTTTTCTGCCAAAAGCAAATGACGCAAAAATAGCTCTTTTTTTAAGGGGCTTAGTACCTTTTACACCATATTTTTTGCCTTATTTCAAATATTTTTTCTCGATAACGCGAAAGACAAATTGAATCGGGTTTTTTGCATTCGAAACATTGCATTTTATACAAATATTTGCAATTTTGTTTTCATAAGGGAACCTCCATTGGCGTAGCTAGAAGGGGTGCCTGGGGTACCAGGCCCCCTCCAGAAATTTTCCTCATTGGAATTGGAAACCGGGAAAAAACTCAGTGTATATGTTCCCGCTGTGTAGGTATTTTCTTTTTCAAGCTGTTTCAAGCGTTCGTCTCCATTCAACTACATCTTGGACCACTCGTCGCAAATCACTTTCGACCTGGTCGAGCCATCTTGCACGTTGAGCCTCCCTGTTCCTGATGCTGGTGCAGTTGTTAACAAGAACTGTTTTCGTCGCACTGTAGCCTACTGACTTTCGCCAGATGACGATGGCAATCTCTCCAAACAGTGCTTATAGCTCATGATTCATACGTCTCCGTTGCTCTCCGCTTTCAGTTTGTACTCCGCCAAATATCGTCCGCAGTACCTTCCGATCGAGCATAGCGTATGCCTAGCGTTTTTTGAACGGCAAAGGAAGTCTAATTTCCCGCTTAAATGTGCAACTAGATCCCCTTACTAGTGTTGTTGTCCGTGTGCACCAGCAATCCCAAATACACGAACCCATCTGCCACTTCTAGTTCGTCGCCATCAATAGTAGTCTTGGCCGCATTTATGTTTAGAACACTCATTGTTGATTCCGATTTCATTGGACCACCCCTTCAAGTGCGATGTTGAATAGCATGCAAAATAAGCCGTCACCTTGTCCCAACTTTCGCCGCGTCTGCCATAGCTGGTCTCGATCGACTGTATCGTAGGTTGCTTTGAAATTAATAAAGATGTGATGCGCGGACCGGTTGTACTCCCGACATTTCTGGTAATTGCGCGGATCCTCATCAAGCCCGCCTGGTATTTCCCTACAAAACCTTGTGCTATCGGTGTCAGCCAGAGTAACAAGATCATTATCAAAAATTTTTTGAAAGGCACCCCCTAGGCCCCCTCCAGGGAAATTTGCTAGCTACGCCAATGGGAACCTCTTCCCCTTGCCCCTACGGCTCCTCGAAGATGGTCGTTCAAAAAAACCATGAATTGCGGTACCATTGATTGGCGCTGGGGGGCTTATCCGAATTGAAAAATTCTAAAACGGCATGAAAGTATATTAAATTATCTCGTGTTTGATCCATCCTTTTTTAGAATTCGAACACAGTACAAAATGGCGGACATTGAAACTTAAAAGTATGGTTTTTAAGCAAAAAAATTGACTTTAAACATTTCTAAAAAATACAAAAATTACAATATCAAGAAAAGGATGGGTCAAACACTAGATAATTTTGTTGGCTTTCAAACAAAAAAAGAATCGCGAGAATTGCTTGAGCCGTTCTTGAGATATTTATGGTACCGACTTTCAAAACCTGGTTTCGAGAAAAACGGCGTTGAAGTTTTTACTCGTTGTTTAATCGCTCCAGACATGCGCGGTACAAATAGCTGTAACTTTGTCAATTTTTGGAATTCATGCAAACGACTTCAAACACATATGATCAAAATGTTAATCGGATTTATACCCATTCATTACATGTGATCAAACAGTTCATCAAAAACGGTTCATCCCACCACCTTTTGGCAATTGGATAAACCAGCAGGTTATTTTCATTTTTTCCCGAAAAGAAATCTTGCAATTTTGATTTTAACTCAATTCTTTAATTTCGATGTGCGTTAATAAAGTTCGGATTAGTTTTTATTTTGCACATAGAAATTTCGCATAAAAAGATGAATTTGAATTGAAAAGAAAAAATTAACTCATAGGAAAATAATAATTCAAGCGTAAACGACCAATTAAGCCAAATATATAATTAAGAAATAGAAATTAACCAGATATTTCGCGTCTGGATTTTTTCGAAATGCACCTGGAAATACCTGAAAATGTCAAAGAATTTAATTTCCGCTGGATAATCGACACCCTGTAAAAATGTTCTTATAACTCGAGAGCTAATCAAGCAAATGGGACCAAATTTGGTTTGTGGGGGTTTTAAGAGGCAGGATTTTTTTCTATAGCGAATTATAACCCCTCCCCCATTAAAAGGGTGAGCTGCCATACAAATGAAATACATATTTCCTCATGTCTCGAGAACTAATCAAGCAAATGGAATCTATTAAACTTATCGAGCAATACGGAGGGAAAAGTAGACTCAACCTCCAGCTTGAATGCGTCGTTGAATCTCCTTACATAGATATTATTGTCGCCGGTGACAAGGAATATGTGTGGCAAATATGGTAGAGAATGGTCAAGGCGTTCTGGAGTTATGGAGGAACATACAAACAAACATACAAAAAAACCAACTTACGTTCACTTTTATATGTATATATAGATGGAAAATATTGAGTCCCTCAGACTTCCTCCGGGCGTTCAATTAAGACGAATCGATGCATCTAATTCTCGAGGTAAATAAATTATATAATTCCGTGGAACTTATTATAACTAATTTATTTCAGCATTTCTAAATCTCAATACGCCATCACCACCACCATCTGTAGTCGCAGATCGCGAAAACCATCATTTGCAAGCTGTTTTGAGCAAATTAAATGAAATTGGTGAGTAAAATTTTTGTAAAAATAATAATGAAATAACATATAAATTTGTTAATAAGGCCATTGCAAATCATGTTTAAAGTTTTTGTCACCCCCCCCCCCCCCCTTGAAAATTGGCTTGAAAAATCAGGGGGCAAAAAATAATTTGTACGATATGAGTCAAATTTCTTTTTATAAAATCAATTGTCTGTGGGCTCTACAGTCTGAAAAACTCGAAAAATGACTAATCTCAAGATTTTAGTCTTGACCTTTGGAATGAGGTCATACATATATTTAATATTTTTTTGAAACGATGGTTCTACAATTGATGAAGGGACGGTAGGGGAAAGAAATGAAAATTTTTTTTTGGTGAAGGAGGGGGAAGAGCGGAAAGGAAGGGGGGGGGGGGGGGTATTGGTAGCTATGCTTGACAAGTAGTCATTTTGACTCCTGCCTTTTGTCCAATGCTGGAAGGTGCATGAGTCGAACCAAAAAAAAATTTTCATTTCTTTCCCCTACCGTCCCTTCATCAATTGTAGAACCATCGTTTCAAAAAAATATTCGAAAAATGAGTCTCCGAGTTGAATTAACGCTTCTAGCACGAAACAGAAATGGAAATTCGATCAATGGAATTTCCGAAAATCGTCCAAAAAAATTTTCTTCGTTTTTGTCTTTTTTCGTATATTTTTGCATAGAAAATAATAACGTATATATTCTAAGCAAGAATATATTCGGTTTTCACGTTTAAACCTTAAATAAAAATTCTTAAAATCCATGTTTTTTTTGCTCGATTAAAAAATTCACTTTGTTTTTTTTTTCGCCCCCCCCCCTTCAGTGGCCGAACACCGGATATAAAATATATAAATATATTTATAAAATATTTGTAATGGACTAATAAGAATAGTAAAAATAAATAAATAATACAAAAAGGAAAATAAAATAGGGAAAATGAAAATGAAACAAAATAATAATGGAAATAATAATAAAAAGAATAATAACAAAACAATAAATTATAATAATAATACTTTTACTTGTAGATGGAAAGTTCGACGCGATCGGCAAACAGTTCGATGTTATTTCGCTGAAAATAAACGATGTAGAAAATGCTATGAAAACGATCGATAGAAAAATAGATACTCTGGCGTACGCAGTGGCAGTTAACAAAAGGCTGACGGAGACTGCTAATAAAGCAATAGATATTATAAAAAATAAGCTACCATCGATAACATCCGAATCGTTGAAGCTTCCAATTCCTGACGACAATGGGCTTCAGGAATTGGAAGAGAAGGCCAAAGACCCAGAAGGGGCGATGCAGATAGCAACAACGTTTGCTAATCTCAGCAGTAAATCGCCATACGAGCTTTTACGGGTAGCAGTACAAAACTTGTTTCAAAATACCACACGGTATACGTATACTGGGAGAATCTCGTTTAACGCGAAGCACAAGGAAAGTTCGCTACCAGCGAATGAATTAAAGTTAACAAAAATTTTGCTGGGTAAGCTTTAATACAGTATATCTAGATTGTGTGTGTGTGTGTGTGTGTGTGTGTGTGTGTGTGTGTGTGTGTGTGTGTGTGTGTGTGTGTGTGTGTGTGTGTGTGTGTGTGTGTGTGGGTGTGGGTGTGGGTGTGGGTGTGGGTGTGGGTGTGTGGGTGTGGGCGTGGGTGTGTGGGTGTAGGTGTGGGTGTAGGTGTGGGTGTGGGTGTGGGTGTGTGGGTGTGGGTGTGGGTGTGTGTGCGTGTGTGCGTGTGTGTGTGTGTGAATGTAGGTGGGTGTGGGCGTGTAGGTGGGTTTGTGGGTGTGGGTGTGGGTGTGGGGGTGTGGGTGTGGGTGTGTGCAAGCATGTACCTTAATGGCTCAAATTTTTATTTTTAGATACGGTTGTTTCGAAATTTTCGGTTGACAAAATAACTGCGACACAGGAATACGTCAAGGCTCTCAATAATTTTAACGAGGCGATGGCATTAAAGAAAAAGCGACACAACCAAGATGTCAGAGACGTCTGAATTAATATTTACTTTTTCCAAAAATTTTTTAAAAATGTAAAAAAAAATTCAAAAAAAAAAAACAAAAAAAAAATATATCTATACCTATAAAAAAGGATTTCTGTCTGTCTGTCCTGTGTTCCTTATAGAATCAAAAACTACTGAACCAATCGGCGTGAAAATTTGCATGTAGAGGTCTTTGGGGCCAGGAAAGGTTTTAGTGATGGTTAGAGACCCCTCCCCCCACTAAGAGAGGGGGCTCCCATACAAATGAAACACAAATTTCTGCATAACTCGAGAACTAATCAAGCAAATAGAACCAAATTTGGCATGTGGGTGTTTTCGGTGACAAGAATTTATTCTAGGGTAATTTGAGACCCCTCCCCTCTTTATAAGGGGAATTATAACTCCTCTCCCCTTTAAGAGGGGGGGTTTCCATACAAATTTCCTCATAACTCGAGAACTAATCAAGCAAATGGAACCAAATTTGGCATGTGTGTGTTTTTGAAGACAAATTTTTTTTCTATGATGAATTGGGACCCCTCCCCACTTTAAGAGGGGGGGGGGCTCCCATACAAACGAAATACAAATTTCCTTATAACTCGAGAGCTAATCCAGCAAATGGAACCAAATTTGGCATGTAGGTGTTTTTGGAGGCAAGAATGTTTTCTATGATGAAAAAGAGCCTCTTCCCACTTTAGGAGGGGGGGCTCCTATACAAATGAAATACAAATTTCCTCATAACTCGAGAACTAATCAAGCAAATAGAACAACATTTGGCATGTGGGTGTTTTTATTGGTGACAAGAATTTATTCTATGGTGAATTGAGACCCCTCCCCTCTTTATAAGAGGAATTATAACTCCTCTCCCCTTTAAGAGGGGGGACTTCCATACAAATTTCCTCAAAACTCGAGAACTAATCAAGCAAATGCAACCAAATTTGGCATGTGAAGGTTTTCGAGAGCAAGAAAATTTTCTATGGTGAATTAGGACCCCTCCCCACTTTAAGAGGAGGGGCTCCTGTACAAATGAAATACAAATTTCCTCATAACTCGAGAACTAATCAAGCGAATTGAACCAAATTTGGCATGTGTGTGTTTTTGGAGACAATTTTTTTTTCAATGATGAATTGGGACCCCTCCCCACTTTAGGAGGGGGGGTCCTATACAAACGAAATACAAATTTCCTCATAACTCGAGAACTAATCCAGCAAATGGAACCAAATTTGGCGTGTAGGTGTTTTTGGAGGCAAAAATTTTTTCTGTGATGAATTAGGACCTCTTCCCACATTAGGAGGGGGGGCTCCAATACAAATGAAATACAAATTTCCCCATAACTCGAGAACTAATCAAGCAAATAGAACCAAATTCGGCATGTGGAGGTTTTTGGAGGCAAAAATATTTTCTACGGTGAATTAGGATCCTTCCACACTTCAAGAGGGGGGGCTTCTACACAAATGAAATACAAATTTCCTCATAATTCGAGAACTAATCAAGCAAATGGAACCATATTTGGCATGTGGGTGTTTTTGGAGGCAACCATTTTTCCCATGATGAGTTAGGACTTCTTACCTTTTTAGGAGGGGGGGGGGGCTCCCATTCAAACGAAATACAAATTTGCTCATAACTTTAGAACTAACCAAGCAAATGGAACCAAATTTGGCATGTGAGAGTTTTAGATGGCAGAATTTTTTTTCTGTGGTGTATTACGACCCCTTTCCCTTTTAAGAGGGTGGGCTCCCATACAAATGAAATACAAATTTCCTTATAATTTGAGTACTAATCAAGCAAATAGAACCAAATTTGGCATGTGGGAGATTTTGGAGTTCTGAATTTATTTTATGATAATTAGAGACCTCTCACCCCTGTGGTAGGGGGATATGAACTCTCATACAAATAAAACAGAAATTTTTGCGAAACTCAAAAACTAATCCAACTCGAGAAATTCGAGACTCTTCCATAAAACATTAATCAATAACAAGACCACAAAAACTATCTATAGTAACACTAGATCATTCAGGCTGAGCCGGTCGCGAGTGTTGCCGGTGACCCGCCGTCGGAAGCGCCGCCCACTGGGGGGCTTGCAAAACTCGAGATAGTGACAAAGATCATCCGAGATTCATGATTTATGTACAACACAGGTTAATTTGTGGCAATACGAAGTTTGTCGGGTCAGCTAGTATATATATAAATAAAAAAAAATTAAAATAAATCTAAAACATGCTTATTGAAATGGAAAAACATTTTCCACATTGATGACATGACTTACTTTCTTAAGTGGCTTGTCGTCCTAAGACAATGCCTGTTGAACAAGGTTTTTATAGTTAACTCGGTTGCGGGCTCTCGCTATCCAATTCCTTGGACACCAAGTACTCTTCGCCAGATCTCACTCTACCTGGTCTAAATATCTTGCTTGCTACCCCCTTGGTCGTCTTGTTCCTACCGAATTGGAGGCCTACACCATTTTTGCAGGGATGTTGTCCGGCATTCTAGCAACATGTTCTGCCCTTCGTATTCGTCGAGCTTTATCAACCTTTTGGATACTGTATTGCATTGTCCATGTTTCATGCCCGTAGAGAACAACAGGTCTAATAAGCGTCTTGTACAGGATACACTTTGTATGGTGGCTCAGTCTGCTCGACCGCAATTGCTTGTGAAGCTCATAAATAAGCACTTCAAAGCTTGGTCAACTTATAACTGGTACGGTTATAACTGTCCTTGGCGATGGCTGCGGTTTCACATTAGACCAATATACACTAACTATAAGAGTGACCTTTTTATACTATCAAGGTATAATTCAACATGAAAGATGTCAACTCCCTATGCCGATCCCTTTATTTCGAGAATACATATGCCAAGTTTAGTGAAGAATCGTCTAGCCCAGTGTTTCCTAAATCCCAGCGTTCAAAAATTTATCTTACGGCAAAATAGTACAGCCCGGACTCGATTATCCGTGTGATCACTTTTATTTTCAGCCCGGATAATCGAATTATATTTTTGGTACTAAAATTTTTTTGAGTGTCATGTTTTTTGACTTGTCATAAATGTGTCAGGTGTCATAAATCTATTTCAAGTATTGATAAATCTCCCCTAAAGCTATAAAATTCCTTTCTTACGATTTTTTTCACTGTTGAATTTTATCTTTGGTACAATTTTTTTTGTATGCCATACTTTTTTCTTTTTTCTTTTCTTTTCAACGACGTATAGCAGTCGGCTTTTACTTTTCTGTTGGGGAAGAATAAATGCTTAATGCGAGAAATGAAGATTCAGGCAAACTGAAAATTCTTGATATTAGGCCAAAAATATAGACTTAGCGAAGGTGAGAGTCGAACTCACAGCTCCCAATCTTTAGTTGAGCGTGTTGTTTAACCAATTACACCACTAAGCCGTCTATACTCTGTGGTCTTATATCAAGGTTTTGTTATGACGCTTGCCTGATTCTATCATTCATTCGCACATTTATCCAGCGCGAATATATTTTTGTTGACTGTATGTGTTGCGACCGCACAGATTGATAGACATATTAGATAGATTGATAGAGCTATTCAGGCAAGCGTCATAACAAAACCTTGATATAACACCACAGAGTATAGACGGCTTAGTGGTGTAATTGGTTAAACAACACGCTCAACTAGAGATTGGGAGCTGTGAGTTCGACTCTCACCTTCGCTAAGTCTATATTTTTGGCCTAATATCAAGAATTTTCAGTTTGCCTGAATCTTCATTTCTCGCATTAAGCATTTATTCTTCCCCAACAGACATATTTTTTTCTTTTAGGTATCATAAATGTTTTCTATTATTGAATAATTTACCCTAAAGTGAGACAACTCCTTTCTTTAATTTTTTTTTCCATGTGTGGACTCATCACTGATGATGATGATGATGATTATTTTAATGATGATCATGATGAGCGTGATGATGATGATGGTTTTTTTTCGATGATGATCAAAATAAAGAGGATGATGTTTAAAATGAAGATCATGATGATGATGGTTTTGATGATGATGATGATGATTTTGTTGAGGATGATGATGTTGATGATGATGATGATGATGATGATGATGATGTTGATGATAATTATGATGATGATGATGATGAATTAGGAATCATACCACGCAACAATTTGAAAATTAAAAATTGATACTATTATCTGCATTACTCGCTGATAAAAATGTATAGGAAAGGAATTTTATACATTTATGTAGAAGAATCAGTATTTGTCATGCTAGAATCATTATCTAACGTTAAAACTATGACTTTTTTGGGTAAAATAAATTATTTAAAATAAATGTTTTTTTCCACCCGGATAATCGAGTCTAAAAACCCGGATGAACGAATCCCCGGTTAAACGAATCCCCGGATAATCGAGTCCGATCTGTATACGAAATTCTGCTAGGGGGTTCGCGAACCAGAAAAGGTTGGGAATCACTGGTGTAGGCGTTCGTAAAATGAGGTAACATTGACCATCGGGGTAGCATTGATCAGTAGACACTTCTCATGAATGAGTGAAAAACAACTTCTGCCAACTTTCCTGAACTGATCAATGTTACCCCGTTTTACGATACATATATTGACGTTTAAATAGATAAATAATAAGTAATATATGATTTAGACCGTAAAGATGTTTGTTTATTAGCACTGATTCAACAAGTTAGATATAATAATACTGTTTTTAAACCTATTCAATATTTATTTGTTAACTAATATTTATTATTAATTTAATTTGTATGCAACACTACGATAAATCCAAAAATTTTATCAAATTGAATACATAATACTTTTGATACACCATTAGCATCTAAAACTACAGTATCTGGTTCAAGGGTAATTTTAGCCGAGTGGAATATTCCAATTGTTGTTGATTTTAATTCTTTATCAAATAATGGTATCAGATCAGATACTTTTTTGCATTTGATTTTAAACTCATTTCTATTTTTCGTAATGTTTTGAACTTCATAAACATGATCATTTGCAAATATATATCTATCATTTGAATGATCAGATATAATGGAATTATATTGGTTTGTGATGATACTATAATTTTCCCCGGATTGCTTGAAAAGTTTTTGTTTACTTTTAGTTTCAAACTTTAAATGCTCTCCAAGACGATTCTTGAATTGTTGAAGAGGATTTGGGGCTTTTTTAATGTAATGCAGCATGATTTGCAGATAATTTTCAAATGGAAAGGCGGAAAATGCATCTAAGTTGCCATGTAAAAGACAATCGTCCGACAAATGCTCCGAGCACAAGTGAAAGTTATAAACATAATATTGTTCTCCATAATAATTTTTAAACTGTTGTCCAAATAATTGGAGCAATGATTTAGCTTTAGCATTTTGTGTTTTATGCCACGTAGGGTGACATAAAATTCGAATAGCTGAAACGAGGAGCAAGAAGTGGTTGTAATACGGTTGTTTGACTACACTATGAAAGAGAAAAGGACCCAAATACAGAAGCATTAATCGCAGCTCGGTAGCCTTATAAAATTTTAATTCTGTCAATGGTCTTGGAGACCTGACAAAATCGCTGCATATCTGTCGTTTTACACAGTTGATTCTTCGGTCTATTTCCTGTTTAGCAGTTATTGGTAAGGAATAGGCTTTGTTTGAACTTTCTGTCCAAAGCTTCAATAGAGTTCTAAAAACCCCCAGCAGAACATTGTGCATATAATCTATAGGAATGGCAGATATACATCCTATGTTGATAGTTGCAAGCGGTGGCAATTTATCTGTGTTCAAGTGGTGGCCATCCGCTAGATTCAAAAATGTAGTATCATTTCTAAGTTCACCTTCAGTGCTGGTAAATACTGTACGATGATTGATGCTACGTCCTATCGTTGTACACTTTGGACAACCGTTTAATGCATTTGCCGCCTTAATATCCATAACGAATGCTTTTGCTTGTGCGTCCATTATGAACGCCGAAACATTGATTGTTACGTGATCATCATCATGTTCAAAACCTTCTCTTACTAATATCTCCAACTCAGTGACGAATTCGCGTAAGTATACATGAACATTAAAAGGTTTCCCAACACCGTGGTAAACAGCAACCGGCAGTACATCCGGATAAGAAGTTATTTTTACAAGAATAGGCCAGAATGTGCTACGAGAACTTTTTGTCAGTGGAATGCCATCAATTCCGAATTGTAAGCTCAAATGCCTTGTATTATGCGTATGGCGCCTCAAAATATGTTGTAACATAATTTTTATCCCAAAATAGCAAAAATCACCGCCTCCCATTTTTTCGATAGTAACGTTGGGCATTCTCGCAGCTGCTTTGAGAGTTTTAATATTTCTTGGCAATTGTGGGAAATAATTATCTTTGAACCACGCAAGAAGATCATTTGTTGCGGTCTCCGATATATTGTATTGTAACTGCCATTCCAAGATTTTTTGGCCCACATCGGGGTTGTCTTTTGCGTTTTGAAAGAATCCTTCCTCAACGTCACTATCATCAGAAGCGAAACGGGTTGTATCTTCCAATAATTCGAATGATGTTTCCATGTTGTCGAAGTGTTCTTGGATTGTTGATGACGTGCTGGGTATTTGCAAATCAACATTTTGCGCTCCTGCAGAATCGGCTATTGCTGAAGTATTTGGGCTACGGGATCGTGCTCTTTGAACTCCGGCAATCCTATAACTCACATCTACCTCCCGCATGTCTCTACGATACTTAGTTGATCTGGACATTATAGTTAACGGTGTCAATAAAAAGATTTTACTAGGTTATTATAGATTTAACACTCCAACTGAATTAACTCTTAAAATAAAAGGTTTGATTATTTATCCCTCTACTAGGTATACATTACAGGCAAATAAGGTAAAAATTACATTAGGTAAAAAAATATTTTTTGTTTGTGTAGGTAATCATTACGAGCATGAAATTTATAATATGCACACTAAGCATTTTGAACCGAAAAATTTCAGTGATGCCAAACGTTACTGCAGATCCACAAACATTGATATCCATCACTGAAATTTTTACCGAATGTTCAGCAGTTCTAATTTCGTCCAAAAATTGCGGTATTCGGTAAAACATGTTAAGTGTGCAACCATAAATACACGTATGCATGACCTTGAAATGGACAAACATGCTTTTTAATTTTAATGATGTTCTCCGTTCTAACTCACGCAGCTTTGCATATACGAAAATCTTGTACATGAGATCAAAGAACAGCTACAGATTGCTCATATTGGTTTCCACCAAATTTCCAATTTTCGTGACAACCTTTGCACATAGCACTGATTAAGAAATTATTATGCTGCTTGGTTGATTAATTTTGGTAAAATTAAAAAACTTTTATTTGAATTACGTAACGTTTCTGCTTACACGTTGTCAGACATTGTTCTCCAACTTTTCCTGATGGGTTAGCTTTTGCATAGTTAGGGTTAATTCAATTCTGTAATCTACATCTGTGATTATTTTCAGTGGTATCACTTCGAAGGCTTAATTACAAAAAGGACTATCGATTTTCATGCAATGAATCTAAGGAGAATTTTCGAAAATCATGGCGACAGGCCCCACTTGTCTCATATATCGGGGCAAGTGGGACCTATATTTAAATTTGATTAAAAAGCACAAAATAACAGAAAATTGTGTATGGTAATATAGATCAACACGCGACTCTCGGAAAAGTTAACTCTCTAAAAAGTTAATTGTTCAGAAAAGTTAAGCGAATATCAGCTCTCATGCAACGCTCTAAAAAGTTAATTTTTACCTTAACTTTTCTGAGAGTTCTAATTTATTGGTTGTCCAAGCGTTCGTACACACACGTATGTATACCTTCTATCTTTATTTCTTACTTTTCGTTTTATTATTTCGTAGCGTATTGAACTATTTGCTAGTTACACATAGTTACTTCAGGATTATTGATAACATACTGGAAAAGCGCAAACTCAGATTGAATTTTAAATGCAAAAGAAGGAACAGCAAGAAACTAAAAATAAGTTCGAACATTATCAAAACGTAGTCCCAGACTATACGAAAAAAACAAAAGTAAACTAGTGTAACCGACTATTTTAAACTTACTGAAAGGAACTAAGTATTATTTCGTAAAGATCTTGCTACATTTCTTTTCATTACAATTTCAAAATACATAAAAATGTGTATCCTACATCCCGGAGTGCATTTTTCGCTTTTGTATTTATCATTTTCAATGATTTTTAGGACTACTCAGAAAAGTTAATATTTCGGAAAAGTTAATCGACCCATTCCCCAATCGATTAACTTTTCCGAGAGTTTACTGTACTTGGTTTCCCTAATTTAAAAAAAAGTAAATAAAAAATATATACACAAACATTTCGAATTTTGAACCGCACTAATGAAACTGATGCGCCCTAAGAATGCGCATCATAAACGAACAACCGCAACGACGACACTGGTTAACCGCCGCTGCTACGTAAAAGAGGTTTTCAGTTGTATTTGTTTTGATCAAGTCCGCTTCAACCGCCAGCCAGCAGCAGCGGATTTACTTCAAAACAAATACAATCAAAACGCGCTCCCGGCTTCGTGGTCCCGTCGCCGGGCACAGCAAGCCACCGACTCGTTCAATTTACATCGATCCGACTAAAGGAATTTACATCGATCCGAACAAAGGTGTTCGTGTCGGGTTCGAGCGGACGCGACAAACGACCGACTTGTTCGATCTACATGGATCCGACTAAAGCTGTTCGAGTCGGGTTCGAGCGGATGAACCTTCAACCCGACAGTTCCGACATTTTTGTTGCAAAATAGCCCGACAATGGATTCGAAACGGGTCGACATGTCGACTCGATGTTGAGTTGACAAGCAGAACTGTGGAGTTGATGTCGACTTGATATCGGGTCGAAAATTCTTACAGGGATGCTTCGCGGCCGTAGAGTACTGCCGGGAGAGTTAGCATCTTATAGAGCGCGAGTTTTGTACGGAGTTGTGGGCTATGAGACCTCAGCTGGCTACGTAACCGTAAAAGGCCCAGTTGGCAGGCCGCCGTTTTACTTCACGGCTCATGTCTTTGTCACATATCACTAACGTCCCAAGGTAAACAAATTTGTAGACCACTTCAAAAGTATCTCCATCTATCACTACTGCAATTCCAGTACCCGAAGGCTACCACGGTCTCTTCCAGCCACCATATACTTTGTTTTGGTAGAATTTATGATAAGGCCTAGGTGTACATTTCTTCAATCCATCCGCGAACTCTAGGAGCATATGAGATTTCGTGATTGTAGTACAGCTTCTCTGCACGCCAGCTCTTCGAATGGCACATGGCTAAGTGTTGAACAACAAATTCGATAGTCCATCACCTTGCTTCAAACCATCCAACGTCACAATCCGATGTCCGATGTGCCACCCACTTCCGCTCATCCTAACGCTTGATTTTGAACCATCAAGGATAGCACGTATCAACTTAATCAGTTTTGTTGAAAAACCATGTACAAGAATAATCTGTCACAGCTCATTTCGTTTGACTAAATCGTACGCCGCTTTGAAGTCTATAAACAAATGGTGAGTCTACAAGTTGAATTCTCGGAATTTATCGAGGATCTGTCGCAAGGTGAACATTTGGTCCGTCGTGGAGCATCCCAACTGCCAACTGATGAAGATATCTCTGACGATCTCCTTGATGCTCTAATGCCTTGCAAGAAAATTCTAGGAGGAGGAAAGTCACTCTCCTCAACATACTCGCAAAGGACTCAATATAAAATACTTTGGATTCAAAGAAAAGAACTTGCTTACTTATGTGACCATGTCCGCCGATCTGGCCGAACAAATTACGTGATTACCACTGCCGACGGTTACCCGCCATGGCTTTTACCTGTGATCAGGACTCCTATCTCTACCTCCTCGTGGTACCATCCGTGTTACATTCCTTAGTGAAAATGACGGATCGCGGTTGGAACAGGTTCGAAGTAACCTAAAAATACTAGGAACCAGGGCAGATGGTTCAAAGCCCCTATAAGGAGGATGGTTTTTATAGCTGTTATCCATGGCTATAACGCAAAACGTGAATGGATAAAACCCCTAACACAAGGTGTCATGCGGCATGCAACGTCGTCTCGTGTTGATTTCAAGCGGTTCTCCAGTGCATGGAAAAGGCGGCACAAGCTGTATCTCAGCAAGGGATACACACAGCAAGAGGCAAGGAAACTGGCTCTCCGCTTAGTCGACCAGCAACCGCAACCTCTCGAGCAGAGCAAGCGGCAGCGGTCGGCAGAGGCTGTTGTCACCTAACACCAGCGCAAAGGGTCCTAGTACTAAGCGACCTAGAGTGCGCAAAAATAAAAGGCCGTCTGCGCCCAAACCTCATGGTGTATGGTCGTATGGAGAGATGGTACACTGATAATAAAACTTGGTTTATAGTACGAAAACGAGCGTTTGCTTTACGAATTCTTTCGTTGTTTTCTACCACGAAGCTTCGTGTCGGTAATATAGCATACTGACACCTATAGGAAAATAGTGAAATCTAGTATTATTTTTAGCAACAGCCTTTTCGTGCATTCGTAAAATCTACGAACCATTTTGTAAAATGCACTGTAGATTCGTAAAATCAATCCTGAATGTTTTGTACATATTAACAAAGCTATATTCGTACGAATTATTGCATTTTACAAAATGGTTCGTAGATTTTACGAATGCACGAAAAGGCTGTCGCTAAAAATAATACTAGATTTCACTATTTTCCTATAGGTGTCAGTATGCTACTTTACCGACACCTATCGAAAAATAGCGAAATCTTTATTATCTCTGAAAAAAGCTGATTTTATCGGGAACCAAACTGAGCTCGTTTGTCATACTTCTTTACGAACAGCCGACGACGCCGCAAACCACAGAGCCACAGCTACTGCATACCAAGAAAGTCATAATTGCACAAGTGTATTTTCTCTTCATACAATCTTCGCATCCCGTTTTCGTCGATAATGATGCCAGACAACAACCGTGCATCAAACGGGTCTTGATGCAAGACAGCTACGAATGTGCTCTCGTAAAAAATACGAACCATTCGTAATAACAACATTTGCGGTAGACAATAAGCCTACGAAAGTTTTTAAATGGTATGAAATTATTTGTACCTGCTACGAATATAGTTTTACGAATGTTTTTTCAAAAACAATACGAAATTATATTCTCAGTGTAGATGCCTCCAGCATCGCAATCACGTCGAGTGATTACCTATTCACTATACTTGCTGCGGGTCAGCTTACGGCTATTCGCAACGAAATCCTGAACTGGATTGCGGAATAGGATTCTCCAGCCATACGGCTAAAGTTTAAAAGAGTTGTCAGCTCAAGAACGGCTACCTGCTCGTGTGCGCCGACGTGGAAACAGTAAGATGGTTGGAGATTACAGTACCAACCTTCAAGCCGTGGGATAAAGCGCTGCTACGAAAATACACCATGAAGGATCTCCCGAGCCCCTTGTGTTCATGGGGTAATTTTCGAGCAGTGTGGATACTTCGAGCGAGAGGATCCTCCGTCTGCTCCAAAATCGGAACGACGACTTCTCTACACAAACGTGGCGAGTGCTTAGTCGCAATGTGACAGGGAACACCGTCGAGCTGGCGTTCAAGATAGACTCTCTGTCTGCAAACCTGATTGTCAAGCACTATTTCATGCTGAACTATATGTTCGGCTAAGCTCGTATGCGACAGGTTGGCCAAGGAGCGGCCAACGGCCGATTAAGAGATTCTGCGCCAGGAGCAGCGAAGGTACGTGTGGGGCAACCTCCCTAGGAAGTTTGGCAACCACCTGCTCCAGATACGTCGGCAACGGTTGCGCAGGTTCGCACGGTTCCGCGCAAGGGGAATCTTCATCAACCACCAACTAATGTCCGCACGTCAGCGACGGTTGCGAATGTTCGCAAGGTTTCCCGAAAGGGAGCTCTGCGTCAACCGCCAATCACTCGCACAACTCAGAATTGACCGAAAAGCACCAACCTTAACCCATTATGTCCTAGCGTATGATATATCATACCTAGTCTTCAAAACCTGTTTACTGCTGAATTTCAATAATTAGCCTTGTTAATATATCACTACAAGAGAGATAAGACATCAATATCAAGTGTGTGTGAGATAATTTGTCAGTTTTTGTCATTTCATCTATATTTTCAATAGTGCAAAGTTGTGATAAACGGCGGAAAAAAAGTTGAAAAAATGGCGAAAAAAACTTTGTCTCCAAAACGCATGAAAAAGTCTACATTTAGGGAAGAAACATTACCTGACATGTAAATTGATATTTATATGTAAAGTCTATCACAAAATTCGATAAGAAATCTGTAAACAACTTTGTAATTTGTTTGTTTGAAACTGAGCCTATGAAATATTAAACCTACGATATTTTGGCCTTGAAACCATTCCAAATGACGAGTTTGCGTTTCCCGACACAGTCGAGCCATAATATAATAGATTACAGAGTTTCACTTCATTTGGTCCAAATTTAGGTATACCCGGGTCATAATGAGTTAATTCGGTATCCAGTCGACTGCAGCCATCGAAGCCCTCTGATGCAGGGAAGCAGGCAAATCAAGAAGGCGTTCACGCCACCGGTAGCCGTCCGTCAGCTTCTGAGTCTAACCACGTTGTATTGGTGTCGGCCTCTGCCTGGAGGAGCGACACTCTCCAAAAGTGACTTTTTTCTCTTCTGAAGTCTCACAACTATCCTATGATCATCATGTCATTACGCAAAGGACGTGCTGGAGTGGTATAAGGCAACCGGTGCTGCAGCCAATCAAGAAATACTGCACATTTAAAAAAAGCACCGAATTCGGTAAAATTTTGCCGAGATCTAGACAGTCGTTCGGTAAATTTTTTTATGATACCAAACGTTACTAAAGATCCATAAACGTTGATAAGCACTACCGAAATTTTCACTGAACGGTCAGTTGTCCAAATCTCTGCAAATTTCATCGAGTTTTTTAAGTGTGTGATCTTATTATGAAGCGAACCTTCGGAAACGTCCCAAAGTAGTCAAAACAGTTGAAGAAATGAAGAAAGCATGGGTAAATATGAAGTAAATGTCGATTTTGAGGATCTCATCAGTAGGGTTAAGGCCAAAGTACGAGTATTCAGATACAGAAGCGAAATTAAATAAAATCAAGATGCTAAAACCAAGTTCAAAGGTTTCAACTGAAAATTTGATGGCAATTGCATAAACACACGAGTTTTGCGTATTAATTTTGTGCGTTGCAATTTTACCGTGAACACTCTTTATAAATCAATATTAAAATTCACCATTCAAATATTTCAGTCAGATTTTCAACTCACCTTTTGATCAATTTAGGTGTATCTGAGAGTCGTTAAAATTAATGTCGAAGGCACGTCGAAAAAGGTGAAAATTTTTAGTTTCTTAGTATTAGGTTGGAAAAAGCATAAACTTAATGTTTATGCTGTAATTCAAATCAATGTTTTATCGATAACTTCAATTTCAATTGTAAGTTTAAGCTTATTTATAAATAAACTATACATCAATAGAAAAGAATACTCCTCCTGGTTCATTCGAATAGCGCCCGTGCCCGTCATGATCACCGCGAGTGAAATTTATCACCAGCATGGCTTTTCGGCGAGAACGATTTATGCTGGTTCAATTACAAATTCAACATCCACACTGCTCAAATCCATTAACATTGAACCAGTTGCATACATTTCGATAACCGCCATACCGTATGCGGTGCGTAATGGACCGCGTGCAATCAGGCGACATAGTTTGCAGCACCCTTCACACTTTACAATCGTATCATCCGTCATCGTCTGCCGTGTAGTAGCTTTCTATCTGTGAGAAACCTAAACATTGTCTAAATGTCACACATTCGGTGTGATTCATCAACGGCTTAGCAAAAGGTGTGGCGCTGCATGCCTTCTTATTTTCTTTGGCGACGAACGTTAAACCTGACAATATGTTTTTGCCTACCAAATGAATAATTTATAATTATTCATTGGCAAATTGGCGGTGCACCGCTGCGAGCCCATTTTGCAATTCTAGAACGGTACAGCCGAGAATTGTAATAAAGATGCACTTTCGGTTTCTCACCGTTGTTCGCTCCGCGCCTGTGGCCGCCTGGTGTCGCCGGAACAGTCATAACAGGCAGCAAAGAAAAAAGAACCCTTCGGGGCATTAGTGTCGGTTTGGTGCGGAACGATTCCTTGGCGATGCGATGATGTGATGCTGCAACAGACGATCGATCATTGCTGTTCTCCACCTCGTCTGGTGGGTTGATTGCGGTACGCAATGCACATCGACGATTAATTGGGAAGCATCATTGGCGGCCGTGACTGCACCACACACCGGGCGGCTGCTGCAGTAACATCGCACCGTCGTCGTCATCCGGCCAAGAAGTGGCGGTGTTCCTGTCAGACTAGTGACACCTCCGCACTGGTTGCAGGCTAACGATTGTGCCGAAAGCTCACTCGGTTCGTAAATCTGATCCGACTTGCATCAGGTTTGTCCTTAATAAGGGCCCAATAGGTTTTAGTGTGTGCAATATAATTTTTAGTTTGATACGTTTCTTAGAAGTAGAAATCTCAAAACGTGTTTTACATACAAAAACCTAAAATGAAAATAGCGCAAACCTTCGGTATGCTGAATCGAACAGTATCGATTATTATGTAACCGTACGACGTGTACGTCACCGTAAACTTGCTCAACACGGCAAGAGGTCAACGCCTTCCGGGCTTGGCTACTGAAGCATGCAGCAGTAATAATGTCCGTGGCCGTGCTCATGTTCTAGCTGCTGTAGGTCGTGCACTTTTCGCTTGTTCTTCGTCAACATAACCGCAAAATGAAACCGCTCGACCGGGATTTTGGCCAGCAATGTAGAGACAGAGAGACGTGTGGAGTTTTCCCCCACAACCGGTGAACAATGAGGTCTCTTGTCGCCACGAAGATATGACCTCCATCTCATGTAAACGTGAGTGTTACTAATCTACTCTCGGTTAGGATTTTTTTTTATTTTGTTTTCTTACCGAAGCGAAGTGCTCCGTTTTAGTTTCTGCTGCAATGTCTAAACTAAACATGTCATTAAGGAGCCTCCTCTTTGCTGTTCCACTATGCCGGCGGTCTGCTATAAACCCCGAACTAGCAGAGATTTGGTTATGTCGAAGTCGTGTCCGTTTTTCCAATTTGACTTCTCGGTAGTGTTGTTTGGCTTGGGACGCGCGGGTGGAGGCGAGGCTATAATTCGAGTAAGGTCTTTATTTCGCGTCTCAGCCATTAGAAGTGGAACAAACACCGAGAACAATCATGCTGGACATTGACAACAGCCCGAGCAGACAACGAGTGCCAGTTTTCGCTGTCATCACGCTTTTCCGTTGCTCAAAGTATCTGGTTGCTGGTTGCTCGGTCCAACAACATTATCCCCGTCAACCGTGCGAGTCAACCGTCGGAATGACACGGGCGCGGGCGGTTCGTTGTCTGTCGTGTTGGTTGCTCCCTCTGCGCAGGGTGGATAACGATCCAATCGAGACTTTGAAGCAAATCCATGCTTGGTAATTATGTAATAAATGATTTAAACATGTGTCGACCGGTTGATGAGTACATTGGTTTTTGTTCGGATTTTTAATCCTGTTCCCATTGCGGAGTGAGCATGAATCCATGCTGCGCGAATCTAACCGCGAAAGCAACTTTGTTGAAAATTGAATCATGTCCGAAAAACTGGTTGTTCCCAAAGGTTACATCTTAATTCATAAGGCTATGCAGTCTTGGTAGAACCGGACCTCAACGCTGGTTGAGCGTTAAGCGCCGGACACCTACGCGCCAATGAAGAACAGACATGAAAACAATGTAGGTATGTTTGCTCTTTCCAGCTTGCTGCTCGTGGGCAAGTTTTTAATTATGTTTACCTTTTTTCATTGCAGTTATGAATTTATTCGTTGTTATCTTTAGTTGGTTTGGCACCACGCGATTTATGACCTCAATCGTTGGTACAGCAGTAAAGTGTATTTTAAATGCAATTGTATTGACTTCTAGTTTTGTTGAATATTTATTCATACATTCAAAAAATATATCTAGTTATAATAACAAATTTAATGAAGAAGACCCTTTATTCCACTTAATTATACTACTGTTGTTTTTACTGTTCTGTTCTGTTAATACTACTAAAAAAACTAACCCTTGGGTTATATATGTTTCTAAGATTTGGCCCAACTTGAATCAGATTTACGAAAGGACAGAGCTTTCGGGTTTCCTTATCCTACAACCAGTGCGGAGGTGTCTAACAAAAACAGCTGGGCATGACGCCAGCTTGGTTTTGGATATGGATTTGAGTGTGGACTTGAACTTGGACTTGGACTTGGACTTGGACTTGGACTTGGACTTGGACTTGGACTTGGACTTGGACTTGGACTTGGACTTGGACTTGGACTTGGACTTGGACTTGGACTTGGACTTGGACTTGGACTTGGACTTGGACTTGGACTTGGACTTGGACTTGGACTTGGACTTGGACTTGGACTTGGACTTGGACTTGGACTTGGACTTGGACTTGGACTTGGACTTGGACTTGGACTTGGACTTGGACTTGGACTTGGACTTGGACTTGGACTTGGACTTGGACTTGGACTTGGACTTGGACTTGGACTTGGACTTGGACTTGGACTTGGACTTGGACTTGGACTTGGACTTGGACTTGGACTTGGACTTGGACTTGGACTTGGACTTGGACTTGGACTTGGACTTGGACTTGGACTTGGACTTGGACTTGGACTTGGACTTGGACTTGGACTTGGACTTGGACTTGGACTTGGACTTGGACTTGGACTTGGACTTGGACTTGGACTTGGACTTGGACTTGGACTTGGACTTGGACTTGGACTTGGACTTGGACTTGGACTTGGACTTGGACTTGGACTTGGACTTGGACTTGGACTTGGACTTGGACTTGGACTTGGACTTGGACTTGGACTTGGACTTGGACTTGGACTTGGACTTGGACTTGGACTTGGACTTGGACTTGGACTTGGACTTGGACTTGGACTTGGACTTGGACTTGGACTTGGACTTGGACTTGAACTTGAACTTGAATTTGGACTTCGACTCGTCGCATTAATCGCGTTAACTCTGAGACGCCATCACTAGATGAAATTGAACGAGTCATCAAAAGTTTGAAATTCAGGCATCAGCCATTCAGCAATATGTGGATAAACCAAAACGTTTCCGGAGGACTACATGCAGGGCATTTTGTGTCAAACTTCCTAAAAATGGAGATTAAACAGAATACAGTAACGGTTTTGTAGATTGTCAGCTTCGTACGGTGCGTATGTTTCTTGATCGTAGCATTTTGGGAAGGGCAAAGTAGGCCCGATTTCCCGCTTGAACACGCCTCTGGATCTTCTTACTAGTGTTGTTGTCCATGGACATCAGCGATTCCAAATACACGAACTCATCTACAACTTCATGTTTGTCGCCGACAACGGTTACCATCCGTACAAGGCACGCTTTTGCTTCCTTTGAGCCTCTTCCTTTAATGTATTTAGTCTTCGACGCATTTATTTTTAGCTCAATCCTCCTAGACTTCGCCTTTCAGTCTGGCATAGATTGCGATCGCTCTTGTAAAGTTCCTGACTATGATATCAAAGTCATCTGCAAAACCTAGGAATTGGCTACCCTTGGCGGAAGTCGTGCCTCTCCTGTAGATAGCCGCTTGTCGAACTGCTTCCTCGTATCGATCACCTAGCACTCGTTTGTGATTTGATTCCCTCCTTCGTCCTTGCATATACCAGGTTTCGGTGGGTAACTAATATCGCAATTACAAAGCTGTTGATTGTCGTTCGGTTTTTGCGCGAGAAAAATAAGGAGGGACATAGTTTTGTAAACATACACACTGAGTTTTTTCCGGTTTTTAAATTGGTGAGCATTTCTGGAGAAGGCCTGCAGAATTCTGGAGGCGGCCTGGTTCTCTACGCACCCCTTCTAGCTACACCAATAGTAACTAGTAATCGAATTGCTGTAAAGTTGCTATTAAATATAATGTGCCTCCAAGGTGAGCTGAAGAAAATAAAATGATTACCGTTGCCCTGCAGTCATCCCGTAACCTAAAAGCAAACACACTAACTAGGCGTACACTATTACGCATACGGACGAAAGGCATACGGATGTAAGGCATAATGGGCGTTGGACATAAATTCATCAAGAGCAGTTCCACGTGAAATAGGTAAATGACAAAATTTGTATCTTTCTGATTTAGATGAAACTTTACAAACGTGTATGATAGGAGCAACTATGCACCTTCCACAGATTTTGGTGCCATTTTGATTCAAGACTCGTTTTTAAAAAGGGCGTATTTATTTTCATGTCCCAAGTAACATTTTGGGTTTTATAACACTCTTATGATGGCATTTAAGACCAAAATTGTTCTTGAAGACCACCTTAAGAGTACAATAAAACTCGCATTGCTGCTTGGGATGTATTATGTTTGAAAGAATGTAACTCGAGAACTATCGATTCTACAAAAATTATGTCTAAAAAGTTGTAGAAAATTGATTTCTGAACATGAAGCACTAAAAAAAATGGAGCAACTTTCATGGACGGACCTTGTAGAACAACGACTTTCATGATTTTTTCCAACTTGGAATTTTTTAAGTAATATATGTTTTTATAATACAAATATCAATTCTTTATGTCATTTACAACAAAATTGGTCATAATAATTATTTTTCTAAATGTAGCCGTTTTCGAGATATTCGGAGAAAAAGTTAGATTTATTTTAATTGAACACGTCTTTTTCATATGTTACTCCAGTTGCTCCACAGTTTCTATAAAATTTCTAATAACTACATTTAATTTTCTACAACTTACCCGAATACACCTTATTAATCCAACCTTTCGCTTGGGCACTTTCTTCATAAATCCAAATGCTTCTCATCGATAGAGCGGTAAACAACTCGAAATCAAACATTCGACCATATCCCGTATAATTTTTCGACCGTATAATTTTTGTAAAATAGATAGTTTTCGAGATTCAATCTTTCAAACATATTACACATGAAAATAAATACGCCTTTTTTAAAAATGAGTCTTGAATCAAAATGGTGCCAAAACCTGTGGGAGGTGCATATTTCCTCCTATTAAACACGTTTGTAAAGCTTCATCCAAATCAAGGTGGTTCATTTCAAATTTCAGCTTTTTTAGACTATTTGGCGTGTAATTGCTCTAAACATAATGGACGATGGGCATAATGTATGGTAGGCATAATAGCTATTTACTATAATCTGCAAGCCGTCATTTCTGTTATTATGACTACGCCCAATTAAAATCTAGTGTTAGGCAACATTTTCACAATTCTGTGTAAAGTGTGTAAGTAGTTTTTTTGTATGTACAGTAATGTTCCGATTTTGTCAGCTCCCGATTTTGTCTACCCCCGATTTTATCAGCTTTTTATCCCAATTTTGTCAGCCTATAAATTTTGTTTAACTTTTGTGCTTTTAAATATGATTTATAAAGCTTTTCAGCCTGCTTGAAACTATTCTGATTCTCTGGGGAGAGTTTTCGAATAAAATGATGCCTTCTTGCGAGTAATTCGGGGTCAAAATTAAGGTATTTCTATGGTTAAAGTTCTATAGTTCCTAATCAAGCAAAGATAGAGGTATACTATATTCAGCAATGTTGTGTAGTTTTACTATTTGTTCAACTTTGTAAAACAGGAAAAAGTCATACAACAACTACAAAAACAGCTAAAATAGAAAAACTCATTTTAACGATTTTTCATTTCTGAGAAAGAGAATTTTTCCGCTGGACGATAGTACTTTTAATTTTAAGAAACTCTTCCAAAGGTTCCATAAACCTAAAACCAGCTCAAAGCTAATGCTTTTGGACCAGTGTGCTGTGCCCGGTTCATCGAGCTTTCGGTTGACCAATTGATGGTTAAAATTTAAGTTTTAGTAGAAGTCTTTGATATTGCAAGGTCTTAAGTCTTGAATTTTGGAAACATTTTCGAAAAAAAAATTTCCCGATTTTGTCAGTTTCCCCATTCTGTCAGCCCAAAATTCAACATAGGGCTGACAAAATCGGAACATTACTGTATTTATATAATTTTTAAGTCTGATAACGGACAATGCCGAATTAATTGAAACAAATCAAATGGATTTAGACATGGTGTTAATTTGTCTATATATGGAATGCATTTGTATACTTTATTGTTGTTTTGGGTTTTGTCTGCGATTTTATCTTCTTGTTTTCTATTGATTATTCTATTTATGAGTCGTTTTGGGTAGTCGTTTTTGCTTAGCTCCTCGGTTATTATCTTGTTTCAACATATGTTATACGGGAATACTAAACACACTAAAACAAAATAGTAGAAAAACAACCACACAGGCAAACACTAACACAGAAACACAAGACCAGACACAAACACAAATAAACATCACGAATTCAAACCAATAAAAAATAGCACAATTAAAATCAAGCCAATAGTAAAAGTATCGTGCCCAACATAGGAAGAACAACTCACGACAGGTTAAAATAGTAATAAATATAAAGCAAACAAATGACAGTTACTAGTAAGTTTAAACAATATTGTATACACAATTAGAAATCTTTACTAAATTCTGATTAACTTAAACATTATGTAGTAAAACAAATTGTACCAAAATCCAAAACCAGACAACACTGTAGGCTAAAAGAATTTAGACAAAGACGATCAACACTTTGTAAGTAACAAACAAATTATAACCCAGATAACAACAGTCAATAAAAGTACCCGTTCGTAGAAGCCCTGATGAAGATCCAAATCCGGGTCGAAAGGTTGGCGTAAAAAGACAAATATAACGTTTACTAAAATTTAATGACTGAACGGCCAAAATCCCAATCATTCGATGAATAAAGTTAACATTTGACAGAGTTATAAACAATGAATAAACCAATAATATATGAATAAGGAATTATCGTTACATTAAAATAATATAAGAATGTGTGACAGAACTTGCGATTGAAATTAACGAATTGAAGTACAGTACATATATCGATGCTGGAACAAAATGTAAAGAAACCAAAACCATGCTTCGGTTAAGAAAAAAATTATATCACTTATTGTCAATTATACCAATTATCAGTAATCAAACTACAATTTTGTGAGTCAAACCAGTCATTTTTTGCATTTCTTTGAACATAAAAAGTAAGCTCTCACTCATCAGTCTTCCTGGGCAGCCCTATGAGGCTAAGGTCCTAAAAAGCTATCCCACGGCAGTGTGACCCTTTTCTAGGACCATCACGAAAGAAATTAGTTTGCTACCGTAATCGTCCAGATTGACAAAAACAGATGTTTTTTCAGCTTCTTTGTCAGTCCACAATAAGGCGAAAAAAACCGTACCTTCCCCTTTAGCTACCCATAGCTAGAATATTTCTTTTTTTTCATCCCATTTCATCGCAAACTACCCCTTACAACTATACAAAAGATATAAAAAGACGACTACTTTGCGCACATCACGCCTTCCGGACCTACCCTTACATGAAATGCCATCAGGCAGGACGAACCGGCCGACGTTCATCGTTGCAAAGGACAAGATACACACCGCACCGGTGCGAGAGCCACTCACTAAGGCCGAATAAGGGACCATGTGAGCCGGCCAGGATTTGTTCTCATTAAAAAACCATGTGAATTTCGTACAACTCTAAACGCCGCGCTCAAGAAGGGCAAACAGAAACATGAAAACTCAGCTAATTTAAACCGAAAAAGAAGTGTAACCGTAGATAAAGGACAGAACACAGTGGCACATCTTCGGGATCCCTGCCTTACACATATGGCGATCCGCTCACTCGTACCGTTAAATGCGTTCCGCGATTGATGCTCTCCATCCTGTTGCTACTTATGCTACCTTTTATATGGGTGTGCGGTGCAGCAGGATTGAATGATCAGAGCGCACAATGCCCGCTTGAAACAGCTCTTTTCTCTGTAGTGTGTAGGATAGAGTTTCTACTACCGCTCGTTGTTCATCATCAACAAAATCTGAAATTGCATCAAAAGGATGCTCTTGATCAGGCTCAGCGTCCTGTCAAAGATTTTTTTATATAAAGGTATATCCACCGGCTGCAATTTAGCAGGACTCACGGGGAAAACCGCACTACAGTTTTTTTAGGGATGCAACCAAGAAAAAAAACCCCAATTAATCCACCTAGCGGCGTGACCTAGCCTTTCTACTGCCACAATAATCATTATTTAATTTCTCAGGAACTTAATTGTAGATGTATAGATGTTATATTAGACTATATTTTTAAATATCCGTTCCGTATTCCTCAAAATCCTTATTTGTCAGTAAAATTCACAACGTATTGTGTAGAATAATTATATTTTCTTTCCTTGGGTGCGTAAATATATGTAAGCGTCATTTATGTTACTTGATGAACACCTTATTTAGTTTTATAATATTTATAGAAAAATAATGTAAACACAAAAGATAATTTTTACAGACTTGAATGAATATGTATAGAAAATTAGAAATTAACCCTCTAACGGGTCTACAGACGGTCTTAACTTTCGGGCTTTAGAGCCACATACGAAACTTGTTTTGAATTGACAATATGAAGTATTTGTTCATAGCAGATTTTTTGATATTTTGATATTAATACCATGCATTCAAAAGTTAGCATCTTTGAAAAACAAGAGTTCAGAAAAATTATTATTATATTTCGCTTTTGAAGAAAAAGGATATCTACAACAAAATGATTGATCTCAAAATTTTACTATTGGTTTGCTTGGCTTCAATTTTGCAATATATCTGAATTAGAAAAAAATTACTGAATAGAGCATTAGATATGAAAACGAGAAATGGAACTATTTCTTAGCTAGCGCTCCTTCAGATAATTATTTTTGCATGAAAATCGAAACTTAAGCTTCTTTTGAATGTACTTTCATGAAAAGATAGTCATTAGCTTGATCGCATCGTTTTTACAATGTTAGAGGGTTAGGAAAACAAGATGAGGTCGAAAAATAGTGCCAAAGCTGCGCCATAAACATGCTTGAGAATGGGAAATACGATCGATATGATTCCCAGTGCTTGTCTTTTTTTGATTTATTTATTAAAACATGATACATGACATAAGACATCTGTCCTTTAAAATATCACTAACGAAAACAAATCTTACAAAATTTCTACCGTGCATCGTTTACTTCCTATTTTTCATATAACATTTCTAAGCTCTAGTATCTATTGATTGAAAACAGCATCTATTGATGCGCAGAATTTGTTTGGAATTTGTACAAATTTATTTGGAAAAATCAATTCACTAGTATTTTTGATTCTATACACCACTATACCTACATGCTTAAATAAACTGCTTTTCTTCGCTTTTTGCTTTTCTTGTACAATTGTGAGTAACAGCAAGTGAAGAAAATGACAATTGAAATCTGAAATCAAAGAAAAGAAAAAACTTTTCGAATGAATCCCGCTATTTAATATTTATTTGCAACAGATACGTAGTTCACCTACGACGTGCAGGCTTCATCAGTGTCTTATTTCAAAGCGTATACGTATCTGTCGCGAATAAATATTAAATAGTGGAATTTAGTCGGTTAAAGTTTTTTCTTTTCTTTAATTTCAAATTTCGTATTCCATTAAGAGGCTTCAAAAACTTCAGACAATTGACATATTTCTCACTTTTCTTGAATTTCATTGCAAATTTTAAAATTGCAAATTGTCATCACATACATACATACACACATACATATATACATACATACATACATACATACATACATACATACATACATACATACATACATACATCACACACATCTCATACATTGAATACAATCAACATTTGATTGATATGTTTTGATTTCACACGTTTTAACGGTTTAATATACGGGGCTTAAATGTTAAAGTTTGAATAACTTTTGAATGAAGCGTCCGATTTTAAATAACTCGGTTTCGTTTGATAGATCTCAGCAGTAATTTTCAAATAATCATAAAATGTGTGATGTTTTTCATTGAATTAATGCTTATATGTTACATAAATATGTTTTAAATACTATTTTTTCACATTTCTTTATGTAACTTTCAAACTACAAGTCCAATCGTCATGAAATTTGGAAGTTAAGGGTTTGCAAGGCTCCTCTTTCACATGCAATCAATTTTGTTCAAATCGGTTAAGAGACTTATGAGATAATGAAGTCCCATATTTTTCGTATTTTTATACATAACTTTTGAACTAAAAGTCCGATCAGTATGAAATTCAATAGCGACCAATGGGACACCTAGACCTTTCATTTGACACTAAGAACATTAAAATCGATCCAGCCATCTCCGAGAAAAGTGAGTGAGATTAAAAGCGTCACATACACACACACACACATACACACACACACACACACACACACACACACACACACACACACATACATACACACACACAGAAAATGCTCAGTTTTCGAAACTGAGTCGAATGGTATATGACATTCGGCCCGCAGGACCTTCTTTCCATTTCCGGTTTTCCAAGTGATTTCTATACCTTTATACTATATATTTATATAGTAGAAAGGCAAAAAGAAGCTTTTGATTTAGTTTTTTTCATTCAGTGGGTTCGACAAGAATGCGCCCGGCTACCTGATGTTGGGTATTGTGGGCCGGCAGCGCAGTTCCTGTTGTTTAGCGTGCCATTAATTATGTTGGTTGGCTATACTATTTCGGTTAAAGCTATCCACCAAATCCGTGATCCATGTTCGATGAAGTAGAATCGTTACACACCCGCGTCGCGTTTATTTTTATTTGTTTGTTTCAACACAATTATTCCGTTACAATCTTTCTCACGTCCGTGAGCACCAACGCGCCAAAATGTCATAATTCAGTAGCATTGTTGTTTCTGTACCCCGCAGGCGTAAAATAACTGCCAATAAATCAGATGATCGCTCATATATCATCGATCGGGTCTTTTCAATTTATAATAACGTACGCTTCAATTTTCACCGCAAAAAGTAGGTTAAACTGTTCCGTTATCGATCGACTTAGGCCACGATCCGAGCCATCGACATCGGCGACGTGCAACAATTGCCAGAGTCCGCTTGCTCTTGTGAATGAATATCGGCTGTGCCATACGACAGCTCCATGTCCCCGCATAGGTCGAAACCGTCGAGATTTGATGGCTTGCCTTTGGGGGTGGAGCAGCGAAGCCAACTCCTCTTCACTAATTCGTGATCACGTCATATATGATTTAAATTCTCACAGACACAATATTACACAAGAATCGCGGATTCTGCGACGACTATCTCTTCTGTCGCTCGTTACCCGCAACCCGCTCGGATGGATGTGGTGTGGTGCAACCGTGATAATCGTCTGGCCGGGCGGCCAATGCGCGGGTAAAGCTCCGCTCGCTCAGTTCGTGTGCTGCCGACGACGCTAGATGGCAAGCTCACTCGGTGGTAATGAGTAGGCACAATTCACGCGAATCCATAAGGGTTTCTGCAGTTCCTCCGATCTCTGCCTTTCGCCTCAACATTGCACACTAGTCTATCTGAAAGTCTATGAATGGGGACTTCCCGCCCTCGCGCGGAACATGTGAGTTTCCCGATGGACCGCGCGTTGAAATCTTTGAAGTGGCTCGCCGTATAGATCCCCGGCCATCCCCGGTTCCGCTGGCTGACTGTATACAGTCAGATGATTATTGTTCAGCATATGAGACAGCGAAATCATACACGTATAAATATTGAATTTGCACGACTTTGCACTGAAGAAGATGCTGCCTTTGCGACCACCGTGGCCACCACACTGACGCTAGTAAACAGTCGAAATCTAGAACGGCTACCACAGGCACACTTCGGAGCGTCCATGAATGACGATCCGTTTCGATACAATCCGACTGAGAGTCGACTGAGTTGAATTCTTAGTTTATTTGTCTGGTAACTATAACATTAATAGTAACGGTAACAGTAACAGCAACAGTAATTGCAATCAAACCAATAGTTGAAACTCTATCGTAAAAATTTTCTGTTGAATATGTGCAGAAATATGACTGAAATGGTTGTAGTTACTAATGAAAGTAGTGAAATCAGCATTTTAACAGGTATCACGAAATTTTGTTATCTTTTTACTTGTTTTCCACCAATACACTCACTGCCGAAAATAATTATCATTCAATTACAAACAATTACCAGTCAATGATAATAAATCATCACTTGAATTAATTCAAATAAAGTAAAAATATATTTCATGTATCCACAAGCTCTTGAGTTATCATTTTAATGACCGTGATTAAAGAAATGTGCAAATTAGTATCTATTTTTTCATATAAGGCCATTGCAAATCATATTTAAAGTTTTTGTCACCCTCCCCCCCCCCACCTTGGGCTTGAAAATCGGGGTGCAAAAAATAATTTGTAGGATATGAGTCAAATTCCTTTTCATAAAATCAGTTGTCTGTGGGCTCTACAGTCTGAAAAACTCGAAAAATGAGTCTCCGAGTTGAATTAACGCTTCTAGCACGAAACAGAAATGGAAATTCGAACAATGGAATTTCCGAAAATTGTCCAAAAAAATTTTCCTTCGTTTTTGTCTTTTTTCGTATATTTTTGCATAGAAAATAATAACGTATATATTATAAGCAAGAATAGATTCGGTTGTCACGTTTAAACCTTAAATAAATATTCTTAAAATTCATGTTTTTTTTGCTCGATTAAAAAATTCACTTTGTTTTTTTTTCATCCCCCCTCCCCCCCCCTGCAGTGGCCGAACACCGGAAGGACAAAAACTTTATAAAATATTTGTAATGGCCTAATTTTTTTTAACATTTTCTATAAGCTAAAAACTAAGAAAATATTCCTTTTTGTCTGGATAAATGAATTGATTTGTCCACTGATAATGGTATTCAACTCGAGCCAGGGAGGATCTAGCTAACAAGAATTATGAAACTCGCATGTGAATGGGCAGGTAGGTGACCATGATTAAAAATGCCGCCTTTGTCACTTTTTGTCCTAATCGATCTGATGCTCCTGCCAACATGTATACTTTTTATTAAGTTAATAGAAGCGTTTTGCTTCTTGATAACAGCTGATACCAAAATATTTTATTACCGTTTTCTTATATGTCAATAACAGAAAATAGCAAGTTGATACCAAAATATCAAAACTTGTTAGTTATCAAGATGTTACAAATTCTGCTATTTTACTTTGCTTGGGAAGCGTGACGTAACAAACTACCGTGGCATTACTTCGTATTAGTTCGATGCTGTTCAGTAAAGTGAAGTCTTACATTTCCGTAGAGTAACATGGTTTTTTTCCTAAACGCTCAATTAACACGAATCTACTGCCATTCTGTCCATTTTTTCTGCGTCAGATGGAAGATGCAGCTCAGGTAGACACAGTATATACCGACCTTAAAGTTGCATTTGACCGCATTGACCACCAAATACTGCCTCTCAAACTGAGACGTTTAGGCTCATCTGAAGGCTTCGTGTGCTGGGTTCGAACGTACCTTACAAATCGTCAGCTTTCAGTGAAGTTAGGCTCCGTTGAATCGTACAGTTTCTGCAATCAATCTGAAGTTCCACAGGGAAGTAACTTAGAACCGTTACTATTCATTATATTTTTTAACGACGTCTGTTTTGTTATACAGCCTGATGGTCGCAATCGGGACTCCATCGGGACGCTGACGATCTTAAAAAATTCATCGCTGTGCGGTCAGTGGAAGACTACAAACAACTGCAAGATCTTTTCGACAAGTTTACAGAATGGTGCCGCTTAAACAACCTCATCATCAGTGTTTCTAAATGTGCGATTATTAGCTTCACTCGCAGCAAAACCCCGATCGTGTATACCTACCAAATCGGAGGGGCGAAGCAACCACTGATTGAAAGCCCCAATAAAAAACCCGATTTAATCCACCTAGGGGTGAAAGGAACCTTTGTTATACCATCTTATATGTCATTTGATATAAGCATTTCCAGCTAAAATATTATTTTTGATTTGTATTAGAATTTGTAATTTTCATAAAACTGACAGTGTCAAATTATATACGCATCACTTTGAACTAAATTCTTATATAAACTGTTTCTTAGGCCCAGCCGTTCTCAAGTTATTCAGATGTGAAATCTAAAAATTATCTATTAGAGTCAAAGTATCCGATAACCGTGTAATCGACCGTAATGGATTTGAACCAAATTTTGTCAGATTGTTCATTTTAGGACAGAAAGCAAAAATCTTAAATTTGGTGCCGATTGATACCCCCATTAGTGGTACGATTAGTAGTAGTACATCCTTTTAAAAAAAGACCCGTTTTGTCAAACCTTGTTATTTTTTACTTACAGATAAACATGGAAGTCTCGACCAACATGTCAAAAGGTCCAATATGCTAATGAGAGATTCTCTTTGCGTTTCTTCTGTTATGTTTGACGAGATGATGTTATGACGAGACGCAAAGAGAATCTCTCATTTGCACATTGGACCTTTTGAAATCTAAAAATAAAAAAGAAGAAAACTTATCCAATTTAATTCTACTATGTGTATTTTATTCACGACAGATACGTATTTCGCCTACGACTTGCAGGCTTCCTCAGTGTCTGTTTTCGAACTGTTTCGAATCATCAGGGTGTATTTTAACCTGCTAAATAACTTTATAGAACATAGGAAAGCAATGAAAACATCGTGTACAGAATTATTGAGCAGAACTGATTTTAAAGTGGCTGGTAGCTTCGGGGTACAATGCTAGCCTAACAAGCCAGTCGTCGTAAGTTCGAATCTGGACTGATCCGTGCCGCTACAGAGGTAATAGGATCTTTGCCCTAGCCCCGTAATTTTTCTGTACTCTAATAACCGGCTGCGAAGTCTGTCGATAAAGAAGGGTCAAGTTCTGAAGGACGCTTATACCCACGGCTTTACTTTGCTTGATTTTAAAGTGGTTTCTTTAAACAAATCATTAAATTCCGCAATCAGTAAGAGATAGATAGTTACTATATGTAGCAAAGTTGCTTATTTTAATGTGTTCTACAATTTTTGTGAAGATACTATTTTTTGGAAGCGTTTAAAAAACAAAAATTTGTGTCACCCTATTAGGCGGATTCACGGTCACCCTAAAAGTGTAAGAAAATGTGCTATATTTTGAAAAATTACACATTTTTACTATATTATTCTGTTTTTGAGGTTTGGTCATTAAAGTTTTCTTGAATAAATTTCATCAATCATTTTTAAATATCTTTTGACCAGTAGAACCGATCATTATGAAATTTGGCAAATACATTTGCAGTGTTACGACCTCTTGTTTAACACTAAAACAATCGAAACTAGATAGATTGCCTTGGTTAAAATCGCTATAAAGTATTGTAAATTTTAACGTGTACTTTCAATTGCTCATAACTTTCAAACTAAAAGTCCAATCAATAAACAATTCAATAGTGATCTATCCGGCTATATTACCTTTCAAATGAGACTAAGAGCGCATAAATCGGCTTGGCCATCTCTGAGAAACAGGCGATAATTATTACCTTGTCAAAACACGTTTTTTACGAAACGATTACGAAACAATTCAATAGTGATATACTAGGCAATAATACCTTTCAAATGAGACTAATAGCGCATAAATCGGTTCAGCCATATCCGAGAAACAGACGATAGAAAATGAGCTGCACACACACACATACTCACACACACATACATACACACAGACATTGCTCGTCGAGCTCTATCGATTGGTATATGTGACTATAACATGTATATGTATACTATAACAAAGGTAAAAAGTTGATAAATAAACAAATTCGGAGGGGCTAGTCTGGAACACGTTGGTGTTGTTAAAAACCTAGCAAAGGGCGAAAGCGGAACTTTTTTCCTAGTGTCTTTTGCTTTCATTTGATCACTTATGGTCTTCAGCATTTTTGTTCGTATGAATCTAAAACTGTCAAAAGTTCGTCATCGCTTACTATAATGAAAATAAAAAAACTACAAGGTATACAGCCCTAAGGGTTGTACGAAAGGGTAACGTAGGACTATATCAGATCATTAGATCAAAGACTAATGTGTATTTCTGGCATATGTATGTTTAAAAGAATCTATTGATTCTTGTGTGAGAGTGGCTCTGAACCGTCCATTTCCTGCCGTAAACCGATTTAAATGACATGATTTGATATCGCATTGGGCAATCCAGTCTAGTAGGCGAGTCGAGCAGTCTAATCAAGCAGTCGAATCAAGCAGTTGAGTCGAGCATTTGAATCAGACTGTTCAGTCCATTCGAGCAGTTCAGTTGAACTTTCAAGTCGAGCAGTTAAATCGAGTAGTCTAGTCGAGCAGTTGAATCGAGCAGTCGGGTCTAGTAGTAAGTCGAGCAGTTGAATCGAGGTTCAGTCGAATAGTTGAGTCGAGTAGTCCAGTGGAGCAGTTGAATCGAGTAATCAAATCGAACAGTTGAATCAAGCAGTTTAATCGACCAGTTCAATCCAGCAGTTGAATCAAATTGGTCAGTCGAGCAGTTGAGTCGAATAGTTGAATCGAACAGTTGAGTCGAGTAGTCCAGTCGAGCTGTCGAGTAATCTAGTTGAGAAATTAAATCGAGCAGTTGAGTCGAGCAGTCTTGTTGAACAGTCCCAGTCCAATCAAGAAATTTAATCGACCAGTTCTATCGAGCAGTCAAGTCGATCTGTCTAATCGAGCAGTCGAATCGAACAGTCCAGTTGAGCAGTTCAGTTAAGCAGTCCAGTCGAGCAATCAAATCGAGCAGTCTAGTCTACCAATCCAGCCGAGCAGTCTAGTCGACCAGTTAAGCAATCGAACAGTCCAGCAGTCGACCAGTGAGGTGACTGAGAATAGAGCCCATTTCTACGCTCATTGCCTACATGTCAATTATTACCAAAAAACGGCCTATCATATCTGGGAAAGAATCCCAGATAATAAAAAGCTGTCTGACATAGCTTCACCTAAAAATAAAATTTTCACTTAAACATTTATCTTACGCATATTTCGCTGTCTATACGTATACGCAATTTGTTCGCATCAGCTGCATCAGAAAAATATGGCGTCATGTTGCGAAATTGTTTCAAAAGCGAAATTATTCTCTACCGAGTTTTCTACAGCCCTATCAGATAGCAGATTAGATAGAGCGTAGTGCTCTACCAAACGCTATATTGACATAGTGTTTAGTTGAGCTCTACGCTTTACAGTTTCTCCAGTGGACACACCCCGTAGAGTGCGTGGTAGAGCTCTACGTAAAATTTCTCCACGGCTTCTCTAGGTAGAGCGGAAAAGTGGTAGAGATGCCTTATAGTGTACACACAGCTGGTAGAGTCTCTACGCTCTACGCATTTTCGTCTACCAAAAAAACTCTATAGAGGTCACTTGGCTTTAAAATGCTGGTAATGCTTAGATAAATGTCCCAAGTTCTTTTTGTTGCTCTCCATCGCTTACTCCATACACATTCTTCTTCGAACCAATAATTTCGTGCACTCGAGGTTTCATCACGTAGCACCGCGGTTCGGCCTCATTGACTGCCTGCTCCAGCCACCTTCAAAGGTTGAAGCACCTAGCACCACAGTGGAAGGTAGAGCTTCATCCAGTTGGCGCGTAATTCTCAACAACTCGCGGGTTGTATAATTGCCTGAAGTTTAACCGAGAATAACCAGACCTCGGGAAGCTGCTAAGTTGATGCATCGTGTCGGCAGGCTTTATCCCGCAGTTAACAACTGTCGTACGTTGCCTCTAGTAGCGCAGAGAACGCTTTCTTCACGTGACGGGTCTACCAGGTTTACGTACACTCTCCACTTTTATGATTACGCCCAGTCCATTACAGTCCATTACGCGACCCTCCATTCTGCCCATCACTACGAGGCTCGTTCCCAGCTCGTTGGTCGTTGCAGTTTTAGGTATCAAGCATCTATTCCATGTTCTTATTTCATCGGTTTTGTCCATGCCGAATGTTCCGAGTCGAATTTGCTTGATTGTTCGTAGTAAAATAGATTTAGGCAGGTTGCGTTACTAGAGCCACGCATCCGAGTCTAGTGATGGAACTGCCATCTTAGCTTTAGTGCCGAGACAACATATTTCTCAATTTTGCCGCCCGCTACGGATCAAAAGCCGTATTGTGAGCCGCTTCTAACCTGTAGTAGAACCTCGCACTTGATTGAGGAATCGTCAAACCATCAAGAGCAGTCCCTGAAATGGGAACCAGACGCTCAAGACCGACAAGGTTGACTTAACTTCTACTTAATAAAAGAATTTTAATCCATTGAATTCTAAATTTACGTTCTTTAGAAAGATTTACTTCAAATAGAAGATTTTTTAGACTGTTTTAATGTGTACACCGTAACAATGATTGTTCAATTTTATCAAACAATTTTATAGAAAATTGAGTTATAACTTTCAAAACCATTGTTAAATACGAAAAACTCACATGTTCACAGAGTAAAATCTCAAATGTGAACCATACGTAATCTTCGGACGACCTTCGGACAAACTCTGGTGGAATCATTTTTTCCCACTCTCGTCCCGTTGTTTGTTTATGCCGTTTTCTGCCATTAAATTTTAGCCTGCTTCAGCACGGCAGAGCCGTGGCACTCTGGCTAGCATCGACCATCACCGACTGTGCCATGCAACGAGGCGGTCGGCACAGTTTGCCACTTCGGCTTCAATTATCACGGTTTGAATTTGTTAGGATAATTTGGACTAAACATGCATCTACGTCTACGTATGCGCTTCGGCTTGTGGAAGCTTTGTACGGCGATACTGAGCGGGAAATTGCCATCGGAAAACGTGTTGGCGAATCACTCGTAAAGCCCTAGGACCCATAGTCCGTGGCCGGCTGTCGGATTTGGGGTCCCACTCTGTTGGTCATGTGGCACCTTGTCAAACTAATTGAATTTCACTTTGTACGTTTTAGACACGAGCTAGCTCCGTCAGATCAGACCGGTGCTCCGGTCGGATGTGAGTGGGTCAGGCAGATTTGTTTAGTATGGAGCTCGGTAATTGGATAACTGTTCAATCTGTACTGCGGAACGACAAATTGTTTCTAGTTATACCAGAGCGGTGGTGGCACAGAAAATCGTTGGGGATTGCATTGGCTATAAATATAGTTAATTTTCACCATTCTCACGCAGCTTTAAAATCCAATGCGACATCATTCCACAATAGTTCATTCTTATCTATCAAAAATAATAAACGATAGGGGTACTCGCAGCCAGCAACCGTCACCGTCATTTTTTTCTTTTGTTACACAAAAAAGCGTTTCATCCTCCGTGGTCCATATGTAAAAAAGAAAAGGGAAAAAAATGCCACAATCTGAACTCACGGAGATATTAATATGTTTAGAAGGGACACCGGTATAGCTCTGTGCATAGGGTTAAAAAATTTGAGTACACACGACTTTTTTCCCTATCATAGATCCATCTTTTTCGACTGCCTCCTGCAGTACCGCAGTCATAAATTGACTGTGGTCCATCCTTTCAACCGGGTACCCAGCGCAAAACATCTGCATCTGCTTTACATAATGAATCATTCCGGGGACATGGCGTCAATTTCCGAACAGGCTCTGGCCGTTTGTTTTCTGCATCCCGTGCATATTTTTTATATTCATACAGCTTCTACCTTCATTGTGGCATTTTATAATTTTAATAGAAAAAAGGGTAAAAAGGATACATTTCGCTATTCGATATGGAAAATCAATAACTCATTCTCGCCTGCTCGACCTTTACTATACGAAGGGTCACACGAATTAGCGTACCACATAGGGAAATGTTTGCAGCCAGCGCCTGCCTGCGGTCCAACCGTCCCATTGCCGAATGTGACGTGAAACGAGAAACCACCAGCCGCCACCCAGCCGTTGGACCCATGAGAATCCGTTAAACTTTCTCATCCAGTTTTGGGATAAAAAAAATCCTGCGGGACGCCGTCATTGCGGTTGAATTTATTTAAATTGCTTCCGCTTCAGCTCACTGAAACGTTCATTTTTTCCTCCCACAATTTTAGTAACGGCTGAGTAAAACCTCATCAACCTAATATATTCTAAACACTAAAGCACTAAAGATTTGGAGCAAAATGAACTGTATATAACACGTCTCATGTGTGATCGTCGGATTTTTTCTAGTTAGCGGAATTGAGCGGAAGCATTCGAATGCATTTCTTACCGCCTCCTTATTCCGGGATATTTTAAACCCTCGTTCGATTAGTTACGCAATCGCCAGCGGAAGAAGAAAAAATCGAAGGGAGCGCCGCACAAAAAACGCACAAGGAAGTAGCATTTTAGAAAAGCGATTTTTTCTCATCACACTGTCGTAGAAAAATGAGAAAAAAAAAACCTGGAAGGATCGCAAAGAAACGGCACGTATGGGTCCATTAGGGGAAAAATAGAAAAAGAGCTAAAAATAGGCGACAGCAAGCGATGAGGTCCTTAAAAATGCAGATGATCGCAATTTCCTTTGTCACTGCCGGCGTAGCCATCGGTGATGGTGAGATTATTTTTTTATTCCCTCATGGGGATAGTTTTGTAAACATTCATTTGGACTAGTGAACGGTTTTTTTTATTCGTATGAGGGTCGAAATTGATTTGCAAATCAGATTTGAGTTGTGTGACTTCTCACGTTTTTTTACCTTTAGCTAGGCGAAGGTCCAGCTGCTGGAAATAGCGATTTCTGTTAGCATTTAGAAGATCGTACATAGACTCGAACGAAAGGTGCACCTGGAAAGTGGAATCCTCGTGAGAAAGTAGTGGCGATGTGAAGATCCGTTGAAATGGACTTTGATGAAAATGCGTTGCTATTGCGCAAAGCAAATATTACATCAACGAATTTATTAGTTAGTAAACGTGAAGAAATTTGCTACGATTTATATTGAGCAAATAAAGTTGAAAAGTGGAAAGTCAATGTTGGTGCTTGGTACACTAACATTGTCTTTTCACTTTTCAACTTTATTTACTGATGACATTTTTCTTTCCATTATATCAAATTTTTTGTAATTTAGTTTTTAGCCATAATCCTAAAAAAACAAATTCGTCTGTCTCAGAGCGAGCGGTTGATTATGAAATGCAATAACCCGCAAGGTATACCTAAGATGGCAAACCCATCAGCGACCCCGGTAGGTGTAGGTATCGCGACCCCGGTAAAGTAGTATAACGAAACTCTCACTTCTCATGCACAACGAAGAAGGAAATACAGAGCGGATCAACCGGTATAGGACACGGCAAGAAACAAGGAAACGAGTAATGGATAAAGATTGGAAATTTGGTACCTGGAATGTTCGAACTCTCCATGAACCGGCACGAGCTGGCTTGCTTGCTCGAGAGCTGCATCGACTTGGAGAAAGAGATCGCTGCTATACAGGAAGTTCGTTGGCCAAATTCCGGAGAAAGGGGGTTCCGTGCAGAAGATCCTTCTACCACATCTACTACACTGGCGGTAGAAAAGCAGAAGCAACGAGGCCCGTAGATGACCGTAAATGCGTGTTGAGAATTAAGGGCGTATTCTCAACTGCAGCCTAGTCAACGTCTATGCACTGACAAACGATAAATCCGATTATGCTAAGGACGAGGTCTACGACAGGCTCAAGAGGACCTATGGAGAGTGCCCAACACATGACGTGAAAATCATCATCGAAGATGCAAATGCGCAGATCGGGAGGGACGAATTCTTCCGTCCAGTCATTGGAAGACATAGCCTTCATCTGTCGACCAATGATAACGGTCTGAGGCTCAAAAATTTTGTCGCGGCCAGAGGAATGGCCACCTACTTTCCACGTTTGAGTATTCGGAAATATACCTGGAGGCATCCAAATGGGGACTCTAGCTATCAAATCGATCATGTGTTGATTGACAATCGACACTTTTCAAATGTCATCGATGTACGGTCTTTTCGGGGACCAAATGTCGACTCTGGACACTATCTCGTAGTGTGTAAGATTCGCGCAAGGCTGCGGAACACGGTGAAGGCTCGCACTTAGAGGAAGCTGCACTTCAACATCCAGCAGTTGACGGCAAATGGCGTGGCAGTGGAGTACACCAGGAAGCTTGGTCAACGATTCGCAGAACAGCAGGTAGAAGGAGGAAATATAAATGGGCTGTGGAGGAACATCGAAACAGTTGCGAGAGAGGTGATAGGCACGACGCGTGGAAGACAGCGTAACAGCTGGTTTGATGTCGAATGCTAGAGAGTGACAGATGAAAAGAACCAGACCAGGAGTCGCATGCTCACTGCGGCAACGCGTCAAAACAGAGAGACCAGAGCTGCGGAAAAAAGAACCCATCGTCTAAAAAACGTGAGTACGAGGAGCACGCGCTCACCGGCACAGAGGAGTGATATACCAGCAACGACACACGGAGTTTATACAAGACGGTGAGATGCAGGAATTTTGCCATGCCTGTGATATGCAATGATAGTACTGGCAAGCTGCTTACTGACAAAACGGCGGTAGCAGCCAGGTGGGAGGAGCACTTCCAGACACTGTTGAATGGAGAGGTAAATGCGGAGATCAGTAGGACCAGGATAGAAATTGTAAGCGATGACCAAGCTGTGGAGCCACCAACGGATTAGGCTAATAAGGCAATCAGTGAGATAAAAACTTTGAGGCTTCTGGGAAGCTCGGTATCCCGACGAAACTTCTAAAAGTGGAAAGCGAGCGGCTGTATGAAGCAATCTACCAAATTATTGCCAGGATCTGGGAGGAAGAATTTCTGCCGGAGGAGTGATTGGGTGGCCTCATTTGCCCAATTTTTAAAAAAGGGGCATGAACTATCGAGGAATTACATTGCTCAATTCTGCCTATAAGGTGCTCTCCCGTATACTGTTCTGCAGCCTGTGACCGTTAGCGGAGTTCTTCGTCCGCAAATACCAAGCTGGTTTGCGTGAGGGTCCCTCCACGACGGATCAGATGTTTTTGACGTAGGACTACGTCTTGCGGCAAGGTTTGGGATAGGGTGTCATTTCGAAAAATCGAAAAAGTGAGCGTCACGAAAAATGATAGGTTTTGAGCGCTAATAGCTTAGCGGTTTCCCGATCGATTTTAAATATTTTTGTACCAATCAATCGAAAAATCTTCTACGCGTCAACCTCAATATAGAGACCTATTGATTTCAAAGTACGCACTATTGAAAAATTGAAAATAATGAAGCAATGTCCAACTAGCAATCTTCGCTTCGTGATTGGTCGCAACGTACTTTTAGAAAAAAAAAGTGGCAAAACCTCCCCGTCCCAACAGGTCGGAGATTCTTTACGAAGATTGAACTTAGTTCAATTTTATATCTGTGCTTGGGAAGTACGCCAGAAAGAGTGACAAAGTCTCCACGTCACAACAAATTTCCTTACGAACGCGATTAAACCTAGTCCAATTTGAAATCTGTGCTTGAGAAGTATGCCAGAGTGCCAAACCACCTCTTTTCTTTAACCGGTGTTATCGTTTGATAACATGTTCAATTTGATGTTCTGTAGGTGAAACTTCATAGAAAGTGAGCGGCCATCCTTTCCTTTTGCCAGATTGCATCCGTATACTGCAAGAATTTGTTCGGAACTGTTGTCTTGCTCGGAAACATGGCTGAAGGGATATTTGTGTATGTGACGTGACGCAGCAATCCTCAAAGCGAGAAAAATCAGGAATAGTTTTGAATGTTTCATTTGCTGCTTTACATTTGCAATTCTATACATAGTTATAATAGTCAAGCAGTACTTTTAGATTAATTTCTTTCGAAAATGATGGACTAGACACGGCAGGAGGGATCCGTAGTGATGTCAATTTTTATGTGACCGTCAACTCGGCATAAGACAGGAAGGTACAAATCATTTTCCAAACAACTTTAACTTACTTATATAGTAGCTTGCAATCATGAAAATGAGTAAAAACATGTAAAAAATTATCGACTTGCAAAAATTTGAATTTGTCAACCTACAGCACAGTCAAGCCATTTTAACATAACATTTTTTTGATGACATCAATATACATGACTGAAGTTTTTGGAGCGTCTTAGTAGAATACGAAACCTAAAAATTAAAAAAAAAAGAAAACTTATCCAGTTTAATTCTACTATGTGTATTTTTTTCACGACAGATACGTATTTCGCCTACGACTTGCAGGCTTCCTCAGTGTCTGTTTTCGAACTCTGACACTGGTTCGAAAACAGACACTGAGGAAGCCTGCAAGTCGTACACTGATAATAAAACTTGGTTTATGGTACGAAAACGAGCGTTTGCTTTATGAATTCTTTCGTTGTTTTCTACCACGAAGTAGATTCGTAAAATCAATGCTGAGTGTTTTGTACATAGTAACAAAGCTTTATTCGTACGAATTATTGCGTTTTACAAAATGGTTCGTAGATTTTACGAATGCACGATAAAAATGCAGGCACGATGCAGGCTGTCGATAAAAATAATACTAGATTTCACTATTTTCCGATAGGTGTCAGTATGCTACATTACGACACCTATCGAAAAATAGCGAAATCTTTATTATCTCTGAAAAAAGCTGATTTTATCGGGAATCGAACTGAGCTCGTTTGTCATACTTCTTTACGAACAGCCGACGACGCCGCAAACCACAGAACCACAGCTACTGCATACCAAGAAGGTCATAATTGCACAAGTCTATTTTCTCTTCATACAATCTTCGCATCCCGTTTTCGTCGATAATGATGCCAGACAACAACCGTGCATCAAATGGGTCTTGATGCAAGACAGCTACGAATGTGCTCTCGTAAAAAATGCAAACCATTCGTAATAACAACATTCGCGGTAGACAATCAGCCTTCGAAAGTTTTTAAATGGTATGAAATTATTTGTACCAGCTACGAATATAGTTTTACGAATATTTTTTCAAAAACAATACGAAATTATATTCTCAGTGTAGGCGAAATACGTATCTGTCGTGAATAAAATACACATAGTAGAATTAAATTGGATAAGTTTTCTTCTTTTTTAATTTTTAGATCACAATACATATACCGTCAGTCCACAATCATGGGTCACACACACTTGGATGGTAAATGGTTGAATAATGCGCTTCAGAACCACCATGAGGTTCCACAGCCTCTAATTCAGCAATTCCTATCTCGACCTCCTCGTGGTACCATCCGGGATACGTTCCTTGGAAATCGGACAACCGGTGGAAACTAGGAACGTATGCGGACAGAGAAGGGAGCACTCATGCGAAGGCTGAAGTGTAAACTCTCCGCCTGCAGGACGGTTCTCTTGACTCCCAGGAACCAAAGCAGAGGGTCAAAAGCCCCTAAAGGAGATGGTTGTAATAGCTGTTATCCATGGCTATTATGTAAAAACTTGTATGGATAAACCCCTAATCCAAGGTGTGACGCGACCCGTGCCGAGGGATGAATGGTGGAGGGGGTTCTATAAATTCTCTCGGCGCAACGGAGCCTGTGGAGTACCAGCGCGCCCTCCACAGCAATTTGCCCTTGCTGCATCAAGCCGGTTACTTATGCAGTGGACGATTTTTTACCGTGCAAGCTCTCTCTGCCGAAAAACAAAGAGACGAATGAAGTGGAGAGGAGAGTAGGGGAGGAACAGGACTTGAACGATGCGCTAGCAGGGGTTCAGTCCTGATCCTCGTCCATCCTCAACACGCCGACTCGTTGTGAGTCGACAAACGAAGATGTGGCTCCAAAACTTTCTACTCACGGGTCGAGATTCACTCTGCCTGATCTCTGACTGTGTGCTGGAGGGTGGGCTGAAACAAAAGGAGAGCCGAATAGTTATGGCCAGTAGGATGGCTGAACAATCGCTTAAACAATCTAAATAAATATATAACGTCGAGTATCCACCCATAGGTTACTCAAAAGCTGCTGAGTCTCAATAAGAGAGATCTTAGCAAGCTTACTGGTCTTGCGACAGGATATTGTCCGAGTAAATATCATCTTCGAAATCTCAGTTTCGTTCAAAATGATATTTAACCTCGGAACCCTTGCTCTGCAATCGTGGAGCACAAATAGTACGCAGACTGCAGTATCTCAAAAAGGGGAGATCTGGTTGGCGTCGCCGATCAGGGTACTAGGTTCATAAACCTAGTCATCCCTGATTGGCACATGTCTCGCTCCAGCTACCAGCCTAATAAGTGATAGGTAAGCTTGACGCGTATAGTAAAACAATAAAACGGGGCATACCACAATAGTTCAAAATAATGGACGCAGTGGTAAGAGTATCCAACAGAGGAGAAGAAAAAACCCGATTTAATCCACCTAGTGGTGAAAGAACCTTTGTTATACGGTCTGCATCTACGTTAACGTTGTGTAGTGCGTTTGTTTACATAATTTTTTTTGGCAATTCAAAAAGTTTACAAAATTTGAACAAAATAGGAGCACTTATAAATTTTGATAGATCCTTTTTTCATGAAATGAAATTGCTGAGAAAGTATAAGTAAGTTGTTACTAATTTGAGTAAATGCAAGTAAAAGTAAGTTGTAAGAGGAAATATTATTATTTAACATATACATTGCGTAGTAAAGGTCTAGTTTAAAGGTTTTGAACTATGTATAATTTACTGTAATGCCATTCTAATTGATTCAATAAAGTTTTCATCAATTTTTATTAACCTTCGGTTACTCACGCTGTTGTATTTTGTACAACACGTGTAGATTTTAGAATGCCATATTGTTATAAAGTTAGAAATTGATGTTTAACTAACGTATATTTTTCAATAAACTTGTTATGAGCAAAATACCATAATTATTCAATGCATTAATACTTTAAAGTGTTGGCAAAATAGATCAGCAAAAACTGACATCACAGAAACGAAGCAATCAGTATGTGAGGTGTACCGCAATAGGCCCCAGCTGGAACTTTCTCTCATTTCTCCATATGGAAAAATAGTGTCTGTATGCAACAAAACTATCAGCAAAAGTAAAATGTTTTAAATGTATCCGTCTGTCGGTAGTCGAGTAATTTGGGGTCAAAACTAGGATATTTTTATAATCAAAGTTCTACAGTTCCTAAACAAGCAATTATAGAGGTATACTATGTTCAGCAAAGTTGTGTATTTTTACTATTTGTACAACATGAAAAAGTCATACAACAATTACAAAACGAGCTAAAATGGAAAAACTGATTTGACAAATAAATAAGATTTTTCTCTCTTCGCTGAAGAGATAGAAGGTTACTGTCTTCAGCAAAGTTTCTTGTAATAATATACTCTTCAACTTTACAGAACACATCAATGTGTTATATTGAAACTGAAGAAAAATATTTTTTTTATTTCACTTTTAGGGGGATTAATCAAAATTTAAATTCTACCAGACGATAGAGCTTGCAATTTCAAGAAACTCTTCCAAAGGTGCGATAAACCTAAAACCAGTTTTTCCTAGTCAAAACTCTAATGCGCACATTTTTTTGGTTTTGGGCTATTGTCTCCCGCGAGCAACCGTGTTACAAAAGTTAGCGCGAGTGTTCAAGGGTTAATATCTTTTGACCGGCAAAACCAATTCTTCTGAAATTTTGCAGATATATTTGCAGCAATTAAACCTCTAATTTGATGCCAAAAAAATTTAAACTAGATAAATTATCTAAGATGAAATAGTCGAAAATAATTGTAAATTTTAATGTGTTGTATACAATTGCTCATAACTTTTGAATTAAACGTCCAATCAAAAAACAAATCAATAGTGATCTATTAGGCTATATTACCTTTCAAATGAGAATAATAGCGCATAAATCGGTTCAGCCAACTCTGAGAAACAGGCGATCATTTGTACCTAGTCAAAACCGGTTTTTTAAGGCTAACTTTTAAACTGCTTGTCCGTTTTCAATAAAACTTGGTAAAAAGTTTAGTAATAGCAAGAGCTTTCGTTTGGTACTAAGATCGTTCAAATTGATTGCGTAGTTCCGGAGAAACGCGTATCACGTAGTTTTCACATTTTTGCTTATAACTTTTAAACGAAACGCCAGACAGCAATGCAATTCAATAGTGATATACTAGGCAATAATACCTTTCAAACAAAAGTAAAAGCGGTCAAATCGGTTCAGCCACCTTTGAGAAACAGGCGATAGAAAACGAGCTGCACATACACACATACACACATACACACATACACACATACACACATACACACACACACACAGACATTGCTCAGTTCGTCGAGCTCTATCGATTGGTATATGTGATTCGGCCCTCCGGGCCTCGGATCAATTTCGTGTTTTTCGACCAATTTCTAAACCTTTGTTATATAGTATAACAAAGGTAAAAATGGGGCACACACAATTGTGGGTCATTTCAGCCTTAGCTGCAAATTTCCATTTAAATATCACCTAATAATTAATCAAGTTATTAGTGCTATGCTATTTATGAGTAACAGTTTTGTCAATCAATTAGAAAATTTTTTTTACATTAATCGGTAGTTAACGTGCAATTACCCATAATTGTGTGTGACCCATGATTGTGGACTGACTGTATATGTAAATAGTGTTTGCTGTTGAAGTAAGATTTGAGGCGCTATTAGCATATATTTAAAAACAATTGAATTTTCTCAACCTGCAGTTAGTCTCAACCAATGGTGCATGTAGCATGATGTACCTGACGAATCGTATTATTACATGCGTTGATACATGCTACTATCACTACAAAGAGACTTACGTAGTCCTGCGTCACCTTTGAGGTCGTGTCTTGTAGACAACCCCTCTGATTTTTTTTTGTTATATTATAGTCACTTTAACACTTTTAGGTCATTCGTGAATTCTGCGGGGTTAGGATTTGAATCCGGGACCTCGGCGTGAGAGGCATGATTGCAAACCACTACGCCGGGATTGACCCCGGATCAGACGTGTACCCTGCGTCAGCTACTAGACAATTTGCAGAAGTACAACTTGCAGATACATCATCTGTTTGTGGACTTTAAGGTGGAGTACAATTCATTCAAACGAACATGGTTTTCCGCTGAAACTAGTTACGCTGATTCGTACGATGCTGGATTGGTATAGCGGGTGAGACTTCAGCCGCTTTCGTGATGGTTGATGGACTGAAGCAAGGGGATGCACTTTCTAACCTGCTATTCAACATCGCCTTGGAAGGTGCAATACGAAGAGCAAACGTGGAAAGTAATGGAACTATCCTCACGAAATCTCACATGCTTCTTGGCTTTGCAGATGACGTCGATATCATCAGAATCCACGGTAGAGCAGTGGAAGAGGTCTTCAGGTCTTTTAACCCTTTAAGCCCGAGTCCACACAATCGTGTAGGTGAAACATGACTACTTTTAAAAATTTTTCCTTTCCTTTCTAAACGTCGTACTTTTACATATAGGGCACCAATCTCTTGTGTAAACATCGTTACTAGTAGAAAAAATAGAAAATAGCTGAAAAGAAGTTTTCTTTTGTGCTTGGGTTAATTATTATCTAGTCTTCAAAATCTTGTGAAAACAGCAAAAAGTTTTATCTGTCGTATTTTCTTATTGAATCCGTATTTCTAAATTGCTTAGATAAAAAATTATTGGTAATAAGTATTTCTAATTAATGTAATTAAAAATTTACGGAAAATAACTTTTACAACTTACTTATGCACATTGTTTTTCATACCTACACAATTGTGTAGGTTCGGCCTTATTGTATACCTACTTTTACCTTTACGTTCCCGCCGGGACTTCAAAAATTAGTGTACATGCCGTTACACTTTTGTCTCTATCTTTACTATTTTTTGATCGATTTTTATACAACTTGTCTTCAAACTAAGGTGGTTCTTAGATTGCCCTTCAATGAAAAAATATATTAGGAAATTTTGGATCCATTTTCCCGGAAATATTCCAGATAGCAGTGGGATTATTTTTTCACGTCATAAGTAACAGATGAAATAAAACGAAATCTGCTGCTACCATCTCATTTTGAGTCAGTAACAATGAATACATTATACTGTAGAGCATTCGTACATGCTCCACAGTCCACACTACGGAACTTCCGTTTAGAGTACTACCGAAACCTAAAACTGGTCATTTATAAATTGTAAAATAATAAAGAAATGTGGCAAATGATGTATTCAACTACGAGATTTTCTAAGACAAATTCTTGGATCAACATTTGAATGTTTTTAAGCCAATCTGGACCGGTATATCTGCTGTATTAAGGTTAGTAAAAACTTAACTTGCAAAAAGTTGCGTGTATTTCCATAGCTGCGTAACGACCGTTCCGCTGCTCCAGAAGCTGAAGTCTATGAGCCTCGAAGCGATGATCTCGCTCTAAACTACACGGGGTCAACCCTATTCGATTCTGTGGACTTCTTTACACAAAATAATTAGGTTTTCATGTATTGTTTTTTCAAAACCTGGCTTGGTATAGTCCAAAAAGGGTTAAAAATAGGGGAAAATGAGCAAAATGGGGCACTTCCCGATGACAAACAGGAAAGCGGTGGGCACCATGCGATTCTCCGGAAAATTTTACATAAGACCACCTACATTTTATCAGCCAGCAGGCCATATCTTAATTGCTTCCGTTTTTTCGGTTCATTTTTGCCCATAGTGCAATGGTATAAGATAAGGCCGAACCCACACAATTGTGTAGGTTGCTAAATTTAGCAAACATTTATTGCAATGTGTAGAACACAGCGGTTTTGGTATCTCGAGAGATAAAAAAAATTTATATTGATCCAAAAACCAAAAATATCGTAACTAAAACCCTCTGTGCTTAAAGGGTTAAGGGAAGCGGCAAGATTGGGGCTTATCATTAACACCGCCTAAACTAAGTACATGATTGCTGGCAGGGAACGTGGGAGTCCAAGTGGTGTTGGTGCCGAGGTAGAACTAGATGGGAAACGATATGAAGTAGTGGAGGAATTTTTATACCTTGGTGCACTCGTGACATGTGATAACGATGTAAGCCGCGAAATGATACGACGAATTGCAGCCGCGAATCAGGCTTTCTATGGATTACGTAACCAGCTGAAGTCCCGTGGTTTGCAAATTCGCACAAAACTGGCTAAAATGGAGTATGGCGCAGACGCATGAATCACGAGCTGTACCAAGTATACAAAGTTGCTGATATAGTGCAAGTACACTCAAGTACTTTTTTTACACGGTTTAGTTTTTTGAGTATTTAGAACGGGGTAACCTAGAGACCATTCATTTATTTCTCAATACATTTGGGAGTAGCTCGACATTCCTCACGTAGATTGTAAATAGTTCCTTAGCTGCACCGTTTTCGAGTAATCGAAAAAAACAAACCGTGTAAAAAAAGACTTGAGTGTAGTACAATGTGGCAGACTGCGGTGGGCTAAGCACGTGGCCAGAATGCCCGACCAAATAGTAGCCAAAATTATTTTCAGCAGAGAATCAGAAAGAGGCCGTAGACTACGAGGCAGACCCCGCACCCGATAGGTGTGCGCTGTCGAAGACGTTGCACGTTCAGCTAGTGGTCGTGGGTATTGGAGACCGGTAGCTCAGGACCGACAGTGCTAGAGGACCATAATTCATTCGGCGCATGATCGGTAACAGTCCGTTGCCACTAAAGTAAGTAAAGTATGAGGTCGAATTCCTCGCAGTATATTTAGAGTAGCCATACGTTAGCTTAGGATCAGCACACTATATTTAAAATATATTTCAACTAGATTTCACAGACTAGCATTCACTTTCACTAGCATAGCTAGTTTATTTTTTAATGAATAAAAAATTATTCAAGGTTTATTTTACGCTGACATACTTTAGATAAATATTATTTTCAATTTGCTTCTCACGGTCTCGATGACAAATATTCTCCTACTTTTTGGAAACGAGGACGCTGCTGTAGTGAATAACGTTGCTGTTTCGGGGAACCCGTAAATCAGTCACTAAGGTTGGATCTCTGGAAGTTGTTAGTCTAGATTAGAAAGAATAGCTAATATGACAACAGTGCTTTACAGAATTTCTAACGTCTGACGCATGAAATACGAATTGATCAATTGAAGGTTGAAGGTGTAAGTTCTCAAGTAACAATTCAGGTTTTATTATACTCTAATGATGGCATTTAAGACCGAAATTGGTCATGAAAACCGTCATAAGAGTACAATAAAACTCACATTGTTGCTTGGGTTACGCGAAATGAACTGATGCACGGAAATCAAAATACGAAAGGGCCGGAGAACATCAGCCTACCCTGTGTCCAAGAAGCATTAACATAAGCAGCATCAACTGCTTATTGACATATTTGGCGTTTTATACTGCACGTTGTTATATATTAGCTTTTTGACTGCATAGGTGTTGTAAATTGGTATTCAAAATTTAATTTAAATTCTTCGTGTCAATAACCAGCTGCAAATAAGCATTGTCAGCGCTATAAGAAGATTAACAGTAAAGTAGCCGTATATTTTGCCAAAATAGCATTTGAATAGCATTTAAGGTCACCTAAATGCTTATTGAATGCCATATAGTGAATAGCACAGCTTATTGGTTACCTTGGCAGTAGGCGCTAAAGAGCATGAAATAATCGACTAGTGTATTTGGGATTGCCGGCAACCAGATTCAATACCAGTAACACATCCAACGAGATATTCAATTTAACTATGTGCTATGTAAAGTTTCGTTAGACTAGTAGACCAGTTCAATGGAATTCTCGATATCGTTACCGGCTGAATAAAAATTTTGAAATCAAACTTACATCTAGGTCTTCTTACACGTTTATCTCAAATGTCTTTAACTTGGTTCTTCGTGCAAATTTCAAAATGTATATTTTGCTAAAATTTCAACACTGTATTTAGTTGTTAGTCCTTCTTAAAATTTTAGTTTACTTTCTAACAATAAAATGTGAGTTAAAGAGGGGTCATTTTTTTTAAATATTTTAATATATTAATATTAAAAATAATCTGAATCGTAAAGAGTTGCTGCCGTGAAAGTAGATGGGAATTTGCCATCTAGTTCCCAACTAGTGTAGTGTAAAAATAATTTATAGTATTTTCTAAATCCTAACCAAAGCGGTGCAATATACAAAACAAACCACCCGGATTTAAAGTAGGTCAGGTCAACTGAACAATTGGGCCAAACCAATCAAAGCTTACGAAAAATTCTGAAGAACCGAATAAGTACTTTTATAGGTAAACCGTCGCAATGCAATGCAATGGCAATCAAACGGACCTGCTAGAAGCAAGCGGCTCCACAGTCGTTCCTCGGCACAAGAAACCAATCCCGCAACAATGCATTAAAGAAACCGACTTATGTAAACATTGCATTCTACGGCACGGATGCATTGCTGAACGTAACTTCCCATGCAGGCCCCGTTTGCCTGCATCAAGACAATGAGGTAGCAGTATAAACCGGTAGCATGCTTCCTCATACCGCCAGCCTCACGGTGTGACTCCGTGTCCGAGCATCCATCGTCGAGGAAAGGAACTTGCTTCCGAAAAGTGTGCAGAATGCAATGAAATGGACATGGAAAGCAACAGCCCATCAGTTCGAACCATGCTCCGGGCTGCAGCACGGTGTTGTTGCGGTGGAATCGATTGTAGAAATGTGCCAAACATGGGAAGTGGACAAGCAGAACCGATGAATATAAAATAAAAGAACAAGCAGCAAAGCGATTCGGAAGGAACACGATATAAATCAATAAAAATTGCAATCGAATTTCTGGAAATCGAGCGAGGATAATGGGATTAATTTGCTAGTTGAATGCAAGATCGGCTGATCCTCAGGGTTCAGGGGAATGTGAGAAATTTAAAGCACGGAGGATTAGACTGGTCTTGGGATTTATTGTTTGCTGTTTGAGCAATGCAAGCAATTTTGACGAGATTTATGAAGTGAAAACTCGAATATTTACTACTGTTTTTGTTTCTATGAAACTACAGGGTCAATTGTTGAATTACACATTATTAAAAGATTATTAATAAGAAGATTATACTGTTTGGAATAGAAAAGATGAAAGTTGTAAGTTTGTTAGAGCTCCAATTTTCAACCACGCGATGCTAGTCTGCAGGTGACCGTGTCCTGTTTAATCAATAAATCAACTATCCAGTTTATTGACCATACTTTTTCATTCACCCGCTACCATCGCTCATTCGTTAGCTACGGGCAGCTTAGAAACGAATGTGGTCATGCAAAAAGTCCATCGAACCAAGAACGAAAGTGTACGGTCCCTTTCGGTAGCGCAGAGCTAGGAATCTATCAGCTGGTGCTTGTGCCAAACAATTTTCACAAAGAACGACCGTGCCTATAAATAAAATTGGCTCGCAAAACGGGCAGCAAGGAAAGGTCTCCCTGCCTGTCAGTGTGCTGTCCTGCGGCGATATGTTTAATCAATAAATCCATAAAAATAATATTTATTCATTAGTGGCCTACCGTGCGGCTCACTGCTCGCACGTTTGGTCCACCCGAATCTGCATACGAACAAAACAGCACAAAGAAAGGGACACCCAGGGTTCACGAAGGAAAAGTCAAACGTACTATGTCAAAGAACGTCCTGGCCGAACGCCCGATCGAACCGAAACCACCCATAAGCGTGAATGAGCCAAAAGAACCCCTCGGCTTCGATTCCAAATTTCGTATAGTGTCCCAAACTGCTGGGCCTTGCATGCAAATGAAACCGACACGGACATTGAATATATTGCCGATTGGTGTGCGCGGTCGATCGGGTGGAAAGTTTGTTGATTTCCTTTCGACACGGTAGCATGTCCCTGTCCCCGTCTGGTTAGAGGGTTAGACGGTGTGGTACGGTGGTAGAAGGAATGCGAATAAACTGGCCAATTCAGTGAACCGTTAAATAAGTCTCTAGATAGAAGCGCGATACGGCCTAAACGCTTACGCGTTTGCTATCGCGTGTGCTGTCAATGTCCTTTGCGTCCCTTAGGATATCCTTTAGTGTGGGAAGTGTTTGATTGATTTTGCTGATTCAGTTAGTTTCGATTCAACTGCGAATAGGAAGTAATCAAGTTTTTTTAATATGACTTTTATAAGTTTGATTGCTTGTAAAGAATTTTAAAAATTTAGTAAACAAATAATTTCCGATTGAGCTGAATTATAAAATGTTTAATATAAAATTTCACGCTTAGATGAGGTGCGCATCTTGATCATATATTGGGTCATATGGAATATTCAGCTTTAGCTCTCGTTCGACATTTTCGCGGGGTTTTGCGTTGAAAAAACACAAATAAATAACTCCTGCAGCAGTTATCCTACAGTATTATCCGGCAGGAGTCCTTTTAATTTCTTTAACCTCATCGAGACAGTAACGGTCTTGATGGAGAACGATGGAGAATATATAATTTATTATTCCACTACCTTCGATTACCATTATACTAAACTAAATATCGTATGTCATTAGATTTTAATATTTTATATAAACCTTGTACTTTACAAGGTATACAGCCCTAAGCGTTATACGAAAGGGTGACGTAGGACTATATCAGATCATTAGATCAAAGACTAACGTAAACTGCATTTTTGGCATATGTATGCTTATAAAAATCTGTGAGTGCCATTGTTTAAGTGAATGTTTAAAAGCGAAATACTCAGATTCAATTCTTCGTTGAAAAGTAATGTGGCTTTGAAAATACGTGGACGGGGGTTCATTAGTACAACGCCTCCAACCATTGAGACATAAAGATTTCTTTTCAAAATCACTTGTGTGCATCATAAAGGTTGAAACAGTAATGAATGACCAGCCCACAGATTATTATATTAAATATGATTATGATTAGCTTGACATGTTTCAATAATCTTACTTTAACTCGCTTGTGGCCTTTAAAAGGACCATTGGTTACAAATGAAATAACATTAAAGCCAAAGCACGTTCATCGCAAATATGATGTGCCATTCGAATATCCTTCTCTTTTGACATGAACGGCAACAGGTATGTAGGTTAGCGGTATCGTTTCACTGTCTCTTGCGCCGAGAAGGTTTTACTAGTTTACTTTTACAGCTTACCGCTTGTTACCGACGAGCTAGGAACCAGTTGATCACGATCCTGAGGAGTAGAAAGCGCCAAAAGGAAGACAGAGATCGTAAAGAATTAGAACAACTATTCCGAGCTAATAACACGCACAAGTTTTATGAAAAGATGAACCAAACTTGAAAGGGCTACACACCGAATCCTGACATGTGTAGGGACGAGGGAGGAAATCTAATCACAAACGAGCGCGAGGTGGTCGACAGATGGAAGCAGTTTTTCGACGAACACCTCAATGACGAAGTCGCAGAAGGAGGCGGAACGGAAATTAACCTAGGAGCGCCCATGGAAGATAGTAATGTCCTAGCACCTGATCTTCAAGAAGTCAAACGAGAAATCGGGCTGCTGAAGACCAATAAAGCCGCTGGGAAGCACCGACTACCGGCAGAGCTTTATAAACATGGCGGAAACGCTAGCAAAGGCTCTGCACTGGGTTATTTTGAGGATTTGGGAGGAGGAAAAGCTACCAGAGGAATGGATGGAAGGAGTGGTTTGTTCCATCTACAATAAGGGTGAACGGCTAGACTGCTGCAACTATCGCGGTATTACGCTGGTAAACGCCGTCTACTAGGCACTCTCCAAGATCCTGTTACGTCGGTTACGTCACCGATAGCATAAGGTTTCGTAGGGAATTATCAGGCGGGTTTTATGGGGGCTCGCGCAACTACGGACCAAATTTTTACTATCCGACAGATCTTGCAGAAATGTCGGGAGTACAACGTGCCCACGCATCACATCTTTATTTATTTCAAAGCAGCATACGATACAGTCGATCGAGACAAGCTATTGCAGCTAATGCACGAACACGGTTTTCCGGACAAACTGACGCGACTGATCAGAGCTACATTGGATCGAGGGATATGTTTCGTACGCATCTCTGGGACACTCTCGAGTCCCTTCGAGACGCGGCGAGGGTTGAGACACGGTGACGGGTTATCCTGCATGCTGTTCAACATCGCTCTTGAGGGAGTGATCCGACGAGCGAGCATCGAAACGACAGGCACGATTTTTACCAAGGGTAGCAAACTTCTAGGCTTTGCCGATGACTTCGATATCATAGCCAGGAATTTAGCGACGGCGGAGGCAATCTATGCCAGACTGAAAGCGAAGGCTAGGAGAATTGAGCTAAAAATAAATGCGTCGAAGACCAAATACATGAAAGGAAGTGGCTCAAAGGAAAAAAACGCGCGTCTCCCAAGGACGGTAACCGTTGACGGCGACGAACTAGAAGTGGTAAAGGAGTTCGTGTATTTGGGATCGCTGGTGACCGCGAACACTAGTAAGGAGATCCAGCGGCGCATCCAAGCGGGAAACCAGGCCCACTTTGCCCTTCGTAAAACGCTACGATCAGGAAGCAAACGCCACTGCACGAAGCTAACAATATACAAAACCCTTATTAGACCGGTAGGTAGTTCTTTATGGACTTGAAGCCGTGACGCTGCTCACGGAGGACATACGCGGCCTTGCCGTGTTCGAGCGGAAAGTGCTGCGGACGATATTTGGCGGAGTACAAACTGAAAGCGGAGAGTGGCAGAGGCGTATGAATCACGAGCTACAGGCACTGCTTGGGGAGACTCCCATCGTACATCTAGCGTAGGCCGGACACGTCGTAAGGATGCCGGACGACAGTGCGACGAACATAGTCCTCTTCAACAACCCTACCGGCACCAGGAATAGGGGGACCCAACGTGCACGATGGCTCGACCAGGTCGAAAGCGATTTGCGACTTCTGAGATGACTAGGAAAATTGCGACGAGTGGCCCAAGATCGAGTTGAATGGAGACGAGTGCTTGAAACAGCACGAGCCACCCCGGCTCTATACTGAAGAAGAGGAAGAAGATGAGTGAATAAAATTCAATATGTAAAAATATTTCTCCAATTTTGTTGCTTTTCATTGGTTTATTTGTGGTTTTATTGGTATTTTTTATTGGTTTTCAAAAACGTTTCATAAACAATTACTTGAAAACGAAGTCAAATCTATTTAACAACTGGATTTATTAGGAATATAGAGAATTCATTTATAAATTTAAAGTTAAAGTCTATTTAAATCATGTTTCTCTAAAGTGGCGAAATTTGGGTCCAAAGGCTGGCGAAATTTGGCAACTCGGTGGCGAAATTGAGGCTCAGAATACGCATTTAAATAATCAATATAACGAGAAAAATACACAATTTAGTATGAATATGATGATTGAATCAGCACAAGAAATGTCCGAAATATAATATTTTCATGTTATCAAATATCTGAGTTCTATAAGAACCTTGATCTGTTTTGTTTCATGTAAATTTTTTGAATAAAGGTGGTGAAATATGGCTCCGTCACCCTACAGGTTTCAAAATTGATTTTCATTTTTTACATAAAATTCAGCTAGAAATTGCGCTTGAATTTGGAATTTGAAAATAAACTTAAAAGTCGGACTTGAAATTGGACTTCGAGATTTTAGTAGTAGTAGTAGTAGTAGTAGTAGTAGTAGTAGTAGTAGTAGTAGTAGTAGTAGTAGTAGTAGTAGTAGTAGTAGTAGTAGTAGTAGTAGTAGTAGTAGTAGTAGTAGTAGTAGTAGTAGTAGTAGTAGTAGTAGTAGTAGTAGTAGTAGTAGTAGTAGTAGTAGTAGTAGTAGTAGTAGTAGTAGTAGTAGTAGTAGTAGTAGTAGTAGTAGTAGTAGTAGTAGTAGTAGTAGTAGTAGTAGTAGTAGTAGTAGTAGTAGTAGTAGTAGTAGTAGTAGTAGTAGTAGTAGTAGTAGTAGTAGTAGTAGTAGTAGTAGTAGTAGTAGTAGTAGTAGTAGTAGTAGTAGTAGTAGTAGTAGTAGTAGTAGTAGTAGTAGTAGTAGTAGTAGTAGTAGTAGTAGTAGTAGTAGTAGTAGTAGTAGTAGTAGTAGTAGTAGTAGTAGTAGTAGTAGTAGTAGTAGTAGTAGTAGTAGTAGTAGTAGTAGTAGTAGTAGTAGTAGTAGTAGTAGTAGTAGTAGTAGTAGTAGTAGTAGTAGTAGTAGTAGTAGTAGTAGTAGTAGTAGTAGTAGTAGTAGTAGTAGTAGTAGTAGTAGTAGTGGAAAACCACCATCATTTCAAGGACTTGCCAATGTATGTAGGTAGAATTACAGTAGATCCAAATTTGATTATCAAATGAATTTCACACTAATGCTGTTACAGAAGGGCCAAAAGGGATTGGGCGAACCCACAAGCAGAGGCACTTGTGCGCATTCCGGGGTTATAAGAGTCGACTTCCAGCATTAGAATCCTTCCATGCAATAATCAATTTCGCTGTACCAACTTTAACCCACGTGATGATTTGTTTGTTTTGAGTTGAGAAGTGCCATATTTGCTTCAGACCTTAAGGATTCAGGTTGGCAATCCAGCCTTCCACATTTATGATAGCAATAATAATACTATTAATAATATGATATTAAGAGGATATGTGGTATATATGGGTATATAATGAAGTGTGGTATATATTAGAACAATCTCACCAGCAGTCCTTCGTATGAAATAGAATAGCGTCCTTTGAAGTTCCATAAGTGCTTCTAATACTTAATTTATTTTTTTCATTCTGGTATCCATGTGCAGTATTGAAACTCGTTTTGGTCAAAGTTTTTACTATATACAAAGAGGTGATTCATAAGCTAAAACGAAAAAAAAATTAAAATAACTAAATTAGGCTTTCCTATTAGCAAGGCCGTGTGGCTCCGCCGTCTGCCCAAAACCCCGGTTTTGAAATCAGGCAGCCGGGAACCACCCAACATCGCACCTCCTAGCTTGGCTACTCAAAGGCGCTAGGTAGGGGCTTGGGATGGCTAGAGCTATATTAGACGCTCCTCATTTGGCTTCCTTATTTTATACCCTGAAATTGGACTGCGTGATTTTAAGACACAAACTTATACAAAGTTCCTATGGCGCTGTTCGAAAACAGGTACTGATAAAGCCTACAAGTCGTAGGCGAAATGCATATCTGTCGGAATAAAATTAATAGTAGAACTAGCTGAGTGCCCGATCTTACTCGGGGAGCCTTTGTCACACAGTCACTTGTACATCAGTTATTGCAATCGAAATGCTTATAATGCAAAAATATTAAAATATTGTTCCTCTTTTGGAAGTTCCTTTCCATTTGTCAGCTTCCCCTCTTTTGTCTACGCGGCCACTTGCACATCTATTTTCTTTACGGAAATCCCTATAAAACCCTATAAAGAAAGAGAAACAAAGACATTTTTCATATTTGCAGCTTCTGCTTTTAACAACGGCCACCTCACCCAAAGAAAATGAATAGTTTTGTTATTGTACTTTTTGGAACACAGCTTTTTATTTATTTATTAGTTCAGAACTGCATCCTATCCTGAAATCTGAAACATGCCGTGTAAATCTGACCACGAGAAAATATGGTATTCCCGAATCAACTCCACACTTATTGAATGATTGCCCCTGTAACTCAAATAGAGTCGGCCAACAACACTTTGCACTAATGATGGAACACTTTTTATACGGGTCACTTTGATTCGGTGCATAATTACACTTGACAACCCTACAGCTGCGAGCATTGCAGTATAGTGTTTTGTATTGTAATTTGTTTTGTTGTACGGGTAAATTGTTACAGTAATGTGAGCGTTACTCCTTCGTTCATGTCAGCAACCTCCGGTCATCAACTCCCCCTTTTGTCACATAATTACTTATTGGATAATCGTGAACATTTCGGAGTCTCACCCTGTTATGAACACCCCCTCCCTATTGTCAACTCCTTCAGTTCTGACTCCCTTATGTCAAGGAACATGTATACCTAGTTTGATAAAAAACGGTCAAGGCGTTTCGGAGTTATGGCTCCCCCCCTCCTTCCTATTAGGGAACCTTCCCCCCTCCTTTTTGTTAATCCCCCAGTGCTTCTCTTTCGTCAAGGAACATGTGTGCCAAGTTTAATGAAGAACCGACCAGGCATTTAGGAGTTATGCCCTCCCCTAATACGACCCCCCCCCCCTCTTATCAACCCTCCCAGTGGTGATTCGCGTATATCAAGGATGTACGCCACGTTTGCGGGGATTGGTGAAGGCGTTCTGTAGTTATGGTGGAACATGCATACTCACGCTCAACTATTCTGCCGTTCAACTCTATGTAATGCCGACTCGCTTTGAGAAGCTATACCTGAGTTCTTTCCAACACGAACAATGCACTTTACTCAATCATGCAATGTAGGTTTTCCATTACCTTCTTTCGTGCATTATGTGCCGTAACTGAACTTGCTCGTCATATATCGTAAGTATGTACATTTTATTCCAAACATCTACAGAGGATCGTTCGGATTACAAAAAAATCTGATCCGCAGTAGCGTTCCCCTAAATTCCCCATACTTCATACTGATAACGCAACTGATAGCGTTGATAAGAGCAACATGAAAAGTGCTCACTGCTTCTTATTCCTGTTCTTTTGCTTCTTCTTCTTTTTCTTTTGTTTTTTTCTTCTTCTTTTTCTTCTTCTTTTTCTTCTTCTTCTTGTTCTTTTCCTCCTCTTCCTTCTTCCCTAAGTATAACAGTATAGAAAAGGGTACCTTGTACGGAAGAAAGAACTCGTCTTCACTCCACTCGGTCCTGAGTTACTCATTGTCAATTCCTTGAACATCTCGATACTGACAAGTCCGATTCCAGATTTGGTCGATCGATCTAGCACGTAAGGCCTTTCTATTCCTGGTGCCTGGTGCAATCATTGAAGACAGCAAACATCGTAATCATCCAGCATCCTCGCGACCTGGCCGTCCCACCGCAATCAGCCAACTTTTTTCGAGTATGTATATGATGAATATCTCCCGTAAACAAGTTACAATCGCAAGTAAACGACTACTGGTCTAAGTAATGTGTTGTATATTGTTTGAGCGTCGCTTTGAGCGGCGGCGTATGATCCTTAAATAAAATATCTTGCGGAGAATACATTTAAACAATTTCAAAGAGATAAAAGGATCTGCAAAATCACGTGCAATATTAACCGAGCTATCCAGAACATTTCGATGTAATATATTGTTACTTAAGGTTACAGGATTGGGTAGCATCGAGTAATACGCAAAGATCGATCTTATTTGAGTTGTTCTTAGGTGATGAGTGCTCGATCTGTATTTCAGATGAAGTTTATGGTCAAAATCCGTAAAAATGCCACTACCATGTAACAAACCAAATATCTTTGAGATTTTAAAACACAAAAGATTGTGTCGCTATTCAGCAGTCAACCATAAAGCAGCCTTCCCCCACATCTGCCTTTTCCGCACACAAATCGTTTCATGCGGATTAACAGTGTAAACATGCAATAAAAGTCAAATTCAAAAAGTGGCGGCAAATTAAATCGAAGCGCATTGCTTTAAAGGAAACCACTTCGAACGAATATCGCTCAGGCAAAAGATTATTAGTATTTACAAAGAATAAACTCAACAACACAATAAACCACATCCAGCTTGCACATTTTTTTTTCTCCTGCACTCCACGCATAAATGCATTTTTCTTCCTTCGGAGCTTCCCACTCACGAGTGGGTAGCTAAGAACAACGCATCAACCAGCCCTTTTACAAAACTGAATGCGTTGATGCAATTTGCAAATTTTCATTATTACTCGCACGCAGTCCCAACATTTCACGGAGCCGTGCGCAAGTGCTGGAAGAAACAATAAAACGATTAGGCAAAGAAAAAAAAGCTTCGATCCTGACCTGGGACCGCAGACTCCGAGGGCACTTGGGCTTTGACGAATCGTGCCCGAGCCCAGAATCGGGCGGATTAAATTTAGGCTTTGCCTCTTGACACACTCACCTTCTCCTCCTCGTGCCGCATCAGACTTGTCCGCATATAAATGCGTTGGCGATTTGCAGTGTCGTTCAATCATCCGAAGATATGCCATCCCATATTCTGGTCATTTTAGGTTTCACGAAACAAACAGGACTGTATCATAAATTTTACAACCCGCACAGTTCAGTTTATTCGGTTGGTTTTCCTAACATATGCAGCATTGTATCATCTGTACACACCTTTTATTGTGTCAATTGGAGCTATTCTCACCAGGCGAAGTTTGTTGCTGCTCGCTGCTTGCTGAGAATTTAACAAACCAGCCGGTTCGTTTCCAGCTCAGATCACAAATCCTTATTAACATTATTGATTGCTTCTATCTTCCAGTTCAAGAAAAAATCAATCAGAGAGATTAAAAAATTCCATACCCTAACTTAGTTTCCTTGCGATTGCTGAAAACGCCTCAAAACTGATAGCCCGCTTTAGGAAGTAGAGAACGGAGAAGTGTGGTGGTGTAAAAAGTATTGTTCCGAGCACATCCAACACGATCTTGGACCAGCAGCCGGCTTTCGCGGAGACCACCCATGCGAAAAGGATCACCAAGAGTCCTAGCGCACGCTATTAGCTCTGAGCTAAGGTTTCGGCTATCCTTTGGTAGCCAGTGAAGCGGTCAAAGGATCGAGCACAATATTGGATGTCTGCTGCTGGCTTGCCTTGTCTTTCTCTCCTTTTACGGCGTAACAGTGCGATGGATAATCTGTGAAAATGATGATTTTACATGTTGCGGCTGGTTTTTGGTTTTTGGAGTAGCGCGGCAGCCTTTTCTTCCAATTGATTGAAATTAGAACCGAAGCGTGATGAGTTGTAGCTTTGCATTCAATGATTGACGATTGCGAACATGCCGACGCGAACGCTGAGACCACCATGATGTCTAGGTACCGCCAGGATCTAGGATGGGATCGTTACGCGGTGCAATTCGATTCGCGCCCGCATTTTGTTGCTATATGTGATGATATTTGAATGAATAGCGTATCACGCCCAACGGCCATCCATTGAAAGATGAGCCATAAAGTTCAATCAATGTCACGTAAAAACGGTAATGAAATAAACACATTCACCGATCCTCTCAGAAACGATACAGTAGATTGGTTCATTAGGATGGTAGTCATGTTAGTACGTTGATAAGCAAATCATTTTGTTTGTTGGCGAATTCGGTCTTTACAAGTTTTGCAGTTGTTTGCATGCATCGCCTATGTATGTGAAAAACCACTAAATCCAATATATTGTGGATTATTGTGGCAAGACAGGTTGAGTAGTAATAACTGTCAGTAAGATAAATGATCACAACAATAAGGCACGCGCGATATCCTGAAGCATTTCATCACAAATCTTCTCATAACGTCACCTGATATTATTCACAGTCAATCCTTTGCTGCTCCCTAGTTTGCCTAGCATGTAATCCCATGCATAAAAGTCGAGAGGAGTCAGATCAGGCGAAAAGGTAGCTCACTCCAAGCCTGTGATAGCTTTCGCCTGGTGAGACGGTGCAGACTCTTATTGAAAGCAGTATGATGCATTCTTGTAGTGTTTTTTTAACGATGGGAAGCAAATGGTTCTTCAAAACATCGATGTTGTACTAGGTGTTGATTTTAACACCAGATTCAATGAACAACAATGGAACCTTGAAATTTTTGGAGAAACATCCCCACACCAGCACCCTGGTAATATTCTGGTAGCTTCAAATAGCCAGTTTGTCCCGAGGAATATCAGAAAGATGTGTTGCAAATGTATCCGATCAAGAATATTTTATCTTGAGCAACTCGAGCAGCTGCCGACATCTTTCGATTTTTGCAACCTTCTGCTTTTCAGTCAAATGGTGTACGCGTTATTTTTGTATGGAATCAATCTAAGATCATCTTTCAAAATCTATACCAATAAAAATGGATCTCTGAGTGTCTGTCTGTCTGTTCGTACCTTATAGAATCGAAAACTACTGAGCCGATCGGCGTGAAAATTTACATGTAGGGCTTTTTGGGGCTGGGGAAGGTTCTTATGATGGTTAGAGATTCCTCTCCTCACTAAGAGGGGGGCTCCCATACAAATGTATTCAAATTTCTGCATAACTCGAGAACTAATTAAGCAAATGGAACAAAATTTGGCATGTGGGTGTTTTTGGATGTTTGTTTCTATAGTGAATTGAGACCCCTCCCCTCTTTAATAGGGGAATTATGACTCCTCCCTCCTCCCCATACAAATGAAAAACAAATTTCCTCATAACTCGAGAACTAATTAAGCACATAGAACCAAATTTGGCATGTGAAGGTTTTTGGAGTAAATTTTTTTCTGTGGTGCATTGAGACCCCTCCCCTCTTTAGGAAGGGAATTCTTACCCCTCTCCCGTATAAGAGGGGACGCTCCCATACAAATGAAATACAAATTTCCTCATAACCAGAGAACTAATCAACCAAATGGAACCAAATTTTGCATGTTGAAGGTTTTGGAGGCAGAAATTTTTTTTATGATGGTGTTAGACCCCTCACCCCTGTGGTAGGGGGATAAGGACTCTCATACAAATAAAACAAAAACTTTTAAACCTTTATGTTCACTTTCCACTATCATGTACACGAGCACTATCTATATGTCGTTAAAAGCTAATATCGTATGTTCTCTAATCAAGTGCACTCGACTGTTGTACTGTCATCATTCAGCATGCAAAAGGTTTTGTTTATTTACTTGTGTATTCAGCGTTGTGTAAAATAATAGCAGTGCTCGCCATTCCATCAGAATTTTGAAAGAAATCGCGAAATATCTACTGAAACCAACTTTTAAAGGTATGATTATTATCTTATTCATTAAATAAACATATGTTCTTTCAGGGTATATAAATTTATTTAGCCAAAATAGGTCATGGTAAACATTGTTCTGAGGAACTTCGAAACTTGATCAAAAAGTTCCTGTTAGAAGGCAAGACATACAGGTTCATCCAAGAAACAAAAAAAAATTATGCTAAAATGATCATAAATGCCAAGAATTGAACTCCACGACCAGAAAGAAGAGGTCGGAAACAGAAACTTTCGGATTATCATACTAAATTATTATTGCGCACATCGAGGAACGATCCATTTCTCACGTCTACGGCCTTGAAACAGGACTTGAAGTTGGATGTATCAACAAGTACCATCCGAAGAAAGTTCATTAATGCTGGTTTATACGGTAGAAGTCCCCGGAAGACCCCTTTATTAAAACCACGCCACATTCAGAACAGGATCAAGTTTGCCAAGGAACTTATCGCTTGGCCGGTGTCCAAATGGCGCAATATTCTTTGGACGGATGAGTCTAAAATCGGTTTGTTCGAAGCTGCTAGGCGTAGACAGTACATACGGAGACCCAAAAACAGTGCATATACGCCTGGCTTTATAGTAAAGACCGTAAAACACGGAGGAGCTAAGATTAATGTGTGGGGTTGTTTTTCATTCTATGGTCCAGGTCGAATATTTTGTGTGAAAACCATGATGGACACAAAGCTGTACGTGAATATCCTTCAACAGACTATGCTACCTTGCTACCTGACTATGCGGAGGAAAATATGCCTCTAAAATGGGTTTTCATGCAGAACAATGACCCTAAGCATACCAGTAAGTTAGCGAAGGCATGGTTCTCTTCCAATAAAATTGAGTTTATGGAATGGCCTGCCCAGTCTCCAGACCTCAATCCTATCGAAAATTTGTGCAGTGACGTGAAAGCAGCTGTTTTCAGAGCCAAACCAACAACAGTTAATGAACTTTGGCATGTTGTGGAAACAACATGGTACTCCATTGATCCAGTACGATGTCAGAAATTGGTAAACTCTATGCCCCGTCGTTGTGCGGCCGTATTGTCTAACAATGGGTTTACAATAAACTACTAGTCTAAAATCAAGGTGATAATCGAAATCAGGCCGTTTTAGCTAGCAGTATTATAATAATATTATAATAAACGGACATATTTTCTGCCACGCTGCTATTTTTTTGCACATGCAAGATAATAGCTTTTTTGAATATAACTTTTTTTCTTAACTATAGCTATGCATAAAATTCTGTTCTTTATAACAATCAATTACTAAGTCATATCCTCAACTAAACGGCAAATCTATACCTATAAAGAAGGATTTCTGTCTGTCTGTCTGTCTGTCTGTCCGTATGTTCCTTAAAGAATCGAAAACTACTGAACCAATCGGCATGAAAATATGCATGTAGGGATTTTTTAGGGCCAGGAAAGGTTTCAGTGATGGTTAGGAACCCCTCCCCCAACTAAGAGGGGGGGGCTCCCATACAAATGAAACACAAATTTCTGCATAACTCGACGACTAATCAAGCAAATAGAACAAAATTTGGCATGTGGGTGTTTTCGGTGACAAGAATTTATTCTATGGTGAATTGAGACCCCTCCCCACTTTATAAGGGGAATTATAATTCCTCTCCTCTTTAAAAGGGGGGGCTTTCATTCAAATTTCCTCATAACTCGAGAACTAATCAAGCAAATGGAACCAAATTTGGCATGTGAAGGTTTTCGAGGGCAAGAATATTTTCTATAGTAAATTAGGACCCCTCCCCACTTTAAGAGGGGAGGCTCCTGTACCAAAGAAACACAATTTTCCTCATAACTCGAGAAGTAATTAAGCAAATGGAACCAAATTTGGCATGTGGGTGTTTTTGGAGACAAAATTTTTTTCTATGATGAATTGGGACCCCTTCCCACTTTAGGAGGGGGGGGGCTCCTATACAAATGACACAAATTTCCTCATAACTCGAGAACTAACCAAACAAATAGAACCAAATTTAGCATGTGGAGGTTTTAGGAGGCAAAAATATTTTCTATGGTGAATTAGAACCCCGCCCCACTTTAAGAGGGGGGGGGGCTTCTACACAAATGAAATAAAAATTTCCTCATAATTCGAGAACTAATCAAGCAAATGGAACCAAATTTTGCATGTGGGTGTTTTTGGAGGCAACCATTTTTTTTATGATGAATTAGGACCCCTTACCTTTTTAGGAGGGGGGCTCCAATACAAACGAAATACAAATTTCCTCACAACTCTAGAAGTGATCAAGCAAATGGAACCAAATTTAGCATGTGGGTGTTTTTGTAGACAAGAATATTTTCTTTCGAATGTTTGGATCACCGTTCAATTATATGTTTGGGTTTGGTTGATTTTTTTCGGTGAGGAATGAAACAGTTTTAGATTTTCTGCGTTACGCGTTTCAGCCTACTACCCGAGCAGGAGCGAAGAGCAAAATAATATAAAAACAATATCAAACTGTGTTATAATGGTATATTTTGTTATTGAATAGATATGGAGATACATTGATAACACATTTTGTTATTGAGTAGATGTTCAAAACAGTGGTTGTAAGATGAGTTTAATAACTGATTTTGTTGTCATATCTTATTTTGGTCTTAAAATGACATTCGATATATATCATTAAAAAATTTTTTATTGATTAAAGAGATTTTAGATTATAAAATTTTTATAATATGATTTTGTAATGTCGCATATGTTACTGGATTTGTTATTCAATACCTTAATAATACTAAAATATGTTATTCTAAACTCTGAATACAGTCATGTTACTGCTTTGTTATTCAAATAACACAAGTAGTTCTTCTTTTAGCCTTAAAGGAGTAAAATTTTGATATTATTTTTTGTTATTTTACCAACTATGTCAGCCAAAACAAGACCAAATTTTAATATGAGTTATTCGATTTCCAATAACACATTTTGATATTATTTTGCTTCAGCCATCTTCGGACGCCTATTTAGAGGTAGAATTACAGAAATTACAAGTCGTCAAGTATTAGTAACACAAAATTTAGATTTAACAAGAAACATTTAACATTAACATTTGAACTTTTTCTTAACAAAAACTCTAGTCGGATACATTTTTTACTTAACAAAACTCTAGTTGGATACATTTTTTTTACATACAAACTTGCACTTACAAGAAAACACGTCTTAATCCTATGAGTGTTTCATACTAATTATGTAGTTTCGTCAGTTAGTGTTCTGCAGGTTTGAGTTCCCTTGGGTTGTGTTGTATTTTGTTTGAAATTGGCGAAGTTTTGGGATCAGACCATCATATGCAGTATTGAAGTTGCCACACTCACGCTGTAGATTGACAGTTTTTTCCTCGCCGAGCACTTTTATATGGAACACCTCTGCCGTCAGCCTGGTCTCCTGGTCGTCGATGCGTGTTATCATTCGGGTGTTATCGAAACGGAAAAGGTGTCCTTCCTGGATGGAGTGTTGGGCTAATCCAGTTCTAGCGTCCTTCTTCTTGGTATCATTTTTGTGCTCCGCTCTCCTTACTTCCAGTTTCCTTCCCGTTTGTCCTACGTACACTTTGCCATCGTCGGTGCCGCAGGGAACAGAGTATATTACATTTGTCTGTTTTCTTGGTGCGACAGGATCTTTCAGTTTGGTGTAAACTTTATGCTTGATCTTGTTTTTAGGTTTGCAGGCGAGCTGAATGTCATATTTCCGTAGAATTTTGCTTAGTTTTTCACTTAGCCCTGGTACATAGGTGCTTGAAGCATATTTTAGTTGTGGTTTTTCATTAGTACTTCCAGCGGATGTACTCAGACTGTTGTAATGTTTGTGGACTCGTTGTTTAGTGATTTTATTGATAAACCAATGTGGGTAATTGTTAGCTTCGAGCATATTTTTTGCTGTTTTTATTGCCTGTGGGCGGTTGTGTCCGTCAGACAATTTGATAGCACGATCTAAGAGTGCAATTACTGTGTTTGATTTATGCGCGAAGGGAGATTCTGATGTGAAATCTAGGTATCTCCCGTCGACATATTTAGGCATCCAGGATATCTCTAGCTTATGGTGTTTTCTAGTTATTAAAATATCAAGGAATATCATAGACTAATCTCAAGTTTTTAGTCTTGACCTTGAAATGCGGTCATACATATGTATTAATATTTTTTGAAACGATGGTTCTACAATTGATGAAGGGACGGTAGGGAAAGAAATGAAAATTTTTGGTGAAGGTGGGGAAGAGCGGAAAGGAAGGGGGGGGGTATTGGTAGCTATGCTTGACAAGTAGTCATTTTGACTCCTACCTTTTGTCCAATACTGGAAGGTGCATGAGTCGAACCAAGCTATAATCGCAGATTACAGCTTGGTTCGACTCATGCACCTTCCAGTATTGGACAAAAGGTAGGAGTCAAAATGACTACTTGTCAAGCATAGCTACCAATACCCCCCCCCCCTTCCTTTCCGCTCTTCCCCACCTTCACCAAAAATTTTCATTTCTTTCCCTACCGTCCCTTCATCAATTGTAGAACCATCGTTTCAAAAAATATTAAGGAATTTCAGTTTTTCATTTGATTCATTTTCCAATGTGAAACAGAGCTTGCTGTGGTAATCGTTAAAAACACGCAAGATGTTCGGAATATGATCAGCGTTGGCAATACAGAAGCAGTCATCTACATACCTGCGATAGTGTTTTAGGGGAGTTTGTTCTGTCTTGAGTGCGTCTATGCAGTTGTTTTCGAGTCGTTCCATCACTAAATCCGCGATTGCAGGTGACAAAGGTGATCCCATGGGAGTCCCAAGACATTGCTGAAAAATTTCCCCTTTGTAGACGAAGAAAGTTGATTCTAAAACTAGTTTTATCATGGCGAAAAACTTTCTTGATCGATGGCGGTATGCTTTGCTATTTCGTGCCAACGTTCCCCTAAGCATTCTACTGCGTGATCTATTGGTACATTTGTATACAACGATGTGACGTCAAGGGAAAAGAGCACATCCTCCTCCGCAGTTTGTACTCCTATTATTTGTTCGGCAAATTTGAAACTATTGTGAACGTGGTATTCGGTGTGACCTAGGATTTTCCCGATGATGTTAGCTAAGTATTTCGCTATATTGTATGTAACCGACCCGATGGTTGAGACAACTGGTCTGAGGGGTCGATTTTCCTCGTGGATCTTCGGTAGGCCGTAGATGCGGGGTGTGTTGTAGCTCATCATTCTGATGTTCCTATAGATCCGGGAGTCTATATATTTTTTATCTAACCATTGGTATCAGTATCCTGGTTGATCGCTTTTTGGATTTTAACGGATGGGTCTGTTTTTAGTTTCCGATAAGTGTCGCTGTCGTTTAGAAGCTCCGTCATTTTCTCTTGGTACTCTGTTGCGCTGATGATGACTGTTTTGTTTCCTTTATCTGCTTTGGTTATAAGCAGATCTTGATTTTCTTTGAGGAACCGTTTACTTTTAAGCATGTCTTGTTTCATCCACTCGTGTTCATGGTGTCTTGGTTGCAGCATGTAGTTCATGTGGTTTGTGATAGCATTTGCTACTTCCGTTCTAATTTCGTTTGATTTTTCTTTATGCTTCACAACCTTTTCGATTTCCGAAACAACCTCAATGTACTGTATGTTCGTGTTGTCTTGGATGTTGTATGTAAAAAAAATGTATCCAACTAGAGTTTTGTTAAGTAAAAAATGTATCCGACTAGAGTTTTTGTTAAGAAAAAGTTCAAATGTTAATGTTAAATGTTTCTTGTTAAATCTAAATTTTGTGTTACTAATACTTGACGACTTGTAATTTCTGTAATTCTACCTCTAAATAAGCGTCCGAAGATGGCTGAATGAAATATAGTAGGCTGAAACGCGTAACGCAGAAAATCTAAAACTGTTTCATTCCTCGCCGAAAAAAATCAACCAAACCCAAACAAACAAAGAATATTTTCTATGGTGAATTAGGACCCCTCCCCACTTTAGGAGGGGGGCTCCTATACAAATGAAATACAAATTTCCTCAGAGAACTAATCAAGCAAATGGAACCAAATTTGACATGTAAGTGGTTTTGGAGGCAAGATTTTTTTCTATGGTGAATTGAGACCCCTCTCCTCTTTAGAAAGCGAGTTATGACCCATCTCCCCTTTAAGAGGGTGGGCTTCCATACAAATGAAATGCAAATTTTCTCTTATCTCGAAAACTAATCAAGCAAATGGAACCAAATTTGACATGTGGGAGTTTTAGATGGCAGAAATTTTTTCTATGGTGAATTATGACCCCTTCCCCTTTTAAGAGGGTGGGCTCTCATACAAATGAAATACAAATTTCCTTATAACTTGAGAACTAATCAAGCAAATGGAACCAAATTTGGCATGTGGAAGATTTTGGAGTCTTGAATTTATTTAATGATAGTTAGAGACCTCTCACCCCTGTGGTAGGGGGATATGGTCTCTCATACAAATAAAACAGAAATTTTTGCGAAACTCAAAAACTAATCGAGCTCGAGAAATTCGAGACTCTTCCATAAAACATTAGTCAATAACAAGACCACAAAAACTATCTATAGTAACACTAGATCATTCAGGACGAGACGGCCGCGAGTGTTACCGGCGATTCGCCGCCCACTGGGGGGAGGCAACTCCCCGCAGAAATCACTACTGTCTAGGTTTATTTGTTTTCCTAGGTCTACTTGGGTTTCCTGGAACGAGCGACAGCGAGTAAGGAGAAGATCGCGAAATGGTACTTTCCACAAAAAAGTCTTCTGTGAAATGGTACATTCCGCTTAAGGTTTTTCGCAAAATGATATTCGGCGAAATGTTGTACAATCATGGCGAATATTACTATCCGCTTTCTAGCTATGCAATGAGGGGACAGGGGAGTTGTTTTCTACTTTACTGTGAGGAAAAATTGCAAATTTGTATATTAAACTACCCATTCCTGGTAGCTAATAAGCATTAACATACGCAGCAAATCAGCGTATCTAGCATTTTATACTGCGTGTTGTTGTATATTAGCGTTTTGACTGCATTGGTGTTGTAAATTGGCATCCAAAATTGTATTCAAATTCTTCGTGTCGGTAATTAGCTGTAAATTAGCATTGTCAGCACTATAAGAAGGTTATCAGTAAAGTAGCTGTATATTTTGCCAAAATAGCATTTAAGTAGCATTTAAGGCGACTTAAATGATTATTTACCTATATTTGAATAGCATTGGTGATGCTTATTGGTTACTTGGGATGCTTTCATAATTACGTAACTGCCAAAATGAATCATCTAAGGTTGAACTCCTCAGAAACTTGCAAAACTCGAGATTGTGATAAAGATCATCCGAGATTTATGATTTATGTACAACACAGGTTAATTTGTGGCAATACGAACTTTGTCGGGTCAGCTAGTAATTAATAAATATATCAACTCTCGCATTGCTTTCTTTTTATAAATTGTAAAACTGAACTCATCACTGCTATTATTTTGCCCACAGGTATATGTACCCAATTAAGGATTCAAATTTGCAAAATCCAAGTCACGCAACACCAACATGTGACAGGAAAAGTGTTTGAAAATACCTTAAATAAGTTAAATATATTTAAAATGTTCTGACACTCGTGACATATTTGAGGAACAGCTCAAAATGTTACGGAACGCCATCAAATCGAAAATTTCAGCTCAATAATCCACAATATTAAGACTATGTTCCAAGAAAAAGGTCTAAAATTTAAATCACAGTCAGATATCTCCACCCAGTAGAGAGAGCACATCAGCGCATCATCAGCGAAACGAAAAACCCGCTAACTTGCAATAAATTTCAGTCTACAATTGGCAAAAACAGCAGCAGCAGCAGATCGTTAATAAATATCACGTGATGAACCAGTCAAGCGAAACTTCCTAACCTGTAATCCGGCTCACATAATCACCAATAAACAATCAATTGCGTAGAGCACAAAATGCGGCACTTCGATTCAATTATTTCATATCCGCGGGCCAAGATTCATCTTTTGATCTGCATCGGCTACTCGGCGAGATCGTCCCGCAAGTGCTCGTTTGTTCTAATCTGGAAAGAATTTTCTGAAGGGGAAACAAATCATGCTTCAACCCTTTGCTTTGCCCTTCAGTTTTAAAAGTTTAAATATTAAATGTTTCAGACTGAACATATTCGAAAGTAAAGAAAAATGCAGCAGGACCAGCATGCAACACGTCTGGCGATATGAGAACGAATTTATCAATCTCAGTTCGGGGCTTGCACTCCAATGGCAGTATTTTGTAATTAATTTGACGTTTTATGTGTTTGTTAGTGATATTCGAGCAGAGCGGCTTTCTACCAGAATGTTGTTGGTCCAGTACCAGCTTCTGCTCAGGAGGTCATCCCTCGGAGCTAATCCGCGCAACTGTATAATCATACACCGAGAAAATATCACGCTTCAACCACGCGGCCCAGACGGGCAGCAGCAGCAGTAGCGGTATGGTTCCACAGGTGAGTCATGCCGAACCGATATCGGCCCCCGGAGCTGATTTGTGTACGTGCGAAGGTCTGCCAAACAGGTAGTTGGCGAAGCAGTAAATTGTTGTTTAATAATGGTCCGTTGACGTGCTTTACAGCATTCGCGGTGGTGGGTGCTGAAACATGGCTTTTTTTCTTCCGATGAAGTTCAGGGCTCGTTTTTTTGAAAATACGCAAGACACGTTGAGCAGATTTTTCTTTCATTTTCGTTGGATTCTTGATTTCAACCCTGTTAGAGTCTACATAACCTACTAACCTATTCGGTTAAAGACGCTGCCATAAATGATCTTTCTGTTCATTAATCTTCGCCTTAGGGCAGATTGTCCATTCGCTTCGCTTAGACTATTTCGATTTTTTAATAATCTTCTAATTTCTAATTTAGCTAATTTTTCAGCAAACCATCCCATACCTCAGCGGTTTCCGCTGCAAACCTACCTGGCTATTCATTTTGATTTTTATTGTCGCTGCCGGCGCATGGCTTCCGCTCGGTCTGAGGCTAAAGCCATTAGAAAAGTGCATACATATTTTCCGGCGTAGTCGTGACTTTGTGAACCGACGAAATGACCACGCGCGATCCGGTGGCACACGGCTTCTGTTGGGTTGTGAATTCTCAGTGAATGCCGAGGCTATCGTCACGAGATCGAAAATGATGCTTTGCTTTCGGGCTATGTGGTAAATAGTATTTATTTTGCCGTCTGCCTAATAAAGCAACATTTGAAACACATTAGGACAGAAATGGAAACCGGCTGGGGGTGGCATTGAAGGACTCTACCCGTGCCACCGTACTCGCCTTTGCGAAACGTTGTATTGCCCGAATGATTTCTATTGCCAAATTGGGAATGGATTTTCATAGAAACTTTTACCATGCTTACATGCCAGTGATACACTGTTGTCCACCTGTAAGACTAGTAATTTACATGGGAGCGCTACTACTAAGGCCGCTGGCAAAGCGGCGATCGCTGGCAACGCATGATTTATCTATTAGCAACTTGCGTGCAGCGAGCCGAAGTGACTGGAAACGTTGTTGCAATATTGCGCAACTCCGCGATCGGTGAGCAGGACCTATGAAATGAAAAGAACGCTCTAGTACCACGCGGAACCACGGAGTTCGATGCCCAGGGAAATCGTGCGGTGAATTATGTACGCTTAATCTTCTAATAGTGCTAAATTGATATTCGAAATTATAGATTAGAATGTAATTTATTGTCCGCTGGGGCGATCGTCGAGCCAACCTGCGTGACGTTCTCATTTACTATATTACAATATACAGCTTCTGCGAGGTCAGCCACGAATTATAGCAGTCGGCGTTCATTCGATCGATGCTGTGGAAATTACGAACCAGTCACAAAATTGACGGACTACAGATAAGGCCTAAAAGATTGAAAGGAATTACGGTAAGGTCCACTTTTGATGCATCGGTGGAACCTTCACCACACAGCCTTTGCTATGTGAAAGATAAATCCCTCAAAGTGATATGAAATTACCATACTACACCACAAAACAAGAAAACACCCTCGCACCCTGCAAGGGCAAACGTTCCCACGGTTCGAGCAGTAAAAAAGGCCAAACATATCCTCCAGATGTGTCTTTTTCGGTTGGTCATCAAATGACTACATACAGCAATCGCCCACTGCCTGGTGGACTGCAGGGAGTGAACCAGAAAAGAAGAAAAAAAATCTAACAACTATCCTTCGCAGGGATGCATACAGCAGCACCAGCGGGAAGGAAAACAAACGCCCGTTATCTGATCATCAAAACACTTGTTCTGTCGAATTTTCGTCCGCATAGAAATTTTGCACCAGTCACTCAGCCGGTAGGTAACAGTGAAACAGTGCAAGAAAATTAGAACCCAAAATAAATGGGAACAGATAATGGGATTCTCTTTTCCTAGCCTGGTCCAGATTCTCTACTTGACAGTCAAAATAGAGTAAGAAGAAGCAAAAAAGAACATTCACTTCATCCGGCCTCAAATGATGATTATTTTCGGATCGTCCGAAGGACGAAAGGACAAAGCCGAAAAAGTGAGAGTGGCCGGCCATCCCCTAGGATTTAATTTGATGCGTTTAGTCGATTTTGCTGCCGATGGTCCACTTCCCTACTGGTTTCCTTTTTTTTGCTTAACAACAGTGCGCGGATACAATGCTGCAATTGTGCGTTTCGAATCGTTTCGCCGAAAAAAAAGGTCCGTGCAGAAGAGGAAAAACAGGCTCACGATATCGTCGGCTGCGGTTTCCGCTTGCTTCCGCTGTGCCGTGATTAGATACGGAATTTGTTTGGCCGTCCGAACGAACGTACGGTCAAATAACGCTATTGATTGCCGCGCAGGACAATGCAACGTGTAGCAGAGCCGCAAAGCTCGGATAAATAGCTGATAATCATATTTTCAGATTGCTTCTGCGGGGCAATTAAAAGGACATTGGAGTTGGTAGATCCGATGCCTTTAGGATACAGCCGTATCATTTTTATTTCCGGTGTTGGGTGGGTGTAAGATTGCAAATAATTGCTGGATTATACGTTAGCACGAAGAAATCTTTTTATGAAAGGAGAACTATCACTTTACTCGACGAGTCATGTCGGAGTCATAAAATAAAACTGAGAGTGATAAAATTACGACCATCAAGTAATTTTGTCTAACCTTTTAATTTTATTTAACAGCTGAAACTGGTTTTTTATTGTCAGCAGCTAATAAAATGATAATGATGATGATATGATAAATTTCTCTCCACGGTCGTTGAACAACAAAATTTTCAACGACTGTGGAAGAAATTTATCATATTTATCATCAAATTTTGGTCACCTGAGCTGTACTAGTTCTTCGTTATACGGTAAAACGGTAATGTATTTATTATAAAATGATTTTTCAACTATTTGTTACATACTCTACACCAAATACCATGAATATTTTATTTCGCGGATGTTATTTAGGCCTGGAAACGTTGGATCATGGCAGCGTGGTTATTGGTCAATTTTCAAAGCATTGCAGTTGTACAATGAGAAGGTGCCTAAGCTTAGCTAATTACTTAATCTTATTTTGGTTATTAATTCAATTTTGACCTTTTAACTTTTGACAATTTAAAGTTTGTCGATATTGTTATAGCTTAGCCTATGGTAGACTGCCCGTAGTTGGACTCCGTGATTGATCGAACCAGTAAGATCGCACAAAAAATCAATTAAATGGTGGTTGGGAGTAGCATGACATTCTCCTTCTGCAACTTCCACTGATTCAATACTTTGAAAATTGCACTCTAAAGACGCAATTTATGTATTTTTATAACATGTTTTTATCATATTTGGTTGTTTGTGTGTCATTTTTGCATTTTTTGTATTATTAGACTTACTTACTTACTTTCTCGGTGACAATCCGCTAATCGAATCTGGGCCGAAGTCGAGGAGTCGTTTCCACGCTTCCCGATCTTGAACTGCCACTCTTCAGTCGTCCCTGAACCCCACTGCTCTAGCACTAATCAATAGCGCTTATCCAATGAGTACGGAGTCTACTCGAAGTCGACTGCCACTGTCGGCCCAGCTAGCATTTTTATATGTATATAAAAGTTAAAAATCAGCATTACGTACATATATACATGCTATTAAATCGTATTTGATGCGCAAAATTGGCATATCCGTAGTATTTTGGAGGCGATATACGTGATGAGGAATAAACATACGCATTTCATGGGTATAAGTAATTATATACGACAATATCCGATTAAGCCCGACCCGCTCCGTATTGCTATACGATTCTGTGCCGGGGTGACAACGATGACGGGATGGCGACGATGACGGAATAACTACTCTGACGGGTTGCTGGCGATGTAATTCAAGGGAATCCAACGAGGGTTGCCTCTTTCAGTAGCTGCGGCCGGTAGTAGCAACAGCGACGGTAGCCTCTCGTATGTATACGCGGCGACCTTCTGATCCGGACACTGGAAACTGCAGATTCTGGAGGCTGGTTATACCTATACGTCAGAAGCTGACATGTGGTGAAGGATTGGTTCAGATTTCACTATACGGGGTTTCAATCGCTGGAACTATGGGACTATGGCCTCTAATTAGGTTCTAGTCATTCTCCAATCCGAATGGTTCTTCGGAATCGCCGGTGCTGATTACCGGGAAAATAAGCCAATTTAAACGGGTCCTATGGGGCAAACGAGTTGCACGGTAGACGGTGCTTGATTAAGACTTTCCTCTGAACATTTTCGCACCGCTAGTAACAGTATTTTGGGGCATTTTAATTTACCTGATTCGACTCTTCCATTTTTTTGTAACTTCCACTTTTTATTTTAAATAATCTATCTAGATCTAAGTTTTAACTACTTTTCCCTTGACTCTGTCTAAAACTACGTTTTGCCTTTCTACTATATAAATATATAGTATAAAGGTATAGAAATCACTTGAAAAACCGGAAATGGAAAAAAGGTCCTGCGGGCCGAATGTTATATACCATTCGACTCAGTTTCGAAAACTAAGCATTTTCTGTGTGTGTGTATGTATGTGTGTGTGTGTGTGTGTGTGTGTGTGTGTGTGTGTGTGTGTGTGTGTGTGTGTGTGTGTGTGTGTGTGTGTGTGTGTGTGTGTGTGTGTGTGTGTGTGTGTGTGTATGTAACGCTTTTAATCTCACTCACTTTTCTCGGAGATGGCTGGACCGATTTTAATGTTCTTAGTGTCAAATGAAAGGTCTAGGTGTCCCATTGGTCGCTATTAAGTTTCATTTTGATCGGACTTTTAGTTCAAAAGTTATGTATAAAAATACGAAAAATATGGGACTTCATTATCTCATAGATCCCTTAACCGATTTGAACAAAATTGATTGCATATGAAAGAGGAGCCTTACAAACCCTTAACTTCCAAATTTCATGATGATTGGACTTGTAGTTTGAAAGTTACATAAAGAAATGTGAAAAAATAGTATTTAAAACATATTTTTGTAACATTTAAGAATTAATTCAATGAAAAACATCACACATTTTATTATTATTTGAAAACTACTGCTGAGATCTATCAAACGAAACCGAGTTATTTAAAATCGGACGGTTCATTCAAAAGTTATTCAAACTTTAACACTTAAGCACCGTATAATAAACCGTTAAAACGTGTGAAATCAAAACGTATCAATCAAATGTTGATTGTATTCAATGTGTGCGATGTATGTATGTATGTATGTATATATGTATGTATGTATGTATGTATGTATGTATGTATGTATGTATGTATGTATGTATGTATGTATGTATGTATGTATGTATGTATGTATGTATGTATGTATGTATGTATGTATGTATGTATGTATGTATGTATGTATGTATGTATGTATGTATGTATATATGTATGTATGTATGTATGTATGTATGTATGTATGTATGTATGTATGTATGTATGTATGTATGTATGTATGTATGTATGTATGTATGTATGTATGTATGTATGTATGTATTCAATGTGTGTGATGTATGTTTGTGTGTATGTATGTATGTATGTATGTATGTATGTATGTATGTATGTATGTATGTATGTATGTATGTATGTATGTATGTATGTATGTATGTATGTGTGTATGTATCTGTGTAAGTGATTACTATTTGCAATTTTTAAATTTGCATTGAAATTCAAGAAAAGTGAGCAACATGTCAATTGTTTGAAGTTTTTGAAGTCTCTTAGTGGAATATGAACTCTGAAATTAGAGAAAAGAAAAAACTTTTACCGACTAAATTCCACTATTTAATATTTATTCGCGACAGATACGTATACGCTTTGAAATAAGACAGTGATGAAGCCTGCGCGTCGTAGGCGAACTACGTATCTGTTGCAAATAAATATTAAGTAGCGGGATTCAATAGAAAAGTTTTTACTTTTCTTTGCTTTCAGATTTCAATTGTCATTTTCTTCACTTGATGTTACTCACAATTGTACAAGAAAAGCAAAAAGCGAAGAAAAGCAGTTAATTTAAACATGTAGGTCTAGTGGTATATAGGATTAAAAATACTAGTGAGTTGATTTTTCCAAATAAATTTATACAAATTTGATACAAATTTTGCGCATCAATATATGCTCTTTTCAATCCATAGATACTAGAGCTTAGAAATGTTATTTGAAAAATAGGAAGTAAACGTTGCACGGTAGTAACTTTGTACGATTTGTTTTCGTTAGTGACATTTTAAAGGACAGATGTCTTATGTCATGTATCATGTTTTAATAAATAAATCAAAAATGACCAGCACTGGAAATCATATCGATCATATTTCTCATTCTCAAGCATGTTTATGATGCAGTTTTTGCACTATTTTTCGACCTCATCTTGTTTTCCTAACCCCCTAACATTGTAAAAACGATGCGATCAAGCTAATGACTATCTTTTCATGAAAGTACATTCAAAAGAAGCTCAAGTTTTGATTTTCATGCAAAAATAATTATCTGAAGGAGCGCCATCTAAGAAAAAGTTCAATTTATCTTTTTCATATCTAATGCTCTATTCAGTTATTTTTTCTAATTCAGATATATTGCAAAATTGAAGCCAAGCAAACTAATAGTAAAATTTTGAGATTAATCATTTTGTTGTAGATATCCTTTTTCTTCAAAAACGAAGTATAATAATAATTTTTCTGAACTCTTGTTTTTCAAAGATGCTAACTTTTGAACGTATGGTATTAATATCAAAATATAAAAAAAAATCTACCCTTTGGGCTAAAACCACTCAAAAAAAATATCAAAAAATATGCTATGACCGCATATTTCATATTGTCAGTTCAAAACAAGTTTCGTATGTGGCTCTGAAACCCAAAAGTTAAGGCCGACCGATTATAAAACTAAATAAGGTGTTCATCAAATAACATAAATGACGCTTACAAGTATTTACGCACCCAAGGAAAGAAAATAGAATTATTCTACGCAATACGTTGTGAATTTTACTGGCAAATAAGGATTTTGAGGAATACGGAACGGATATTTAAAAATATAGTCAAGTTAATTATAGATGTTCCTGAGAAATTAAATAATGATTATTGTGGCAGTAGAAAGGCTAGGTCACGCCGTTAGGTGGATTAAATCGGGTTTTTTTTTGTCCACTTCAATGTGTTTTAGTCTGTGGTTCGTTACCAATTAACTTCCTCTGGTGAGTTTGTACAATCCTTTCACTTTATTCGCCATCTCTTCGCTGTTTCCTTATACTTCCTTTTCCAACCACCCATTGAACTGAACTTGAACCGGTTCAATTATCGTTTTTCGTGTTTAGTGTAGTGTGTGCTCAACTCTATTCCTATCTGTATAGTGTACATTTGAATTGGCCGTTTTTGTTTTAAGTGCTCCGGAGACTACGAATGTATTATTAGACAACTTTATTTAAATACTTTTACAACATAAAGTATAAATGTTACGAACGGTAACAAATTCGTCACTTTGCCCGTCAGCTTGCTTCAAACCATCTAACGTCACAAACGAGTCCTACGGCCCGCCCGCTACTCTGACGCTTGATTTTGATCCATCAAGGGTCTAGGCAGTTTTGTTGGAAAACCATGTTCAAGCATAATCTACCACAGCTCATTTCGTTTAACCGAATCATACGCCGCCTTGAAGTCCAAAAACGCCGCCTTGAAGTCTGCAAGTTGATTTCTCGCAATTTATCGAGGATTTGTCTCAAGGTGAACGTTTGGTCCGTCCCTCTCGAAAACCCGCACTAGTATTCGCCATCAAAGCTTTTTTGAAACGGCCTGTAAGTCTATGAAATAGGGTGCGGGAGAGAATTTCGTAGGGTATGTTGCTGCTTCGTTGTAATTGCCTATTCCCGTCCTATCCAACACAAGTTATTAAAAATATCAGCATTTTTATGACACACAATGCAAAACTAGTTATTCCCTTATTACTAGTTATATTTTAGTTTGTTGTCTATCATACGCGATCAATCAAAATGAGCTGAGATCTAATTAGGTAAATGCTTTTTATCATTAAAGAAGTCCTACCAGCCAAATTTCCTACGTTTTTTCGTGCGACGAAGAAGTTTTAATTTCCGTCATTCAAAAATGAAAATAACTCACGCAACGCATTGTTAGTATTCTGCTGCCGGGAAAACTTGCATAACCTACAGAAATTTAGCAGAATAATATTTGTCATGCTGTCCTACCCCAATACTTGCGCGCTAGCTTCGTAAACATTATTGTGACTTTTAGTTCGGACGATGAAAAATTTTGGTGGACAGATTTTAATACGGTACGACGAATTTAATTTCAATATTATGCTTTAATAATCGCTTTTCAGTGATTTCAAAGTTCACGGATCGGAAGATAAGTGTGTTTGAGTGAAATCAGCACAAGAACTTTTGTAGTTTTCATTAAATCCACCTAAGAAATGATGAAAATTAGAGTGGCTTTCCTTACTACGACGGGAATTCGAAATAAATCCTATGCAGAATTGAAAAGAGTAATGTCTCGATATGCGGGCTTGGTTCAGTTGATGCTTGGGTTTGGGTTTGTGGTTATGCTTGGACTTGAGTTCGGCCTTTGGCTTGAGCTTGGGATTTGGTTTAGGCAGCCTAAACCAGGGTTGGACTTGAACTTGGGCTTGAGCTTGTATTTGTGCTTGGGCTTTGACTAAGGCTTTGGCTTGAGTTTGGGATTTGGTTTAGGCTTGGGCTCGGACTTGAACTTGGGTTTGGGTTATGGCTTAGACCATAAGGGTTTGGGGTTGAACTTGGACTTGTGCCAGGGCTTGCGCTTGGGCTTTGACTAAAGCTTTGGCTTGAGTTTGAGTTTTGGTTTAGACTTGGGCTCGGACTTGAACTTGGGCTTGGATTATGGTTTGGGCTTGGGTTTGGGGTTGAGCTTGGGCTTGTGCCAGGGCTTGAGCTAGGGCTTGGGATTGGTCTTGAACTTGTGCTTGGACTTGGACCAAAGCTTTGACTTGAGCTTGGGATTTGGTTTAGCCTTGGGTTTGGACTTAAAGTTGGGCTTGAGCTTGGGTCTGGACTTGAACTTGGGCTTGGGATTGGGGCAAGTGCTTGAACTTGAAATTGGGCTTGGGCTTGGGCTGAGGCTTGGGCTTGGGTCTGGTCCTGGGCTTGAGCTTGGGTTTGGGCTAGGGCTTGTGCTTGTGCCCGGGGCTTGAGGTTGGGCTTGCGCTTGTGCTTGTGCTTGTGCTTATGCTTGTGCTTGCGCTTGGGCTTGGGCTTGGGCTTGGGCTTGGGCTTGGGCTTGGGCTTGGGCTTGGGCTTGGGCTTGGGCTTGGGCTTGGGCTTGGGCTTGGGCTTGGGCTTGGGCTTGGGCTTGGGCTTGGGCTTGGGCTTGGGCTTGGGCTTGGGCTTGGGCTTGGGCTTGGGCTTGGGCTTGGGCTTGGGCTTGGGCTTGGGCTTGGGCTTGGGCTTGGGCTTGGGCTTGGGCTTGGGCTTGGGCTTGGGCTTGGGCTTGGGCTTGGGCTTGGGCTTGGGCTTGGGCTTGGGCTTGGGCTTGGGCTTGGGCTTGGGCTTGGGCTTGGGCTTGGGCTTGGGCTTGGGCTTGGGCTTGGGCTTGGGCTTGGGCTTGGGCTTGGGCTTGGGCTTGGGCTTGGGCTTAGGCTTAAGCTTGGGCTTGGGCTTGGGCTTGGGCTTGGACCAAAGCTTTGACTTGATCTTGGGATTTGGTTTAGCCTTGGGTTTGGACTTGAAGTTGGGCTTGAGCTTCGACTTGGACTTGAACTTGGGGTTGGGCTTGGACCTGTGCTTGAACTTGAAATTGGGTTTGGGCTTGGGCTTGAGCTTAGGCTTGGCTTTGGGCTTGGGCTTGGGTGTGCGCGTAGGCGTGGGCTTGGGCTTGAGCTGAGGCTTGGGCAACGGTTTGGGGTTCAACTTTAACTTGGACTCCGACTTAAGCTTGGTTTTGGTGTTAGACTTGGACTTAAACGTAGACATGGTAATTATCGAGGCATTACTCTTCTCAATTCTGCACTCACATTTCTTCACTGCATCCTAATTCACAGATTGAGGCCGTTGCAGTAAACCCTTGTTGGCGAATACCAGTGCTCCCCAATGGACCTAATGTTCGCCTTGCGACAAATCCTCGATAAATTTAGGGAATACAGCTTGCAGAATAGCCATTTGTTTACAGACTTCAAGGTGGCATACAGTTCAATTAAACGAAAGCAGCTGTGGCGAATTTTGCTTGAACATGGTTCAAGCCGCTGGTTCAAAACCGCTGTAAAAGAAAGCGTAGAAGCATCTTGAGGAGGAAGTTGTAAAGATAAGGCTTATCATAATGTCTGCCAAAACAAAGTATCTGGTGGCTGGTAGAGAGTGAGGATTTAGGTTTTAGAACTGCGGTGATCATGGATGGTGATACTTTTGAGATGGTCGACGAATTTGTTTTCCTCGGTACGTTAGTGATTTGTGTCAAGGATGTGAGCGGACGTAAAAAGGTGGATATCGGCTACCTAGAGTCTTCTATGGATTATATACCCTTACTAACACTCAAGGATTGGTGCTTTCAGAATCCCGAGGATTCCTAGTTCGGCGATTACTTCCCCGAGTTATATGCCGGGGATTCCAATTTTGATCCTCATACAAAAATCCTGATTCCATTACCACAGCATTATGTGTGAATGTTCTACAAGATTTCTTCATATGATTTGACAAAAACGAGTAGCACAGAGTCGCTAAGATTCTTCATCTTTGCGACACTGTGCTACTCGGTTTTGTTCGTCCGAGTTGCCAGCTGAGGTCCCATAGCTTGCAACTCCGTACGAAACTCGCACTCTATAAGACGCTGTTTCCCTCGGTGACTCCGGAGAGACTCTAGGGCAACGAAGAGTGAAGGTTGAAAAAGAGCGACCGACCAGCTCTTAGTGTCTTTAACTGTAAGATCCTGCGATCAATCCTTGGCAGCACATTAAAAGAAGGAGTATGGCGCAGGCACATAAACCATGAATTATACCAAATATACAAAGATGCGGATATTGTGAGGTGACTAAAGCCTGACAGATTACAATGGGCTGGCCACGTTACACAAATGCCCCATGAGAGACCAGCGCTGTTAACGAGAATGCTAGGGTGTTAGGACGGGTGTTCGAGAGCGGCGCGGCGGCAGCCTAAGACCGACAAACGTGAAAACGGCTCCTAAATTCGGAACCCGATTCAACAAGCGGATTGTAACTAAAGTAAGTATTAAAAATAAGTAATTTTTCTTTTTTATCAATCAAAATGCGATCATTTTTGCATGCCAATAAACTACTAGAAGAATTCATTTTGGTTCACTAAAAAATAAATGAGTTATATCCTATCAAACCCTGACAACTTTTTCAATTTTTTGGCTTGTAATTTTGTGTGTAAAAGTATACGGGAAAATTCCCGTAAGATGACTAACCATAGTATTTAATCATGTTGCTGTCATTTCTATAGCATTTTGGTAGCAGCTTTCATTTCTATGCCGTTTTTAATATCAACTTGGTGCCTTATGTTTCTTTTAGTTTACTTTTTCTTTTATTTTTGCGTTATTTTCTATTGTTTTGTGTATCATTTTTGTAAAATAATGTTTCGGTTATTAAAGTTTCATGTTTCTCTTATTTTTGTGTCATTGTTGTACCGTTTACATGTCAGTTTTGTTTTTTTATTGCGCCATTTGTAAGTCGCTCGCGGGTCATCTTTGTTAATTTCGTGTATTTTTGTACCAGTTATTTGCTAGTTTGGAATTATTTTCTGTATCATTTTTATGTTTCATATAGAGTTCATAGATTACGGAAGATGACACTTTGTCTTTTAAATCCCCTATTTATTTACTATTTTGACAGATATGTATTTCGTCTCCTACTTGCCTTATCAATTTTGAAACAAGTACTGATTTCTTTGAATTTATGCAAATTTTCCTGTATTTTTCCCAGCATATATCTGGAAAAAATATTTATACTTTTTTCTGGACTGCTGAATTTATTTATTTATTTACATTTTTAATGAGGTTTTCAACTGGTAGTTGGTTCGCCCCAGAGTTGCACTGCTCAACATTATTTCCGATTTTTATAAAAAAATGAAGTGTTTGGAAAAAATACTCACCTCGAATTTACTACGCATTATTGTCGATTCTAATATGCAAGTATACTTAAAAAAAGTGGCCATCATTCTCAAATCGTTGTGTACAACATCAAACTTTAAGCAAAACATGTGGCATGCGCTCCAGTGCGTTCTATCCTAGGCACGCCAAAGGTTATATGTGTTATGAAACTGTAACGCAGTTTTGAATAGTTTATTTCAACTTATCTTGTACTGATTAATAAAGCTGAAAAATTTGTTACACAAATATCAAAGACATATAGAAACATTATTGATGAGGCACTTCAACAGACAATAGACTTTTTTCCGCCAACCACAATTCCATCAATCACAGAAACATAAAAATGAGCAAAAATGTTACTGTTATGTTATGCTGCGAATTTTGGAGGGTGAGTTTTCCCTTCACAGCATCATCGGCTATTTTTTAGCACCCAACCACCACCGCCGCGCCGGCCGCATTGTTAACGATTGCTTATACGTCTTTTTTATTGCTCTCATCAACACAGGATGACATCGAAATCAACCTCTAATAAAACGTTGCAAAAGGGGGTGGCCAGCGTCCCGTCGTCAGTACGGCTGCTGCTTCCGCAATGCAATGGACAGGGACGACCCGTAGATAATGCAGAGGAAAATTGATATCACTTGTAATGATCTTTCTGACACAAAACATACTGGTCTAATTGTTTGGACAATCAACAATGCTGCTTTTTTATCACTTAATTCTGACTGATTGGTTTTTATGGTGAGTTCTTTATGCGTTTTGGGTGAGATTTTTTTAAGCATTGCCGGGATGCACTGGAAATAAACAATCGTGTGATTGAGCATTGAAATGTCAATTTGATTTTTTTCATACTCAAGCCTGCTGGACCCTCATATGATTGATCAGTTTGAATTCGTTTTCATTACAAAACAACTGTCGCCGGCTTCGTTTCTGTTTTCGGATAAATTAATCAAAGCAGAGGAATGACTCTGTCCACATAAACAGATTTTGCTGCTTCTAGTAAACACGAACCAAACATCTTACACCATCCGTTGGGTTTTAATTAGTCTGTTTTCCAAACAAGACCCTTGAACATGGACGCACTTCCCGTTGTCGGTCCTTCACCCAGCAGTAATCAAGTCCATGTGTGTGCACATGTACATGCATTTCAAACCTTGGCCGTGATCTTGGTGACCCAGATATATTTCGGTGTCTTCCATTAGGCCACTTGAAAGCTGTAGAGAATATTGTTGATGCTATTTTCGTATCCTGTTTACTTGAAAAACTATGCTTGCTGTACCCTCAAGACCACCACCATGCCGGCCGTGCTCTCTAATCGGTCGAATGCTTTCGGTAGCGGAATGAGCAAGCCGTCCCTAATTATCCGTTGCGCTGAGTGAAATGCATCAGGATCCTTCGTCTTTGCACCAATTTAAAAGCATTTTCCGAGAATTGTAAACTGCGTAGGGGTCCCAACGGAAAAGGGTTCGATTGGAAATTCACAAGCAAAACGAAACGAAGAAAACAACATTGATTGACAGGCACAAGCTGGTCACAACTGTGTTCCGAATGAGATTCGAATTGAAACCCCGTCTTTGTGTTGCTTGGACTTCCAAATTGGAAATCGAAGAAATCCTAAAAGACAATTCTAAGGACTATTGCACAACCATCCAGGTACTGACAGGGTTGTCGAATTCGAACCTAATCTGTTGGAACTTGGTCAAGCTCAAAGTGTAGGAAACTGGCATCACTATCCGATTCTATTAAATGAGTTAAAGCGCAAAAACCCATTCGTCCGTTTTCGACAAAGAAACCAACTATAGAGTTTTTTTAATCAACTCTGCCCATCTGTACCAATTTGATCAACCCCCCGCCCTCATCAACTACTACCGCATCACCGTGCATCAGCAATAATAGCATTTTCAATGGAGGAAGAAAGGATCGAATCCGATTTCGGGTCATTCTTTGCAGGCCAAACACTGTACGGTACAGAACTATCCTATTATCCAATCCAGTTCGGCTCTTTATTCGTTTTTCTCCATTCGCCCTCCGACGAATGACGAAAAAAACGCTATCCTCTGGCGGTATTTTTTCGTAATTTCCCATTTTCACGCTGCCACCTTTCTCCTTTCAATCAACATCCATCAAGACGTCGTCGTCGTCCTGCGCTATTCTTCGTACGCCTTCGCTGGAGGCCGATGTGAGTTCAAGGATTACATGGCACGAATTCGCAAAATCGTACACCACGCATATTGTGAAGTGATGCTGCTGCTGCGGCGGGTCCCGAAGATGAAAAACAAACTTACGCACGGTGGCTTCAATGGTGGCTGACGGGAGCGGAGAAAGGACCCTCAACAGGATCAACGCAGAGGACACACGAAACAAAAAAAATTGTGGGCAGAGAAACTCTATTATCTGAAGCTCGAGTTTTTTTCTATTGCGAGATTTAGATGCGATTTGGACGCACTAAAACTGACGAAGGAGAAATTCTTTCTTTGTGAATTGTTCTGAAAAAAATATTGCACGTAGGATCCTGATGCTGCCGGGTTTTGTGAGGATTCGCTCGTATCGAGTTACGCCTTGCTTGTGCCATCGTCGAAGCGAACGCGTTGCGCTGTCAAGGTGGTTAAAAATATGCACGGACAGAGTTTTTTTTCGCTCTGACAAGCAGCTGCCACATTGCACCAAATGACAGCCATGTGTGATGTAAACCGTTCTAGTTACTGATGGATATCGCGATTTTCCGGTAAAATTATTAGTTGGTTACGATCTACCCAATTCAGCGATTTAATTATTCGCCGATTGTAAAATTGTCACTATTTAAATCAAAGTAATGCGACACTAAAACGAATATTTTCCCATAAATATTCGTTACGGTAAAAATTATAGTCGGGCTTGCACACAAACTGTTTTTTCCTTCAATCATTCAACGTAATTCATAGCCTTGTTCCAAAAAAACAAGTAACGGACAGTTTTTTTCTCACATCCACCCATTTCACTGAGCTTGAAAATTCCGTTCCCGTCCAATTTTTTTCCTCGGACCTAAACAATCCTGCAACAGACCGACCACATCGAGGGATTCTTATAATTTTTTTTTTGCTTTGTTTTTATTCGTGCACTTTGCCCAGACTAGTAAATCTCAACCCAACAGGGCACGGGGTAGCACAACCCTTCCCGATCCGATGGGGTCCCCGTGCGGCGTGGATTCCACTCACTCACTGTACCTATCTCGGTTCGGTTAGCTGTAAATCTCCGTTATAATTAATTAGATTGTAATATCAACCAGTACCTATCACTGTAAAATAGAATAAAACAGGTCCCGGGGAGGAAAAAAAACAACAAACAACATCATTGTGTCTCAATGTCTGCTTCGCGCCGTTTGCCCTTCATTTGCATAATGCGGGATGATGATTTCGATGATGTTTTTTATTCGCGAGATCTTTAGTTCTTAGAATGACAATGAGAGTACTTTTTTGCAGGACTAAGTGATCCCTTTTCCGTGAAATACGGTTTAGTTTTTTCTTGCTAGATTGCTGGTGACAAAAAAGTTAACCGTTAGGTTTTTTTCTCTGATGTTTTTCAGTCGAATGACATAGCCTTTCTACTGAGCTGTATTTTAATCATACAGCTATTTAACTCAACATTTGTTTTTAGACTATTGAAATAAAATAGACACCCAAAATTGATAATCCACACACAAATTTCATTGAAAATTTTCCAGTTTCATTCAATTTTTATTGTTTTCTAATAACGCATAAAATCTAAATGTCTAAGAGCGAGTAAAATGTTCATTAAATGTAGCTGCAGGTATTTCTAATAATATCTTGAAAGAATGTCTTCTATTCTATTATGTACTTTCATATTATTATTTGAAAGATGTACTTCTTTTTTTCGTAAATACTACTTTTTTGTATTCTTGATTTGTTAAATTTTTGGCATTCTCTACCATTTAATACCCCAAGAACCGCAACGATTGGCAAATTCACTTACATTCGCTACGTTAATAAATGTGTATAAAAAAATTGATTAAGTTAAAACGCGTACAGCAAGCGCCAATGACAGTGATCGGTACCCTCCGATAGCACTTACAAAACATGCTTAATAATTTCATCCGCTTATCGAAACCCGCGGAATTGCTTGCCCTATACCAACATACACGGGCAAGTATTTTCGTCTCGCGATTCATTAATCGGAGCGCGCCACTCAATTTGACAACATCGAAAGACCTGACTAACTTAAACGGCATCAAACAAGTGGCTCGTTGGTCTAGGGGTATGATTCTCGCTTCGGGTGCGAGAGGTCCCGGGTTCAATTCCCGGACGAGCCCCAGGTTAAACTCTTTTTTGCTTAGCTTCGCGTGTTCATGTTACCATTAATTTTTCATTTCTATTTTGGATTTTGGATTATTTCGCATGTGCTGTCAACACACACTATTTATTATAAACAGAACCATCAAATAATTTGTTTCGTGAACAAATTAAATAAACAAAATAGAACAAAATACTGTTATTAATATACGGCACCTGTTACAGATAACATAATATATTAGTTCTGAGGATGGCTGAATAAAGTAAGCGGAAACGTTAACAATACTAAGTTAATTTAGGCCATTACAAATATTTAAAAAAGTTTTTGTCCCTCCGGTGTTGGGCCACTGAAGGGGGAGCAGTGAAAAAAAAGAAAATTTTAATCAAGCAAAAAAAATTTGGATTTTAGGCATTTTTACTTAAAGTTTGAACGTGGAAACCAAATCTATTCTTGCTTTTAATAAATACGTTGTTATTTTTGAAGCAAAAATCTACGAACAAATAGACAAAAATGAAAGAAAATTCAACTCATATCCTACAAATTATTTTTTTGCCCCCCCGATTTTTCATGCCAATTTCCAAGGGTGGAGTGACAAAAACTTTGAAAATGATTTGGCAATGGCCTTAATAATTCACCGAAAAGAGTCAAATTAAATCTGATAAGATAACATAACTGGAAAACAAAAAGTTACCAACAACGAAGAAGAAAATAGGGATCGGAACAATCGGCGTCGACCCACGCGACGAAATAAGGACTACGATTGGAAACTCGGGACATGGAATTGCAAATCGCTCGGCTTCCCGGGTTGCGATAGGATAATATATGATGAACTACATCCCCGAAACTTCGAAGTCGTAGCACTGCAGGAACTTTGCTGGACAGAACAGAAGCTATGGAAAAGCGGGCACCGAGCGGCTACTTTCTACCAGAGCTATGGCACCACCAACGAGCTGGGAACCGGCTTTATAGTACTGGGAAAGATGCGCCAGCGTGTGATTGGTTGGCAACCGAAAAAATACATGAAAGGAAGAGGTTCTAAAGAAGTGAATGCTGACCTCCCTCCCCGGATTCATTTAGACGGTGATGAAATCGAGGTGGTAGAAGAGTTCGTGTATCTGGGCTCACTGGTTACCGCAGACAACGACACCAGCAGAGAAATACAAAGACGCATTATGGCAGGAAATCGTGCCTACTTTGGACTCAGTAGGACGTTGCGATCGAACAAAATTCGCCACCGCACGAAGTTAACAATCTACAAGACGCTGATTAGACCGGTAGTCCTTTACGGCCATGAGACATGAACTATGCTCGTGGAGGACCAACGCGCCCTTAGTGTATTCGACCGGAAGGTGTTGCGCACCATCTACGGTGGAGTGCAGATGGAAGACGGAACTTGGAGGAGGCGAATGAACCATGAATTGCATCAGCTGCTTAGGGAACCACCCATCGCTCACACCGCAAAAATCGGTCGCCTGCGATGGGCTGGGCATGTCGTGAGGATGTCGGACGACTGCCCGGTTAAAAAAGTTCTCAATAACGATCCGACTGGAACGAGACGGCGGGGCGCGCAGCGAGCAAGATGGATCGATCAAGTGGAAGGCGACTTGCGGACCCTACGTAGACTACGTGGCTGGCGAGTTGCGGCCATGGACCGAATGGAATGGAGACGACTTCTTCGTACAGCAGAGGAAACCACGGCCTGGAGCTGATTAAGTAAGTAAGTAAGATAACATAACAATAAACTGAATGAACTTTCAAGATTATGAAAGTTTTTTTTGTTAGATTATAGTCACTTTAATAGCTTATGTCATTCGTGACTTCTGCGGGGTTGGGATTCTGCGGGGTTGGGCAACCCGGGTTCTCGGTGTGAGAGGCGTGAATGCTAACCACTACGCCGGGACTGACCCGTGGTTATGAAGGTTAATTATGATATCTGATAAACAAATACATGAACAAAAAATAGCATTGAAGGGACGTCGACAATCAAAACTTCTTCAAATTCTAAATGAAATAAAACAAAATATGATTTATTTTAATCAGAAAGCGTAACAGTAACCAATTTTCAACATTAGTAAAAACATTAAACTTTGAAGAATTGCAATCACAATTGATAACAGTGAGTCTTATCATTGGAATACTGTAATGACGAATAATTTGTCACGTAATTGATGGAGCAATGGCCAAGAAAATCTATCATCATAATCTTGACCTGCCACCGGATAACAGAATCGAGATTCTAGTTCAAAGGGATTGGCGCAGAGTATGGAAAAATGTTAACCAAAAAACACTTACATCTGAGGAAAACAGTGTATATGGTCTAATATGCAATGAAAAGCTAGCTCATAATTCTCGGCGATTCAGAGAAAACCGACAAGAAACACCCAATTGTCCCATTTGTAACGAGACAATCGGAGTAGAAGACAATCGGCAACAAGTACTCCATATGTCGAACCGTGGAACCTAACGGGTGGCAACTAAAATTTTGGAATTTTTTCGCGGCCCTTATGCTCAACAACAAACGAGCTCAGAGAGTAATGAGAGTATACATGTGTTAGCTCTCTCTCTCTCTCCTCTTTTTGTTAATATTTTTAGTTTTATTTAAGCTTGCCCAGTTTTGCTAAAAATGGCGTCGAAACAAGAAGCATTTCGGGAGTGCGTTGTACACTTCTACGAACAGCAACAGAAATCTCGGCAAAAAGTTAAGATGCACCAGACGATTGTTTGAAAATAACTGGAGAGCCACAAATTGCAAAAAGTTGATTGGTAGAATCAAGAGATGCATTCGCAAAGTTGACATGATGGCCGTGCAACGCTCCTGTTTCGACGTCAAACGAAAGCTTCGTCGAACAGCCGATAACGGACCGTTTTCAAATGTACACTAATTGTTTTTCAATGATGAATAATGTATCGTTAATTTCGGTAAATCAGATCTTCTTCAAGCATCTTTGTCTTTTTTTGACAGCTTGAGAAAAAAATTCCAAAATTTTAGTTGCCACCCGTTAGGCTTATACAAATTTGGAAAAAAGTTTATGTCCTGAAAAAAATAATAACATCAAACCTTCAAAACCGAAACAAAGGAGTAGAAACCAGAGTTTATTTTTCCAAATTAATGCATATTTAATACAAAAATGTTGTACAGTACTTAAATTTTAGTTCAAACCGAACCAATCATTGAAATGTTTGGAGAGATAAACCGTTACGACTGCCTAGCAATGAAAATGTTATTCCAATTTAATTCCAGTTTCGCACATTGCCATAATCCATACTCCATTTTTAAAGCAGAAGAAGATGCACAGTACAAAAGCAATATAACTTAACTTGACTTGATTTGATGTTAGTGTCGGGGCCATCATTGATCCCAATAATAATCACAACATGACAATAGTCCGAAAAGTTTCGAACAATTCAGTAACATCCTTTCTGCATGCATTCAATGCATGGTAAAATATTGTATTTGTAAGGTAAAATTGTAAGCTTTATGTCCCCAACATCCAAAATTAGGGTAAGTTCTTGGACACTACGGAATAAAACGACCAATTGGAGCCCCGAAAGCACTGAAAGCTGATATTCCGGATTGTCTAATTTGTCTATTTTAATCTATCTACTACCGATGACAGCATAAAATAACCGTCCTGCAATTCGGAATTTGTCCGTCAAAAGCGGTACCAAATTTCACTAATATATTGTTTAGTTTATTGATGCCTCAATCTAATTCGGTTCTTTTAAAGCAAGTTAAAATAAAATGGAATAAGATTTAAAGGAAATGAAGCCAAAAGTCTGATTTCAAGCACATCCAATTTTCGGCTTTGGGACCGCCTGCGACCTGTAGCAGGAATCAAAAAACTTAGTTGGTGGAGGAAAGTTGATCGAAACTAAGCTGATAATTACTTTAACTTTGCACATATTGGGTAATTTAGAGATGTAAACTCGGTGAACTGTAAAAAATCTGCTTATCACTACAGAATGCAGCATAATATGTATTACACTTTAATTTTTTGCCCGTTCCATTTTCGAGAATTTTGGAAGGGGGGGGGGGGCGACATAAACTTTTTTTCAAATTTGTATAAGCCTTATTTGGAGATGGATAACTTATCCCATTGAAACAGTGGGCCTGCGAAGGAACCAGATTTTCAAAACAATTTAATTTCCGGAACTAAGTGCAGTTAATCAGCAAACTATTGAAAGAATCCTTAAGATATTTGTAAGATATATAATGTTTACAAAAGACTTTTAATAAAAGCAAGATAAGGTTATTACAAAAAAAACTAAACAGTGAAAGTTTTAAATATTCACAAAATTTGTTAATTTAATAGAGCACTTAATCACTGGTTAACATTCCTAATTCTGCGCATGACGTCTGATTCTGCGCACCCCACATTTCAGTCATAATGTATGTGCATAGGAAAAATATGTGTGCATAGAGCAATTCATTTGAAAATGCTATGTTTTTAATGAAAATATGCTGTGTGCAGAATTAGGAACAATGCACCTATTTGCGGTAATTTAAATTATAGTTTTCTCGGTCATTTCTCAATTACCGCGGTTATTATGACGATTTTTAAATTGTTAACGAAATAATGCGTATTTTTTGACACGGCTTTTTAACTTCCTGCTTCATACTGCTTACTTCTTACTTCTTACTTCTTACTTCTTACTTCTTACTTCTTACTTCTTACTTCTTACTTCTTACTTCTTACTTCTTACTTCTTACTTCTTACTTCTTACTTCTTACTTCTTACTTCTTACTTCTTACTTCTCACTTCTTACTTCTTACTTCTTACTTCTTACTTCTTACTTCTTACTTCTTACTTCTTACTTCTTACTTCTTACTTCTTACTTCTTACTTCTTACTTCTTACTTCTTACTTCTTACTTCTTACTTCTTACTTCTTACTTCTTACTTCTTACTTCTTACTTCTTACTTCTTACTTCTTACTTCTTACTTCTTACTTCTTACTTCTTACTTCTTACTTCTTACTTCTTACTTCTTACTTCTTACTTCTTACTTCTTACTTCTTACTTCTTACTTCTTACTTCTTACTTCTTACTTCTTACTTCTTACTTCTTACTTCTTACTTCTTACTTCTTACTTCTTACTTCTTACTTCTTACTTCTTACTTCTTACTTCTTACTTCTTACTTCTTACTTCTTACTTCTTACTTCTTACTTCTTACTTCTTACTTCTTACTTCTTACTTCTTACTTCTTACTTCTTACTTCTTACTTCTTACTTCTTACTTCTTACTTCTTACTTCTTACTTCTTACTTCTTACTTCTTACTTCTTACTTCTTACTTCTTACTTCTTACTTCTTACTTCTTACTTCTTACTTCTTACTTCTTACTTCTTACTTCTTACTTCTTACTTCTTACTTCTTACTTCTTACTTCTTACTTCTTACTTCTTACTTCTTACTTCTTACTTCTTACTTCTTACTTCTTACTTCTTACTTCTTACTTCTTACTTCTTACTTCTTACTTCCTACTTCTTACTTCTTACTTCTTACTTCTTACTTCTTACTTCTTACTTCTTACTTCTTACTTCTTACTTCTTAAATTTGAATTTAGATTTAAATGCGACTAATTTCAACTCACTCAATCACATCCCCTATGGTTTAGATAGCAAAGGTGCAAGGAAACGAATGAAGTCGCATGACTAACTCCCGGTTTGAGCCTTGTCTAGGTGGTAACATTATTCAGCATTTCAAAAAATGGTTCTGATTATCCTGCTCCCCTTGAAATGCAACAAACAAAATCGCTTGCTTTTTTAGTTTTTTAAATCCCGACCGAATCTGTTTTTATTTTCCATAACAAGCAAACGATATGCCGTCGATACTTTTTCGATACGTCGATAATGTAGACAAAATGACGTTTCGAGTAAGCCTCAAACAAGCATTATCAGTTTATTGGATGCTAGTGGTGTAGCATTCTAATAACCCACTATTTCGCCTTTTTAGCATTATGTGAGTTCTACAGAAGTATATAAAGTAAAATATGCTTTTAATCATAGCACAGTGGTAGGAAATTTAAAATTCTTGGCCAAAACCTCAAGACGATGAGATTCCATGTTTTTCAGGCTGCTGATTTCAAAAACGATAATGAAAATGTGAAATTTAAAATGACTGACCCAAAATGGTGGCCTTTTTTTTAAATTTGAAAGTTTTTGGTGTAAATTTCGTCGAAAGGTGACTTTCAGATCGTTGAGTACAAACAATAAAACTCAATATGTAAAATGGCTGACCAATATGGTGATCCTTTTTGGTTTATATCTGGCTCAGCGCGTTTTTGGTCTTATTTTTAAAAAGCAAAATTGAATTAAATAACAAATCAAATTCAAAATCGCTTTTTTCCCTATTAAAATCGCAAAATTCTATATTCCATTAGGTTGTGCAATATTACTTTGAAATATAATATTAATCGGAATGATCATCGCTGTTACTTTCATCACTGTCGCCGATTTTATCGCCGTCGGTCATACAATATTGTGTAGCACAACAACGCGATTGCAAGCAAGCGAGAAATATCTTCCATTATCTTCTCTCACGTATATTTTCTTGAGAAGTAAGTATCCTGATGCTTTACATTGTTGTTGCGCGATTCCCAAGCTCCAGAATTTGTGCGGATACTTTCCAATGTTCAATAATACTTCTTGAAGTATTTCCGTCATTAGAATTGCCCAACCCTGGTTTCGAGCGATCAATAAGCAAGGTTGAATGCTTATGCATGCTTGTATCTGTAATTTCCATGTTTCAACCGTTTTCTTTTCAGCATTCTGAGCGTTCACTTGATTCGGCAAATAATAATGTGACCCGTGCTTTAATTTCTCCTTTTGGAGACACTGCTGCCAGTTACCCTCATCCATTCGTTAATTTGCAAAATCTATAAAATGAATCACAGGAGTTATTAATTATTAATAATCTGTCACATTAAGAACGATCAGGTGCTGTTAGAGTCAGTAGGATCGTTGAACTAGCTTCGTAATTGTCCTGTACTCGCGAAGTCTGTCGATAAAGAAGGAAAGTGTCTAAAGACGGCTATCCCCTAGGCTTTGCTCCGCAACATCAACGGTTTAGTTGTAAAGAACAGGATAATAGCACAAAAACAAGTTAAAAACTAGGACTAGGTTGTTTGGAGCATCATAAGCTCACCCGTCCGACTTCGCCTATAAGCGCGCGTCAACACTAAATCTCCATTTTTTCGTGGAGTTGCAAATAGATGCAAAAAGGCTGCATACCCTTCGAACCGTCACAATCTGACGCTCACAAAAATATATAACATTCGACGGCACATCGCGGCACAACAAGTAAATGCCAATTTCATTGCTCGCGCTAATTAAAAAAAACTAGCATTTGCGAAGGAAACTTTACTCGTCGTAAAAGTATATATATAACGAAAAAAACTGAATTCGCATATAACGTTAATGAAGTACATACCTTCAGAAACGATATCCATTTTGGTTGATTGTTATTTGATAATGCGGTAACGAACTACATGCGTTATTGCCAAGAGCCACAAAACGTATGCAAGCCGCACTAGCAAAAAGTCTCTCATACACCGACGTTTGACAGTACGCCAAACTACAAATCTACATTGTCGATACTTGATATTACAGGATCTGATAAAATGACTTATTCTACGTGTAATTATATCAGAATATGTTATGAATAATAACTTTCGATTTTGGAGGTTTTCGCCAGGTTTTTAAGGTTTTCAACCACTGTGCATAGTTCTGTATGCTTATTCAATGTTGTCCAAGGACTAATGTTTAGTGCTTACTGGTTACTTGGGTTGGGCAGTCGTGTGGGGTAGCAGGTGCACTATCCCTAGGGTGCAAAGCTTACTGAAAGCTTTGTCAAACTAACTAATGTTTATTTGAGCGTCTTAGTAGAATACCTGAAACGATAAAACGTTTTTGTTAGGAAAGCTAAGAAAACATCCGTCGAAATGGCACCGAAAATCAGTGGAAAGGCCACTAAGAAGTCTGGCAAGGCCCAGAAGAACATCGCGAAAGGAGACAAAAAAAAGAAGAAGCCACGCCGCAAGGAGAGCTACGCCATCTACCCGTACCCATATCGCGTCCCTGCCGGAAACGGCAACTGGGTCTCGGATAGATCTGGGACGGCGGCTAATGGACGACAAGCAGGTTCCCAATTCAAGAGGTTGTGTCAACTGCAGACGACGGATTTGCGGTTGCCAAAGTGGGTAGAGTGTTCTACTGCAGCTGTTATGCTCCGCCGAGTTGGTCTATCGAGTAGTTTACGCGGATGGTAGACCGAATATCAGTTGTGCTGACTCGCTCCGCTATGGTGTCGGCCAGATAACAAGGCGGCAGGCGGCGAGTAGAGCCGACACTCCAACCACCCGTGGATAGAAGATATCATACTTCGATCCCGAAGTATTTGTGGAAGCAATCCGAAGAGAGTGCGATAATCGCGGTATGCCCGATCCCAACGCAGATCATTTGGTTGAGGTACTGTCGCGAGCGTGTGACGCTACCATGCCTAGGAAAAGCCGACGTAGGTATGGGAGGTCACCGGCTTACTGGTGGACAGCTGAAATTGCGGAACTCCGCGGAGCGTGTTTTCGTGCGAGGAGAATTATGCAAAGAGCTCGTTCGGACGACGGCAGGGCTGAATGTCGAGCAGCACTTGCTGTTGCACGCGCAGCGCTTAAGAGCGGGATAAAAGCTAGTAAACGAGCCTGCTTTGAGAGGTTATGTGCTAATGCTAATGCGAACCCGTGGAGTGATGCCTACAGGGTCGTAATGGCAAAGACCAAGGGCGTGCGTGATGGCGCCCATAGAGCGATCTCCAGAGATGCTGGAGCGGATCATCGAGGGCCTCCTTCCTCGCCACGAGCTAAGGCCCTGGCCTCAGGCCGCTGAATCGTCCAACGGCCGACGTTCCAGTGGTCGGCCTTCATGCCGAACATCCAAAGTAACGTGGGTGACGGCGGTTTAGAGGTCGGGGAGGAAGCGACGGTTACGAACGAGGAACTCATTGAGATCGCTAAATCCCTAAAGGTGAGCAAGGCACCTGCACCAAACGGAATCCCGAATTTGGCCAATAAAAGGGCTATTTTAGAGGCTCCCGAATTATTCGGAGCTGTAATGAGTAGATGTCTTGAAGATGACCACTTCACGGATAGATGGAAGCGACAGAATCTGGTCCTTTTGTCGAAGCTGGGAAAACCTCCGGGTGTCCCCTCGTCATACAGGCCGATCTGTCTACTCGATGCTGTCGGCTAGATGCTGTTAGTTTTTGCTACATTGATTGTGAGATATCTGCTGCCTGGGAGCTCTCGAAGAGGTCATCTAACTTGCTCTGCATATCGTTTCGGCGTTGTGCGAGCAAGACAATGTCGTCGGTTAGGATGAGGTCATTTAGCTGCTGCATCGTTAGAGGATTCCAAGGCAATCCTCGATTTGGTCTACTGTCAATTGCTCCAACTAATATCTCATCCATTACGATGAGAAACAGAAGCGGGGATAAAATGCAGCCCTGTCTCACGCCAGCAGTAACCCTTATGGAGTCGGACAAGACGATCTTCTCCTGGATCCGGTTGAGGATTACCGTACAGAGTACTTTGAGAGTAATACAGAGCAACGTGATGCAAAAGGCATTCAAAATTTGGGGTTTATAGTTAGGGTCACCAAATAATTTAAACATCCCTATTGCTTACGTGACTTGTACTTCTCTATTGTGCATTCTGTCCTAGAGTATGCTGCTATAGTTTGGAGCCTTACACTTTTACTAGGCGAATTAAACTCTCCAAACAGCCTCGCTCAAATCAATTTCAATGCCAATCGACACCAATCAGCCGAATAGTAACAATTAAGAAATACCTAACAGGAGCCCGTTCCTTGGGTACTACTTAAAGATTTAGTCGCCGCGAGCTTTAGCACTGGAATTGCGTGCTCGCGGAGGCGATGAGTAACTATGAGGAGCTTCGATCAAACGATCTACAGAATCAGAAACTGGACTGTGCCTACTCCTATTAGGCGCGACGACCTGATTTTCGGACGTGGCTAAGTGTTAGAGACACCACTAGGGCTGTCTAACCGGTAGTACCGGTAGTACCGAAACCGGTAATACCGGCCAATTTTTGGATACCGAAATACCGGTTTTGGAAAGGCAAAAAACCGGTATTTCCGGTATTTTCTAATCTGTACTAATTTTGATAAAAGATTATAAAACTCTTAAAAAAACAACTTGGAGTTAATGCAGACAAGATTCTTCGACTACTAACAATGAAGAGAGTGAAAGGATGGGTCAAATAATTATAGCTCTCTTGAACCGGTTGAAGGCACAGGAGAGCATTTTTGCTGTAAAAATGTTTGATTGGATGAGCCAGACGTCGCGTTTCAATTTATTTTTGAACAACTTGATATTTAAAAGCCACAAAATTATTCGAAGCTCTCAAACAACGAATTTAGGAAACAAGATCAGGGCGCAGAAACGTCACTTACCATAGTAAATTGTTATTCAACTACGAAGTAATCGAATTCGAATTTATTCGAGTGAAGTTTCAGTATCAACTGAAGCAGCGCCACTTCGTTTCAAAATTGGTCTCAATCAGCGTCATTCAAACGTTTTAAAGTTTAATTTGTATTTCACTATCAAATATTCAGAAGAAGACCAGCAACTTTGAATGCAATTGAATTGATTTTGAGTAACATTTCCTACCATTTAACGCATATTATGATTAACCTACTCAACATCGATAAATCGCGCCTGACTGTCAATTGTCGTCATTTGACACAGTCACTAGCTTCAACTGAAGTTTGCTTGAAACGATCGGTTCAACAAATGAAGCAAGTGGCTTCTTGTGTGAAGCGAAGGTAAGAGAAAGTCAGCTTCATTTATTTGTTTCGACAATGCCGGGCCCTGATCAGAGTACAGGGATCTCTGCGCTTTTTGAGCATTCTTGCCATCTGCCAGAAAACAATTTGGAATATTTTTCAAGTCTTTCGAGTGATACATTGATTAAACAAGGAGATGAAATCTGCATACCAGAAGAGAAGAGAAGATATCTGTGAAGGATTATGAAGAGGATGATGCAAGAGTTCCGGTTTGGGGATAGAAGAAAAATTCGTGAAGAGACTGTAGGAGACCAGGGCATTAATTTTGCTGTAAACTACAATACAAGATATTTGTAAATAATTAAAAGCGGGTTTCCCTACTATAAATTTGAAGAAATGAAAGGAAAATTCCTGATGCACTTAGAGTTCGTCAGGACGTTTTTTCAATTGTTGGAAGCGTTGGTAATAAAATTCGTTCTAGTAAGGGAAATAAATCGCTTAGAGTATTATATCTGCTTAAATTCTTCTTTGATAAGCCACAATACTGAAGCTAAAGTTTGAAAATAAAAAGATTTACTGAAAAACATCGACATTCCTATTGATTTCGAATAATCTGCCAATACCGGTATTTTCTACGCCAATACCGAAATACCGGTTTTCACCAAAAGCGCCCAATACCGACAACCCTAAACACCACTGTGTTGTGCTGTAAAAGGAGAGGAACTCAGCATGCAAGATTCTCTCCCGCATCCTGTTCCACTGGCGGAAATTGAAATTGTTTTGAATGCCAAAGTGGGTTTCGAGAGGATCATCAACAAATTTTAAGAACTCAACTTACAGACGCACCATCTGTTTATAGACTTCTAGGTCACGTTTCAGCATTTAATATGTCAGACCAAGAATTATAGGATCATCATCAAGCGGAACTAGAGGAAGAACAAAAAACCGTTGTAAATTAAAATTCTTCAGAAAAATTGCGATTTTAAAATAGTCCAAACAGCTTAGCGCTGCTTAGATTCAAGAGAATATCTCGAACGCTTTTCTCAGGGTTTCTTGGCATGGTACCACATTGCGTTGTTCATTACCTTGAAATATCATCTGTCATCTACAGCTAGATTCATATATTTTCTTGCACTTGTCCTGTATCCTAACAGCTGGTTGCAAAGTCTATTGAGTGTCGTTTCAGAGACATTTACACGCAAAGTTTGCTTTGACTAAACCTCATATGCGTTATTTCTGTCATATGCATCTACCAAACAACGGTCAGTTGCAACCTTGCAACTTTTTCCGCTCGATTAAGCCTCTTTCGTACCCTCCATCGAATACAGAGAAAAAAAAATCTATCATTAATTTTCGCACACCAAACGATTCCCCTTCATATCGGAAAGTGATTACCGAAGGATCGTTTGTCCACTCTCCGTGCACATGCATGCCTTTTTTGGGTTCCGAGCAGCAAGCACAACGAAAGATGTATGCAAAACGAGCATACTGCACTCATGAGGGCAACGCTCCGCTTTTATTTGGGACGGTATTTTATGTTTGTTCTCATCTCTGCTCGCTCATGCTGCATTTGCAAAATATGACACCCATTGTAAGCTTCCCGGTGCTGGTCAAAATATGAGACAGTTAGAAGACAGCAAAAATGTACGCACGGTTATGCTTAAGCTTGCGATAGGGCTTTTGTGGCATCAGTTAAGGACGTGTCACGCCTAATGATGCCTGTTTGAAACTGCCATCCGGCAATTAAATGGCACACGAATCGATTTTTGGTCAACGCTGCCGAACGAAATCCTGCCAGGTCAGGGGTCATTTTTTATTCTATTTGCACAATGAATCGTCATGTGCGATGAACCGTTCCAGCGAGGCGTCGTTATTGGGACAGCTGGACTATCCGGATATTGACCGTTACTTAGTTAAAGCAGTTATGGAACGTTTTACCAGGGTTTTCTTGCATTAGTGACCAACAAGCATCGGCTTGTGTTCGGAAAAAGTAAACTATCTGGATGTTGTCAATTTTCATTCTCTAAAGCAATTCGCGGGAGGCTTTCCACACAAAAGAAAATCGCATTCCTTTTGTCCTGTTATCAAACCAGAGCAGTGGAAGAAATATCAGACAACGAGAGCACTCGAAAAAAATTCACGAAATCCACGAACAATCCATCCATCCATTCAGCTATCTCTGCCCATTATTATCCGATTCGTACTCGGCTGCATTTTCCAGTACCATATCGTTATTATACTCAAAGGCATGGGCCAATACACTATTTCGTTGAATGATTCCTGTCGAGGACCGGCGCGCGGCGCTCGCGAATGGAAGCCTTCGTTAGTGGATTGACTCAATTTCCGCCTTGCTTGGCCAGAAGCACGCGGGCTTCGTTATTGGTTTTTCGCTGGGATTTTTTTTTTTCATTTCGACGACGACGACGACGGGGACGAGAACTCTGGGCATTCGTGAAAGGTACCTATTGCTGTTTGGATCTTTCGTTGTGGAAACAAATCGTTGAATGTGGAACAAATACAAATTTGGCTGACAATGCTTTGAAAATGTTGTTCAAATTACAAAATGGACTGGACGAACCTTGTCGATTCTATAAACTTTGAAAACTTTTTTTAAACTAATAAAAATTAGCGTACGATTTAAAAAAAATGGTTCTAAACAACAAACAATAAACCAATTCAAACACGCCATCTAATAAACCTCTTCAGAACGAACCTGTTCGAAAGGTATCACGTTGTTCAAGCAACGATTTTCCGTTGTACAGCGGGTGCCGGCTCAGTTTCCCTGACCGAGCCGGATCGATCCGACCCCTATGGTTGACAGCTGACCGAAAATAGCATCACTTGATCCCAGGAAACCGTCTCAGCTTTCAAGGCTAATTAAAAAGAAACCGAAACCCTTTTCCCAAAATAAGAACAAAATTTTCCTCTGCGTCTGATTTTCCGACAGCGGTCTCGTGCATTTGTTCAAGAATATTTCACCGCCGATCATGAGATGCAGGGGAAACCGGCCGACCCGGCTCCGCGTCCATCCGACGGTGCAGTAAATCATGCGGTCGTTGTCCATGCCCAATGACTAAGTCCCACGAAAGAAAGAAAGAAAGAACTCCTTTCCAGCATACCGACCGGTACGACAAGACAATCTACGCACCCATCAACGTCATAAATTTTTCTTCATGTTTTCCACGACGCAGCACATCCTTCTGCTGATCCGGTCTCACTCTGTCTCATTTTCTCCCTACGCGTTTGTAACGGGTGTGGACTCTAATAACCGTTCGGTGCAATTGTCACAGCATCATCTTCATAAGACGGACGCTGAACAGTGTGTCATTATTATTGGGTGGAAACTACAATTTTCTATCAAAAGAAAGCTTCGTTGGGGTAACTTATTCAAAAACCGGAATTTTCAACTATTTTTTGAATAAATATGTTGTAGCATTTTCACTTTTTATGCTAGAAACACCACACAATACAATATTTTTCAATTATTTTCGTGAAAATGCCGGCCAATCCCACAGTTTCGCTGCCGGTCGTCCGTATATGGGAATGAATTTTTCTCTTGGCGGCGCTAAAAATAAACCCCTGAAATGCATCTCCTGCGATCAGCGGATGTCCAACCGAGCCGAAGGAAAACAGTGCAGCGCAAGAAACCAGCAACGAAAAAGGGAAAAAACGCGGCGGCGGCGACGCGGATTGCACTCGAGAATGACGATCCAGAACATGTGCGTCGCTGGCTGGCCGCTAAGCGTTAGTGTTTTTGCTTGTTTGTCGAAAATATGTCTGCGTTCTTTTTCGGTTTGGTGGGGACCAACGGGCAATTTTTCACCCAGGGGAAAAAGAAACGATTTTCCACCAGCAAGAAGCGGTCTTTCATTTGCTTGATTTGGACCCTCGCTTCGTCGTTCGGTCTGCTGGTCGCTACGAGTTGACGTTGGAAATGTGGAAATAAGTCTTAGCGAAGTATTCTCCACTTTGAAAGATTAGAAAAAACATTACGATAAATTTGGACAATCTAAAATACTTGCAGTGATTGCATTCGATCGAGAATGATCTATGCAAAACGAAATCCTTGAGTGGTTAAACATCTTTAGGACCCTCCTTTGTGGACAGACTTCGCAGCCGGTTATAAGAATACAGGACTGGTTCATTAGTACCTTGCAGTTAATCACCCTATTAACTATTTTTATTATAGTATGAAAATCAAAAACTTATGTCCATACTCGTATACCTGGGTTTTATCACCGATGAGATTTTCTAAAGAAAATCAAGAATCGCAACCGTTCAGGATTGTGTACTTGAAAAGAACTAATAAAACATAGATTCCCCGGCAACCGAACGTTTCATTTATTATTGAGAACCGTTAAGTTAAAAGTATAATAAAAATCATCACTCTAATCTTAACTCATTCAAATCGTGTGCATCCTTGACAGATGCATCGCCTACACGCTCGGTGTCGCGAGGATCATCTGCCGTCCGTATTTTCCATCTTCTAAACTAAAGGGATACGTTACTTACGATATTGCAGGCATCAACACAATTTCCACCGTGTGCACGGTGGATGGAGGCGGCAGCGCAAAAGTGCATTTTTATGTTGCCACTTCACTCGTACATACATACAATAAATACAAATCGCTATCGGTTACCACCAGAAATCGCGCCGAAAGTCAAGTTCAAGCAGTAACTGTTTTCGTGAATGTTTGGAATTATATTTATAAATCCATTCTGTCTAACATACATATTTGAAGACGGTCTCCCGCTGCAGCGGGACACGGATTTGGTCTGATGCACTTTGCCGGGTTTGTCTGCAGGGACTGCATCATGTGAGCCGTGCGCTATTATGTTTTGCTCTACTAGTCAGCACGCAGCATGATGAAGTGCCGATGGATCTGTGACCACGCAGTCCCAAGTCGTGTAGACTATTTATAGAGACGACTGAATTTTCTTTTCTTTTTCCCTCGACACCGACCGTGGAGGATGGCGACGGCCGCACTTTAGTCAGCAGAGGCCAGCCAGCATCAAGATCTATAATGTTTTGGTTGCTGCTGTTGCTATGTTTATGTCAAACCTAACCTAGGGCTCTGTCAGTTTGTGTTGTTTGCGTTGAGTTTTGAACTCTCGACTCTGGTTTAGTTTCCGGAATTAATCTGGAAACAGGAAAATCAAACATAGGAAAGTTTCTTTCTCCCTAGTTTAACTTACTTGTTGACTAAAAAATTCGTTGGGAAGCATGGTGATAACTAAAAGAAATATAATGATACTATTTTATCACAATATAATAGGCATTTAAAATAATAGATGTTGAATTATCTGTCCAAGATAGACATGCGGTAGATTTAGATAGATTAAAGTTTGAACTTGAACATAAATGCCCATAAATGGAAGACAGTCACATCTGCAAAAACGTGCAACTACGAAGAACGCTGTTGAAGCAACGACATGGTAGTACGTATAGAGATGGTCATACCATCTACCAGAGCTGCGGCAATACACACGAGCTGGGCCCAGCTTTTATAGTGATGGGCGAGATGCAGAGGCGGGTGATTGGGTGGCAGCCGATCAACTCCCGAATGTGCAGATTGAGAACCAAGGACCGATTCTTTAATATTAGCATAATTAACGTTCACAGCCCTCACCTCGGAAGTACCGATGATGACAAAGACGAATTCTACGCGCAGTTGGAGCGTGAATACGACCGCTGCCCAAGACATGATGTCAAAATTATTATCGGGGACTGTAATGCTCAGGTTGGTCAGGCGGAGGAATTCAAACCGGTGACTGGACGGTTTAGCACACACCCGCAAACGAACGAAAACGACCTTAGACTTGTAGACTTCGTCGTCTTCAAGAACATAGCCATACGTAGTACCTTCTTCCAGCATAACCTCTACATCGGTACACCTAGAGATCACCCAACCATACGGAATCAAATAGATGGTTGTCATTTTTCAGACATTATCGACACCAGAGCCTATCCGGGCGCTAACAATCAATCAATGTCGGATCACTACCTCGTGGTGGTAAGGTTACGTCCAAAACTATCTGTTGTGTACAACATACGATACCGGCGTCCGCCACGGTATAATCTAGCGCGTCTGAAGCAACCGGATGTCGCCGAAAACAATGCGTTATCTCTCGAAACCGCGCTGCTGGAAGAGGGTAAGCTGGATGAACCCTCTATTGAAGACTGTTGGCATATCGTGAAAACAGCCACTATCAGGGTAGCGGAGAACGTCCTAGGCCGTGTGGCACCGAATCGACGTAACGAATGGTTTGACGAGGAATGCCAGCAGATATTGGCTGAGAAGAACGCGGCGCGGGTACAAATACTGCGTAGAGCCACCCGTCAGAATGTGGAGCGATACAAACAAAAGCGGAGGCAGCAAACCCGACTCTTCAAGGAGAACAAGCGCCATCAAGGAGAGAAGGAGTGCGAAGAACTCGAACAGGTGTACCGCTTTAACGACACACGGAAGTTCTATTAGAGACTCAACGGATCTCGCAAAGGCTTCGTGCCGCGGACCGAAATGTGCAGAGATAAAGATGGAGGTATCTTGACTGACGACCGTTCGGTGATCGAAAGGTGAAAGCAGCACTATGATGAACACCTGAATGGCGTGCAGCCTGAAGACCATGATAGCGGAGGAAGTGACCGTATTGGTGTAGCAAGCAACGAAGATGTCCCATCCCCATCGATAAGGGAAGTTAAAGAAGCCATTCAGCAGCTAAAGAACAACAAAGCAGCGGGAAAGGATGGCATTGGGGTGGAACTTATTAAACTGAACCTGGACAAGTTGGCCGGTTGTCTGCATCGAATGATTGTTATGATTTGGGATACGGAATGACTACCGGAGGAGTGGAAAGACGTGGTTATCTGCCCTATCTACAAGAAAGGCGATAAGCTAGATTGTGAGAACTACCGAGCGATCAGTATCCTGAATGCCGCCTACAAAGTGCTGTCCCAAGTCATCTTCCATCGACTATCGTCAATAGCTAATAGATTTGTGGAAAGTTACCAGGCCGGCTTCATAGAGGGTCGGTCTATAATGGACCAAATCTTCACCCTGCAGCAGATCCTCCAGAAGTGCCACGAATTCCGAGTCCCCACGCATCACCTGTTCATCGATTTCAAAGCAGCATATGATAGTGTAAAGTGACGAGAGTTATGGAAAATTTTGGACGAAATGGCTTTCCGGGTACGGGTACGGACTTATCATAGCTGCGATGGATCGGATCCAGTGCTGAGTGTGAATCTCTGGTGGATTGTCAGACCCATTCGAATCTCGCAGGGGACTTCGACAAGGAGATGGTCTTTCCTGCCTGCTATTCAACATTGCGCTTGAAGGTGTTACAAGCGGCGATCGAAATGCGAGACACGATTTTCAATAAATCCAGTCAATTCGTCTGCTTTGCTGACGACGTGGATGCTGTCAGTAGAACATTTGAGACGGTGGAAGATCAGTACACCAGACTAAAATCCGAAGCAGAGAAGATTGGATTAAAGATAAATACGTCTAAAACATAGTATATGCTGGCGGGCGGGACCGAGTGCGACAGAGCAAGCTTGGGCAGTACCGTGGTAACCGACGGGGATGAGTTCGAGGCAGTCGACGAGTTCGTATACCTAGGCTCACTGGCGACAGAGGACAACAATACCAGCCGTGAGATTAAAAGAGATTATTACGGACTCCACAAATACTTGCAGTCGAACAATCTGAGCCCCCGTACAAAGTACACACTGTACAAAACGCTAATTAGACCGGTTGTCCTCTACGGGTACGAAACGTGGACATTGCTAGAAGAGGACCTACGAGCACCTACGAGCCCCACGTGCAGTTTCTAGAATGCCGTACAACTATCCTGCAAAAATGGGTTTCGCATCGAATCCGGTAGGAACAAGACGAAGAGGGGCACAGCTAGCAAGGTGGCAAGACCAGGTGGAGCGAGATCTGGTGAGCACTAAGTGCGCGCGGAACTGGAGACCAGCTGCCATGGACCGAAACAAATGGAGAAATTATACTGCGTATAATTGTCGTAAGACGTTAGGCCAATTAAGTAAGTAAGTAAGTAAGTGTTAGCAACATGATACTGATTGAAACCCAATTCATAATCATCCTCAAGGTTGAGGCAACGCTAAACTCAAAGTCTATTACTGAAATGTCTAAGGATCCAAAGGATCCGCAATCGCTAATTTCTGGCCATTTCTTGGTTGGGAAGGCTCGCATCGCTATACCCGAGCCGTCAAGACCAGTCACAGAATTACTAAACGTGGCGTCAGCAAACTCTGTCTACTACCGGTAGAGTTGGACCTTATATTATAAAAGGAAGTAGATATGCCAGTCTTTGATTTTCCCATACGTGAGTAAAAAGTATGCCATCAGTACCATCTACCGGCGACTGGGTTTACTAGAATATCATAGTCTTTATATCGCCTTCTCATTTTGTACAAATGTTAGTTACAGATGATATTGTGAAACGTTTGCTTTAGTCTGATGTCTTTACTATCACTACTCAATGATCCATTTTGGCGGCCGGAATGTTTCATGTTGTACCGAAAATGCATTATTATTTTTAACATTATTTTTTATAACCCATTTGCTTCGTTGAATTTACGCCCATTTTTTGAAACCCGCTCCCTAGGCGTCAAGTTCTCTCATATAACCAAATCATTCCTTTGTAATCTTCTTAACCGGACGTGTTTTCGCTCACTTTCAAAGGTTCCGCGAGTAAGCGTGTAGGGCGCTATATCTCTGCATATTAGCGTTGGTAAGAGGAAATGCTTATCAACTTAGGGACTATATTGGCTCGTTTCATTATCCCTGATTTCCCTAATCGCGGATAAGTTCAAGTTGTTACGTGGTTTTTGAGCCGTAAATCTCGCATGTGCATAGTATTTTTCGATATAAATTAAATTATGGTTGTATATGAGCACCATTGACATTATATTAAATTTGTTAAAAAGGTATTTTTTATATCTTAATTTTCGTAGTTACTGGCTTTACAAGAAAATTTTCGAATATCCAGGTTAGTCTCATATGACTGATGCTTACATACTTACATTATCCATCTAGCTCCGCCCATCTACTAACAACAATTTCTTTCCCAAAATACTTGTGAAGATGCAGAGGATTCCCTGGTCTCTAGTAGCAACAAGTATTGGACTAACATTCCTCTCCATCCCACCAGGACCCGCATTCGGACGTGACCGGCATCGGTATTGATCAGCATGCAGGGACCTGATAAGGTTGCACAATGAAAAATAGCGTGCTGTCCCAAGTATGCTTTTTCCAGCCATCATTTTGCAATTTTCATCGGTCCTGGTCAATAACGGAGTAGCAGCACACGGGCGGTATCCTATGCTTATGCTTATGCTTATGCTTACTTTCAAAAGATTCCGCGAGTGATATAGTTTGTACTACAGTCCACAACTAAAGTCGAAGGTCGGTTCGTGATGTGCAATGATTCCGGGACCGGAGAAAGAACCTTCTTTTTAACATAGCTCTTCATAAGATTTTAGAGCATAACTTAAGTTATTTTTAAAAAATATGGCAAATCTCAGGGTATATATTAGCATAGCATAGCATAGTTTGACCACCCGTGAGTTGCCCGCGATTGATCTAAATCAGCTGAGATTGCACTAAGAACCATCAAAATGAAGCTTGGGAGTAGCAGATCATTCTCAGTGTGCATTTTCTGGTGATCTAATTCTTTGTGATGATCAATAGCAAAGCTGGCCACGCCCATGCAAGTCAATTTGGGAGGGAAAAGAATGTTAGTCCGACACTTGCTGCTACTAGAGACCGAGGAATCCTCTGCATCATCCACAAGTGTCACAGGAATGAGTTGTTGTTAGTAGAAAGGAATTGATCTGGATCCACCGAGGCAGGTGGTGCGATCACTGTCATTCGAGCTAGCGTACGATTTGAGAACGTTTTTGGTTACGTGGCCATTGCGAAACAGGTAGTGGAGATCCGACATACCGATATAGGAAAAATCTATGAGAAATCAGTTTACCGCACCGGAAGTTATGTGCTATCAACATAGTCGATTCGTTCGAAATCGCGCGCGGTCAGTTATTAAATACCGATAGACGTTTGTTGCTATGCACGATAGCTGTCCTGTCCTGAGACAAACGGGTTTATTTTGGCAGTTAAATCGAAAACATTGACTGCGCGAGATACCTTTTTGCATCCTTCGATCATAGAACTTGCTTAAAAACTCTGACTACTTTATTAGGGAGCTGTATAAAAGCTGTCAAGCTTTTGATATTTGATAATATAAATAACGCGCGATGTTCCTAGGTAACAGATTTTACGATTAAAATGCACGTTTATAAGATTTCAACAAAAGTTTCGGTTTGTAAACGCACCATTGCTAAGTGAACTCAAATGAATTCAAAATGGCCTTCTAAAACAACCGCTGTCGGGAAAATGCAACGAGCGAGACACGAAAGCAAACGATGCTAAATTACTATACGAAAAAATTCTCAGTATGTAAGCACCGTTTGTAAGAGACTAACCTGGATATTCGGAAATTTTCGTGTAAAGCCAGTAATTAAGAAAATTAAGATCAAAAATACAACTTTTTCATAAATCAAATATAATAGTAAGTACTACATAATGAACCATAGTTTGAAAATTTATATCGAGAAATATATGCACATGCGAGATTTACGGTGGCTTGAAAACCTCGAGACAAACTTAAATGTATTATACCTGAAATTAAAAATCAGGCACAATGAAGTGTGCCAATATAGTCCCTAAGTTGATAAGCATTTCCTCCTATCTAATATGCAGAGATATTGCGCCCTGCATGCGTATGCGTATCTCAGGGTATATATTCTGACAAAAATCATATTTTATGATATTTATCATGATTATGCAAAGTAGTTTTAGTGTATTTTTTTCTGAAAACACTTAATTTCTAATAACTTTTCTTTTGACGTGATTTTAATCAAATAAAATAGTTGTTGTTGTTGTTATTTTATTTGAGAGGTTTTACACTTTCGTGCATTCGCCTCTACATTCAAATAAAATAGTTTCTAAGAAATGATTTTTAAAAAATAATATCATTTCTAAATATGCTCTTTTGAAAAATTACTCTGTAATGTTTAGCTTCGTAGATGTATGAATATTTGTAAATTCTCAAGAGCTTCATCTCGTCGCTTGCTATCCCTCCCTTCTTCAGCGTTGCGAAACCCGCACTCGTGAAATCTAATTTTCTCACACGCGCGCACTCATTCTAACAAACAGACTGAAATCTCTTTCGGAGTCTTTTTCATATTTTTTCATGAACTGGGACAAGTTTTTGCGAGTGTGTATTCAACTGGCAGCTATGGTTGTCGCTCTCGCATGCCATTGCAACCCAAACAGTTGATACGGATCGCTCGCGAGGCCCTATCACCCGTGCGTGTAAAGAAGGGCATAAGATGAAGAAGAAAAATGAAGTAAAGCCAAATCTATAGTCATACATGCTAGTGTACCTCACTCGCTCGCGAGCAGTTGGCCTCGTGAGCATGTTGTGCAAAAAAACGCTACAAGGCTGTGCGCACACGAGAATGCAGGTATGTTGGCAGTCCGTACCAGCGCACAGTGGGCAAAATCGACCGAAAAAACGTAACTTTTTGTTGTTGCTGTTTTTAAGGGGTGAAAAGTGACTTTTCTTATGTAAAAAATCACGTAGAATCGATTAATGATGGTCTCAACGCGTGGAAATGACGGGAAGTAGCCTGTTTTGCCCCATTCACCCCTTTTTTCGTTGTACTTCTACGACGTAATTGGAAATTATATCTCTCCGTTCGGTCCATCTAAGACTGTAGCTGCAAGAGTACTGTAATTTGCAACAACTACTGGATATTTTCGAAAACTGGTGTCACGAGAAGCAGTTAATCGTTAATATGGCAAAGTGTCAGGTTAAGACGGTCCTCCGAACTGTCAGCCCTATATTGGTATAACAAAGGTTCTTTTCACCAATAGGTGGATTAAATCGGGGTTTTACGTCCGAAATTTGAATTTTATAAATGACTGTAAATTAGTTATTATTAAATTATTATTATACGATGATAATGTATGTTTGATACGTAATATGAAATGTTTTAGTTGTAATATGCTATTTGTACGTAGTTAAGAGACGTTAGAGGGGTTTTTATACCTACCACAGGATGGCCTCTATTTGAATTTTCACCATGAAATTCAATTTTCCATGGAGCTCTAACAGGTCGGATTGATGTGAACAAATTAATAAATATAAATACATAATAGTTTATCAAACGTTCGATCCATGGGTATTAGCTATTCAATCGTTGACCATGATACAAATCCAACAAACAACAATGTTTGTTCGATAGCAGTTACAAATGACACTTAGAAATAGAGCAGTCCCCCGAATAAGGTGATAGATGGTGCTGTACGCCCACGGCGATTTCTTAGTTGCCCATTAACCAATAAAGTTGATTTTTGGTGCATTGTTAGTATCTGCTATAACCTAGTCAACTACCAAAAATCAACTTCATTGGTTGATAGTCAGCTGGGATATCGCGTTGGACCCATCGCCTTATTCGGGGGATTCCTGTATCTGCCTTTGCTTTTCTGTTACTTTCGGTTTTCCTGCCGATAGTCAAATGTTCTCCAAATCTTCACACACTGTATTTGAAATGAAATTAAAGAAAAGCAGAAAACTTCGTCCAAATTAAATTCTACTACAGTGGCATTTCGAATTAGGCATGGTTCGATTTTGGCCTGCCTCCATTTTGGCAACAAAAGTATCCATTTTTGGCAACATAAAACATTTCCCTTACAAAAATATGCTTAAATATCAGTCAGTTTCCGCATACATGCTTTAAATGACGCAAAAATCATACCCTTAGTGTATTCATGAAAAAAATTTGCTGTTTTAGAATGTTTGGAACAATATTTTTATTGCCGTAGGACTACGTCTTATCGCTGGTTACCAAAAACTTACTTGCACCGGACGGATCTTGACGGACTTTTCAAACGTAAAATGGTTGCAATCGTTGATTATATTTACTCAATTTCTAATGCATTTACATTCAATTTCAGTTCAATCAAAAAAGAGTCACGATTTTGGCATGATCTCGATTTTGTCAATATAGGCGACAGGCATTTGTTGCCAAATTCGAAATCTCGCTATATCCATATTTATTCTCGACAGGTACGTATTTCGCCTACGACTGTAAGTCAGTTCTTTTTCTTTAATTCCACTTTTCGTGTGTTTCGTGTGTTCTTTCGTGTTTTTTTTGTCGGAAGATTTGACCACTTCTTTCGTGTTAATCTTTAGTATGTTTGAATCCTCTCATGTATTATCAACATCTTAGTTGAAAAAATAACGATATTCAAATGTCATTGTTAGGCGAAATTGATGAATATTGTACTTAATACGAGGCTTAATAAACTTTGAATTTTTTACGTTTCATACATTTTAAACGAACCTTTCCCCAAAATCAAAATAATTTCTAGCAGTATCAATTTTTAATGTTCAAAAATTAAACAGCCAAATTAACCTGTAAAAAGCATTTATCTCATGGAAAATGCAAAAAAATACTTTTTAACCGCTTATTCGGTGAAAAAAATCAAACTTAACCAACGTTTTCGATTTTATTTTTAATTTCCGAATTTCAATACTTCATCCTTCATCCAAAAATCGGTCAAACTACTGCCATCTTCCAGTCTCTAGCTACATCGCAACATAATCTAATTAGAATGTCCTAATCGCATTGGAATGAAGAAAGCTTATTTGCTCATTATTCCGTTCTAAAACTACTGCCGCTATGTGTGCAGCATGCCCACATAAATCGATTGGATTTCCCCCTCACCAAAGCAAACATTAATCAGGAAGAGCGAACAGAACAGAGACGATGCTCGGTTGCGGCTAAAATCCCGTCCGTTCGTTCAGTCGGCGAGCATCTAAAAAACACCGTACGAATGATGTATGCTCTGGACTACGAAACCGTTGTTGGTAGGCGACCGTCCTGTTGTATATAGAGCAATCGATTTCAAGTGTGAGAGAATAAGAGCTCACACATATGCGGGTGTGGACTGCCGTGCCGTGGGGTGGAAAATGCCGCACTCAGCGCACGTCCATAAATCCTTCCTGGTGGCTAAGCTTTCCCGCTCTGACTGCTGCCGTTCAGTCGGGTCTGATTGGATTTCACTTTCTCTTTCACGACGTCGTTATCCTTTCCAGTAACAGCACGGACTTCTTCTCCACAGCGGCAGTGGATGTGTTCGGCTTCGCTTTCCAATATCTCAACCTGGGTGGCAAAGATGTAGGGAAAATGTTTGTTTTTCCATCTTTTTCCTCTGCTCTTCGGCAGCGGGAGTCCTCTTTGTTGGCTGGCTGGCTGGCTGCCTGGCTGGCCGAAGAAAATTCTGCCCATGCACGTATGTGTGTCGCTAAAGCCGGATTGTAGGAGGCAGGCTTCCATTTTGCTGCCGAGTTCGAACGCACGGAATGGGTTTTTCGGTCTACGCATGACAAAGACTCGTGTGGCTGGTGGTCAGCGTACGATGATGATGGCTGCTGTTCTACTGCTAGCGGGCGGCGAGTGTGTGTGCATATGTGTTTGGATCGATAGGGGTCGTCATGAATACGTGGACATGCGCCCAACTAGACACTGGAGAGCTGTAGAGAAATTGATGTATGTAGAGTAAATTAAAATGGCTTCTGCTCTCTGTAACTGTATTTCGTAACCGATCTTAGAATATTTAACTCATCCTACGGCAGCATTTGCTTATGCGACGAGAAAAAAATACTGCCATAAAGACATTTACCAAATTGTTTTCTGGGGACCAATTTTTTTAGCAACTCTTTTTAAATAATTATGAAGACAAGCATAACAGACCCAAACTACTGGTTTTTCTTAACAATAATGACCATTCGAATAGTGCACTATTCTGCATATTGTCATTTTCTCTTAAAGTTAAATTAAATTGAATGTAAATACAAACGTCAATCTCGCAACCATTAAACCCTACCAACTTACAAATAGGCCAATTTTCGAAATTGTATCTTCGTCAGGCAAAAAAATCACCAGAAGCGGAGATCCAACAGGTGCTAATCGTAAAACAAACAATTAAAAAACAAAGAAAAAACTTGGCAAATACGTCCCGGCTCCGGCAGCCCGTCATCATTTGACGGGGAAAAGCGCAAAGAAAAAAAAAATAAAACGATTAAGTACTTATACCTACCTACCCGGTCGTCTCGGAAGCCAGTGACAACCAGTCAAGCCAGGAAAACAACTCATTGATCCCGAGAGATGACGGGGGCGTTTGCAGTAATACTTACCTTTTTTTGTTTCACTCGCTCCTCACTCCTCTCAATGTGCGAATGAGCCCAAGAAAAAAATCTAATTAAAAGAAGATGAGGAAATTGTGGCGTGGGTTGGGATGGGCTCGCCAGCAGGAAAACTCTCGCGTTTCACACTTCGAAGCGGATGCGGTGTCAGCCAGCCAGCGCGCGGTGTGCGTTGCAAGAAAAAAAAATCACTTTAAAATGCCAAGAAAAAAAAGAAGTCGCGACTTGGCGTAGGTTATGGTTTTTATTAACTCAAGTCCCGCGCTCGTTCATTGTTGGTCTTACTCGAAGTCGGGTGGTGGCTGCTGCCGGTGCTGCTGTTGGTGCTACGGCGGCCAGTCGCCGTCTGAGTAGATTTTTTTCTTTTAATGAGTTTTTTTCCACAGGGCGAACTTGCCTGATCGCGAACCGCCCGGTCTCCCTCCACCGCGGTGCGGTTGCAAGTCATTCGCTATTATGTCGTTTTGAGGATTTTTTCGCTTGCTTCGCGGGTTTCATTCACAACTTTTTTCCACCCACAAGGCGGGTGGCAGTGGTGGTTATCCTTACGCGGGAGTAACATTTCAGGCGCGATTTTTTTCCTCTAGTGCTTTCATTGCCATTCTTTTTTTTTTCTACGACCATCTCCTATTAGGCATAGATTAAGTGGGTAATGAGGGATGAAGCAGGATTATTTAATTACCGGCTAATCTAGGCTAAGTGGGAGAAGAAAAAATGAGAATTCACTTGCGACGAGGTTGGTGAGATTAATACGCACCAGTTATGTAGTACTTCTGGATGTATTTACATTGCTCTGTTAAGTTGATAATAATTTCAAATTGCATTTGAATGCAGGATAGCCTAAGAATAGAACGGAGTTGTCGAGAATTATATACATTTATGGATCTTATGTGGAGGACGAAAATCATCTACCTTTAAACAATTCTTAAATCTTAAATAAAAATAAATTAGAGTCCGGGGCATTCCATGAACTTTTTCATGATAGAGAAATCGCTTAGCCTGCGTGTGTCGTCTTGGAAAACGTTAAGTAGGAACAATATTTTAAATATTAACATTCCGCGTTAACAGTTTATTAACAAACAAAGCTTAAACATTGAAATGCCTCATCTCCAAACATTTTGAGTCCTACCAGTTGACCGCGTTACTGGTCTGACCACAAATTTCATAAGCCTTGTCGGTAATGCTTTAATTCTCATCGTTTAATTTAATTGACAGAAACGTATATTTGTTTTTTTTTATTTTCGTGAGGAAACGCTCGATGCCTGGCACATTAATGGCACTCAATAAACATAAATTACATCACGGAGCGTGCTGTGGGACTCATAGCCACTAAAACCCTCACGGGCGCCTGATATAACCCCCCACCATAACCATCTCCTCACGGCTGCTTTCGCAGGACTTCTTATACGTAGCCGCTCTTAATTACTATACGTGTAAGCAGTGTATCGTTCACCTCTACTTGTCTTTGATTGGAATCCATGTACTACCCGTCCCCATCTGTTCTTTGATCCTCTCTCCATTTTTTCTGTAGCGCTGACATAACTTTGCTTAGTGCTATACATACCCCTGCACATTAATCGGAGAACATTATCGACGCTGACGTCTGATCCTGATCCTTCAATAGTAAACATTTCTCATCGTTCTGATTTGAATCAGGGACTGTCGAAGATAACGCGTTCCGGCGTTTCTTCAGTGTCCTGGCACGCCAAACAGAACTGCATGACCATCAGCGCAGTAAAAACCACTTCCTGTAGCAACCGTGACCAGGTAAAAACTCTGTCAGATGGCAATTGACAGCACCATGCTTTCTGTGAACCCAGATTGAGATATTCGGTATCAATCAGTGGGCCCATCTGCCCTTTTCTGCATTGTCCCATTCCTGCTGCCATTTGGGCATCGAAGTAATTCTGACTCTCTTACGTATTCCCCTGATGCCTTTTTGGCTGTAGCACTCGCTGTGATGCCAATAGGGGTCATTCCGGATATGACGCTAACTGCCTCCAAGTATATGGTTCTGCAGGTACTGGTATTGGTATGCGTGTTGAGGATTAAGGGCCAATTCAACTACAGGGCTAATTCTTCAACTTATATGCACCAACAAATGATAAATCCGATGATGCTAAGGACGAGTTTAGCGACAGACTTGAGAGGAGCTACGGAGAGTGCCCAAAAAACACGACCTGAAAATCATCGGAGATGCAAATGCGCAGATCGGGAGGGAGCATTTCTTTCGTCCAGTCATTGGAAGAAATAGCCTTCATTTGTCGACCAATGGTAACGGTCTAAGGCTCATAAATTTTGCCGCGGCCAGAGGAATGGCCATCTGTAGCACCTACTTTCCACGTTTGAATATTCGGAACCACACCTGGAGGCAGGCTTGTTATTTTCCCACTCATTGTGCACAAAGTGCAATTTTTACCTTCTTCACAATGAGCAGAACTGTTGAAACAGTTGAAACAGTGAAACTCATTCACACAAAGAGAGAATGATCAAAACGCAAAGAGAAATACTGTGCTCATACTCACACTTTGCACAGTGTGCTCTTTAAATGAGAAACTTTCTGAAGTTTTTGGAGCGTCTTAGTAGAATACGAAACCTAAAAATAAAAAATAAGAAAACTTATCCAATTTAATTCTACTATGTGTATTTTATTCAATGACAGATACGTATTTCGCCTACGACTTGCAGGCTTCCTCAGTGTCTGTTTTCGAACTCTTCAAGTAGTATAATAGTAGAATTAAATTGGATAAGTTTTCTTATTTTTTATTTTTAGGTGAGAAACTTTCGACTATGTTCTCGGTAGCTACTGCAGATTGCAGTGGGGGAAAAGTGAAACAAAAACAGACGTGTCAAGAAACAATGACATGGCAGTCGTATGTTGCCCTTTCCATCATTCGCTAGTGAAAAATGTTTTGATGTGTTCAAAGTGTTAACACTTTGTTGCTCCTCAATGAGCAGATTGAACAACGTACAGGTTGCTCAATCAACCGTCTGTACTAAGAGTGAGCGAAAGCAAAACAAAACGGAGAACAATGCATCGTATTGAAAACTGAGCAAAGTGCGAATATTTCTCTTCTCTTTTTACCTCTGAGGAAAAATCATCCCTGTTTGGAGGCTTCCAAATGGAGACTCTAGCTATCAGATCGATCATGTCTTGATTGACGGTCGACACTTTTCGGATATTATCGATGTACGGTCTTTTCGGGGACCAAATATCGACTCTGACCCTATCTCGTAGTAAATAAGATTCGCGTTTCAACATCCAGCGGTTAACGGCAAACGGCGTAGCAGTGGAGTACGCCACGAAGCTTGATCAACGAATCGCAGAACAGAAGGAAAAGATATAAATGGGCTGTGGAGAAACATCCATGGTGCCATCGAAACAACTGCGAGAAAGGTGGTAGGCACGACGCGTGGAAAACAGCGTAGCAGCTGATTTGATGCCGAATGCCAGAGAGTGAGAGATGAAAAGAACCAGGCCAGGAGTCGCATGCTCACTGCGGCAACGCGTCAAAACAGAGAGAGATACAGAGAGACTAGAGCTGCGAAAAAAAGAATCCATCGTCTAAAGAAACGCGAGTACGAGGAGCACGTGCTCGCCGACGCAGATGAGCGATACGCCAGCAACGACACACGGAGTTTCTATAAAACAGTGAGATGCAGGAATTTTGCCATGCCTGTGTTGTGCAATGATAGTGCTGGCAGCCTGATTACCGACAAAACGGCGGTAGCAGCCAGGTGGAAGGAGCACTTCCAGACACTGTTGAACGGAGAGGTAAACGCGAAGATCAGCAGGGACAGGATAGGAATTGTAAGCGATGGTCAAGCTGTGGAGCTACCAACACAGGAGGAGGTCAAGAAGGCAATCAGTGAGCTAAAAAACGGTAAGGTTGCTGGAAAGGACGGTATCCCGGCTGAACTTCTAAAAGCGGGAAACGAGCGGCTGTACGAAGCAATTCACCGGATCGTTGTTGGGATCTGGGAGGAAGAACAAATGCTGGAGGAGTGGTTGGATGGCCTCATTTGCCCAATTTTCAAAAAGGGACATCGAATGGAGTGTAAAAACTATCGAGGAATTACATTGCTCAATTCTACCTACAAGGTACTTTTCCGAATCCTGTTCTGCAGACTGAGACCGTTAGCGGAGTCCTTCGTCGGCGAGTACCAAGCTGGTTTTCGTGAGGGTCGCTCCACGACGGTTCAGATGTTTACCCTGCGTCAGTTGCTAGACAAGTTCCGGGAGTACAACTTGCAGACACACCATCTGTATGTGAACTTTAAAGCGGCGTACGATTCTGTTAAGCGAAATGAGCTGTGGCAGATAATGCTAGAACATGATTGCCCGACGAAACTACTTAAGCTGATTCGTGCAACGCTGGACCATGGACCATGGACCAAACCATGCATTAGAATAGCGGGTGAGACCTTAGCTGCTTTCGTAACGTTGGATTTACTGAAGCAAGAGGATGTACTCTCTAACCTGCTTTTCAACATTGCCTTGGAAGGTGCATTACGAAGGGCTAACGTGGAAAGGAATGGAACTATCATCACGAAATCTCACATGCTTCTTGGTTTTGTGGATGACGTCGATATCATCGGAATCAACCGTAGTGGAGGAATTTATATACCTTGGTACACTCGTGATATAAGACAACGATGTAAGCCGCGAACGATGAGTTGCAGCCACGAATCGGGCTTTCTACGGATTACGTAGCCAGCTGAAGTCCCGTAGTTTGCAAATTCGCATAAAACTGGCGCTCTACAGAACACTAATCCTTCCGGTGGCCCTTTACGTACACGAGTCATTGATGCTAAAGGAAGCTGATCGACGAGTGCTTGGGGTTTTTGAGCGTAAAATTCTGCGATCTATACTTGGTGGTAAAATGGAAAATGGAGTGTGGCGCAGACGCATGAATCTGGAGCTGTACCAAGTATACAAATATGCTGATATAGTGAAGGTAGTGCAATGTGGCAGGCTGCGGTGGGCTGGACACGTGGCCAGAATGCCCGAAGAAATAGTAGCCAAAACTATTTTCAGCAGAAAACCAGGAAGAGGCCCTAGACTCCGAGGCAGACCCCGCACCCGGTGGTTGTGTGCTGTCGAAGACGATGCACGTTCAGCTGGTATTCGTGGGGATTGGAGAACGGCAGCCCAGGACCGACGGTACTGGAGGACCATAATTCGTTCGGCGCAGGATCGGTAACGGACCGTTGCCACAAAAGTAAGTAAGTAAGGTACTGTTCACTCGCATAGCCATAAACTTGAAAGTTCTGTTAATTTGTGTTAAGTTCCGTTTTATTTTCAGCCTTTCTATCCAGGTGGTACCTCCGTATCGAAGAATCGATATGGATATGCTTGCTAACAACCGTCTCTTACTGCTGAATCTGGCAGAATTGTTAAGTATGAACCTGGAATATGCAGTAATCCCAGCCTTCTCGCAAATGTAGTCGATGTAGCTATTGAAAGTAAGTCTGTCGTTGATCATGAGTCCGAGGTGCTTCACTGCGCGTTACGAGAGTATACTGTACTCTCCGACTATAATGTGTGCTTGCTGCACCGCTGCACAGATGCTGATAACTACCATCTCGGTTTTCTGATGTGAGATTCCGAGCTTCACTTTGCTCATCCAAGACTCCACAAGCTTTGTCGACTCCGAAGCCAACATTTCGATCTCCTCACAAGACTCGCCTTCCACAAGTACGATGTCGTCTGCAAAGCCAACTATCTCCGTCCACTTGTACAGCTTGTTTTAGTGTTAGCACACCATTGTACATTGCGTTCCACAATGTTGGGTCCAGGATAGAACACTGCAAACGCCAGCTAGTATCGGGATAGACTTTTCCCGCTTCATCCTGTCCTGAAAGCTCTTCAGGATTTTGCAGAGATATTTCGGAACTGTCATTTTGTGTAGCGCACGAACTCTCGCTTCCCAGCTTGCGCTGTTGAAAGCATTCTGACTTCCTAGCGTTACCATAGCACAATAGCAATAACCGCGTCACTTCTGCTTCCTCGTTTTTTCCGCTCTTTCAACGTCCATTCGGATGGCTTCCATGTTGTTTCTTCCCGACCTAAATCCAAACTATAGTTTAGACAGTACTCTCTCAAGCTCCGTAAATTTTTCCAGTCTCTTGAGAATCACTTTCTCCTACAAAATCAATGAAATATGCACAATAATTATAAACACTGACATAAATAAAACACAGGTAATCATAGGTAATCAGTTGCTAATTCCGATCACTCAACCAAAGCAGCCGATTTTTATAAGAGTGAATTAAAATATTAAAATTCATAGTTCAAGGGCAAGCTTTGATTATGAGGATCGACTATCTAAAAATCGACTCTTTTAGTTGAGTGACAGGAATTAGGAATTGATCGACCTGCGATTGATTACCTGCGTTCACGGTATAGTCAACAATGACCTAAATACGAAAAAAAATTTCTTGTTAATTTTAGTGAATATTTTTGTAAAAATATTAATTTTGAAAACATAAATTAACTGCAAATGGTATATCTTTTATTAGATTGGTTGCTTGAATAAGGCTTTTCTTGTAGATTTTAGGATGGGCTATCTCGTTTTTTCAGTGTATTTCTTGCTTTTGGTGCTGGATTCATAACATTTAGCTTTCATAGCTTCCGGCGATGTCAAAATGGAGCTGGTCATGAACCGTTATCCACATTGCTCGTAGAGGTCCTGCTTCACGCTGCTAGTATTAAATCTGATTTCACTAAAATATGGAGTGTGATTTGTACGGAAAAACTCTTGTAGCTTGAAATCCAGCCCCGATGTTTCTCGGTGTTATTGCAAAGTCCAGTGTGGACTGGAGTAAGCCTGGGATGTGGCTAATTTCAAAACGTATGCCAGCGTGATTCTTCTGGCACGCCCTACACTGCATTTTGAAATACGTTTGGACCTAGAACTACGTCTTACGACAAGGTTTGGCTAGAAAGGCATGATGATAGCTTTCCCATCACAGACTTCGATTTCGAGACCCAAGTAGCCAAAGTATGCATATTTGTTGCAACCATCCAGAGCCATTGGCGAATCCCATTGGCCCATAAATTGAACACTTCGTGAATGTAGACTGCATGTTCTTACAGGGAAATTGAAAAAGGCGAGATTGTAACCATACTCCCTCGTTCTTGCGCTAAACTGGATGGGCTAAACTGCACCATTCCATTTTTGAAAACAGGTGATGTGTCAAAACTGTATCGAGATTGCGGTAAAATAATTGCACATTTGGTTTGGAAAAAGATTTTATAAGGTTACGGATCGTTTGTTGCGCAGCGTGGGTTGTGGGTTGTGGGTGGTGCCGTCTCACGGCAAGGTTTGAGATAGGGTGTCATTCCAAAAAATAAAAAAAATCGAGAGTCTCGAATATGAAAGATTTTGAACGTTAATAGCTCTGCCAATTATGAACGGATTTTTTATAGCTTAGATACCGATCGCCTCATAATAGATGTAGCAACTATGTGGTTCTATTATAATTTTCTTTTTCAAATTACGAATGAGTGAAAATAAACGATAAATTTCAAGACTTCACAGACAGGGACGATAAGTTAATACACTATCTGCTTTTTGTAATTTGGATTTTAAAAGTGATTAATTCGATTAATTAATTAATTCGATTAGTAAAGTCACGACAAAGCCTCCTTGGTTCCAACAGGTCGAAGATTCTTTACGACGTTCAGACTTATATTTCGATATCTGTGCATGGGAAGTACGCCAGAAAAGTCATAAACTCCTCTCGTCCTTACAAAACTTTGTTATACCGCTATAAACCTAGACCAATTTGATTTGTCCAACAATATTTCTTAAGACCGTGATAAATCTAGTCCAATTTGATGTACTGAAAGTGAACAGTTATAAAAAAGTAAGCGACCAACCCTATCTTTTGCCCAGTTTTATGCATATAATGGAGTTTCTTTCGGATTTGCAGTCTTAAATGTAGCAGAAAAACGATGTTTTTTCTCTTCTACCAACGTTTCGAATGATTTATATTCTGCATCAAGGCTCCAGAATGGATCATTTCTTTGTCAGTTGGCTCATCATTACACGGTCACTTCAACATCACATATACAACTATATATATAAAAGTGAGCGTGAGTATGTTTGTATGTTTGTATGTTTGTATATTCTACCATAACTCCAGAACGCATTGGCCGATCTCCACCAAACTTGGCACACATGTTCCTTGATATAAGAGAATCAGCCCTGCAGGGTTGACAAAGGGGAAGGGGGTTCGTAACAGGAGGGGAGGCCATAACTCCGAAATGACTGGACGGTTATTTATCAAACTTGGCACAATTGTTCCTTGGCATAAGAGAATCAGCACTGGGGGGTTAACAAAACCGAGGGGGGGAGGTTCCCTGACAGGGAAGAGGGTTCCTAATAGGGGGAGGCCATAATTCCGAAACGCCTTGACCGTTCTTTATCAAGCTTGGCACACATGTTCCTTGACATCAGGGAATCGGCACCGGCGGTTGACAAAGGGGGGTGGGACTAATATGGGAGAGACGATAATTCCGAAACGCCTTGACCATTCTTTGTCAAACTTTCATTCATGTTTCTTGATATAAGGGAATCAGAACTGCAGAGGTTGACAAAAGAGGGAGGGAGTAACAGGGGGACGACTCTGAAATGTTTGGACGGTTCTTCCTTAAGTGACGGTGGGACAAAAGAGGGAGCTGATGACAGGAGGTTGCTGACAGGAAGGGGTATTAATGCCCACATGACTGTGACAATTTATCCGTACAACAGAAAAAATCAAAATACGATACACTAAACGGCAATACTCGCAGCTGTAGATTTGTCAAGTGTAATTATGCGCCGAATCAAAGTGACCCGTATAAAAAGTGTTCGACCATTAGTGCTAAGTGTTGCTGACCGACTCTATTTGAGTCACAGGGGCAATCATTCAAACAGTGTGGAGTTGATCTGAGAACACCATGTTTTTCCCATGGTCAACTTAATGTGGCATGTTCCAGAGTGGACTCGGCCAATAATTTGTGCATACTTGCTCCTGGTGGTAAAACTAAAACATTGTTTACAAACAAGTTTGTCTTAAAGTGAGATGAAAGGAATGACGAGTTTTTTGTATCCATGGAAGAAAAACTGTTGCAATTTCGGTTAAAAAATTCTCTTTGTTTTATTTTCGCCCCCTCCCCCCTTCAATGGCCCAACACCGGAGAGACAAAAACTTTTTAAAATATTTGCTTGGAAACAAAGATGTTTATAGTTTCCAAACAAAGTGGAATCCCAAGCAACAATGTGAGTTTTATTGTACTCTTATGGCGATTTTCTTGACTAATTTAGGTCTAAAATGCCATCATATGCGTGTTATAAAGCCCAAATTATTACTTGGGACAAGACGTGAAGAGGAATGAGTGTAAAATTAGATAAGGGAGGCTCATTGAAGCAACCTGAAATTAAATAAGAAAACTTTTTTCAAATTAAATTCTACTATTTATATTTATTCGTGACAGATACGTATTTCGCCTACGACTTACAGGCTTCATCAGTGTCTGTTTGCGAACAACTGAGATATAAGTGATGTTTTCTTTCTTCTCAATTTCTTTTTTTTTTTTGCAAAATCATGATTTCATTCAATAATTTGACTAAACCAAGTAAACATTTTGCTGTCCGGTATTGGGGGCGGCTCAGTATCCGGTACTGGATGACGGGAATTACTGAGTACAATCTATATTTTTTAATGAAGTGAATATCTTTGTGGATAAATAAACTATGGAACATGGAAAATATTTAATCAAAAATATTTTATACATGGAAAATCCGTTTGCAATCACAGATCCACATTTTCAGATATTTTTATAGAACTGCTCATGGTAACTGCTTTTAAACAGTTTGTTCTCTGGAAAGGTTTTTGAAAAGTTGAGGAAAAAAAATCTAACAAATACTTATTTTATTGCAACATTCTAATCGCAAAGTTTTATTCGATTGAAATGAAAAAAATTAAAAATTATCACAAAAATTACTACGTTCTACTAGCTCTATCTTTTACGTTTTTAGATTAGATTCAATGGAATAGAATCAAAAAGGACATCTCTCATTTTCCAATAGAACCTATGCATAAAGTCAAGCTGAAGATGTAGACCATTTTATACGCGAAAATGTGCGTTTAGACTTTTCTGTCCGCAGAATGATACAGCTGTGTTCTAAAAATTGAGTTAATTAAATCGACTTAGTTCAAATGAACAAATCAGTGAAATTATCCGATCTTCTCAGCAATCGCTGGACCGATTCGTACGGTTGAAAGGAATATTTCTGCCAAGAAGTACTATCAGTAGTTTCAATGGTCATTTATAGGATTGCAATAAGATGTTTCTGATACTGACACTGAATTCAAGATCAGCGAAACTCCATCAACTCGAAACCTAAGCATTAGATGCACGCAATTCCCAGTAACCCAAGCTGTACGATGGAAAATCATAAACTTCAACATAAAATCACCCCTAATTTTATGCTTCTATGGCTACACGTACACGCATGGTACTTGTATGTCAGCGTCGTATGCCGGCGAAAGCTTTAGCTTTAGTGGTAGGTAGCCGCATCGCCAGAGCGAATGAATGAACAGACAGCATAAAAGCATTCCCTTCGCAAGTACCTGCGTAAAAAGCATAACATAAACATAACAATATTATATTCGCCCGGTTGTTATGCAATTGGCGTTACATCAGGTGTTTAAATTGGATAAATTAGATTACTTTCACACCAAATCAAGCTACCCAGCCACAATCGCTGTGCTACGGATTCAGCGTATCCTGAAAGGATAGTCCCCGGAAGCTTTCTGTGAAACGAGCAAGGGTCTGTTATTATTAGAAAATGTTTTACCTGCAGAAAATTTCGGGAATATTTCAAGTCGCCCTTCTTCGCACACTCGAGAAAAAATTGATAGATTTTACGACAAACCTTCATCCAAGATCCAACCAAGGAAGGGGTGGACAAATTTACCACTTGAAAAGCGCAAACACTTCGCATACATTTTTTTATTTTTGTTATTTTCCAGCAAACAACACCAACTCCGTTCAAATACCGGCCCAACGACGACAGTTTCGGGTCGTGTGTGACATAATAGAATAATTTATTTAACGAATATGAAAAGATGGGACCGAAAACTCATATGAGATTAAAACTTTTTCCATTTCGCCAGCAACATCAGCCAACCGAGCAGCCAGCGCGAACCGAAATGCTCCATTCCGGACCCCCCCAAACACTGCTGCTCCACGCACCACGTACATACTATATATACTAACACGCTCGGAATGGCAAGGTCCTCTGCAAAAACCGTCCTTTGGTCCTGATGATAAGCCTCCCGCTTTCGACAACAGCGCTAAAAATGATGGTGATGACGAAGTCCTTATCTGAACCACGCGAGAGTGCGTTGTGTCCTGTGCCCGCTTCTGCTCGACGAGGAATACGAAAGACTAATATGTGCGAACTGGGCTACCAACCCACACCCAGCGCAGATTCGAACCGTACTTGCTTCCTCGGAAACCGGAAAAATGGTGGTGGGGTGCGAAGAAAATATAATGCCAACATGGTAGCAGAGCGTGGTGGCTGTGTTGCCTGGAAGCTGGACGGGGGAAAGGATTTTTGAAATATTATTTCATCATCGTATGCAAATTTGGTCGGTTCGAGAGATGGAGAAACACAGCGAATATACACGCGATAAAGGGCGACACAGCATTGTGGAGGCCAACGCCGTTTTGGAGATGGAAAAGTACAGCCTACCGTCTGATTTGGAAATTCCGTGGCGCATATGACCCTCTGATCCCGGGCATTAGGGGAATCAAGCGATCCTAGCTTGTGCTGGTTTGAATGACTTGCGAAATCTAGGTTTTGTAGGCTGCTAATGCAATACGGTGGTATGGTTCTAGTACAGCAGTATTCTGATAAATATTAGTCCATTTTGGAAATTCTCAATATATTCATTAGGATTAGCAGATTCTAGTCAAGAAAATGAAGCCAGCCAACTTCTCGGTAGATAAACGATAAGGTATATTTGATATAATTGTTTGAGTAAAAATCCGGAAAAAAAATATCAATAAGCATCATTTTATTAAAACTATTGGATCAGAGCAAAACTAACTAACTCCATCTTCCATCCTAGAAAAAGCGTTCTACTGTTCTCGCTTCACCTCTTCCACTATTATTGGTACTTCAATCCATCAGTGTAAGTATTTCATTTTAGGCGAAGATTCAGTCATGTTTGTGACACCCAAAAGAATCTTACAAACACAACATTACTTAGGTTCTTTTGAAAAGTTACGCGAAAATTATTCATCCTAACCATTTATTCATCCGGGCTTACGGTTCATTAATCTAATCTAACAGTAGCTAACAAACTCGAAATATTTTCAATCTATGATAAGTTACAGATAAAAATATTCTCAACTCTCGCGTCTCCTATTTTGTCTATGGTGCACTGCAGCCTCTGTCAGACAGAAACTTATCTACACACTTTTTCCTCGGTCATGAATCGCAATTTTGCCCCGCTAGGCGCTTGGTGGAGTTTTATCAAATTATGGAATACAGAAACATATTTTATGAATTTTTCTTACCGTATTTTTAAAAGAGATATTTGAATATTTAATCAATTTAGTCAAAACCGCTGTGAAATAGTATTTACACTTAACACAGCAACTAAATGTCTTCGTAAATAACAAATGTTCTCGACAGATTCAAGCTGTTAAAGTAGTCACCCATCCATACCAATGTTGCTCCTTTTCTGTGCCATTATCTTGGTTGTTGCTCTCTCTTTCTTTCAGTTTTTCCTCTTTTTCTCTAGTTTTCCATTTTTTCTGTCCCGTGTTTCCTATTTCATAGTTTCGATTTTCTTGGTTTTTGTCCCATGTTTTCGTACTTTCAGTCCTGTTTTTCCTCTCGCTTTCATCCGTTTTATGTTATCTTCTTTCCTATTTTTCGTTTCCAGTTTTCTTATTTTTCTAACTTTTTTTATCTCCTTTTATGTACCTCTTTTTCCTTTTTATGTTCAGTGTTTTTCCATGGCCCATTTTTCGTTTTTTCTGCTTTTGTAATCTTTTTTGTCCCATTTTCTCGTTTCCATTTGTCTCTCCCTTGTTTTCCTCTTTTGCGCTGCTTCCTCTTTCTCTATTCCGGTTTGCTTCATTTTCTGTACCAGTTTTTCGGCCTTCTGCTGCATCTCGATTTTCCTGTTTCGTTCTCTGTATTTTGACTTAGAACTACGTCTTACCGCAGGGTGTCAATCCAAAATTTGGATTCAACCCAGCGACGTTTGGACTAGGATTGGGCGATACCGTATCGATACCCGCGACATCGATACTCGAAGGCCGATATTTCGATATATTTCATCGATACTTACGACGTCGATATTATGCTAAATCGATCATTTCATCCCGATACTGTTCTGATAAAGCGGGATATGCAGCTGCAAAAATATAAGCTAAAACTAGGTCAGGAAATGCTGAAGAAAGCAATATTTTAAGGATTTTTTCTGGTGCTGTTTACTTTTTAGTTATCTACTTAGCTTAATTCTCAAATTTACTTTATTAGAATTGACTCTTATGCAAAACCTTGAACAATGTCACTTACATGTTTAACGCTTATTGTACAGTAAGTGCATACGATTCGCGATTTTCAGCAATTCAGAGCTGACCAGAGAGCACAGAGAGTGTGGAGAGTGGGCGTTAACAGCATTAACAAAGACTTTCCAGCTTTTTACGCGCCATAATACCGGTGAAAGTGGAAGGGGTGGGACAGAGATCGAGAAGAGCTAGAACCGGAAAGGAGCAACTCCCGGCGGAACTCTACAGAAATGGCCAAGAACCGCCAGCAACGACACATCACTGGATGGTTTGAGGGCTGCCGGACGAGTGAATTGAGGGTGTGGTTTGTCCCATCTCGGATAGATTGCTGTAATTACCGCAACATAACGCTGGTCAAAGCCACCAACAGCGTGCTCTCCCAGATTGTGGTGCGTCGTCTATCCCCGGTGACAGGAGAGTTCGTAGGGTAGTACCAGGTGGGCTTTATGGAGGCCCGTGCTACTACCGATCAAATGTTTACTCTTCGGCAGGTGTAACGGGAGTACAACCCGTCATATTTTTGTGGATTCCTGGGCAGCATACGATGCAGTCGGGCGCGAACAGCTGTGGCTACTGTGTGATACTATTGTCTGCCTTACTCGCTGATAAAAACATATAGGAAAGGAATTTTATACCTTTAGGGAGGTAAATTAGTATTTGTCATGCTAGAATCATTATCTAATGTTAAAACTATGACTTTTTTGAGTAAAATAAATTATTTAAAAAAAATGTTTTTTTTTTCACCCGGATAATCGAATCTCCGGATAATCGAGACCGAACTGTATTTGTTTGGTTTTTGCGTGAGAAAAAAGTGAAGGAAGTATTTTTGCTTTTGTTTTCACGCAAGTTTTGCCAACAGGGTTTTTGTGTATGTACGAACAGGATTAAAAATCTCTTTAGCTTTTGCAGTTGGGAATAGGTACTGCAAGATTTTTTTCGGAACTGTTGTCTTACAAGGAAACAGGGCTGAAGGGATATTTGTGCATGTGAAATAACGCAGCAATTCTCAAAGTGAGGAAAATCAGCGACTCTTTTATCCGAGAATAGTTTTGAATGTTTCAATTGCTGCTTCGCATCAGGTAGTTACCTGCAATTCTTTACTATTCAATAGTCAAGCATTAATTTCTTTCGACGATTATGGAGAAGACAAGGCAGAAGGGATCCGCAATGGTGCTAATGTTTATTTGACGGTCAACTCAGTATAAGGCAGTAAGGTACAAAACATTTTGCAAACCACTTTAACTTACTTATTAGCCTTCAATGCTCAATCATTAAAATGAATAAAACGATCTGAAAAATTGTCGACTTGCAAAAATTTGGATTTCTCAACCTGTAGCCCAACTATTTTAACATAACAATTATTAACGAGAGAAATTTGTTAATAGCTGGGCGCGTGAGGGAGATACGGTTCGTTAACTGGGTGTTCGTTAGTTGGGCCATGCTCAAACTTGAATGTCAAATTTTTACTTAACTTAATATTTACTAAACGCTAGTTTACCCCACACATATGTCAATATGGTGTGAAAGACAAGTCAAGGATTCTTCGCAAAAACCCGCATAACGTAGTTCTACGCCAGCTACGCGGTTATGTTTGGAATACAACCTTTCTAATTTTTTCTTCTGTTTTCTTAGATCTGGTTTTTCTCTTTTCCTGTCTCGTCTTTTGTCATTTTTTGTCCCGTTTCGACTTTGCCGGTCCCGGTCTTCATCTCTTTTAGCTTTTTGAATCCTTTTCTATCCAGTTTTCCGTTTTCGTCTTATTGCTTTTCATACATTTCTGCTACGTTCTGGTTTTCTTTTCCGTTTTGTTCTTTATGTCTTCCGTTTTAATTTTTTCTCTCCATTTTTTTTCTTTCCCTGACCGTTTTCCTCTTTTTCTGTTCTTATTTCTCCACTTTCATAGTCACGTATTTTTTTATTTTTCCTTATTTTTATCCTGTTTTCCTCCTTTTTTGTCCAGTATATCCACATTTTCTTTCTTGTTTTCCACGTTTTATTCATTATTTTTCCTTCTTTCCTCTAATTTTTCTTCTTTTCTTTTCTGTTTTCCATCTCTTGCAGTAATGTGTTCTCATTTTTTGTCTCATTTTCCTTCTTTTTCGCGTGTTTTCTCTTTTTATGCTCCGAATTTCCTCCCAATAGGCCGTATGAATAAAAGAGTTAGAGCAAATGCTCCCATACGATTTAAAAGGGATAAGCAAAGTAAACTGTTTTATTCATACGGCCTATTATGTCACATTATTTTCTTTTGGTTTTCTTTTTTTCATGCCAGTTTTTCTTCTCTCTTTCTCTCGCGTTGTCTTCTCGTTGTCTCTCTACCGTTTTTCCAGTTTTTGTCACGTTTTCCTTTGTGGTCATTTACATTTTCTCTCCTCCAGTCTCATTTTTCTTTCTTGCTTCTATTTAAGGAGGGCAGCAGGAGATGGGCCACCCCTGGATCGCTCGGTAATCCATCTGTAAATATGCCAAGAAAATTTATTAACATTTTCATTAGAAACTGATTGTTCTGTTTGGTTGATCCAATGTGTTTTTAATTTAGGTAAATGCTCAGGAAAACCGAGTTTTTCAGCAATAAGGCCATTGTAAATGATTCCCCCCCCCCTCCTTTGAATATGGCTTGAAAAATCGAAAATGAATTTTCTTTCGATTTTTTCTTTTCTTTCTTTGGTGTTTACGTCTAAACTTTAAGTAAAAATGCTTAAAACGCCTTAAACGGTTGAAATGATCAAGCCTAGATGACTTTTTCTTAGCTAGCAATAATGAATTGTTTTTTGTCATAAATTTTGTAAAACTAGCTCCACAGTTTTGGATACATTCTAAAGTCTTGCACTTTACATGTTAAGTTATTCCAATTAAAAATTATTGATTTCAAGCCAACAAAGTACACCGAATGGATGTTAAGTTTCATCAGGCTTTCAAATAATTTCCTCACAGCGCTACATAATCCTTTGCCGGAATTGGCTTCACCCTTATCCTCTTGATCTCGTATGTAAAGCAGCAAAGCCCTTTATGTTTATCCCTCATCTCGAAGCATTACCATATATTACGTTATTGAAACGGGAAAAACTCGCCCACAGCACGATTCAATACCAATTCAGCACTCACCCTTGGTTTCGGAAACCGTGCGCGAATTCACCAGAAGTCTCCCTCTCTGGGTGGTAAAGTTTCGCAAAAGCGCGCTCATCTCATCAAAATTCGCTCACCTCCATCGTCCTGCTTATCGTGGCGGACCCTCGAAAAGTACGCCAACCAACCAACCAACCAGTTCAAAAACCAAATGTCTCTGCGATAACCGAAAATGTTCTCCCCACATATATACACACACATACTAAATAATTGCGCATCATACCCCGTGCCCCAATGCCCCTTCCTCTTCACCACCCACAGCTTCCCAGCTACCGCAAAAATTTCAGAAATCTCGCAAAAAAGCCTTGGGCTATCCTTCCGTTTACCAGCGAGTATCCTATGGCGGAGCGGAAAAACAAAACAAAAAATGTGTGTATCACGGAAAGCCGGATGGAACGGCAGGAAAATGTAGGTATAAAAAAATGCCGTTCCTCGGCTGCCAGCGGCAGCATTCAGGCCGAACCACGCATCGTCCATCCTGGCAACAACGAACTAGCTAACACGAACGGTAGCTTCAGATGTACACTAACGAATTCAACCGGAGATTCCGCAGGATGACGCGAAAAGCGGGGTGAACCGCGATGAGAGTAACGAAGGGACGACCGTGACCGTTTGTCACAACTGTTCGATACAAAGCGAGCCGGTTGAAAGGGGGCAATGGCAGTGGCAGTGGTAGAGTGGTCGCGTGCCACCAGCGTTTTCCCTCTATACATGCTTTCATACACGTACATATGTATGTACATACTACATATGAACGGTGCGGCCTTATGTAGAGTGGGCGCGATTCATCCCACACGACGCGCGGGTTGCTTCCCCGAGAGGGGTTTTTTGCTCGCAGCCAATATGGATGGATGTGCTTCACAGTAGGAATTATGATGGTGGACAATGATGGCGAAATTTTTAATGGTGGCTGAATGTGTGTCGCGCTTTTAATGATTTACCCATAACAACAAGGGTTCTTGCTATCACAATGATCACTTGTAAGTGAATTGTGTGCACTGATGAGATGGCAAGAGAAGAGACACAGAAAGCAACCATCGGCACTGTTGCTGATAATAGCAATTGTACCATTGAAAAGACAACTTTGCAATTTATCAATTATATTTTAATTGACGGAGGACGTCTTTATCGCAATTTAAGTCGGCTTATAGCCGACAATATTATGCAGCTTGTGTTGTAGAAACATATCTTGTTACCTACATATTACATTTGATATGCGGATCAGAAAACGAAAGATTGTCGGAATGAACCCACAATACACAATACAGGCGGACCTGAACATTTCTCAACAGTCCACATATTTTAGGAGAGGTCTTTAACAATTGTTTGGAACAATTTTTGTTCTGTTATTTTCTGGCCTTTAGAAACAGCCTTCGATTCAAGCTCAAAGTGTACCTAATGTCGGATATGTTTTGTCGACTGTCAAATTAACTATTTTATTTTTGTCTGCTGTCAGTCTCATTAAATCAGAACAGATTTTGTACTTTCTCCGACGTTTCGACTAGATTTTGTAGCCTTTATCCTAATCTTTATGTAGAGAAAGTACAAAATCTGTTCTGATTATATGAGACTGACAGCCGACAAAAATAAAATAGTTACCTAATATCACTTTCATTTCAAGTATATTAGTAACTAAATTTGGGATCTTGATGTTCAGAAGAGTATTTAAGCGATTTTGTGCTGATTTTTAAACTATTCCAGCAACGTCAACCTTTAGTTGGCATTGTTCTTCAGTTCTTCAGCGATTTGTAGTAGGTATAATTTGAAATTATTTGTATTCCTAACTTAGTGATTTCTACTGGCTTTCAGAAGCATTCTTCTATGATTTTTTGGCCTTCAGAAACGTTTCTTAACTATTTCAAAGTTTTTCTTTGGGATCATGATTTTCTTTTTAGAAGCAAAACCAAACCAAATTCATAATAGGGTACGGGAGGATATTCCCAGCACGCTACTAAATTCGGCATACGTTACCTTTTTTTTGCTGTGCTTTCCCAAATAAACACTTTGCCGCTATATAACAATACTGAAACGAATGTAGCACTGTAGGCTTTAATGTGTGATAACTATTTTCAAACAAATGTAAGTAATTTGCTAAATTTTATTCAACAAACATCAAAACCACTGTTTTTCCACTGGCACGTAATCAGGCTGAAAAAACCAGCAGCTTACGCGTATCCGCTCTTGATGATGGTTTGGAAAACACACAATTATAATCACGTTTACTTATTCTAGTACACAGAACAATTTTACTTCACAGAACAATTTTACTTCTTTTTATCACGGAAGAACACAAAAATTCCCTTCTGATATGAAAATATAAATCAGTTTTCATTCACTAGCACTTGCAGCATTTTGTTTTTAATTTCAACATATGGTGCTCGCTTTACACTATTACCAATGTGTGAGGCAGTTACTCCTGAAAGTATTCTAACGTGTTGTCTTAGCTAGTATTTGAATAACAACCACTTGCTTCTGGTGCTAGTGTATATGTACGATTCAATGATGCACTTGCGCCAGCAGCAAGCTGTTGTCACTGCAAAACTAGTTATCTTCAAAGCGCCGATATATAGGCTATACCGACACGTTGTCCATCGGTCTCTCTTTTCGTCTGTTCGGTCTGTTATCGTAAAGCATTTAATCCCTGTGCTGGCTATTTCGGTCGGTCGAATTTAGAAAACACAGACACCGCTATAGAAAATGGGCTCAATTTAGCCGCAGCGACTCCATCATTTCTCACAACTATAACTCAAATTCAGTAACGTTTCATTAAAACCAAAATACACGCCGATATTCAGTAAATATTATTCTATCAACTGGTATAAAAATCTTATCTCGAATAAATATAGTTTCAGCGTAATTCCTGAATATTGTTCAGGCTACCGCTTAATGGGCTGGAAATACGCTTCCGTACCCTACTTAGTCTTGCGACCTTTCGTTCCGGAGCCTTTACAGTCCGCTGACAGTGTGAAGTAGAATTGTCGGCTCCCAAATTCTAACACTCTATCACGAATACGAGGCCTGATTTCGTACACCAGTAACGTACGTCGAGACAAATTTAAAGGCTATTTTAGTTTTAAGAGGTATTTTTCTGCAAATGTTGGGATCGTTTCTTTTCTGGAAACAGTTTTCTGTTCAATGGCTAAGAACCATTTCTCCGCTATTTTAAGCTGAATTGAGAATTATTTTCTGTTCGCCGTTAGAAGCGTTCTTCAGTGTTTTAAAGTTTGCTCCAAAAGCGAAGGCCATCTACAGACGGTCTTACCCGTTAGAGGGTTAACAGCTTAGGTCATTCGTGATTTCTGCGGGGTTGGGATTTGAACCCGGGTCCTCGGCATGAGAGGCGTGAATGCTAACCACTACGCCGGGATTGACCCCGCGAGATATAATTGTCTTTCTGTCGTGACCCCTTAAAATCAGTTTATTAAACTTTTTGTACACAAAACCTCATCTAACAGGTGTGATATGTTCTACAAACTTTTTGATACTATCAAAATACGTACCTTGCTAGAAGGTATAAATATCGTATGTTGCTTTATTTGCCTTGAATTGATTTGAAGCGCATATTTTCATCGCATATTGGCATAGATCATTGTATAAGTGTGCCAATAATCACGGCCGGTTCTGCTCGGGCATTTTGGTTAATTATGAATTACATACATATAAGCTGGTTTTAGTAAGTTATCAGGGTTTTATTATTCCTATATGTTCATAATAATTTCACAGGACCTCGTCCACGTCTGTTTCATTATCTGTTCCAGAATTACTGTCGTTCTAGGACTTTTGTAAAAGTTTGTATGGTGCTAGGAACAACCGCATTGATTTTTTTACTGTTGGTCTTCTTGAAGTTGAAATCAACGGATCCGACGTCATTAACAATCTTCTGAAAACATCATCGTTTGTCGATATTCTATATAGAAATCAGATTACTTAAATAATGACATATAATCATGATTCGTTACTGTTAACATACCTTGAACATTTACGTGCACGCTTTTGTCTAAAAAGTTTTATGTCTTTGTTACGGCACTCTTGCGGTTCTTCCAAAAGACGAGTAATTGGTAGAACAGCTGCATCTATTATTTCTGCACCGTGAAATAAAATTCGTACTGGATTTAATGTAAACAGACGCGATGACAGTCCGCTCAGTTAGCATCGGGATACGATGCTGGCCTAACAAGCCAGTCGTCGTATGTTCGCATCTCGATTGGGCGGTACCCCCATAGAGTATAGATCTTTACATTAGCCCCGTAATTTTCCTGCACTCTAGTAACCGGCTGGGAAGTCTGTAGATAAAGAAGGGTGAAATTCTTAAGAACGTTTATACCCATGGCTTAGCTTTGCTTTATCATAGCAATGAATTCTAAAAATGGCAACATCGGTAACATTCTACTGTATTTAATGTAAACAGACGCGATGACAGTCGTGTTTCTGGCACTTTCTAGGATATCCAAGCGAACTGAAAGCTCGGTGCAATTATATGTTCAAATCGATCCGGTAAACTCACATCTAAATTCATAATTAAAATAACCAAAACGATTAAAGCAAAACTCAAAATGCCCGAGCAGACCCGGTCGTGACTTTTGACACTCTCATACTATATTCTAAGGCAATTCAAGCGAAGCTAACTTTTGCAAAATCCTTATCCAAAAAAGCTAATAAATGAATTTGAAAAGATAACTGAGTACAGCATTAGATATGAAAAACGAAAAAGATAAATTTGACTTTTTCTTAGTTGGCGCTCTTTCAGTTAATTATTTTAACATGAAAATCAAAACTTAAGCTTCTTTTGAATAAACTTTAATGAAAAAATAGTCATTAGCTTGATCATATCGTTTATACGATATTGCCCGTTAGATGTTTTAAGAAACGATGAGATCAAGGAAACAAAAGCAGCGCCATAAACATGCTTGAGGATGGAAAATATGATCGATATAATTTTCGGTGCTTGTTATTTTTGCTGGTATGAGTGGTCCCATATATATTTATTTATTAAAACATGATACATGACATACGATATTATCTTTTAAAGTGTCACTAGCGAAAACAAATCGTACAGAATTATTAGTAACCTTTCTTCTTCTTTTTCATATAAAATTTCTAAGCTCTAGCATCCATTGATTGGAAAAGCATCTATTGATGCACAAAATTTGTTTGAAATTGGTATAAACTTATTTGGGAAAATCAATACTACTTTCAATACTATACACCACTATACCTATATGATTAAATCAAATACTTTTCTTCGCTTTTTGCTTTGCTCGTCCGATTGCGAGTAACAGCAAGTAAAGAAAATGACAATTGAAATGTTTCTTACTCTTCTTGTATTTCTATGCAAATTTTAAAATTGCAAATCACATATACATACATACGCATATACACGCATACATACATACATACGTACATACGTACATACATACACACATACATACATACATACATACATACATACATACATACATACATACATACATACATACATACATACATACATACATACATACATACATACATACATACATACATACATACATACATACATACACATACATAACACATACATTGAATACAATCGACCCTTGATTAATTTATTTCGATTTTATACATTTTAGCGGTTTAGTATACGGCGCTGAAGTGTTAAAGTTTGAATAACTTTTGAATCAATCGTCCGATTTTCAGTAACTTGGTTTCGTTTTATAGATCTCAACAGTAACTTTCAAATGATAATAAATTGTAGGATGTTTCCTATTGAATTAATGCTTATATGCAAAAAAAAGCAGTTTTAAATACACTTTTTCCACATTTCTTTATGTAACTTTCAAACCACAAGCCCATTCGTCATGAAATCTTGAAGTTAAGGTTTTGAAAGACTCCCCTTTCATATGCAATCAATTTTGTTCAAATCGGTTAAGGGACCTATGCGATAATGAAGTCCCATATTTTTCGTATTTTTATACATAACTTTTGAACTAACAGTCCGATCAGTATGAAATTAAATAGCGAACAATGGGACACCTAGACCTTTCATTTGACACTAAGATCATTAAAATCGGCCCAGCCATCTCCAAGAAATGTTGGCTCAATCAAAAGCGTTCCACACACACAGAAAATGCTCGGTTTTCGAAACTGAGTCGAATGGTTTATGACATTCGTCCCACTAGGCTTTCTTTCGATTTTCGGTTTTTCGAGTGATTCCTATACCTTTATACTATATTTTCATATAGTAGAAAGGCAATATACTATATGTTCATATAGTAGAAAGGCAAAACGGTAAAATGTATGCCTCAAATCAATTTCGAAGGCAAACAAAGCAACATACGATATTTACACCTTCAAGAAAGTTACGTATCTTGATAGTATCAAAAAGTTTGTAGAACATGTCAAACCTGTTAGATGAGGTTTTGTGTACAAAAAGTTTAATAAACTGCTTTTAAGGGGGTCATGACAGAAAGTCAATTATATCTCGTCAATTACATAATTATATATTATATATGATGCAGATACTTAGTATCTTCGGCAAAGTTTAATGAAATTCAAAGTTCTACAACTTTGCTGAACACATGAACATGCTATCTAGTTCCTACAAAAAGTTAATATTTTCGAATATGTTATCCCCTTAATATCTTATTGTATGAAAATGTCAACAGATGCAGAATACTTTTTTAAGAAACTTCCCGGAAGACACCTAAGCTCAAACACGTCAGAAAAAGCGAGAAAAGACTTTTGACGGTCTTTTTCTCGAATGGTGCCACTCTGCTGCGGGTCACCGGCAACACTTGCGACCATCTCGCCCTGAATGATCTAGTGTTACTATTAGGGATGCTTTACCGGTTTTACCGAAACCGGTTTTACCGGTATTACCGTGTTATTTTTCAATACCGAAATACCGGTTTTTACGCGATCAAAAACCGGTATTTTCGGTATTTTTTTACATGGTAAATTTAATGAAAAAATAACTCAAGAAGCTTCCATTTCCCTTCAGATTATTAACGTATAGGACGAATTCAATTCAAAGATTCGAGGTTCTGAAAATAACAGCTCAATTATATAATTTTAACAAACGGAAAATATTTATCTAAATAGCTCTGATAGTGACAAAAATACAATTAAGAATATTGCGCAACAATAAAAATGTGCGATACACATTGTAGCTCTTCAGAAAATCTTTAGTGAAAAATTACGGAGTGCTTTAAAAAATGGCATAGCATATCACGGAAGAGGAGTTCGTTTATGGACCCGTTGTTGGCAATCCTCAACGGATAGACAGGATGACTGTTTTCTGAACCTACCATCAAAGATTGCATCGCTGCGATCGTAAACTGACTTGTAAGAACATTCATACTGCGAACTGTGAAACGAGCTATGTTATGCAGTTTTTTCCGACCATGTTCAGTTCCTGATCAATTATTTAACCTCCGCCTTAAAATGCGTGTCTCAAAATTCACTAAAGCTCTATGTCACACAAAATAATTCGAAAAACCAGTAAATATTTCAATTACCTGGCACTACGTAACACAGATGTTTCAGCATGAACAGGGCTTTAATAAAATTAGTAAGAAAATAGGCTGTCAATTTGGACCACAAGACCATATATTTTGGCATTACTCAAATTGTATGCAGTTTCCCAGTAAAGTTCGTCTCGTTTTAAAGTTGACACGATAAACACTCTTTCCGTACTTATTTATTTTTAAGAGAGCTAGTCGCTCAGCTGTTTCAAAAAATTGAGTACCATTGATTAATCGAAACATTTTCTACAAATTTCATAATTTTTTAATTTATTTTTCAAGTATTGGGTATTACCGGTTTTTTACCGGTTTTACCGGTATTGAATTTATCAATACCGAAAAACCGGTTTTCGAAATACCCCCTCGGTATTGGCATCTCTAGTTACTATAGATAGTTTTCGAGGTCTTGTTGTTGACTAATTTTTTATGGACGAGTCTCGTATCTGTCGACTACCCTTAGTTTTTGAGTTACGCAAAAATTTCTGTTTTATTTGTATGAGAGTCCTTATCCTCCTACCACAGGGGTGAGAGGTCTCTAACCATCATTAATAAATTTCAAGACTCCACAATTCCCCACATGCCAAATTTGGTTCCATTTGCTTGATTGGTTCTCGAGTTATACAGAAATTTGTATTTCATTTATATGGTAGCCCCTCACCCCCTTTTTAAAGAGGGAGGGGTCATAATTCACCATAGAAAAAAAATTCGGCCTTTTGAAACCTCCACAAACCAAATTTCGTTCCATTTGCTTGATTAGTTATCTAGTTATGCAGAAATTTGTGTTTCATTTGTATGGGAGCCCCCTCTCTTCGGCAGGGAGAGGTCTCTAACTATCATAAGAACCTTCCCCCGCCCCAAAAACCCCTACATGCAAATTTTTACGCCGATCGGTTTAGTAGTAGTTTCCCACTACTAAACCTGCCCACCCCCCCGCAGTGGCCGGCGCTTCCGACGGCAGGTCGCCGGCAACACTCGCGGCCTGTGGCCGTCTCGCGCTGAATTATCTAATGTTAGTATTGTTTTATGAAAGAGTCTAAAATTTCTCGAGTTCGATTAGTTTTTGAGTTACGCAAAAATTTCTGTTTTATTTCTATGAGAGTCCTTATCCCCATACCACATGGGTGAGGGGTCTCAAACCATCATAAAAAATTCCTGCCTCCAAAACCCCCCACAACCTAACCACCATTAATAAATTTCAAGACTCCACAATTCCCCACATGCCAAATTTGGTTCCATTTGCTTGATTAGTTATCGAGTTATGAGTATGTTTGTACTTCATTTGTATGGAAGCCCTCCCCCCCTCTTAAAGGGGAGAGGGGTCATAATTCCCCTTCTAAAGAGGGGAGGGGTTTCAATTCACCATAGAAAAAATTCTTGTCTCCAAATACACCTACATGTCAAATTTTGTTCCATTTGCTTGATTAGTTCTCGAGTTATGCAGAAAGTGTTTCATTTGTATGGGAGCCCCCCCCCCCTCTTAGTATGGTGTGGGATCTCTAAGCATCATAAGAGCCTTCGCTGGCACCAAAAACCCCTACCTGCAAATTTTCACGCCGATCGGTTCAGTAGTTTTCGATTCTGTAAGGAACATACGGACAGACAGACAGCAATCCATTTTTATAGGTAGGTATAGATGCGCCATTTTGCCAATGTTATGTGTTGCAATTTTTGCCAATTTTGCACTTATTTACGGGAATGTTCAGCAATTAAATTTTAAACAACACTAGCAATTCAAAGTTTTATTTGAGATCATTTTTCCTGACCGAGTTTTCTGATCTATTATTCAGCGTCAGTAATCTCAACTTTTGTTTGTATTTTCTGGCATGTCAAGCGTTGTTCAGCGATTTCAAATTTAATTTGAGGACTGCTTTTATGGCCGTTACTTAACCCTCGAGGCGCTTTCCAGCCATTTTAGCCTGATTTACAATAATTTTTATTTGGACTTTTCAGACTTAGGAAGTGTTCTTCAGCAAATTTAAGCATATTTTAATTTTTTTCTTGGCTTTTCTGATCTGCAGAAGCATTTTTCAGCGCTTTGAAACTGAGTTTATATTTTTTTTGCTATTATCAAGTTTCGAAGTTATTTACGAATATTTCCTTCGAATTTATTTGAAGATGCACAATGTTTTTAGGCTATCACAAACAAGACTGATTAAATTTTGCAATGCATACTGCTATCTGGATTGAAGAACAGTTCCCAATTAATTTCCTAGCATTCACCAAATGGCCGATAAACCCTCAACTTTAAAGAAAAACACATCCAATCTTCTAACCAACTTCAATCTTTCGCGCCTTTGTGGACATCCGGCCCGATACGTAAATAAAGCAACTCGGCTGCATCTCACGTTGAACAAATTGAGGGGTCGAATCGACGAGGGAAAATTGATGACGTCGTCGGAAAAATCTCATTTCGCTAGCCGCCGAAGATTGAATTACTACTAGCGTACTATGTAGCAACGACGACAAGGGCGCATCGAACGTCAAAGGATGTGGTTCCGAAGGGAAAGGTATATCCAGTAAACGGTCGCCGGTCGTCCGACCGACCAACCGACCGGCCAGTAACCGAAGGGTCTGTTTTCATTCCATTTTGCCGACGAACGATGCTAATGGTGATCAAACAGTATGCCAGGTCCATTGCTACGTTCCAGCTTTATGTACGCGCTTGCCAACCCCTCCGTCCTCCAGCAAACTTCTCGTTCTCCGCTGGGAGAAAGCATCCCTCCGTGCTTCATCTCGAACAACAGTATTAATACTGCGAGATTCGACCATTGTGTTTATGCAAATTTTCTTCGAAAGTTTTTCATCTCCTATTCGGGCCGAGTCGATGGTTCTTTCATCTTGATCCAGATGCCATCCGTTGCCAAAGGAGGCGATCGGGAAATATGAGTCGCCGCCGCCGCCGTGCTGCTGCAGAGTGGCGGTCGGTGGTGGCGATGGTCCTTTGTGGGACAACCGTAAAGACCATCTTGCTAGCCGGAGGGTTAATATGCTAGAGTGACTGATAAGAAATGCTAAAAGCAGCAGCAGGATGGGAGTGAAAGACAGTTACGTTTGTGTATAGTTTCATCTTTCTTAGTGGCGGGAAGACAAAATTGATCAATACCGACGATGTGTAACACGGTACAGTGCTACAGACTTTGTTTGATACACTTACAGTAAGTTTTCGTCGCTTCTGGCCATGAAGTGCATAATTTAATATAATGTTTTGTGAAAAGAAGAGTATGTGTATGATTTTAAAATGACTAAATGTGTATGACTCTAAATTGAGTTTTGAAAACCAAATAAATCCTGAGAAAGAAGAAAAAATGCTTAAAAACATAATTTTGTCTTCTTTTTTAATTTCTCTTGTTTAGTTTCGTTTACAAAGCTTTAAAGTTGAAAAATCTTCTCTAAATGTCTACCAACAAAATAAACTAAATGTATGTTCTAATAGGTTCATTGATTTTCGAATGAAAGGAACACGAAGTCTAGGGTTAATCGTCGCAAAGAATATTCGACCTGTTGGGACGGGGAGATACTGTCACTTTTATTAAAGGAAAGTAATCCAAATCACAGTAAACTGATGGTGTACCTACTGTTACTAGTCGTCCCTGCCTATGAAGCAAGCTGATCACGAAGAAAATGGGGATATTTGACCTCGAAACATTTCGCTAATTTTCAGTACTTAGTTATTGAAAAAAAATCATAAAAGGAACCACATAATTGCTACATCTATTTTCAGTCAATCAGTATCAAAACCATTAAAATTCATTTATTATTGGCAGAGCTATTAGCGTTCTAATTCTTTTGACGGTAACTAGAATCTAAATGGAATGACATCTTGCGATAAGGCTTAGTCCTAGGTCAAAAAGCATTTTATTGTATTACAAGTTTACAAGGGCTATTAGCTTTATAACAATTGAGTAAGTAATTTTCTTCGTATAACATATTTGTTGGAAGATACGATCTGATGAAAATTAAAGCTATACCCAGAACATTCAAGGACTTTGTGACCACCAACAGGATAGTTGTTCCTGTTAATCAACAATTCGTCTAGTAATTCTTAACAATATAAATAAATTTCTGAGGTAAAAGTTTCAAAACTACTCAACGATATGATCTATAAAATTTTTAACGCATGGTAAAATCGAATATCGTGCTTTTGTCAATTCTCAACAATAAATTGTTAAATTTATTGGTGTTCTTCTCCAAGCTTAGTTTGTAACCAAGTTTCAAAAACATTCTAAGCAGCCTGCTTCCGGAGCGAACTCGTAATATGGTCTTGCCATAAGAAAAATCAATATTTACCATTGTCCGAACGCTTTCCCTCCACAGCCAGCAATGCGTACATTTCTCGGCACCCCATTAAAACTTGAATTCGAGGAAATTCCGTCTTGGACGCAGTAAGAATACTACTTCCGCCGGTTCCTACCTTCTGCTCGACTGACGGGAGAAACCCAACGAACGAACCGTTTCCTTGTAACCTGACCGACCATCAGCGACTTTTCGGTCCAGCCCCAACAGCTAGCGGCTAGGGGGATGGGATTTGCGCTTGGTTCGATGGAGTCTGAAACTGCTGAAAATCATGTTTATTCAGCCTTCGACTACCCTCGTTCCATGGAATCGCGCTTGATGATGGCCAGAACCGTTCGCCGTAAACCATCGTTGATTTTCAAGAATATCACCCATTTTACATATATTTCCAGTCGGTCGATTCGCACCATTCGAGGTTAGCGTCAAATCGACAAACTGCCCCTCGCCCACTCGTCGACGATAAGGTTGACTGTAGCTTGGCTGGGCATGGGATGTATAATACAATTTATAAAACCATCGACTAGCGTCCGAGAAACGACTTGCTTCTATACACTAACATCGTCGTCCTTCAGCTTTGAACGGAAATGCGATGGCTGAGCGGTGGGCGCGACGGAGGAAGATTCTATCCGTGGACTTGTATAAAGGGAAAAGGACTGCTGACAAGGACTTGATGCTACCGCTGGTTATCGGTCCAGAGTAGGGTCGAAAAACCCTCGCCAATATTGTACATGTACACACACACACACCTTCAAACGAAGCAGTAAGTCCATCCATAGGTACCTACTGAAAAGCAGTCCCGAAAAACGGGCAGTTGGATATGGAGGAAAATCGATCGCTTTTCTCGGTTGGTTAATGGTCACAATGGATATCCAACTACACCACCATCGTTGGACATTTATTTGAGAACGAGTCGGGGGTGGATTGCCGTCCTAGGGGTGGATTCTTTATGTATTTGTGCTAGAGGAATCGAATGGACACCGACGGCAGCCATTGCAGGGCACACTACTTTGTATATCTTCGAGGTTGATGTTGGGTGGAGGGTGGTGATGTGGCCGCTATGCTTCGCCAAACTAAATAGGTGACGGTTTAAGACTTGAATCGAAAAGGGGGAAGAACGGCTGAGTCGGTGGTGAATCGCCACAGGGAAATAAATTGAATTGGAAAATTTTCCCAGCAAAAGCAAGCAGCACCAGCGGCTGTGGAGGTGAACACACTATCGGAAACGGCTGATGGATCTGGCTTTAGCTAGCTAGCTAGCTAGCTAGAACGCAGTGATGGAAATTGTGTTTTTGTTCAATTGCATTACACAAATTTCGATCCGTGGTCGGTCCTTGAAGAGACAATCACAATTTCCTGGGCTTAGTGTATTCTATTGAGATGAAATGGTAATTGCAGCCTTAAACCGATACAACGAAATTTACTCAGGATTGGCGGAAGAATCTGTTAGTTTTCGTTACTTGTTATTTTTCGAATGAAATCGAATGAATAATCGTTTAAAGTGTGCCAAAATAACTATTGATATGCGACTAAAATAACCAGAATTACACCCTCTCAGCAGGTAGCTAATCCTGTTTTCCCAACAAACATTTTAACCAAAACAGACACTCCACGCAACACAACCTAAGCCAACACCTAATGAATTCATTATATCCCCGGATGGCAATAGTAAAAAGGACCGTAAAAATTTCGAAACAAACCTTTTCACCTCAAAAGCGACCATGCAGCAGTTTATATTATTAGTAGGTACCTGCCGGTACCCCTGCTACCGGGCGAAATCCATTCGAACGTACCGGTATCATGTTCTGTTTGCATTGCCAAACTGCATTACACACCTCTAGGCCAACCTTCTCACCTTTTGCCGAATGCATTCAGCTGGCTGATTAATATCATCCAGCAGCACAGCACAGTAGGACCATTTTCGGAACGCGTTCATTGAACCCCGGGGTCCCTGTTCCCAGGGAATTTTACCGACCATCATCGTTAAGAGGACATGCGATTGAATATAGATTGAAGATGAGTCTTTGTTGCCGTTTATTCATGCATTCGCTTTGACTGCCAGCTTATTTTCGTTACAATCGAAAAAGGATACGAATGAAATGAGCGAGCGAAGCACAGGGCAAGGCAAACCTAATCATGGGCCGGCTTCCGAATTTCCACGTTGACAATTTGATTATTTATGACAGTGGGAACGAATCGATTTCCGTTCAACTCTTTCGGCTCGGGATGAGGAAACAGGTAATTCGTTGCTTCCTTTTGGTGAGAAGGTTAACGCTGATGCGAGAAAACTAAAAAATGTTGCAGATATGAAATTCCGAATTGAACGTAGTCCAACAAAACGAATTAAATATCAACTGTAGTACCTACATGAAAATCATAGTTTTTTAAAGTTGCAAAACCACAGTTTTTAAAATCAGTTCACATCTTTTTGATAACAAATTCTAAAGTATCCATTTTTTGAATATTGCTCTTCCGAAATTCATCTATAAATTATTATTAGTAAATTATACATTTATAAATTATCAAACATGTAACCAGAGTCTCATATTTTGTTCATCGAACAAAAATTTTTAATGCTCCAGAATGTTGTAAAACTAAAATAGCACAGTGTAAATCAAAAACTAGTGACTGCCTTAACATTAAATTTGTCAAACATGCCCGTCACTATTTTAGCCACGATCACACCTTGGACAATTTAACTTTCGAGTTAAATTTTGATGGCTCGGTCACGGCTGTTCAATGTAGTTGAGCTAAAGAGTCTTGCTGTTACGACATATTTTCACGGCAGCTCAATCGTGAATGCAGACTAGAATTTTTCTAGCCTCTGAGCGTAGTTACTAGGATGTTTGCTTATGTTCAATAATGTTGATTTCTTGTTCAATAAAATAGAACCTTCAATTCAATTTTTCATTTCTCATATACGGACACAAAGTAACGGGTGACAACTAAAATTTTGGAAATTATTTCTCAAGCTGTCAAAAAAAGTCAAAGAGACATATTTGAAGAAAATCTGGTTTACTGAAATTAAAGATACAATACCCATTGCTCCAAAACGACTTGTATTTTATGTTCGGAGATGCAGTGAAAGTATCCATGGAATAGTATTATTCATTTCCGGAAATGTACGTCTTCGCAATAGGGTAAGTAACTTTCGTCGTCCAAAATAAAACATTTTCCAGAATAACCAGCTGCATTGAGATTTCAGCGTCGAAATCTGTCCCTCAGCATATTCCGAGGCTCTTGTCTTCTTTCTGCACTTTATACCGACTCTTTCCAATGTTTTGCAGATGTACTGGTGGGAACCGTTACACTTTTTTACGACATCCTGTTGCTTCAAGGAATTCTAGATGTTGAAAGCACGAGGAACAAAACGAAGTCCTTCTTCTGCGTCCATAATTTTGGCTGGTCTCTCACTACCTTAATGCGAGTAGTTGTTGGAGATCTTGAGATAGGGTAAATAGTTTAAGCCGCAACATATTCGCTTTTTAAATGTTGTACCGTATACTTTTTGCCGAGATTTTTATGTAACTCGTAGAAGTGTATAAAGCGCTCACACGTACACACAACGTACACACAAACACACACACACATACACACACATACACACACACACACACACACACACACACACACACACACACACACACACACACACACACAACCACCCGCCCGCCCATCCATCCATCCATCCATCCATCCATCCATCCATCCATCCATCCATCCATCCATCCATCCATCCATCCATCCATCCATCCATCCATCCATCCATCCATCCATCCATCCATCCATCCATCCATCCATCCATCCATCCATCCATCCATCCATCCATCCATCCATCCATCCATCCATCCATCCATCCATCCATCCATCCATCCATCCATCCATCCATCCATCCATCCATCCATCCATCCATCCATCCATCCATCCATCCATCCATCCATCCATCCATCCATCCATCCATCCATCCATCCATCCATCCATCCATCCATCCATCCATCCATCCATCCATCCATCCATCCATCCATCCATCCATCCATCCATCCATCCATCCATCCATCCATCCATCCATCCATCCATCCATCCATCCATCCATCCATCCATCCATCCATCCATCCATCCATCCATCCATCCATCCATCCATCCATCCATCCATCCATCCATCCATCCATCCATCCATCCATCCATCCATCCATCCATCCATCCATCCATCCATCCATCCATCCATCCATCCATCCATCCATCCATCCATCCATCCATCCATCCATCCATCCATCCATCCATCCATCCATCCATCCATCCATCCATCCATCCATCCATCCATCCATCCATCCATCCATCCATCCATCCATCCATCCATCCATCCATCCATCCATCCATCCATCCATCCATCCATCCATCCATCCATCCATCCATCCATCCATCCATCCATCCATCCATCCATCCATCCATCCATCCATCCATCCATCCATCCATCCATCCATCCATCCATCCATCCATCCATCCATCCATCCATCCATCCATCCATCCATCCATCCATCCATCCATCCATCCATCCATCCATCCATCCATCCATCCATCCATCCATCCATCCATCCATCCATCCATCCATCCATCCATCCATCCATCCATCCATCCATCCATCCATCCATCCATCCATCCATCCATCCATCCATCCATCCATCCATCCATCCATCCATCCATCCATCCATCCATCCATCCATCCATCCATCCATCCATCCATCCATCCATCCATCCATCCATCCATCCATCCATCCATCCATCCATCCATCCATCCATCCATCCATCCATCCATCCATCCATCCATCCATCCATCCATCCATCCATCCATCCATCCATCCATCCATCCATCCATCCATCCATCCATCCATCCATCCATCCATCCATCCATCCATCCATCCATCCATCCATCCATCCATCCATCCATCCATCCATCCATCCATCCATCCATCCATCCATCCATCCATCCATCCATCCATCCATCCATCCATCCATCCATCCATCCATCCATCCATCCATCCATCCATCCATCCATCCATCCATCCATCCATCCATCCATCCATCCATCCATCCATCCATCCATCCATCCATCCATCCATCCATCCATCCATCCATCCATCCATCCATCCATCCATCCATCCATCCATCCATCCATCCATCCATCCATCCATCCATCCATCCATCCATCCATCCATCCATCCATCCATCCATCCATCCATCCATCCATCCATCCATCCATCCATCCATCCATCCATCCATCCATCCATCCATCCATCCATCCATCCATCCATCCATCCATCCATCCATCCATCCATCCATCCATCCATCCATCCATCCATCCATCCATCCATCCATCCATCCATCCATCCATCCATCCATCCATCCATCCATCCATCCATCCATCCATCCATCCATCCATCCATCCATCCATCCATCCATCCATCCATCCATCCATCCATCCATCCATCCATCCATCCATCCATCCATCCATCCATCCATCCATCCATCCATCCATCCATCCATCCATCCATCCATCCATCCATCCATCCATCCATCCATCCATCCATCCATCCATCCATCCATCCATCCATCCATCCATCCATCCATCCATCCATCCATCCATCCATCCATCCATCCATCCATCCATCCATCCATCCATCCATCCATCCATCCATCCATCCATCCATCCATCCATCCATCCATCCATCCATCCATCCATCCATCCATCCATCCATCCATCCATCCATCCATCCATCCATCCATCCATCCATCCATCCATCCATCCATCCATCCATCCATCCATCCATCCATCCATCCATCCATCCATCCATCCATCCATCCATCCATCCATCCATCCATCCATCCATCCATCCATCCATCCATCCATCCATCCATCCATCCATCCATCCATCCATCCATCCATCCATCCATCCATCCATCCATCCATCCATCCATCCATCCATCCATCCATCCATCCATCCATCCATCCATCCATCCATCCATCCATCCATCCATCCATCCATCCATCCATCCATCCATCCATCCATCCATCCATCCATCCATCCATCCATCCATCCATCCATCCATCCATCCATCCATCCATCCATCCATCCATCCATCCATCCATCCATCCATCCATCCATCCATCCATCCATCCATCCATCCATCCATCCATCCATCCATCCATCCATCCATCCATCCATCCATCCATCCATCCATCCATCCATCCATCCATCCATCCATCCATCCATCCATCCATCCATCCATCCATCCATCCATCCATCCATCCATCCATCCATCCATCCATCCATCCATCCATCCATCCATCCATCCATCCATCCATCCATCCATCCATCCATCCATCCATCCATCCATCCATCCATCCATCCATCCATCCATCCATCCATCCATCCATCCATCCATCCATCCATCCATCCATCCATCCATCCATCCATCCATCCATCCATCCATCCATCCATCCATCCATCCATCCATCCATCCATCCATCCATCCATCCATCCATCCATCCATCCATCCATCCATCCATCCATCCATCCATCCATCCATCCATCCATCCATCCATCCATCCATCCATCCATCCATCCATCCATCCATCCATCCATCCATCCATCCATCCATCCATCCATCCATCCATCCATCCATCCATCCATCCATCCATCCATCCATCCATCCATCCATCCATCCATCCATCCATCCATCCATCCATCCATCCATCCATCCATCCATCCATCCATCCATCCATCCATCCATCCATCCATCCATCCATCCATCCATCCATCCATCCATCCATCCATCCATCCATCCATCCATCCATCCATCCATCCATCCATCCATCCATCCATCCATCCATCCATCCATCCATCCATCCATCCATCCATCCATCCATCCATCCATCCATCCATCCATCCATCCATCCATCCATCCATCCATCCATCCATCCATCCATCCATCCATCCATCCATCCATCCATCCATCCATCCATCCATCCATCCATCCATCCATCCATCCATCCATCCATCCATCCATCCATCCATCCATCCATCCATCCATCCATCCATCCATCCATCCATCCATCCATCCATCCATCCATCCATCCATCCATCCATCCATCCATCCATCCATCCATCCATCCATCCATCCATCCATCCATCCATCCATCCATCCATCCATCCATCCATCCATCCATCCATCCATCCATCCATCCATCCATCCATCCATCCATCCATCCATCCATCCATCCATCCATCCATCCATCCATCCATCCATCCATCCATCCATCCATCCATCCATCCATCCATCCATCCATCCATCCATCCATCCATCCATCCATCCATCCATCCATCCATCCATCCATCCATCCATCCATCCATCCATCCATCCATCCATCCATCCATCCATCCATCCATCCATCCATCCATCCATCCATCCATCCATCCATCCATCCATCCATCCATCCATCCATCCATCCATCCATCCATCCATCCATCCATCCATCCATCCATCCATCCATCCATCCATCCATCCATCCATCCATCCATCCATCCATCCATCCATCCATCCATCCATCCATCCATCCATCCATCCATCCATCCATCCATCCATCCATCCATCCATCCATCCATCCATCCATCCATCCATCCATCCATCCATCCATCCATCCATCCATCCATCCATCCATCCATCCATCCATCCATCCATCCATCCATCCATCCATCCATCCATCCATCCATCCATCCATCCATCCATCCATCCATCCATCCATCCATCCATCCATCCATCCATCCATCCATCCATCCATCCATCCATCCATCCATCCATCCATCCATCCATCCATCCATCCATCCATCCATCCATCCATCCATCCATCCATCCATCCATCCATCCATCCATCCATCCATCCATCCATCCATCCATCCATCCATCCATCCATCCATCCATCCATCCATCCATCCATCCATCCATCCATCCATCCATCCATCCATCCATCCATCCATCCATCCATCCATCCATCCATCCATCCATCCATCCATCCATCCATCCATCCATCCATCCATCCATCCATCCATCCATCCATCCATCCATCCATCCATCCATCCATCCATCCATCCATCCATCCATCCATCCATCCATCCATCCATCCATCCATCCATCCATCCATCCATCCATCCATCCATCCATCCATCCATCCATCCATCCATCCATCCATCCATCCATCCATCCATCCATCCATCCATCCATCCATCCATCCATCCATCCATCCATCCATCCATCCATCCATCCATCCATCCATCCATCCATCCATCCATCCATCCATCCATCCATCCATCCATCCATCCATCCATCCATCCATCCATCCATCCATCCATCCATCCATCCATCCATCCATCCATCCATCCATCCATCCATCCATCCATCCATCCATCCATCCATCCATCCATCCATCCATCCATCCATCCATCCATCCATCCATCCATCCATCCATCCATCCATCCATCCATCCATCCATCCATCCATCCATCCATCCATCCATCCATCCATCCATCCATCCATCCATCCATCCATCCATCCATCCATCCATCCATCCATCCATCCATCCATCCATCCATCCATCCATCCATCCATCCATCCATCCATCCATCCATCCATCCATCCATCCATCCATCCATCCATCCATCCATCCATCCATCCATCCATCCATCCATCCATCCATCCATCCATCCATCCATCCATCCAAAACAAGAAGACCATGAAAAAACGGCAAAAATACAACAGAGTGTGATCTCTGTTGTGTAAAAGATGATGAATTCGAAAAAAAGACAAGAAATAGATGACAAAGGACGACGAAAAGACAAGTCCATGTAAAAAGGAACTCTAACAAATTTTCAAATGAAGCAGAAATATCGGTTTAACTTTCATTTAAATTAAAACTTGATTAAACTTTGCATCTTTCTTAATTTTGAAACGGAATTATCGCCCTTACTATGGTGATAAAAACACAAATGGTTAAACTATGAATTTTACATCAGCAGAGTCTGGCATCGCTGATCAGGAGATGACCTATGCATACACAAACTACTGTGATTCAATGTTCGTGCTTTGACAATTGCTGCTGAATAATGTGAAAGTACACAGACCAAGTAGGGTACGGGAGGGTATTCCCAGCATGCTACTAAATTCGGCATTCATTACCTGTTTTTGCTGCGCTTTCCCAAATAAAAACTTTGCCGCTATATAACAATACTGAAACGAATGTAGTACTTATAAGCTTTAATGCGTTATAACTATTTTCATAAAAATATAAGTAATTTGCTAAATTTTGTTCAATAAACATTAAAACCACTGTTTTTTCACTGGCACGTAATCAGGCTGAAAAAAACCAGCAGTAATCGCTTACGCGTATCGGCTCATGATGATGGTTTGAAAAACACACAATTATGATCACCTTTACTTATTCTAGAAACTAAACAACTGTGAATATGGTATCACAGAACAATTCTACTTCTTTTTATCACGGAAGAACACAAAAATTTCCTTCTGATATGAAAATAAAGATCAATTTTCATTCACTAGCACTTGCAGCATTTTGTTTTTAATTTCAGCATATGGTGCTCTATTTACATTACTACCAATGTGTGAGGCAGTTACTCCTGAAAGTATTCTATCGTAATGACATAGCTAGTATTTGAGTGCCAACCACTTGCTTCTGGTGCTAATGTATATGCACGTTTCAATGATACACTAGCGCCAGCAGCAAGCTGTTGTCACTGCAAAACTAGTTATCTTCAAAGAGCCGGTATATAGACTATACCGACACGTTATCCATCGGTCTCTCTTTTGATCTATTTTTGAAAAGCAGTTAATCTCTGTGCTGGCTATTTCGGCCGGTGGGATTTAAAAAACACAAACACCACTATAGAAAACGGGCTCAATTTAGCCGCAGCGACTTCATCATTTCTCGCGACTATAACTCAAATTCAGTAGCGTTTTATTAAGACCAAAATACACGCCGATATTCAGAAAATATTATTCTATCAACTGGTATAAAAATCTTGTCTCGAATAAATATAGTTTCAACGTAATTCCTGAATATTGTTCAGGCTACCGCTTAATAGGCTGGAAATACCCACCCGTACCCTACACAGTTTCGGACGAGTCAGAACAGTATTGGATAGCATCACAATGACGAGTTTGCTTTTTGATCATTGTCAGTATGGGCAAACAATTGCTTAGTTCAGATTTATTTTAATTTTGCAAAACCTAATCAAGCAACGACATTTAATATGGCAACTGATGTTGAATTTTGAAAATTTGAATTTTCTATGAAAATTTCTTTGGTAGGGTCCGATTATGCAATGGAACGAAACAAATACATTGGTCATAAAAGTTTGGTGTTGGCACTCGCAAAAATATTCGTTTTTGGCAACACAAAATAGCTCATCTACAAAAAGTAAGGTCAATCATTTCTAGCAGATATAAGTTCTAAATGACACGAAAGCTTGTGATTTTGATAAGCATAAACAACACATAATAGTCAACAATAATATGTAGGTCCAAGTCATGGAAAAAATGCTCTTTAATTTTCAAGGTTTTAAAAAACGTGGGGCGTAGATCAACCGTGCAATTGTGTCTGGAAAACAGTTTACTTCTTCCAGCGGAGAGTCGGGGTTGGTTCTTGCCGTATCAAGAAATCCTCTGCACTGTACTCGGTCCTGGGCAAGTCGTCATCAATTCGTTGAGCGTCTCGACACACGCAAATCGGCTTCAACCTGGTCTAGCCATCCAGCACGTTGGGCTCCGGTGAGGTTCTTGCAGAGAACGGATTTCACTGCACAGTCGTCCGGCATCCTTGCGACGTGGCCTTCCAACTTCCGCCAGGTGTACGACGGGAATCCCTCCTAGTAGTGCCTACAACTTGTGATTCATACACCTGCGCTAATCTCCGCTATCCGTTTATACTGCTTTAAAGACAGTCCGCAACAACTTTCGTTCAAATACGGTAAGTGCACGTGTGTCTTTCGTAAGCAAGGTCGCTGTTTCAAGTCCGTAGACGACTACCGTAGAGGTCTGATTAGCGTTTTGTACATCGTCAGCTTTGTGCGGCGGCGTATGCTCCTTGAACTAAGTGTTTTCCGGAGGGAAAAGTAGGCTCGACTTCCAGGTTGAAAGCGTCGTTGAATCTCCTTACTCATATTATTGTCGGCGATGACCAGAAATCCCAAATATACGAACTCATCAATCACCTCGAGTTCATCGCCGTCAATAGTCACTGCTCGTGAGAGGGAAACGTTGTTTTCTCTGGAGCCTATTTGGTTTTTGACGCATTGATTTGTAAAACAACTATTCCGAATTTTTTGAAGTTAATTATTAAATGTGCGAGAGAATTAGCAAAATCCAGTAAAGTCTGTTCGTGAATTGAGCAGACAGCTGAAATAGTTTTCAGCTTCCATCAATAGAACTTTAAAAATCTGGAACAAAAGGGTTATGAAAAACTTATACAACATAGTGTCAAATGTTAACTTCGCTGAAACATCGCTGAAGAGCTTCAGCCGTCTTCAATCATCGGATGATGATTTGTGACGTTTTAGGGCCCGGATGATGAGTATCCATAGGTTAGCTTTTTTCTAAAAGTGAACTGTGGAGTTTCAATAAATATTTTGAAGATTTTAATTATTAAATCTCCCTTAATATTATACTCCCTTGAATGGCTTTGCAATTAAAGTCATCCAGGCTTATGACTTTATAGAGTTAGAGCTTCCATATTATCTGACACATTCAACAAAGATAGAAAGAGTGATCATCTGCCCGAATACCCGGAACGTTCGATTTTATCTCCCAGTAGTAGTCACTGTTTACCATATGACCATTCCTGAACCCCTGCACCGTTAAAAACTTTAAAAATTATCGAGCTCACGGAAGCGTGAATCCGCGACCGTTCTAATTCAAAGTGGTCGTCCCTTTGCCGGAGCCGCTGCTGCTGAACCGTTAGTATTAGAGGCCACACGAGAGCATTTTACGCACATCACAATCGTAATCAAAACATCGCATCGCTCCGTCAAGTGATGCGTAACCGTTTCTTAGCCGTACCGAGGACATTCGGCGAGATTAATAGGACGCAATTATTCAGCCTCTCCCTTCCGAAATGGCTGCCAGTCCACGCACGGAAGAACTGCTTTTGCATATGGTGGCCCAGCTCGCACCCGGGGTGGTGCATCTCAATCTTTTTCCCCTTAGCATTTAGCGGAATCGCGTCGATTCGGGACGCGCGAATGGCGGAAATAAATCAAGTTTAACAGCAGCGGCAACGGCGGCAGCAGCAGCACTTGGTCTCGGTCGAATCTAGCGATCTGTCGATAAGCATAACAGTTTGGCCACATGGAGCGCCACTAGAGACGCGTGAATCGAGTGGCCACTCGACTGTTGGGATGTGGACGTTAAGTTTTTGACTGTTTCAGAATAGTTAATCGAAAACGATGGGTACTGATTTCGTAAAATTCATTGTCCCGATAATGTTGCACCCAATAATAAAAGAATAGTTTATTAGGGTAAAAACTTAGAATTGTTACTCTGAATCACCAATCTGTGGGAAAATCCTTCCAAAACTTTTTCTTATTATCACCACCTTTATACAAAGACATGGGTTTAATCTAATCACCACTAAGCTTCTGTCAACCCTTTTTGCAGTGCAATCATCTGAAAAATGGCAAGTCTGATATATTGAAATTCGCCTTATGCAGATTAAACGGATGCAAATACATTGCATCCTTATAAATTTCTCACGAGAAACTGCCACGACCCTCCGAGGCAATACCTTGCTTGCCATTCTCTTGCATCCTAGCCACAACGGAAAAATCGAAAGGTGAAATTGCCGATTTAGACTGCATACCGGCACCTAGCACGGCGCTATATGCCGCGCTCTTCCTTCATGCTCTGACAGACAAAATAATTTGATTCCTCAAGTCGGAAGTTTTCGGGCTTCGAAATCAACGCGGTTCCCAGCTGCAGGTACCGAAACTGCACAGTGCTCTATCAGCCAGTCTTCGAAGAATAAAAAAAACTCCAATTGATTCAGCCTGAGAAATGCGCGACGATGAACTTTGCCACTGGCAAAAATCGGAATTCTTCCCCCGAAACTAGGGATGAAAAGAAAAGAAAAGAAAAAGGGTTACGAACTGCTCTTCTTCGTAATTTATTTTCAGTCCCGAGTTTCTTTTCTGCCCTCAAGCAAGGAGGCACCAGTGAGAGACCCGCATCGGTGGTCCCGTTCCGAGACGGTGTGCAAGTGAAAGCCAGATGCAATTTTGTGTATCACATTGCCGCCGTGTCGTCGTCGTCGTCGTCGAAAACCCATACCTGATGCATCCGCAGTCCCGAGGAATCAATTTGCATCCTTTCGGCACAATCATGCCAGCCTTCGACAACGGTCGTCGTTTTGCATCCTGTCTAACGTATTGTCGTTTTGCAAATAAGTTTAAGGAAAATAGAAACGGGAGATTGATCGTTAATTTGCGGATTTGACATCCTTGGGATGGCCGGCCGGCGCGCGCTGCTCGGGGTGAATAAATCTTCCTGGGAATGTCGGAGAGTTGGGAGAAAAAACGAACGAAACTACAATGGGAATTGGGTTTTGGTTTGAACTTCGTTCTTGAAAGAGGAAAATAGTTCATCAACATTCCACAGCTGTTCTCTGTGATGTGAGCAACAAGATAAATAATCATGGGGAAAACATTTGAATTGAAAGACGATAGACATAGATGTCCGTCTATGTGAATTTGTACTAGATAAAATTTGAAAACAGGTTAGAAGGCCACATTTTCAACACAATCAGAAAGTGGTTCATTAACCAAAGAAATTCGATTTTAGCACTCGTGGAATAACCAATAAAGTACACAGGTTGCGACCCGTCGTAGTACGTAATTGGTTCAATAGAAGATTACATCTCAAAGTTATTGAAATAAAATTGACCAGAAACGGATTCCGTGAAAAAATTATCAACCTAACTGAATAAAACTAGGTGATCAGTTCCAGTTTTATCTTTCTGGATTTGCAAGAGCTGCTAAAGCCTTCCGCGAAAGAAACAATTTAGAAAATCAGTTTAAACAAAACCGCGTTTCTCACATTAAAGACAGCTTCTTAAAACAGTTTAGGTTACCAATTGAATAACAACAAACAGCTTCATTCCATCAAACAACAAACCAACCCTTTCACCAGTGAGCGGAAACATGCCCCGCGCCAAGTTCAAGGCCAAGTCAGTTCAGTTGCCTTGTCCTTTTGCTCCATAACATAGATTCGTTGACCTAGTTCCTGTGCTAAAAGACAAGAAAAAAACTCAATTAATTTTTTCCACGGAAAAAAATCACCCTTTTCATTATTCTTTTTCTGCATTACTTTCTTTCACCAGCAGCAGCAGCGTCGAACCGAGATGTGTCTGGCGTAAGTCTGCAGTTCCTTTTTTTTCTCGCCGTCTCACGTTGCCTCGCCGACTTGTGAATGAATAAAGCGAATTTGAATAATGAAATGTTTTTTTTAACTCGGGCTTTTTCACGCTCATTTTCCCGAGGAAAATTACCGCCACTACCCCTCTCCCTCGCTAACGTCGCGGCGTCATCGTAGCCGCCGCAAAGCGCGGCGTACAAATAAAGTAAGTTTTCCTTTTTTTTGCTCTTGCAAAGAAATTAACGACTGCTCCATTTTCCGCGAGTCTACTTTCACTTTTTTTCCCTGCAACCCACTTGCTGCGGGTGTATTAAATTCTTGCAACTCAGTGGAGAAGGCGAAAAAAAGGAGCAAATTAACACGTAAATCGATTGTATCATTAGCTTGTTATGCTAGATTGTGGTGAACCAGCAGTGGTGATTGTTTCTCGTTAATGTTTGCTTAAACAGTAGAAATCTGTGAATCTAGTTGACTTAAACAGTTCGCCTAACCCTCTAACGGGTAAAGGTTTCTTAGGCAAAATGGTTCAAGTTTTTAGATTCCGAGAGCCAAATAAGTAGTTTTTAAGCGACGATGTGAAATGTATTCAGAATCATTTCTTGGTTTAATGCGCTCAACAGAAAAAAAATGCAAGAATTTCCAGGAGGCAGTTCCTTTCCTAAGTTTGGTGTTTGCAATATATCTGATTTGAAAAATTGTCTCACTGTTTTTTCACAAAAGAATTCGCCTTTTTTCAACGGGATTGAAACTTACGTGTCTAGCAAAAAAATAAAATTAAAAAATCTTAACCTAATATCTATCCTAGCTTAACCTAAAGAGACCTAATTATTGCAATAGTGGATGGCAAACGATTTTTGTCGGAAATTTGAAATAATTTTGTTTGACATAACTTCGAGCGTTTCAACACCAGTAAGTCTATGAAAATTATAAACCAAGGAGGACGTTTCAAAATCATTTTCCAAATTTTATTCTGAATTCTTTGAAGCCTCTTCGTCCTTGTAAAACAGCAACTTGACCAAATCTGAACGGTATATAACATTGCCGGTTTAAGAATTTGTTTGCAAATCAATAGTTTATTTTTCAGACATATTCTAGAATTTCTGTTTATGAGACGATATAAGCATCAATGTGATCATTAAAAGTGAGTTTTTTTGTCATAAATTAAACCCAACTATTTAACTTGGCCAGACCAACTCAAAGCAACTCCATTCATCTTGATACTGTGATTACTATTTTGGTTTGAGGCTCCTGGGGAATGAGGATAATAATTGAGCTTTAGAAGCATTGGGAGAAATTTTTCACTTTTGCAAGTAAATATTAACCGCACTTCGTTGGTCAGTTTTGTCCCCGCAGAAGGGAAATTGTACAGTTACATTTGGACATCGCGACCCTGTTCAAAGCCGTTTCGATCGGTCTTACTGACATATATCACATCCTAGAGGACCAAAATCTAGTCCTCTAGGTCCTCCGCAGATCTAGTGCAGATCGAGTATTGTATATTCGCCCCTTCTGGGAGGCTGCGGTCAAATCAGCAAAGACACTTCTATTGACAATGACAGGCAACGTCAACTTACGATACGCTGACCAGACATCCCGGATTATGCGGGACTATCCCGGATTAGGATGGCTTGTTCCGGATTACTAAATGTCCCGGAAAGTGTCCCGCATTGATTAGTTTTTTAATCGAAGCAGTTTCTAAGCATGAAACATGGGAAATTATATTACATCGCATGGAAAAACCTACTGTTGACACCGCTCGTCAGCCGGTGCACACCCTCCTCAGTTACGGTCCCGGCCAGCCGGCACCTTGAACTCCTCATCTTCAGCTTTTGCTTCATTATCACCCAGTATTTCAATACTGGACAAACCCGGGGATAATTTGCTGCACTCAGCTCTTTTGAGATGATTTAAAGTTCATAATAGATGCGCAATATGTGAAAAGGACCTATGTGCAAATGAGAGATTTTCTTTGTGTTTCCTCTCTTGCGTGTATCACGGCGACATAAAAGCATTTCAATGCAATTTTTTTCTTAACCAATAGCTAGCTAATAACACCAGCAACCGCTTCATGCAAAATTAATCCATTTAAGTGCATCTGCATCGCCATGATAAGCGGAAGAGAGGAGACGTGAAGAGAATCTATCATTTGCACGTAGGCCCTTTTCACATGTTGCTCATTATCAATGAGCATTGTCCATTGCAGCACATGCATGCTGAAACTGCGACAGGTTATCATGGGACTTAATGAAGGGCAAAATCCACCAGGTGAGGCACCTACCCCTGTGTATCTCCGAATTCGCAGTCCTGCCAGCTCCCGAGCCGACGCTAATGTATTTTGCAGGTGAATGCACACAATTACTTTCATTTCTTCTCCTGCATGATGAATATCTCGAAACCACGTTACCTTTAAACTGCGAAAAAAATACCGAGAAAAACTATGTACAAATAACACAACGCTACCAAAAGCTAGCATCCACGACCACTGGAAGCGCCGCTATCACCAAAATGAAGTACCATTAAATTCTAAATGGCCTCATTTTCTAAGTTCTAAATGACCCCATCTTTACTATCGAACCTATTTAGCAACTAAGTCATTCAATATGTTCCGCATTCATTCAAAAAAAACTAGTCACTTTAACTTACGAGGACATTCTCGAACTGAAACTCTATCATAGGTATATACGGTATGCTGTGAAGGTGCTTTGAACCAAAAAATTTCTTTATAAAGTCCGTACAATGAAATAAGGCACGGGAGGGTATTTTCAGCCCATTAAGCGATTGCATCTATTTTTTCGGCCTATGGCCTAGTTCTAGTGGAAGAACAGATGGTTTTGACATTCTTTGAATAAAAGATAGTAGATTACTTACAGTCTTGAGAAAATAATTATATCATATTAAAATTGTATGTCAGCAAAGTATTTTTATTGGCGAAAGAAGAGGCAAACAGGCTGAATTTAGAAACCTGCTGAAAATACGCTCCCGCACCAAGTAGGGTGGTTTGTGTTAGCTTAACAAAAGCGCTTTAATTAACAAAAAAACACGAAATAGCCTTGCTTGCAAACTGTATAACAAAATCCACACTAAATCCAAATTTCCAGGTATCTAGTATGATTTTCTCCCAGTTGTCTTCGAGGTATGATGCTGGCCTAATAAGCCAGTCGTCGTATGTTCGAATCTCGACTGGGAGAGGCTGTTCGAGTCAATTGGATCGTAGCAACTGGCTCTGGAATAATCCTGCACTCTAACAGCTGGCTGCAAAGTCTGTCGTATAAAAACAGAAGGTAAAGTTCCAATAACGGAATGTAGCACCTTGGCTTTGCTTTGCTTTAGTATGATTTTCTTCTTTTTATATTCTTCAGGAAGATCGTTAATTGAGAAATCAGAGTCAGCGCTATTGCAATAACATATTTGATGGGTTCTTCAGTAACTATAAATCGTCTAAAAACATCTTACATAAGTTTCAACATAAGTTATCCAACGATATTAGCAGTATCCACGGAAAAACGATAAAAGAGTCACTTGATACAGAAAATGCAATTAATCTCTTGGAACTTTTTAATTTCCTGGATTTTTCAAAAACGTGTCTCACTTCTACTCGACATAGTCGTATATACTATCTATCTAGCTGCTACATTATGTGTTTTTTATGAGTGTACCCTATTAGGCATACGGACGACAGGCATACGAGCGTTAGGCATAATGGACATTAGACATAATGGACGATAGGCATAATCGATTACATGCATAATGGACGATAGGTACAATATGCAGAAGTTAGGCAATCTGCCATTAGCTTTCAAAAGGTCCAATCGAATCAGTTTAAAGGCAGTTTAAGCATTGCATATGGGGTGAATCGGAATACCTAAGAATGGCCGAACCACAAATGGTCGAATCACGAATGGCCGAAACTTAACTGGACAACAAAACAAATGGTATAGTAAATCGAAGGGAATCCCAAATGACCAGGGCTGTCCTGCAGTCAGTGCACCTATTTTGCTTTTTAGCTGTGATGTGTTACAGCCAAACAAAATTCGAAAATGTTACGTGTGGGGCATTTATAGAGCCGATTATTGTCCATAAGATTGCTTAACTTAATAGTACTCTATCTTAAGTACTTACGGTGCACTCGCACTTCACACTGGGTGGTGCGCAGAGAGCGCTCCGGGTTTTGTTTGGCTGAGGTATTACAGCTAAAAAGCAAAATAGGTGCACTGGGGTGACATTGCGCAGCTCGTTCCGAGTGATTTTCGTTCGAGACGCCCATTTGTTTAACGTGGTCGAAACGAACCAAAATCACTCGAAACGAGATGCGCAATGTCACCCCTGAGTGCAAGACAGCCCTGCTTGTGACCATGAAACTCGTGCATACGATATTTAAGGAGTCCAGCGCCTCTATGGTTCAAAGGTACAAGTACCAGCGAACCACATGCCCTGGAGGGTGTTGTGGGTTCGAATCCGGTTATAATACAAAACAAAAGGTAGGAGTCAAAATGACTACTTGTCAAGCATAGCTACCAATACCCCCCCTTCCTTTCCGCTCTTCCCCCTCCTTCACCAAAAATTTTCATTTTCTTTCCCCTACCGTCCCTTCATCAATTTTAGAACCATCGTTTCAAAAAAAAAAATATTAATATATGTATGACCTCATTCCAAGGTCAAGACTAAAATCTTGAGATTAGTCTATGTTTTGTTTGTTTAACCCCTCTAAGGTCTACATCATTTTTAGCACTGCAAAATTTACTAAAATGGCCATAACTTTTTTATTTTTCAATATTTTTTCACCAAATTTGGGAATTTTGCCGAAAATATTTTATATTTTCATAATATCTATAGTTAATGGCCATATGTCATATGGTCCCGGAGTTATTCCGGAGTTCTTTGGGGGACCGAGATATGGCTTTTTTAGATAAAGTTGCCAAATATCTAAAATTTGTTTGAAATCTGTTGATTTTTGTAAACATACCATCGACTGTGGACATATCAGTTACTTTGCCGCAGTTAGGTGCCATGGTGCGCGCCATCCGGATCCGGGGGGACACTATAAATCCGGGACCGGTTCCCGTAACGGGACATTTCAGCATCAGTAAAGCACGTCGTGTCGCATATCAAAAAACATCAGCATTCAACAAAATAGCGATTGGTGATCATCTCATGTCTCTCAGAGGCCATATGACTGGTTCCGGGTCCGGGGAGCGTTTCTTTTCTGATTCAAGCAGGGAACGGATTTCGGAGGAAGTTGTCCGGGACCTGGAATCGGCCATGTGACCTCTGAGAGACATGAGATGATCGCCAACCGCTATTTTGTTGAATTCTGATGTTTTTTGATATGCGACACGACGTGCTTTACTGATGCTGAAATGTCCCGTTACGGGAACCGGTCCCGGATTTATAGTGTCCCCCCGGATCCGGATGGCGCGCACCATGGCACCTAACTGCGGCAAAGTAACTGATATGTCCACAGTCGATGGTATGTTTACAAAAATCAACAGATTTCAAACAAATTTTAGATATTTGGCAACTTTATCTAAAAAAGCCATATCTCGGTCCCCCAAGGAACTCCGGAATAACTCCGGGACCATATGACATATGGCCATTATCTATAGATATTATGAAAATAGAAAATATTTTCGGCAAAATTCCCAAATTTGATGAAAAAATATTGAAAGATAAAAAAGTTACGGCCATTTTAGTGAATTTTGCGATGCTAAAAATGATGTAGACCTTAGAGGGGTTAATAGTAGTAGTTTGTTTTTTGTTTGATTAAAGTTATTTATTAACTACTTGCCAATTCATGGTTTTTTATTGAGTAGTTATTTAGGCACTCCGAAAAATTTCGGCCTTTCGTGATTCGGCCATTCGTGATTCGGCCATTCGTGATTCGGCCATTTGTGATTCGGCTTTTCGTGATTCGGCCTTCTGTGACTGTTATTGAAATTCGGCCATTTGGATTTCGGCCATTCGTGATTCGGCCATTTGTGTTTCGGCCATTCGGTACCAGCCCCAATTTTCTACTATATTTTTGGCAAAATTATTGTTAAAACCATTTATTGCACCACTTATCGCATTGTGTTTTTGAACTACAATAGTGCATATTCTTTACAAGGGCACAGGAGGGTATTTTCGGCCCATTAAGCGATTGCATCTATTTTTTCGGCCTATGGCCTAGCTCTAGAGGAAGAACAAGTGGTTTTGACGTTCTTTGAATAAACAACAGTAGATTATATACAGTCTTGAGAAAATAGTTATAACATATTAAAATTGTATGTCTTCAAAGTATTTTTATTGACGAAAGAAAAGGCAAATAGGCTGAATTTAGAAACCTGTTGGGAGGGTACCCGTACCCTATTTTAATTTTTTTTTGCCGAATTTACCAATTTTTCAGTATTTTTGTCCAGCCATTTTCGAACTATATATAATATTTGAGTAGTAATTCTTTAAGACAGATTCAATAAAAAAAATCTGGCCGGAAAAATACTTTCTATATGTCAATAAAAATATAAAGATTTATGTAGTTACCATTGCCAAATTCTTGATTGTTTAGTTCTACGCGTCAATTGCACAAAAACCAAAACCCCTGTAACAAACGGTGTATGTATATATGTAGAAGTTTCGTTTTAAGAGAAATGTTCCAATTTCTTTTCCAGTTGCAGGAAATTCAATTCATTTGGCGCAAATCACGCAATAAGTAGTCTTCAATATACGCATTCATATCTAGGTGAAACAGCTTCCAGCTGTCTACGAGTCTTCCTGTCAGGCTGCAACATTTCAATCCCTTCGCAACGCTCATGTTTCTTCTACTATTCTAATGCAAATCAACTCTAACCGATTGTACCATTAATAGTCGCATTTCTCTCCCTTCTCTATCAATCGATACATTTGCATAATTTTATAGCCAAAATTATATCAGCTTGCATTTTCCGTTCCGCCCGGAACGGAGAAAACTATTCATCTCGAAAAAGGGTATTTCGGCATCGGTACCGGGGATCCAATTATCGCGGTAACAACGAATTTTGCGAACTTTTTTACTACTTCGTGGCAGCTGTTTTTCTCGGCATGCCAAAAGTGTTCCCGGCCTTACAATTTCGCATGCATTCACACCCCGCACGCACACACACACAAAAACTAGGTTTATTAATCTTGGCTGAATTGCAGCGTAATGCTGATAGTGAAATCTACGGTGCTAACCGCTCCGCGTTTCCGAATTCATTTGCATATGCCACATATAAGTTCGCTTTCCAACAGGGTTTCAATCAAACTGCACTCATTGCACTGTCAATCATTGGTTCGATGGAATAAAAAAATAACGTGTCACGTAGGTATAGTTTTTAATTTTCCCTTTTCCGCGCGCCGCGTTGACTCAGTGGGATGCGCACCGGCAGCGAGAGAAAGAACCTCTTCTCCTGTTATTTGTTCTATATTTTAATGTTAGGACCCCCGGTTGATAGGTAGGTAGTTGGAAGAAAAAAATTCGAACAAAGCCAGGTGGCATAATTTTTTATCATTTATTTCCCACTGCCGTGCGACGGGACATTACTGCGAGTTAATGCCGGCTCACATCATGGCAAGGTGAGAACGGAACAACGGTTCACACAGGTAGCAACCGAATCCGGGCTGACGGAAGGGTTTAGTACGAGTTTGCTGCGCAGTGGATAAGAAACGTTCCTGATCAGTGATTTTTTGAGACAAATTGGAAAAATTTCTTAGGTTTAAGTGTTTTGGTTTTTTTTATTGTAATAAACAAGGTGCAAATTATGTTTTACTTAACTAACATGAGTTGTTTTAAAACCGAATGATGACATCATGGGAAAAAGATGTTCAATCGAAAGTTATCGTAAATGTATCATGAGCTTATTTAATTATTTAATGTAATTCAAAGTGACAGTGAACAAACAGACGTGCTGTGAAATAAGTGAAAATATATGTTCAAATTGTACTCACATGAGAAATCAAAAATATTGATTTGAATGATAGGTTACATTACATATGCGCGTAGATATTCGTGTTCCTTTCGCTGAACGTAATTCATCGTGCCAAAATTATATATCAGAGCAGTAGAAAAGCAGAGCCATATAGGTTCAAAATATTTGATTAAGACAGATTGAGATTTTTAGTATATTTGGTCGGAATAATAATACAATATTACGATCCAACTTATATGTGGAAAAATATAATTGAACTCGTTTTATCATAAAGTCCAGACCGGTTTTTTTAATTTAACATTATTCATCTCTCACGTAATTGCATTTAAAATACTAAACAGATTTTACATCTACCACTTTATATATCAACGGAATATGTATATGGATATTATAAAAAGTATAGCAAGTACGATAACTAAAACTTTGAAAATAACCGATTTTTTATACATTAATAAGCATATAAAAATTTAAAATAGTTTTCATGATGTTTGTTTTAAGAATATCAATTTTTTTTATCAAATGATCTTTCTAGCTCATCTCTTTTCCACTGTTTAATAGTCGTAATTAATACCTAATTGTAATAGGTGATCTGTGGAATATAGTGATTTTTTATTTTTATTTTTATTTTATTTAACACCGCCTTCGATAAAAAAAAATCGTACAGACTGAATATGCTTATAAACTATGTTTTACTGTGTAATTTCGCTGATTCGTTTTTTAAAAGTGATTTTGGCATGTCGAAGTCAAAAATTCCACCAACAGCGTTGAAGGCTTCGAAACAGCGTCGAGCTCTGAAGTTCGAAAACAGACACTGAGGAAGCCTGCTAGTCGTAGGTGAAATACGTATCGAAATACGTGAATAAAATATACATAGTAGAATTAAATTGGATAAGCTTTCTTTTTATTTAACTTTAGGTTTCGTATTCTACTAAGAACTAAGACGCTCCAAAAACTTCAGTCAATAGTGAGTTGAAAATCGTGTGGATGGCAGGATTTGAATAATTTCCTTACAAAATTAAAACTTGTTGAATTCGATGAAAAAGCTGTTTGAATGTTGTCTATCATAAAATATTGTAAATACACTAAAATCGCTTTTTACGCGAATTTCAGAATTTACGCGGTTTTCTTTACGCGAATTTCTCAATTATTAGCGATGTGCTCAATTAGTTTATTGTTTGACGTAGTGTTGAAATCCACGAATCCAGTAAGTTTTCTTCTTCGCGTATGATAGCGATCAATCAAAGTGAGCTGAGATCTATTTAAATGCTTTTTATCATTAAAGAAGTCCTATCAGCGCAATTTCCTACGTTTTTTCGTGTGACGAAGAAGAAAATATCGACTAATCGTTTTAATTTCCGTCATTCATAAATTAAAATAGCTCACGTAATGCATTGTCGTTATTCTACAGCCAGGAAAACTTGCCTGACCTGCAGAAATTTTGCAGAATAACATTTGTCATGTTGTCCTACACAAATACATGCGCGTTGGCTTCGTAAACACTGTCGTGATTTTTAGTTCGGACAATGAAAAATTTTGATGGACGGATTTTAAAACGGTACGACAAATTTAAGAAATAAAGTCAGTTACGTAATTTCAATAATATGCTTTAATAATCGCTTTTCAGTGATTTCAAAGTTCATGGATCGGAAGGTAAGTGTGTTTTAGTCAAATCAGCACAAGAACTTTTGGACAGGACTCGATTATCCGGGGATTCGATTAACCGGGGATTCGAGTATCCGGGGATTCGATTATCCGGGTTTTTAGACTCGATTATCCGGGTGAAACAAAAACTATTTCTTTTGCGATAATTTATTTTAAACCTTAATGTTATAGTTTTTATGCTACATGACGATTCTTACTAGACAAGTACTGATTCACCTCCCTAAAGCTACAAACTTCCTTTCTTATATTCCTGTTATCGGCGAACAGAACAAAAATAAATCCTGTGATAATGAAATCAATTTTTTTACTTAAAAATCATCATCATCATCATGATCATCATCATCATTAATATCGTAATCATTAATAATAAAAAAATACAAAAAAGGTGTCTTTTAACTTTAGGGGAGATTGATCAATAATAAAAAAAATCATTTATAACACCTAAATATTGAAAATCATAACACAGAAAAATAATTTTGTACCAAAATGAAATCATCAGTGGAAAAAATCGTAAGAAAGGAATTTTATGACTTTTGGGAAGATAGATCAATAATAAATAAAATATTCATGATACCTAAAAGTCTTGACATACCAAAAAAATTTTGTTCCAAAAATAATGATTCGATTATTCGGGTGATTCGGTTATCCGGGATGAAAATAAAAATGAACACCCGGAAAATCGAGTCCGGGCTGTATTCATTAAATCCATCCAACAAATGATGAAAATTAGAATGGCTTTACTTACTACGACGGGAATTAGAAATAAACGCTACATGGGTACATTTCGAGAAGGGATCGGGTATGTTGTGTATTAAACAAGCGTGACAAACTTTTTCACAATCCATTCAAAGGCTTTTTGAATAGGATGATCACCGAATGAGAATTATGGTTTCAAAATAAAATACGTTTGAAGGTGTAAACATTGAAAAATTCACAACAGTGTTATCTTTTCAACTTGCATTGAATTATCATGACTTGAAAACTTGATATAGAGATACTTCGATATGAAATAACACGATATAAGACAAATTCCTCAGACAAAGGTATCAACGACACCAGAGCTAAACTACATTCCAAAAGCGACGACATAAAGATTTTCATTATTTCAAAATAATCCTAATTGCATTGTATTGTATTGTATTGTATTGTATTGTATTGTATTGTATTGTATTGTATTGTATTGTATTGTATTGTATTGTATTGTATTGTATTGTATTGTATTGTATTGTATTGTATTGTATTGTATTGTATTGTATTGTATTGTATTGTATTGTATTGTATTGTATTGTATTGTATTGTATTGTATTGTATTGTATTGTATTGTATTGTATTGTATTGTATTGTATTGTATTGTATTGTATTGTATTGTATTGTATTGTATTGTATTGTATTGTATTGTATTGTATTGTATTGTATTGTATTGTATTGTATTGTATTGTATTGTATTGTATTGTATTGTATTGTATTGTATTGTATTGTATTGTATTGTATTGTATTGTATTGTATTGTATTGTATTGTATTGTATTGTATTGTATTGTATTGTATTGTATTGTATTGTATTGTATTGTATTGTATTGTATTGTATTGTATTGTATTGTATTGTATTGTATTGTATTGTATTGTATTGTATTGTATTGTATTGTATTGTATTGTATTGTATTGTATTGTATTGTATTGTATTGTATTGTATTGTATTGTATTGTATTGTATTGTATTGTATTGTATTGTATTGTATTGTATTGTATTGTATTGTATTGTATTGTATTGTATTGTATTGTATTGTATTGTATTGTATTGTATTGTATTGTATTGTATTGTATTGTATTGTATTGTATTGTATTGTATTGTATTGTATTGTATTGTATTGTATTGTATTGTATTGTATTGTATTGTATTGTATTGTATTGTATTGTATTGTATTGTATTGTATTGTATTGTATTGTATTGTATTGTATTGTATTGTATTGTATTGTATTGTATTGTATTGTATTGTATTGTATTGTATTGTATTGTATTGTATTGTATTGTATTGTATTGTATTGTATTGTATTGTATTGTATTGTATTGTATTGTATTGTATTGTATTGTATTGTATTGTATTGTATTGTATTGTATTGTATTGTATTGTATTGTATTGTATTGTATTGTATTGTATTGTATTGTATTGTATTGTATTGTATTGTATTGTATTGTATTGTATTGTATTGTATTGTATTGTATTGTATTGTATTGTATTGTATTGTATTGTATTGTATTGTATTGTATTGTATTGTATTGTATTGTATTGTATTGTATTGTATTGTATTGTATTGTATTGTATTGTATTGTATTGTATTGTATTTAGAAAACATAAGCACACAACACAAGGCAAAATTGGCAACTGCTGGTTCAAATCCTTTTATGGAAAAATCATGACTCGCTGTAAGACAATTTTGATATAAGACAACTCATTGAAATGGTAAATTACCTAATATCGAGAGAATCCTGTGCAACATTTAAGAAATGTTCAACTTTAAAGAATGAGAAGAAAAAAGAATCGATATCTTTCAATCGTCAGACGATAACCTACCTTCAAGCTGTAATAAAATGAAGACACAATTGAAAAAAATATATAACAACATTGTCAAAGATTTCAATAAAATAAAATAAACTTGTGTTTAAAAATAAAACAATGACAAAACAGAAACAAAACACAATAAAGAGAAACAATTGCGATAAAACTTAGTAACATCAATAGATCTATGGCAAAATTTAAACAACATTACTGGTTATGATGCGAAGCAATATTTAAAAGAATGATACACTGTGTTCAAATTAAAACCATTAATGAAATTATTTTCCAACTGAATCGATAAAAAACAAAACGAAACAATTATATAAGAATAACCACATTGTAGTGCTGCAACTGCGATATGAATTAAAATTAACTAAGAAGTTGAAGAATGATTTGAAAAATTTACGATATATCAGTTGAAATTAATCATTACCTAATGGTTGAAAGCCTCATCAAATCTATACCTATAAAGAAGGATTTCTGTCTGTCTGTCTGTCTGTCTGTCTGTCTGTCTGTCTGTCTGTCTGTCTGTCTGTCTGTCTGTCTGTCTGTCTGTCTGTCTGTCCTGTGTTCCTTATAGAATCAAAAACTACTGAACCAATCGGCGTGAAAATTTGCATCTAGAGGTTTTTGGGGCCAGGAAAGGTTTTAGTGATGGTTAGAGACCCCTCCCCCCACTAAGAGGGGGGGCTCCCATACAAATGAAACACAAATTTCTGCATAACTCGAGAACTAATCAAGCAAATAGAACCAAATTTGGCGTGTGGGTGTTTTCGGTGATAAGAATTTATTCTAGGGTAATTTGAGACCCCTCCCCTCTTTATAAGGGGAATTATAACTCCTCTCCCCTTTAAGAGGGGGGGTTTCCACACAAATTTCCTCATAACTCGAGAACTAATCTAGCAAATGGAACCTAATTTGGCATGTGAAGGTTTTCGAGGGCAAGAAAATTTTCTATGTTGAATTAGGACCCCTCCTCACTTTAAGAGGGGGGGCTCCTGTACAAATGAAATACCAATTTCCTCATAACTCGAGAACTAATCAAGCAAATGGAACCAAATTTGGCATGTGGGTGTTTTCGGTGACAAGAATTTATTCTATGGTAAATTGAGACCCCTCTCTCTTTATAAGGGGAATTGTAACTCCTCTCCCCTTTAAGAGGGGGGGCTTCCATACAAATTTCCTCATAACTCGAGAACTAATCAAGCAAATGGAACCAACTTTGGCATGTGAAGGTTTTCGAGGGCAAGAAAATTTTCTACGGTGAATTAGGACCCCTCCCCACTCTAAGAGGGGGAGCTCCTGTACAAATGAAATACAAATTTCCTCCTAACTCGAGAACTAATCAAGCAAATAGAACAACATTTGGCATGTGGGTGTTTTTTTTGGTGACAAGAATTTATTCTATGGTGAATTGAGACCCCTCCCCTCTTTATAAGAGGAATTATAACTCCTCTCCCTTTTAAGAGGGGGGACTTCCATACAAATTTCCTCATAACTCGAGAACTAATCAAGCAAATGCAACCAAATTTGGCATGTGAAGGTTTACGAGAGCAAGAAAATTTTCTATGGTGAATTAGGACCCCTCCCCACTTTAAGAGGAGGGGCTCCTGTACAAATGAAATACAAATTTCCTCATAACTCGAGAACTAATCAAGCGAATTGAACCAAATTTGGCATGTGTGTGTTTTTGGAGACAATTTTTTTTTCAATGATGAATTGGGACCCCTCCCAACTTTAGGAGGGGGGGGGGGGTCCTATACAAACGAAATACAAATTTCCTCATAACTCGAGAACTAATCCAGCAAATGGAACCAAATTTGGCGTGTAGGTGTTTTTGGAGGCAAGAATTTTTTCTGTGATGAATTAGGACCTCTTCCTACATTAGGAGGGGGGGCTCCAATACAAATGAAATACAAATTTCCCCATAACTCGAGAACTAATCAAGCAAATAGAACCAAATTCGGCATGTGGAGGTTTTTGGAGGCAAAAATATTTTCTACGGTGAATTAGGATCCTTCCACACTTCAAGAGGGGGGGCTTCTACACAAATGAAATACAAATTTCCTCATAATTCGAGAACTAATCAAGCAAATGGAACCATATTTGGCATGTAGGTGGTTTTGGAGGCAACCATTTTTCCCATGATGAATTAGGACTTCTTACCTTTTTAGGAGGGGGGGGGCTCCCATTCAAACGAAATACAAATTTGCTCATAACTTTAGAACTAATCAAGCAAATGGAACCAAATTTGGCATGTGAGAGTTTTAGATGGCAGAATTTTTTTTTCTGTGGTGTATTACGACCCCTTTCCCTTTTAAGAGGGTGGGCTCCCATACAAATGAAATACAAATTTCCTTATAATTTGAGTACTAATCAAGCAAATGGAACCAAATTTAGCATGTAGGAGATTTTTGAGTCTTGAATTTATTTTATGATAGTTAGAGACCTCTCACCCCTGTGGTAGGGGGATATGGACTCTCATACAAATAAAACAGAAATTTTTGCGAAACTCAAAAACTAATCCAACTCGAGAAATTCGAGACTCTTCCATAAAACATTAATCAATAACAAGACCACAAAAACTATCTATAATAACACTAGATCATTCAGGACGAGCCGGTCGCGAGTGTTGCCGGTGACCCGCCGTCGGAAGCGCCGCCCACTGGGGGGCTTGCAAAACTCGAGAAGTGACAAAGATCATCCGAGATTCATGATTTATGTACAACACAGGTTAATTTGTGGCAATACGAAGTTTGTCGGGTCAGCTAGTAGTAAATAAATAAACAAATAATCATGACTAGAAACCTAGCGACGGTAAAGGCAATCTGCGCCAGACTAAAAACGAGGGCTAGGAGGATAGGGCTACAAATCAATGCGTCGAAAACTAAATACCCAGACCCAGCGGTAACTGCACCACACCAAATCTCTGTTATACATTTAGCTGCTGATATTGCTCAGGTTTCGCAACAGAGTACGCAGCATATGCCCATACGACGAATTAAGAGGATAAATTACGACACTGATTTGTATTGCGATATATGCGGTAGGACGTTCGGCCGCAAAGGAAACTATATCCAGCACATGAATGCTCAGCATTGGCCTGATCGGTCGTTAAAGTGCAACACTTGTGGGAGATGCTTCCCGGGTCAGCTAAGACTAGCTGCTCATGAAAAGAATCACAATTCAGAGTTTAAGCGATTCTCCTGCTCGCAGTGTGCTAGCGATGGCATCGAGCAGCGTTTTGCTAACCGCAGAGATCTTGAACGACACGAGATCATGAGACTTGGAACGCCGCCACATGCTTGTGACCAGTGCGGAAAACGTTTCGTCCGCGAAGATCACATGAAGGCACACAAGGTAGCGCAGGGTACGATTGTGCTGAAACGTGGCCGGCACCCTGGGAAAGTTTGCAAATAATATTGATTAGTTGTAAGAATATTAAACTTGTTATATATATATATGCCACTTACAGAGCTGCAGCTATTATTATATTAGATAGTCCAATATCCAATTTTGTTTTCCCAACTCTATCATTCCATATATGTACCATACGCTTCCTCACCGACGGTAATTATTTTTGTATGACTGCTCTTTTGATTCTACTCCCGAGCAGATACTGCAGATGGGTACTTTTTCATTTCGACATTTCTGCAAATGAGAGATTCTCTTCGTGTCTCCTCTCTTCCGCTTTTTACGGCGATACTAATGCATTGAAAAAAAAATTTTCAAAACATTGGGCTGGCTAGTGACTCCGGCAACCGATTCATGCAAACCTGATTGTCAAAATGCATTAGTATCGCCGTAAACAGCGGAAAAGAGGAGACACGAAGAGAATCTCTCATTTGCAGATACGTCGAAATGAAAAAGTACCCGGGAATTATCGTACTCAGGTTAGAGTGCCCAGGTCCTTAGTGGTTCCAAAAAAGAGTTTTACGTTTGACTGCGTACAGTCAAAGACAAGCACAAACAAAACAAGAGTAAAATCATTAGATTCTGCTTCGGTGTCCTGATTGGTTGCTTACTGGCCCGAAAAGATTGAAATCTGATGGATCTGAAGATTGAATTTCTTGGTGTCATCATAATCCAGCCCTAATCGTTCTCAAACACCTTCAAATGCAGCTTCCGATCTATAGTTTCGCTACGACGCTTGCTATGACCCTACCGATCAATAGTATGTCGATCACGGAAGTTTTTAAGAACACTGCACACGGTCGATTTTGACAATTTCAACAACTTCGTAATTTTGGAACCTTACCATGTTGAATTTTCGAAGTGGATTTCGCGGTTGTCATCAAGTGTAATTTCTTTGAAATAAAATTAACACTAGTAACGGTACAGTAAAATAAACAGTGCGTCCGAATATTAAATGACTTGAGCTAGCTGAGAGGCTCCCCCAATAGAATCTAGCGAATTGAAACAATATTAGAAGATTGGTACGTTTCAATATGAAACGTATACCAAATAGTGCATTTTACTTTTCCATTTCTATTATTCGATATGATAGAACCATACTAAGCATACACAGTGCTGCGGTATGACGTATTTAAACCTTATTTTCTCGCCCGAGCGAGTTATTATGCGGTGAAATTGGCTTATCCTGTTAGCAGTGTTTTGCATAACATAGTACGCTCATTAGTGAACTCGGGCTCTGGCAGTATGTATACGTGCAGATATGTTACCCCGGTAACCCATTGTCATGCGCTTCCTAACATCCACCCACCCATCCGTCCGCCCGCGGTACAGGTAGGTGCGCTTCCATTCTAGTGTGCATCGTATTCGTGCGGTGTATGATTATTTGTCTTTCATAAGTTTTCATCTTTGACTGGCTGTTTCTCGACAGCAGCGACAGGTTTGCGGGCAAACTTGCTAGAAGGATGTACCGCAGCGGCAGCGGCAGTGGCAGCGGGCGCGGGCGGTAACGGGGCTAAAGCTTTGCTAACAGTGATGCTGCGCCATCGTTACCATGTTGATTTATGTTGTAAGCTTCAGTGTTGAAAATTCACATCATTCCTGTGGGGCGCGTACCTTTCCACCTGCAATCGCCGGCATTCAAAAACTAGACTTAGAGCAAGGTTTTCTGGCGTACGTAAGAATGTATTCTTCACGGATGTAATGCACAGTGGGCAAAAAGCATGCTGATAGTTTTGATGCCCTTCCTGGAAAAATGTAATAATTAGTAGATATTTATTGAATACATCTATTAAAATTGATTTTGAATTTAATGCGATAAATAACAGTTGATTCAGCTAGTCATATGAAGCAAACAAGTTTACAATTAATAACCTTCTTCAGCAAAAACTTTAAATTGTGTATTTAGTGAAAAAAATTCACTCAGTAGTATAGACTATATAGGTCTAGTATTTAATTGATTAATTGAATACGTTGCATCATTCCTACGACTTGTTCAAAATTAGAATTGAAAAAATCGCGACAAACCACGTTCCATTCCATTCCGATCACTGATCACTTAATGACCTATTCGATTTTTAAGTCATTTGTGCGTAATTACTGCAACATAAATCTTGGAGAAAACACAAGTATTAAAAAAATAGGATTTTTCAATCATTTTAAACAGCAAGTTTTTGGAGAGACTTCCCCACTTATTAGTTGAGCATTATTTCCACATTAGTGTCCAGGTGAGCTGGTGGCAGGAGCCCCTTGGTTTCCGCACTAGGATCTCTCATAATTTCAGCTTATTCCATGACGTGATGTTAATACCCCAGTTTCCGATAATTATCTCTGGGAATAGCAGAAGACCCCTCACAAACGTGGGCAACGCACGCACGCTAACTTTACCCACTGTGTCGCATGCGAGGAAACCGTCACGGATAAGAAGGCAGCCAGTTCAGTCTTCGTTCGCAGAAACAAGACACTATATGCAGGCAAGTTGTGGGCAAATAGCGAAACCGTATAATACGTCTATGCATGCGAATATGTGCTTTCGCCTGGTTGAGTGATGAGCGAATTGGGACTTTCTTTTCGGCACAGTTGAAGCACATCATGGGTAAAGAATGCCCGCACCTCAAAACTGCATTTAATGAATATTCTCCGTTGCGTATCCTCGCGGTACCGGGAAGCTCGCATGTATGCGTCGTTTTTCACCGTACGCTGCCAGTAAGGACTCACAGAAGAAGAAGAAGCAGAAAGTTGGCAAAAGCATTACCGGCAGGGTCGGGCGTAGACGCCTTACCCAATTTCATACGAAGCTGCTATGGTTTCCTGCATGTTCTTTTAATTAAATTAAAATTATATCCATATATCTATTCCTATGCCAGCCTTTTACTGATAATGCTGGGGCGAACTGGCTTGTGATATCTGGTAAAGGCTAGGACACACGTTTGGAGTTCTGGGACTTCTGGCGGAAAACTTTTATCTCTCCCCTGACAACAGGCAACTTACGACGGGGAAACGACAGCGGGAAAAGCCGCCATATCCTGTCGAGCATTTTCTATTCCGAGCGGAGGCTGTTCTTGGCGTAACGATTTTCACATATTCATCTGCAGTGACGTAGAAGATACGGTTCACAGGGAAAAAAATTCAAATTAGTTGAAAGTTGGAAATAGGAAGCCCATGCGGTAAGCACAATTTGAATTAGTTTTGTTTTCAACCGAAAGAATTTTATTTTTGTTGGTTCACCCGGTACTTGTTACCCTCAGGAACGATCAATGTACTAGTTGGTGACATAAATTTCATCACATTTAATATTTTTATGCAACTAGTCATGCCGCATGACTATACAAGCAGCAAGAAAAAATGTCGTCATTTTTAGATTTGTAGTTCTTTGTGAGTAATTCTCGTATAAACGGGGGCACTAGTGACACGAGGTCTTCTAATATTAGAACTTTTGTATTTTGATTGGTTGAAAATGGTTAAAAAATTAAAATTACACTTTCAATACCTCGAAACAGTGGACCACTCGTTCGCAAGGCGCCCAACAATTTAAAAAGATGTGTACTTCGTTTGTGTATAGCGTTTGATATTTTATAAATATACAATGAAACAACCAACATATGGCACAATTTTGAAAAGAACAAGAACTAGGCTTTCAAATTGAGTAAAATTTCTTTTTGGCGGCCATCTTGGATTTGGCCGCCATGTTGGATTTTATAAAAAAATCGCCATTTTCTCGATGATCCACGCTATGTTCGAAGGCACTAATTATTTCACTTTTATGCACCTCAGATTACTCTTCCCAGGCTGTTAGTATTGATCAAAACAATGAATTTAAAATATTCTATCTCGGGTTTTTTGAAAAATTCCATTTTTAAGTTTATGACCCTTATCATTCACTCTCAAGTGATATTACCCGTTGTAATCGAGCACCTCCGATTTCAACCAAATTTGGTATAATTGTTCATTCCAACCCAATATTCAAGTTTCCAGTTTTGTACAGATTAATCAATCCCCCTTGTAGTGACATGTAATGGAAAATGAGTTTTTTCTAAAATCTGAGAAAAATAGAGAAGTGGCACTGCATCAATCCCCCTCAATCCGTACAAAATTTTGAGAAATTGAATGTGGGGTCAGAATGAGCAATTATACCAAATTTGGTTGAAATCGGAGGTGGTCGATTACAACGGGTAAGATCACTTGAGAGAAAATGACCCCTATATAAACTTAAAAATTGAATTTTTCAAAAAACCCAAGATAGAATATTTTAAGATCGCAACGTAGTTTTATTGAAAAACTTTCCTTGTCTGTATATAGGGGTCAATGTTGAAAATGTGCCTAATATAGTGTTTTAGTGACCACAGATGGTGAGCGAAGACCAGCAGTAGCTCGAAACGTCCGAACTAACTGGTATTTAAAAATCTTCTTACTTATTTCGCCGAAAAACGTCGATTAAATCGAAAAAACAATGCGATGGCGGTGATTATCTGAAATCAACATATAAGGGTCCATTTGACTCCAGAATTCAAACTGCTATATCTCATCGAAAACATGACGGATTTCCGAATTTTTAGATGTTTTAGAAAGGTACTTCATTAGACAAAATGATAAAATTATGAATGGCGACATGGCGGGGGGATCGAGAAATTTTAGTAAAGAAAAGTCGGAAAATCGGCTTTTTTTAGATCTCTGACGTTTATATCACGAAATCCTTACCACTTTGAGCGATGGTTCCTTCTACAAAAATATACGCGTGCACGAGATCTTCAAAGCTACATCCCTACTAGCACAGATGTTACAAAACAGTTGTAACAACCGAAATACGACTAATTCCAGTCGTAAATAAGTTGCGGTAACTAAAAATGTCAAAAGTGTACTACTTGGGATGCGGCATTTTAGAGGATTTGCTCGCTAGGTGGCGTTAATACAAGAATAATCAACTTTCTACCTTTGCTATACTATAACAAAGGTTTAGAAATTGGTCGAAAAACACGAAATCCAAGGCCCGGAGGGTCGAGTGTTATATTCCAATCGATAGGGTTTGACAAACAGAGCAGTGTGTGTGTGTGCGTGCGTGTGTGTGCGTGTGTGTGTGTGTGTGTGTGTGTGTGTGTGTGTGTGTGTGTGTGTGTGTGTGTGTGTGTGTGTGCGTGTGTGTGTGTGTGCGTGTGTGTGTGCGTGTGCGTGTGTGTGTGCGCGTGTGTGTGTGTGTGTGTGTGTGTGTGTGTGTGTGTGTGTGTGTGTGTGTGTGTGTGTGTGTGTGTGTGTGTGTGTGTGCGTGTGTGTGTGTGCGTGTGTGTGTGTGCGTGTGTGTGTGTGCGTGTGTGTGTGTGTGTGTGTGTGTGTGTGTGTGTGTGTGTGTGTGTGTGTGCGTGTGTGTGTGTGCGTGTGTGCGTGTGCGTGTGTGTGTGTGCGTGTGTGTGTGTGCGTGTGTGTGTGTGTGTGTGTGTGTGTGTGTGTGTGTGTGTGTGTGTGTGTGTGTGTGTGTGTGTGTGTGTGTGTGTGGCGTATGTGTGTCTGTGTGGCGTATGTGTGTGTGGAGTATGTGTGTATCGCGTATGTGTGTGTGGTATGTGTGTCGCGTGTGTGTGTGGTGTGTGTGTGGCGTGTGTGCGTGGCGTGTGTGTGGATGTGTGTGTATGGCGTGTGTGTATGGCGTGTGTGTATGGCGTGTGTGTGTGGATGTGGGTAACACTGTTTTTAGTCGCCTGTTTCTCGAAGACGGCTGAACCAATCAATACACTGTTACTCTCACTGTTTGAAATACACTGTTTGAAAGGTGTTGCTTTTCAAGAGATGGCGCTGGTAGTGATAGTGGGAATAGTGGTAGTAAAATCAAAATTTCTCTCTTATTTATGTTTACCTACCGGAAAAACAATCACTAATCATATTTTATTTGTGGTACAGTTACTCTGTTATACTTAATTTGAATGACTTCTACCTAATTTTGATAAAAAACAAACATTTCCTATACCTCTCCATAATACACTCAAGTCGCTTTTTACGCGAAGGATACGTCCCGCGTAAATCAAAACCGTGTAAAAAACCGCGTAAATTCTGAAAATCGCGTAAAAAACCGCGTGAATTCCAAAATTCGCGTAAAAAAACCAAAATTTCGCGTAAAAAAAGCTTTGTGGATTTCAACACTACGCAAAAAAATAGACGTTTAGAGCACATCCGCGTAAATTCCGAAAATCGCGTAAATTCCGAAAATCGCGTAAATTCCGAAAATCGCGTAAAAAAAACGCGTAAATTTCAAAAACCGCGTAAATTCCGAAATTCGCGTCAAAATAGTCGCGTAAAAAACCGCGTGAAAAGCGACTTCAATGTATCTTACTACCAGTCATCCGAGAGCCCTGAAAAGCTAAAGCCCTATAAAGATACATTTATAGGGCTTTATGAAAAGCCTGGCCGAGAGCAAGGAGCTGAAATGTTTGCAACATTTCAATTCGAAAAAATTAAATTTTTCAACATGAACGCAATAAATAAAAACAATGTTTACCTACTATTTATTGGTTCAGGTGTCAAACGCTATATTGCGATTAGCGATAAACACAAAAGAAACTGAGATGCATGAGAGAGTAAGGTTGTTTTGTTCAGTAAATTTATTGTCGCGCAAAATTCAGCTGTTACGGAAATGTATAACATGCGTTACGAATTTACGACTGATGTGTCACGTATCACGAGTCACAAGGATTAACTATTCTTTGATATAAGTAAGGGTCACTTTCTTTAATTATAATAAAAAAACGATTTATCATGCACTGCCTCCGTACTCGCTTACGGCTCAGAAAGAAGTGAAGATACTTCGTATATTGTTAATATGTTCGACCGCGAATAGGCTTATTCATTTGCATATACGCGTAGTTCATTCGATACACGCTTAATTATTTTTATCGATTGTTTTAAGATATAACAATTCTCCTTCCTTAAGACAAATAGTACATAATATATGTTTATGTTTAGACAACTATTTTGTTTTTATACTTCGATAATACTTTAGCGTATTATTATTATTATTATTTTTTTGTATTATTTTTCTATTTCCTTTTGAAAGCCTAAAGGCATGCATATATGTTCCTTTAACTTCTCGAGAATGCTGACTTCTGTTATGTATTTCCTAATTATTATTACGACTTCTGGACCTGGTCATAACAGGGCTCCTAGCATCTTGAAAATTTCGCTTTTTAGCACCACTTTCATTTTCAGCAACTTTCGGTATATCCGGAAGTCCCAACGAGTCCTTCCCGACTGTTTGATTATATTTCCTTACTGGCAAGGCGAATAATACTTTTGCTTTTCCCTTGGGCTCGTACATAAGCTTTAGTTGGTTCCTGTGCGCTGTTATTGGATGATTTGCCAAAAGCACCTGAAATAAATTTTTTGAAAACTTTTTAATATACGTCGCTTCTAACCACTTGGGTATGCTAGTTTTATTGTAGTTTTTATAGTACAACTTATCCCCTGCCACAAGCTTGTCTAAACCATCCTGAGATGTTTGTTTGTTTAATTCAAAACTGCTTCCCTGTACAGGGGTTTTGCTTAAATATTTCTTATATTTTTTGTTTGGGTTTAATAAGTCTAATAATATCTTTGGTTTGTAAGATAAAACTTTCTCTGAAGGAAATTTGCCTTCTGTCCCTAAACAACTGTTCCGGTAATTGAATAAAAATAAATTTAATCGATCGTCTATTTCTAGTGATCTAGTCTCTACGTCAAGTAAAAATTTTTTAAATACATCTTTTATTACCCTAACCATCCTCTCTGCCTGACCGTTGCTGGCCGGGTTGTACGGTGGACTCTTCAATACCTTGATGCCCTGTCGCTGTAAAAAGGTAATAAATTCATTTGAATTGAAAGGTGGTCCCCCATCCGTTACTATTACGTCAGGCAAATAACGAAACAAACTTTTTGTTAACAAGTTTACCTGTTGTACCCCAACGCATCCAGTCTATTTCTAACCATTTAGAATAGCTATCAACTATCAAAAGAAATGTTTTTCCATCAAAGTAGAAAAAGTCGGCGTGAAGCCTACTAAATGGTCGTGTTGTCGGCTGCCAAGTTTCAGCAACCACTGGTTGTTTCGGAGTCTGCATCTTTGCACATGATGTACAATTTCTAACGAAATTTTCTACATCAGTGTTGATACCTGTCCAATAAACACTTTTTCTAGCCAGCTGTTTCATTTTTATCATACCTCCGTGATTGGAATGCAAAAGTTTTAAAATGTTAAGTTTTAAACTGTTCGGTATTATAACCCTATTCTCTAATAACAGCACATCATCAATTATATCTAATTTTTCTTTTTGCGAATACATATTTTTGTATTTTGTGGGTATTGTTTTCGGCCAGCCATGCTGCACAAATTTGGATAATTCGCATAAATATTTGTCCGCTTTTGATTCTTTCGATATAATTGAAACATCTAAAGGAAATTCGTTGGAAAAGTTTATGCTACTTATGCTTTCTAGACTTTCTGGGATCTTTTGATTTAATGGGAACCGACTACAAAAGTCTGCATTTCCCATTCTAGCTCCAGGACGATATTCAATCTCAAAATTATATATAGATAGCTCCATTATGTAGCGTTGCAATCTCGTCACATAGATCGAATGTTTCCCAGCTTTTCCAAATATGCCTATTAATGGTTTGTGATCGGTAAAAACCTTAAAAGTTTGTCCGAAAAGAAATTTGTGGAACTTTTTAATTACACAAACCAAAGCTAACGCTTCAAGATGTAACACTGGGTATTTTTTTTGACTTTCATTTAAAGAAAATGAAGTGAAGCAAATGGGTTTTTCAACTCCATTTGTGATTTGTGCTAAAACTCCCCCCAAACCATATGATGATGCATCAGTGACTACCACTAATGGTTTGGTAGGATCGTAAAAATCTAAAAGATTAGCATTAACCAAACTTTGTTTACTTGATTCAAAAGCTTCATCACATTCTTTAGTCCATATGAAAAGAACATTTTTCTTCAATAAATTATACAAAAATCGTAGTTTAGCTGATAAGTTGGGTATGAATTTATTGTAATAGTTTATCAAACCAAGAAAAGCTTTAAGTTCCGATGTATTTCTAGGTGGCTTAGCGTTGCAAATTGTAGATAATTTTTCCGGAGAAGGTAATAACCCTTCGCTTGTTATTAAATGACCTAAATATTGCAAAGATGACACAAAAAATTTGCATTTTTTAAAGTTAACATGTATATTAAATTCATCAAGTTTTTCTAATACCCTTATTAATTTATCATAGCAATCTTTGTACGTTTTCCCAGCTACGAGAACGTCGTCTAAATAACAACGAACTCCATCTAAGCCTCTTAATATCTGGTCCATAATTTGTTGGAACACAGCTGCGCTAGAAGAAGCTCCTTGAGGCAACCTATTGTATGTGTATAAACCTTTTTCGGTATTGATAACTACAAAATGCTTTGAACGTTTCGATAATTGTAACTGTGTGTACGCTCCTGCCAGGTCTAACGAGCAAAATATTTTAGATCCTGCCAATGAAGCGAAAATATCTTGGGCAAGTGGAAGCGGATAAGTGTTTGGGACTAAAATCTTATTTAAGGAGATTTTACAGTCAATTACCATGCGAATATCACCATCCTTTTTTTGTATCGCAATCACCGGCGAAGCCCATTCACTCGCTTGTACGGGCGTGATTACTTTTTGCTCTTCCAACATGTCTAAATGTGCTATAAATTTATCTTTTATTTTGTATGGGACTTGATACGCCTTTTTGAAAATTGGTTGTTCAGATTTAAAGGTTAAATCAGCTTCGAATCCTAAGATGGGAACAGAAAAATTTTTAGTAAACACCTTTGAAAACTTTTGCTTTAAGTTACCTATATCTGTTTCTTGACAATTATTAATGTTTTTCACAAAAGTTCCGTTTAAAAAATTAGACTTCCACTGAGGGTAGAATGTCATAAGCCAATCTCTACCGAAAAGAGGAGTGAAATTATGCGTGCTTTTTAGAATTATCAAGGTTTCGACACTGTCGCGCCCGTTGTGTTTAATTTGCACAGGAATTTGCCCCATAACATCCAACTTGGCTCCGTTAACAACAACTAACCTCTTACTGCACTTTAAAATTGGAATGTCATTACATAGGCGATTGTATAAAATGTCACTAATGACAGCCACAGCTGAACCAGTGTCTATCTCCATAGACAATCTTCTATTCTGGACAAGGACCTCAATCAAACACGGTTCATTTATATTATTTACTCCCGCTATCTTCATGCAATTTATATCTGATTCGTCACTCGATTCTTGTAATTTCATTCTATTGAATTTATCTACAGTAGCATTATTGGTAGTAGTATTATCCTCCACAAAATTAACACCATTCCTGTTAGATAAAAACCAACAGTTTTTTCTTATGTGTCCTCTGCGTTTGCAATAATTGCACACTGCATTACTATAGTTATTCCAAGTACGTTTGTCTCTTCCATGCTCATATCGTTCTTCGCCATTATAACGATCCCCGCTTCTACTTCGCGAACGAAATCTGTATCGGTTTATCGGCATCGTTTCTTCGACCCAACCTGTGTTTCACTGCCAGTACCATATTACTTTGTTCGCCTATAACTTTGGCTCGTTCACCCGCCAACTCATTATTTACTATCATCTTTTCAACTACCTCTAATTTTATATCATCTTCCATCAATAGCTTATGTTGTAATTCTTTGTCACGTAGTCCTATAATCAATCTATCTCTTATCGCCTCTTCCTTAAATACTTTAAAATTACAGTTCTCAGCTAATAATTTTACTGCTAGCAAAAAATTCTCAGAAGATTCACTGCTTCCTTGTGACCTATTATAAAATTTGTAACGATGCATTAATGCTGGCTCTGTTTTATCAAAGCGGCTTTTCAACTTTTTTACAATATCGTCATACTCTAAATTGTTAACATCCTGCTTTGGAAATAACAATTTGATCTCGTCGAAAACATCGTCACCACTTAAAGAAATAAACCATGATTTTTTTGTATCGTCAGTTACCTTGTTTAAACTGCATAAAATTTCGAACCTTTCGACGTAATTGCTGAATGATTTACCAAGATGGTAATGATCAATTGAGCCAATCATACCAGGTGTCGACATCATGATGCACCAATGTAACCGCTGAAGCTTTATAGCAACTCAGGAATTTTTCCAAGTAGTCACTCAAATGCAGCAACCACTGCAGTCTATAACTTTAGCACTCAACTGCACCAGCAAACCAAAATGCCACTCAACGACCGAGCTGATCGTCTTTTCTCACATGAAGCTTATTAAACGCTATAAAACAAGGTTCTCACTCTTGTTAGGTGAACAATGGAATCTACAAATAGAGTTGAATAGAAAAGAATCAAGATGGTTACTATTAAAATCGTGTGGCTTTTTTAAAAAGCATTCAATTACAGAATATACTAAGTATATTGAAATAAATTGAACGGCGTTTGTTAGTTGTTAGTTTTATTAATTATCATTACCAATTGTGGCAATAACTAAATTATTTTTACACTCTGCCTGCTTTCTACGGGAATACTCACGACTGATATTTTGCAAAAATACTTACTTCTGGAAAACACTCCAGAAATAAAATCTTCCACGTAAAAACTTGGTTCGATTAACCTTACCTCGTCGCCAGTTGATGTGTCACGTATCACGAGTCACAAGGATTAACTATTCTTTGATATAAGTAAGGGTCACTTTCTTTAATTATAATAAAAAAACGATTTATCATGCACTGCCTCCGTACTCGCTTACGGCTCAGAAAGAAGTGAAGATACTTCGTATATTGTTAATATGTTCGACCGCGAATAGGCTTATTCATTTGCATATACGCGTAGTTCATTCGATACACGCTTAATTATTTTTATCGATTGTTTTAAAATATAACAACGACATCTGTTGTATTCAACAGGGAAACATTGATAGCTTCAAGCATCCTCTCACGCATAGCGCATGATGATACACTTGCGCCAACTTCTGTTATTTATTATCAGAAACTAGAGGCGGTGTCCTATTGTTTTTCGATCTGACGTTTCGTTTAAAAGTTATAAGCAAAAATGTGAAAACTACAAAACACGGTTATCTCTAGAACCGCTTGACCAATTTCAATAAATTTAGTATCAAGTTAAAAGCCTTTTCACTGTCACATCTTGTGCAAAGTTTCGGTACAAAAGAATAAGTAGTTCAAAACTTATGCTTAAAAATATGTTTTGACTAGGTCTTAAGTAGTCGTACGTTTCTCAGAGATGACTAAACCGATTAATACGCTATTAGTCTCATTTGGCAGGTAATATAGCCTCATACATCGCTATTGATTTATTTTTTGATTGGATGTTCATTTTGAAAGTTATGAGCAATCGTGTACAACACAATAAAATTTATAATTATTTGAAACGATTTCAACCAGATAATTCATCAGATTTCAACTATTTTATTATCAAACAAAAGACCTTATGGCTCTGAATATAACTGCTAAATTTGATCAGAATTGGCCTTACTGGTCAAAAGTTATTTAATAAAACATTGATAAAATTATTTAAGAAAACTTTACTGCTATGAATCAAAAACGCGATCATTTGCTCTAACGTTAAAATGCGTAGTTTTCCAGGTGGTATGTCTTTGGAAAAGTTTGTTAAAAAAGTATAGCGCAACGTTTAACGCTATTAGGGTGACCGTAAATCCATCTGTTAGGGTGATGCAAATTTTTGTTTTTTTAAATGCGTCCAAAAAAGAACAGAGTCTTCACAAAAGTTGTAGAACACAGTAAAATAAGAAACTTTTCTATACGTAGTACCTATCTATCTCTTATTGTTTGCGAAATGTAGCGATTTGATTGAAAATGTAACAAAAATTAAAAAATTGAGATATCGAAATACTGCTATTTATATCACAATTTAGATAATTTATTTTTACATGTTAAAAAACTTAGTCAAATCGGTCCTCCACATACGGAGATACACGCGCCGCTGAAAAAACATGGTTTCGAGAAAAGCGCGTTTAAAATACTGCACAGCTATGCAGTTCTCCTTCACGTGATCCCACAGTTTTTATTATAAATTTTCAACGATACCACGTTTCGAAAATTCTTTGGGTTCAACATTTTTGACGGTAAAAGTCTCCTAAAAACAAATGAGTTTCTCGACTTTCCAGTGTAGTGTCTCCCCTTAGGTATTAATTCTACCCAAGAACTACGCACTCGATTTTTGGAAATTAAATAAAAAGAAAACTTATCCAATTTAATTCTACTATGTATATTTGCAGGTTTCCTCAGTGTATCTGTATACATAGTGGAATGAAATTGGTTTCTTTTTATTTAATTTCCAGGTTTCGTATACTACTTCAAAAACTCCAAAAACTTCACCCGATTTTTTGATTACTTTCAAATATTCTACAAATTTATTCAGTTTATTATATTGATGATAATCATAGTCTAATCAAACAGTCTGTTCCGAAGACGTGTCGAATTCTATCTCAAATGACAAATCAGATGGTATAACAAAGGTTCCTTTCACCAATAGGTGGATTAAATCGAGTTTTTCTAAAGTAAATGACTCGATATCAGCTGAATTCAAATATACTTTTGCTTCGTATAAACTGCTTTCAAAACCTATGGGGATGGCACCAAACTGATATTCAGACAACATTTTTCGTTTATTGTTCTATTATTCTACATAATTCGTCTATTATTTTTCTAGCAAATGCGTTACCAAAATATCGTCGAATTACGCTACCAGTAAAAGAGCTTAACGAAATATTTCTCACATCTTTCATGGATTATAAATTCTATTAAGGCCATCGTTAAATTATTTCTCATTGCGATTCTGAATAATAAAGGTACCGTCATGCGGGGCGAGATTGTGCCAAAAAAACATATATTTTTGTTCTTTAGCTCAGTATACTCATAATTTAGGAACTAAGTTGATTTCAAACCTCTCAATATAGACTAAATTGTTCAATTAACAAATACCGTAGAAATGGTTTAGTTACAATGAAACCTAATTTTACTGGAAATGCATTAACTTTGGCACAATCTCACCCCTTCTAGGGGGTGACATTGTGCCAAAACATTAAATTATGCTAAAAACCTAAACAGTGAACATTAGCATGTTTATAAACAATACACATAAATATCAGTAAAAAGTAGTTCACATGGGGCCGTCCATGAACTAAGTGGACTATTAGGGGCAGGGGGTCGACCAAAAACAACGCATCATACAAAAAATATGAACGAAAATAATCCGGAGAGGTCTGAAATAACTAAAAATGAGTTCGTAGTCAATGGACAGCCTTTATATAGCCAGTAGCGTTTCTTGGGTTAACAAAGGGGAGATATATGAAGGGCTGTATCCTAAGGGGGCATACCTATTTGATCATTTAACAAAAGTAACCATTACTTCGTTCGAGAACCCGCGGCCGCAGAACATGTGGCCTTTCCACCCCCCTCCCCACTCCTTAAAACTGGCAGTTTATACATGGCATTTTTTTTTTTTTCCTGTATGGACTCATCACTGCGACCAGTATGGTTAGATCTATTGTGATATCGCCCGGGTGTTTGTTGTATAACCCGCACTGCATTTATTTTGGCTATAGTCGCTATTGAGTGAGCGATATGCTTATTGAATTTTATACGTGCTTGTGTGTAATTTGAGTACCCATCCTTCAATGCTTTTTCTCTACTTTACCCACCTCGTTCCACATGACAGCGCTGTCCCCAATTATAGCCATCCCTGGAACAGCTAACCAGTGCATTGAACTATAAGGGTCTCATTTTTGCACTGCCAATAGGCCATAACGGGATAACATAGAATTTAGCACGAAGGAAGGGCGATGCTGGTGAGGGACCTGGGAATAAACCCATGCTAAAGTCACTTTGCCATCGAATGGCCTGATTCTACTAAGATTCGAACCCATGACCATTCGCTTGTCAAAGCAGACTCGGTAACCTTGCGGCTACAGAGCCCCTCTTATACATGGCATAATATATTCGTCTTATATTAGAGTGTTTATTCAAAGTATCTGAAATTTACAGAGAAAAAGAAAAAAATAGTTTAAATTATTTAGCAGACCTATGATGCTGTTTGCTCCAAAATGGATGAATGCAATGGATAATAACCTTTCAATACATTGTAAATGATTAGTTTATATACCTTCAAAATAGCAAGGTGATGCGATTTCTTGTTTGGGTTGGTTTATGCGGGACATTTTTTTAAAAGCGTTTTTTTCCGAGTATTTTTGATCGAAAACTTTGAAACCCTGTATAGGGGTCATTCCACGGGAAATTTACAGTCAAAATTTTTTTTTCTCTTCGGAACATTTTTTTTACGTTCTTTAACATAGTTTGTAATATCAAAAAATGACTTTCTACCAGATGTGTTCACTATTCCACAAGCTTTCAAAATTGGTATACCATACCTCCTCTCGATTGTTTTTCAATAGTTAAATAGTGCATTTTTATAAACAATTGCAATTTTTTCAAAGTTGGAACTTTTTTTTCTCGATTTTTTTTATTTTAAAATATTTGTTGATCTTTCTCGAAGAAGCATGAAAAATTTGGAAATGGAGAAATGAAAACTCTGGAAGTTATGAGTTTTTATGTCTCAATGCATGTGTTAATGTGAAACGAGCGGTTATGCTCAATCGATGTTCTAACCCACGGGCAGCTTCATAACGAGGCCGCCTTTGATGCTATTACGTGTACCGTGTCGTTGAAGCGCGCCTTCGTCCGCTCGTTTGCATTAACGTGCCCGCTTCGATATAAAAATTCATAGCTTCTAGAGTTTTCATTTCTCTATTTCCAAATTTTGCATGCTTCTTCAGGAAAGATCAACAAATATATTAAAATTAAAAAAATCGAGAAAAAAAAGTTCCAACTTTGAAAAAATTGCAATTGTTTATAAAAATGCACTATTTAACTATTGAAAAACAATCGAGAGGAGGTATGGTATACCAATTTTGAAAGCTTGTGGAATAGTGAACACATCTGGTAGAAAGTCATTTTTTGATATTACAAACTATGTTTACAATCAGCATTTAAAAAATAATAGTTTTTCAGAATTACAATACTTTAAAAAATCATATCTTGCGAATTCCAACAGTAACATCGAAATACAAAAAGACGTGTCGAACTTTTTTGAACAAAGAACGTAAAAAAAATGTTCCGGAGAGAAAAAAAATTTTGACTGTAAATTTCCCGTGGAATGACCCATAGGCTAAATAATTTGCTAATATTATCTGTGTTCCATTCTAAGTTATGAATAAACATGTTATGTTCATCATAATTTTGAATTTAGGTCACCAGGTTGCTATAGATATAATAAATTTTCACAAATAAACATTTTTGGTTTTTGGCACAATTTCACCCCCGTGGCACAATCTTATCCCGGATGGCGGTACTTCACTAAGCTGTAGAAACTAGACATTTTCTTTCGTCATCTTTTCATGCTTTTTCCGGGGCAGGGTTCTTCAGGGCAGTCATCTCAGAACGTCATTTTTTATTATTTTTTCTAATAACGTCAACTTTACGTTGGAAGGTCTTTTTTCTAAAGTAAATGACTCGATATCAGCTGAATTCAAATATACTTTTGCTTCGCATAAACTGCTTTAAAAACCATTGGGGATGGCACCAAACTGATATTCAGACAACATTTTTCGTTTATTGTTCTATTATTCTACATTATGCATCTATTATTTTTCTAGCAAATCCGTTACCAAAAATATCGTGGAATACGCTAACAGTAAAAGAGCTTATCGAAATATTTCTCCCATCCTTCATGGGTTATAAATTCTACTAAGGCCATCGAGAAATTATTTCTCATTGCGATTCTGAATAATAAAGGTATTGATAATAGTAATTATAGCTAGGTTCAAAATAATAATAATTTTTGCAATAGAATATAGGAATAATTTAAACATATTACCATTCTTAACATAGCTGTGCATCAGTACTTTTTCACAATGTTTGACAGTTTCTTGGTACAAAAATGATCCACTCATGCCATCCATGTGGGTCACATAAGAATCGAAATATTTTCACCCGCCCATACTCGCCCAAATCCATTGGGCTGCATCGCCTTTTAGCATTCTGAAGCCCACATCATCGCCGACAACGAGAAACGGAACCTACAAACACAGCTAATGGCGGCGCGGTGGCTCAATTCCGTCGGTTCCGCCGTGCGAACCGACAAACTAGAATGACAACGAAGGAGCCTCTCTTGATTAACTTTGCAGAAATTAATTTAATTTCTGCTGTTTTATTAAAATTAGAAAGTCGCTGCTCGGGTCGTATAGAGGACCGGATATGTGGCGCTTGGATTGTGCGTCGTTTTGGGACAAGGTTCATTTCCGTCCCACTACTGGCTGCCACGCGCTGCCATGCTGCCACGCTGTTCACCCGTTTATAGCGCAAGGTGCCGAAAAGCCCCTCCTTTCTCGTTGTAAAAGCGTTGTTGAATAGGTGTTTGTGTATGTGTGAAGAAATAGACTCACATGTGAAGTTTCCCGAAACGCGAGAGTTAGTCGAAATTAGTTTCTACCGAAATTGAAAATTTTAGATGTGATTAAATTTTGTGCGGTAAAAGGGTTAGACCAGCCACATGGGAATTCGCAGTCTATATGGGATTGAAACATTGATGCTGTAAAATTGGTGTAATTCAATTTGGTGAAAGTTTGCAACGTTAGGTGATTTCAAATTGAGGTACCACAGGAAAACATAAAGAATTTTATGCCGTGCTTCGAAAGAAGAATAAATCAGTGTCACATATCTTACATATTAATTAGAAAATATTTTAAAGGTTCTATTCGTTCAAGAAATCAACGTGAGGGTAAAACAAATGTCCCCTTCATTTTTACGTTCACGACATAAGGGTGAATAAACATCACTCCCTTCACGTCCATTTCTAACCACTCTAATCACTGACCATTGGTCATCGTCATCATCGTTCCTTCGCTGCTTATATGCTGTTTTCTCTCTTTTCTTCGAAAGCAAATGAATCCTGTTTTTTCTACCTGAAGCGCACGCGGCGCCCTACGCATGTTAAAGAGCTTAGTCGGGTCAGCGTGTGCCGTGACAACATCGGTCAATTGACCCCAAATTTTGTGCTGACCCGGTAGAATCCCGACAGTTGCCGCTGCTGAAGGCCAGCTGTGGCACATGGTGCAGCAGACATGCGGTGCCAATTTGCATACAAATCATGCGCGATGACGAAGCCCGAACCGGGCGACGAGCGTTGGTCAAGCAGCATCATAATTTACGGGCTAGAGGCTAGAGCAGCCCCGAAATGGATGTCCTTTTTCCCGGTGTTGGACAGGAGAAATGTCTTCTATTTGATTATTATTTATTGGATTTATGTCCGAGATTTTGCGGTCATTTGTTGTGCCACGCTGGGCGTTGCTGCCGGAGCCGAAGGATGACGCGTGGCGTGGAAAAAATGATAAATTTGTTTTTATTGCTTTCGGAGGTTAGGACAGTTGCGAGTAAATAAAAAGCTTTGATTTATTATTTCAGCTGCTCACATCGACTATTGGGTGGACCCATCTTTGGCATTGTTATGCAAAGTGATTGACTACTGAAGCTGCTGTAAACACTAGCGCAACCAGACATAATCAAAAGGTGGGGCACCCGATCTTTCAGAAAAATGCTTTGGCCTGGGAAATCAGGTAATCGCAGGATGACGAATGTATTATTACTTCAAAAATCCCGGTCGAATAGGTTGAAAACTCCTGATTTTCGTGTGTAATTAGATATAAAATCAAAGTTGTAATTGGACTAAAAATTAGACTTGGATTTAGACTAGAAATAAAATTGAAATTGGACTAATTTAGGTTAGAAGTTTTATTTCAAATTGAGCTGGAAATCGAACTTAAATTTGGAATAATTTGGACTAGAAGTTTCACTAGGAATTAGACATGAAATCGGTCTTAAAAGAGAGTTTAAAGTTTTTATTTGAAATTGAACTTGAAATTGGAACTAAATTGGCATTGAAATTAAAGTTGAAATTGGACAGGATATTGGATTTGTAATGTTACTCAAAATTGAACCTAAAATTGGACGTAAATTAATTTAAAATTGTACTTGAGATTAGACTTGAAATTGCAATTAATTAGACTTGAAATTGAGGTAAAAATCGTATGTAATTTGACTTGAAATGGAAATTGACATTGGACGTTAAATTAGACTGAAGTTTTTGAGCGGCTTAGTAGAATACGAAATCTGAAATTAAATTAAAAAGAAAACTTTTCAATTCTGTCAAGAATAAATCTACATATAGTAGAATTTATTTGGAAATTTTCTTTTTAATTTAAATTCAGATCAAATGGCCACGAAATTAGACACAAGGTTAACATTGACATATTTCGACTTGCCCTCGCACACGTTTTACTTGTTTTTTGTTCTCTTTTTCTCGTTTATAGTCACATTTCTAGTTGCCATTTTTTCTTCTTTAGAATAGACATTTTGAAATAAAACAATGTTGCGGCAGAAAGCCGCATTGTGTTATTCCTTCGCAGTAAGCTTCTATTGTCCAGTCGAATATTGACGCAAAACGCTATTGTCCGTTCAACCGAACGTGATGCACAAAGGCTTATATTCTGAACTTTCCACATTTCTATAACGTTTTCTGTGCCATCTTCCCTCCCAAGTCTCAAGAAAGGAAAACGATATCAATCGTTTTTCCTCCTTTTCTTTAGTTTTTAGTTTAGTTTCTACACGCTATTTTCTCTTGTTTTCCTGCCCCATTTTCGCCATTATTTTCGTCTTTTTTTCTTTTCTGTTTTGTTTTTTGTATTTTTTTATGTTTAGGCCCGTTTTTCCATTCTCATTTTCTGTGTTCTGTTTGTGTTTTGTGTTCTGTACCGTTAACTCCTTTCTCTTTTTTTATTATTGTCTGTTCCGTTATTTATTTTAATATGTTCTACTTTTTATCCTTTTCTGTCAAGTTCGGTTTTTTATTTCATCCGGTTCGCCTTCCGTTTCTTTAGTTGAAAGAAATTCCGTTTCCCTTTTAAGTGTTCCGTTCCGTTTTCTTTTTGTTTGTTCGTTCCGTTGCTCCGTTTTCTTTTTTAATTGAAAACTTTGAAATGAATATATTTGAAATTATTATGGAAATTGAACTTAAAATTGGATGTAAATTGGATTAAAATTGGACTTGAGAATAGACTTGGACATTTGAAATAAAACTTGAAATTGGACTTAAAATCGGACATGCAATACGACTTAAACTGAACTTGATATTGGACATTATTTTAGACTTGAAAATGGACACGAAATTAGATACGAAGTTGTACTCCTATTAACCTACTCTTACTTTTTAAGCATCTTACTTTCATTGACACTATGATTGACGTTTTTTGTCTTACTCTCTCATACGTGTTACCTCTATTTTGCTGCCTTTTTCTCTTTTATAGTCCTGTTTTTCACTTTTTTCGTTTTGATCCTTCACTGTTAAAGGTGGAGGAGCGTTTGGTGAGGAAGTTGGTAGACTGGATGATATTTGAAACTCCGATGTGGGGCCAAAAATATATTGAGTAGTTCAATTACTAAGTGGGGCCCAAACCAACACGCGGTTTGCGCCCCTGCGCCCAAGTGTTTTGACAATTAAACTATCAATACACGACACCCTATATTAGAAAATCTCACGTCTTTTTTCGATCATTCCAGTCTAACCATTTGTACGCACACATCATACGCTCTGCTTCTTGTCTGTACCGTTCTCATGGGGTTTTCTCTCACTTTTCGTCTTTTTCCTTTTGTTTTTTGTTTTCTCTGTCGTTTTTTTCGGTCCCGTGTTTGTGTTTTTTGTTTCCGTTGTTCTCCATTTCCTGTCCAATTTTCTTTTATTTTCAGTCGTTTTCCCCTTATTTTTCACACATTTTTCGTATCTCTCTTTCCGTCTTTCTTTTTGCCTAATTTCATTACTTTCTTCCTCTCATTATTCTTGTTTTTTGCTTTTGTCTGTTCAGCTTTTCTCTTGAAGATGCCCAGTTTTTTCTTCTTTTCTTTCACGTTCATTACGGCTCCGTTTCACGGTTTTTGGCTCCTTTTCTCCCTACGCTCTCCGGTTTGCCTTCTTTCTCCAGTCTTACTTTTTTTTCCTTTTCCTCTTATTCTTTTTCTGTCCCATTTTCCAATACCATTCTATCTCATCCTTCTCCTTTGTGTCCCGATTGGCCACTTTTTACCGTTTTCCCCATTTTCTCAATCGGCTTTTTATCTCTCTCGCTATTCTTCTTTTTTCTTCTGGTTTCTCTTGTTTTCTGTGCCGTTTTCCATTTTTTCATTCCCGTTTTTTTCTTTTTCACACTTTTTCTTTTTGTCACATCTTCCGTTCCTAGTCCCCAGCAGGGAAAACGAAAAAAAACCTTGTTTTTCCTTGCTCCTTTTCACAACCGTTTTTCCTTTATTCTGCACGCTGTTTCGTCTTTTTTTCCTGCTCCGTTTTCGCGCTTTTTAGTCCTGATTTTCGTCTCTTTTCTTTATTTGTCTCGTTTTCCCTCCCTTTCTTTCTCGTTTCTTTCCTTTTTTCTGTCCACTATTTCCACTTTTCCTATCCCGTTTTTCATCCGTTTTAGTCCTAATTTTCCTCTTGTATTTTTCTTCTTTGTTAAGTTTTTCGCGTCTTTTTGTATTTTCAGGTATGTTTTTCCTCTTTTCCAGTCTCATTTTCTGTGTTCTGTGTGTTCTGTCCTGTTACCTCTTTTTCCATTTTGTTTTCCCCTGTTCCATTCTTTCATTTATTATGTCCCAACTAATTATTCTTCCTTCTTTTCTGTACTTGTTTTTCTTTTTCCTTCCGCCCGCCCGCTTGTTTTGACCTGTCCCCACCTAGCATTATGTTTTCCCTAGGATTACGCCACAATTTGCTTGGTATTTCAATGCCAGTTTGTCTTTTTTTCTCTCTCTCTCGCGTTTTTCCTCTATTTCTGTCCCGTTTGTCCAGTGTTTTGTCACGTTTTCTCCCACGCTCATTTCCGTTTTTTCTCTCCAACAGCAGCAAGAGATGGACTATGTCTAGTAGCATCGGGGTAATCCTTCCGTGAATATGAATTGGGTCAATATTCAGGAAAACCGAGTTTTCGGCCATAACTTTGGTACAACACAAAATGTAATCATTAAAAGGTTTGAAAACGACAAACAAGAAAAAAATATTTTGAAAAAATCAATATGACATTACTTTTCTTTGGAATTTTCCACCACCACTTAACTGAAAATTGGAATTAAATTACAGTTACCTTTGAAGAAGACCAAACCCAAAGGCCGAAACGTCAGGCGCTATAAAATAGTCATTTGCCGACTATACAGCCAAGAATCCTCAATTAGACTTAAAATTTAAATGTAATATATCAAATCGGTTTTAAATTTGCTTTGAATTTGGATTTGAAATTGGCCTTGAAGTTGAGCTTGAAAGCATTTGAAATTTGATATGAAATCGGACTAGAAGTTGGTTTTAAAATCAATTAACTTAATGGCGAAATTGAAATTGTACCTGAATTGGACATTAATTGAACTCAAATTACACTTTATATTGTATTTGAAATTAAACTTAACATTACACTTAAAATTGGACTAGAAATCAGTGTTGGAATTGGGATAATTTCAATTGAATTTGGACTTGATATTGATACTCTTCAGAATACCCTGTAAGAGTATTTATACATTTATTTAGTCATTTTCTTTGCTTTCTTAAAACGTGGTAAAAAAATTACCATTAACATGAAAATGTCAAATCATATCAGATTAAATTTATTTGAGAATAACTTCATAAACCAGTAACATAGTTAGAAAACCATGTCGTCTGGTGTATTTGTATCAATAAATGCTACTAAAACCACCATGATCTTGACAAAGCTTTCTAGAGCATTCAATAGTGTGATCTTGAATTTAGGAAATGAAAGGTGGTTCTCATTGTAGGGAAAGCCGTGTTTTGCTTTATTTTCTATTAGCAAAACGCAAATCCCGAAACTGGTTGATTTCAGCAGTACAGGCAGAAAAGATGGTTCCTGACAGCACCCGACTTAGTCAAAAGGCAATTCCTGCCGCAGCCTCGTGATAATGCTGAAACGTACAATTCCGAAAACTTCATCAACCGTACACATAGCCCGGAGGCGTCAACTCACTGCAAAATGTGCGATGCTCGTGTGTGCACTGCATGTGATGTATTTGCCATTCCCGGGGAAAGAACTTGCTTAATTATTCATCAAGCTCTTTACCTCTTTCAATTTCCTCTTGCGGTACCCGGTACACGCATATATCCCGGAGCCGAGGAACCCGTTGCTATACAGCGCAACCAGTGCCAGTAGTGCCAGTTGCAGAAACTTGGCCATGTGTGTTTTTCGCGCAAGTTGCGCTGCTGAAAGTCTCAGGTTCATGTTTCCCATTCCAGCTAAAGTTTTAGTGGTACCTACCGCCATCAGGACCGCGAGCTACTATCGTTACCACGGCACAGGCATCAGCCAGACCAGCCAACCAGCCAGCAGTTCTAAAAGCACTACCACTACCTCCGTCCCACTACTGGCACTGGTTTCCAATTTCGATCCCACACATGAATGCATATCCTACGCCTCCTTGGAATTTGCTAACTTACCACCCCATAAGATGAAAGCTGCTGCTGCTGCTGCTGCCGTTGCTGTAGGAATCGAGGTTGGATGGATACAGATAGATGGATGGTCGGTTGGTTGGGGCGGCGCTGGATGGATGGATGGATGGATGAATGGATGGGTAAAAAGTTCCTTTTGTTGAAAGTTGTGAAATATACAGTGCAAAATTTATGCAAATGAAAGGCTCTCGCCATCATCGTTCTATGCACTGGGCGACGCTCGTTTTCTTTCGTCAGCGTGGTGCATTTCCTGTGGTAAAACTTGCGGCAAGAACCACATCAGGCCACGCCAAACGAGAAGACACATATTGGCCCCAAAATGTTTTACTTATGTATAGCCTTGCAGCAGCCGATGCCATGTGTGTCTCTAGCAACCAAGCTACCAACCTACTCAAGATTATAGCAAATAAGGGAAGGGAAAATTTGTACGGCATATTTCTTCTTCACTGCGAGTGTTCTATTAACATCGATTTGAGTATCACTTATCACATCGTTTCGAATGACCGTAAATTTTTCACTGAATTATCAAATAATTGTAGAAATATGTAGTTAGTTAGGCAGTATGAATCAAAACGGTTGACGCTTGCGTTGAGTCCGATGGATCGAAAGAAAATTTACCAAGTATAGAAATGACTTGAATTTCGAAGTCGACGAATTGCTTCTCATGCATGAATAATGCAAATGCGTTCAAAGCGCATTTTATTCAATTTAGAATGAGAATTCTCGGAAAGGATGCGCACTGGGAAGGGGTACGTAAAACCACATCGTATAGGGCCAAAACTGCCTCACTGCCAATGGAAGTGATCTGTTCTTCATAGAGCCATCGAAAACTGCTGGCGCCGTCGTCGGGGGGCACTGGCAAGGTGTGAACTGTGCCGATGCGATGGATGGTTTGGGATGCGGCACTGCGGTTGACTGTGGTAATGTTTGAAGAGAGACTCTAAATTGCTTTGAAAAGTAAGACTGCTGCTGCTGCTGCTGCGACGACGGTGGAAAAGTTTTACATGTACGTTGATAATAATTGATGAAGGTTTTTAACAGGTTAGAAATTACCTGTCAAGCCCGGTGATGTAATTGAATGTTGTGACAGCTGAATTGGTTGAAAGTGGAATTGTCATTGTTTGTGTTATACTCGCACGTACCTACTTAACGTGCATGGTAGAAATACGCAATTCTATTCAACGTTTGCTTTTAACCATTGCTGAAACACAAGGCCATTGTTGTGGAGCAAGGCGATCACGAAGAAAATGTAGGGGGATATTTGACCTTGAAACTTTTCTTTAATTTTCACTAATTAGTAATTGAAAAAGGATGTTACAATAGAAATCACTGGATTGATATATCTTTTATGAATCGATCGGTATCTAAACCATAAAATTCCAAAGAGTTGTATTGTTTATACACACTCGATAATTTGCTATTTATTCAGTTTGGTTTTTGCTACAATACATTGAAAATTAAATTATTCTCAATAGTGGTACCAAAATTTAAAAATACAATATGAATGAGTTTCCGTTTGTAAAAAGAAGGTCTCATAGCCAATAAATTATTATTTAATGAGAGAGTAAAAATCGATGTGTTTCAATTTTCTCAGAAATGTTCCTTCAAAATTACAAGTTCAGTCGATTACTCAGTCTATAATAATAAGGTTCGTTTGCTGAGCATTGCACCTGGTGTTAAAATCAACACTTAATATCACATCAATCATTGTTTTAACATTTACTTTCCATCGTCAAAAAACTCTACAAGAATGCACCATTCTGCTTCCAGCAAGATTCTGCACCGTCTCACCAGGCAAAAGCTATCACATGCTTGGTGTAAGTATAATTTTCGGGATTTTATTTCTTCGAATGAGTGTCCTGCCTTTTCGCCTGATTTGAATCCTCTCGACTTCTATGCACGGGGTTACATGCAAGACAAGCTGGGGAGCACCAAAGGAATATTAAAAGATGAATGGTCGCAGATGCTTAGCAAGTCTGGTTTGCCATCTGTTGACTTCACCAGCGGAGGCACTGCCTCGAGCGGACTGCGGTATTTGGTGTTACCCAAAGCGCAGAATCTTAAAGGGGTTTTCTTTTACACGATCGAGTGCCAACCTGAGTTGGTTCGATCAAAGAGTCAATACAACTACTAAAATGCTAAGTTAACATTGACTGTTTATTACTCATATTGAAACATATATTCGCAAATTCGTCATACTGTAGTATGATACATAATGATGTTTCGCTTAATTATTATGTACCTGCGCTACTGTTGTGTTGATACAATTTTGGTTATTTACATAGGACCTTGCGCAAAGCGCAAGAATGCTTACGCGTGATTTACTTTGATTGAATAGATAGGCGGCGATACTCGCATCGCTGTAAAATGGTAAACAGAAAGACTTGAGTGAGGTTAGTTTCAAAGTGTTTAAGTTTTGTATTTGTAGGGTGGTTCTCTATGTTCGGTTTGTGAAATATTAACGAAATGCAAATGAATGCTACTGGTATACATTATAAATTACTGAATAACTGCGCCATTGGGGGCTCTGTAGCTGCAAGATTACCGAGTCTGTTTTGACAAGCGAATGGTCGTGGGTTCGAATCTTAGTAGAATCAGGCCTTTCGATGTCAAAATGACTTTAGCATGGGTTTATTCTCAGTTCCCTCCCCAAGTAGCACACGTTAGGCACTTCTGGTTGAAAAAACTTATTTATGACTTAAATTAGTCGTATATTGGTTGCCACAACTAGTTTGTAATAACTGTGCTAGTAGAGTCATCACCCTTCCTTCATGCTGAATTCTATACAGGTATACCTCGACAGTACGTACCCTCATTAGTACGTACCCTCGATAGTACGTACATTTTGCCTCGATAGTACGTACATTTTCCAGCAACACTATATTAGTTTCATTCCAATATTCATAAAGGGCAAAATAATTGATTTAAAAAAATTAAATATTAATTCCTATTTTAAATCAATACCACTAAAATATATATTTATTCAATAGTGTATGCAAATTGGAACATTTCATGCAATATTAAGTGTAATGCAACACAGCTTCAAAACCTAAAATTGTGATTCGATAGTACGTACATTTCGCTAATACGTACGCTAAACGAAGCAAAGGTGTACGTACTATCGAGGTATACCTGTATTATCCCAATATGGCCTATTGATAGTGCAAAAATGACCCTTATAGTAAAATACACTGGTTAGCTGCGCCAGGGATTGCTATAATTGGGGACAGCACTGTCATGTGGAACGAGATGGATAAAGTAGAGAAAGCATTGAAGGAAGGGTACCTAATTACACGCAAGCACGCATAAAAATTTAACAAGCATATCGCTCACTCAATAGCGATTATAGCAAAAATAAATGCAGTGCGGGTTATACAGCAAACACCTGGGCGATATCACAATAGATCAACGATACTGGTTGTAGTGATGAGTCCATACAGGAAAAAAAACTGCGCCATTCATCCCAATGGGGGAGGTGTGTCATAGAATATTTATTTACATAAACTGAAGAAACTTCTCAGAAGCACAAACATCAAACATTATTTCTTTTCCTTATTTACAATACATTAAAGTAGTTATTATAAGCACAAGGTAATTGGCAGCATGTTTAAATAAACACCGCCGGTTTGTTTGTTTCAAGTTGGTCTTTGTTTTTTCTTTGTTGTGTTCAAAACTGCAGTCATCCAATATCAATAATAAATGAAGGTTAGTTTATCTTCAACTGCTTATCGATCCAAATAACCATAATTTCCAAAACAGGAATAAGTGTACAAAGTGTACATGTTGCAACTCCGCAACAGTGTACCACACCACGACTTTGAACATTATGGTCTGCAGTTTTTAAGTCAACCTGTCGTACTCTTCCATCCGATCCCTTGATTACCCTTGGTTGATTTTTCCCGATAAGAAAGCTTGGCGACCAAATATTTGATTAGCAACGGGTTGACGAGATGTTACCAAAGATGTTCCACGGCATTCACGAAAGGAACAAAACTACGCATGATATCCAGGTTGGGTGACTCTAGGTGGTTAACTTTGTCCAGGAGATTCTATATTAGTTGTTCCGGACGTCCATAATGGTGACCCAACTTCGGGATAACACGTGAAATCGACTCAGGTAAAAATAGTTGACCGGATACCAATTCGAGAACCTAGTATTCGAGGGATTCCTAATTAGATTCTCGTGGTTCATGTAGCCACAGCTAGGTCTCGTTACAACAAAACTTGGCCGCGTAGAACAAAGGTCATTAAGAAGGTTTGCCTGAGAACTACGGAAGTTTAAAGGCCCTTTCTCGCAGCTAGTTAAGCTTTTTTTTAGCCTACCCGCTTTTTGCTCCCTACATACACATTTTTCTTCTTTTTCATCCTTCTCTTCATTATCATTCTGCTGCTCATCCTCTTTACTGTCCACACCACCGTTCTCGATTTTCTCGGCAAACTTCTTCACATTTGCTTTGGTAAGCTTACACAACTTTTTATTTCCTATAGCGAACGATCCTGCTTAACCGTCATCGGCCTTCTTCTTTGATTGTCGATAACTTTGTTCCACGAAGTGGAGAATATTAAAGCAATTTCTTCGTGAACAACACTTCAACAAGTGACGGCTATAGTGGTGCGCTATATCGACAATTGACACCGTGAACGACGCACAGTGCGTGGAACGTATGGGACTGCGGGACAAAAATCAAAACTGCTAGTTTTAGTCATTTTATCAAGCTAGTGTAATGAAAAAAGTACTTTGTGATAATAGAAGCTAGTATTTGCTTAAATGTCTCAAAATATTTACATAACGGCAAAAATGTCTCAAACGCCAGATTTTTATGCAAGCATTGCAAAAGTTTTTCATCATTATATGGGTTGCCGTCGGCTGTATAACTACCAAAGTTGTTTGTGAAAGCGGCATTTGTACTAGAAATACTTTGGTAAATTGGCTAGTGTTAGATTAAGCAGCACTCAAAGATCAACTTTGGCTGCAATTTCGGTAATCGAAATGTTTTTCTTCAGTGCATGAAAGCCTAGAAAGCTATGTTTATGGAACACGTTTGCATTTTAAAGCAAAATATAGCTTCGCACTAACAAATCTATATCTGTGAACAGAACTAGTGTTTAAGTACACACTTAAAAAAATTGCCGAAGTGAGCAAAATTTTGCCGAGATTTGGACAGCCGAGCGTTCGGTAAAATTTTTATGATGCCAAACGTTAGTAAAGATCCGTAAACGTCGAATTGCAAAACTGAAATTTTCACCGAACGCTCGGCTGTCCAAATCTCGGCAAATTTTGCTGAGTTTTTTAAGTGTGTAATACGTAAGCCTTTTTTACCATTCTCAGCCGTAACGGAAGAGTAAATCATAATTTTCCGTGGCATAATTTGAGACAAAGTCTGCAGCTCGACGTTCTGTTTTTGTTGGGAAATTTTTGAAAACCTTTTAATTAGATCCACGAAACGAATTTTCAGCAGGAAAACCGTTATCATTGATAATTCGTCATTATTATCAACCCGAGAAACGGGAAAAAACGGCAATACTTAATACCGATTAAGTTTATTAATTTTTTTAAGGAAATATTTACTCGCTATATGAAATAAAATCGCTTTGAGTTTAATTTTGAACAGTAATAGCACAAAGCTTCATAAACAGTGGTTTCTTCTAACAGGAATAACATAATATAGTAGAATCAACCGAAATCTGATGGTTTATCAGTGCTTGACGTTGATCTACAAATATTGAAATATCTTGCAGAGTTGCAGGTAGTTGCAGCTAAAACCTGTTCGATCTTATAGAGGATACTTTGAACAATTATTCTGTGTATATTTTAGCTTGGAAGTCGGTGGAACATTTTTTAAATCAGTAATCAAAGTTGGAGTTCTGTTTTTTTGAAGGACAATATCTATGTCGTTTCTATGGGGCGATTTCTTAGGAGTGAGGTCAAAATGAATTCTTTCTATAACCAAAATTTATTCTACTAACCTTGACTGTTATTCTCCATTTTAAAGATTTTGATTACACAAACTATGAAACTTTTACGAGTGCGATGAATAACCTTCAAAAATGAAAGCAAAATTTGTGAGTAAAATCCACTCTGCAACTTGACAGTTTGAACGCTTGTAATAGTAGTTGTGACGCTTTCCCAAGCAAACTAATACTTGTTTATATAGCAGAAGGCATCTATAAACAATTTTAAATACTTAGTATACCCGATTAAAAAAAAGTGAAAAATGATTTTTGTCTATGGCTCAACGCACTGTGCGACGTACCGAACCGATATTAACATCGAGTACTCGAGAAAGTAGCGGCGAATGATCCATCAGGTTCATCTACTGGAACTGTACAATTCCCCTCGTGTAAGAAGAACTCAAGCGAGCAGAAAAAATTCTGTGGTGTCATGTGCAATGGGACAATTTTCCGGATGAAATGAGCATTATCATGGATAATCTACAACGCCAACTTGGGCGGCCGTTAGAGAAGGTCAAGGAGAATAGCCAAACATACAATAGTTCGCTAGTGCCAGACGATGAAGGCGTGTTGAGTATGGACATGATGCTGGCAAATTCCAGGAATAATTCAACACTATCATGAGAAGTTCGGACACGCAAACTTCGAGAAGCTTTTCAATGAAATGAATAGAGATCCAGAAAGTGGCTGATATATGCATAAGGTGCAAAGTAAATAAATGCCTTCCAAGATCGCCGAGAATGTCTCCGTTGCCAGCTGATCGGCTTACGCCGAATTTACGACCCTTCAACTCCGTACCGTAGGCATCTATTATCTGGGCCCGATGAAAGTAGTAGTTAAACGGCGAAAGGAAAAACGTTGGGTGATGGCCGTGTTCACTTGTTTGGACGTGAGGGTATTGCACCTTGAAGTAGTACACAGTCTGACGACGGAATCTAGTCGGATGGCCATCGTTCGTTGCCGTAACAAGTTCGGAGTGCCAAGTCATATCTATTTCGATAATGCTACATGTTTCCAAGGAGCAAACAACGAAATGATTAGAATGGCGATCATCCATCAACAGTGTGCTGAACCTATGGCCACCCCCTTTACTGCTTGGCGCTTCAATCCTCCTTGAACGCCGCACTCGGGCGGCATCTGGAAATACATGATGCGATCGATAAAGGAAGCAGGACGATGGGAAGAAGCTGATAGATGAGATTTTAGCAAAAATTCTTGCGAAAGCAGCCGATAAGATCAATTCGCATCCGCACACCTACTTGCGCAAGATTCGGTGGAAACGGAGGTGTTGACCCCAAATCAGGTTTTTGTTACAGACACAATAAAGTGCGTATAGTATTAGATTTAGGATTAGTATTAGATAGGACGATGGGTAGGGTATGTTGCAAAATGATGTTTGCCTCAAATCCGGTAGAAACAAGCCGACCAGGAGCGCAGCGAGGAAGATGGTTAGACCAAGTGGAACAATCTCTGGCGAAGTGTACACTGTGTCCAAGGAATTGGAAGGCGCTGCCTATAACCGAGTAAATTGGAGAAACTTTGTTCAGCAGGCTATGTCTTAGGATGGCGAACCAACTAAGTAAGTAAATATTTAAGTAAAAAAAAAGCAATGCCTTGGGTTTTAACATCTTTTCTAAGACTTAACCCTTCTTTATCGACAGACTTCACAGCCTGCTATTCAGGCTTCTGTCGTCCTCTGCAAAATATCTCAATTCTCGGTGTTTTCCTGGTAAAGCACAGAAGCCGAATCGATTTGCTCTCTCTCAGTCGAATGTTACCTTCTCCGACGAGACGAGTTTTGTTTTGCTTTTGCGATGCTTTACTGCTTTGCTCTACCGGCGAGTGAGCATCAGTTTGGTTTCATCTTTCTTTTTCTGCCGGAGCGCTACCGAATGCATGCTCTCAAGGTCCTATCGCATATTCTCTTTGGGACACGGAGCGAATAGCCTCGTGTTTCCAGTGTGCGAAGAAAATATTAGCTCTACTTGTCATTGCGCTCTGGGCAAGATGAATGGTCATAAGAGAAAACAGTATTCAGGCATCCTTCGGAGGAAGAGGAAACGGTTGACCAGAAAACAAAAGCAACTTGATCGTTGTGAGAAGCAGATTGCGCTGCCTCCGTATGCACAAGATGAGCAAAATGAAGTCTGCGGCTATTAGAGTACAGGATAGTTACAGAGCTAGTGCAACAAACCTACTGACTCTATCTAGCTGCACCGCCTAGCCGAGATTCGAATATACGACGACTGGCTTGTTAGACCAGCGTCGTACCTCGAAACCAACCAAGCGGCTTAAATATTTAAGTACCGTCATCCGGGGTGAGATTGTGCCAAAAAACACATGTTTTTGATCTTTAGCTCAGTATACACACAACTAAGTTGATTTCAAACCTGTCAATATATACTAAATTGTTCAATTAACAACTACCGTAGAGATGGTTTAGTTACAATGAAACCAAATTTTACTGGAAGTGCATGAACTTTGGCACAATCTCACCCCTTCTACGGGGTGACATTGTGCCAAAAACATAAAGTTAAGCCAAAAACCTATACATATAAATACTATACAAACCTATACATATAAATACTATACCTATACAAAAAACAATACATATAAATATCAGTATAAAGTAGTTCATATGGGGCCGTCCATGAACTTAGTGGACTATTAGGGGCAGGGGGTCGGCCAAAAACAACGCATCATACAAAAAGTATGAACGAAAATAACTCGAGGAGGTCTGAAATTACTAAATATGAGTTTGCAGTCAATGGACAGCCTTTATATAGCCAGTAGCGTTCCTAAGGTTAACAAGGGGGAGATATATGAAGGGGTGTATCCTTCGGGGGCATACCTATTTGATCATTTAACAAAAGTAGCCATTACTTCGTTCGAGAACTCGCGGTCGCAGAACATGCGGCCTATCCCACCCCCTCTCCTTTCCTTAAAACTGGCAGTTTATACACGGTATAATATATTCGTCTTATATTAGAGTGTTTATTCAAAGCATCTGAAATTTCCTGAGAAAAAGTAAAAATTAATTTAAATTATTGACCAGACCTATGATGCTGTTTGCTCCAAAATGGATGATGCAATCTAATCTGTCAAAATATTGTGCTCAATAGTAAAGGATGTGAGTGTACTGGTGTATACTGACGTATTTTTGTTGTATATGTGAAATCCACCAATTGGATCGATCATTATGGCTTGGCACAATCTCACCCCTGTGAAGCTCAAAAAGTACAAAGTTTCAAAAAATATAATTTTCGTAATCAAAACTTATCCAACGCATAATAACCTTTCAATACATTGTAAATGATTAGTTTATATACCTTCAAAATAGCAAGTTGATGCGATTTCTGGTTTGGGTTGGTTTATGGGGGACATTTTTTACAAGCGTTATTTCCAAATCTTTTTGATCGCGAACTTTGAAACCCTGTTCAGGCTAAATAGTTTGCTAATATTATCTGTGTTCCATTCTAAGTTATGAATAAATATGTTATTTTCATCATCATCTTGAATTTAGGTCACCAGTTTCTATAGATATAATAAATTTTCACAAATAAACATTTTTGGTTTTTGGCACAATCTCGGCGGTACTTTAGGTATATTAGAATTCTTATTTTCGTGCCGGCCATATTAGTTTTTTTGTTACGCCAACTAACCTACCTATATAGTAGATTTATTTTCTGTAACAGTTAAATTTTCACAACATTGCAAGTTAGTCAATGATTTAAACAACACACAAGTTCCGAATTCAGTGATTAAAAGCATACGCAAAAGATCAAAATGGCAACAAAAATAATTTGATATGAAAAAACTCTTGGTTACAATGATTCCTTTATCATAGTAATTTTAAGAAAGGCCTAACTATAACCAATAACAATTTCAAAGATGGTATTTAAATTCATGTAGAAGTTTCAAAATACAAATTTTGGAAATTACAAAGTTTTTTATTTTTAAATTTTGCCCACACTGTTTAAAAAACTAAGGACTGATTCTAATTACGCACTAATACCAAGCTATATATTTGGTCACAAAAAAGTCCTGTAAATTTTTAGTCGAATCGAAAAAGGTTGATTCGGACCGCTTAGAATCCTCCGCAATTAAGATAAATTAAATAAAAATAAAAATACATAACCTACAAACTACTAAAAACACTCAACAAGTGCCATACCTCAAGTGAATTAAAAAATTTACCTTTTTGACAAAAGATTTAAAATGCTCAATGTCAAATTATACAAATATGCATTCCTTGAGTACAAAAGCATAAGATCATTCATTAAAAAATCTAGGGGGAAGGTGTTCCATAGTATTTATGGTTTTAATCGATCAACCGCCCAAAACAGCATGCAAACATTCATATGCTAAAACAGCACTCTTCGCGCGTCATAGTGTGTGTGTACAACACTGACCGCACAACAGCCATATCCCTTGGCAACACCATAGCAACGGTCAGAGCGGCGGGTTCGGCTACTTCGTTATTTATGCACGTGTCTCTTATCCTTAACTAACTCACATTACGGATTCGCCATTTCGCTCGCACAGCCTGAAATGTTTGCCACCGTTTTGTCCTACGGTACGGCGGAAGCAACCCACAGCACAGCGCTTCTCCACACTTATTCAAGCGATTCCAACCGGCTGGGGACGAATGTTTGGTCCATTCTGTTGACTCGCATTCAAAGCTCCTAATTTCAAGCACGTTCTAACGAGACCGAACGAGTGGGTGGAATCAGAGCGAGAAGGAATCAGCACAGCAGCGTGCGGTGGCTGCGAGTAGGGAACGTAGAACGTTCGCTCGTTAGCCCCGCGGTCCTTCTGTGGCGGCCTTCGATTCCGTTCCGAAAGAGGTAGGAGTGATGTGAAAGGATGTATATACAAAACACTCTCGAAAATCCGTATATTTATTCGTTTTCATTCCACATATATCTGCTACGAAAAGCCGGTCCATCGTCGCGAGAGCAGCGCTCACGACAGTGTTATATATGGGAGTCACATACAGAAGGGCAGGTTGACTAACTGAGTATATTGTGAAAACCACCCACAACTGAGCCCAATGCTGTATCCTCTAGCATTGAATGTGTCGTGTTGTACTAGCCCGAATCGACCGTTGGCAGTTTAAGCGCTCGTTTTGTTGCAAACCAACCTCCTCCTACTTTCCATTCTACACCGCCTTGACCACCAACATTTTGAAATGCTTCTTCCTATCGACGTTCCAGGGACTCGATGTTGATGACGAAGATGGTGATGACATAAGGTTCTTTCGGGCAGTTCTTCCTGAAACAGGAAATGAGGGTAAAATCAAACTCCGGATTGTTGGATCTCTCGTCGTCGTTCAATTCTTCATTGTTGACAGACAATATAGAATGAGTTTATTTCTGCAAAGTTAACAATAGCATTCCGAGCAACCCGATACTCCTCGCTACCAATGGAGCTGTCCTCCGAGCTGGTAGCCATGGACGAACCTAGTTTCTAGATGAGAGAACGAATGTATAAAAGTAAAGCGATGAGACCCGTACAATAACGAATGGTTCGTACCAGTCGGGGGATGCGGTATGGTTGCGGGTGGATATTACTCCGTTCCTAACATCTTAACCGGTCGCAGTATACAGCCCCGGTGTTGGTGCTCGTTTTTCGTCCATATGTGCGAGAGTGGATTTAGTGGGTGGTAGCCGAAAAGGGAGGTGGTTGGTAAAGGCACTTGCGGATCAAAACAAGAACAACGCCACACTACCGTCGTACGCGCGGGCAAAATGAAATCCTTTTTACTTGGTCGATCGTCGACGCGTTGAATGGATTCTTCCCTTTTCAGGCAATGGCTAGTGGAGAAAGAGGAGGTGACCGGGTGGTGGTGGTGGTGGTAGAAATTTTGCAAAGTTTTTGGAAATTCAACTTCCGAACCAAAGGACAGAAAAGGGTGATAGCAAACGAAGGAGGAAAATGAGGGTGGTTTATTTTATACTTCTTCCATCATCTTTGTTGTTTTTACGCTGCCGGTGGAAAACCGACCGATGAGTTACAGTTTGTTGTATGCAGAAGTTTTCTGATTTTTGTTTGATTCGAATGTAAGTGCGGGATAATACATTCTGGGATACTATAGCTCCACTTATCACTGGCTAGTCGGTACATTGTTGCTATTGGGTACTGTGTTGCGGAAGGGAGGAGACCGCGCCGAGTCGAGTGTGTGTAGTAGAATCTCATCGAGTAGCGGGCGTGCTACTACGACTTTTCGGTGGGGACGACTGGTGGAAGGTGGATGGTTGCTGGTTCTCGTGTTTCACGGTCCTTCTTCGTCTTTACAGGTATCAGAGGAATGTGAGCGCTATCAATGTTTGTGGAAACGGAACGAATGCGAAGCACGGAAATGCTGCCGGGGTTCGAAGGAAAATGGTGCTTCGCTGATCTGGCCAGGACGGGTGCGATTTTGAGACGTTGGAGAACTAGCGAACGGTTTTGTGTTTATGTGTACAGCGCACAAGCCGGATCCCCCCGGCCAGCGTTGGTCGTATGTGCGAATAAAGGACAACGAACATAAAATGAATTATTCCTACTCACGCGAAGTGAAGTGCGCGGGGGAAATATTCAAACGATTTCCAATACACACCCATACACGAAGAGAATGAACTAAATAGATATTGAAGTTTACCGACTTGCCGCGAACGACTCGAACACATACACTGTGGAACTTGTTCTGCCCTAAAGAGGTTTGCAGTGTGTGTTTGTGCCCGCTGTCCAACTGGCAGATGAAGAAACTTTTGTTGCAAAGGTGGCCAAGAACGAATGGGCATTTCTATAGATTTTGTTTGTTTGTGAAATGAAATAATTCAAATTTTCATAATTAAAATGAAGGAAATAAATATAGTTTAGAGAGCCTGGCTTAAAAATGACAGTGTAAATTATTGGCCATTTAGCCATTACGCCAGATAAATCCGCATTTTGCCAAATTTTTGATTACGCATCAGGAAAACAGACAAAACTAAAAATCTCTCAAATTTTTGCCAGATTCCCATTTCTCCGTCTTGCAAAAGGTCATCACTTCTAACGGATAACAGTTTCATTTATATAGGAACGTTCATAGAAAGTGAAAATTCGCCCAGTTAGCTTCGGGGTAAGATGCTGGCCAAACAAGCCAGTCATCGTATGTTTGAATCTCGAATAGAATCAGTAGGATCGTTGCACGTAATCGTTGCCATAATTGTCCTATAAGCTAATAGCCGGCTGCGAAGTCTGTCGATAAAGAAGGGTCTATGCTATGGATTCCACCAAAACTTTTTGATGACCGCCACAAAACTGTCTTCCGCCCAAGTGGCCCACTCTTCAAAAGGTTTTTGAAACCTCTATAAGGATCAGCTCATAAGTTGAAGTAGTCTTATCACGTTCTGCTGAAAGCAAGAGCTGAAAATCGATTATGTTTTTCGCAGCTTGACAGCCACCGCCATAAATTAATGAAGCTCTTCGCTACAACGCTATAAAGCATGAAGCTTGCTCTGATAAAAAGCTAAAAAAGTCCGTCAGTTTTGTTAATTTGAAAATACGTCCGTGAGCAGAAAAGTTGAGATTTTACTGTCAGCTTATCCTAATCGATTTGGTTTATAGCGACCATAATAAAATATCCCATAGAATTATAAAATATAAAATTTTTAGCAGTTTCCGTTGGTTTGCAGCATATGCGCATTAAATTTAATCGTGCGTATTAATGTGATAGGTGGATAAAATCAACGCGCCATCAAAATTTTGTCATTTTTGAAAACTGATCGTTTTAATTAAATAAATATTTATATTCAGTGAGTCAATCTCAATTTCTAGCAAAATCATTTTAGTTGCTTCCTGTGCGAAGATCGCAACAAACTGCGATCGTAAACGGTCGAAATATATTTTTCGCTCCAAATTGTTTTTAAATAAATAGTTAACAATGCATTGTAATGTGATAAGTGTTAAACAGATAAGTTTTAAGTGAGTAAGTGATCGGCTTGCTTTTGGTCGCGAAACACGGACTCGGAACTTTGTTTGGATCTAGAAGGAGTTTACAGGAGGATTGCTAAGGAATTTACAATGCTGCTTTCGCCACGTTCTGGAAAATACCGCAGCTCAAGATGCAAGGGATGAACCTGATTATCTACAATTTTTCTACATGAATTCCTGTCAACAACTGTGAACGACTCATTTAGAAGCCAGCTTAGAAGCTTCATCTGTATGGAATACAGCTTTCTTGTTACCACCACATGCATTTGAATTATGCGAGATAAGTGAACTCATTTAGTATTTGTAGTGCACTCCCTAAACGATATATATATATGAAAAAATTAGAAAGTACTTTTCCATTAGGATGTTTCTCCAGACGTTGACGGGTCGAATGGGAGTTTATTTTCTATGCTACTCCTGTAGAGAAGAGCTCACACTCGGTTTCTTTGCGCCTGCGGATGATTTTTAGGTAATGAATCTTATCTAAAAAAATTTATCTAATAAAATATCTTGGCGTGATTATTGATGACAAACTCACTGATGTTCAATACTCACATTGACAATGTCATCAAGAAAATTGCCAAGAAGTATGGAATTTTATGCCGATTGAAAAACGATTTAACTGTTGGTAGTACAATACAGCTATACAAATCAATCATCTCTCCTCATTTGGACTTTTGCTCTTCCATTTTATTTTTGGTCAATGAAACGCAAATATTGAGACTACAGCGTTTGCAGAATAAAATAATGCGGTTGATTTTAAGATGCGATAGATTAACTTCCTCAACTTTTCTGCTAGATGCTTTGCAATGGTTGTCAGTGAAGCAAAGAATTGTTTATTTAACTACGGTGTTCATTTTTAAAGTCAACGGTTTGTTGCCTCAATATTTGTGTAATCGAATTGAAAGAGGACGAGATTTTCATAGATATAACACCAAAAACGCGGATGAAATAAGGACACCGAATTTTTTGTCATGTGCTTCGCAAAATTCATTATTTTACAAACGAATAAACGTTTTCAATTCTATGCCAAGACACATTAACCGGGCATTAACACGCCGAGTTTAAGAGACTATGCATTTCACATGTTAAAACAATTTTTTAAAAACGGAAGAAAATATTTTATTCATTGATGTAGCATGTATTTGACGAAATTTCAAAAAGGATTAATTTATATGTGGATAATTTTATTTTGCATAGTATTACCTATATTTATTCTTTTTTTTAAATAATGCGAAGATTGTAACTAACAAAGTTTATTTATGAACGGCTTTCATTTCTGTATTGAATATATTTTAAGTTGTATTTATATAGAATTAATTTATTTATTTTTTATTTTAATTGTATATCACATTAACTGCTGTGTTCACCACGATGGTGATGATGGAATTTTCTTTTAAATTGTAGTAAAGAAAAAAAATAAAGAGTAGTCTACAAAAGTTTGAGCCTCGCGCGCGGAATACAGGTATAAAGAACATTTTTACATTTTGATGAAAAATAATGACCTTTGCATGCTTTGAGAGTAATCATAAATGATTAGTGGGTTATCCGGCAGACTGCTGGGCAAACTTGCGAACTTTTGTGGTAGACATCAAGAGCTTTTTTATTAGATCTCCAGTAAACTGTTTTTGAAGGAATTTATATCTGTTTATGAAATCAGTTCGTATTTTTTGCAGAACTGGTTCAAATTGTTATTATATTAATTATCTTATAGATAAATCGTCTTGCTCAAACATTTGTGGGGGTATGAGGCGGGACCATCATCATCATCATCATCATCTATTTTCAGAGAGCGAAAAAAGGCGCTATAACCTAGGCAGCTTAACTTTGGTTAATCCCAGAAGTTCATCGCCGAGGGTCCGGAGTATCACTTAACTTTTATTAGCAAAAAAACTCCCAACGTAATAATAAAATATAAATATAAATATGGGAACGGATGGTACTGTTGTCCCCGTTTACTCTTCCCCTGTAGATTCGAAAATGTATCATTTGCCTCGATTCTGGATTCCGATCGGGCTCGTTCCGATCAGAAACGTCCCGATCGACGTGTGTTATAGCATACGATGTATTCCGATCGAAGTGCAATTTCTGATCAGATCCGGTTCCGATCGGTATATAGAATAGACGCGATTGATCAAATTATGTTTGATCTTGATTCATTATAAGAATCATCTCTGCGGCAAATGTTGGTCAGTAGGCCTGGCCGATTTAATTTAATTAGGATCAAACTGGCTGGGTATACATTAGATTGATTGATTGATTGAAATCATTTTAGTTTCTTCCTGTGCAGAAAAACCAATTAATAATAACTTCCTTTCTGCAAAACACTTTGCTTGCCAATTCTCTTCGATGATACTATTAACCTTTACGTCCCCGACATCAAAAATGAAGGTACTTTCAGTTACACTTTTGGCTCTATCTCCACTAATTTTCAATCGATTTTTATGAAACTAGTCTTAAAAGAACCACATTAGATTGGCCTTTAATGAAAAAATATGCAAGTAAATTATGGTTCCATTTTCCCGGAGATATTCCAGATCGCGGTGGGATTTTTTTTGACGTCATAAGTAACAGATGAAATAAAATTAGAAATCTGTTTAATTGACAGCGCAAAAGTTATCCATTTTATTTGTAGTCACTAATAATGACTTGTACACTATCCTGTAGAGCGCTGGCTTACGCCTCACTCTCCGGAACATCCGTTGTCGGTTCTACCGGAACTCAAAAGTGGTCGTTCAGTATTCTCTTCGAAAATATGGCAAATGGGGTATCAAATCACAGGGTTTTTCAACACGAGCTCGTTAGTGGACATTTGGATGTATTTTGAGTCGATCTGGACATTCCGGAACATCCGGCATCGGTTCTACCGGAACTCAAAAGTGGCTATTTGGAATTCTCTTCGAAAACATAGCAAATGGGGTATCAAATCAGAGAATTTTTCAACGCGAGCTCTTTAGTGGACATTTGGATGTTTTTTGAGTAGATCTGGACATTTCGGACATCCGGCATCGGTTCTACCGGACCTCAAAAGTGGCCATTTGGAATTCTCTTCGAAAATATGGCAAATGGGGTATTAGATAACAGGATTTTTCAACACGAGCTTTTTATTGCAAATTTTGATGTATTTTGAGTCGATCTGGACATTCCGGAATATCCAGCATCGGTTCTACCGGAACTCAAAAGTGGTCATTTGGAATTTTTGTCGAAAATATGGCAAATGGGGTGTGAAAATGTCCAAATCGGCTCAAAATACATCCAAATGCCCACTAAAGTGGTCGAGTTGAAAAATCCCGTGATTTGATACCCCATTTGCCATATTTTCGAAAAGAATTTCAAATGACCACTTTTGAGTTCCGGTAGAACCGATTCCGAATGTTCCGGAATGTCCAAATCGACTCAAAATAGATCCAAATATGCACTAAAGAGCTCGTGTTGAAAAATCCTGTCATTTGATACCCCATTTGCCATGTTTTCGAAGAGAATTCCAAATGGCCACTTTTGAGGTCCGGTAGAACCGATGCTGGATGTTCCGAAATGTCCAGATCGACTCAAAATACATCCAAATGTCCACTAAAGCGCTCGAGTTGAAAAATCCTGTCATTTGATACCCCATTTGCCATGTTTTCGAAGAGAATTACAAATGGCCATTTTTGAGGCCCGGTAGAACCGATGCCGGATGTTCCGGAATGCCCAGATCGACTCAAAATATATTCAAATATGCACTAAAGAGTTCGTGTTGAAAAATCCTGTGATTTGATACCCCATTTGCCATGTTTTTGAAGAGAATTCCAAATGGCCACTTTTGAAGTCCGGTAGAACCGATGCCGGATGTTCCAAAATGTCCAGATCGACTCAAAATACATCCAAATGTCCACTAACGAGCTCGTGTTGAAAAATCCTGTGATTTGATACCCCATTTGCCATACTTTCGAAGAGAATACTGAATGACCACTTTTGAGTTCCGGTAGAACCGACAACGGATGTTCCGGAGAGTGAGGCGTAAGCCAGCGCTCTACAGGATAGTGTACAAGTCATTATTAGTGACTACAAATAAAATGGATAACTTTTGCGCTGTCAATTAAACAGATTTCTAATTTTATTTCATCTGTTACTTATGACGTCAAAAAAAATCCACCGCGATCTGGAATATCTCCGGAAAAATGGAACCATAATTTACCTGCATATATTTTCATTAAAGGCCAATCTAATGTGGTTCTTTTAAGACTAGTTTCATAAAAATCGATTGAAAATTAGTGGAGATAGAGCCAAAAGTGTAACTGAAAGTACCTTCATTTTTGATGTCGGGGACGTAAAGGTTAATGGGCAAACGTAGAGTGAATGACGTTAGTGACCGTTATCCTCGATAGAAAGCTGACGTTCGACAGGCACCGCACGGCGATCGTGTCTAAAGTAGGTAGACAACTAGGGTTCATCGCAAAAATAGGACGGGATTTCAAGGATTCTCATTGTCTGAGAGCCTTGTACTGTTCACTGGTACGCCCGATACTGGAATATACATAAGTGGTTTGGACCCCGCCCCAGCTCGATTGGAACTCGCGGATTGAACGTGTGCAGAGAAGATTCATTCGTTTAACTTTGAGGGATTTACCCTGGCGAGATCCTGCCATCTTCCCTCTTATTTGGATCGTTGCCGCATAATTGGACTAGACATACTCGAACGATGCCAAAAACTACAACAGGCCTTACTCGTGGCGAAAATGCCTAACAGTGAAATAGACTCCCCAAAACTGCTATCTATGATGAACTTCCATGCACTACAACGTTTGCTGCGACCATCCTCGATGCTTGTAAACCAGTTTTACCAGACGTAGGTACTTCGGTTATTTTAAACCCACAGCGTTTTGTGTGAGAATTTTTAATAATGTTGAACATATTTTCGATTTTGGCGAACCCACTTGCATATTTAAAAGTATAGATTAGCTAGAAGTAATTCATTTCAATGATGAGCGTATGAATCACGAGCTACGGGCACTGCTTGGGGAGATTCCCATCGTACACCTGGCGAAAGTTGGGAGACTACTGTGGACCGGCCACGTCGCAAGGATGCCGAACGACTGTGCAGTGAAATCCGTTTTCTTCAAGAACCCCACCGGCACCATAAATAGAGGGGTCCAACGTGCTAGATCTACCAGATTGAAGCCGACTTGCGACGCGCAGCGAATTGGCGACGAGTAATCCAGGACCGAGAACAAATGGAGAGGAATTCTTATACGACAAGAGCTACCCCGGCTCTGGGCAGGTAAAGTAAGTAAGTGAGTAAATTCAAATCAATCGCTTTATTAAGACGTTGTGTCAGATGATATATAACAAAAAAACAAACAAACAAAACTAAATACTAGAATATGGCAATATGACCTCGCATAAAAAAATAATTGGAAATATAATATTTTGTAAAATATTTTGTGTTGCCAAAAACGGATACTTTTGTTGCCAAAATCGAGGCATACCAAAATCGAACCAGCCAAATTCGAAATCCCACTGTGGAATGATTTTGAAAAGTATTTTCTTTCAGTGATTTTTTTTCTGAAAATACACCTAATTTCTCATAGCTTTTCCTATGACGGCATTTTGATCAAAAGTAATATAAAAAATTTAAAATTTTAAATATAAAATATTAAAAAAATTATCTCAAATACGTCCTTATGATTTTTTTTGTTTTATTATTATTATTTAATGTGGTTTTAACCAATGATCATTCACCATTATGAAAATTTATTCTTGGCGAAAAAATAATGTTTAATGCAAAATGAATCCTTGCGTGGTATCCAACATTTCACCAAAACTTCATTCTAATCAAAAACAATATTTGAGCTGGAAATGTCCATATCAAATGTCAACTAAGATGGTATAACAAAGGTTTCTTTCACCACTAGGTGTATAATATCGGGTTTTTTATTAAAAACGGGGCAACTTAGAGTCCATTCATTTATTTCTCAATATATTTTGGAGAGGCCAGACATTCGTCACGTGGTTTGTGAATGGTCCCTCAGTTATACTCTTGTTGAGTAATCGAAAAAAAACAAACCGTGTAGAAAAGACTATAGTGTATTATACTGTTTCGTTCTCCTGATCGAGTTTACATAATTAAACATCGTAAGAATTCAAGTTTAACTTGCCTTAATTTGATTTAATTCCAACTAATAATGGTAGTGTAATGAAATATATTTGCCCGTTTAACTCTAGGTATCTTATTGGAAATCTAATAACGTCTATTGTTCACTCTGTTTACCGGAAAATAGTAACACTTCCAGTTCACGTGAACTGTAGAAGTCCTTGGCTACAAGGTACACAGTAACCATTCACGTAAGAATCGTCTGTAATATAAGAAAGAAAATGACATAGTCCGTGTACCGGATAACGTTTCCTTCCTTCACTATGGTAACGAGCTAACAGCCAGTGAAAGAAAGAAGCCTATACAAATTTCTCCTTCAGGCACAACCACCCACACGTAGACGTGGATACCTTACAATCACTCCAACTCCAATTCCTCCAAGTGGAATCCACATATAACATATATCTGTGGCACCAACTCCCACTTTCCCACACCACCAGAGTAGGACGCTGGATGTTCCATTTACCTTTCGTTTGTCCTATATGAACCTATCCTTTCGCTATACCTCTCGAGAGGGGGCGATTTGTCTCACCTACGTGTATGTGTTCCGTTCCGATTCGTCAGGAATAGAAAATATATAAATTTAGATGAAAAGTCAAAATGAGAATAATAGGGAAAGAAGCAAAAACCTTTTCCACCATCATCGGAGACGACCAATCGTAGGTTTTGCTTTCTTCGATAGCACCTTGGCAAAGTTTTTTTTTCAGCTGAGGGAATTGGGAAATATTGTATGAGTACAGTACGATACGTAATATTGTGGCAATGGTACGGTCAACTACCATATATTCCAATGCATTCACCCCGCCATGTAAGCTTCCTTCAACTGGTCGATTCGGTTTTCCAATTCTCCCGGAGGCACTTCAGCAGCGTCAAGAATAAGAAACGAAACCATCCATCGCCATCTCCGCGAAATAGATGAATGTGCGAGGACGAAACAGCAGGCAGCGCACGGAATCACGTGGCCGTTGCTGGTATTGGGTATTGGGGGAAAGTGGAAAACGGTAAGCGGTCGGCAGGCGATAGCTCTGGGACATGTGACGTTGAGAGCACTTTCTTTTTTCACAAATTCTATACCCTTATCTTTGCATGCAAATTTAATGTACTTCTCTTTTTCGTACAAATATATGAACATTGGTTTGAGGCCAGCACCGCGGCATGCCCCGCTGAAACACATTTGACTGTAGGTTCCGTACACGCCAAACGAGGCCATCCTACGCCCGCCCTTCCCGGGTTGGTTCGTCGGTAGGTAGTTGATGGGTTTTCTAGCTGCCAATGTTTGATGATGGTTTTTTGCTATCCGGGCCGTGAAAGTGCCTTGAAGTCCATACCTACGCCGCCGATGCGGACGAAGAGAGTGTTTGGGTGATAAATGGGAATGGTATCGATACTGGTGGATGAACTAAGACTGTCTAGCGGCATTTTTGTGCCTTCCCTAGAAGCGGATTTTGATGATCCTCTGGCAGTTGGGCATCATTCGATCACGGTTGAAAAAAGGACCGGTTTCTTTGATGACGTCTAAAGCGATAGAGAGAGCACTTTGATAAGTAGGTTACCTGAAATTACTTTTCCGTTTACTGTTCGGGCAAACTGAATGATAGGATCAGTTATAATGATAGGAAGCTCTCGTGTAGTTACTTGATTTTTCGTTTTAAGGTATAATTACCAAAACTTTTGAATTAAGCTTCGACAACAGCCTGGTCGCTGATCGTCAGTTAGCAATAAAATTTGAAATAATTTTCTGTTAGATTAACTAATCCGCCTGAGATTCCTCAAGGTAGTAATCTAGGACCACTGATATTCCTTTCATACTCCAAGCTGAGAGTTCACCTTCTCTCCTTTCTTTTCTTTTTTCTTTTGTTTTATTGTTAGACATTTCTAGGGGAGTTCTAACTTCTGAGTTTTGTAAACAAAACACAAACTGACATTATGTTTAGTTTTTGAGTTCACTTGAAGTTTGAAACAGTACTTAGTGCTTAAATTGTTACTTGTAACTACACCTAAAACAAATTTTATTTACTAACCAATTTTTGACGAATAATCTTTTGGAGAGAAACATATTCGTCAGGTAAAATGCTAAACCATTCCGTTGAAATGAGATGACACTTTCCGACGGCTGCATGTAATTTGAATGATTTAATATTTGAATAGAACATGAAGCGAATTCCAAAGTTCAGTCACGCCCGGTTATAAAGGTTCCGAATAGTTTCAGTAGCGCTTCTAATCCCACATCAATGCTATCTTAATTATCTATATATGAAGCGCTTAGTCTGAATGTCGCCTTCACGTATCACTTGAGCTACGCCCATCGTCCATGTTGGGTGGTACTACACAAGAGCCGTCATATTAAAGCGCCAACTGGTCGTCGTCGGTTCGCTCGACTTCACTTTGATTCTATTCATCGTGCTCGCCCCCATCCATCGTCTGCAACCGTTTATCGCCGAAAGGGTCGCGCATGTTGTTCCGTCACATGAAGTTTGCCTGGCCCATGATGCTATCTCGTACGCAATAATGTGCCATGTTTATGAATACGGTTTCATTTTATGCGCTTTTTGCGCTGCTGCTGTTGGTTCATATGAGCGAGATGTAGTTGGCTGTCCCCCCGTGCGTGAGTTGGTGCCGAGCATGTGCGACGATGTGGAAGGACAAGTCCCACACCGATCGTAAAATTTATGACCATTTTACTACTATCTACCCTGCTCAGGCCACGGGGACGACGACGGCGACAGACACATGTGGGAAAGCACGCATGTCGACAGACACGGAATGCGATGGCTGCTGCCACGGGTGCTGATAAGGCGAATAGTGCTCCGAAATGAACGCATCGAAAGGATTATTTTCGAGTAGCTTTAGGGTTGGCTGGCTGGCAGGCAAGCGACCTCACTGTATAAAATGGCTCGAGCTATCCACGCGAATGGCATGAAGGCGCCACCATGTAATTAACCAAAACGTTCACGAAACTGAGCATCCGTAATCTGAGAGGGATGTGTGGCGCGGTTTATTTCAAATTATGGAACTCCAGGCCACGTACAGAAAAATCGCCATTTTACGATTTTTGTTTATGCATGCTTAAATAAATTATCCCCGATTTTAATGCTTCTGTATGTAAGGTTTTATGACGTAATTGTAATTTCGTCGGTGGTTTCCTACTTTCCTATTCATGGTTTTGTCCTGAACGTGTCATGCGTTGATTTGAAGTGTATTCTTTCAAATCAAACATCAAATAATGGCTCAAAATTCAAGGATGCATTTTCCGCCGTCTTTTTACTTCTACATTATACCTACCTATTATTGTTTAGCAAAAGAAAACCAAATGAAATTTCTTGCATCGCTCCTAGAGTCGGTAGTTTATTTATGTCTTGTAATTTGGCAAAACAAATACACGCGGAGACTTCATTTTGATTATGTGTACACATTTCACATTCGGAAGAGCATCTAGCAACTCATCCGCAACAAGAGCTGCCTGTCTGCTTGTCTCGATGATTGCTGATGGGCTCCACCGCCAAACTCGCTGGCCTGGTTTGCGAGCGTGCCGTGGCGCGGCAGGATCGTGCGGAATTGTGCGGCCTCGCAAGGGAACGGCTCGTGAAGCGTGTTTCTTGTTGAAATTTTCTTGTAGGAGAAACTGTTTTTCGCAAATGTTCAAGCCCACTAAACTGCACACTACATGCACACTTTAGGCACAAGGAAGTGTGTTCTTATCTTAACGCCAGGACAAACTGTGCGCGTAGTCCTAAGTTCCAATGTAAAGACGGTGCGGTGGAGCAGGAGACTGAAGCAAACCGACGACCGCTTCGTTTTCTTATCGCGGGACCACTTTTCATGCAACGTTTTCCTTCAAACGGAAAGGTGGTACACGCGAGCGTGCACAGACATCCGAAAAACTTTACCAAACCAACATACGGTTGGAAATAGAAGACCCAAATGGTCTCGGATGTTCACTTTGGGACTGGTAAACTTAGTGATTGGTCAAAATTACAAATTTTTTTGATTTGTTAGGACGTATTATAAATTTCTTTAGAAACACATAAAATGTCCCATCCAAATAAAAATTTTAAATTTAACTCGTAACCACTGTCGGCTACTTGCAACCCTCTCTGCGACAGAGGATATTTGTTCAAAAATGCCGAGAAGCTTTATTCTTGATACAGCCCAGGCGGGGACGAGAGGAACGAAACGGGAAAAGTGGGAGATGTACCACCCACTACCACCAGAGTACTGCCCGCAGGCTACATTCGCGAAATTCAAGACCCAGTGGAAAAGGGCAAGCCGCTCGGTGGAACGGGTTTTATATGGTGTTTGGTTTGCTAACGTAACATGACATGACATAAATAGAAACTGAGTTTGAATAGCATCAGTGAGCGCCCGTTACCACGAGACGCGCATTGAGCGGCCCGAAAGCCTCCCATCCCGTTGCGTTGCTTTGCCAACCGCCACCGACCGACCGACTGCATGCAATGTAGCATGCCATTCTTTCCTGCCGGATATCCGTTGCCAAAACCTTGTGAGCTTTAGCGAGCCATAACATCCTCCCGGTGGGCGAGGAAGAAAATTGGGTTCGGGATTTTGCCTCTCTGCCCACTTAATGTGTATATATCGAATTGCAGCATAACAGTTTAGCACTCCTATTTGTTTATTATACGCTAAGGTTTTCAAACACAATTCTCTCTTGAATAATCGTGGTTTTCTAACAAACTGTTTGAATCATCACTTCGTGATTTTATGCACATACAGTGTTTGATTATCCTTCACAAAATGGCAAAATCTTTTTAAAACAGCTAGTTGTAAAGGACACCACCCAAGCAGCACACTTTAGGTCCACTTAGTTGAAGCAACCGGATTACGATTGAAATTAGTCATATTTCGGTTACCACATCAACATTGTAACAACCGTGCTAGTGCTAGTGCTAACCGGGCAAATTTATATTTAGCAACAGAATGTAGATCAATAAGAAAATAATGACTTTGTTAAGAAAAATGCAGTTTAAGTGGATGAAAAACTTTGTTTGCTGATATTATTTTGGGAATTGTTGGTTAAACTCACATCGCTACTAGTAAGCGAAAAATACTTTATCAATACAAACAAACGTCAAATTAGATCCTGTTCATTACCTGATTAGTTTGAGCAACTGAAGTTTTTTGGAGCATCTTAGTAGAATACAAAACCTGTCATTAAATGAAAAAGAAAACTTTTCCAAATTAAATTCTACTATTTAAATACCTTACCGTACCATATTCTGCGCAGTTAAGACATTTTTATGATTTTTCGCTATTCTAAGTATTCTAGATTTAAATTAATAACGTTGATAGTAGCAACATGTAGTGCTACGGTCTATAATATCTGGTAAAAAAACATGGGATTTAAAAGACGACCAACAATTGAGTATATCATTCAGTTTGTAAACTTATCCACGGTGCCTAATTCTGCGCACTTTCTTGCCCATGTTCCTAATTCTGCGCATGTTTGTTCCTAATTCTGCGCACCCTAAAAGTAACAATAAACACTCATACCATGTTGTTTATGCCTTTATATGCTGAAAGTACATAAAAAATCCGGCATTAGCCATTACCATAATTAAATCCAAGATCCGGCCTTCTTGTGTTGTCCAGGTGGCACAGGTTGTAGATAACGTGCGAGGCGAGTTGATTCGGGTTTTCTGCATACTGAACATTACACTTTAGGCTAACACCAAAAATTGTGTTTCCATATTGAAACCACTTCCCCGCTCCCTCACAGCTCCATGAAGGTGGACATTCAAAAAAATCAAAACACATGGTTCCATGAATTGGCGCTCGTAGGTTCGGACCCCGAGCCGCTTCACAGGATTCCAATCAATGCAAGTTAAAGATTCTACTTGCATTTTCATGCCCTCTATACCTCAGCCATTTGGGTGAGGTTACGTATTCTTTCGCGATTTCTTCGTAGTATACATTAATGCGCAGAATTTGGAACATAAATAAAAAATCTGTGCCTAAATCTGCGCACTACTGCATCGCAATTTTTCCAACGAAAGCAAGGCACGCAATCACTCTTTTTGTCTAAAACATGACTAAAACTAGTTATTCTGTCTAATTATGCTGGATAATTTGATCATTGCAAAGAATTTCGATCATAAATTTGTTAACTATCTAGATGACAGTCTTAACATTGGCGCTAACGAAGTTGTTTTCTGACATATAAAATACTTTCAGTTTTACTTTAATTTATTTCGCTGTCAAATGTTATGGCCCTTTTATGAATCATGGCGTAATATTCAACAGAGATTTATAAAAAAATAACACAATGGTCATAGCTATGCACAATGTTGAAAAATACATATATAAAGAAAAATGCGCAGAATTAGGAGCTGCGCAGAATTAGGAGCTACGCAGAATTAGGAGCGGTCACGGTAATTCGAGAACAGATACTGATAAAGCCTGCAAGTCGTAGATGAAATACGTATCTGTCGCGAATAAATATAAATAGGTAGTAGTATTAAATTTGAAAAAGTTTTCTTTCATGTTTAATTTCAGGTTTCGTATTCTACTAAGACTCTCTTTCTCTCGCTCTCTTTCTATCTATCTATTCTTTATCGCTTTCTTTTTTTTCTTTTTCTTTTCCTTTTCCTTTTCCTTTCCCATTTCCTTTTCCTTTTCTTTTACTTCTTTACCTTTTACCTTTTCTTTCAGTGCATCTTTTTCTTTTTCCTTTTCTTTTTTTTCTCCATTCTCTTTCTCCCTATGCTCGTTTTTTTCCTTTGCCTTTTACCTCTTCTTACTTTTATATATACAGGGTGAGTAGTAAGGCCATTGCAAATTATTTTTAGAGTTTTTGTCTACCCTCCCCCCCCCCCCTCTCCGCCCTTAGAAATTGGCTTGAAAAATCGGGGGCAAAAAATTAATCGGTAGGATATGAGTTCAATTTTTTTGTGAAATCAACTGTCTCTGGGCTCTACAGCCTGAAAAACTCGAAAAATGATTGTACGGATTGAGTTAAAGCTTCTAGCTCGAAACAGAAATGGAAATTCAAACAATGGAATTTCCGAAAATCGTCCAAAAAAAATTCTTACGTTTTTGTCTTTTTTTTTCGTAGATTTTTGCATGGAAAATAATAGCTTATTGTATGTTTGTCGACTGTTGGGATTTAATTCTCGGATTTCTTCTCGGCTTTATCAGTCTAAAATATGTCAAAAACGAGTTGGGTCTCTACATCCGACAGTTTCGATGATTTATTTCATCTTTTTCAGAGGAATAGAAGATTTATCGTTTTGTCGTTAACTGTGTTAGTGTCTAACATTGGTTGTCTCGTTTTTGACATTTTTTAGACTGATAAGGCCGAGAAGAAATCCGAGAAGAAAATAATAACGTATAGGTTAAAGGCAAGAATAGATTTGGTTTTCACGTTTAAACTTTAAGTAAAAATGTTTAAAACACATTTTTTTTGCTCGATTAAAAAAACGTTTTTTCCACCCTCCCTTCAGTGGCCCAACACCGGAAGGACAAAAACTTTTTAAAATATTTGTAATGGCCTAATAAGTGTCACTGTTTTTTGAACGTGTAATTATAAATTGGTTAATCATAGATGTGTCTGCATATTTTTCGTTTAGAGTGTATTCAAATGTCAACACAGATGGAAGTTTGTTTTGAATTTTCATTCGTTTAATCGTCGTGGTAATCATGGACGCAAAAAGAAAACTTGCGATAAGTCTATTTTTGAAAAAAATTTGACCGTGTGATGTTTATAAAAAAGCTGAGGCATCTTTGTGATATTTCTCGGGACAAACTAGCGGTTAAAATGTTCTAGAATGTTTCCAGGCTGATTGTATGGGGATGTTTCTTCAAAAATTTTAAGGCTTCATTAATGTTCATTGAATCTGGTGTTAAAATCAACACTAAGTATGACATTATGACAAGTATGACACTTGCCGTATTTGAACGAAAGGTGTTGCGGACTATTTTTGGCGGAGTACAGCCGGAAAGCGGAGAGTGGCGGAGACGTATGAATCACGAGCTACAGGCACTGCTTGGAGAGATTCCCATCGTACACCTGGCGAAAGTTGGGAGACTATGGTGGGCCGGCCACGTCGCAAGGATGCCGGACGACTGTATAGTGAAATCCGTTCTCTTCAAGAACCCCACCGGCACCAGGAATAGAGGGGCTCAACGTGCTAGATGGCTCGACCAGGTTGAAGCCGACTTGCGTGTGTCGAGACGCGCAACGAATTGGCGACGAGTAGCCCAGGACCGAGTACAATGGAGAGGAATTCTTGATACGGCAAGAGCCACCCCGGCTCTCGGCTGAATAAGTAAGTAAGTAAGTAAGTATGACATCGATTATGCTTTGAAGAACCATTTGCTTCCCATCGTCAAAAACATTATCAGAATGCACAATATTGCTTCCAACAAGATTCTGCACCGTATCACCACTGCCTCACACTGGGCGATGCACCCAAAGTGCTCTCTGCGCACCATCCAGTGTGAAGTGAGAGTGCGCCGTAAATACTTAAAATAGAGCAATACTTAGTTCAGCAATGTTATGGATAATAATTGGCTCTATAAATGCCCCGTACATAATATTTTCGAATTTTGCTTGGCTGAGGTGTTACAGCTAAAAAAGCAAAGTAGGTGCACTGAGTGCAGGACAGCCCTGCTCACCAGGCCTCTTCGCCTGATTTGAATCCTCTCAACTGCTATGCATGAGCTAAAATGCTTAGCATACTAAGGAGCACCAAGATTTGAGATGAAATGCCTCAAGATATCGTACGTACCAACTCTAACGCTTTTCAACGATTACGACCGGTATTTAAAGCAAAGGGAGAAAAATTTGAATTGGACTAATTCAAGATATATGTTATGGATATAGGATAAATTAATCATTAATGGACCCTTTAGTGATTGAGTTGTCTTCTCCTATGTATAAACTGGTAATGCAAAACAACTAACCGATGACACTTACAATATTAGTAGCTTTCGATTAAACCTAAAATAAACAATTTATGTTGCAAATTTCTATATTTTATATTTTGACCTTTGTTTTCAAAACAAATTGGAATATCCGTTTTCCTTTTATGGATCCAATAGGACAATAGGACAACAACTGGATCCATTATAGAAATTCTTGTGTATTTTGCACGGAAAGGCGTCCACTAATGGCGACATATTTTGCATTGTTAACCGTATAATGGACTCTCACTTGTTGAAAATGTCACTTTTAAGGCATTAAAAATTAAATGCAGCTAAAATTTTATGCACTAAAATGAGTATTTTGTTTAGTACTTCCTGTTTCAAGTCATATATCCTCAGAAATAAGAAGTGAAAGCTATAGTGCCTTGCAGCAATTTCACGAGTCCTACGCAAGTTCAGATTTTAATGATAATTAGGATTAATCAACCATTAGGAGACCCTTTCGTGATAGAGTTATTTTCTTCTACGAATTATACTGAACTAGCAATGCTAAATACTCAACCGTTGTCACTTATAATATTAGCAACTTTCGATTAAACCTAAAAAAATATCAATTTATGCTGCAAAACTCTATATTTTACATATTTTTCAAAATAGATTGGAATTCCTTTTATGCACCCTTGTGGTGTAAGTCTTAGAAAGCTCACACTGCCCTGCTGGCTCGCTTCATCTTCTCAGGGTCGTAGCGTGTTCGGGGGACTCAGCACATTCGACTACTTACCGTCTCAATCAAACAAAGCGGAACAACGAACGAAGGTTCAGAGGAAAAGGGATTGGCTCTTTAAACTTAAAATCTAGAACTCCATTTTACTTATTTATTAATTCGAGTTTTGAGTTGAAATTCACGTTGCGGTACCGGTCACGACGCGTTGGGGCCCATCGGCGACATGCAGGAAAACGGATGAAAGAGAGAGGGTACATACCTCGACCGCTTCACGGTCGATTTTCGAGATGCTGGCACGATGACGTACTAGATCGAGGTTAAGGTTGACAGGAACTGTGCTTCCGGTGACTGCCGGGAATCAGGATGAGTAGCGTTGCACTTCGTTTTCCACCCTTCAGGAACACTAACGTTGCCTTAAGCTGTTTGCCGTCCAGAATAGCAACGGGGTCACACGTGGTTCCACGTAACACCTGCTATACGATGGCTGATTCCGTAGTTGAAATGGGTATGGGTCACTACGTCCGACTGCTTCTGGCCGCTGTCTGTCACATCCAATACGTTGGTACTCGGACAGCCACACTGTCTTAGCCGTATGAATATGAATCCAGCTCTTCGGCTTTAAGAAAGACTACGCTTCGGATGACTAGGTAGTTTTGCACAGCTTTTAATTTTTAGCTCTCTGGCGTTGGGTGTAGTTCACCGTATGGTTCGAGCTCGACTGTCTCCTCCTTTTGGGCCTTTCAACCTTCGACCTACCTTTATCCTATATCTCCCTCTCGTCGACTATCTCTCTCCTCCCTTCTCTCTATCCGGACACAGTGGGTTCGCTATCGAATTTCCCTTCGTTTGCTGCTAGGCGAACCGGTTGAGAGTTCCCAGGGTTGTGCCAGGATCAAAGGGTTAGATTATCATTTGAAAAGTTTAGTGCGGACTATTTTGCCGTCTTTTGCCGTTGCGGTTTTTCCGGTACATGCCTTTAATTAAATTTGTGACCGTTTACAAGTTTTGGCTGCCCTCTGGGAAATAAAAAACGGCTCCTTGTGAAGCACGTCCAACGCCCCAACGTCTGGTCTGCACGTTCCGGGGTGTGCTCAGAAGGCCTCTTTTGTTATCCCAGATTATCATGCGGCAGGGATCCCACGGACTTGTAAGCGGCCACAATACAATATTCATTTTTTCGCAATTTGTCGTTGCTTAATTATAGGGTTTTCTTTTATGTTAGTGTGTTAGTAAGGACTTAAACCTAGGTTAAACAAAAATAACAAATTTTAATAAGCAAAAGAAATTAACAAACTAAAGACAATAATTCAGAGCCAATCAAAACAAAACAAAATAATTACAAACTTAAAACTAAAACGCTAAACTGAACCAACTACTTCATTGTGCCGATCAATTTAAAAGTGATCGGTAACAGTGGTTTACAATATGGTTACGACCAGGTCCATTAGAGGAGTTCTAATGTATTTTGTATGAAGAAGGTCCACTAATGGCGACATATTTTGCATTTTTAACTGTATAATGAACCATCACTTGTTGAAAATGTCGAGTTTAAGGCATTAATAATTAAGGTGAAATTAGTTGTCATTGATTCTGCAAATTTCTAAAGCAGTTTTTTGGTTTGAAACAAAAAAAAAATTTCATGAAAATTTATTCGCTTTGTTCAGATTGGCAAGAAGAATGCAGTGAATACTTTTCTATAAACAGAACCCCGAAATTGAGCTCTCCGACGAAAAGCTAATGCTAATGCCGCTAAAATTTTATAAACTAGAATGTGTGTTTAGTACACTCTGTTTCATGTCACAGTTCCTCAGAAATAAGAAGTCAAAGCTAATAAACGCCGAAATTGTACCCGAGGTCCATTATAGGAAAAGGGTCAACTATTGGTTAACTGACCCTATCCTGTACATACCAATTACATTGCAAATATTCTTTGTCAAGCAAGGAGGGGTGCAGTGGAAGGCAATAATGAAGAACTAATGGTTCAAATTACTAAATTGCAAACATGTGTGGAACACGCAGTAAATAACCATGCTAATAATTTTCGCGTGGGAGTCTAAAAAGGTTGAATCTCTGCAATAATAAACACCGAAATTGTACCCGAGGTCCACCATAGGTTAACTTACCCTACTTCACACGAAATGAACCTAAAATTAAATTTTATGCAAGTTTTTTATTTTTGTGACCATTTACTTAGTGACAGTTATTACTAGGCTCCCTGTATAAAAGTCAACGTGAACGTTTGCATGTTTGTATGTAGGGTAAGTTAACCTATAGAGGACCCTTTATCTATAATGGAGCTCGGATACAATTTCGGCGTTAATCACTTTGTATTTCTTATTTCTTACATGTAGCAGAAGGTACTAAACAGAACACACATTTTAGTTCATATAATTTTAGCTACTTGTAATTACTAATGCCTTAAAATCGACATTTTCAACAAGTGAGTATCCGTTATACGGTTACCAATGCAAAAAATGTCGCCATTAGTAGACTCTCTCCATGAGAAATACACTAGAATTCGTATAATGGACCCGCTCAGTGTGTTATTGTAAACCACAATGGTCCATTAAAGGAAAGCGGACATTCCAAACTGTTTTAAAAATATGTAACATATAGAGATTTGCAACATAAATTGATATTTTTTAGGCTTAATCGAAAGTTACTAATATTGTAAGTGCTATCGGTTGGGTGTTTAGCCTTAAGACAATTAAAACACCAAAGGGTCCACTAATGGTTAATTTACTCTATGTATGTTCTATCGTAACTCCGGAACGCCTGGGCAGTTCCTCATCAAACTTAACACACAAGTTCGCATGCGTGGTGGGTGGAGGATTGACAAATGGGGGTAGGAATCTTCAAATGATGGGTAAATAGGTGCGTTTCTCTTGTTCTTTAGACCGATAGCAGTTGTACAAGTGGCTGGACGACTAGAGGGGGTTTCTGGAAGGTGGAGACAGAGTGACGATTGAAAATGAGGGAGATTCAAAAACGTAAAAAAGGCTTTGTCTCGCTTTATAGGGATTACCGAAAAGCATTGGCGGAACGAGGGGGCTTGGGGGGCTTAAGCCCTCGCTAGGAGAGATTTAGCCCTCCCTCTAGAAAATGGACCTGGGCGGCCAAATAAAATAGTTAAAAAAATGCCGGGAGCTTTAACCCCCCTAGAAATGAGCGCTAGTTTCGCCAATGCCGTCAAGTCTTTAAGACTATACCCTTCGCAGCCGGTTGGTAAAGACTTTCCGACAAAAGGTTAATGACTGCTCATATGCCCTTAACGTCAAATTAATAAATTTTACTTTAAAATTTCCGAATGCTTACCCATTTCAACTGTTTAACACATCTAAATAATTGCAGTTATGATTTAACACTACAAATACGAAAGCTTAGACCCAGCTGGAATTACATCACGCGTTCATTCTACGGTTCCCGGTTTTGCCTAAACGAGCCATTTTCTGCTGCAGCAGCAGTGGAAGAATTCTAAATGTCCGTTTCTATTGAAAGCATTCCACTGTAATGGGGAACATGTTATATGTGAAACAGTTCATTCTGATCATAACGAGAAGCTGTCGTCTACTGCCGTGCTGGAATGTGGCGAACGTGCCCTGCCAGGTCGAGTGCGGCCCTTTCTGTCAGCAGCCATGATGCTCGAGTTATATTTGCTCCTCGCGCAGGGATGTGTGCCCCCAACATGATGATATCCACTGATGGAAAACAATAAGGCAAGGTAGACACTCTCGACTTCAGCTCACGTCGAGGTCGTTCATTTTCCCGCGTACCAGACAAACAACGGACAGGTGGTTGTGCGTGGTCGGGTGTGAGAACTGTACTGGCACACTCCGACGGCCGCCAGTTGCGGGGTCAAAATGGTACGGTAAAAATGTTCGAGATCCGCATCTCGAGAGACGTGCAACATTTCGAAATACCTATCAATATATTTTCCTGGGAAGGGGTGTTAACAACAAAGAAAGGTGTAAAGGTTACAAGACGGTTCAATAATTCGAAATTTCTTAACCTCGCAGTGGGTTGACAAGGAGGGAATCTGGTAAAGGCAACGAGCTTTTAATAAGTGCGTGTTGGTTACTTCAGTGATGGCTCTATGACGATGCTATGTGGATAGTTGCTGGCGAAACATGTCATCATTGTCGCGAAATGCCGACACCGAAGGGACTGCTGTTGACAGCGACTCTGTTTATATACATAGGAACGAGTATGTATATTTAATATATGTACTCCTATGCACACGCAACTATTCTGTAGATTGGATATTTTGTTTATCCATAACCCGAGAGTGAACGGTGGTTGTTGGCTTCAATTTAATTTAATGGCCATTTGTAGACGATATTTTTCTTAGTGACTATCCCACAGTATTATTCGTTCGTGTTCTGTTCTAACTAACGAGATAGGTATGCGAGACTTTCTTAGCGTTACCAGCGAGAAGACAGGCATTCGCTGCAGCGTGGATTGTTTAACACGGACGTTTGAAAATGTTCGCGAATTTTCTGTGGAAGAGTGTTTTGAACCCGTTTTGCACAAACAATTTTCTGCTAATTTTCTGCTCTGCAAACTAAATTTAGTCAACTTATTCTATAGTGGCTCTAAAAACAATACTAGTTTATACCTACTATATTTCAGATGTAGTGAAATATGCATCGGTCTATTAATTTAATTTGGTTTTTTATACTAACAGTTGATTGCTGTATTGTTTACCTAATCGAAAATATATATGGAAAACTTCGTCTTCTAAGATAGCGCTTCAAAAAATTACTCATCTTGGTTTAATGGTAATACGTACACCGGTGAATCAAGTAAGCTAACATTTAGCAACAGCATTCTGACCAAAAAAAAGCAACGCCTTGGTTTTAAACGTCTTTCTTAAGACTTGACCCTTCTTTATCGACAGACTTCACAGCCGGCTATTAGAGTACAGGACAGTTACGGGGCTAGTGCAACAACCCTACTGATTCTATCAAGCAGCACTGCACAGCCGTGATTCGAACATACTGGTTTGTTAGACCAGCATCGTACCTCGAAACCAACATTCTGACCACTTTTATTCAAATATTCTTAGAAAATTCAACACCTTTGACTTTACCGAGTGCAACGATAATCAGTTGAATCGACTTTTTATTGATTTATATCTAAGTAATTGAGGTCACAGTCGCAATTGTCTAGTCAGATGTAGCGATGAAATTTATCTAGAGCAGTACTGACATTTACTGGCTAGGAAATTAAATCAAGCCACGGTGGTCCGGAAGCGAAAAAATACGTACATTAGCAATTGAGTAAAAAATACGTAATTTTTCAAGGGTGGTATCTTCGGAGAAGTTTAATAATAAAATATAACGCATCTTTCTGTACCATTAGGGTGACCGTGAATTTACCTATTTTACCTGATATTGTTTTGGGTGACTTTTGTTTTTTTAAATAATTTAAAAAAACAATTTTTTCTTCAAAATGTTGCAAAACATATTAAAATAAGCAACTTTGCTGAATATACTAACTATCTAACTAACTATCTCTTAATGGTAGCGAAATATAATGATGTGATAAAAAAGATCACTTAAGAAGTGTTCAAAAGCACTATTGAAAAATTGAAAATAATGGAACATTGCCCAACAGGACTTCCTCGTTTCGAGATTGGTTGGAAAACACATCATCAAAGTTTTATCGTGATTTTTGAAAAAAAAAAATGACAAAATCAACCCGTCCCAACAGGTCGAAAATTTATTACGAGACGATTAAACCTAACCCAATTTGATGTCCCTGCTTGGGAAGTATGCCAGCAAAAGTCCGAATAACTCTTCACCTCAACTGGTCGAAGAAGAAAGCTCGATTGCACGAAATGACGGGTTTGATGCGAACCGATGCCGACAAACGATGGAAAGGAAAAAAGAGCTAGGAAAAACTATTCGGAAACACGATCCGGAAGAGGAAAACCCGCTAGAAAGAGGACGAAGATCGTAAAAAGCTAGAACAATTATTGCAAGTTAATGAGACGTGGACTGAGAAAGTGGACTGATCTCTTAAGGGATACACACCGAAACCTGACACGTGTAGGAACAAGAAGAGAAAATTTATCACAAATAAGCGCGAGGCGGTCGACGAGTGGAAGTAGAACTTCTCGTCCCTATAGGGACAATGGGCATCTTAATATTGGTAAAAGCGTAAGAAGGCGAAACAGGAGTTAACCTAGGAGTGCCTACAAACGATAACAGCATCTCGGTTCCCGATCTCGAAGAGATTCGTCGAGAAACTGGATAACTGAGGAATACCATTCCTAATATACCAGAATTCCTGCTGAATCTCGAGGATTTCTATTTCATAATAATAGCGGTTTATTTACTGAGTTACAGGTAACCCGAGGATTCTGACTATTAGATTCTCATACAAGAGTGCTGGTTCTATGAGCAAGGCATTCCTATGCGAGCAAGCCAAAAGTTCGCCTGATTGCCAATCGCAGCGCTTCGTGTTCCGTGACCGTCCAACGGACCTTCCTCGAGTTTACGTCATGGGCGTCGCTACCTTCGGGTCATCCTGTTCCTCAACGTCGGCGCAGCACATCAAAAACCTCAATGCGGATGAGTTTGCCAACGAATATCCGAGAGCTGCAGCAGCCATCAAGAACAATGCGGGACGATTTGCTGCTCATTTTGAAGAACGATCACATTCCCACCAAACGAGAGATTGCCAGGGTGGTTAAGAGTCTGTTCGACCCACTCGGTCTCATCGCCTTCTTCCTAGTGCACGGCAAAGTGTTGATCCTGGAGCTCTGGGCGTCGGGCGTAGAATGGGACCAAGAAATACCGCACGATATCAACGAACACTGGCGACTTTAGGCAGATTCTCTTCAGCAACTGGACCAACTTCGCATTCCGAGATGCTATTTCCGCTCATCGAATGACCTCACTCGTCTACAAATTCACCTGTTCGTGGATGCCAGCGAAACCGCTTACGCTGCTGTAGTTTTCTTCCGCTTAGAAACCGATCGTGGTATCGAGGTGGCACTTGTCGGGGCGAAGACCAAAGTGGCGCCGCTGAAGACGCTCTCGATCCCTCGACTTGAACTGAAGGCGGCGGTTCTGGGCATCCGCCTGATGGAGACCGTGCAGAAGTATCGCTCGTATACGATCAATCAGCGCTACTGTTGGAGCGATGCAAGCACTGTACTCGCGTGGGTACGTTCAACCGATTATCGCCGCTACCACAAGTTTGTTGCCGTTCGGATTGGCGAGATATTGTCATCAACACAGTAGTCGGAGTGGAGGTGGGTACCGTCTGCACTGAACGTTGCCGATCAGGCAACCAAATGGAACAACAACCCGCAGGTAACTTCCAACGATCCCTGGTTTCGAGGACCGAAATTCCTCTATGAGTCTGAAGATCAGTGGTCTAAGCAGCGCACTGTCACACCGACTGAGAAAGAGCTTCGTCTCATTCATCTTCACGCCGCCCACTTTGCTCCCAACATGGTATTTGCAAGATTTCATCGATGGACCAAAATGCACCGTGTAGCTGCGTATGTTCTCCGCGGCATCGATAATTTCCGCCGGCGTAGAACCAAGAACAAATTGGAACTGGCTCACCTCACCAGCGATGAACTTCGACGGGCAGAAGAAGCGTTGCTGAAGACCGCTCAAAGTGAGTGCTTCGCCGACGAAATCAACATCCTCGTCAAAACCCAAGGGCCGCCCGAGAATCGACATGCTACCGTGAACAAATCTAGCACCATCTATACAAAATGTCCGTTCCTGGTGAGAAGGGTATCCTGCGCAGTCGTGGCCGAATCGGTGCCGCACCGTACGCACCGACCGAAGATAAGTTTGCCGTAATCCTTCCCAATCAACATCTAATTACATTCCTCCTAGTAGACTGGTACCATCGCCGTTTCCGTCATGCCAACCGTTAGACCATCTTCAATGAGATTCGCCAGCGCTTCGAAATCTCATCATTACGACGACTGCTGGAGAAAGTAGAGCGCGCCTGTGCCTTCTGCCGCCTAACGAAAGCGATCCCCAGACCACCGGTCATGGCTACGCTGCCTGAGATGCGCCTGACAGCTTTCATTCAACCCTTTACCTTCACCGGGTTGGACTACTTTGGGCTAGTACTCGTGAAGGTGGGCAGAGGCAACGTGAAACGGTGAGTTGCCCTCTTCACTTGCCTTACAATCAGAGCTGTGCACATGGAGCTAGTGCACTCACCGAGCACCGTATCTTGCATTATGGCAGTTCAACGCTTCATGGCACGCAGAGGCATGCCAAAAGAGTTCTGGACAGAAAACGCCACCTATTTCCGAGATACCAGTAACGAGTTGAAGACTCAAAAAGAGACGCCTCAAACAAAGTACTCTCGGAAAAGTTCACTTCGGCAGACAACGCCTGGAAATTCATCCCACCAGCGGCGCCGCACATGGGAGGCGCGTGGGAGAGGCTCGTGCGATCGGTTAAGGTGGCGATTGGAGCAATCCTGCACTGTCCACGCAAACCGGATGATGAAACCTTAGAGACCATCCTTCTGGAAGCGGAGCGAATGATCAACTCTAGACCGCTTACCGTTGTCCCTCTAGAGTCCGCGGATCGGGAGGCTCTAACCCCCAACGACTTCTTGCTGGGTAGCTTCTCTGGGTCGAAGTTCCTACCGACCGAACAGCTGGACGTACGCTCTACCCTTCGCAGTAGCTGGAAGCTAGCCAGATGGCTGAAGGAGTATCTACCCGTAACTACGCGGAGATGCAAATGGTTCCAGGACGTGAAAAATCTGGCGGAAGGCGACTTGGTTCTCGTGGTTGACGGAACGGCGAGGAACCAGTGGATACGAGGACGAATCGAACAAGTGATTCCTGGACGCGACGGCAGAGTACGGCAGGCGCTGGTTCGGAAATCCTCAGGAATCCTGCGTAGACCAGCAGTAAAGATTGCTGTATTAGACGTCGAGGAGAAAGGTAAACCTGGTTCCGGTGTATCAGGAGAATCGGACTCTCACTAAGGTTTACGCTCGGGAGTATGTCACGACGGGACCCTTCGGCGCGATAACGCTTCTAACGGCAGCATATCGTCGGCTGTCAGCGCAGAGTGACATCGAGACTGCCGAACGTCAGATACAGTTGGAACGTCAAAACGAACATGGCGAGAAGAAATATAGTTGTTCGAATGATTCGAATTTCCATTTCTGTTTCGTTAATTCAACTCGGACACTCATTTTTCGAGTTTTTCAGACTGTAGAGCCCACAGACAATTGATTTTATAAAAAGAAATTTGACTCATATCCTACAAATTATTTTTTTGCCCCCCGATTTTTCAAGCCAATTTCCAAGGGGGGAATATGATTTACAATGGCTTTATTCATGCAAATTTGTTGTCTTATTCATGCAAATTAATTACCCTACTGTTAAATCTAAATACTAAAACAAGTTTACATGCAGTTATAACTTACTCTAAACAAAAGTGTAAAACTAAAAAATATAATTACTGATCGATAAAAAGTGAACTTATAGTTAAACTTAATACTAGTGTTAAAATTTATATACAGATAAAAGTTTGATGCAGTAGAAAGTGGGAATCAGGCCACACCACTTCCAGAAAGTGTACACCAAATTTGTAAAACTGAATTTAATTGAAACCTTGTAAAATTTGCTTTAAAAAAATACATTTTTAGCTTAAAGCTCCACACAATAAAACACGTGTCGCTATTCAGAGTTGGTCAACATAACCCAACACATATGGTACTGCATTTGTTATTCAATACCTTAATAATACTAAAATATGTTATTCTAAACTCTGAATACGGTAATGTTTTTGCTTTGTTATTCAAATAACACAAGTAGTTTTTCGTTTGGCCTTAAAGGAGCAAAATTTTGATATTATTTTTTGTTATTTTACCAACTATGTCAAGACCAAATTTTGATACGAGTTATTCGGAGTACAACGTGCCTACGCATCATTCATGGATTTCATGGATTGCAGCATACGATACAGTCGAGCGCGAACAGCTATGAAAGATAATGCACGAGAATGGTTTTTTAGACAAGTGGACGTGGTTGGTCAAAATTACCCTGGAGCCAGTGATGTGCTACGTGCGTGTTTTGGAGGCACTTTCGAGTCTTTTCAAACCGCGCAGAAGGTTACGGCAAGACATCACTATGGAAGATGAGGCAACGCTCAGTTAGCTTTGAGGTACGATGCTAGTCTAACAAACCAGTCGTCAAATGTTCGAATCTCGGCTGGGCGGTGCTGATAGAGTCAGTAGGATTGTTGCACTAGTCACGTAATTGTCCCGTACTCTAATAACTGGCTGCGAAGTCAGTCGATAAAGGAGTCGGTTTTTTGAAGGTGTGATACGGCGAGCGGACATCGAAACCAAAGGAATAATCTTCAGGGCAATGGAGACAGTCTCCGCCAGACTAAAAACAGAGACTTGATGGTATGAGTTACAAATCAATGCATCAACATCCAAATAATAACGGCGAACATTGGCCTCCCATGGACAGTCACTATTAATGGTGTCGAACTGGAAGCGATTGATGAATTCAAATATTTGGGACCTCTGATCACAGCCAACAATAATACGAGTAAGAAGATTCAACGACGCATTCTAGTTGGACAACTTCGATTAAGGAGCATACGCCACCGCACAAAACAAACGATGCTACAAAACGCTAATCAGACCGGTAGTTCTCTACGGACTTGAGACTGTAACTTTGTCTACAGAAGGCATACGTGCACTTGTCGTATTTAGACCGATGGTTTGGCTGACTATTTTTGGCGGAGTACAAACGGAAAGTGGAAGGTGGTGCAAACGTATGAAACACAATCTGCAAGCACTACTTGGAGAGATTTCCATCGGACACCTGGGGAAAGTTTGGAGACTACGGTGTGGCGTGTGGGCCGGCCACATCGCAAGGATGCTGAACGACTGCGCCCTAAAATCCGTTCTCTTCAAGAACCCCACCGGCATCAGGAATAGAGGAGCCCAACGTGCTAGATGGCTCGACCAGGTTGAAGCCGACCGTTGCGTGTTGAGACGCGCAACGAATTGGCGACGAGTTGCCCAGGACCGAGTACAATGGAGAGGAATTCTTTATGCGACAAGAGCCAGTCCGGCTCTCTGTTGCTGGAAATCGAGATCATTCGACCATAGCGTTTAGGTCCTAAAACTTTAGTTTTATTTAGTTTTAGATTTATTGTTTTATCTATTTATTTACTGTCGGAGTACCGGATCTTCGATTTTTACTTGGAGCTTAACCTAAACCTTGAAATTTACACACTTTTCCCTTTTCATAGCTGACTTGGAAATTTTCTGTAATGCAAGAGGATTAAAACTATACAGAAAAAGCGCTCAAGGGTGTGTGTATATAAGAACCCAACATTTATGTTGACTTAATGCGGTAACGAGTCTCCATGTTTACTAAAAGTTTAATTTCTTGCCATCTGTTGTCGCGTGACTGGTGCCAATAAAAAGTGGATTTTTTTACTCAACGATCCCACCGTATCTCCCGCAGCAACAACCCATCATCATCAACAACGCCAATCATCCGGTGGCAGACAACATCGTTGAGTGGATTGTGCAGTGCAAAAGTTTCGGAAAAATAACTCACGAAAATGGCATTTGTTTGCTTTCAATATGTGTGGATTTTCGCTGAGCTAATAATATGTGCGTCGCCAATGCGTGTTGCCAAGGTTGCGCGCGGAAGGGTGCGCCATTTCAGCCCCAATCCAACCCCCTCGAAAAACTGAGGGAAAAGTCAACATTTTCCCAGAGCCAAACAAATCGCATCCCGAGAGGGATGTTTGCTGTCTGTTGCCTGTTTTTCCACCGCGAAGTGACGAGATGGATGGATTTCAACCAATCTCCTAGGAATCGATTCAAGAAGTAATTTTTCGGTTATATAATCTGCTTCGTTCACGTGTAACGCGAAGGCGTTTTCACCTATTTGTCGTAGAGAACGGCATGGCACACACGCCATTTTTTCGCACAATTGTTCCACTGCAAACGAACACAGTTCTTCGAACATGAGACAATAATGCGTAGACCTACATTTTTGTTGATAACCAACGGGGGGTTCGTCTAATGCAAACAAATGTTTCTCTGGAAAGATGCTGTCAAAGTGAATGGGAAATTAGTTTTATCTCTTCTTTTGCACTTTCATATTTTTAAAGTATTTTCTATAAAGCTGGTTGAAAGTATATTGTGATTTTTTGGATTAGAAGCATCAGTACCTGCGGTATCGAATTCCGTACAGCTTCGAAATCCGTACACCTAATAGAATTTGCTTGATTACCCGAGCAGGAGCAAAGAGCAAAATAATATAAAAACAATATCAAACTGTGTTATAATGGTATATTTTGTTATTGAATAGATATTGAGATGCATTGATAACACATTTTGCTATTGAGTAGATATTTAAAACAGTGATTGTAAGATGAGTTTAATAGCTGATTTTGTTATCATATCTTATTTTGGCCTTAAAATTACATTCGATATATTTCATAAATTTTTTTTATTGATTAAAGAGATTTTAGATTATAAATCTATACCTATAAAGAAGGATTTCTGTCTGTCTGTCTGTCTGTCCGTATGTTCCTTATAGAATCGAAAACTACTGAACCAATCGGCATGAAAACATGCATGTAGAGGTTTTTTGGGGCCAGGAAAGGTTTTAGTGATGGTTAGAAACCCCTCCCCCCACTAAGAGGGGGGGCTCCCATACAAATGAAACACAAATTTCTGCATAACTCGACAACTAATCAAGCAAATAGAACAAAATTTGGCATGTGGGTGTTTTCGGTGACAAGAATTTATTCTATGGTAAATTGAGACCCCTCCCCTCTTTATAAGGGGAATTATAACTCCTCTCCTCTTTAAAAGGGGGGGCTTCCATACAAATTTCCTCATAACTCGAGAATTAATCAAGCGAATGGAACCAAATTTGGCATGTGAAGGTTTTCGAGGGCAAGAATATTTTCTATAGTAAATTAGGACCCCTACCCACTTTAAGAGGGGGGGCTTCTGTACCAAAGAAACACAATTTTCCTCATAACTCGAGAAGTAATTAAGCAAATGGAACCAAATTTGGCATGTGGGTGTTTTTGGAGACAAAAATTTTTTCTATGATGAATTGGGACCCCTCCCCGTTTTAGGAAGGGGGGCTCCTATACTAATGAAATACAAATTTCCTCATAACTCAAGAGCTAATCAAGCAAATGAAACCAAATTTGGCATGTAAAAATTTTCGAGGGCAAGAATATTTTCTATGGTGAATTAGGACCCCTCCCCACTTTAAGAGGGGGGGGGACTCCTATACAAACGAAATACAAATTTCCTCATAACTCGAGAACTAATCAAGCAAATGGAACCAAATTTGGCACGTGGGTGTTTTTGGAGACAAAATTTTTTTCTATGATGAATTGGGACCCCTACCCACTTTAGGAGGGGTGACTCCTATACAAATGAAATTCAAATTTCCTCATAACTCGAGAACTAATCAAGCAAATAGAACCAAATTTGGCATGTGGAGGTTTCTAGAGGCAAAAATATTTTCTATGGTGAATTAGGACCCCTCCCAACTTTAAGAGGGGGTGCTTCTACACAAATGAAATACAAATTTCCTCATAATTCGAGAACTAATCAAGCAAATGGAACCATATTTGGCATGTGGGTGGTTTTGGAGACAAAATTTTTTTCTATGATGAATTGGGACCCCTCCCCACTTTAGGAAGGGGGGCTCCTATACTAATGAAATACAAATTTCCTCATAACTCGAGAGCTAATCAAGCAAATGAAACCAAATTTGGAATGTAAAAATTTTCGAGGGCAAGAATATTTTCTATGGTGAATTAGGACCCCTCCCAACTTTAAGAGGGGGGGGGTTCCTATACAAACGAAATACAAATTTCCTCATAACTCGAGAACTAATCAAGCAAATGGAACCAAATTTGGCACGTGGGTGTTTTTGGAGACAAAAATTTTTTCTATGATGAATTGGGACCCCTACCCACTTTGGGAGGGGGGGCTCCTATACAAATGAAATCCAAATTTCCTCATAACTCTAGAACTAATCAAGCAAATAGAACCAAATTTGGCATGTGGAGGTTTCTGGAGGCAAAAATATTTTCTATGGTGAATTAGGACCTCTCCCAACTTTAAGAGGGGGTGCTTCTACACAAATGAAATACAAATTTCCTCATAATTCGAGAACTAATCAAGCAAATGGAACCAAATTTATCATGTGGGTGTTTTTGTGGGCACCCACTTTAAGAAGGGGGGGGGGCTCCTATACAAATGAAAAACAATTTTCACCATAACTCGAGAACTAATCAAGCAAATGGAATCAAATTTGACATGTAAGTGGTTTTGGACGCAAGATTTTTTTCTATGGTGAATTGAGACCCCTCTCTTCTTTAGAAAGCGAGTTATGGCCCATCTCCCCTTTAAGAGGGTGGGCTTCCATACAAATGAAATGCAAATTTCCTCTTATCTCGAGAACTAATCAATCAAATGGAACCAAATTTGGCATGTGGGAGTTTTAGATGACAGAAATTTTTTCTATGGTGAATTACGACCCCTTCCCCTTTTAAGAGGAGAGCTCCCATACAAATGAAATTCAAATTTCCTTATAACTTGAGAACTAATCAAGCAAATGGAACCAAATTTGGCATGTGGAAGATTTTGGAGTCTTGAATTTATTTTACGATAGTTAGAGACCTCTCACATACAAATAAAACAGAAATTTTTGCGAAACTCGAAAACTAATCGAACTCGAGAAATTCGAGACTCTTCCATAAAACATTCGTCAATACAAGACCACAAAAACTATCTATAGTAACACTAGATCATTCAGGACGAGACGGTCGCGAGTGTTGCCGGTGACCCGCCGTCGGAAGCGCCGCCCACTGGGGGGCTTGCAAAATTGGAGATTGTGACAAAGATCATCCGAGATTCATGATTTATGTACAACACAGGTTAATTTGTGGCAAAACGAAGTTTGTCGGGTCAGCTAGTATTTTATAAAATGATTTTTTAATATCCCATATACTACTGCATTTGTTATTCAATACCTTAATAATACTAAAATATGTTGTTCTAATCTCTGAATACAGTCATGTTATTGCTTTGTTATTCAAATAACACAAGTAATTATTCTTTTGGCCTTAAAGGAGTAAAATTTTGATATTATTTTTTGTTATTTTACCAACTATGTCAGCCAAAACAAGACCAAATTTTGATATGAGTTATTCCATTTCCAATAACACATTTTGATATTATTTTGCTCTTCGCTCCTGCACGGGTATATGCATTGAAACAGTCTAAATGTAAGATATTAATAACAGGTCTAGATCCATTTTTTATTAGCATTTTGTCGATGTCAAAACAACTAATATAAATCAAAATGCAAACGCCTGTCATATTTCCTTGTCCATTTGCTGTGTCTTTAGCAATTTGCTAAGAAAATCATTATCAATAAAATCAAGTGTAAGGCATACTTGAAGTAATTAACCTGTTTCAAATCCCGAAAATAGATTTGAAAGATAGATGATTATCGTTGTACAGTTATATACAGTTATACTTATTAAGGTCAAGCATTCACGGATTTAGATTCATGAGTATACGGGCTTTAGATAATTTTGAACATGGTGTACGGATTTTGAATCAGCCATGAAAAAGTGTACGGATTTCGAATCAAGAGCTGTACATTTTGTCTTCGATTTTTTATAACTAGGAGTAATTTTAGCTTCCTGTGATTCCAAATAATGTTTTCAATTAAAAAAACAATTACTAAACGACATAGTAGCTGTTCATAAGTAAAGGCATACAGCAAAAGAGGACACACCACAATAGATCAAAGAACTGGTCGCAGTGGTCCAAGGTCCTCAGCAAGGAAAAAAAAGTTAAAATAAGCAACATATTGTCAAAAGAAAATGTGATGAATTGCATATTACAATTCTATAATTTTATATTGACCATTTTAACTTGTCTAGTTCTTAGGTGTACGGATTTCGATACGGCACTGTAGCGCTCGCAAAAATGATGGTTAACTCATGTTGCAATTAACAAACTTTTTGATTTTTCCATTGCCCCAAATTACTGCTATTGCTAAATATTTTAGAATGGGATATGTGATAGGTTTACAAAAAAATAAAGTTCAAAACTGAACTGTTATGAACGCATTCTTTATGTTTCGAAACTTTCTAACAAAAATGAAAGAAAAAACTACGCCGAAAAAAATTGTCGTTATCAGAACACGCAAATTAGAACGATCGTAAGATTTGTTGTAGTATAGAAGAGCTAAATGGAATATTTTTCTCATTTTATTCAAAAAATATTTTATTTTATTCTAGTTTCAGTAGACAATCCACAAAGCAGATGGTTTAACGTAAACGTTTTTTTTTGGTACGTCAGAATAGGACGATTAGTTTCAACCTCTCGTTCCGGCTTCCGGTAGCCCACACACACACACACACTCACATGAGCACTTCAGTCTTCGGTGCTACTGGCGAATCTCGAGTAGCCGGATGCTGAGTACGTAAAGCGCCTAGGAGCAAAAACCGTTAGATATGCGAAACGAGAAACATTTCGCCAGTTTAGGAATAACCGACGTGCACGGCGAAACGGATATACGATGGGCGCGCTGTCAGTGGCTTTCCTTCCGCTTGCGTTGCTCCTCGGTTCCGGATACGCCATTTATATTTTATGTCTTTCCTGAATTCCACTTTTATCTGCGTTTGACGAAATAAAATCGTGGAAGCATGAAATATTTATATGCGTACTTTTTTGCACTTGTCCTTCGCTGCCGTTGCTACTGTACTGTACCTCCTTTGGTGACACACACTTAGTCGCACCCGACAGTGAGCACTATAAGCCGTAAGGATTCCAATTTGGAACATTCCAGCTCGCCCCTGCTTTTGTTTATTCGTGCCCATCCACATACATATCTTCGATAGGCTTTTCAGCAGGTCGTTTGAGGACGTGATCACATAGGGTGCGGCCGTTTCGGAGGATACTGGAGAAGAAAAAAAAAGCGCTGGGAGTGTGAGTTTGCCGACAAGTGATCCTTTTCGGAACCCTTCAAGTTTTGCGAAATGGACGCCCAGATAGCGAAAAAAACGAATGGAAATCTAAAGCTGGAGTGAAATTTACGAGGGTGAACCCCGCGGCCTCACCGGGACAGCACTGATGCGATGGTGGGGTAAATGTAATAGCATAGCATGCATGCACGGGCAACTTGGGGGAAGAATTCAGCATCATCTTGAGCGGAAAGAATAATGGAGTTCAACGTAGCGAAAAACTTATTTAGACAAGAATGTTCGAAGTTGAATGATTGAACGTAGAAAATGTTACGTTTAATATATCGTTGAGTTGAAAGTCGTTTGTCTATCACCATGATATGAATTTGAGTAAACCAAAACCAAAATAGAAATCTACATATCTTGTACAGATGAGGAATGTACATAAATTTTGGTTTGTGTTATAAGTTACATTATTTAGTTATTTATAATCAAATATCCATTAGCCTTCGTCTTGTTAAGATTGTTTAGTGCTAAAACTTCATTCGTTGCTTAGATTACAATTAATTGCATTAGGTATGGATATTTTTATACTATTTAAAATTCACTATTCGTTTTTGATCTGCTAGGAGGTAATATCGACAGCCCGGAGCTCTTAAGTCGAGACCGATTCAACATATCACCAAGGCATACTCGACGAGCTGATTTCCTTAGGCGTCCATTGCACCGTACTCAGTTCGCTCAAAATAAACCAATTGACATATGTTGTCGTGTATTTAATACTGTTTCTGATGATCATGATTTATTGATCAATATTTCTTGGACTACTTTCAAACTTAGAATAAGTAGTTATTAAGAACTGTCTGTACGCAATTTCGAAAACTAGTATAAATAAATAAAAAACTAAAAAAAATATGACGAATATAAGTGGTTATATATTGCTACCTTGTGGTACATCGAGCGTATTAAACTATAGCAACAAAATACTCGGTCTGTATTAAACGTCAGCAAGAGCCTGCTGCTAGAAGAAGTAGGAATGTTTGGCGTACAGCCTCTTGACAATTAGATGTGATTAAAACTCAATAGTTTGTTCGAGTCTATTTTGTCAAGCCCGCTAACAATTTCGTACAGGATAAGTGTGCTTTTCACATAGACTTCAAACAAGTGACTTCAAACAAGTGATACTTAAATTTCAACTTGGTTGCGCGGACCTACTGACCAGGAGAATTGTACAACCCGTAGGAGTTTTCCATGAGTTTTACGTTAAAAAATTACGGATGAAATCAATACTCAATTTTTTCCTAACTTCAGCATAATACATGTATGGGGCTCAAATACATTTTACCAAACCGGAAAAAATAGAAGAACGATTCTAGACACCTCCACTAGAACCGTATTAGTAGCAACCAACTTCTAACATCGCAAATCATCAATTATAAGTGAGGCTGTCGAAGGGAAAACCTGAGCGAAAAATTAAATTACATTTAAGGCATCAACGGCATTGGCAGCATTCCTCATCATGCATTCGATATCCCTTTTGTGGCACAAACGTGAAAGGAAACGCACGGAAACAGCGCGCGAAAAGTGACAGTTTTCCAAATAGGCTCGTTTTTCGTGTTAGCGAATAAATGAATTTCTCCCGACTCGAACATTATCTTTTCTTTGCTGCTGCCTGGCTGGCGCTGCTCGCTTCGAAGGTGCTGCCACGCCACGGATAAGGACCATTTGGCACACTCTCACACGCACCTCTCCATACACATCCTGAGAGGGTGATAACGACATCGTCTTTTTCATTCGCAAAAATTTCATTTTTTTTTTTGCCGTTGCCGCCCAACACCTCGCCAAGCGTTGGCTATATAAACTGTTTTTTTTTCACCCGCGTACATTTGCTTGCAGCCGTTTTCCCTCCGGCGCGCCCGCGAGGGGTTGCGGTTCGGAAGCCGATATGAGACAGTAACGGCGGAAGCGTTGCTTAAGGAATAAACTCCCGATAGGAGACCCTTTTAGGTGGAAAATTCCTCTCCGAATTGTGCGTATAGGTTGCGCTCATTTATTATTTATCCTATTTACTTCGTATCGCCTGCTGTCCTGTCATTTTTTGCGAAATCCTCCCGCATCCTTCGTGTCCCATCTTAATACATGAATGGATTCTGCAAAAAAAAATCAGCAACCTTACGACCAAGCGGAACCGTACAGGGGATGATAATGTTTGCGAATTGTGTCCTCTCGGTCGTCACGCGAAGGGGAAATCTGATCGCATAAAAAAGTATGGCGATATGCAAAAAAAATTGAGATGCTTTTTTCGGTAGCCCAAGTGCCGGTCTACGTCGAAAGTCACCTACACCAGTCAGCAGTGCCTGATGTGCCTTGGGAATACGCAAATAAATTGAGGAAGATGTGCGTATAATCAGAATTGACTGCAAGTGGTGGAGCTGTAAATTTTAATGCGATTCGCGAATGGTAACGATAAGTTACGCATTTCTATCCTTTTTTTTCATACGACATTAGTAACGAAATCTGCTGCCAACTGGGCGATTATTGTCACGTGCCGGTGGCGTAATGATCATACCGGGACATTACCGGTGCTATATGGACTGTAAAAACTCTTCGGAAAGTTTTCGTCGCTAAGCCATCGTCCTAACAATTTTTCAAAGAATTCGTAATGACTTTGAGTGACAACCACTTGCTTCTGATGCTAATGTATATGTACGATTCAATGATACACTAGCGCCAGCAGCAAGGTGTTGTCACTGCAAAACTAGTTATCTTCAATGAGCCGGTATCTAGGCAATACCGACACGTTATCCATCGGTCTCTCTTTTGATCTGTTTTGGTAAAGCATCTAATCCCTGTGCAGGTTATTTCGGCCGGTCGGATTTAAAAAACACAGACACCATTATAGAAAATGGGCCCAATTTAGCCCCAGCGACTTCATCATTTTTCGCGACTATAACTCAAATTCTGTAGCGTTTTATTAAGACCAAAATACACGCCGATATTCAGTAAATATTATTCTATCAACTGGTTTAAAAATCTTGTCTCGAATGAACATAGTTTCAACGTAATTCCTGAATATTGTTTAGGCTACCGCTTAATGGGCTGAAAATACCCTCCCGTACCCTAAATTGGTAATAATATGTATGGCGCTTAGACAGATACTAGAGTGAAGCCTAGTAATTGATAATAATATTGTTACCGTAATTAAAATAAAGTTCTAATACTTTACCAATAAACATTTATATCTTTTACAATGCAACTTTGGTCTTCAAATCGAATCAATTACGCTCGTGGCAACAAACATTCAGAGTCAAATTTCTTGCTTGAGACGAAGATTTGAATGAGAAACGGCGACGTTAAGTAATTAACATCCAAGCCAGGTTGTGCTAATAAGTCAGTTTATGTGGGTCTATACAACTACCAGTTTCACATTAAAAATGCATTGCAGTTCAAGTTTTCGTGAAGCGGTTGCACCTATATTCTTTAAAAATTTTTGTGTGTTAACGGACACTTTTATAATGGCAGTTTTCACAATATACGGAGGGGACAGTACAAGAAAGTAATGAAACAAACATCCAAACAGAGTGGGGCAAGACGTGAAGAAAAAAGGGTGTGTACCGTGTACCCGAGTTTATGGGGGGAGTCTATCAGGTGTTATAATGGTTTTCCTCAAGTGAACTTTAACTTGCTTGATTAACAGTTCTAAAGTATGATTGAAGAAAACTTGAAAAAAACACACCTTATAACCATTTAAGGTTAAGCACGAGCCCACACAATTGTGTAGGTGACACAGAACGAAAACTGATACAGGTGAAAAAACCTGATTTAATCCTCCTAGTGGTGAAAGGAACCTTTGTTATACCGTCTTACTTGCAATTTGAGATAGAAATCGACACGTTTGGTTTACATGAAATTTTTGGAAATTGAATAAGTTTACAAAATTTGAAACAAATAGAAGCACTTATAAATTTTGATAGTTTCTTTTCTCATGAAATTGCTGAGTAAGTTGTTACTAATGAGGGTAAGTGCAAGTAAAAGTAAGTTGTAAGATGAAATATTATTCTTTAACATATACATTGCGTAGTAAAGGTCTAGTTAAAAGGTTTTTGAACTATGCATAATTTCCTGTAACGCCATTCTATTTGATTCACAACAATAAAGTTCTCTTGAATAAATTTCATCAATTTTTATGAACCTTCGGTTACTCACGTTGTTGTATTTTGTACAACATGTGTAGGTTTTTGAATGCCATATTGCTATATAGTTACAAATCATTGTTTAACTTATCCTTCAATAAACTTGTTATGAGCAAAATGTCAGAATTATTCAATGCATTATTACTTTAAATTGTTAGGAAAATAGATTAGCATAAACCGACATCACAGAAACGAAGCAAGTAGCATGTGAGGTGTACCGTAATTGGACCCAACTTGAATTTTTCTTTCTCTGTGTGCAGCAAAACTACCAGCAAATGTAAAATGTTTAAAATATATCCGTCTGTTGGTAGTCGAGTAATTCGGGGTCAAAATCAGGGTATTTTTTATAATCAAAGTTCTACAGTTCGTAAACAAGGAAACATAGGGGTATACTATGTTCAGCAAAGTTGTGTATTTTTATTATTTATACAACTTTGTAATACATGAAAAAGTCATACAACAATTACAAAAAGAGCTAAAATAGAAAAACTGATTTTTCAAACTCATATACAATAAATAAGATCTCTTCGTTGAAGAGATAGAAGGGTACTGTCTTCAGCAAAATTTCTTGTAATAATATGCTCTAAAACTTTGCAGAACACATCAATGTGTTATATTAAAACTGAAGGAAAATATTTTTTTTATTTCACTTTTAGGGGAATTAATCAATATTCAAATTCTACCAGACGATAGAGCTTTCAATTTCAAGAAACTCTTCCAAAGGTTCGATAAACCTAAAACCAAGTTTTCCTAGTCAAAACTCTAGTGCGCACGTTTTCTTTGGTTTTGGGCTATTGTGCGCGAGTAACTGTGTTATAAAAGTTGGCGCGAGTGTTCGAGGGTTAATATCTTTTGACCGGTAAAACCAATTCTTATGAAATTTTGCATATATATTCGTAGTGTGAAAACCTCTCGTTTGATATTAAAATAATTGAAATTAGGTTATTTTTCTTGGTTAAAATCATTATAAATTATTGTTAATTTTGGTGTGGTGTATTGAATTACTCATAACTTTCAAATTAAACATCCAATCAAAAAGCCATTCAATAGTGATCTATTCGGCTATATTACCTGCCAAATGAAACTAATAGCACGTAAATCGGTTTGGCCATCTCTGAGAAACAGGCGATCATTTGAACCTTATCAAAACTGGTTTTTAAGCATAACTTTTAAACCACTTGTTTGTTTTCAATAAAAATTGGCGTGAAGTTTAGCAATAGTAAGAGCTTTTATTTGGTACTAAGATCGATGAAATCGGTTATGTGGTTCCGGAGAAAATCGTGTCACGTAATTTTCACATTTTTGCTTATAACTTTTAAACTAAAAGTCAGACCACGAAACCATTTAATAATGATATACTAGGTAAAAATACCTTTCAAATAAAAGTTATAACAGACGAATCGGTTCAGCCATCTCCGAGAAATAGGCGATTGAAAATTGAAGCGCACACACATACATACACACACACACACACACACACACACACACACACACACACACACACACACACACACACACACACACACACACACACACACACACACACACACACACACACACACACACACACACACACACACACACACACACACACACACACACACACACACACACACACACACACACACACACACACACACACACACACACACACACACACACACACACACACACACACACACACACACACACACACACACACACACACACACACACACACACACACACACACACACACACACACACACACACACACACACACACACACACACACACACACACACACACACACACACACAGACATTGCCCATTCGTCGAACCTGATCCATTGGTATATGTGACACGGCCCTCCGGGCCTCAGATCGACTTCGTGTTTTTCGACCAATTCCTAAACCTTTGTTATATTGTATAACAAAGGTAAAAAAGGATTTTTAAAACGTGTTGACGTTGAAAACGTGTTTACCGTTGAAAAAAAAGTTGTTATTATTGTTCGAGTCCCTAACCCCTCTGGACGGGGGAATCTCATACAAATGAAACACAAATTTCTGCATAACTCGAGATCTAATCAAACAAATGGAACCACATTTTTTAGAGTGGTTTTAACCCAGAGGGTCATTCACCAGGAACCAAATTTGGCATGTGGAGGTTTTTGAAGGCAAGAAATGTGTCTATGGTGGTTCAAACCCCGTACGCCCTCTGGAATGGGGGGCTCTTATAAAATGAAACACAAATTTAAACCAAACATAAGAGTTATCTATTAGTTCTGATAAAAGCTACAACCCCGCATTAGTCAAGAAAAGGGGATGCTTGAGCTACTCTCAATGCTACAATTAGCACAAAAAGTTAATCTAAGGTTATGCTAATTTTCGTCTATAAAATTCGCCTACGCAGAAATAAAAACCATTGCAGAAATTACCGATCGGAGGGTTTCCCTGCACTGTATTAGGTCCTGGGCTACTCGTCGCCAATTCGACGTCTCGACACGCGCAAGTCGGTTTCAACCTGGTCGGGCCATCTAGCACATTGGGCCCCTCTATTCCTGATGCCGGTGGGGTTCTTGAAGAGAACGGATTTCACTGCACAGTCGTCCGGCAACCTTGCGACGTAGCTGACCCAAGGTAGTCTCCTAAGTTTCGCTAGGTGTACGATAGGAATCTCAAGTAGTGCCTACAACTCGTGGTACATACACCTACGCCACTCTCCACTATTCGTTTGTACTCCGTGAAAAATATTCCGCAGCACCTTGCGTTCAAATACTGCAAGTGCACGTATGGCTTCAGTAAGCGAGATTGCTGTTTGGAGTCCGTAGAGGACTACCGGTCTGATTGGCATTTTGTACATCGTCAGCTATGTGCGACGGTGAATGCTCCTTGATCGAAGCGGAGCTTTTGCGGAGGGAAAATTAGGCTCGATTTCCAGCTTGAATGTGTCGTTTAATCTCCTTACTCGTATTATTGTCGACAGTGACCAGATATCCCAAATATACGAATTCATCATCCAGTTGCAGTTTATCGCCGTCAATAGTCACTCTCCGTGTGAGACAAACGTTGCTTTCTCTGGAGCCTATTCCAACCATATATTTGGTTTACGACGCATTGATTTGTGACCCAATTCTCTTTGCCCCCGTTTTCAGTCTATCGTAGGTTGCCTCCGCCGTCCCAAGGTATCTAGTAATGATATCGAGATCATCTGTGAAGGCTAGGAGTTGGTCACCCTTGCTGAAGATCGTTCCACTCGTTTGGATGCCCGCATGCATCATCCCACCATTAATAGCGATATTGAATAACATACAGAACAGTCCATCCCCTTGCCGCAACCCTCCGTGCGATTCGAAAGGACTCGAGAATGCCCCCGAAACGCGCATGTATCACATCACTCGCTCCAGGATTTGATCAGCCGCGTTAGTTTGTCCGGAAAACTCAACTCGTTTATTATGTGCTATAGCTGTTCGCGTTCAACTGTATCGTATCCTGCCCTGAAATCCACGATAATATTATGCGCAGGCACCTTGTTTCTGGAAGATTTCTGGAGGATTTGTCGGTGAGTAAAAATTTGATCCGTAGTAGCACGGGCCGCAGAAAGCCCACCTGATACTTCCCTACGAATTCTCTTGCTGTTGGGGTAGAAGACGCAACCAAATCTGATAGAGCATCTTGTGGCGGCGTTGACCAGTTTTTGTAGAAGGGACAGACCACACCTTCCGTTCACTCCGCCGGTAGTTTCTCCTCCGCCTATATCCTTGAAATTATCCAATGAAGTTGCTAGCGGTTCTTATCGGCCATTTTTGTAAAATCCCGGGTTCAGCTAGTATTCAGATAAAAGACAAATCCTTATCATATGACTTCTAACTTACACTCCAGAACTCATTTACAGTCGGTCCTTATAAATTAATTTGCAATTTAAAAGAAACCGATTCAGGAAATAAAGTCTATAAAAAAACTTATCATGTCTTACAAGTGTTCTCTGAAAGGGAACCATAAAACCATCAATGACACATTCCAGCGTTACGGGACATTATCCCAACTATGCAGATCGTTTCCTGTTTAATCGAATCCCTGGCATTCTACTGAAAAATGAAGTACTCTAAACAACTATTTTACAAGCTATTTGCCAAAAAATTGGTGAAACAGGAGGCGATTCAGATGATAACAATAGGTGCTAATTGTGTCCCGTAACACTGGAATGTGTCCAATACTTGTGGTTGTTTTATTGTAGTTTCAAAGGAAGTTACTAGAAATAGATATCGATAAAAATTACAAGTTTTAAGGGAGTGTTTTTGAGAACCTTTATTAATATGGACCACTCTAGTTTGATAAGAGTTTTATAATCGTTTTATCGTAGTTTTGTAGAATTACAAGTTTTATTATCGATTTTAGGGAGTAAGTGTTGAAAATCTCTTTATTACATTACACAGTGGTCCAATCAGCGAAATTCGTGATCGTGTGATATTGCGCATAAACGTGAGGTTTTTCGCATATAGTATCTTTAGGAACATTTTTTGGTATAACAAGCCCCTTCTTGTGAGAGAAATCATTAGGTGATTAATTCCCTTAATAGTGAGATAAGAAATTTATTTTCTTGTATATTCGAGATACAGGTTTAGTACTTTCGGCAAAGTTGTAGTAAATATTAATACAAACAACTTTGTCAAAGACACCATACTTGTATCTCTTCATGGAAATTGTCTATGAAGCGTTATCCATGAACAGGCCCTTCAAAACAGTTTTTAAACCCTGAGTTATTCTGGTCAACTTTTACGTGTTCATAGTGTTCTAGAAAGTTGTTTATTTTGCTAAAATCAACGTTTTTGTAGAATATTATTATACGTGATTTTCTGAAGTTTCGGAGATATTGAGCATTTTTGATGAAAAATAGTACTACTTTGAGCTTAAATATTTCCCAAAGTGGCAAATGGTGGCAGATCAAACAACTCGTACTTAAAAGTACAACAAAAAGATGTGTTGCTTATTTTATTTTTTGTTTGAGTAAAGTTAATTGTTAACTACTTGTCAATTCGTGTTTTCTAATTAAATAGACTAAAATGTCATTCCGAGAAAATTCGATCTTCTGTGACTGTTGTTGAAATTTGGTCATTTGGATTTCGGCCATTCGGGATTCGACCATTTATGTTTCGGCCATTTGGTACCAGCCCATTATGAGTGGGATCTTTTGAAAAGACACCAATCGAAGGTATTGAACAAAATAGACTTAAGTTAGTTGTTTGGAAGCTTTTCTGTTATTAATTGCGTCAAATAATTTTGAGTCTACATTCATTTTCGACTCGAAAATAGGCGAAAAAATGGCTGGTAACTCAACTTGTTAGAAAGAGATTGTCAACACAAACAAAATGGCGTTTATTGCATCCGAAGTACATTTTAATTGTTCGATAAACATGACTGTGAAGGATTTTTAAAACAATTATAACTTTTGAGGATACAAACAGATACAGTCAATTGACATTTGATTTTAAAGGTTTTTTGTTGTACTTTTAAGTAGGAGTTGTTTGGTCTGCCACTATTTGCCACCTTGGGAATTATTTAAGCTCAAAGTAGTACTATTTTTCACCAAAAATGCTCAAAATCTCCGAAACTGCAGAAAATCACTTATAGTAATGTTCTACAAAAACGTTGATTTTAGCAAGATAAACAATTTTCTAGAACACTATGAACACGTAAAAGTTGACCAGAATAAGTTAGGGGTTAAAAACTGTTTTGAAGGGTTTGTCCACGAATAACGCTTCATAGACAATTTCCATGAAAAGATACAAGTACAGTGTCTTTGACAAAGTTGTTTGCATTGATATTTACTACAACTTTGCCGAAAGTACCAAACCTGTATCTCGAATGTACGAGAAAATAAATTTCTTATCTCACTTTTAAGGGAATTAATCACCTAATGATTTCTCTCACAAGAAGGGGCTTGTTATACCAAGAAATGTTCCTAAAGATACTATATGCGAAAAACCTCACGTTTAGGCGCAATATCACACGATCACGAATTTCGCTACGTTACGCTACGAATTACGTTATCTAACGTGTTTTGACTACAGAAACCACTTTGTAGCGAACAGCAGTGTTCTATGCCATCATGGTTCCGCAATATTCCGAAAATAATTTGATTTTCTCATCATCTCCACCTACTACTACTTCATTCCGAATTTAATTTACCTTTATCGGAAGCATATTGACATGATAAACAACTTTGTCGAAAACAACAACCTTCTATCTTGTCATGGTTCGGAAATATCGCCAAATGAATTAAATTTCACCGTATACTCCATCTAGCGGACTAGTTCCAAACTTCAGAGTTCGTTACCAAATGCGTCTTGGCTTTACAAACAACTTTGTAGTAAATAGTAACCTTTTAGCTCATTACGGTTTTAAAATATTCTTAAATGAATTTAATTGCTTCATTATTAGCGCCATCTAGCGAATCAGTTCCGAATTTTGTTGTATATCACGGGATGTGTCTTAACTAGATAAACAACTTTGTCGAAAACCGCAACCTTCTATTTCATGTCAGTCCTGAGATATAGGCAGTATTATTCGCCGTGTACTCAGTACACGACGCGACCGCTTATGTAACTTTTTTTAACGCGACCGCTCTAAGGTTAAACAAGAATTTGACATATGAACTTTGAAGTTTTATTTGGAATTGGACTTCAAATTACTCATAAGATTTAACTAGATATTGAATATGACTTTGGCCTTCAAACTAAATCTAAAACTAGAATTGAAGAAATGAAGAATTGAAATGGGATCCGAAGTTATCAAAAGTCAAAACTAAAAAATTGCAGGTGAATTGTCAAAAGCCGATGTTTAAATTTAAAAATGAAATGTAAGAATTTGGAAATCGAAAATAGAAATTCAGAAACACAAATGTAAAAAATTAAAGTGTAAAATCTTACTAAAAAGTCAAAAATCAAAAGTTACCAACATTCTAAAGTTAAAAATCAAAACTAAAAAGTGAACGGCAAAAGTCAAAAGCAAAATAATAAAAGTATTATTGAAAGTCAAAATTCAAATCAAAAGTCGCAAGTCAGAAGCTGAATAGCAAGTATATCATTTCATGAGAATTGTAAACCTTGATACAGAAAATTAATTGTTTCATTTAGCTAATGCCATGCACATCTAATTTGATCAATGTTTCTTATAGCATTTTATCTCAGCTTCCCAATGCAGGTCTTAGAACTGAAATCGGTTGGGGGATCAAGGTGAAAATGGAGATTTTTGTTAAAATCCAACATGGCGGCCAAATTCAAGATGTCCGCCAATTTTATTATTCATTTTAAAGTAATATCCTTCCTCTTTGCAAAACCGTGTCGTTAATTGTTTGTATCATAGCAAATTTTGGAAACGTAACAATACTCTCATAAAAATTGTGAACCTTGCTACAGATAACTGGTTGTTTCATTCTATTAATGTCAATGCACAGGGTTTATTTCTAATTCCCGTCATAGTAAGTAAGGTCATACTAATTTTCATCATTTGTTGGATGGATTTAATGAATACTCCAAAAGTTGATTTGACTAAAACACACTTGCCTTCCGATCCGTGAACTTTGAAATCACTGAAAAGCGATTATTAAAGCATATTATTGAAATTACGCAACTTACTTTATTTCTTAAATTCGTCGTACCGTTTTAAAATCCGTCCATCAAAATTTTTCATCGTCCGAACTAAAAATCACAACAATATTTACAATGCTAACGCGCATGTATTTGTGTAGGACGGCATGACAAATGTTATTCTGCAAAATTTCTGCAGGTCAGGCAAGTTTTGCTGGCTGTAGAATAACGACAATGCCTTGCCTGAGTTACTTTCATTTATGAATGACGGAAATTAAAACGATTGGTCGACATTTTCTTCTTCGTCACAAGAAAAAACGTATGAAATTTGGCTGGTAGGACTTCCTTAATGATAAAAAGTATTTGAAGAAATCTCAGCTCACTTTGATTAATCGCGTATGATAGACAACAAACAAAAATATTAGGGAATAACTAGTTTTGCATTGTGTGTCATAAAAATGCTGATATTTTTAATAATTTCTGTTGGATAGGACGAAAATAGGCAATTACGACGAAGCAGCAACATACCCCACCTAATTTTATGAATGTTTCTTGTAGCATTTTTTCTTGGCTTTCCAATGGTGGTTCTAAAATAAAAATCGTTTAGGGGGCTCATGGCGAAAACGGCGTTTTATTGACTGAAGTTTTTGGAGCGTCCTAGTAGAATACGAAACCTAAAATTAAAAATGAAGAAAACTTATCTAATTTAATTCTACTATGTATATTTTATTCACTACAGATACGTATTTCGCCTACGACTTGCAGGCCTCCTCAGTGTCTGTTTTCGAACTCCGTCTGTTCGAAAACAGACACTGAGGAAGCCTGCAAGTCGTAGGCGAAATACGTATCTGTCGTGAATAAAATATACATAGTAGAATTAAATTGAATAAGTTTTCTTCTTTTTTAATTTTAGGCGTTTCATTGGTAAAATCCAATATGGCGACCAGTTGGGTATTAGGTAAGTAATATGGCGACCAAATCCAAGATGGCCGATAAAAAATTTTTTATTCCATTTGAAAGCTCTATTCTTCTTTTTTACAAAACTGGGCCATTTGTTAGTTGTTTCATTGCAAATTTAAGAAATAACACACAATACAGATCTCAAGGTTTGCTAAAAATTCAACTTTTTTAAACTATCAGGCCCCCAACTGTCAGGTGAACGAGTGATCCGCTGTTTCGAGATATTGAAAATGTAATTCGTATATTTTGACAATTTACAACCAATTTAACAAAAGTAGTGGCCCCGCTTTAGCGAGAATTACTCAGTAGTAAAAGTCTACAGTCGAAAATTTAAAATCAAAAATTCAAAATTTTAGGTCAAAAACCAAAAGTTGAAAATTAAAAATAATAATTCAAAACCGAAAATTCAAAAATTGAATGACAAATGTCAAATTTCAAAAGTTAAAGTTAAAAAGTTAATAGTCAAAGTAAGAAGTCAAAAATCAAACGTTGATATTCAAAAGTCAAAAGTAAAATGTCAAGAGCCAAAATACGACAGTCTTATGTTAAAATTTGTAAGCAAGAATTTGAGCTTCAGCATCCAAAAATCAAAACTGAAACTTTTTTTTTTTTTTTAATTCTATATTAGAGAGGTTTTCAGCCTGCGGCTGGTTCGCCTCTTCCTGAAACTTTTACTAAACTAAACTAGCAATTTGACTTAAAATTGGAAATTGGAATTCTTACTGTACTTGAATGTAGATCAATTTGAGTCTAACATTTTTCTTCAATTTGAACTAGAAATTCCGGTTTCATGTCTAACCGGAGTTGAATTTGAACTTGAAAAAGAACTTAAGTTGGTCATAACATTGGACTAGGAGTTGAGCATGAAATTAGACACAACAGTTTGCTTGCAATTATACATGAAATCGGACCTAAAATAAAACGTGAAATGCTATTTGAAACTGAATTTTGAATTTTGATACTGATTATAATTAACTCCCATTACAGCATGGTTCGACGAGCGGATCCCCCAGCTTGGGTAAAGAGGAACGATATATATACTTAATAAACGTTGCTCCAATAACCCTCTCTTCCCTAATTTACGTTCTTTCCCCTTCACAGCTTGTCTCGCCCAGCAAACACCACCAAAACCTTTGCTTCATTACTTTCACTACCGGTCAAGACAAAAACACGAGGTTAATCTATAACTATTCCGATTAGTTCGAGGCCAAAACGGAGAAGCATCTAATCGCCAAAAACTACGAAAGTGCTGAAGAACATGTCTATATCCATCTTTCCATCAGCCATGGCTAACACCGTAAGACCGCCTGGCGGGGCGTCGGAGCATTTTTGTAGAAGGCTTAATGAATGTAAGATTTGAGGAAAATTTGTTCCATTGAATTAGGTATCTTTTGTAGTTATTTTTTCATCGTCTTTCGAAATTAGTCAATATTTTTAATACATACGTTATTCAATGCGATTTTAAAGACGAACTACAAGGTGTCCTACAACAAACATCGCTTAAACGTTACCACCATGGCGGCAAAGTCTCACCATTGTTTTATTATGCTCAAAACAGATTTCAATTGTTCCGCGCCGAATGCGTTTTCCCTCCCATGATTGATGATTGATTTTCAATGCCCAGCCACTTGACAGATTCGAATCGGTACGAAACTAAAGCCCATTAGAACCGTGAATGACGCCTTACCTCGCTCAGTGAAATCCTAACGAGATTCTTATCACGTGTTGCCACAGCCAACGCCGGGTAGACGCTACTCGACTCTGAATTTCAAGTGTATACTGAATAGTCGAAACGGCCACTTCCAGTAGTGACAGGATGATGATACAATCTTCGTTAGAGAAATTACAGTTGCACTTTTCAGCCGATTTTTCATCTTCCTGATGCGTATCGTTATCCCTCGACTCTCTCTTTATGCAGGAAATCATTCCATAGGGGTAGTTTTCCAGTCTGCATCGAACTACCTGCCGTCTTTTGTTCACGTATGACATTCAACCCTTCACTTCTACGGTTTGATTTCGCACATGCATGTGAAGCGCATTGCTGCTGATCCACGGTCGCTAACGAGGTTCTATTGAGAGCTAGGAAAAAAACGAAAAAAAATCGGAGATCTGTCACGCGAGGCAGCAAAATCAGCATGCGTTTATGTAAATCAAACTTTTATTACCCACACCTAGCGCTCTTTATGACAGGAACAAACACACATTATTGCTGAATCTACTGCCAGGGTACACAACAACGGCAAACTCGCGCAAATAAAGACAACCCCTGACATTAGTGCAGAAAGAAAAACATTTTTTTTCCATATGGAAGCTTTTACGTGACTTCACTGTAAAAGGAAATTATATGTGATTTTACATTTTTCAAATATTAAATTCGAATTGCAGCATGTATTGATCGACAAATTTGTTATCCGCTTTATTTCAGTGAGTAATTCATGAAGATGTTTTATTTCTTAGGATAGCAAACATTACTCGTGACACAAACTTCTATATTCAGTAGGTAAGATCAGAACCAAACAAGTTCTGCAACAATTTCAGTTTGAATTCGTCACTCATTCAAATGGGAAAAATAAACCGAAACCTATTAATCAATCGCTATCTGCTTGCGAATGCCAAAATATCCTTTCATAAGCCGTGAAAGGATAAGCACGGAAAATCAGTCTATATGCGGTACCACCACCGAAAACATGACACCAATCCATTGTAAGTGCACGCTGCATCCCATCCCAATTTAAATTTATCACTTTTTCACCCATTCTGAATATGTTTAAAATTGGCTACAAAAGTAGCGTAAACTAACTGAAATCTGCGTCATCGCGAACAAAAAAAGAGCTGAATTATCTCACCCAGAAGTTGGATGACACCGTCATAAATGTAAACCAATATATTTCATATGCCACATGTACCTACGTGCTTGTGTGTGCCTGAATGCAAGAAGGAAAGCATGCAGATTACCGCTGCTGGCCTGACGGCGGGCACAGCAGGAAAACCCGCACCCGACCATAGAATAGCATGCCAGCCACGGAAACTCAAAGGATTCGATGTATGATATATGTCAATTTTTTATTAGTCCCTTTGGTATCGGCTTTTGTGCCATTAATTACGAACGCGCACATCCCGGTGCAAAATGCAAAATAAATGTAAATCAAAACCCTTGCCAACTCATCACATGAGAGCGTGCCAAAGCAGAGCGGAAAGGTAGAAAAACAGGGGAAAGGGGATATTAAAATTTTAGTGTGAAAACATAAAATTTCACAGAAGCGTGTCGTTTCCATTAGAAGCTAGTTGTTTCCCCCATGGGTTAGTCGATGTGTGTCGTTTCGAATTTCGCGCCTGATACAAAGAGGGTCATCATTTTTTTTTTTGCTTTTAGGTGGTATTTTAGTTCATCATTTGCCCTCTTGAGGTCAAGAAAACTACATGGGACCGTAAACAGATCAGGAAGTAAGGGAATATTGACTAGCGCTTATGCTGATCAGAAAGATTATTAAAGTAATGTTGAAATCAAAACATCTATTTCAACTGGAAGGTTTTTTCGATAAATGGTAAAATGATTAAACAAATCAAAACGTGGAAGTCAGAGCAATAAAAACCGACTGATTCGTTTCGCTAAAGAATCAAAATGTTTTTCAATAAAATGCATGACAGACTTCTTCCCAGGGTTTATACACAGATGTAACGTCATCATTTATCTAAATGATTAATATTCTTTTGATTGGTATATGATGTTTGCTTTGCCACCAATGCGGTCAGAAGTAAGAACGATGCGTTGACAAAAGTTAAACACTTATTCAAAATCAAATACTAGACAGTGTCAGGATTTCGAATTACAATAGAAATCTTTATTTTTTCAGTTAGAATTTTACAAATGAATCAATGGGCACATTTAATACATCCAATTCATCATTGCATTTATTTAATTCCACGGATCTCATCCCCATTACTCTCTGTTAAAAACCTAGTTTAACTAGTGGGAAATCCTGCCGTATAATTCGGTTAAGCCCACCCACTTTTTCGGCGTATCGTCCTATCTGAAAATGCACGTAAATCGTCACGAGTTTAGCCTTCCTCGTGATCCCCGCTGCCTGGTCGGGAAACTGTTTTCCAACTCCACTCAAACCGCAATCTACAACTGCGCTGCCATCGCCGACGTCGACGATAAGCACATATGTGCAATAGAGAGCCTCCGTCTTTGACCACCCTGCTGCTGCAAGCTTCCTTTTGGCGAAAAGGATTAAATTAGACTAAAAACTGACACAAACCATCCTGCGCCTTACGGTATGGTACGTCTTCAGTCAGGCGCTTTGCTCCATCTAGCCTGCTCCCCCCACCCGGCGGTGGCAATTACGAGTGCGAGTGCGTGGGAGGGGCATTTAGTGCAAGGCAAATAAGTATGTACCGAAATGGCGAACCAGTAACAAACTTTCTAAATGAGAAAAGTCCCCCCAGCGCGCGGTAGCCACCCGATATCCTGCCACCGATGGACCCGTAGCAAAGGCCCAAAATACCTCCCGTGCACGTTTTAGGTTACCAACGGTTACCAACCGCTCAGCTCAGCGAACGGCCCAACTTACTTTGCCAGCTATCCGCAATGACATTCCGATCCGATGTGCGAACCGCAGTGGGCCTGTCAGCGTTAAAATCAGTGTTATTGAGAAGAGGTTCGATACATCGATAGATTTGAAAATAAAATCCCGGTTATAGATAATGGTAATAATACCTACTAGGATACTATACTAGAGAATTCTATTAGTTAATAGTAGTCACCTGATTTTCAAGTGAACAGGTTTGTATGCAACAAATTACCTAAAATCTGGAAAATATTTATATCACCACATGTATTAGCTCAACCATACCTGCTTTCCTTGGCGATTAGTCTTAGTAGGGAGTGTTTCCCTTTACGGTGATCCGGGGGAAGCAATAAACATCCTTATGTGTGTTCCTCACAGCGGAAATCCTAACTGCATAACTCGTAACTTGGGTTATTGGAACCTTCAAGCGTCTGAAAAAACATAGCCTTGTCCGCAGTTCCAGGTACGATACAGGTCTAACAATCCAGTCGTCGTATGCACTAAAATAGTAGCAAAGGTTTCGCCATTGTCCTGTGCCAAGATCATGAACATTTTTGACTCTGCTTATAATAATCAAAGTTATATCACATAGAAACAGTATCCCAAGTAACAATTTGGGTTTTATTACATTCGTATGATGCATTTAAGACCAGAATTGGTCTTGCAAACCGCAATAAGAGTACAATAAAACTCACATTGTTGCATGGGATAGAAAGGAGAAGACAGGTTGATGCAATATACATTGACTTTAGTAAGGCAGTCGACAAAATTTCATACGCACTCGCAGTAGAAAAACTGCGATACTTGGACTTACCAAACTAGACAACACAATGGACCCGATCTTATCTTACCGAATGCTCCGCTTTTGTCAGTTTCAAAGGTATTAATTCGTCTTGTTTTGAGATACCATCTGGTGTGCCCCAAGGTAGTCATTTAGGGCCTATTCGCAATACTGGTATACGTGAAAAGAAACACCAAGGCATTCCAGGATATATACGCACTTAAAGCGTATTATTATGCACTTGTCCGCAGCATTCTGGGATACGAGTTTTTTTGAGTTATGCACAGCGTTTTCTGCCCTGGAACGATGCAGCAAATCTACCAACCTACGAAGAACGTTGTAAGGTTATTGATCTGCATTCGTTAACTGGTAAGTAAGACTGCTTATAGAAGAAGAATTCAATCATTAGATTAGTAAACTGTCTGTGCAACTCTATGTTAAAGATGTAATGAATGAATAAATATTTGTCCAATAACCGTTGCAGACAATAACATGCTATGTATCATCAGATAGATCTTAACGTCATCGGCGTAAACCAGTTTACAACCACTACCTATGACATTAGATGCGCCATTTAAAAATTTATTAAAAATAAGTGGACCAATAGTGCTACCTTGCGGTATTCCAGTTTTTTTTTGTAAATGCAAATGACAAATCTGGTCGAAGCTTAACCTGTACGGCTCTGCGGTGTGTACAAGAATGGTACAAGAATGGCTACATGAGAAAGGCAATATGGGAATCAATCCGGTTGAATGCTACTTTCAATTCTGTGTAAATTACCTCAGCTTGCACTTTACATTCAGCTTCAAAAATGTAGTTCGATACGAAATTTAAAGGTTCATTATCACGGAGTGACCAAGGACAAGCCCGTGCTGATCAGAAGTTTCATAGTTCTTCATGCAGTTTAAAATAACTTGAACAATTTGAAGGTGGTTGATGAATTAGTTATCCCGATCCGGGCTAGTTTTTACGTAATTTTTCTATCTAAATGGTTCCATAGCCGGTAGTCTAGCGTTCTGAGAACTCCTTATGCTTGCCCGATCTGGTTCTACCTGATCTTTCCACCTAACTCACTGCGTTCCTTCTTCATCTCTTTCCTACCGAATTCAATTCAATTCAATTCAATTCAATTCGGCACTCTGGCAACTGCCCAACATATCCGCCTAGTTTTAGCCACTATACTGGGTACACTGCTGAGAAGAAAATTATAATCAAACACAGCGGCACCTCTATTGAAAACTCACTGTACCCCGATTATAGCACTGTTTCGTCCATAGTTGATGGTATTGGCAGGATTGTGCCATTCCGCAGTACCCTGCAACGTACGTTCATATCAATCGTTCCCACAATAGCAGGACAATCGATTCTTCCTTGCAACATATCAGCAGGAAACAACGCTCTTCCGATGTTTCTTCGCTCATGAAGTCAAATGGATTAATTGGCATCAACTCTCAGGAAGCGGAACGGATCTCGCCAAGGTGGATGACGGAGCGCAATGCGTAAAAAGTGACGTTGAAACGACTCAATCCTGACCATCCCGTTTTGGAAATACGGATGCCAGACAATGGAACCATACTCGAGAGTCGTACGGATAAGTGAGCAGTATGATGCTTTGATACAATACACGTTGGTCAAGAATACTTTAGCGATGTGGAAGACGAATCCTAAAATATTGGACGCTTTGTCCACAAACTTCTATTCCTACCTCCTCGTGGTACCAGCCGGGATACGAGCAACTTTGGTGGAGATCGGGTAACCAACCCCGGCGGAAGCCAAGGTCGTATGCTGACAGGAAAGGAGGGCTCTTTCGAGCTTCGTTGGCCCTCCGGTGAAACATGGGGTTGGTGTAGTAGGCTTTGCAAGCCGTCACCACGAAAAATTCTAAAGCACGGAACGAAGAACAAATAAATTCTTACTGGAACAATCGGAATAGACCCACACGACGAAAAAGGACTATTGATTGGAAACTCGGGACGTGGAACTGCCGATCTCTCAACTTCCAAGGGAGCACTCGAGTGCTCTCCGACGTATTGAAGAGCCGCAAGTTCGACGTCGTAGCGCTGCAGGAGGTGTGCTGGAAGAACTCAACGGTATGTACCTTCAGAGCTGGAAATACCATCTACCAGAGCTGCGGCAATACACACGAGCTGGGTACAGCTTTCATAGTAATGGGCGAGATGCGAAAACGGGTGATTGGGTGGTGGCCAATCAATCCTCGAATGTGCAGGTTGAGAATCAAGGGCTGATTCTTCAATATAAGCATCATCAACGTGCACAGCCCTCACCTCAGAAGTACCGATGACGACAAGGATGAATTCTACGCGCAGTTGGAGAGTGAATACGACCGCTGCCCAAAACATGATATCAAGATCGTCATCGGGGATTTCAATGCTCAGGTCGGCCAGGAGGAGGAATACAAACCGGTGATTAGAAGGTTCAGTGCACACCAGCGGACCAATGAAATGGGCCTAAGACTTATCGACTTTGCCGCCTCCAAGAATATGGCCGTACGTAGTACCTTTTTCCAGCACAGAATCCATCACAAGTACACCTGGAGGTCACCAAATCAGACAGAATTACAGATCGACCACGTTTTGATCGACAGTCGGCACTTCTCAGACATTATCGACGTCAGATCCTATCAAAGCGCTAACGTTGACTCGGACCACTACCTAGTGATGGTTAAGATGCGCCCAAGACTCTCCGTTGTGAACAACATTCGTTACCGACGCCAGGTTAGCACAGGCAACAATGTGAGTTTTTTTATACTCTTATGGTGGTTTTAATGACCAATTTTGGTCTTAAATGCCATCATAAGATTGTAATAAAACCCAAATTGTTACTTGGGAGATCTCGCGCGGCTGAAGCAGCCAGACGTCGCCGCATACTACGTGCATTCACTCGAAGCTGCGCTGCCGGAAGAGGACGAGCTGGACGAAGCCCCTCTCGAAGACTGTTGGAACACTATCAAAAAAGCCATTAGCAGTGTAGCAGAGAGCGCCATCGGGCATGTGGCCCGGAATTAGCGCAACGATTGGTTTGACGATGAATGTAGGAGGGTCATGGATGAGGAGAACGCTGCGCGGGCGGCCAAGATGCGCAGTGCCACACGTCAGAACGTGGAAAGACACAAACAGAAGAAGATGCAGCGTAACCAAATCTTTCAGGAGAAAAAGCACTACCTGGAAGAGCAAGAATATGCAGAGTTGGAGCGGCTGCATCGTTTTCAGGAAGCGCGAAAGTTCTACCGTCTGACAGACGATCGTGAGGTGACCGATAGGTGGAAGCAGCACTTCAACGAACATTTGAATGGCGCCCAGGCGGAGAACCACGGCGGCAGGGAATGCGATTTCGACGGTGCGAAGTTCAGGCGGCCATCATGCAGCTAAAGAACAACAAGTCATCTGGAAAAGATGGCATCGGAGCGGAGCTTATTAAAATGGGACCAGAAAAGCTGGCCGTTTGTCTACACCGACTAATTAGAATTTGGGGTACGGAACAGCTACCGGAGGAGTGGAAAGATGGGGTTATCTGCCCGATCTATGAAAAGGGCGACAAGTTGGACTGTAAGAACTATCGAGCGATCACCGTTCTCAATGCCGCCTATAAGGTGCTGTCCCTATGCACTTTCCGCCGTCTATCACCAATTGCGAATAGATTTGTGGGAACTTATCAAGCCGGCTTCGTCGAAGGTCTACAACGGATCAAATATTTACACTGCGGCAAATCCTCCAAAAGGGCCGTGAATACAGAGTTCCCACGCATCATTTATTCGTTGACTTTAAAGCCGCATATGATACCATCGACCGGAAAGAGCTATGGAAAATCATGGACGAGATCAGCTTCCCCAGGAATAGATGAACCTTGATGACTGATTAAATCTACGATGGATGATACACAGTGCTGTGTTCGGATTTCGGGTGGATTGTCAAGTTCATTCGAATCACACAGAGGGCTTCGTCAAGGTGATGGTCTTTCATGCCTGTTGTTCAACATAGCGCTACAAGGTGTTATGAACCGAGCGGATATCAACACGCGAGGCACGATATTCAACAAATCTAGTCAATTCGTCTGCTTTGCCGATGACATGGATATTATCGCCAGAACATCTGTGGCGGTGACTGAACAGCACACCAGACTAAAGCGCGAAGCAGAGAAGATTGGGTTAAAGGTAAATACGTCTAAAACAAAGTACATGCTGGCCAGCAGAATCGAGGCCGAACGACACCGGTTGGGCAGTAGTATATTGATAGACGGCGGTGAGTTTGAGGTAGTCGATGAATTTGTCTACCTTGGCTCACTGGTAACGGCGGACAATGATACCAGCCATGAGATTCGGAGGCGTATTATCAGCGGAAGTCGTGCTTACTATGGGCTCCACAAGCAATTGCGGTCGAGCAGACTAAGTCCCCGTACAAAGTGCATCCTGTACAAGACGCTTATTAGACCGGTTGTTCTCTACGGGCATGAAACATGGACAATGCTCAAGGAGGACCTGCGAGTGCTCGGAGTTCTCGAACGACGAGTGCTAAGAACGACATTCGGCGGCGTACAGGAGAACGGAGTATGGAGGCGGAGCATGAACCATGAACTCGCACAGATCTATGGCGAACCCAGTATCTAGAAGGTGGCTAAAGCTGGACGGATACGATGGTCAGGGCATGTTGCAAGAATGCCGGACAACTACCCTGCAAAGATGGTGTTCGCCTCAAATCTGGTAAGAACAAGACGCCCAGGAGCGCAGCGAGCAAGATGGTTAGATCAGGTGGAGCGAGATCTGGCGGAGAGTACCCGGTGTCCGAGGAATTGGAGAGCGGTAGCCCTCAACCGAGTTACATGAAACTTTGTTCAACAGGCTTTGTCTTAGGACGGCAAGCCACCTAAGTAAGTAAGTAAGTTGTCCACAATGTAGGAAATCTGTCGTCTAAATGATGTCCAAAATAATCCGGAGATCCTTCACCTGGTCGACACGCTGGATTTCGGTACCATGAAGCTTGCAGTTACAAAACACAGGTTGACGTATTCGGGCGAAAGAAATAACGTAGCAGCTTTCAGGATTCACGAGCATCCAGTTCAGGTTACACTAACCCCATAAAGGTGTCAAGTTCTCGTTAAAGACAATTTTCGTGCTGATTGTCCTGGTCGAACCTGGCTGACATCATTGAAATACAGCAAGAAGAGTAACAGTCTCAAACGACGGCTTTGTGGGATTCCAGACAAGGCCGGAAACGCATCAGATTTAAAACTTTCAACCGTCACAGTCAATCTACGACCTGCGAGATAAAAACTAAACCAACGCAACACACTCCCGCCAATACCGAGTCTTTCCAATTTAGCAACTGCAATAGCAAAATTGATTTTGACGAACGCCGCAGATAAATCAGTATAGATGATCCGTCCATTCGAGCACGATCCGCTAAGCTTTCCGCAATATATGATGTAAGACACAGGAGATTCGTTGTGGTTGATCTCTACCTGCGGCAAATCCGTGTTGATAATCACTTTGCAGTGTTGACTGCAGTGAGACAGCCGCGGAGTCATGATTACAAGCGCGATTAACTTGGAAGTGGCACACAATGATGAGATTCCTCGGTAGTCATTGATATCCATCCGATCCCCTTTTTTCTGAAAAGAAATCATTGCTTCATCGATGTTGAGAGTACGCAGTGTATTTCCAGTCATTAGCGAAAAATTGTAGACAGCCTGAATCACTTGGTCGCTTGGGATCACTTCATTGCAAAACGCTTGCCCGAATTTATCAGCAAATAGTTGACAGATATACTGAGGATCCGAGACAACCTCATCATTCAGGGTCATAGTTGAAGGAAGGCCCGATTCCTTACGCTGATCGTGATCACTAATATATTTCAGATTACGCAGAATTCTCACAGGTGCCATCTAAAACATTCCCGACTTGTTCTCTTGTATACAGCGCCTAATCTTATGTAATGCTCACGCAGCGAAATGAAGAGAAACTTGGAATACGTCCTAAGCCCAGCCCTTTTTTCCGTCTTCAGCATACGAAACTCGCGGGTCAACCAAACCTTGCTGAGCGAAATCACATCAGCAACATCCTGTGCACTGACGGATTAGAGGTCCAGACTGCGATTGTTCTTGTTGGTCACGTGGTTGTGCTATCGCAATATAGCAGAGCTATAGCAATCGAGAAACCGTAACGCTCCGAGGTGTACAGTGCCAGTGGAGTGATCGAGATCCGGACGGAGAAAACCATCGCTGGATGGTTGCCACAGTAGGTCCTAGAAGGTTGAAATCTTCGATAACAATGAGCTCATTGCTTGTGGAAGCCAACTCGATTACCGACATAACCGACCGGGTGTGAACGTCGCTCAGAATATCGTCATGTACTCGATTGAGCGGAATGTAAATTCCACACTGGTAAAGATCGATACACACCCACACCAGCTAAGTACTGTTAATTTTCGACTATTTCCGGGCCCACGGTCACGACGGAAGACTAGAAATTTCGCACCAAATACCTGACAAGAGAGAGTTCTCGGGTCAAATCAGGTTTCAGTTAATGATGATATCGTAGCAGTTAGCGAATGCAGCCAGGAGGGAGTCGTCGTAGTAGTCGATAGTCAGTAGATGATCACATCGTCATTAGCAATACGGCCCACACAGATTGGGTTTGACTGCATGTTTGCCGAACTGAAAAAGGGTGCAACAGAGTTCGTAACATGAGTTGTAAAAGTACTCGCCAGAAATTGCGGATTAGAAGATTCCCGCACCACTACCAACCGTAGGACCGGGACGAGTGTGAAGAGCGCAGTTTGCGATTAGCTCGACTGTGTTAGGAGGCCCGAGAGCTTCCATAGCTGTCCACAGTGCGGCCCGGTTACAGAGTAGGAGGAGAATTCGTTACAGTCAGGATTTGCTATTTCAACATTGCAGTGCCCGTCTGTAAACGGAACTGGGCTGAAACTTTTCATTTCTTCAGCTAGGGAAAAACCTGTTTTAAACGCATAATTGCCAGAGTATACAGGCTAGGATACTCCTTGTACCGTGAACAGGACCAGGACGGCTGAGAGGCATTGTTTTTAAAATTGACGAAGGAACATGACTCAGCTGCTACGTTAGGAGTAGGAGCGCTCAGGAGGGCTCAGTAGGAGCGCCCATCATGCCTCGTTGAGTGCGTCCTAGCAGTCCAGTATTTCTTGTACATCCATACTATACAGACCTTTAGTTTATTACTTTCTACTACCGTCCCCTCCACCGACTGAAAAAAAACGATATTAAAAATTTACCTAAAAACAGATTTCAATATGGCAGCTCTGCTTGTAAGATACTAATTCTAAATCGCAACGATAAGCAAAACACGATCCGGTAATGTGTTTTGTTTGCACGCGGTGCACACGACAATGCTGTGGAAGTTTGATTGCAAATGGTGATGAAGAACTTTACGTCAAGGCGGATTTCAAACAGCGTCTTGGGCAGAAATCTTATAAGACAACCGTGAGTGACAAGGTGGCAGATATTTTCAAGCATATGAAACTGTCAAATTTCGTTAAGAAATATCTGGTTTGGCAGAATATTGCTCTCTGTGGCTTTTCGACACTTTCTGAGAACATAATTCGCAGAAGCAACTCCATTATTCCGTGCCGTTTTGGCTGGACTTTGTTATTACTCGCTATTCTGACGCATGATTTTCACTTATCCAGTGTCGCAAGAATCAGCTTATTTAGTTTCATTAGAAAACCATGTGCTTGCATTATCTGCAACAGCTTATTTAGTTTGTCTGTATCGTATGTCGCCATAGAGTCCACAAACACATGATGAGTCTACAAGTCATAATGAGTCCACAAGTTCTACTTCCTCTCAGATCCTGACAATGATCCGATGGATTACTTCATACAGCCCTTCGTTTCCCACTTTTAGAAGTTCAACAGTCAAACAGTATTAAATTAAAATCAGAGGTAAAATTTGACAAAATATGGAAGTCAAATTCAACTTGCAGCTTACTAGACTGACAATTTTCATCAAAATTGGAAACAAATCTAAAGTAACATTCAGGAATTTAAAATTATTCACGATTAATACAAAGATGAGAAAATATCTAGCAAATACATCACACTTTGATTTAATCTTCCTTGTTAAGCGCAAATTCAGAAACATAACAGATAGACAGCGAATCAAATTACCGATCCGACCCACTGCGTGTCCAAAAGTTTATTTCAACTGAACAGTTCCATGACTACACGAAACCGGGGCTACACATGCGAATTCTTCCAGGACGTGCACATATATAATTATTGAAAAGTGGAGAACGTTATCTGAAAGTTTCCTCGAAAATATACGGCACAGAGTTTAATTAGCCCAGCCCGGCTGTAACCACCACCGTCTCCGCTCGCTTATCCCCCGCGCACGCGGTAAGAATGCCATTGGAACAAAGTACTATACGCTTCCTCGGATCCAGAATCAACTGAACCAACGAATGGGTGGAGCCAGTGAAAAGCTGGGGGAGGAAAAACTTCATATCAGCTCTATAGAACCGTCACTTCACGTGAAAGGCAAGATCCAAACGTCTTCTTGGCTCAACCCATTCCATCGCGAACGGCGACGAGGCCAGTTCCACAGAAGGCGATGTGATGCGATGGAATGTACACCATCCAGGGCGCTGGTCTACGCGCGGTGGTGCCAGGCTCTTGTCACTGATGGGGCCAAGTTCAAGAAAGTACGAGGACAAGCGACGGGTTTTGTGTGTATGTGCCGTTTCAGGCGGAATTTGTTGCCCTGATATTAGCTACAGCTCAACTCACTCGACTGCCATTCAATTTCAGCATCAACAACGACGATGGATGTGTACTCGGAGCCTGGCAGCCCAGGCAGTAGACGTATGGTGTGAGTCCATTTGTCTTAACTTGTCGTGTTGTGTTTTAGTCAGTGGTGTAAGAGAAACGATTGCAGAATTTCTGGCTTATCACACGGAAATATATAAACTTCGAAACAGAATATAGTCACTTGATAATGGTGAAAAATAGGCCTCTTTTTGTGAATCTGTTTGATTTAAATTCTAACAAAAATCTATTTCCATGGTTAAATACTTTTCACAAGAGTCAGCAGCCTATTGGTAATATAACAGACAATTATGTTTTCATTCCTTCAGAAAACCAATCTTCTCTCAGCGACAGCCAAGCTGAGCACACGTTAAATCAATAACCTTAGGACAAAACGTAGAATCCTAACAAAATCTCATTTTCTTTTTCGTTCCAGTATCTGCCCCACGCATCCGCCTCGTATGGGATTCGAATCTAAGCCGCCGACAAACCGAAGCACAGAGCAACTCTGTTGAAGGAAGAAGCCAAACAAATATATATTATAAATTTGAGTTATCTGGTGAAGCTCTCCAAAATGCTGATTCTTTTCCGAATTCCTGGCATTTAACCCTGCGGTGCGGTGCGATTGCAAGGGTATGGGCGAGCGGTAACGGGACTGGAGACGATCCGCATCGTAGCCTGACAGCAAGGTTCAGTAAAAGGAAAATTTCCACGCAAAGCAATAATACGGACGCTGGCTGCGTCAATCGCATACTGGGGTACCGTCTGCAGGGGTTACTATGAACTTACCGGTTACAAATAGGTACTCCAAAATGCTAGTCAACAAAGCACGCGCCAGATATTTCTGTGATTCGAATGAAAATTAAGAAAAATCTAATAGTTTTAAGCGGTAATAGCGGTAAAATACGTATCTGACGCGATCAAATAAAAATAGCAGAGTTCAATTTGGAAAAAGTTTTCTTTGATTTAATTTCAAGCACATTTTTGATCACAATTTTGACCATATTTTTGATCAGATATTAGACCCATTCTAGATCTGATCTGGACCACATTCTTGGCCTGCATAAGATTTTGGACCACATTTTTATCTAGCTTTTAGATAAGACTTTAAACCAAATTTTTGATCACATTTTGGACCTCATTTTTAATAAGATTAAGATGAGGTCCAGGACCACATTTTGGGTCTGAATCAGATCTCGGAGCTACATCTTATACCAGACCAGATTTTAGGCCACATTTTTATCAGATTTGGATCAGATTTTGGATAATATTGTGGACCACATTTTTGATCAAATTTTGGACCAGATTGTTGATCTGGCATTCTGGCCATTTTAGATTAGATTTTAAACCACCAACCAGATTTTGGATCAGATTTTGAACCAGCTTCCGGACCTGGAACGTATTTTAGACCTGGACTAGATTGTAGATTACATTTTTAACCAAATTTTGTTCCGGCTTTTGTAACAGAACTGGATTCTGGACCAGATTTTGAACCATATTTTATCAAATTTGGACCAGGTTTTGGATATTTTGAACCACATTTTGCTCAGATGTCAAACTAGCAGCAAGACTTTGTATCAGATTTTGAACCTGATTCTGGACCTGGACAATATTTTAGGCCTGAACAATATCGTGCACCACATTTTTTAATAAATGTTGCTCCAGATTTTGATACAGTTTTGAAATAGATGGTGGACCATGTTTTAGACCACTTTTTTATCCGATTTTAGACCCAATTTTTTGCCTGGTTTCAGAACCGTAACGTGACGTTGGGGAACTCTCGTTTCTTAAATTAGTTTATTATTTTTGACAATTAGATGGCAGCATGGTTCGTACTAGTTCCTATATCAAGTGCTTCTCTACACTCCAGAGTGCCTTACTGCGATTCTGGCCGTTTTTTATCTGCATTCGTTCAATTAAGAGAACATATGTTAACTGATACGTGCACCAGGTTGCAGAAGTGTACTTAAGAGTGCTTTGTATTAACGAGAAGTAAAGAGTTTTGTACGCATATATCACCGGCAAACATTGAATGCATGATGACGAATAAACCCAATTGCATAAAACGCTTTCAGCCTTCAAATCCATCTACAGAACCTCGTAGTCGATGTACATAGGACGATATGACGCGACAGATCTTCAGATCGTCAGCAAAGGATAGTTTAAACGCAGAAATCAACAGATCAGCAGCCAAATCTTTCACGTATTTAACGTAACGTATTTAAGATCTGAGGACCAAGAATACTGCCTTGTGGTACACCATATTATGAAGGCATCTGATTATGCAGAATTTACCAATACGTGGACTGAGTGATCCGCCAGATATGAAGACAATCATTCCACGAGCCACTAGGTCTCGGAGATGGTTGGTGAAACTGCAGTAAATAACCCGTTGGGTATCAGGTTCTCTAACATTTGGATAAGGCAGCGGAGTAGAGAAATTCCTTGATTTTTTTTTGTCGAGAAATTTGACCACTGCGACCTATTTTTTCATCTATTGTGGTAGATCCCGTGGTATATGCCGACTTCCAGGCAGACGGAAGTAATCTGTTTCGTAATGACCGACTGAAAATGAATGAAATCGGCAGCGCAAGACTAACAGCATAGTTTTTTAAAAGCGTCGGAGGGAGGTTGTCCGTGCCTCATCCTTTGCTCACGTCGACATACTCAAGAGTTTTCTAAACATCTTGCTTGAAAACCATATAACAGGGAGATTCAAATCGTAGGATAGTATTTGATCGAAGCAGTTTCTATTAGACACCGCCACCGGTGCGACTCTACTTTACACACTTTCAAAGAACTCCGGGAAGAAATTAGCTGCTTCGCTGCTAGTATAAGCTTAAGTTTCGTAGAGATAGAGATCCATATTGTACAATTACGTAATACAATCATTCGAATTGAGTTTACTAGTACCACGGTTGCGGCCTCATTGACGGCTGAGCATCCGTCTTCGAGGGTCGAAGCACCTAAGTCCACAGTGAAAGATAGATTCACGTTCAGTGCATAGTTCTCGACAGATTGCGGGTTATCTGATTGCCGAATGTTTAACCGAGGAGCACAGTTTTGTCGCTAGACCTATATCATCGATAGTCTTAAGTGCACATGTACTGCTACTAGGTAATAATCCGAGGCATTTACATCCGCACCCCGTCGGGCCAAAAGATCGCCAATGTGATGTCCTGCGGTTCACCATTTGACACTAACTGACTACTCATCCTATTTACACGAGCACCTGTCAGCCGACTCCGACCAATACTGCAAATGAAGCGAGAAGACAACGATGCCTATTCTCACACGAGCGAGTATGTGAAGCATTCCAACGTATATTCACCCAACCGACACAGCGTGTTATAGAACAACATAACATTACATATATCAGAATTTATTTATTACCAGAAACGCGCAAAAAACTGAAATCTAATGAAACAACAATTGAAAAAAGTATGTATCAAGTTATTTCATACCAATTTACAATGTTATTATAGCATAAGCTACAACTTATTCTTCTTGTAGTTTAAATTTAATAATGGAGAAATAATAAAAACTTCGTGTTGACATGTTGACAAACATGTTAAAGACATCTCAAAAACAAGCTATTGTTATTAATTTGATAGGAGGTGTCAAATAACTTCATGCTATCACAAAATATCTCAATACCTTAATAATAACGACATATGTTTTCAAAGTACGTTTATAGTACTCTGAAACTACTACTTTCCATGAATATTATTTTCTTCCTAGTTTTGTGTGTTACTTGGGCAACGCTTACGCCACTCACGTAAGCGTTAAACAAACAGCCGTCGTTGTTGTAAGCAGGCATTCTGCTACCTATATACTCGCGAACGCACAGTCTCATATCGTCTTTCTACGTAGCCCACTCGTGAGTCAAACAACTCGTGAGCAACCAGCGGCCCTCGGGGATACAGATTTTGCGTTACTTTTTCTTTTCTTCTTCATCTTTGCACTTGATTCTGCTTACGCGCTAAAGTGCGAGCCTTCGCGAGTAATCGATATCAACAGCTCGGGCTACAATGTCGAGTGAGAGCGATGACCGTGGCTGTTAGCTAAATGCACACTCGCAAACACTCGTAGTGCATGAATAAATAAGAGCGAGAGTCCGAAAGGGATGACTATGCCGGTGAGTTCGTTAGAATGAGTACGCGTGTGTGAGAAAACTAAACCACACGAATGAGGGCTTCGCAAAACTACCTACGTGTATAGTTTGGAATTAATAGTCTTGTTCGTCATGAAAACCTGGTTTTTTGTCTGCAGCTGCAAGTAACTTGCTAGAACATAAGCTTTCTTCATGGGCAAACTCGAGTTTCAACGTTCTCACGTCGACCAACGTTAGAGAACTTTTACCGGAAAGTTGTCCATAATCCATTTTCACGTACGTTTCACCGTCCATGAGGATGCATCTCTCGTACTTCGTAAGAACCTCATTGTACAACTTCCGGGCACATCCACCACCAGGATGTGGCCACTAGATTCTGCTTTAGTGTCCTGTCCGGTTGCGTACTGTCCCGAAAAGAAAGAAATTTTTGAGTGTTCAAAACTAATTTTCGGATCACGGCTACCATCAAGTATAGCTTCTTTGAAACAAAATTAGTGGTGACGAACTTTTCAGCACTAAAAGAGGAAACATTTCAAAACAAACTGCTGTCAGAACATCAGATTCAACCACTAGGTGCGCTGCAGTAAAATAAACAATGTATAGCATAGCATAGCCTGGCATAGACAACCGTACACATCATGGGTGACTGATATGATGTACCCGTAAGTACACCATAAACCAGGCCATGTCCTTACGATTGTAGAAATGGTAACGTACCCATTAACCACCTACTTTAGGAGGATGCGCAAAAACTCACGTAATCTTCATAGGTGTTCTTGAACCCAGTAATACACGCTATGAATAAAATATTAATATGGGAAAAATAGAACAATCTCACCATCAATCCTTCGAATGAAAAATAATTGCGTCAGTTTCCATCATCTAATATCCAATAATTAATTTAACTTTTCCTTACGATATCCATGTGCATTATTTAAGCTTGTTACGGTTAGAGTCTTAATTGTACAATGGGAGGTGCGTGATGAGCTAAAACGAAACAAATAATTAAAATAGCATATTATACTTACCTGGCACCAAGGTCGTGTGGCTCAGCCGTCTGCATCTGGGAACCACGCGGCATCGCACCTCCTAGCTTAGCTGCTTAATAGAGTATTACCGGGTATGGCCACGTGGAGGCGCTAGGTACGAGCTTGGGCTGGCAAAAGCTATGTTGGTCGCTTTCTCGTTTGCCTTCCCCATTTCATACCCAGCGCTGCAGTAAAATAAACAATGTGACTCGAGCTTTAAAAATAAAAATGATGAGAAAACGACAACTTTACGCATTTATGCGATGATACATTAAAAATGAAAAAAAAACGCAATGATAAACCTACTATTTTTCCGTTTTCGCTTCAATGGAATTTGATTGTTTTTCATTTCGTAAACTTTTGGTATCACTAAAAATATAAGCGAAATGAACGAGCTAGAATGGATAGAGATTATCATTAAGGTGAAATTAGTCGTCATCGATTCTACCAATTTTAAAAGCGGTTTTTTTTAAACAAAAATTCTGCGCTTGAAAATATATTCGCTGTATTCAGATTGGCAAGAAGAATGCAGTGAATACATTTTTATAAATAAAACCCCGCTTTTGGGCCCAAAAACTACTTTCGAAATTGGGCTCTACGACGAAAAGTTAATGACTGCTAATTTCCCGTTAACCTGATATAATAATTTCATTAATGCTGTTGTAAAACGTCATTCCATTGAGGCATTACGTACTCGTACAGCATCGACCGCTGCGAATGTGCTAAACTGACATTGCTTTTTATGTACAGTACGCAAGTTACATTACTGTTATTATATATTTAGGCTCTTAACTTGCGTAAACAATAATCTAGGATATTCAATATGGGCTTCCATTCAAGCCGACATCACAAAGTTTCCAGGTTAACAGGATTCTAAATTCATTTTTCACTTTCCAATCAATATATGTACCTACGAACAAAAACTGATCAACTTAACTCCATTAAACTGTACGCTCTGGAGGCTGCTTACCTAGTGCCGGAAGACAACGCGAAGCGAAGGGAAGGTGGGTAACCGCGTGTCTTAACTTATATCTCGGCCCGGTTTTCGTCCGAAAAAGCCCCAACTGCTTCTACTCTAGTACTCTGGCTAGGGCCACCCGCACGGCACGGTATCCGTATGTACCGACCCGTCCGTGTGTGTGCACGGGACACATCAGGCCTGGGTGAATGGGAATGGCAAAAGGATATATAATAGCTCTGGCTTCACCGCTTGTTTCCCACCTTACCCCGCTTCTGATTACCTCGAGTAAGATGGAGCACAGTAAGACGAAGCACTTGCCGAAGAAAATAAAGCTGGCCTCGAGTCCTCGAGAAAAGTTGAAATGGAAAAAGGATATGAGATATTTGCATGTTTGATACGAAACGCGCTTGCCAGGCAGGGGATCAAGTGGAACGTGTGTGTGCCATTCCAGACCAAGGCGGCGTACAGTCAGTCGGGTGGTGGTGGGGCTGTAGGTGGCTGGAAAGGGGAATCCTATTGCTTTCAAAGAGCGGAATTGGACCGAATGGATTCCGGACTGGGTGACACGAGAACGAGACCCCAGGGGAGGTGAGCTTTCAGAACGGATCAATGAGCCCAAAGCCCCGGAGGTGTAGGGAAAGAATAAATTTTATAATAAAACCAGCTTAAATTAAAATAGGTTCGTACATTCCCATCGCTGCTGGCAGGAGGCTTTCGCACCGAGTACGTAAGTTTGTTGCGGGTGGTGGACGAGCACATGTATCTGCAGCTTCACATGTTATGTGCGTCCATGGAAGGGTGGCTTTTCACAAAGACGGTAAAAGAAAGTTTATTTGAACATTTTTCAAACAAGCACTAAATATGCCTGCCTTTGTCATTTTCTGAAAAAAATGTAAGGAACTTGGACCTCTTGATGGGTGGCTTCAATACGAGCTTCAATGGATTGAAGAGAAGTTAAAGTCATTGTATAAATTAAAATGAAATAGTCAGCTAGAAAAATAGCGAACTTTTTTGAGTAAAATTTTCTACATTATTATTTTAAAAATTCAATCTCAAATCTAATTACCTACCTAACACAAACATACCCAGATTCTTTTCGATATTTAATGCGTCAAGAGTTTCTTATTATTCACATAGATTTGCCCTGTTTCGTAAAATCTACTAAGACGCACGAAAATAAATTTACAATTATTCTAATGTTACAAAAGATTCATCTAGGTAATTAAAACCACGTTCTTTTTTTAAACACGTCGTTGCAGTTCTACATAGCTTCTTTAAAATGTACAACGACTTTTGTTATTCAAATCCGTTCCCAAACATACACGCTATTTTTCTTATTTTGCATCCTGTCAGTCATGATTTCTCTCAAAATCAACAATTCAGCAATAAAATGGGAACTTTCCACTACTATAACGTTCAATATTTGAACCGTTCCCATAGAATCAGCGTGATTTTAATTAAGTTTACCGAACAAACGGGTCCTTCAACGGAAAATGCTGCTTCGTACAGTATAGTAGCTGAACCCTGAACCACGTTTCGGTAGCATGAGTACGCTTCTTAGCAAAACATTTCCACCCACCCCAGGCCGGCAATGTGTGCCACTTGCCGCCCGGCCCGTGTTTCGGTGTCCCCACGTGTGGAAGCCATTTCACGATGTGTGGTGGATGGAAAAAGGTTAGCCTTCGCTTCGCCAGCACATATCGACGAAACTGGCTCGCACATAAAATACAATTACTGCTAGCCGAAGCGAACCCAAACTCCACTCCAGTCTCAATTCCAGTCAAAAGCAGCAGCGGCAGCAGCAACCGAAGCGAACGCGCGGTGGTGACGTTCACTTTTCCAACCCTCTTTCGGTTTCGAATACTCAACCAACCAACCAACCAGCCTGCCACCATCCACCCACCCGTGGCCAACCACCCGCTGCGAGGATGCTAGAGAGCATAGAGGAAAAGTTTTTGTTCTGGCGTTCGTCCGTTGCCATATCAGCCTCGAGTGGTGGCGGCGATCCGGCATCCTGCGGTACCCTTTCTATTCCCTACCGTGCGCTCGGTAGTAACCGACCGAGATATAGGGTGGATGTTATGTCGAATATAATGTATGCTCACATACGCCGGCTCCCAACCACCTACACGGATTCTATCCGCATCAGCAAGGGGTTTGGGTTCGCTGCTCGCGGTCCGTTCTTCAATTTCGAGGGTTTTTCCGCACATAAAGCAAACCTGTGTCGTTTCGAGTCGGTCGCTACCTCTCTTTCGCTCGCAGTCATTCCCTGCTTCTCTGTGTCTATTTCGCTCGCTTCGGTCGACTGGCTCGCAGCCCGTTCTGTCCAACAAGGCCCATCACCCACGCCACCACTCCTCCCTCCGGTGTTTCTGTTTCCGCACGCCATATGTGATGTATATGGCAACCCCCCGCATGCTGGCTCACATACAAACGAGAGCTTGTAACCCCGGGAGAAGGACAGTTTCCACTCTACCGAAAACAAGATGGCCGACGGTCTGTCACGTGATTGGATATAATGTATGGGTTTTTATTTTGCTACGTGAAGAAGGAATCCTTTTACGGTAGAAGTGCAAGTGGGGGTTAGCGGAGCAGAGACAGCGAAAAGAGAACATGACTTCTGAAATGTGATTAACATACGATGGAATAATCATGATGGCACTGGAAGCTAAACCAATTGTGATCAAATTCGTTAAAATAAACACTGCATTACATTTATTCATTAGCGTTCGATGCTCCGTCGCTTCTTGAAAGTTGAAAGGTCGTATTATTGAAAATTAGAACTGAGTCAGATTCTTTTTCGAAAAAGCACTTGTATTGACCATAAAACACAATCATCCACACAAATCGTCCGCTAGACATTCTGTAATCTTTTTGAAATTATATGAATGCTCAAATACTTACCAACTACAAATTCAGTTCAATTCTGCAATGACCGACTTTCACCCTGACACTAACTTGTAAACAATAGCAAAATTGTTCACATAGTTTTAGGAAATTTAGTAATAACTTAGGGAGCATCCAGTTTCATCGTGATACCTCGTGCATGTTGTGACCGAACGCTTTGCGGTATGAATATAATATTATAAGATAAGTTCTAGGAAATGATAGTTGAAGCCGTTTAAGGACATTATGATCAGAAGTCAATGCCGCTCGCGGCTTCCAAGGGAAGATCTACGTTCGTTGAAGTTTTACCGTTTGCATAAATCGGCACCAACTTTTCAAAAGGGCCAATCGGCAATGTGTAAACAAACCGAGTGAGGGTTTCTTTCTCTATCCTAGTCCAGCTAAAAACGACCCTCACTCGGGTTGTTGAAGTTTGCAGATTGGCCCTTTTGAAAAGTTGCTGCCGAAATTTCGGTTGATTTTCTTTAAAATCTATCTTTCAGCATTTCTTTATTTTGTCTCTGATGTGCCTTAAATAATTAAATTTTAATTCTGGATTTCATTTTTTTTCGGTATTCGCCTCTATTTTAGTATCTCCTCACAGAACTAATACAAAACTAATTTTAAAGAGTAAATTAAGTATGTATGGTATAGATTTCAAGTAAAGTTATTCAATCAAAAATTTAGAAACAAAATTAAAATTAAGTTAAAAATAAACAGAATAAATCACAAAAGGATAAAACTTGCAAAAACTCTGACAAGACTGACTGTAAAAAAAGTAGAACGGTCTGTGCCTAGTGACACGGGCGCATCCTTAACGTAAGACTACGAATATAGAGTAGTTCGTCTGCTAATGTTGATTCCTGGTTTCTTTGTATGAAATTCAATAAACTCTTCAATGACAGATTATGGTGCCATGGAATACAACTGATTGGGTTTAAAATATTTAGCATTTTATGGTTCGTGTTATCAAGGAACGATCAAGCCTTTCTTCCTTTCGATGTGTGCGATTGCGACGACGAACAAAATAAAACAAAAACCATCAAAAGGCAATGTAGAAAATTTATTTCGTCTCCGTTGGAGAGTCCAATTACTAGTATTGATAGCCCAGGACTGGTTGGCTTGCTTAGCAAAGGCACAGAAGTTTCCATTCCCGAGTAGCAGTGTACCTAAGGCAAAATAATATCACACTGTGTTATGGAAATAGAATAACTTCACATCATAACATGTTTTGGGTAACAACAATCAAAAATAATAAAATGTTATTCCATCAACACCAACTTGCGTTATTTGAGTAACAAAACAGTAATATGACTGTATTATTCAGAGTTTTGAATAACATGTTTTAGTTTTATAATGATGCCGTTACAAATATTTTAAAAAGTTTTTGTCCCTCCGGTGTTGGGTCACTGAAGGGAGGAAGAAAACAAAGTGAACTTTTTAATCGAGCAAAAAAATTTGGATTTTAGGCATTTTTATTTTAAGTTCAAACGTGAAAACCAAATCTATTCTTGCTTTTAATACATACGTTATTAATTTCCATGCAAAAATCTACGAAAAAAAGACAAAAACGAAAGAAAAATTTTTCGGCCGATTTTTGCTAGAAGCGCTTCAATGCTAGAAGCGTTAACTCAACTCGTATACTCATTTTTCAAGTTTTTCAGGCTGTAGAGCCCACAGACAATTGATTTTATAAAAAAAATTTAACTCATATCCTACAAATTATTTTTTTGCCCCTCGATTTTTGAAGCCAATTTCCAAGGGGGAGGGGGATGGCCTGATTACAAAAGATAATAATGAAATCATGATGGTGATGATGATGATGATGATGATGATGATGATGATGATGATGATGATGATGATGATGATGATGATGATGATGATGATGATGATGATGATGATGATGATGATGATGATGATGATGATGATGATGATGATGATGATGATGATGATGATGATGATGATGATGATGATGATGATGATGATGATGATGATGATGATGATGATGATGATGATGATGATGATGATGATGATGATGATGATGATGATGATGATGATGATGATGATGATTATAATGATGATGATGATGATGGTGATGATAATGATGATGATGATGATGATGATGATGATGATGATGATGATGATGATGATGGTGATGATGGTGATGATGATGATGACGATGATGATAATGATGATTATGATGATGATGATGATGATGATGATGATGATGATGATGATGATGATGATGATGATGATGATGATGATGATGATGTGATGATGATGATGATGATGATGATAATGACGATGGTGATGATGATGATGACGATGATGACGATGATGATGATGATGATGATGATGATGATGATGATGATGATGATGATGATGAGACAAACGCATCTTTTGAATTTACACAGTAAATCATCACATTTTGTTCGAAAAACCATTTGTCGCCATAATGGTTCAATGTATAAATTGTAACATTACCAAATTATTGTGACTGCGTGCCCAGATGTAAACAAAAGGTAGGGCAGCTGACCGTTCAGGAGATTGTTTTGGTCTGATAAAACGGCGAATTTATTATTACTTATCACACAAATACCGGCCGATTAGGTTGAAAGCTCCAGACTTTGGAGTGCGATTGGATTTAAAATCAAATTTGAAAGTGGACTAGAAATTAGATTTGGAGCTGAACTTTGAATTAGTGTTGAAATTGAACTTGAAAGCGGATTTAACGTAGAACATCGAATCAGACTTGAATTTGGAAAAAATTGGGCATGAAGCTTTACTTCATATTGAACTGGAAATTGGACTTAAAATTGAAGTTGAAATTGAACTTATATTTAGAGCATTTTGGAATAGAAGTTTAAATTGAAATTAGACTTGAAATCGAATTTAAAACAGAATTAGAAGTTTTTATATTTGAAATTGAACTTGAATTTTCTTTAATTAAAAGTGAAGGAACGTTTGGTGGGAAGAATGATAGACTGGATGGAACTGCGAAACTTTGATATGGGACCAAAAATATATTGCGTAGTTCAATTGCTGAGTGGGACTTTAACCCACACACTCTCTCGGTTTGCGCTCAAGTGTTTTGACAGTTGAACTACCGGCACACAACACTTTATACTAGGTAGCATCACATCTAAGTGAAATTTTATTTGAAATTGCAATTGAATTGGATTTGAAATTGAAGTTGGAATTTGACTGCAAATTAGATTTGAAATGAAGACCAAAATTAAACTTAAAATTGGAATTGAAATTGGAAACTGGATATAAATAGGAGGTTAACCTTGGAATTACATTTGAAATTAGACAGGAAATTGGAATTTAAATTGTTCTTGAAATTATACTTTAAATCAGAGTTTATTGTTTATTGTTTGTTATTTATTAATTAAAAGTCAACAGATTCTTCTATCCTACTGACTACTTAAAAACTAATAGCAAGAGCTCTAAATCGGGTTTTCAGCACGTTGCGGCTGACGTCAAAGTCGAAGTAGGACACAAAACGGTTGAAGTTCCGTTGTAAGCCGGTTATAGTACCGAAACTACTGTAGTTAGTTCTCCGATGTGGTATATGCAAGAAGGAATTGTTCCGCGTTAAGTGAGACCGAGTTAAGATGTCTAGTCTTCCTAGAATCCAAGGACAGTCAATCCGGGATGTCAGAACATCTGATACGAAGACGGCTCTAGTTACGTCCCGACGTGTTTGCAGGGTGTCCAAGTTGATTAATCTGCAGCGCTGTTCGTAGCTTGGTAGCCGGAACGGATCATTCCATGGTAACCTACGAAGGGCAAAGCGGGTGAACCTCCGTTGTACCGACTCTATTCGAATGACGCCGTTTTGGCTCCATACGCTCCACTCCATACGGGTGCGCAATACTCGAGGTTGGAGCGAACCAACGCACAGAAGAGTGATTTCAAACAATAAATATCGTTGAAGTTTTTGGCGATGCGCATGATGAATCCCAGGTTTCTGCAGGCCTTGTCGACAACGAATGAAACATGCTGTTTGAAAGTCAATTTAGAGTCCAGCAGTACCCCAAGATCCTTCACGCAATCTACACGGCGTAAGGGTACGCTTGATAATCGGTAATCGAATATGTTCCGGATCGTCGTTAGGGGGGCCGATTACCAACGGGACTGGATGTCTTCACACTAAAATAAAACGCTAGATTCATCTTACGGCAACCATCCGCCAACAGCGGTGGTTGCTAGTGCACTGTATTGATTGCTATTTATTATTCGCCTTTTATACACTTGCGGTAAATAGATTTATTACATGGTCAGAATAATAGCCTTTGTGCATCACGTTCAGTTGAACGGACAATAGCGTTTTGTGACTAGCTTCGGCTGGACAATAGACGCTAACTGCGATGGATTACAATGCGGCTTTCTGCCGCAGCAGAATATTATAGGGTTCAGCTTTCTCGAGAACGTTATCACTTCACATTTGTCGGGGTTACGTACCAAGCAATTGTGTTCGCACCATCCAGCGAATATCAACAGTTGCTCCTGGAGTGCGAGAGTGTCCGTTGAATCGTTAACTTTCGAAAACAGTTTCAGGTCGTCGGCGAACACAAGCCGAGGACCTTTGAGCATTAAGTTGACGTCGTTGAAATAAATAAGAAAGACCAACGGTCCGAGATGGCTACCTTGTGGGACTCCAGAAAAAGCGGTGAAATTTAGCGGAGAGTTGAAATTTGACTTACAATTGAACCTAAAATCGGAGTTAAATTAGACTTGAGATTGGACTAATTTGAATTTTAAGTTTTATTTAAAAACGAACATGGACACGAAATGAGACACGAAGTTTCTCTTGATATTAGAATCAAATTTTGAAATTGGAGTTAGAATAGAATAGAATTATCCGTCATATCCGTTTTTCCACTTTTTGCTCCGGTTTTTCTCCATTTCTGTTCTGTTTTCTTGATTTTTGCTCTCACTTTCCTTTCGTTTTTTTCTGTCCCGTATTTCCTATTTAATATTTCCGTTTTTTTTCGTTTCTGGTCCCATTTTTTTCGTCCGGGTTTTCCTCGTTTTTTCACCGGTTTTTTATTATCTTCTTTCGCAATTACCGTCTTCACTCTTATCCTTTTCCCTTTTTCGTTTCCAATTTCCGTCTTTTTCTAACTCTTTTTATCTCCATTCCTACTAGTTTTTTGCCTTCGTCTGTTCCGTTTTTTACCTTTTTGAAGCCCCGTTTTTTTTTCTTTTTCTATCGCACGTTTTTTTCCATCTTTATCCTTTTATACCCCATTTTTCCATTTTTTTCGTTTAATCCATCAGTTTTTTTCTTTCTTTTCATGTTGCTTTTTGGTCCACACTCCCTTTCTTGTCTTGTTTTCCATTTTTTTCTATTTTGTTTTTCTCTTTTTCTGCTGTTTTCTCTTTCTCCGTTATTTTTTTCTTCTTTACCTGGTCTGTCTTTACTCCTTTTTCTGAGTCCTAACTTTCCTCTATTCTGTTTTTTATCTTTTTTTTTCGTTTTTCCACAGCTTCAACATCTGTGACTCGAGCAGCACATTCCTCACAATCGTGTTGAAGATTTGTTCCTTTATTCCTGGGTTTCAGCGCCACTTTTCCCCGTTTCCTCTCCCGTTCTCTGTTATTTTCTTTCCCGTTTCAACCTTTTTCGGTCATTTTTTCACTTTTTAACTCATTTTCTAACCTGTTTTTCGTTTTAGCCTGTTCCGTTCTTCCTCTTACAGCTTTTCTCTCTTTTCTGTCAACATTCAAGTTTATCCCTTTGGTTCTCGTTTTTAATTTTTTTTTTCTTATTATTTTTTTGTTTCTGTCCCGTTTTTTCTCTTTGTTCTCGGTTTTCTCTTTTCCTACTCCTGTATTTTTCCATTTCTTTTCCTCTTTTTCTAACATATTTTATCCCATATTTTCTCCTGTTCTATCATTTATCATTTTCTTTATAGTTTGCCTGCCTGCCTTTCTCTCAGTTTTCTTCTTCATCTTTTTCTGTTCAGTCTCTTCGTTTTCTCTCCCGTTTCATTGTTTTCCACTTATTTCTCTTTTTGTTTCTTGTGTTCCCTCCCATTCTGTCACGTTTCTTCTTTTCTTTTTCTTTTTTACATGTCAGTTTTTATTCTTTTTCTCTTTCGCCTACTTGCTCTCTCGTTTGTGCAGTTTTTGTTACGTTTTCCGTCGTGCTCTTTTACGTTTTTTCTCCTCCTGTCTCAGTTTTGCTCTTTTATTTCTTTTTTTTTTTTGCAGCAGGAAATAGACTACCTCCAGATCCATCTGTGAATATGCTAAAAATTACTAACATTTTTATGAGAAATTAAAAATGGCAATGAATATAAATTGGTTTTAAATAGGACTTGAATTAGACTTGGATTTATATTGCACTGGAAAGTGTATTTCGAATTAGAATTGAATCTGATCTTGAAATTGTGCTGGAAACTAAAATTTGAAATTTAATTTATAACTGGACTTGAAAGTGGAACTGGTTTTACCTATAATAGTATAATTTACCTATAATAGTGGCCGATTAAATTAAAAACAGAGCTTCTGGGTTACAGAATTTATTTCTTTTACATTAAATTTTATAGAGAAGGTGAGGCACGTCCCTTAGTGTGCTCCAACCTGGGCACGCCAGTGATTATGCATACAAATTTATTTAAAAAAACTGAAGTCTACAATTCGGTGCGGTTCACGTCCTAATATATTTTAAGCTGTTTATTGATTAAATATTATATTGATTGAAATGAAATGATTATGAACATTATAATTTTAATACTATTATGAGCATTAACAAAATAGATACACGTTTGTACGCATCACAAGTAATACAATGTACGGCACACAGAGAAAACTGGGTTAAGTTTTATTCTCCACCATGACACGAAAACCAAAGCCACCAAAGTGCTCTGACTACGACATGTGATTAATTGCGCCGCAATATCAGCATCCGAAAATTCCGGCCCAGCAACGAATCGAACGGCTGAGCTTCTGTCTTCCATCCATTCCACCGTCACGGGTTAGAAGCTTTGTTTATCCGCGCAAATCCTCCCCTGCCACTTACAGACCACAGAGCCATGCAGGCAAACGAGTTCCAAGGATTTCCAAATCATTTATTTAAAATTCCCATATCACCCATTAATGTCCTCTTGTGCCCACCCAGCCCAACCATTCCGAATCGCCACGCCACGCTCGCTGACGGGGGATAACATGAAGCAGGAGCGAAAGAGACGAGTTTTCCCAAAATTTAATGGAACCGTAATTAAGAATGTTAATTAAAAATATATTATTCGCTTCTGGCATCTGTTTTTTCGAAGGCTTCACGTTTTCTTTGTCACACAGCTAGCTGGCGGGAGAAGGAGCAACTTTTCGGCAAAACTTCTCCACTGTGCCCAATATGTCGGCGAATCGCGCGCAGGGGGAAAACGAAATTGGAAAATGGAGGGAAATTAGATTTTTCCCATATGTGAAGCGCCTTCCCTCGGAATCCAACCAACCTTTGCTCTTCTCGCTCTCGGTAATTAATCTTGTGGAACGTTTAACCCGAAGACTTCTGGACGACGACGATTTGGTTCCACCGCGGCGCTCTTGCTGGGAGCCTGCTGCTGTGGTTGATGCCATTTCGGTGAGTAGGAAAGCTCTTTGTTAAATAATGAATGCTCGACAGTCGGCTAATGGATTGTGCTATATGGGGTAGCATGTAGGAATAGCTATAACGTCTTTGAATTTGAGTAATTTACTAGGAATTTATCGATCCAGTGGGAGGGGCCTTGGGAAATTTTTAAATCAAACCTTGTAAGCATTGGAAGCACTTCGAACGGTTGGAATAGTTGCGCAGTCTTTATTTGTTTTTGAATGAAGGTTTTGTACCTTCGTAAAACGTAGAATCCATGTAGTCCCCTTGTAGCGTCTTTGACCCAGGGTTAAAAATTTAATTAATACCGATGACCGTTGGTAGTCATTTTCTCACCAGGACGAGGTGGAAAAAACTAAGCTGATGGACGTTTCAATTAACAGACCCTTCAGAAAAACAATTTCTTAATCTTACGACTCCTTTCTTGAACCGGATAGTTCCCCTTCTTGACCTATGAGAAAGGAAGTCAGAAGCCATTTAGAACTGTCCTGCAACCAGGGCTACCGCCACTGGTCAAGCAAGTTCATGCCCGAAATCGGTCAGTTTATTGCTTACAGCTGTGCACCCCGAAAACGAGTTCTAGTCCGGAAAATTAACCAAATCGAGCACCGGCCCGGGGTTCTTGTTAGAGGTGCTGTAAACGAATGTGTATTACAAATTCATGAATGGAGCAAACCAGCATGATAGCATTACGGCTAAAATTATGTTCGGCATTGATTTATTGCTGTTGGATTTCTGAAGTTATTTTTGATGATCACGCAAGCACCATAATTGCATTGGCTAAACTGTTCATACAATTCAACCAGAACTATTAAACACTTTAACAGTTTATTACAATGATATTTTGTTTATCTTTTACTACATGGAGTTTCCTGCATCTTACTTTTTTACATGAAAAAGATTGAACGAACCGTTTTCTTCCAACGGATCATAGTTATAAGAGTACGCAGAAAGAGTCTAGTAGAACACGATTAATTGAATTATGAAGGATATTTGATTTCTGCTAGGACTTCAACACAACTAAACATGAATACGTAGGTACAGATAGGTCACATACTCTTAAGCCTTCATGCAGGTATTATTAGACTTTTAAATTTCAGAGGAATTTGTTTACTCTTCCAAATTAAAACTAATGAGTCGTACTTTATTTTAGTTGATGCTATGAATAGCAGACAAATGATGGTGATTGGTCCGATTTTCAAATTCCGATATCAGATGTTAGTGAAACAAGGATACTTGACAAACTAATTCGTTGACCACTGGAAATGTTGACGTTTTAAATACAAAATAGAATAATCAATGTACAAATACTGTCCGAACTTTCCCTTTTACTAATTGTCTGTTGTACCATTAGCCGATTTAGATTTTACATTGTATTTAACGAAAAATATTCCCTTTTCATCAGACGTCATCAAAACCATTTCACCGGAAATGAAACTAGGCGCTAAATTCAACTGTGTGTCGCTGAACGCTCGCTGAAATGCAGTGCAAAGCACATCGCTAATCTTCTATATGCAAATAACAGCTGGTTCGAAGATGAAATGCGATTGCACAAATATTGTCCCTATAGGTACTAATAGCAGCCAGCGTCATCGTTCGTGCCCTTCAAGAGCCGAAAATTAAATTGATCCATGATGGTGAGTCACCAATCGCTCGGTGACGGTACGAAATAATAACAACTCGATAATCGGCACTGTAGGCACAGGAGGTACACACAAATCTACCTGACCGGGGTGCCGTCTCGCTGCATGCTGGAAAGGATTTTCCGGGATCGGTTCGCATATGCAAATTATGTTCCGACCTGGAAGTTTCCTATTCGGCAAGATCAGCCGCTGCTCGGGGAACCCTTTTATTCGCTGCTCTGCTCTGTTTATGTGGTTGACTGTAGGCTTCACCACACGGCACGGTCAGGAAACGATTTCTACCTGTGAGGGTTTCCTTCTAGATGACGTAACAAAAATTAACAATAAGCATTTAAATTAAAAATAAAATATTGTGTAACGTTCCGTGATTACCTCGGCAAAAGCTATGCTCAATATTTAATTAGAGCAGCTTTCATTCGTCGGCTGTAGGGACGAATCTTCTATGAACATGAGAAATAAGGGTATCCGGCAGGAAATTTTGCACGTTCCGCACATATGCCTAAGCGAAGCGAATAATTTGATATCCCGTCATCCGTTGTTGGGTCGGGCTCGTCCGCCGTCTCCGGGAACGAACAAAACGAAACCGTACGCGAAGCGAAGCTGCAGGTAGAGAATGTCCTTCCGATCTCGGTTTTCCTAAGTTGACGTATGTGTGAGTGAGGAAAATTTAAATTTTAATGCACGACGCATAAATAACAATTCTAAATGAATCGGTTACAGAGCAAGCAACAGAATGCAATATGCTATTAGAGTCAGCTGAAGAAAAGGGTGGTGTATAGGTGGGTACCGCTGCTGCTGGCTGTTGAGTTCCAAATTTATGCGCAGATGCTAGACGCTTCATCCGGGACCGGGAATGTAAAAGGACCAGGCCAGGTCTCTTTGACTGTGATTAATAAAAAAAGGTTACATGATTTGCGTAACAATAACTATCCGCCTATTGTGTGGCTTATGATAGGAAATCATAAACCGGGAGCTAAGGGATGACTGAAGCTGACCGACGATTTACCGGATGGTTTTGTGCAGTGATGTCAACTATTTAAGAGAAATCTTTTCGGAAGCAAATTTCACTTCAAATGAGGTCGTTGAAATGATCACAAGTAACTCAAGTGAGAATCGAAGTTAATAAATCTTCTGGAAGATTTGCTCGTCATCTGGCTGACTGTTATCTGATCATCTTGCCGCATCCTTTGACTGCCCCAGGAGTTTGTATCCGGCTTGAAGTCGTCCCTCACGACGCACCTTGGTTTCGTAAGCCTCTCTCGCTACAGCTTCTTGGCGCGGGTTTTGACCGCCGTCTTTTGTTTGTCGTTCCGTTTCAATGCCTTCCGGACTTTAGAGGTTGGCACGTCTCATCGTTATTTGGACAAACCAGATGGAATCAATGAGCTTCTTTGCCGCATTCGAATCGAAAGTTTCGACCGACACTTGAACGGACTCTACACCTTCTTGGCCTTCAACAGGTCAGCTGTCTGCGATTTCCTAACTACACCACCCACAACACTATCGCACTGTGGATTTCCAGGTGTTTCCCGATCCATCTGTGGGACACAGTCGAATTTTGCACGACGGGGCACATGATTTTTTGACGGACAGGCACTTGCTCCGATGACGTCTCGATAGCCTGCCCACTCAAAGCACTTACAAACTGACATGGCACCTAAAAGAAAATCCGTCAAAAACTTATATTTATAGAGTTTTACACTGTAGTACTTGGCCTTGTACTTTCAGGTCGGTTAGAGGTACCATGCTGGTCCAACCAACCAGTCATTTTATTTATGTACGAATCTCGGCCGCGAGAGGCTGTTAGAGTAAATGGGACCGCAGCATTAGCCCCGCCGTTGTCCTGTACTATGACAGCCGACTGCAAAGTCTGTCGAATAAAAAAACACTGAAGATCATGTTCCGAAAACGGAATGTAGCATCTAGGCTTCGCTTTGCTTTTACATTTGCACGATTTTATACTCAACACTCGAAGCATCTCTCGGGCGCTGCAGTCGGTGTGGCCATTTAGCGAAACTCATCTATAAAGTAGGCAGCACCCTCGCAGAATTCAATGAAACTTTGTGTGTGTAAAGATTTCATGTAAATAAGCAACTTTGCATACTTGGTTTTCCCAAAATTGGTCTAGACAAACTTTTAGACAGGTCTTAATTTTTCTCTCTTTTTCCCCTTTTTGACGTAGGACTACGTCTTTGTTTACTATACTGGGACTGGGTAGCACTTTGTGAAAAAGAAAATAGAAGTGTAACGTTTGAATGAAAGATTTCAAATGCTAATAACTACTAAACTACTAAACGAAACTGAACAATTTATATGTCGTTGTATAGATAAAATGACCAGCAATTTTATGAAGGAATAAGAGAGCAATTTTTAAGAGGGCGTAAGAGGAGGGGCTCCCATACAAATGAAACACAAATTTCCTTAAAACTCGAGAACTATTCAAGCAAATGGAACCAAATTTGGCATATGGGGGGTTCAGAACGCAGGTTTTTTTTCTATTGTGTACTGAGGTCCCTTTCTCTTTTAAAAGGGGGAGGGGCTCTCATACAAAGGAAATACAAATTTCCTCATAACTCTAGAACTTATCAAGCAAATGGAACCAAATTTGGCACGAGGGGATTTCAGAAGGAAAGAATTTTTTCTATCGTGAATTGATACCCCTCCTCTCTTCAGGAGGGGGGGGGGCGATCTCATACAAATAATATACAAATTTCTTCATAACTCGAGAACTAATCAAGTAAAAGGAACCAAATTTGGCATGTGGGTGTTTTTGGAGGTAAGAATTTCTTCTATGGTGTACTGAGACCCCTTCACCTTCTAAGAGGGGGGGGGGGGGGGGCTCCCATACAAATGAAACACAAATCTCCTCATAACTAATCACTAAAAAAGAAAATGGAACCAAATTTAGCATGTAGGCGTTTTTGGAGGCATGGATTTATTTTATGATGGTTTGAGACCCCTCATCCCTGTGGTAGGAGAATAAGAACTCTCATACAAATAAAACAGAACTTTTTGCGTATGTGCCATATTTTCTGCTATGTAACAAGCGGTAAGCTGTGAAAGTAAACTAATAAAATCTTCTTGGAGAAAGACAGTGAATCGACGTCGCTAACTTACGTTCCTGTTCCCATTCATGTCAAAAGAGAAGAACTTTCGAGTAGCACGTCATATTTGCGATGAACGTGCTTTGGCTCGAATTGGTTATTTGTAACGAATGGCCCTTTTAAAGGCCACAAGCGAGTTAAAGTAAGATTATTGAAACATGTCAAACTACGCATAATCATATTTAATACAATAAGCTGTGGGCTGGTCATTCATTACTATTTCAACCTTTAGGATGCATCCCAAGCAGCACCATTTGTTGTATGAAGGGTTACGCAACTATAATTGAAACATTCAAGTATGGTAAAAGTTCGCATCAGTTACCTTTATCGAACTGTTATGTGATTGAAAAAGCGCAAGAGGTGGAGCCTATATGCAACCAATTGTTACACATATGTTTTATGAAACATCAATGCGCATTATCTATCCATTCGCGACTACGATATTAAAAGAGATTGTAGGCCTGTTCGCACTCCCACGATATCCTATGCCGCGTTGTCAAAACTTGCGTGAAAACAAAAACAAAACCTGATTTAATCCACCCAGTGGTGAAAGGAACCTTTGTTATACAGTCTTACTTGCAATTTGAGATAGAAATCGACACGTTTGGTTTACATGAAATTTTTGGAAATTGAATAAGTTTACAAAATTTGAACCAGATAGAAGCACAGAAGCACTTATAAATTTTGATAGTTTCTTTTCTCATGAAATTGCTGAGTAAGTTGTTACTAATGAGGGTAAGTGCAAGTAAAAGTAAGTTGTAAGATGAAATATTATTCTTTAACGTATAAGAATAGTTGTATAAGATCGAAGTAAACCGTGAGCGAGAACGGACGCGAAAAAATTTGACGTCCCAAATTTTTAACTTTTATTTGAAATTTTTAACTTTTAACGGAATAGTGTTTATTATATATAAATCATGTAAAATCAACCCCTCGGAAAGAAGGTGTATTTTTTTCTTGTTCCTGAAAGGAGTAGTACTAATTTTGTTACGTTAAGAAGTAACTTGTTAACTTATTAATGTGCTAGTTAAGTGTGTCCGGCATTCAAGACCAGTGCCGAACAAAATGCAGAATGAAGAATTAACTGGATGACAACATGGGAAATATGAAGACATCGTCGCTGGTAAATCTATTGATGGTGAAGGATGCAGCGCAGCTACCGTCTCCTTCAATCGACAATGGAATTCAATAGGCAAGAAAGCCTCATCGGCAAACAGTAAAGTTGCAACTGCAGGGAATAATTTGAAGCAGCAACTACATATTTCATTCCATTAATGAGTTCAAAAATTTGTTGCCTGGTTTATCACTTACGAAAACGGAGAAAACATCGGTGAGATCGTTCTGTAATTTAATTTTTCATTTTATCTTTGTTCTTCCGCATACACTAACTTCAAGTTCTGGACACTATTTATGTTAGATTAGTTTTTATATATTTTTATAGTTTTTAATTGTCTATTTGTGGTAGATGGTGTTTTATATATTTTCAGAGAGCGAAAAAAGGCGCTATAACCTAGGTTTTTACCAAGGGCAAGTAAGTAAATGTACTTGTCCCTTCCTCGAGGGTCCGGAGTATTATTTAACCTTTACTAGCTAAATACTCCCAACGAAAATCAAAACTTAAGCAATTTAATTACTAGTCAGAAGCGGTTGGTACGAGTCGTCCCCGTTTCTTCTTCCCCTGTAGATTCCGAAATGTATCTATGTATGAATAACTTATTCACACAAGATTCATTTCACTGAATCATCTCTGCGTCAATACTTCACAGTTGGCCTGGCCGATTTAACATTTGCGGAATATTTCGGATGTTTCGCAAATGTCAATACAGACAAGAAAATAATTTGAAATATTTCTATGATTAGAAATAATTAAAATTATTTCCAGGATTCCTTTATTGTGGCTGTGATGGTATTAATAAGAATAAGAATAAGAATAAGAAATATTATTCTTTAACGTATACATTGCGTAGTAAAGATCTAGTTAATAGATTTTTGAACCATGCATAATTTCCTGTAACGCCATTCTATTTGATTCACAACAATAAAGTTTTCTTGAATATAATTTCATCAATTTTTATGAATCTTCGGTTACTCACATTGTTGTATTTTGTACACCATATGTAGGTTTTTGAATGCCATATTGTTATATAGTTACAAATCGTATGTTACGTATATACTAACGTATATTCTTCAATAAACTTGTTATGAGCAAAATGTCAGAATTATTCAATGCATTAATACTTTAAATTGTTAGCAAAATAGATTAGCAAAATCCGACATCACAGAAACGAAGCAAGTAGCATGTGAGGTGTACCGCAATTGGCCCCAACTGGAATTTTCTTTCGTTTCTTCATATGGAAAAATGGTGTCTGTGTGCAGCAAAACTACCAGCAAATGTAAAATGTTTAAAATGTATCCATCTGTTGGTAGTCGAGTAATTCGGGGTCAAAATCAGGGTATTTTTTATAATCAAAGTTCTACAGTTCGTAAACAAACAAACATAGAGGTATACTATATTCAGCAAAGTTGTGTATTTTTATTATTTATACAACTTTGTAATACCTGAAAAAGTCATACAACAATTACAAAAAGAACTAAAATAGAAAAACTGATTTTTCAAACTCATATACAATAAATAAGATCTCTTCGTTGAAGAGATAGAAGGTTACTATCTTCAGCAAAATTTCTTGTAATAATATGCTCTAAAACTTTGCAGAACACATCAATGTGTTATATTGAAACTGAAGGAAAATAATTTTTTTATTTCACTTTTAGGGGGATTAATCAAAATTCAAATTCTACCAGACGATAGAGCTTTCAATTTTAAGAAACTCTTCCAAAGGTTCGATAAACTTAAAACCAAGTTTTCCTAGTCAAAACTCTAGTGCGCACGTTTTCTTTGGTTTTGGGCTATTGTGCGCGCGAGTAACTGTGTTATAAAAGTTGGCGCGAGTGTTCGAGGGTTAATATCTTTTGACCTGTAAAACCAATTGTTATGCAATTTTGCATATATATTCGTAGTGTGAAAACCTCTCGTTTGATATTAAAATAATTGAAATTAGGTTATTTTTTTTTGGTTAAAATTATTATAAATTATTGTTAATTTTGGTATGGTGTATTGAATTACTCATAACTTTCAAATTAAAGATCCAATCAAAAAACCATTCAATAGTGATCTATCCGGCTATATTACCTGCCAAATGAAACTAATAGCACGTAAATCGGGTTGGCCATCTCTGAGAAACAGGCGATCATTTGAACCTTGTCAAAACTGGTTTTTTAAGCATAACTTTTAAACCACTTGTTTGTTTTCAATAAAAATTGGGGTGAAGTTTAGCAATAGTAAGAGCTTTCATTTGGTACTAAGATCGATGAAATCGGTTATGTGGTCCCAGAGAAAACCGTGTCACGTAATTTTCACATTTTTGCTTATAAAATTTAAACTAAAAGTCAGACCACGAAACCATTTAATAGTGATATACTAGGTAAAAATACCTTTCAAATAAAAGTTATAGCAGACGAATTGATACAACCATCTCCGAGAAATAGGCGATTGAAAATTGAAGCGCACACACATACACACATACACACACACACACACACACACACACACACACACACACACAGACATTGCTCATTCGTCGAACCTGATCGATTGGTATATGTGACACGGCCCTCCGGGCCTCAGATCGACTTCGTGTTTTTCGACCAATTCCTAAACCTTTGTTATATAGTATAACAAAGGTAAAAATACTTCCTTCTCTTTTTTCCTCGGACAAAAATCAATGCGCGTTATCTACATGCAAGTAAGTATTCGCGACTACGATACTAAAATAGATTTTAAGCCTGTTTGCACTCACACGAAATCCTATGTCGCGTTATCAAAGCTTGCGACTACGATACTAAAAGAGATTTTAAGTCTGTTCACACTCACACGAAATCCTATATGTCGCGTTGTCAAAACTTGCGTGAAAACAAAAACAAAAATACTTTCTTCTCTTTTTTCCTCGGACAAAAACCAAACAATTATAAGCAACTTTGTAATCGCAAATTATGTTTAGCAGGAATCAAATTTCCTCTCTGGTCTCCAAGACGAAAATTATTTACATTAATATCCTTAATGCGAAACAAAACTTTAGTTTTTTGGGCATATTATGAGCTAATCTTCATGCCATTCAAAATTTATCGTGCAAAATATAATTTTGCTTTGTATTATTTGATGCGCCTCGTGAAAGTTATTAATTTGTTAATTTTCAAGTTTAAAGAATTAAACCGCCAGATTAAGAATTCGTTTACGATGGAAAAAAGCGGTGTAAAATCGAACTAGATATTGTAATCAAATAATATTTTAGTAAATGCCATGGATTCCTGATGAATGTTCGTGTAATTATAGTTAAAATAAAAACATATCTTCGTTGAAAAATAGTTTTTCATAAAAATAGGGCGGAATATGATGTTACATTGATTGTATTTGTTTGGTTACATTTTATTTAAAAATATGCCGTAATCAACATGATGCAACATCATATGACATTATTGTTTAGCAATGACATTATAATAACACGATGTTGCGATGAAGTTTCATGTTACTAGATATAGACTAATATATTTGTGACAGCCAGTATAAGTATTGGATAACCTGAATCTAATAACATGAAGTTGCTTATTTGTTGCGTGCTTCAATACTGTAACCGGTGAAGTTTTTTGCAATTTAAACAAGACTAAATAGCAACATGGAAGATGTTGCAAGTGCTGCTTGGGCACACAATTGATTTTAAAAGAAATCTCTATGTTTTAAAGATTGTAGGCGTTTCAAAGTATCATTGCATTCAATGAAGAATTGAATGTGAATATTTCACTTAAACAATGGCACTCATAGATTCTTATAAACATACATTTGCCAGAAATGCAGTTTACATTAGTCTTTGATCTAATGACCAGACATAGTCCTACGTCACCCTTTCGTACATCCATTAGAGCTGTATACCTTGCAGTTTTTTAATATAAAATCTAACTCGAAAACTATAGGACCTACAAAAAATGATCTATGCGTAACTTCTAGAAAATATTCTGATTTTTCATAAAAGAATACTGAAAAAATAAAAATTATTTCCTACACTGAAAAAAAACTGAAATTATCATTCTACAGAAAAAATATCATCAATTTCCGAAATAGCGTTTATTGGAGACTCGATTTTCTTCAGTCCAGGAATTTTTTTTATTTTAGTATTTTAGTATTTTTTTGTTAAAATTCAGAATATTTTCTAAAAGTCACTCATAGATCATTTTATTGTAGGTGCTATAAGTTTTGGAAATACAGTATCGTTCCGATTATATCAACCCCTCCGTGAGTTTTAGGCTGATATAATTGGAAAACTGCCCAGTTTGCCCAGTTTACTACTAAAGTATGTTCTTTTTTTGCATTATTAGGGTGGCAATATTTCTACATACGGGGGGATTCAAAAAAAAAGTTTTAAATACGTACCAAATATAAGATGTCTTTAAAAAAGTTGTAGAACATACTAGAATTAGTAACTTTGTCGAATATAGTAACTATCTATCTCTTATGGTTGTCGAATTATAATGATTTGTATGTAAACAGCACTTAAAAAGCACTTTTAAAAATAACTGTAACCTTTGAGGATATAATCAGATACAGACAACTGATACTTGCTTTTACAGGTTTTATGTTGTACTTTTATGTGTGAGTTGTTTGATCTGCCACCAATTACCACCTTGAGAAATATTTGAGCTCAAAAAGTACTATTTTTCGGGTTAGGTTGTGTTTTTTATCGACTGGATTCAATTATAACTGTTAATATTCGGCAGGGCAGTCTCAGGAGAGATTTATCAAGACTGAGGTTTGATGTTTCCCGACGTTTCGACACTTTGTTGGTGTTTATCCCTTGAAAAAGACACCAACAAAGTGTCGAAACGTCGAGAAAACATCAAACCTCAGTCTTGATAATTCTTTCCGAAGACGGCCCTGCCAAATATTAACAGGTACTATTTTTCATCAAAAAAGCTCAATATCTCGACGTGGATTTTAGTAAGACAAATGACTTTCTAGAACACTATGAACACGTAAAAATTGACCAGAATAAATTAGGGACAAAAACGGTTTTTAAGGGTTTGTCCACAAATAACGCTTCATAGCTAATTTATATGAAGACATACAGCTATAATGTCTTTGACAAAGTTGTTTGTATTGACATTTGTCATATCTTTGCTGAACACATCAAACCTGTATCTTGAAAATGTGAGAAAATAAATTTCGTATTTCACTTTTAAGGGGATTAATCACCTAATGATTCCTGTCAAATGAAGGGTTTTTTTATACAAGCAATATTGCCAAAGATTCCATATACGAAAAATCTTGCGTTTCGGCGTAATCTCGCGCGATTATGTATTTCGCTGTTTGGATCACTGCCCAGGTAACAATTTGGGTTTATTACACTCTTATGACGGAATTTAAGACCAAAATTGGTCATGAAAACCGCCATAAGAGTACAATAAAACTCACATTGTTGCTTGGGTGTGCAGCCTGGCCCAACCAGCACCTCTAACAAGAACCCCGGCCCAAACTCTTCTTCAAACGCCTGAAACACTCATTGAGTTGTTCATATGACCTCAAAGGAATCTATACCTATAAAGAAGGATTTCTGTCTGTCTGTCTGTCTGTCTGTCTGTCTGTCTGTCTGTCCTGTGTTCCTTATAGAATCAAAAACTACTGAACCAATCGGCGTGAAAATTTGCATGTAGAGGTTTTTGGGGCCAGGAAAGGTTTTAGTGATGGTTAGAGACCCCTCCCCCCACTAAGAGGGGGGGCTCCCATACAAATGAAACACCTATTTCTGCATAACTCGAGAACTAATCAAGCAAATAGAACCAAATTTGGCATGTGGGTGTTTTCGGTGACAAGAATTTATTCTATGGTAATTTGAGACCCCTCCCCTCTTTATAAGGGGAATTATAACTCCTCTCCCCTTAAAGAGGGGGGGTTTCCATACAAATTTCCTCATAACTCGAGAACTAATCAAGCAAATGGAACCAAATTTGGCATGTGAAAGTTTTCGAGGGCAAGAAAATTTTCTATGTTGAATTAGGACCCCTCCTCACTTTAAGAGGGGGGGCTCCTGTACAAATGAAATACCAATTTCCTCATAACTCGAGAACTAATCAAGTAAATGGAACCAAATTTGGCATGTGTGTGTTTTTGGAGACAAAATTTTTTTCTATGATGAATTGGGACCCCTCCCCACTTTAAGTGGGGGGGGCTCCTATACAAACGAAATACAAATTTCCTTATAACTCGAGAGCTAATCCAGCAAATGGAACCAAATTTGGCATGTGGGTGTTTTCGGTGACAAGAATTTATTCTATGGTAAATTGAGACCCCTCCCTCTTTATAACGGGAATTGTAACTCCTCTCTTCTTTAAGAGGGGGGGCTTCCATACAAATTTCCTCATAACTCGAGAACTAATCAAGCAAATGGAACCAAATTTGGCATGTGAAGGTTTTCGAGGGCAGGAAAATTTTCTACGGTGAATTAGGACCCCTCTCCACTCTAAGAGGGGGGGCTCCTGTACAAATGAAATACAAATTTCCTCCTAACTCGAGAACTAATCAAGCAAATAGAACAACATTTGGCATGTGGGTGTTTTTTTTTTGGTGACAAGAATTTATTCTATGGTGAATTGAGACCCCTCCCCTCTTTATAAGAGGAATTATAACTCCTCTCCCCTTTAAGAGGGGGGGCTTCCATACAAATTTCCTCCTAACTCGAGAACTAATCAAGCAAATGCAACCAAATTTGGCATGTGAAGGTTTTCGAGAGCAAGAAAATTTTCTATGGTGAATTAGGACCCCTCCCCACTTTAAGAGGAGGGGCTCCTGTACAAATGAAATACAAATTTCCTCATAACTCGAGAACTATCAAGCGAATTGAACCAAATTTGGCATATGTGTGTTTTTGGAGACAAAATTTTTTTCAATGATGAATTGGGACCCCTCCCCACTTTAGGAGGGGGGGTCCTATACAAACGAAATACAAATTTCCTCATAACTCGAGAACTAATCCAGCAAATGGAACCAAATTTGGCGTGTAGGTGTTTTTGGAGGCAAGAATTTTTTCTGTGATGAATTAGGACCTCTTCCCACATTAGGAGGGGGGCTCCAATACAAATGAAATACAAATTTCCCCATAACTCGAGAACTAATCAAGCAAATAGAACCAAATTCGGCATGTGGAGGTTTTTGGAGGCAAAAATATTTTCTACGGTGAATTAGGATCCTTCCACACTTCAAGAGGGGGGGCTTCTACACAAATGAAATACAAATTTCCTCATAATTCGAGAACTAATCAAGCAAATGGAACCATATTTGGCATGTGGGTGTTTTCGGAGGCAACCATTTTTCCCATTATGAATTAGGACTTCTTACCTTTTTAGGAGGGGGGGGCTCCCATTCAAACGAAATACAAATTTGCTCATAACTTTAGAACTAATCAAGCAAATGGAACCAAATTTGGCATGTGAGAGTTTTAGATGGCAGATTTTTTTTCTGTGGTGTATTACGACCCCTTTCCCTTTTAAGAGGGTGGGCTCCCATACAAATGAAATACAAATTTCCTTATAATTTGAGTACTAATCAAGCAAATGGAACCAAATTTAGCATGTAGGAGATTTTTGAGTCTTGAATTTATTTTATGATAGTTAGAGACCTCTCACCCCTGTGGTAGGGGGATATGGACTCTCATACAAATAAAACAGAAATTTTTGCGAAACTCAAAAACTAATCCAACTCGAGAAATTCGAGACTCTTCCATAAAACATTAATCAATAACAAGACCACAAAAACTATCTATAGTAACACTAGATCATTCAGGACGAGCCGGTCGCGAGTGTTGCCGGTGACCCGCCGTCGGAAGCGCCGCCCACTGGGGGGCTTGCAAAACTCGAGATAGTGACAAAGATCATCCAAGATTCATGATTTATGTACAACACAGGTTAATTTGTGGCAATACGAAGTTTGTCGGGTCAGCTAGTCATTAAATAACTTAAAAGGAACAAACAAAAAAATTATTTTTGGGGCTGATATAATCGGGAAAAAAGCTTATATAATCGGGAGTAGATATAATCTGGGACTGATATAATCGGAACCATACTGTACTGAAATACTTTTGTTTTTTTTTTACTTTTTCCCTTAAGTTTGACCATTTTGCGATGTATGGAAGACTTGTAGGCCATATTATTATTTATCTTCAGAAAAAAAATCATCAATTTCTACGATGGCGTTTTTTGGGAAATTGATTTTTAGTTTTTAAAATGCTTTTTTCCAGTCTAGGAAATAATTTTTATTTTTTCAGTATTTTTTATGGAAATTCAGAATGTGTTCTAAAAGTCATTCATAAATAATTTTTTTGTAGATCCTTAATGGTTTTCGAGTTACATTTTTGTTTTGAAAAAAAAAGAGAAAAAAAATTAAACCCTTTCCAAAAGTTGGTCTAGACTAATTTTGAATAAACTAAGTATGCAAAGTTGCTTATTTACATGAACTCTCTAACCACACAAAGTTTCATTGAATTCTGAGAGGGTCGTGCCAACCTTTCGTCGAGGTGGCGTGAAATCCGTCAATAGTCAAATTACTTTCTGGCGGGGCACGCGTACCAGGAATAACAATATTATTTTACTAGAATGAACCTAAAATGCTTCTTTACAGGGTTTTAGTATATAATAAACTTTTCCAGAAAAACATAATCCCAAAATATTCTATCGGTGAAAAGTTGAAAAAATCATGTTTAAAGGTTTTTCCATGAAATAAGCAAAACTCGTACATTGTTCGGACGACCAAATAGTTTAAATTTACCTCCAGTGTATATCAGCCTCTGAATTCGTGAAAATGGTATAAGAAAGATTTGTCGATAAAAAATTACCTATAATTTTTCCAAACATAATATTGTTCTATCTCCAATATACACGTCACCAGGAAAGAGAGACCTCTAGCGCATGTAACATGGAAACTAACTTCTAAACCTTCATCTTTTCCTTACATTGAAAAAAGCACAAACCTAACTTTTGATGAATTTCTTCCTGAAGTTCTATACAAATGCTTATAAGACTTCTTGACCTTTAGTTTTTCGTTTTTTTTTTAATATAAAAATCTTCGATGAAAAACATATTTTGCGTAGGTATGGGAATATTGGGATTTAAAATCTTATAGATTTCTATGCACATGCACTTTCAATACAATTCGCCGGTAACTTCACGTATCAAAACTGCTGCAATCTTTTGCAGAATGTTTCAAAATTGTTTCAAATTTGAGAATTTAGTCATTAGGGTGAACCTTTTGGTATTAGGGCGTTTCGAAAAGCCGTCACGTGTTTTTTGTTAGAGACGTTTTAACCACTCGCAGTTATTCGCGAAGTCAAGTATGTTATTTAAACAAAAACAGTTTTTTAGTTTCCAGGTCGATTTTGATGATTTTCATGGCTGCCAACAGCAACAGTCCCATTAACAACTCATTTATTTTGTTATTTTCATGTTGAAATATTTAGTGGCCATATGGAATTTGTTATTTTTCCCTAAATGGTCAGAACGTTCTGCAACACAAATCATGGATTTTAGATTGATTTTTGATGGTGAATATTTAGCCATTTTTCAATTACAAATGAAACCAAATCCGTAGATGTAACGTAATCCTTCAGAGAACTGGAACTTGAAATTCTGAGTGATTTTATGCAGAATGATTACAAGGCGAATGATCCTACTTGATAACTTCATATGGGGTTTCGAGTAGCTATGAAACCATTAAACGATATGTTAAAACTGCGAAGAAAATCAAAAAATTAAAATTTTTGTTCATGGGCAGTGAAATTTCTGACGAAACCTGTAAGAATGTGGTTACGTGTTTGTAATGGCAAAAACGTAAATATAGCGCTCTCTCGCTTTCTTACACAAAAATCCTCAATCAGCAAATTATATGAGTAGGATATTATTAGACCCAAGGATGAAATTGTCTTTATTGTCACGAGAGAGGGCTTACTCATGCTTTTGATTAGCATTTCGATATTAGATTAACAAACCAGCCTCCATGTTCGACTCTTACCTGAGAGGAATTGTTTGAGTAGGATCATTTGATAGTACGATCATTGCCGGACAGATAGACAATCAGATGGAATATTTAATTTAATTTAATTTAATATTAATTAAAATTCAATCTCTTGCAGTATGAGATTCAAATCTTTTGAGATTCATGTTTGCTGAATGTTGGTTTGCTGTAGTTTGAACTTTCTGGAAAAAAATATCGATTAAAATAAATAACTCTACCAATACAACGACTTGACGTAATATTTGTAACTTTGTCTCAATTTTGTGCATTTATTATTTATATTTTTTAGAAAGCTTTTGAAAACTTATTAATTTGCTACATTGTACCAAAACTTTCAAAGTCATAAGTTTTTACAAAAAAAGGTGACGATTTGAAATTTTAATGTTTTTTAGTTTCAATAGGGTAAATATTGTTCAAAATAGCGAAAAAACTACAAACCGACAAGTTTATTGAGCATGCTTTAGAACATCTCGTAGAAAATGTTTAATTTGTGCTTTTTTGAAGCACAGGAAGGAATGAAGGAATAGATGAAGGTTAAAAAACTGGTTTCCATATTATATGCGCTGGAGGTCTCGCTTCCCTGGTGACGTGTATATTGGAGATAGAACAATACCATGTTTGGACAAACTATAGGTAATTTTATTATCCACAAATCTTTCTTACATCATTTCGACGAATTCAGAGGCTGAGAGACACTGGAGGTAAATTTAAACTATTTGGTCGCCCGAACAACGTCACTTATGTCACGGCAAAAAACTTTAAACAAGATTTTTTCAATTTTTCACCGATAGAATATTTTGGGATTATGTTTTTCTGAAAGGGTATATCATATACTAAATCCCTGTGAAGAAACATTTTGGGTTCATTCTAGTCACATAATATTGTTATTCCTGGTATGCGTGCGGGGCTTACAGCCAGGAAAATGAATCCGGAATGCGCTACATGTACTCAGTCATTCTTCATGAGTCTTTGAACTGTCAGTAGAGCTAAAACCTTCTATAACCCGAAACTAAGATGACTGCAGAGACGAAACATCACTGCAGTAACCTTTCTGTCATGATATGTCTACACACACATACGCACACAGCTACAAATGAAATTTCAAAATTTTGTTTAAAGTCCAATTTCAGGTAATTTTTCGTAAATCCAGTTTAATTCTAATTTGCAATTTTGATCTCTGTCTTTTAACTTAACTTTTGAGTACTAAATGTAGAATTTTGATTTGATTTCTGATTTGTAGGGGCTTTTAAAGTTATAAAAGTCTTTGTCAAGCTACTACCAACAAAACAAAAAAAAAGTTTGTTCCAATACGGTGTGTAGTTTCTGAGAAAAAGGTACATAAAGTTTAAAAATCGTTGTTTTTCAGGAGCGGCGCGCCGGAATAAAACGCGTTTTATTCCGCCAAGGTTGTTCCATGCCGCACTGGAACGCTTATGCGTATGATCGTTTTTCGGCCACTTTTCGTTGTCGGATCGCTACAAAATTAGTATCAAAATAAGCGGAAAGCGGAGCAGAATAAAAATCTGAAATAAAAAAATAATAAAATTTTCAAAAGTTTTAGTGGTTTATGTCCCCTTAAGCATTTATATCTCCCATCACTAGAAACTTTTTTTAAATAATTCTATCGATTATTACAGAAGAAAGGAATCTTGCCATGAATATTAATAATCTTTTTGAGGCTGATAGAGAAATGAAACGGTTTGGTAACATTTTGCTAGTTGCGCCCTAATCGCGAATCACCCCGGAATTCAATTTGATTTTTTTGTGTGATGAAGATTACTCAATTTCAACTAAAATAGTTTTTAACTGAAAATAATTCCCCATTTCCTGAATAAACTCCTTACGGTTAGGCTATGTAAGATTTTTTCTTGAATACCACACCCCCCTCCCCCCATATCATGCAAAAATGCTCAACTCAATTAAGTATATCTCAAAACTGTCAAAAAAGCTGTCTGATATAGACATTAGAAAGCTAAATAGATATAATGAAAGTTATCTATTGATTTTCCTAAACAGATGTTCAAAATCAACGCTGATCCATAATCATGGGTGTTTGGATTAATGACAACGCTCTGAAGCGATTTTAGTGAAATACGCGCTATGCTGTAATATTCAACATATCGCTTACAACTAAAATAATATTTTAGGAAATAATTCATAATGCTTACAATTTCCCTAGTTCCCTTCTTATTTGTTTTAAAAATCTGACTCCAAATTTAATCTATATGAAGGCTGATTGCAGCAATTTGCTAACAATTGAATGTAATAAGAAGACCGATAACTAATTTGAGTTACCCGCGTTCACCAAATGGAGTTCCAAATTTGCCATGTTTTTTTGTTAGGGGGGGGGGCTTAAACAATTTAGTCCATTGTACTGAACTTTTGTGGTAAAGTTTGCCATAGAAACTGGTTGATTCTATAATGACGTCCAACATAATATAATTTTTGTCGGAATTGTACGGGAGAACACAGAACTAAAAAGGAAACAAGTCGAATAACACGTGCAAGGCTCAACCCGAAACCGCCCTTTGCCCTTCTGTTAATTGAAAAATCATGACATTCTTGAGTAGTCCGCAAAGCAGTCTTCAAGAAAACCTGAACTCAGAAAGGGTTATCTTGTAATTTCTTGCAAACTCTGCAGTCCAGTCCTACCACCATCATGCGTATTCATCCATGCGACCCTTCTAGAAAACGAAAAACTGTCATCGGTTCTTTCCCGTTATCATTTAGGTGAAATTTAATTTAAATCCCTCTCGAATTTCCTGTCACAAACGGACGGACTGACTGACCAGCCCGGTTCAGCCTCAACGTTTGGAAATAGCTGGACAGGGGTCAGACAGGGTTCGGGTCAGCTTGCGTGGACTGTACAGCCGCTGAATGTAAATTTATTCAAAATATTTAAAAAATGGTTAAATAAAATACTCGTCCGAAGGATCCTATCCCCGTTTTAATATCTACCCGTACGACGGGCAGGTAGATTTTTATTGTTACCATTTTAATTTCAGGCGACATTGCCTCGTCAAAGGCGGATCAGGACCATTTGCTCACCCTAAATCCTCTCCAGCAAGGAACGCATTACTGCTACAGTGGTCAAACACGCCATTGCCAACATTACTGGCTCGCGCCTTGCCACTTTTAATGCACTGGGAGTGACCCTCCCTTATGATGATTTCCCGACGGATTTTGCGCCTAGCGTTAGAAAACATGTGAGTGTTGCACCCTTTTCCCGTCGGCATTTTCTACAGCACATAAGCAATACGCTACATCATCGTTCATCGAAGACTACGAAGGGATTGTGAAAATATGTAAATAATTTTTTACCAGTCCGACCAATCCCGAGCGAAACCAGCGGTCACCAGTCCTTCGAACCCTTATTAGCATTTGAGGGAAAACGGGGACTGGCAACTGACCAAACCATTCACCGTTTATTAATATCGTTCGTGTTTCGTGTTTGGCAGTTATGTTAGGAAAATTAAGAAATTGATTTATGATCTTCGAAACGCATGCCAGAGACGGACGGCGCGATGCCTGATTTCTTGAAGGCGCGTGCGATGCGGTCATTAGCAATGCAATATTGGCGTGCGCTATAATGACCCGAAGGTTAGCCCACGTTGAACTGATATGATGGGCAGGCTGGATGCGAGGGACAATTAAGCGAAAGGTTTTGGTCATTTCATGGACCGATTTGTTTTGAGTTATAATAAAAATGATATAATGTAATGTAAAATAGTACTAATCTTGCATTGCTATTGTTAGTGGTAGAATATCACTATTATTATAATGGGTGGCGTTACATGTAGAACACTAGACTCATTTTTGAATTTTCAAGCCGCAAAATCAATCCATTAACAAGAATATCATACTAGTACAATAAACAACGTATATTATAACCGTATAAATAGAATAATAGACATGCATAACTACTAGAATAATGGCAAAACTCATTTGTATTTATCTTTCGAAGGCTTAGTAAGCAGTAAAACACGTTTTCTTTACTTTTTACATGATTTCATGAAGAGCTTTAAATTACTGTCTAAAATAAGGCCATTACAAATATTTTATAAAGTTTTTGTCCTTCCGGTGTTCGGCCACTGAAGGGGGGGGGCGAAAAAAAACAAAGTGAATTTTTTAATCGAGCAAAAACAACTTGGGTTTAAGCATTTTTATTTAAAGTTTAAACGTAGAAACCGAATCTATTGTTGCTTATAATATATACGTTATTATTTTCTATGCAAAAATCTACGAAAAAAAAGACAAAAACGAAGGAAAATTTTTTTGGACGATTTTTGGAAATTCCATTGTTCGAATTTCCATTTTTATTTCCTGCTAGAAGCGTTAACTCAACTTGTACACTCATTTTTCGAGCTTGTCAGACTGTAGAGCCCACAGACAATTGATTATAAAAACAAATTGACTTATATCCTTAAAATTATTTTTCTGCCCCCGATTTTTCAAGCCAATTTCCAAGGGGGGGAGACAAAAACTTTGAAAATGATTTGCAATGACCTAATGATGGATTGTCGAAATAGCAGACTCATTTTCATTCTAATGAATTCATCGGATACACAAAGCGAATAGACGGCTGTATCTTTATATATTTTTATTACTGGAAATACTTATCAATTCAGGAACTTCAGGGAGTACTTGGTTAGTTTCGATTACACTCATAAACAATAGGTTAATGTTTGACATTAGTTTTCGCTATCGCTGACTTTAAGGAATACAAGTCGGACTCGATTATCCGGGTGAAAAAAAAGTTTTAATAGATTTTTGAAATGTGCTTACGTTCAAAACGTGTTTAACATTAAAAAAATTTTTTTTTTGGTCCGGACTAAAAATTTACACTCAATTCAGTTTTTACACTTGCATTTAATGGTTCTTGTTACATTTTTCCTTTATTTTTATAAAAAAAGTGACAAAGCCCCTTCGTCCCAACAGGTCGAAGATTGTTTACGACGTTCAGACTTACACTAATTTGATATCTGTGCTTGGGAAGTACGCCAAAAAGAGTGATAAGTCTCCTCATCCCAGCAACATTTGTTAATACCGCGATAAACCTAGTCCAATTTGATGTCCTGAAAGTGAATAATTATAAAAAAGTGAGCGACCAACCCTATCTTCCGGCCGATTGTATCGTGGCTTAAACCGTCATTAGACATTACCCTTCTTTATCGACAGACTTCGCAGCCGGCTGTTTAGAGTACAGGAAAATTACGGGGCCAGTGTAACAATCCTTCTGACTCTATCAAGCAAGCACCGTCTAGCCGAGATTCGAACATGCGACGACTGGCTTGTTAGACCAGCATCGTACCGGTCATCCATATACTGAAAGAATTTATTCAAAACTGATGTCTTATATGAAAAAGGGGTTGACGGAATATTCACGCATGTGACGTGATGCAGCAATTTTACAAGTGAGGAAGAATTAGTGACTATCTGATTAAAAAAAAGGTTTGGGCGTTTAAGATGTCGCTTTAACTGATGATATCTTAACTGTCATAATTTTAACTCGCTGTCCGAACGTTAGTTGAGAGGCAAGTATATTTCAAATAAATCTGTCACAATAAGGCCATTGCAAATCATATTTAAAGTTTTTGTCACCCTCCCCTTGGAAATTGGTTTGAAAAATCGGGGGGCAAAAAAATAATTTGTAGGATATGAGTCAGATTTCTTTTTATAAAATCAATTGTCTGTGGGCTCTATAGTCTGAAAAACTCGAAAAATGAGTCTCCGAGTTGGATTAACGCTTCTAGCACGAAACAGAAACGGAAATTCGAACAATGGAATTTCCAAAAATCGTCCAAAAAATTTTCCTTTGTTTTGGTCCTTATTCGTATATTTTTGAATAGAAAATAATAACGTATATATTATAAGCAATTTGTAATGGCCTAAATGGTGCAATATATCAATTATTTGCAACGAAATAAACGAAAGTGAACCAGTGGTAAATGATTACCCAGATTATATATTTATTTTTTCCGTTCAATCATAACTTGTGCGTACAATGACAAAAATTTTGAGTTTTAAGCAAAGTTCAAGTCAGTTACTTAAAGTTGACTAGTGCTACAAGTCACACAAAAATTTTCAAAATGCGATATCATCGCCAATCACCAGAAGAAGTGTTATTGTGACCTGATAAAACTCGTTGTGGGACTACAAACTCTAAGAAATGGATACAAGTAATATACACATCACGAGCATTTAGAAAATTAAACTTGTCTTAAACTTGTATCAAATTTATACGAATGTTTCATAGCATTTATTGCAATACAGTAAATTAAAAATTTGCGCGACAAACAATTGCAAAATGTCAAGCTTTGTCGAATTGAATCTGCATTCGTAGTCCTACGTGAGCCACTCGTTCGTGCCCATAGGTACAGACCTTTATACTCTTTTTTCATATATCCCTCCTCGGTAGAACTCCCCTCTTTTCTCACCCCCTTGTTAGCCAACCCCCCTTTTGTCAACACCCCAATGCTGACTCACTGATGTCAAGGAACATGTGTGCCAAGTTTGATGAAGAACCGTCCAGGCATTTCGGAATTATGGCCTGCCCCTTGTTAGGGATCCCCCTTTTGTCAACCCCCCAATGCTGACTCATTTATGTCAAGGAACATGTGTGCCAAGAGTGGTAAAGAACGGTCAAAAAAGCAAGGTTGTTAAAAGCAACGTGAGTATTTCACTAGTACAGACATCATTTAGTAGACCTTATTTATGCATAAACTAGCTGACCCGACAAACTTCGTATTGCCACAAATTAAACTGTGTTGTACATAAATCGTGAATCTCGGATGACCTTTATCACAATCTTGAATTTTGCAAGTTTCTGGGGAGTTCATGGGTGTTTTAATATACAAATTTTCCTCATAGTAAAGTAGAAAACAACTCCCCCATTGCTTAGCCTGATAAAATAAAGCGGATAGCACTTAAACATTCGCCATCATTACAAACCATTTCGCCGAAAACCATTTTGCGGAACACCAATTCTCGGTTGACCATAACGCGGAATATAGAGTTTCGCAGAATACAAATTTCGCAAAAAACCTTACGCGGGATGTACCATTCACAGAAAATCTTTTCGCAGAAAGTACCATTTCGCAGGGGTGACCCAACTGAAGGAAAGTAATGGAGGTCAGTAGATCTAGCAAAATAAATAAACCTAGATAGAGATGATCCCTACGGGGGGCTACCCCCCGTAGTGGCCGGCGCTTCCGACGGCAGGTCGCCGGCAACACTCGCGGCCTGTGGCCGTCTCGCGCTGAATTATCTAATGTTACTATTGATAGTTTTTGGTGGTCTTATTATTGATTAATGTTTTATGAAAGAATCTAACATCTCTCGAGTTCGATTAGTTTTTAAGTTACGTAAAAATTTATGTTTTATTTGTATGAGAGTCCTTATCCCCCTACCACAGGGGTGAGGGGTCTCAAACCATCATTAAAAAGATCCTACCTCCAAAACTCCCCACATGCCAAATTTGGTTCCATTTGCATGATTACTTCTGGAGTTATAAGGAAATTTGTATTTCATTTGTATAGGAGCCCCCCCTCCTAAAAGGGGAAAGGGGTCCTAATTCATTATAGAAAAAATTCATGCCTCCAAAAACACCCACATGCCAAATATGGTTCCATTTGATTAATTAATTCTCGAGTTATGAGAAAATTTGTATTTCATTTGTATAGGAGCCCCCCTCCCCTCCCAATATAGGGAGAGGTTTCAATTCACCATAGAAAAAACTCTTGTCTCCAAAAACACCCGCATGTCAAATTTGGTTCCATTTGTTTGATTAGTTCTCGAGTTATGAGGAAATTTGTGTTTCATTTGTATGGGGCCCTCTTAGTGTGGGGAGGGGTCTCTAACCATCATAAGAACCTTTCCTGGCCCCAAAAATCCCTATATACAAATTTTTACGCCGATCGGTTCAGTAGTTTTCGATTCTATAAGGAACATTCGGGCAGACAGACAGAAATCCGTTTTCATAGGTATAGATTTGTAAAGAAGCCCTCCCTCTTAGTGGGGGGAGGGTTCTTTTGCCATCGAGAGAACCTTCCCTGGCCCCAAAAACCCCTACAGGCAAATTTTCACGCCGATCGGTTCAGTAGTTTTCGATTCTATAAGGAACATAGGACAGACAGACAGAAATCCATTTTTATAGGTATAGATAAGGTCTACCAAATGATGTCTGTACTAGTGATTACATTTTCAGGATAAAATTTAATTCAAAACCCGAATTAATCCACCTAGCGGTGTGGCCTAGCCTTTCTACTGCCACAATAATCATTATTTAATTTCTCAGGAACATCTATAATTAACTTGACTATATTTTTAAATATCCGTTCCGTATTCCTCAAAATCCATATTTACCAGTAAAATTCACAACGTATATAGAAGTATAATAGTAATAGTAGTATAATAGTAATAGTAGAATAATTATATTTTCTTTCCTTGGGTGAATAAATACTTGTAAGCGTCATTTGATTATTTAGTTTTATAAACGGCTACTTGATTATTTAGTTTTATAAACGGTCAGCCTTAACTTTCGGGCTTCAGAGCCACATGCGAAATTTGTTTTGAATTGACAATATGAAAATGTGTTCATAGCAGATTTTTTGATATTTTGATATTAATACCAAAGTTAGCATCTTTGAAAAACAAGAGTTCAGAAAAATTATTATATACTTCACTTTTGTAAAAAAGGATATCGACAACAAAATGATTAATCTCAAAATTTTACTATTAGTTTGCTTGGCTTCAATTGTGCAATATATCTGAATCAGAAAAAATAACTGAATAGAGCATTAGATATGAAAAAGAGAAATTGAACTTTTTCTTAGCTGGCGCTCCTTCAGATAATTATTTTTGCATGAAAATCAAAACTTAAGCTTCTTTTGAATGTACTTTCATGAAAAGATAGTCATTAGCTTGGTCGCATCGTTTTTACAACGTTAGTGGGTTAGGAAAACAAGACGAGGTCGAAAAATAATGCAAAAGCTGCGCCACAAACATGCTTGAGAATGGGAAATATGATCGATATGATTTCCAGTGCTTGTCATTTTTGATTTATTTATTAAAACATGATACATGACATAAGACATCTGTCCTTTAAAATGTCACTAACGAAAACAAATCTTACAAAATTACTACCGCGCAACGTTTACTTCCTATTTTTCATATAACATTTCTAAGCTCTAGTATCTATTGATTGAAAAGAGCATCCATTGATGTGCAAAATTTGTTTGAAATTTGTATAAATTTATTTGGAAAAATCAACCCACTAGTATTTTTAATCCTATACACCACTATACCTACATGCTTAAATTAACTGCTTTTTTCGCTTTTTGCTTTTCTTGTATAATTGTGAGTAACAACAAGTGAAGAAAATGACAATTGAAATCTGAAATCAAAGAAAAGATAAAACTTTTACCGACTAAATTCCACTATTTAATATTTATTTGCAACAGACACGTAGTTCGCTTACGACGTGCAGGCTTCATCAGTGTCTTATTTCAAAGCGTATACGTATCTGTCGCGAATAAATATTAAATAGTGGAATTTAGTCGGTAAAAGTTTTTTTCTTTTCTTTTATTTCAGAGTTCGTATTCCACTAAGAGGCTTCAAAAACTTCAGACAATTTGCATGTTTCTCACTTCTCTTGAATTTCGATGCAAATTTAAAAATTGCAAATTGTCATCACATACACACATACATACACACATACATGCATACATACATACACACATACATACATACATACATACATACATACATACATACATACATACATACACACATACATCACACACATTGAATACAATCAACATTTGATTGATATGTTTTGATTTCAAACGTTTTAACGGTTTAATATACGGTGCTTAAGTATTAAAGATTGAATAACTTTTGAATGAACCGTCCGATTTTAAATAACTCAGTTTCGTTTGATAGATCTCAGCAGTAATTTTCAAATAATAATAAAATGCGTGATGTTTTTCATTGTATTGATGCTTATATGTTACAAAAATATGTTTTAAATACTATTTTTTCACATTTCTTTATGTAACTTTCAAACTACAAGTCCAATCGTCATGAAATTTGAAAGTTAAGGGTTTGTAAGGCTCCTCTTTCATATGCAATCAATTTGGTTCAAATCGGTTAAGGGACCTATGAGATAATGAAGTCCCATATTTTTCGTATTTTTATACATAACTTTTGAACTAAAAGTCCGATCAAAATGAAATTCAATAGCGACCGATGGGACATCTAGACCTTTCATTTGACACTAAGAACATTAAAATCGGTCCAGCCATCTCCGAGAAAAGTGAGTGAGATTAAAAGCGTTACATACACACACACACACACACACACACACACACACATACATACACACACACAGAAAATGCTCAGTTTTCAAAACTAAGTCGAATGGTATATGACATTCGGCCCGCAGGACCTTCTTTCCATTTCCGGTTTTCCAAGTGATTTCTATACCTTTATACTATATATTTATATAGTAGAAAGGCAAAACATTTAAAGAAATTGTATGATATGCAAAATTTCTGATATAAATATGTTTAAGCACCAGAACTTAACCATCAAACAAAATTCAGTTTCAGTTTTTTCACACCTCTAAAGTATCAACTGTTTAAATGTTATATTTATTGCTTCAAAACTAACATCAAATTCGTTTTTTAAGCCAGTTTTCCCTGATTAGCGTGTACAAATTAACCGAGAACCGCATTGACGGAGTTACGGTGCTGCCACGTTTAAGGAGACATGTAAATTTGGAAAAAAAATCAGCACCTTTTGACGTAGGACTACAACTTTGTTTACTAGGACTGGGTAGCACTTTGTGAAAACGAAAATAGAAGTGTAACGTTTGAATGAAAGATTTCAAATGCTAATAACTACTAAACTACTGAACGAAACTACACAATTTATATGTCGTTGGATAGATAAAATGATCAGCAATTTTATGGAGAGGGTAAGAGAACAATTTTATGGAGGGCGTAAGAGACAAATACAAATGAAACACAAATTTCCACAAAGGTGGCATAGTACTTTTTACACCATATTTTTTGCCTTATTTCAAATATTTTTTTCTCGATAACGCGAAAAGCGAATCGATTCGGGTTTATTGCTTGCTAAACATTGCACTTTATACTAATATTTACAGTTTTGTTTGCATATGTGAACCTCTTCCCCTCTCCCCTACGGCTCCTTGAACATGATCATTCGAAAAAAACATGATTTGCGGTACCATGGATTGGCGCTGGGGGGCTTATCCGAATTGAAAAATTCCAAAACGACATGAAAGAATATTAAATTATCTCGTGTTTGACCCATCCTTTTTTTAAAATTCGAGCGCATAACAAAATGGCGGACATTCAAACATAAAAGTAAGGTTTTTAGCCGAAAAAATTGACTTTAAACATTTCTTAAAAATACAAAAATTGTAATATCGAAAAAAGGATGGGTCAAACACTAGATAATTTTGTTAGCTTTGAAACAAAAAAAGAATCATGAGAATTGCTTCAGCCGTTCTTGAGATATTTATGGTACCGACTTTCAAAACCTGGTTTCGAGAAAAACGACGTTGAAGTTTTTATTCGCTGTGTAATCGCTCCAGACATGTGCGGTACAAATAGCTGTAACTTTGTCAATTTTTGGAATTCATCGAAATGACTTGAAACACATATGGTCAAAATGTTAATCTTTCGAAATAATCAATAAAAAAAATTTCGATTTTTTTTAATTGAAAAAGTACTATGCCCCCTTAAGCGTGAAAAACGAAACTATTCTTGCTTATAATATGTATATACGTTATTATTTTCTATTCAAAAATCTACGTAAAAAAGACAAAAACGCAGGAAAAATTTTTTGAACGATTTTCGGAAATTCCATTGTTTGAATTTTGATTTCTGTTTCTTGATAGAAGCGTTAACTCAACTCGTACACTCGTTTTTCGAGTTTTTCAGACTGTAGAGCCCACATACAATTGATTTTATAAAAAAACTTGACTCATATCCTACAAATTATTTTTCTGCCCCCCGATTTTTCAAGCCAATTTCCAAGGGGGGGTGACAAAAACTTTCTAAATAATTTGCAATGGCCTAATTAATTAGGACCTTTGCCTTTTTTAAGAAAGGGGGATCCCATACAAATGAAACACAAATTTCCTCATAACTCGAGAACTAATCAAGCAAATGAAACCAAATATGGCATGTGGGGGTTTTGGCGGCATGAATTTATTTTATGTTGGTTTGAGACCCCTCACCCCTGTGGTAAGAAGATAAGGACTCTCATACAAAAAAAAAAAACAGAAATTTTTGCGTATGTGTCATATTTTCTGCTATGCTACAAGCGGTAAACTTTGAAAGTAAACTAGTAAAACCTTTTCTTAGCAAAAGACACTGATACGACGCCGCTAACTTACGTGCCTGTTGCCATTCATGTCAAAAAAGAACCACATTCGAATGGCACGTCCTATTTGCGATGAACGTGGTTTGGCTTTAATGTTCTTTGTAACCAATGGCCCTTTTAAAGGCCACTAACGAGTTACAGTAAGGTTATTGAAACATGTCAAGCTACGAATAATCATATTTAATACAATAATCTGTGGGCTGGTCATTCATTACTATTTCAACCTTTATGATGCACACAAGTGATTTTTAAAAGAAATCTTTATGTCTCAATGGTTGCAGGCGTTGTACTTATGAACCCCCGTCCACGAATTTTCAAAGCCACCATTGCATTCAAAGAAAAATTGAATCTGAATATTTCGCTCTTTTTTCAGCATTCACTTAAACAATGGCACTCACAGATTCTTATAAACATACATATGCCAGAAATACAGTTAACATTAGTCTTTGATCTAATGGTCTGATAAAGTCCTACGCCACCCTTTCGTACAACCCTTAGGGCTGTATACCTTGTAGTTTTTATTTCAGATGTCGATTTTACAGACTTTTCCGCTAATTTTGACACTGACTTTATAATTCGTGGTCGGATCAGTACAAAAATAACAAATAGCTGAAAAGTCTATAGAACTGAAATCTGAAACACATTGCGAATGTTTCAAAAATTTTAGTTTTTTTAGTGCCAAAGACAGAAACACAAATGTACAGATTTACACTCACACGTCATATGAGAAGTTCGAGAGTGTAAAATAGATCGTTGGACTTCGGCAAAACCAATTCATTCTGGTTAACACGTAAGACAAACAGACATAACAGATTACAATCACAGTTCCTTACTTTGCATGCTAATTTCGCATGAAATGTAAATGTTGTTGTTTGTACAATTGCAAGATATTAGGACTCGAATGAACGCCTTGCGTTTAAAAAGTCCTAATAAACCAATAACAGTCGCCGAATTACTGTCAAATTACTGTTCAATATATTATCACTAGTTGCGGCATTCTAGAGAGTTGATGCGGTAGTTAAAGTAGGTAATCTTGATGTTAAGCTACTTCGTGACAAGAAACTTCTGAACAAAAAGAAACAAAGCTCAAACTGTTTCCTTCTGTCAGATAAAATGATCAAATGTTAGTGTAAACATTTTATTTATCCATGTTCGTAACCCTTTTTAGTTAGATCTAATAAACATTAGCCGCACTAAATTGTGAATTTCTTCTATTAGAATTACAATTTTGCCGTCAAAAGAATTAATTTTGGTTACCGTCGGCTCATCAAGGTTATTGTTATATTCTATCACTTTCATTTTTAAACACTTTTTTTTTAAATAGGTAGATGAACTGGTGGTAAAATATCCACTCGAGGCAAAACGCGCAACTGTCATGTATTTTCCAATCTTTACAGTATTTATGTACTACAGGAAGCTTATATGATCCACACAAGTTCATAACGTAAAATAGCAGAGGATGGCACCATAATTACTGCTAACAAGTGTATAGGGTGAACCCTTTGGTGTATCATACTTAACAGAGTACTGAACAAAAACTATTTTGTAGAATTGTAAAATTTAATGAATCAATCCCGGTGTATTTTTTTTTGGAGAGAATTCAACATTGAGCTTCCAGCATTTCGAGTCGAATAATGTAGCGATCAAATAATGGGGCAATTTAACACTAAATCTTTATTTGAAATTAATTGTACACAGAAGTTTTTAAATACTGTAAAAAATTTGTTTTAAATACTGTAACCAAATATTGTTGACGATTAGTAACTAGTATTAATATCACCCTCTAATTTCCTTTTGCTGCAATAAAATACACACTTAAAAAAAAGGCCGAAGTCAGCAAAATTTTGCCGAGATTTGGATAGCCGAGCGTTCGGTAAAATTTTTTATGATGCCAAACGTTAGTAAAGATCAGTAAACGTCGATTTGCAAAACTGAAATTTTTACTGAACGCTCGGCTGTCCAAATCTCGGCAAATTTTGCTGAGTTTTTTAGGTGTGTAGTTTGTTTTAAACTGGAAAAAATTATCAACGACGATTAATGTGAAGTGTAAAAATTTTCTGAGCACTCGTGAAAACTTATTTGCAAAATATTTCATTGCCCAGGTGTTACCCCAATGCTTTTCACCGACGGAAATTTTCTAAAGCAAGCAAATTCCAACCTCCTATCTTAACAATAATGAAGTATGTACCTACAACGTAACTGGACAACAAGATAATAAAAAGCATAAAGTTCCTAGGCTTTTTGAAAGCAAGGCCTACCAAATTGAACAGGATCGGTGTCAAAAACTGTTGGGTAGTATTTTTATTGAATTCATTATTGCAGTATTTTTAAGATTTTTAAAACAAACTTTAAGAGAGTTACTACATAAAATGTAGTAAATCTCCAATCTGCGTTGAATGCATGACTTTAAATCTGACAATACTATAATCAAATTGGCAAAATATGTTTACACTTTCTACTGTGATATTGAGATTTTTTTGTAGACAAAACATTCAAGCACAGATACTCGAGCAGACAGCTCGTAAATTTACCATGAATCATTACAGCATCCAGACGGTACTTGAGCCAGCTAACTCCATCATCAGAGAGTGTACCAGAAAACAAATAACATCTTTAAGAAACAGAAAAAGTGGCGCAATTTTCAAGATCATTGCTGAACCATCGCGTGGCATACATAATTTTTCCCCGTCCCAGCGTGTGACGCATACAGCAGACTGTGGAGGTGACGGCATCCAGGACGGAAGCAGAAAAAAAAATGTTGCAGCAGAAGGGAAAATGTTCTCGCGACAGTCGTATCAGAGACCGAGACGCGCGCCAATTTTTACGCTATCACCGTTATGCACCTCGCGGGCCGCCGAAGTCGGATAGCAGCAGCAGCACGCGGTGCAAATGAAAAAGTAGGTTTATGCCCCAGCTGGAGTTCTACGAAAGCGTGGTGAAAAACTTTGTACAGGTACATTGCAGTTGAAGCAAACAAGTTTGCGGAAACATAACACAAAATAAAAAGTTGCAGAAAAACATGTACTGCGGCATGCATTCCGTGCCAAATAGTTGAATTGCATTTTTACGCTTCCTTAACAGTGGACCAAAAACCTTTACGCATCCATCGGCTTTTTTTAAACACCCAAAACGGAACGGATTAGTTTTTTGTTACTTTTTGGCTTTTATTTTTTAAATTTCAAATGAAAAATAAAAAATCAAAAGAGATCAAATAATATTAAAAGAGGCCTGATTATAAGTAAGTAATATTTCAAATTTGGTTTTTCGAAAATATCGCTATGTTATAATTCAAAATCAGCTACTTTACTGATTTGCAAACAAATGAGATGACCAAAGGCGGAATATAAATATCTTGATGAGAGCATCCGTTAGGGTTAGAGTTACAAATATAACATTAGCCACTGCCACACCGTCTGCAAAATCTGACGAATCTATAACGTAATGAATAAAGAAATATAGTTATCACATTGATAATTGAACCCAAAAGAAACAAGATTTTATAGTGATGACAGGACAGCTATTAACTGCCTGTCAAGTCAGAGCTAAGATAATCGGCAGTAGTACATCCATCTTCAGTCACTTAGCAGAAGTATTTGTCCTCTCAATTTCCCGACAGCCGGCTCGTTATCGCTGTAATGAAAGCTTAATTTCAAACATTAAAAAAACACACAGCATTCACTCCTCAAATGAGTCGTTCCTCCAGAAACGAATAATAATAAGAAGTATGACGCGGAAGTGCCATCCTAGGCCACGGAAAATATATATAAAAAAAGTCTCAAGGTTACAAGTTTTCACTCGCACTCTCAGTTTCCACCGCCTCGGCTGTCTGCAAAACAGTAGCGCAGCAGCCGCCCAACCGCCCAAGCGGGTGGTAACGGTGGTTCCCTGCTTTTAAATACCTTTAAGAAATTAGAAAAAATCCTTGTTCCACTTTCCTCTCTGACGAAGGCAGGAATTAAAACAGAACAGGAAAAAATGCATTGAGTAGAAAGGCCAACACTCGCGGAAAACATTTCCTTTGTTCATTAGCACGTCGCGGGTGACATCACATCTGTAACCATCGTTACGCAACATTCTACATACCGCAAAGAATGAGTGCCCCATGTTGCACGAGCACATGTGTTGGTGTTCGAAATATAAGGGCGTGTCCTTTGTGTTGGGTATCACAGGGGTTACTCACCAATACCATGGCAACGGACGGTATACATAACGAACGGCGAAAGGGAATCGCTTCAAATTCCCATTCCGTTCACGTACGATTCGATGCCACCTAAGGATAACCGCAGCAGCAGCATAAGAGTTCCCATGCACACGTATGGAATGGACGAGATATTTATGTGCTTTAGCACCCCCTCATATCAACGCCCTTCAGTGGGTGGAAACGGGTAGAACTGAAAGGACCGAAAATTCATTCAGGCATAAATGGTACACTCGAAGCAGGACTGATGGCGGTGGACGGTGCGATTAGGCAGCAGCGTATAGCATTCACACCGGAACGCTTCGATTGCGCGCGGAACGCTGCTAGTTAGGCACAGTGGGTGAAAATATTAGTCCATACTATTGTTATGAATAAAAATACCTAATAATTAATACAATAATGCAAGAAAATAGCATTTATTTCATTTTACCACTTATGTTCTCGTTTCACAAAAAAATCCTAAATATTTATCCATCATGACGAATACGACTGATTAAAAATTAGCAAAAGAAAGAGCAACATTTCGAAAATTAATACATAAAATGTGATCATTATGCTACCAATTCAGTTTTATGATGAACTCTTCTCTAAAGGTGAAAATCATCAACCTTATTATAGCGATTGATCGAACGAAATTCATGAAATTTAACTTATAAATCCTGACTAAACGTTTATCTGGACGCATAGAACAACCTATTTTGGGATTTGAGTGCCGCAAAAAACATAAATGACTTGATTACAGTATTTTTTTATTCAGCTTTAAGGTTCACAATATTACTTCATTGTATTTCTCTAGTACTGATAAAGTTTCGAACTTTTTCTTTATAGAACTCATCACTAGCACAACTTTAGAGTAGTGACAGCTAGCTAAATCAGGGCAGAAATGTTACGTTTGTGTCAACGAATGAATGGAATAAGCCGTTTCTTCAAGCATTACAATGACTTGATGTCATTGTTGAAGAAGTCAGTCTTCAGTCCACAGCTACATATTCGCGACTACAAAGTTGCTGATATTTATTTTTGTTTTATTTATCGGCAAACATGAACTTATACTTGCCTGGCACATCGCCACACTCAATTGCAGTGTAACATTTTTGACCAAGAAGTTTGAAATTAAATAAAAAGAAAACTTTTCGAAGTTCGAAAGCAGACACTGATGAAGCCTGCAAGTTGTAGGCGAAATATGTATCTGTCGCGAATAACTGTTAAACCTATAGCATTCTCAAGCGAGGCTGGCAAAGAGTGAACATGTGCATTCCATAACCTCTTTTCGCTAACTCCTATTCCTACCTCCACGTGGTGCCGGCTGGGGTACGCAACCTCGGTTGTCGTACGTTAACAGGAAACGGGGCACAATGGCTCCCGCCCACACTAAGGTGGCAGCCCCATCAATGGGATAAGGACCTTAGGTTAACAGCCTACTGTACCGGAACACAAATAAGTTAATGAAAATGAATGAAGAAATCTCTCTGGATTATTGGCAACGACCTTTAGCATGAAAACACGGACACGAATCGGAACATGGAATATACTGACCAGCAAGGCAAGATGGCTCAACTTGCAAGGGAAGCTTCCAGGCAAGCCGCCTGAAGCTTGAAATCCTGGGGCTGAGCGAGGTCCGCTGGCCAAGTACTGGCGAACACAAGACATTATCCGGGCAAGTCTTGCTCTACTCTGGCATACGAGGTGAAAATGCTACTCGAGAAAGAGGAGTTGGATTCCTACTGAGCCCAGGGGCACATGCGGCCCTTATGAAGTGGGAACCGATAAACGAGCGAATAATCGCTGCTAGATTTAGAACACGGGTTAGAAACCTTACAGCTATCAGTGCTATGCACCAATTGATGCTGCCGACCTGCAGGAGAAAGAGAGTTTTTACAGCCAGCTGAACAGCGTGGTTGATAAAATCCCGAAGGGGGATATCCAAATCCACTTGGGCGACTTCAATGCGAAGATTGGTTCAAACATCGCGGACCTTGAACGCGTCATGGGACGCCATGGCCTAGAAGAGATGAGCGAAAACGGGGAGCTGTTTACAGAATTCTGTGGTAATAACAACATTCATTGGTGTCATTGGTGGATCGCTCTTTCCATATAGACCAGTACATAAAGTCACGTGGGTTTCCTACGACAACAAAAATGTTTGTTGGGTCTTGATGTACGCTACAGACACTATAGATTACAGAGGCGACAAGGCACTCAAAAACCGCAACATTTTGAATCAAAGCGGAGAGTTACCTTTATTTATAATGGTACTTACCGCTTTGACTCAAGATTTAGCGGTTTTTGAGTGCCTTGTCGTCTCTATAATCTATAGTCTCTGTAATGTACGCAACAAACGCAGCGCTGATATCGCATCCGACCATCATCTTGTTATCACTGAAATACGTTTGCGCGTCGCCCGTGTCCAACGACGGGAGGAGAAAGTCGGGTACCATTACGACGACGTCCGCTGATTGGAGAATTCTGAGGTGAAAAGGGCCTTTGTCGAACAACTTGAATCTCGAGCCTCGGAGTTACCACCTGGTGGAATCGTCGAAGTGCAGTTGACTGGCATCATAAACGCCTTCATCACAACTCGTGATGAAACCCTCGGCAAAGCGCGCAGCGGGCGGAGACAGCTGCCCGTTAACGATACGCCGACCAGGAGGGGGCTGGTAAACGTGCTTGTAGGCGGGACAAGAGAGCCTGGACTAACTCCCTAGCCGAACAACGATATATCGATATATCGATATATCGTTTGTACGATATATCTCGCCGCCTTAGTGGTGCCAGGATGAATACAAAGATGCCGCTAAAGGACATACCTGGTCTGCTACTAATTGACCGTACAGAACAGCTTAAGCGATAGACTGAACATTTTGAACAACTCTTCCGAGTTTCCAATGTCAGAGACCAACAAACCCAGCTGCGTATGACGCCTACAGTTCGTCGAATTAATCGCGTCCACTCGGAGGCGCCATCGCTGGATGAAATTGTAGCAGCCATCAAGAGTATGAAATCCAATAGAGCGCTAAGGATAGACTGTATTTCAGCCAAAATGCTCAAAGCTGACCCATCTTTGTCAGCCCAGATGATGCATCAGCTTTTTAGCAATATATGGGAAACCGCAACTTTTCCGGTGGACTGGATGCAGGGCATATTGGTCAAAGTTCCTAAGAAAGGAGACCTAACGGAATGCGGTAATTGGCGTGGCATCACGTTGCTCTGTATTACTCTCAAAGTACTCTGTAAGGTAATCCTCAACCAGATCCAGGAGAAGATCGACGCTACTCTCCGGCGGCAGCAAGCTGGATTCCGTGCTGGCCGATCATGTGTAGACCATATCACAACGCTCCGCATTATATTGGAGCAGATCAACGAATTCCAGGACTCTCTTCTGCTGGTGTTCTTTGACTTCCAAAAGGCGTTCGACCGACTCAATCATGAAAACATCTGGGGCGCACTTAGGCGTAGAGGAGTTCCAGATAAGCTAGTCCATCTCATCGAGGCTCAGTACGAGGCGTTCTCGTGCAAGGTTTTGCACGACGGCGTCTTGTCCGACCCCATAAGGGTTACTGCTGGCGTGAGACAGGGCTGCATTTTATCACCGCTTCTGTTTCTCATCGTTATGGATGAGATATTAGTTGGAGCAATTGACAGTAGACCAAATCGAGGATTGTCTTGGAATTCTCTGACGATGGAGCAGCTAAATGACCTCGACCTAGCCGACGACATTGTCTTGCTCGTACAACGCCGAAACGATATGCAAAGCAAGTTAGATGACCTCTTCGAGAGCTCCCAGGCCAGCCAGCAAGTCTCACAGTCAATGTAGAAAAATGGTAGTGGTAGTGAACACTGACAATTTCACCAACTTCACAGTAGCGGGACAACAAGTTAAACAGGTAGACGCTTTTCAATATCTTGGTAGCCAGCCAACGCCCGATGGTGGACTCATATAGCCGCACGGATCAGGAAGGCCAGGGGTGCCTTTGCAGGTCTGCGCAACCTTTGGCGCTCAAACCAGATCACTCTACGTACGAAAACTCGAATCATTAATTCAAACGTTAAATCCGTACTGCTGTATCCCTTTAAGCCCGAGCCCACATAATTGTGTAGGTGAGACATAACTACTTTTAAAAAAATTCCTTTCCTTTCTAAACGTCGTACTTTTACATGTATGGCACCAATTTCTTGTGTAAACATCGTAACTCGTAGAAAAAATAGAAAATAGCTGAAAAGAACCGTAGTGCAAAAAGTGAAGTTAAAAGCTGAAAAGAAGTTTTCTTTTGTGCTTGGATCAATTATTGTCCAGTCTTCAAAATCTTGTGAAAACAGCAAAAAGTTTTATCTGTCGTATTTTCTTATTGAATCCGTATTTCGAAATTGCTTGGATAAATAATTATTGGTAATAAGTATTTCTAATTGATGTAATTAAAAATTTACGGGAAATAACTTTTACAACTTACTTATGCACATTGTTTTTCATACCTACACAATTGTGTAGGTTCGGTCTTATTGTATACCTACTTTTACCTTTACGTTCCCCCCGGGACTTCAAAAATTAGTGTACTTGCCCTTACACTTTTGGCTCTATCTTTACTATTTTTTAATCTATTTTTATACAACTTGTCTTCAAAGAACCACCTTAGATCGACCTTCAATGAAAAAATATATTAGCAAATTTTGGAGTCCATTTTCCGGGAGATATTCCAGATCGCAGTGGGATTTTTTTTTTCACGTCATAAGTAACAGATGAAATAAAACGCAATCTGCTACTGCCATCTCATTTTGAGTCAGTAAGAATGAATACATTATACTGTAGAGCAGTGATGGTCAAACTGCGGCTCTTGAATATGGTCCTTGCGGCCCGCGGACTGGTTTGATGGATAGTGGACGGGAACTATAGGTTCAATTTATTAATGTCAGAAGTCATTTCGGGCCGCGGATCTATTGAGGAGATTTGATTTAGCCCGCATTATGCTTATACCGTGGCCACCAATGCTGTAGAGCATTCGTTCATGCTCCACACTACGGAACTTCCGTTTAGAGTACTACCGGAACCTAAAACTGGTCATTTATAAATTGTAAAATAATAAAGAAGTGTGGCAAATGATGTATTCAACTACGGGATTTTCTAAGACAAATTCTTGGATCAACATTTGAATGTTTTTAAGCCAATCTGGACGTTCCGGTATATCTGTTGTATTAAGGTTAGTAAAAACTTAACTTGCAAAAAGTTGCCTGTATTTCCATAGCTACGTAACGACCATTCCGCTGCTTCAGAAGCTGAAGTCTATGAGCCTCGAAGCGATGATCTCGCTCTAAACTAAACGGGGTCAATCCTATTCAATTCTATGGACTTCTTTACATAAAATAATTCGGTTTTCATGTTTTGTTTTTTCAAAGCCTGGCTTGGTATAGTTCAAAAAGGGTTAAAAATGTTAAAAATAGGGAAAAATGAGCAAAATGGGGTACTTTCCGATGACAAACAGAAAAGCGGTTGGCACCATGCGATTCTCCGGAAAATTTTACATAAGATCACCTACATTTTATCAGCCTGCAGGCGTTCGTTTTTTCGGCTCGTTTTTGCTCATGTGCAATGGTATAAAATAAGGCCGAACCCACACAATTGTGTAGGTTGCTAAATTTAGCAAACATTTATTACAATGTGTAGAAAACACTGGTTTTGGTATCTCGAGAGATAAAAAAATTTATATTGATCCAAAAACCAAAAATATCGTAACTAAAATCCGTCGTGCTTAAAGGGGTATACCTGCGAAACGTCTCAAGCAACGTCTGGAAACAACGCAAAAACTGCAGGTATTCATAAACCGGTGACTGCGATATATCATTCGTGCCTGGTAGCCTGACAATTGGATAATCAACGAGGAACTCGATCGTCGATTTCATCAACGGCCGATAGCAATAGAAATTCGTGAAAGTAGGTGGAAGTTGATCGGACACACCTCGAGGAAAGGGGCGAACGGGGTTTGCAGAGAAGCACTCGACTGGAATCCACAAGGACAGTGTAGAAGAGGCAGACCCAAAGGCTCATGGCGACGGAGCTTAGCCAACGACATCCGGGCTGTAGACGAAAACCTGTCCTGGCGACAGGTAAAAGCAATGGCAGGTAACCATCAGCAGTGGAGATCTCTGATTTCATCCCTTTGTTCTTCCGGACCGGCGGACATGGACACCAAAGTAAGTAAGTAAGTTTCTCAAGCGAGCATATTCCGCGTGGCTCGATAGTTGGCGTCTTACGATCTAGCCATATTCCGAATAGAGATGCCAAGATTGGACTTAACGAACCGCAATATCTTCCTCCCTAGCTCTCGGTCCTTAGGTTTTTTAAATTATTTGCTGCCCTTTCACACCTAGATTCTCCTTATAACCAGTCAGAACATTACATATTGTTGGTTTTGGCATTTTTAGCACTTTAGCCAACCTGGATCCAGACCACTCAGGATTTTTCAGGTGTGCAAGATTTCTTTACGTTGTTCAAATTCCAGCCTCTACTGCTTCTGGTGAAACCTGTACACTGCGATCAGTATCGTTGATCTATTGTTATATCGCCCTGGCTGTATAACCCGCACTCAAGGGGTCGGTCACTCGGCACAGCCGTTTTTATGTTAGGCGACTTGAGACGAGCCGAAATGTGCCGATGCTGTACCAAAAGTGCCGAGCTGCAAGATTTGTTAAATTCGTTATAATCTGATTGATCTGACAACCGTGCGAGATGATTTTGACAACTGGCAGTGCTCCCATTTAATATGTAAAATTGAACCGGAGGTATGCCACTTGATATCTCTGGAGTGCCGCGGCACAATGTGCTGAGTGTCCGACCCCTTGCCCGCCCCACATTTATTTTTGCTATAATCGCTATTAAGTGAGCGATTCGCTTATTGAATTATATGCGTGCTCGTGGGTACTCTTCATTCAATGCTTTTCTCTACTTTACCCACCTCATTCCACATGACAGCGCTGTCCTCAATTAAAGCCACCCCAGGCGCAGATAACCTGTGCATTTTACTATGAGTCACTTTTGCACTGTCAATAGGCCTTATCGGGATAATATAAAATTCGGCATGAGGGGCCTGAGAATAAACCCACGATAAAGTCACTTTTACATCGAATGGCGTAATTCTACTAAGATTCGAACCCATGACCATTCGCATGTCAAAGCAAACTCGGTAACTTTGCAGCTACAGAGCCCTTTTACGAGTTTGGTTCACCTTCTCGTAAAACTTGCGCGAGTCATTAGCCCGGAATAGTTGTTCCAGCTCCTCACGCTCTGTCCTCCTTCTGGCACTTTTTGCTCCTCAGGATCGTGGTCAACTCACTTCGCGCTCGTCGATACCTGGCCAAATTCTCTCTCGTGGTTATGCTTAGATAGTTTTCCAAGCTGTTTCCTTTCCTCGCTATCGCTTGTTGGCATTCCCCGTCAAACCAATCATTTCGTGCGCTCGAGGTTTCCTCACCTAACACCGCAGTTGAGACCTCATTCACGGTTGAGCGTATCATACTCCATCCGCATCCAGCATGTAGCTCCACTGAAGAAGGCAGAGGTTCATCCAGCACGCGAGCGTAGTTTTCGACAACTCGCGGGTTGGCTAATTGCCGAATGTCGATAGTTTTGAGTTTTGAGTTTTGAGATAGAGGTGATCTTAAAAGTGGCTTTGGTGATATCTTTGCGGGGAAAGAAAGTGCTTCTGATCACCAAGCCTCAAGACGCTGCAAAGCTGATCCGTTATCGTTCGTATCGGCGTGCAGGCTATGGGGCCTGATCACCGGACTATACATTGCTATCCTACCGACCTGGGCGTTCATATCCTCGATGACGATTTTGGTGTCCCGTGGCGAGCAGCTGTCATACGTTGCCTCCAACTGCGCATAAAACGCTTCTTTCTCATCGTCTACCTACGTGTGGACAATGCACGATTATGATGGTGTAGTTGAAAAAACGGACTTTTAACCTCAACATGCTCTATCCTTGTTGATCGCTTTCCAGTCCATTATACTATCCAGCATTTTGCCCATCACTACGAAGCCCGTTCCCACCTACTTGGTCGCTCCACCACTCTGGTAAAATTGGGCTTTGCCGCCACGGATCCTCCACACCTTCTCGCCTTTGCGATAGATCTCCTGCAGTCCCACGATGCCAAACTTTCGGGGTTCTAACTGATTGAGCAGCACCCTGTCGCCACCCACGAAATTTAGCGATCTGCAGTTCCAGGTACAAGTTTCCATTCCATGTACTTATTTCGTCGCATTTGTCCATGCCTAATGTTCCGAGTAGAATTTTCTAGACTCTTTTTAGTCTGTTGGATATAGATAGGTAACCGTTGTGATGGGGCTGCCATCTTATAGTGTCAAGACAATATTGTGCCTCCTTCTCTGTTGGTATACGACCTTAGTTTCCACTGGGTTTGGTTATCCGATCTCCGCTAAGGTTGCTCGTATTTCGGCTAGTACCATGTGAAAGTACGGATAGGAGTTGCTGGATAAAAGGCTAAGGACCACTATGGAGTCTGTTTTACGCATAATCCAACTATTTACCAACCAAGTTCACTTTGATCATCTCGGCTGACAAGCAGTTTATCTGGCGCTCTGTTGAATACCATACTTTTGATCGTTGTTTCAATTTCATCCAATAATAGCGTCTCAGAGTTGATGGACTCTGGCATTTGAAACTTGAAAAGTGTTGTTCAAAATGTTCAGCCCATCGCTTAAGCTGTTTTGTACGTTCAGTCAGTAACTGACCAGCTCTGTCCTTCAGTGGCATATTAATAATCATCCTAACGCCTTCAAGGTAGCGAAAAATATCGTAGGTACAACAAACGGATATCACCAATGGCGCGGCGGAGTCAGTCCAGACTCTCTTTGTCCCATTTACAAGCATTTACAATCCTCTCCGGCGTATGCTTAACGGGAAACTGTCTTAACTGCTCTGGTTCGCGCTCACTCAATGGAAGTTTTCGCCTCTCTCCGCTCGTTGATCTTCTTCCAAGTTTCATCCGAGATCCACTTCCTCCGCCCGCTGCGGGAAACCCGCATAACCGTATGTGATCCACCAATGACCAAGTTGTTATTACCACAAAATTCTGTAAGCAGTTCTCTTTGCTCATATCTCCTAGGCCATGGCGTACCATGACGCATTCAAGGTCCGCGATGTTTGAACCAATCTTCGTGGATCTGAATTTTTTCAACCACACTGCTCAGCTGGCTTTAGGGGGGTCTATTCTATGAGGCGAGTGACGTGACCGCAAATCGCAAATGCAATGCAAATCAAGTCACATGCCGCGAAAGGTCCGTCTTAAAACTCCAATGTCATTCGATATGATACGACTAACTCCGAACGAAATCTCACAACAGACACCGCCGAATTGTATCACAACCATAAATCGTAGATTTACAGGCGTGTCCCTTGTCGCTTCGCCTGCAGACCCTTTACGCGCGTAGGGACGACCATGATTAATAGAGCATTGTATACTCACCATGGGAGCGACATATTGCCCGTACATAAGCAATTCGGTTCCGGTGTCCGTCTCCTTGAGCTTCGGGTGCATGAATTCGTGTTGGCAGAGTTACGGTGCCCCTACTGTTCAATGACCAAGGTTTTTATTTGTTTTCGAAACCACCGTTTAAGTTTTGAATAAACATAAGACTAATTACCTGTACTGATACTAATATAAATTTATTATGTATCCTCAATAAACTGTCGATATATAATTTCTTTGGAAATTGCACTGTTATTTTCATTCATTTATGATAAATATACATATCTTTATATATAATGACGGCTTTAAATTAGTAGTTTACACATGATTTGGGTCATTTAAAATGTGCTTTTTTAACGGCACGATTTGTCCGTTTTTAAATTTTCAAAACTTTTCAATCTCGGTCGGTACGGGTATACGAGATACCGCGGCACTAGGTTTTATCGAACCCAGGCCTGCCTGGGGTTCTGCCACCGCAACAGATTTCGTTTGATTGCTAACATCTGCTGCTTCACCATCACTGCTAGCCGGGCGATTCTGGTCTACAAAGTTCTGTATGGCTCGATCTTCAGCATGCTGTTCTGCTTGCATTCGTTTAAACTCCTCAATTTCAAAGCTGTATTTAGGCGTGGTGATACCCAACATCGACGCAAGGCCTTCGCCAACGTAATCGCATCCGGCCAGGACGGTGTTGCCCAGCTTACAGGTTTTGTGTAACATCCAGTCGCTCCAGTTCATCTTAGACTGTTAGAAAAAAGTTAGATTGGAGTTAGTTGATTAGCAATACATTATTTCCATATCGATGTTTTGTTAATTAGTTTCGATAGGATGTCCGACACATGAATTATGATAATGTAAATTAAGTGTCCTTTTAATTATTTATGAGTCATTTATGAGACACTGAAACGATACTATTCTATGACTTTTATATACTCATATTCCTAAGATTGTCCCATGTTCTGGGTCACATTATTGCAATAAATAAATGCAGCAATGCTAATTTTGCATAATTGAGTACATTGAAGTACTGCTTAAAACGTATTGTTTAATTATTTAAATTATTCTATTGGTAATTAGCGCACTACAAATTTAAGTAATCATTAACTCGCATACCCAACACTTGCAAACACAATCAATCTTGTTCAACTTGATCTCCCACACCATGAAAAAGTCTATGATTCATTGCCTTTCAAGTCTGGTGGTACAAATTAATGAATACTTTTTTACAAAAATAAAATTTGAAAATCACCTCATCCACGACGGTTTCAGACCTCGGTACACCGTCCACCTGATCTTCGTCGTCGCTAAATTCCTCCATGGTACCATCGCTGAAATGCAATACCCTTTTCGGAGCTCGAACCTGCACCTCGACGTCTTTTTCGTTTTGTATAAAATTTGCCGATGATTCAACCTTATTTTTCATTGGTATGTCCATCTTTGTCATGTTTTGTAAATGTTATGGATGCACAAAACAAAAATGTAACACTAAATTTTGCGAAAACCTAAATTGAATCAAAAGTAGACTAGATTTTTAAAGCGCTCGTCTGTTTTCCTGTTGTTTTTTTACTTTTCACTTTTTTCGCTTTTGCGATTGTTTTTGTTTGGAAACTATGGTGCAGCAAGACCAATGACTCATGTGGAAGGTATGCTGGTTAGTTTTTTGTTGAGTAATATTTACTCTGGTTTTTTTAATGTTCCGGTACTTATTAAACACTAAGTCCCATGAAATTCCCATTGCATCTAAAAAACTTTTTAATTCAATTAAATCAATCGATTTAAAAGATTTTACGCAGCTAATTTATGTACAATAAATTAAAATCTAGTGTGGAAGTAAATATGGCACGCAAGTTTCAGTCGAATTTTAAGAGTGTGCCAAACGTCTCTCTCTCGTCTTCAAGATTGCATGCAAGATGCAAGTACACTGTTATCTATTATCACGACTGTCATTCATTCATTCTTAAATCTTAACTCACGTTCGGTGATTGAATAATCCAATCATTGTTTTTCAACTAGGTGATTTTGGTTGTTTCGAAGCCAGATTATAGGAAAATGATCCGGCAAATCTTGCTGAAAAACGACATTCTTGTTCGGTTAGTTGCTGCACGGACATTTAGCTCTCCTACATCCGGTAAGGTGGTCCAGAGCGGCCAACCAGCTTCCCCTAAAGCAGCACCGAGTGATGTTCCTGGGTTAAGCAGTAAATGTGTCCGCAGCAAATCTGGACCAATTGGTCCAGGAGCTTCACGTGACGGCGAGTACAAGGTTCCCGAATATTTCTGCTACGACAAAGGCAGTTTCTTTGAAGCTGAGGTCGAAATGGAGAAATATCGACTGCCACAACCCTCTTCCGTAAAGTGAGATAATTAGCAGTGTATATACCTATTTAGAATTGAAAAATAAAGTTCGTTTGAGTTTTAAAATGTATATTATCTCTTTTTCAATTCATTGTATATAGAATAATTTAAAATATTTACAAAAACCCATGATAAGTTGAACTAGACACACCATGACAAACGTTTTAAGCTTGAGAGAGCTGAATCGCTAAATACAAGGAGGGAGTGGTTAAAATAAAAGGGGAAATAAGCAGTCATTAACTTTTCGTCGGTAAGCCCAATTTCGGAAACAATTTTTAGGCCCAAATCAGGAGCTCTATTTTTAGAAAATGTATTCACTGCATTCCTCTTGCCAATCTGAACACAGAGAATTTATTTTCATGAACAGAATTTCTGCTTCAAACAAAAAAATTGCTTTTGAAATTGACAGAATCAATGACGACTCATTTCTTCTTGACAATAAAATTTTTGTCGTACGGTAATTTTATAATATTTCCCGAGAAATTGATATTTCGAGCTCGAAACCACTTTCTTCGATGTACGTATATTTTGATATTGTTTGTAGGTCTGAAAAACTCGAAAATTGTGTTTGCCGAATAATCAAGAGCTTATTAATAAAAACCATCCCATTTTTTGTTTATCGCATTTACAAAGCAATCATTATCACGTTTAACCTTTCCAGCAATTTCCAATGTGAGTTTTCCGATTCTCTCGAACATCGCTTATTTTAAAAATTTATAGCTACTGAACCAAGCATCATAGGACAAATATTTTTCATATAATGTAACCAAATTTGCTCAGACATCCAGCTAAAATACAATTTGTAAAAAAAATGTAAAAACAACATTCACAATATTTTTCTGTTATTCGTCAGTCCATGATCTTTCAACGGTGAAAATTTCGTACCTAATAAATTTTTGCTGTTGTTCTGTTCTGGTTGCAAAACTAATGGCTGCAGTTAAAAAAAGTCAATTTTTTTAAATTGGTTGTTTTACAAAATAATCGTATACAAACGTCGTGGGACCATGCGACTCAAAATTTTATAAAATTTTGCATACGAGTATAATTTATGGACTTATTGAAGCATACAATATTTAAAAATTTGAGTTCGCCTATCTCTTTAAAAACGTCAAGGCAAATTTTTCGATTTTCTTGTACATCGCTTATTTTAAATATTTATGACTCTTCAACCAAGCATCGAACTAAATTTTTTAAGGGGAAACTGAAAGTGGCTCAAAGATGGCTGGTTAAATGGCTACCATTCGAAGCATGTATTGTTTTGCGCCTTAAAATGCATCTGTATTGGCAGAGCACGCTTTCGCCACGTAATCAGTGCTTCCAGCGCTGTTATAATTTCCTAAAACTTGTAATTCAATTTATCGATCTGCTATGTATCAATAAACGCTCAGCAAAACATAATTGCTGATGGAAAATACAAATCGAATCCGGCCCTGGTTTCAACACCACAACTCTAAGCAATAGTGCTCTGTTTTAAAAGCCAATTTCGAAGTGTAATAACTACCAAAAATATCCTGCACGTGCACCATTAGAAAGACTGAAGAAGGCAGCTGGGGTTCGCGTTGTTTTTTGGAAGGAAAATCATCTGGATTTCTCGTTTAGAGGTATTTTCTGTATCGTTTGCAGTTCCATTATTTCTGCTCATGTTTAAACTCCGACATATGCCGCGCGCAAACAGCAAAGCAACTCCGACAGATATATACGGATAAACGCAAAACAAGGTATTGTTTAATTCCATTATCATCGCTGCTCTGTCAGTTCTTATATCTGTTTACTGACCTGTTGTTTTGGTCTAGTCAAGCACAATAGTAGTATGCCCAACAATGGTGAGGGCGATTATTGCTACATTTGCGAAAAATCTGAGTCAGTCTCAACACTGTTGATCGGATGTGTTCAGTGTGGAAAAAAGGCCCATTTTAAGTGTAAAAATTTTTCCGGGAACGTGATCGCCAAAGTCAAAAGTAAACCGTACTTCTGTTCTGTCGATTGTAGCGAAATGACTGGCAAAGGCAATAAACAGGCAGTGATGGCGACTAATGACGATATCATTCGTGAACTCCGATCACTTGGATCATCTGTGAAAGAAGTGCAACAAGAGTCGGCGAAGTTTCGTGAAATGTTTGAACAAACTCAGGCGCAAATGACTGTGATCATCACTACGAGCAAGCAAATAGAACAGTCCCAAGAATTTCTCGCTGGTCAGTTCGATTCACTGAAGGCGGATTTTAAGTCGTTCAAAGAGGAAATAGCAGGCCTGAAGGCTGAAAACTCGAAAAATCGAAAGGAACTCGATGTTTGGAAAGATACGTGTGCAGAGTTGATTGATACAGTCGACCGACTGGAAGTTGATTTGGATCGGATTAATCGAGCATCATTGTCGAAGAGGGCAGTTGTTTTAGGCCTTCCTATGATCGAAAATGAAAATACCCCGGATCTGATTTCGAAGCTCTGCGAAGTCCTAAATTGTAGTTTTACCAATACACCTGTAATCGTTGGAGCTAAACGTCTGCTTGGAAAACGAGCAGCGAATGAAATTGCGCCAATCCTGGTTTCATTCAGCTGCGAACAAGACAAAGAGGAACTGTTTCAGAGGAAGCGGTCATACGGTGTTTTACTCGCATCTAGAATAAGCAATGCTTACAACGGATCGAAGCGGACGGTTACTGTTCGAGATGAAATGACAGCTCACGGAAGAGAGCTACTGCGAATTGCCAAGGATTTACAAGAACGGTTGAATATCAAATATGTTTGGCCTGGAAGAGGAGGAAAGATTTTGCTGAAGCGGCACGATGGAGGCAAAATTGAACAAATAGGCAGCAAGCAGCAGTTGTACCAATTGGCCCCCACTAGGAATAAGCGATCTCTTCAATCTCCAGGATCGTCGCCTCCAGCTGGGCCGTTACCTAAGCGCTAGTATCTATACCTAAAACTGATTGTGAACTTTTTTTTTGTTTGTATTCGTGAATAATTTTTACTATGATACAATAGATCTGCTAAATAAAAATATTTGTAACTCTGGAGCTTCTTTTCAATTGAAAGTAATGCAATTCAACATACGAGGTATGAATAATATGGATAAATTCGATAAAATGAAAGAAATATTAGATTTATATACTGGTGTGGTTGACATTTTAGTGGTTGGCGAAACGTGGGTGAAGCATGATCGGAAGCAACTTTACGGTATCAACGGATACCGAAACATTTTTTCATGTCGATCAGATTCACAAGGTGGCGGTCTAGCAGTATATATTAGAGCTGCAATCTCATTCGATGAAATATCTAATGTACATGAGAATGGATTTCATCACGTGCACGTTCGTCTTGATATTGGAGAAACTCCATTTCATATACATGCAGTATACAGGCCGCCGTCATTTGAACATACAACATTCTTTTCGAAGCTGGATAGGGTGCTTTCGTGCGTAGGACAAGGTTCGTCTAGTATCGTTATTGGGGATATAAACATCCCAATTAATAAAACAGGATGCAATATTGTGAATGAATATTCAAATCTACTGAAATGCTATAATTTTGAGGTCACAAATACTTATGCCACAAGGCCGTTAAGTGGAAATATTCTTGATCATGTCGTCTGCTCGGAGTCTCTCCAACCTCTAGTAGTGAATGAGACCCTTTATTCTGACATAAGCGATCACTGTCTTGTGTTGTCTACATTTACTCTGAGAAAACCTGTAGTGCAGCGATGTCTGACAAAATCTGTCGTTAACAACACGCAACTCAATGAATGTTTTCGGCTCGCAATGGCGAACATACCGGAAGGAACTGCAGAAGCTCGGCTAGAATTCGCTGTTAACACTTACCAAAAACTGAAGCAACGTTTTACAAAAATAATTTCTGTTGATGCGAAAGTCAAAGGATTCTGTCCGTGGATGTCTTTCGATCTATGGAAACTGATGAAAATCAAAGATAACGTTTTGAGAGGCCATAAGAGGTACCCGTTCAATACGCATTACAAGGAGTTGTTGAATCATATTTCCAGGAGAGTGCAGCAGGAAAAGAATTCCGCCAAGGAAAACTATTATAGAAAATTGTTTACCGAAGCAAACCAGAAGACCGTGTGGAGCAACATTAACAAGATTCTTGGTCGAAGCAAGGAAGAGGACGATGTTGTAAAATTATCGGTGAACGGACAAGAAACAAACCGTGGACCCACTGTTGCAAACGCCTTTAACGATTTCTTCAGTTCAGTTGGACCCCAGCTTGCTAGTTCGATTAACAGTGCACGTGACATAAACAAGTATGAAACCTTAAGTCCGGTCTGCAATTCAATCTTCCTTCAACCAACCACTGAGCAAGAAGTTGTTGTGAAAATCAAGGAATTAGTAAACGGCAAAAGCTGCGGCACAGATGGAATCTCAGCTGAATTCGTTAAGAGGCATCACCAGATTTTTGCAATACTCCTACGAGATTCTTTCAACGAATGTGTTACAACTGGACGTTTTCCGGAGTGTTTGAAGATTGCTAGAGTAATCCCTATCCATAAAGGTGGTAGCAAGCTGGACGTTAATAACTATCGACCGATTTCAACGTTGTCGGTGTTAAGCAAAGTGCTAGAAAAACTGCTAGTAGGAAGAGTAGTAAACTTTCTTCGACAGCACAAGGTATTCTACAGTCGGCAATACGGATTCAGAGAGGGATCCAGCACATGGACGGCAGCATGCGAACTGGTAGATGAGATCCACGATGCCATGGGAGCGCGCAAAATAGAAGGAGTGCTGTTTCTTGACTTAAAAAAAGCCTTCGACACGATAGATCACCAAGTTTTACTTCAAAAACTGGATTGTTATGGCATTAGAGGAACATCCAACGATCTGTTTAGGAGTTATTTAACAAATAGAAAGCAGTATGTGTCAATCAACGGATCTATAAGCTCGAATCAGTATGTAACCGTGGGCGTTCCGCAAGGAAGTAATGTGGGCCCTCTTCTGTTTCTTCTATACATCAACGATCTGGCAAACCTGAAACTTCACGGAAAGCCTCGACTATTCGCAGACGATACGGCACTTTCTTATCAAAACTCCGATCCGAATCAAGTTATCCAGGAGATGAAAGAAGATCTAACAACTCTACAAGGATACTTATCCGAGAATATTTTATCTTTAAACCTGTCTAAGACAAAGTATATGTTGTTCCACTCCTCTCATCTTAAAATTCCACATCATTTGGACCTAGTTGTAAACTCAATTAGGATTGACAAAGTTTACACTTTCAAATACCTTGGGCTCACTTTTGATGCAAACCTGAAATGGTGCGAGCACATTTCTATTCTGCAACGTGAGTTAAGCTCTACATGCGGTATAATTTGGAGAGTATCGAAATACCTACCAACGAAAGAGCTCAAAACTATCTACTACGCGTTTGTTCATTCCAAATTGCAATACCTTGTGTCCATTTGGGGATCTGCTGCAAAATCCGCGCTACGTCCATTGCAATCAGTCCAAAACCGCTGCTTGAAAATCCTATTCAAGCGTCCGATTCTATACCCAACTTTACAGCTTTACAAGGATGCTCCTCATTCGGTTTTACCCATCCTCGCTCTACGGGAAAAACAGTGTTTGGTTCAGATGCATAATTTGCTAACCAATCCTGTTGTTGTGCACAACCAAAATCTGCAACGAACAGCAAGTCGCTATCCTCTAAGGAGTCAACCAGTATTTGCGATCAGTCGCCCACGAACAGCAGCCATCAAAAAATCCTTTGCATATTACGGCAAATCCCGTTATAATGCGTTACCCGCTCAATTGAAAACTGAACGAAGGATGCCAGTTTTCAAGAAACAGATCACGTTGCATATAAGAGACAACATAGAAAGCTACATAACATGAAATATGTTGAACTAGGGTGAAAATAGCTGCCAGAATTTACGGCACCCCCTTCACAGAGAACAATCTCACTGGGGGTGTTTTTGATGCTACCATAATCCACCATCTTCAAGAAGAAAAAAATAACCATAGTTTTATAAGTATACTGTCACATTGTATTAGTAATTCAAAATCGTATATTGTTAGCTTTTTGTTAATAAAGTAATAAAGTAATAAATAGTTGCGACCACTGTCAGGAGGTTATCACACTGCGAGCCTTCTGAAGTGGGGGAGAGTGGAGGGCGCAAGAAAAAAAAAAAAAAAAAAAAAAAAAAAAAAATAAATTTAACTGAACATATCGATCATTACGTGTTCATAAAAGCGACCAATGTATAATTTGTAATTAGTTAATAGATATTTGGTTACGCATATATTTCGTTGAACTAGCTGTCGTGGTTAGCCGTTGGGTCTCGGTCCATTCTCCGCGTAAGGCGTAACACGTCTTTACTTTTTAACGTCTGCCGAAAGAATCAGTTCGATGGAGAGGAATCGGCAATTATAAACCTCTCTTGATCTACATGAGCAATTTTTCTTTTCGCCGCCGCAACTGCCGCTAACCGAAACCGACCGACGCATACATACACACGGATATACGACGCCTTTTCTCTCTCTTTTAACCATTTATATTCTCTCGCAAATCCACGATTCTTATTATAACCGATCGTTTGATTGCGGGTTTTGCTGCTTCGTATTACAATTGGGCGTCGATACTGAAATCAAATATTGTGCATAATATTTCAATCCAGCTTTTTACGAGCCATAATGGCGAACGTGTTCGTAATATTTGAATAACATTTTTGACAGTTCCCCAATACATCGCACGTTTTCTTTCCGCGCGTTCACGGTAAAACTAAAGGAATGTACGGAAAGAAACCGTGCGATGTATTAGGGAAATGTCAAAAATGCTGTTTAAATATTACGAACGCGTCCGCCATTATGGCTCGTAAAAAGCTGGATAGGGCGTATTTCTCATCTGCTGATATTACATTTTTCCTTATGTTCATTACTTCTCTACACTAGCGATTTCCGAAAAAGCAGCAACACAGTATCAAACTTTCGTCACATCAATGAGCTTTTAAAGAGCTTTCAACTTTCGCCGCATCGATGAGCTTAGAGTGAAGTAAACAAACAAAACGCAAACGCAGAAATCAAAAACGCAATCCGATGCAAGCGGATTAATTAAACATTAGTGATCCTACGCATTATTCAGTTGCTACTGTTTATTTTGATTGAATCGGAATGCCTTGATAAAGAAAACAAACCCTTTTTCGGGATGCTTGTAGTCAGTGCGGTTGGCTGCGGATTAGCTGTTTATGTTTGCAAGCTCCGCTATCTGACATATATTACCAATACTAATGCAATATTCAAATAAATGTTTAGGTTTTTTACGAACACATGAGATGTACAGTACAGTGTTTGTCGCACTAACACAATAACGTTAGCCACTTTCGGTTCCGCCTTAATGCAAAAAATCGGAGGGGTTGTGTATAAGACACGACCGCATATATAGGTGGCTGGCAAAGGGTGAGCATGTGCATTCCATAACCTCTGTTCATTAACTCCTATTCCTACCTGCCGGCTGGGGTGCGCAACTTCGGTTGTCATATGCTAACAGGAAAGGGGGCACAGTGGCTCCCGCCCACATTAAGATGGCAGCCCCATCAGCGGGATAAGAACCTTAGGTTAACAGCCTACTGTACCAGAACACACAAAAAGTTAATGAAAATGAAAGAAGAAATCTCTCCGGATTATTGGCAACGACCTTCAGCATGAAAACACGGACACGAATCGGAACATGGAATATACTGACCCTTGCCCAGCAGGGCAAGCTGGCTCAACTTGCAAGGGAAGCTAGCCGCCTGAAGCTTGAAATCCTGGGGCTGAGCGAGGTCCGCTGGCGGGTACTGGCGAACACAGGACATCATCCGGGCAAGTCTTGCTCTACTCTGGCATACGAGGTGAAAATGCTACTCGAGAAAGAGGAGTTGGATTCCTACTGAGCCCAGGGGCACGTGCGGCCCTGATGAAGTGGGAACCAATAAATGAGCGAATAATCGTTGCCAGATTTAGACCACGGGTTGGGAACCTAACGGCAATCCAGTGCTATGCGCTAACAGATGCTGCCGACCTGCAGGAGAAAGAGAGCTTTTACAGCCAGCTGAACAGCGTGGTTGAGAAAATACCGAAGGGGGACATCCAAATTCACATGGGCGACTTCAACGCGAAGATTGGCTCAAACAACGCGGACCTTGAACGCGTCATGGGACGCCATGGCCTAGAAGAGATGAGCGAAAACGGGGAGCTGTTTACAGAATTCTGTGGTAATAACGACATGGTCATTGGTGGATCGCTCTTCCCCCATAGACCAGTACATAAAGTCACGTGGGTTTCCCGCGACGGCCGAACAGAAAACCAAATCGACCACATCTGCATCAGCCGGAAATGGAGAAGGAGCCTTCTTGATGTACGCAACAAACGCAGCACTGACATTGCATCCGACCATCATCTTGTTATCGCTGAGATACGCGTCGCACGTGTCCAATGACGGGAGGAGAAAGTTGGGTGCCGCTACGACGTCCGCCGATTGGAGAATCCTGAGGTGAAAAGGGCCTTTGTTGAACAACTTGAATCTCGAGCCTCGGAGTTGCCATCTGGTGGAACCGTCGAAGAGCAATGGACCGGCATCAAGAACGCCTTCATCACGACCAGTGATGAAACCCTCGGCAAAGCGCGCAGTGGGCGGAGGGAGTGGATTTCGGATGAAACTTGGAGGAAGATCGACGAGCGGAGAGCGGCGAAAGCCGGCATTGAGCGAGCGCGGACCAGATCGGCTAAGACAGCTGCCCGTGAACGATACGCCCGTGAACGATACGCCGACTGGAGAGGGCTGTTAAACGTGCTTGTAGGCGGGACAAGAGAGCCTGGACTAACTCCCTAGCCGAACAAGGAGAAACCGCCGCCGCCAATGGTGATATCCGTTTGTTGTACGATATTTCTCGCCGCCTTAGTGGTGCCAGGATGAATACAAAGATGCCGCTAAAGGACAGAGCTGGTCAGCTATTGACTGACCGTACAGAACAGCTTAAGCGATGGACTGAACATTTTGAACAACTGTTCCGAGTTTCAAATGTCAGAGACCAACAAAACCAGCAGCGTACGACGCCTACAGTTCGTCGAATAAATCGCGTGAACTCGGAGGCGCCATCGCTGGATGAAATTGTAGCAGCCATCAAGAGTATGAAATCCAATAGAGCGCCAGGGATAGATCGTATTTCAGCCGAAATGCTCAAAGCTGACCCATCTTTGTCAGCCCAGATGATGCATCAGCTTTTCAGCAATATTTGGGAAACCGCAACTTTTCCGGTGGACTAGATGCAGGGCATATTGGTCAAAGTTCCTAAGAAAGGAGACCTAACGGAATGCGGTAATTGGCGTGGCATCACGTTGCTCTGTATTACTCTCAAAGTACTCTGTAAGGTAATCCTCAACCAGATCCAGGAGAAGATCGACGCTACTCTCCGGCGGCAGCAAGCTGGATTCCGTGCTGGCCGATCATGTGTAGACCATATCACAACGCTCCGCATTATATTGGAGCAGATCAACGAATTCCAGGACTCTCTTCTGCTGGTGTTCTTTGACTTCCAAAAGGCGTTCGACCGACTCAATCATGAAAACATCTGGGGCGCACTTAGGCGTAGAGGAGTTCCAGATAAGCTAGTCCATCTCATCGAGGCTCAGTACGAGGCGTTCTCGTGCAAGGTTTTGCACGACGGCGTCTTGTCCGACCCCATAAGGGTTACTGCTGGCGTGAGACAGGGCTGCATTTTATCACCGCTTCTGTTTCTCATCGTTATGGATGAGATATTAGTTGGAGCAATTGACAGTAGACCAAATCGAGGATTGCCTTGGAATCCTCTAACGATGGAGCAGCTAAATGACCTCGACCTAGCCGACGACATTGTCTTGCTCGCACAACGCCGAAACGATATGCAGAGCAAGTTAGACGACCTTTCCGAGAGCTCCCAGGCAGCAGATCTCACAGTCAATGTAGCGAAAACTAAGTCTATGGTAGTGAACACTGACAATTCCACCAACTTTACAGTAGCGGGACAACAAGTTGAGCAGGTAGCCGTCTTTCAATATCTTGGTAGCCAAACAACGCCCGATGGTGGTACCAAGACTGATATAGCCACACGGATCAGGAAGGCCAGGGGTGCCTTTGCAAGTCTGCGAAACGTTTGGCGCTCAAACCAGATCACTCTACGTACGAAAACCCGAATCTTTAATTCAAACGTTAAATCCGTACTGCTGTATGCCTGCGAAACGTGGTGCGTCTCAGCGGAGACAACGCAAAAACTGCAGGTATTCATTAACCGGTTCCTGCGATATATTATTCGTGCCTGGTGGCCTGATAATTGGATATCCAATGAGGAACTCCATCGTCGGTGTCATCAACGGCCGATAGCCACAGAAATTCGTGAGCGTAGGTGGAAGTGGATCGGATACACCTTGAGGAAAGGAGCGAACGAGGTTTGCAGAGCAGCACTCGACTGGAATCCACAAGGACAGCGTAGAAGAGGCAGACCCAGAGGCTCATGGAGACGGAGCTTAGCCAACGACATCCGGGCTGTAGACGAGAACCTGTCCTGGGGACAGGTAAAAGCCATGGCGGGTAACCGTCAGCAGTGGAGATCTCTGATTTCATCCCTTTGTTCTGCCGGACCGGCGGACATGGACACATAAGTAAGTAAGTAAGCATATATAGGTGACGCAGGACTACGTAAGTCTCTTTGTAGTGATATAGTAGCATGCATTCATGCTTGTAAGGCGGAACCGAAAGTGGCTAACGTTATTGTGTTAGTGCGACAAACACTGTACTGTACATCTCATGTATTCGTTAAAAACCTAAACGTTTATTTGAATATTGCATTAGTATTGGTAATATATGTCAAATAGCGGAGCTTGCAAACATAAACAGCTGATCCGCAGCCAACCGCACTGACTACAAACATCCCGAAAAAGGGTTTGTTTTCTTTATCAAGGCATTCCGATTTAATCAAAATTAACAGCAGCAACTGAATAATGCGTAGGATCACTAGGATGTTTAATTAATCCGCTTGCATCGGATTGCGTTTTTGATTCCTGCGTTTGCGTTTTGTTTCTTTATTTCACTCTAAGCTCATCGATGCGGCGAAAGTTGAAAGCTCTTTAAAAGCTCATTGATGTGACGAAAGTTTGATACTGTGTTGCTGCTTTTTCGGAAATCGCTAGTTCAACGAAATATGTGCGTAACCAAATATCTATTAACTAATTCCAAATTATACATTAGTCGCTTTTATGAACACGTAATGATCGATATGTTCAGTTAAATTTATTTTCCATTAGCAATTATGTTTTGCTGAGCGTTTATTGATACACAGCAGATCGATAAATTGAATTACAAGTTTTAGGACATTATAACAGCGCTGAAAGCACTGATTACGTGGCGAAAGCGTGCTCTGCCAATACAGATGCATTTTTAAGGCGCAAAACAATACATGCTTCGAATGGTAGCCATTTATCCAGCCATCTTTGAGCCACTTTCGGTTTCCCCGTAATCATTCGATTCTTCATGTATATACATACTATTAGAGTGACTATATACAGAGTGGCGACAAGTCATCCCAAATGTATGCAATGCGGTTTTTTCAAGGCTTTTCTTTCTCTTTCCTGCATACGCGTTGGATAGGTCGTCTGCTCGATTGGAATGACACTGACAGATAATTAACATTCCAATTTTGACATTGTCGCCACTCTGTATATAGTCACTCTACATACTATATGCAACATAGGGTAACCAACGTATTTTGGACCCCATCAACAGCTGTACATAATTTGGACACTTCCATTTGATTTTGCTGTAAGTGTCCAAATTATGTACAGCTGCTGATGGGGTCCAAAATAGGTTGGTTACCCTATATACATGCTACATGCGTTGTATGTAACATTTATCAAAGTAGTAACATTGCATACGTTCAATTCTCAAAACATTGTGCATTTGAAAACAATTTAACAAAATCAAGAACACATACTATTGCTTGCCTGCTACCTTACAGAAATTAAAGATTGTTTTTATTACCCATGGTTCCCCACGTTGAAGGGATTTTACCAATTCAATCCTATTTTATCAACAGCACATCTTTTCACTACACTTCTGATGAAACGGCAAGCATGCGTATTCATACAGAGTCTTATTATAACTGTACACTACAGCTGTAGCACATTTTTCCAACACAGATATCAAATTCGCCGAGGTTTAATCGTCTCGCAGTAAAGAATTTGCGATCTGTTGGGACAACGAACTTGTGTCATTTTTTCTGGCACACTTCCCTAACACAGACATCAAATTGGACTAGGTTTAATCGCGTTCGTAAGAAATCTGTTGGCACGAGGGGGCTTGGTCACTCTTTCTGGCATACTTCCCAAGCAAGGACATCAAAATGGTCTAGGTTTAGCCGCGGTGTTATGTGTTAAGAAATATTGTTGAAAAGGCAACTTCGTCACTTGTTTTGGCTTCCTTCCCAAGCACAGATATCAAATTGGTATAGGTTTAGATCATCGTAAAGAATCTTCCAACCAATCACGAAGCGAGAATTCTGGTAAAACATAGGTTCATTATTTTCAATTTTTCAATAGTTCAACATCAAGAATCCATACTTTTCTTCATTTGGGTCAATTCTTAGAAGATTTTCCGATCGATCGCAAAACCGCTGAGCTATTAGCGCTCAAAACCTTTCATTTTTCGTGACGCTCGCATTTTTCGATTTTTTGGAATGACACCGTATCTCAAAACTTGCCGTAAGACGTAGTCCTACGTCAAAAGTTTGCGACTCGAACCCACAACTTTCAATCTCCGATTGGTTCTGTTGCGTCCATCACTAGATCCGTCTTCTATTCCGCAGCAGGGATGGTTCGATCACTTTAACTCAATTTTGATTCATTTGACAGTATCGTCTTAACGGGGCCGAATATGACAAAGTTACCCGGTCAACATTGTTACATAACATTAACCAGATTGTTACGTAACTGTGTTATGATGTGAGGTTGTAGTTATGTAACCTGAGAGTAACAGGATGGTTGAAATTTTCCGCTCTTTTACATAACATTGTTACATTACAATAAAGTGACCAGATTTTTTTTGGATGAGTGCGAGACATATTGAATGGCTTATTTGGTAAATCGGTTCGGTAGTAAAGATGGGATCATTTAGTAATTGGGCAATTCATTTTGGCGATAGCGGCGCTCCCAGTGGCCGTGAATGGTAGCGTTGTGTTATTTGTAAACAGTTATGCTCGGTATATATTTTTCGCAGTTTTATGGTAACATGATTTCGAGATATTCATCATGTAGGAGGAGAAATGAAAGTAATTATGTGCGGTCACCTGCAGAATCCATCAGCGTCGGCTCGGGAGCTGGCGGGACTGACGGATTATCCTGCTGTGGTATGAGTAATTGAAGGGTGCAAAAAAACTCTCGTCATCTGCGGTTGAGGGTCATTCGGAAAGTCAAGGCTGATCTCAGCCTTGACGGCTTGTGCTTTGGCGAAAAAACTGAATACTGACCGCTGTACTGTACGGCGAATCCGTCTAGGAATGGCTACAAGTGTTACCGAGCAAGTGGGGATCCCAACAAAAGCCTCAAACAATAAACAAAGTGGTGCCGAAACGCGATGCGTGTGTCTGACTCGATGATGAATAAGCTTCAGAGAAGGCCGATTTCAGCCAAAACCCAGGGGTTAAATTCTCCATGCTCTGGCTCGCGGCAGGGGTTGTAGCAGCTTCGAGATTGGTTTTTGGGATCGGTTCGTAATAAAAGGTCATGACTTGGCACAGAATCTGTTTCATTGGCATCCGAATGAAAAACCAGTATTTTATAACGAATAAGAATTTGGAGATACACCACCAGGCGGATTTTGCCCTTCATCAAGTCACATGATAGCCTGCCGCAGTTTCAGCATGCATGCTACAATCGACAATGGACTTCAGTTCATCTCAAAAGAGCTGCGTGCACCAAATTGTCCCCGGGTTCGTCTAATATTGAAATATTGGAGGATAATGAAACGAAAGCTCAAGATGAAGAGAACAGTCACCAGCGACATTGGTCAGATGAGGTGTTCGAGGTACTGGCTGGGCGGGCCGTGACTGGGGAGGGTGTGCACCGGCTAATGTGCGGTGTCAGCAGTAGGTTTTTTCATGCAATGTAACATAATTTCCTAAGTTTCCTCTTTAGAAACTTTTTCGTTTAAAAAATTAATCCATGCGGGACATTTTCCGGGACACTTAGTAATCCGGGACAAGTCATCCAAATCCGGGACAGTCCCGCATAATCCGGGACGTCTAGTCAGCCTACATTACAATGTAACATTGCGTTAATGTTTACGTGTAACATTAAAGCAATGTAACATCACGTCACATAATTGCCATTGTTATGTAACAATCCCATTATTTTATTTCTGTTACGTAACAATATAAATGTTTTTGTAACATCACAAAAAATACTTGACTGTAACACCTCGATAATACTTGCCACCAGAATATATGTCAAGCCTCGATAAAACTATGTGAAGTGACTAACTACTAGCAAGTGCACTTAAGAGCTGATCATAAACTCACGCAGTTTACGATCAGCTTGCAAGCTCATTTGCTAGCAGCTGCATAGTCAATAGGGATGGGAACTATCATTTCAGCAATTGCACTTATTGGATGAACACGGTTTCCCAGATAAACTGACGCTACTGATCAGAGCTATTCGATCGAGTAGTGTGTTTTGTGCGTATCTCGGGGACACACCCTTCGAGACGCAGCGAGGGTTGAGATAAGGTGACAAGATGACTGATATCATGGCTAGGAACCTTGTGATGGTAGAGGCAACCTACGCCAGGTTGAAAGCAGTAGTCTAGGAAGAACAGATTAATAATAAATACGTCAAAGATTACATACATGAAAGAAAGAGGCTCCAAGGAACCAAACGCGTGCCTCTCACGGATGGTAACCCTTGACGGCTACAAACTAGAAGTGGTAGATGGATTCATGTATTTTGGATTGCTGGTGACCGCGGACAACATTAGTATGGAAACCCAGCGGCGCATTCAAGCAGGAAATCGAGCCTACTTTGCCCTTCGCTATACGCTACTATCAAGAAACTTACGCTACCGTACGAAGCTGATAATGCACAAATCTTTTATTAGGTCAGTAGTTCTTTATGGACTCATAAGGTCGCTCACGGAGAATATACGCGCCCTTGCGGTGTCAAACGGAGTACAAACTGAAAGCGAAGAGTGGTAAAGACGGAGCTGCAGGCATTGTTTGGAGAGAATCCCATCGTACATTTGGCGAAAGTTGATGGGCCAGACACGTCGTAAGAATGCCGGACGATAGTGCGACGGAAACAGTTGTATTCAACAACCTCGCTGGCACCAGGAACAGGGGGCTCAATGTGCAAGATGGCACGATCACGTCGAAAGTGATTTGTGACTTTTGAGACGACTGGAAAATTGACGACAAGTGGCCAAAGTTCGAGTTAAATGGAGGTGACTGCTTGAATCAGCATGAGCTACCCCGGCTTTAGGCTACTGACGTTGACTACGATATATTGTGTCATTCACGTTTGTCGTACGCAACTACCGACCAATAAGTTTATTCTAACTAATTTTTCTAACGGGACAAAGTTACTATATCAGTAAATATCAATAATAGCGAAACCTTACTGATACTTAGTGATATTATTGCTTACTGATAACTATCAGTAGTTAATGATAGTTTTCCCATCCCTAATAGTCAACTCGCCTAGTATTTTCGAGACTTTACATACATTCAGGCCTCCGTCACCAATCTTTGTTCTTTAAATGGTCATTAAATAAAAAGTACATGTAGACTTCAAATCATTTATTATTCGATTCCTTTTAATTCATGTAGGGTATATGCTCCAGTAGTTTGGGTATTGGGGTTGAGGTAGTAGGAGAATTGTGTATAACGTACCCCCCTGGCCAATTTGCACCCCCCCCCCCCCCTTCGTTTTTCTCTAAACAAGCGAAATTAAAATGCAAAACCACCCAGAAACCATAGTATTTGATGCAACTATAGCCTACTATGCAAGTACACTCAACCCCCGCTAATATTAAAAACAGCTCGTTCAGATTGGGCGAGTTCATTTTTAATCTGAATATTTGGTAACCTATTCATTTTCACATACGCGCACCCTATGAACTTATTGTTTTGATTTGACGAAAACAAACGTTTTGAAAACATTTCAAACATGCGCGAATTCTAAAGGTTCGGTTTGTAGAAGACGAAATTGGCTCGGGAGTTTCGACTAAAATGGTCTATTTTGAGTGCTGGAGAGAGGTAGGTTGCATAGGAGCTGTATTGCCAAAGCTCCGGAGCAAGAGAAACGCATTAAGCTTTTTTTTGACGTAGGACTACGTCTTACGGCAAGTTTTGAGATAGGGTGTCATTCCAAAAAATCGAAAAATGCGAGCGTCACGAAAAATGAAAGGTTTTGAGCGCTAATAGCTCAGCGGTTTTCCGATCGATTTTCAATATTCTTACACCAATCGATCAGAAAATCTTCTAAGAATTGACCCAAATGAAGAAAAGTATGAATTCTTGATGTTGAACTATTGAAAAATTGAAAATAATGAACCTATGTTTTACCAGAATTCTCGCTACGTGATTGGTTGGAAGATTCTTTACGATGATCTAAACCTATACCAATTTGATATCTGTGCTTGGGAAGTAAGCCAAAACAAGCGACAAAGTTTCCTCATTTCAACAAGATTTCTTAACACCGCGGTTTAACCTAGACCATTTTGATGTCCTTGCTCGGGAAGTACGCCAGAGAGAGTGACCAAGCCCCCTCGTACCAACAGATTTCTTACGAACGCGATTAAACCTAGTCCAATTTGATGTCTGTGTTAGGGAAGTATGCCAGAAAAAATGACATAAGTTCATTGTACCAACAGATTGCAAATTCTTTACTGCGAGACGATTAAATCTAGGCGAATTTGATATCTGTGTTGGAAAAATGTGCTACAGCTGTAGTGTTCGGTTACAATACGACTCTGTATGAATACGCATGCTTGCCGTTTCATTAGAAGTGTAGTGAAAAGATGTGCTGTTGATACAATAGGATTGAATTGGTAAAATCCCTTCAACGTGGGGAACCATGGGTAATAAAAACAATCTTTAATTTCAGTAAGGTAGCAGGAAAGTAATTGTTTGTGTTCTTGATTTTGTTAAGTGGTTTTCAACTGCACAATCTTTTGAGAATTGTACGTATGCAATGTTACTACTTTGATAAATGTTACATACAACGCATGTAGCATGTTTATATGTTACATATAGCATGTATACATGAAGAATCGAATGATTACAAGCATGAATACATGCTACTACCACTGCAAAGAGACTTATGTCGAATTTGTTTATTCAATCCGGGTTGAAACTGGATGAATTTTATCTGTCAGATAGGAGCAAATGAACACAAAAAGTTCATCCAGTTCCAATCCGGATTGAATAAACAAATTCGACATTACGTAGTCCTGCGTCACCTATATATGCGGTCGTGTCTTGTACACAACCCCTCTGATTTTTTTAATTTACCGGTCAACTTTAACGTCAATTGTGTGTGACGCTTGGTCGGTTTTTAATGTGAACGCATTCATACCACCGGGGTACAGATTAAAAATGTTCAGATTAAAGAAGGTCATACCAACGGGGGTACACGGTATGACAGTTGCCACATGCTGTAAAAACAAAACAAAAATAAATTTGTTTTTGAGAGCTTCCGATGTAACTTTTGCCGTCGTTTCCATAAGCTATTTTCTTGTCAAAATCTGTAAATAACCGTTTGTTGCGATTCGATTGCGTTAAGTGAACTTCAAAAAGACTTCCCTGCCAAAAATGACGGTATTTGTTTATTTGTATAAACGAATGAAACGCTTGATGTGCTTTAGCATTTAATATTTTTTCAAATAGGTAAAAGCAGGCAAATAGGCCCCACTTGCGGTGGTGCAATTTGCCCCCTTGCAAATGTGGCTATAAACATAGGAGTCAAAACGACTACTTGTTAAGCATAGCTACCAATATCCCCCCCTGCTCTTCCCCCTCCTTCACCAAAAAATTTTCATTTCTTTCCCCTGCCGTCCATTCATCAATTGTAGAACCATCGTTTCAAAATAAAATATAAATTATCAAGAATTTTACAGGAAAAAATTTATTCAAAATATAAAATGATCTTATAATTGTCAAACCTTTATATTGATAGTATACATTCAAGTCGCTTTTTACGCGTAGGATACGTCCCGCGTAAATCAAAACCGCGTAAAAAACGCCTATATTCCGAAATTCGCGTAAAAAAAAACCGCGTAAATTTCAAAATTCGCGTAAAAAAAAGTTTGTGGAAATAGACGGTTTGAGCACTTCCGCGTAATTTCCGAAAATCGCGTAAAAAACCGCGTAAATTCCGAAGTTTGCGTTAAAAAAACCGCGTAAATTCCGAAATTCGCGTAAAAAAACAGCGTAAATTCCGAAATTCGCGTAGAAACACGGCGTAAAAAGCGACTTCAGTGTATTACATATTAACAGCTGTTGTTAATGCCCTTGTAGCTTGAACGATATTTCGATATATCATCCATACGCATCGATAACTGTCCCATCTCTACTTTGTATCGTTTATCATCTAATGTGAGGGTGAAGCAGACTGAGCCGTCGCCCGTTCTGGGAATGAAGGAATATGTGATCGGATTATGCACATTACCCCTAACAGCAATTTTTTCTCACTTTGGACTAGTTTTACTGCCCTAAACAAGCGCCTTTGCTACCGTAATACAAAATTTTTCTAATTAAAAGTGTAACTTCGTACAAATTGCTTTTAAGCATGTAGTTTTATATTTTAACAATATATCTTGAGAAGATCAACCTCAATGAATCAATTATTGACGTGAATTAATTATCGACAAATTGATACGCTTTCTGCCACGAATGAATTTGTTATTGTTTTAATTTTAGGTTGCAAATTAAAAATTTTCTCAAAGTGTTTAAATTATTTCAATGACCAGCAAATCAGTGAAAGATAATAACTCCGGTGTGTCTGTATAGTATCAACTCAGTATTGAGAGCTCTGTTGGAAGCTCCTTTCTTATCGCTGTTTATATTTATCGTCTTTTTTTTTACTTTGAATACTTAGGTAGTTGAATTGCAAGCAATCGTTTTCTTCACTTGTTAGAACTAATTGCGCACAATATAGGAAACGACCAAAAGGAAAATAATGTCACATAAATTTGATGTTGTCGTTTTTGGGTCGTGTATAGTAGATTTTATTAGGTAGAAACCAACATTCATTATGCCATACGCGTTGTTATTTGCATTCATTCTATCGATAGTTATGTTCCGCGTCTGCCGAGGGTAGGCGAAACGCTGCATGGTTCTCGATTCGTGACCGGATTCGGTGGTAAAGGTGCCAACCAGTGTGTTGCAGCAGCTAGGCTAGGCAGTCGGACGGCAATTGTCGGCAAATTGGGGAACGATCCATGGGGCAAAAATTATCTAAATGCTCTTCAATCAGAAGGTGTCAACGTTGATTGTGTAGATATTGTGGACGGTGAAAGTACGGGTATTGCACAAATTAATGTAGCAGAAAATGGGGACAACCAAATAGTGATTGTTGTTGGAGCGAACAACCGCTTACTGGCTGGTGACGCTGATCAATGTAAGGATTTATTCAACGAGGCAAGGGTTCTTGTTTGTCAGCTGGAAACTCCATCGGTGGGAACTATTGAAGCATTAAAGCATTTCTCTGGAGTGTCTATTATGAACGCGGCACCAGCGATGGAAAATATTTCACATGATCTCTTAAAACTTCCGACTATTTTTTGCGTTAATGAATCAGAGGCGGCTTTAATTACCGACATGCAGGTTGAAACTGTCATGTAATTAACCTAACTTTCGTGATTTTCTTCATACAAATGATGGTGTGTTTTCAGGCAAGCTAAGGCAGCTCTATTGAAGCTTCGCAGTATGGGTTGTGGGATTGTGATCATCACTTTGGGAGAGAAAGGCGCTATCTTTCAAATGAAAGACAGTTCTAAGATAAAGCATGTCCAACCACATCACGTTGATAAAGTAGTTGACACAACGGTAATTTCCATTGGTTATTCACTAAAATAAAATGTCAAAGCGTGCATTCCTTTAATTTCTGTAGGGTGCAGGAGATGCTTTCATCGGTGCTTTGGCCCATTTTATCGCTCGAAATCCATCAGCCGGATTAACCGAGTGCATTTCAGCGGCCAATCGAGTGGCAGCAATTTCGGTACAGAAAACGGGAACCCAAACAAGTTTTCCTCGATTCATTGAGACTGGTCTTCCTGAAGACGTGTCTTCGTATAAGAGTGACTGGGAGTATATCTAAACACGCTCAGGAGAGAACAGGTTTCATACTACTTTGATTTTATTACTATACTGAATAAAGTTTTATTTGATGTTACAATTTAATGTAATAGTTTTTTGTTGTATGTATGTATCGTGAGCCCAATATGTAGAAGCTGAATAGCACAGCATTTCTGCTTTGCTTAATATGCTTGATTGCTGATGTTGACCAATTTTACAACACATTAGTATAATTCTTACACTTAAAGTAAATTTATAACACTTTTCAAGAAAACAGCCCAATTGCAGATCATACCATGCCCATGCGATGCAATATCCTGTGAAAGAAAAACAAAATTGGTTAATATTGTAAGGTAATAAAAATGTCGGTCTTAAAGTAAAATCCCTTCTTGTTTGCGACCGAAGGGTTTGGTCTAAGAACCGACTTTCGAGTGACGTCGCATCGTGCAAGACATGTAGCATACAATGGTTGATCAGTCGTGCACAGGTAGTCTCGATAAAACGAGGGGATAAATTCGGCTGATTATACGACTAATGGCGAGGGGTATTTTCGGTCTGATGCTATGACGCAAGTTTTGTTTCTGAGACAATTGAAATAAATAGAAAAAGAGAGCTGTTTCGAAAACTTCTGTATATTTTACACTTTTTCGACTACGAACCTACTTTTGAACACTGATATTTGCTCCATTTTATGCTACTGGTTCCTAGACGAAAGGGACTACAAGTAGGGAGTAGTAGCACAAAATAAGATAGATTCAGATAAATGTGTACGCAATGAAACAACCAAAAACAGATAGTAATAACATATTTATAGATTGTCTCTCACTAGAGATTCGAACGTGCGACAACTAGTTTGTAACAAGTCTTACCTCGACGCTAACTGGAAAGCATCTCTTCAGGGAGTTACTATCGAAGCCGATCTACAACAGACCACGCAGGCACAATTTTTCTGAGGCTTAAGGTAGCGACGGGACTTTTGCTGCTGTAGTTACGTGTGCAGTCCATTTTCGCCCGAAGTAGAGTTCTGCATTTCAACAAGATTGAACGAAGTCGCAGTCGCGTTAACTCTGCAGGTACCTTAAGAATACACTCAAGTCGCTTTTTACGCGCACGATACGTCCCTCGTAAATCAAAACCGTGTAAAAAAACCGCGTAAATTCCGAAAATCGCGTAAAAAAAACTGCGTAAATTCCGAAAACCACGTAAAAAACCGCGTAAATTCCGAAAACCGCGTAAAAAACCAAAATTTCGCGTAAAAAAAACTTTGTGGATTTCAACACTACGCGAAAAAATAGACGTTTTGAGCACATCCGCGTAAATTCCGAAAACCGCGTAAAACACCGCGTAAATTCCGAAAACCGCGTAAAAATAGTCGCGTAAAAAAACCGCGTGAAAAGCGACTTCAGTGTACTACTAAGCGTGACTCACTGTCCCATTCCCGCATTCAATGTGTGGTCTAATAGACATACAGCCTTATTCTGTATTTTGATAAATCGTTTTGTCGTTAGACTGTCGATAGACTAAAGAAATGATAGAAGAAAATAATGAAACAAAAGTGTTTTATAGTATCCCTACGGCGGGATCAGACGTGGAGGGAAAACAGCACAAAATCAGATACCAATACCAGGTTTACATCTGGTTTATAGGCCCTCCTGAAACGTTGGTCGAGACTTTTGTTTCGGCTTTTGAGTAATTTGATGTATTCGTCAGCAAAATATGGTTCTGGCGCCTAGGTTATGTTTCACTAAAGAACGTCCGCGCCATAGCAACTTTTTAGGTTGTTTCCAGTTACAAAACCCATTTCAATGGTTCTTAAAAGCTGCAAACTGAGCGCAGTTTAAAGAGAGGCAAAAAACAAAAGTATTTTACTTTATACATTAAAAGGTGATAGACATGATCACAGCATTTAGATGTATGTCATTTAGTCATAATTGGTATAAGTACAGGATAGTATTATTAATAAAAATATGAATTTGCGTAGGACTCGTAAAATTGCTGCAAAGAACAATATTTCTTCTGCATTATTGCTGATTGCAAGGAAGATTTTCCAATAAATAAGTGCGCAATCGCTCATAAATATGTTATTTTGGCTTAAATCGTATCGGTCTCTTCGACATACTTATTGTTTGGAATGTAACGAAAAAGTGCGTCGAAGATACCGAAACGATTTAATGCAGGATCGCACTTTTATGAGCGATTTTTCACTTTGGATGGTACAATTTTCCTTGCAATCAGCACCCAGGTAACCAATAAGCATTAGTATAAGCAGTAAATCAATCGTTTATTAGCATTTCCGGCGTTTTATACTGCAGGTTGCTGTATATCAGCCTTTTGACTGCTTAACTGTTGTAAATTGGCATTCCAAATTCTATTTAAATTCTTCTTGTCGGTAACTAGCTGCAAATAAGCATTGTCAGCACTATAAGAGGGCTAGCAGTAAACTAGCCGCATATTTTGCTAAAATAGCATTTAAGTAGCATTTAAGGCAACTTTGGCAACATTGGAAATGCTTATTGGTTACCTGAGCAATATTAGAGTAACGCTAAAATGTGCGCAACATGCGAAAGGCCCTTTTTCGCCCGACACAGCAGTATGGGAATGTGTTATGTCGCATCGCATGTCACCGCATGTCACGTGCACCCGAACAGTTGAATAAATTACACTATTAAATAATTCTCGACTAACATTTGAAAAGGGCCAATAAACCAAATTTAAAGATTTATATCTTTTTTAAAATTGCTACTTCCGATTCTAGTAAAAGGTACATCATTATAATAGTACGCCTGATCGCGTCGACCCGTCTTAAAAAAGAATTTGTCCGGAATTCTTGCAATATGCCCTGCCCATCGTATCTATCCAGCTTTAGGCACCTTTCCGACATAGGGTTCGCCTGCGAGCAGCATAAGTTCATGATTAAACCTCCACCTTCATACTCCGGTCCACAAGAGAAAGACCGCCGAGAAGCAGTCCTAATATTTGCAAGTCCTTTCGAGCATTGTCCGCGTTTCTTGCCGTAGAGAACCGGTCTAGTGAGCGTCAAATACACGATACACTTCGTCTGTTCGACTGCCATTGCGGGCACTATCCTCACAGTCACCTCCCTTACATCGTTTATATAAAAGCACTATTTGCGCAGCTAAATTATCCTTAACGTGTTTTAGCTTGTAGCACTATGTTGAACAGATATGACAGACCATCAGCTTGACAAGCTTCCTGTGGAATTCAAATAAACTCGATAATCCAACTAAAATCCGGAGATAGTACTGCGTAGCATCCATCGTAGCCTTAATCAATCTGATCAGCGTCCTGGGAGAGCCATTCTCGTTCATGATTTTCCATAACTTTTTGCAGTCGATGGTATCACATGCAGTTTTTAAATCGATGATCACGCACACACTGTCCTTGTTGATCGGGCCCAGATAACCTAAGCCTTCCACTTCTCTTGCCAACAGTTATGGCCCTAACTCTTACAATAACTCGGTGGCAGACAAGTTCCCTGCAGTCAATATACTGTTCCGATAATCATAAATACACTAAAAAGTAGCCGCAATTTCAAATATCATGCAGTATTCACCCAAATTTCGGGTAAGTCCGGTTGTTTACATCCAAATGAAACAGTTGTCCTTTTTTTGGTATTTCACGAAGAACTTTCAAAGTGCGTGGCCTTTCTCCCGAGCAAAGAAAACGGATTGAGCAGCAGAGAACTAGCTAAGAACGAAAGTGTGAGCAATTCAAACTGGGTTGAGGAAGTAGAATGAAGAACAATGAAATTTCGAAGATTCCCCGAGATGTGGTAGAATACCTGATCTGGTTGACCCTACAATAGACAGGAATATAAGGCATTACTACAAGCGGCATTCTTCGGCATCAGTCCGAGATGTGGCGAAGAAATTAACTGCCTCAATGCTAGTCAATGGGTCTACAGACCCATCGGCAGGGATGGTTCGCTCACTTTGACTCAATTTTGATTCATTTGACAGTACCGTCTCAGCCGAGCCAAATATGACAAAGTTATATACGGGACATTGATAGAATTAGTTCTTATCTACAATTTTGCTGAACAAAGTTTTGCTGTATCTTTTGTAGTTACGGTGCTATAGAGCTAGTAACTCATCAATGACTAAATGAACGTTCATTTAGTCACTAACAAGATACTAGCACTGTAGCGCTGTAACTACAAATGATACAGCAAAATTATAGATAATAGCTTGCTCTACCAATGTCCCATTTGTAACTTTGTCATATTTGGATCCGCTGAGACAATACTGTCAATTAATCAAAATTGAGTCAAAGTGATCGAACTTCCCTGCCCATCGGAAGTAGAAACAGTAAAAAGAAGCACTAAACAGGCTAAAACCATGAAACTCGTAAGCTGAAGGAAACCTATATAAAACTCAACCGAAGTGGAAGGTGTTCTTGGATCAGTGAAGGCCAGTAAAGCTAACAATGTTACATGTGACATGTTACACGTTTACTACATTCTTACACGCAAAATAATCCACACATCTTTTCCATGTGAAAAATCACGTAAATTTCTCTACAGGGAGTAACGTGATTTTCAATTGAATATTATTGGAAAATACAATAACATCTATCTGATTTCCACGTAAATGCACGCATACTAATGCAAACTACGCTGAATTCACATAAATAGTACGGGAAAAGTTGGATGGAAAATATTCATATAACTTTTCCCGAAATTTCGACGTGAAAATTATTTTGAGTATATACAGTGGACCCCCGTTCGTTTGACCGTTTTTAATCTGAACACTTTTTAATTTGAACACCGCTGGTTCGCACGACGTGCAAATAAAAAAATGGTTCAAATGTCATTGTCAACATTGCATCATTTGCTTTTGCAGACAATGCACATAAAAACGATTTGTTTGTACTGATCTAGCGTATTTAATCAGTTTCACATTTCGTTTCCCAACGAAGAATAGAATATTCGCTGCATGCAACTGCAAACTAAATCAAATCACCAAAATAATAACAAAGAGCAGGGCGGGCAGTTCATACAAGTTTCAGTATATTTAGGGTTACTAGTTGTTACTAGTTAAGAACAAACTCTGTTATAGCGAATTCATAAATTAACCTGGGTTCATGCTAACTGGAACCCGAAATTTATGAACGATACGGGCAGTTTGACAGATCGACCCGTAAACCGTAATGCTAGACAGTTTTAACCTGCGCTTCAAACTGAATGCTGTCAGTTTAACCGAAATGCAATCTCGATTAATTTATGAACGGTTTGACAGCACTTCGATTAAAACTGAGTGCTAATCGACCTGAGCCAGGTTAATTTATGAATTCGCTATTAGTTTGCATGAGGAACGAACGGGGGTCCACTGTATATTTTCATTCATAGGTTATTATGAGCTCACCTAAATTGGGAAAAACCAAATAAGAATCCTCTTTAAGTGTACAATCTCAGATACTCGGTTAAAATTTGCACCTGGTTAAACTACATCTTGTCAATTCATGGGTACAAATAGGCTGCTTTTAAGTTCGTCAGCCAATTTTATGGTTGAAGATTTTTGCAAGAAACTGAATTTGTACACTTTAATACGATTGTAAATAGTTTCAACTATGTAAAGATAAACTCAACCAACATTAGATATAAATATTGCGTCGCCAGCACTACCTAGTGTCCACCTTGTGTACATTAAACCTAGTGTCGGAAGTAATGCGCTGTATAGCCAATGAGACGTGCTACACAGCGCACTTCTTCCGGCACTAAGTTTAATGTACGGTACGGAAGAAAAATCGATTGCCTTTTTTTCGGAAGTCCAATTTTGTGCTGAATACGCAATATTTAAGCCCGATAAAAAATAACTTTCGGTCGGTTTGGTTTTTTGGCCCTTTTCAAATGTCAGGCGAGAATGGTACACTGTAAATCCGCTGTTACGCAAAAACACAACCTAACAGTTTGGCAACAATGTACAAAAATTGTCAGCACTTGCCGCCAGGGGTGCCAGATTTGAGGACGCATGAGTTATTTGGCAGATATTGAGATTTGTAGAAACATTTAAAAATTATCCAGTTGTTTAAACATGACTGTAGACGATCAGTAACATATTGCGGATTTGCAGGGACACTAGATATGCAGATTTGTCTACGAAACGGAGATTTTTATAGTAGTCTTTGCTGATTTAGTGCCAATTTGTTGCAGATTCAGTAGAAGCACAGAGAACAGACTACAGTGGACCCCCGTTCGTTTGAACGATTCCTCATGCAAACTAACGGGGTTAGTTTTTAATTTGAACAACTGGAAACTCTACATATGCTGGAACTTGTGTGATCTGGTCGCCCTACTCTTTGTTATTGTTTTGGTGGTTTGATTCAGTTGGAACTTGGAAGCAGCGAATATTTCATTCTCCGATCGGATTTCTATCATAATCGTTGGGAAAACGCAATGTGAAACAGATTAAACACGCTAGATCAGGACAAACAAATCGCGTATATGCGCATTGTCTGCATAAGCAAATGATGTCATGTTGAGAATGACATTTGAACCATTTTTAATTTGCACCACTGACGAACTGGCATGACACTTAGAAGAAAATCCTTTAAATACCATCGTCCTGCACATTTTGCTTGCACACTAGCACCCTCCGTTATGCATGTTGCGGAGTAGTTTGCATTTGCAGGGTTTTATGCTGTAGGGTTTTGTACATTTGAATGGTTTTATACTGAAAACTCAGAGCAACACTTGCGCGCCGCGGTGTGGCCATGTTGCGAAACATGCTTTTTTGAAAAATGAGTGGTTTTTGATTGGACGATGGAATTATCGCGAGTGTCTCGTCTGTTTGTCTGTGTTTGCACGTTGTGCAAACCAACGGGGTGCAAATTAGTGTTCAGATTAAAAGCGGTCAAACGAACGGGGGTCCACGGTACCAGGTAATTGACAAAAAGTGTGTAAAAGGTTTTTATGTAATCTACGAGTAATCCTTCAATAGAGCACCCCTCGAGCAGTAAGTGGCAAACTAACTCTTGTCGCTGCCATCGCTGCTATGTAACTCCAGCACAAAGAAATATTGACAAAGGTATTGTGCTTTGCAGCTGTACCTGGATTAATCCAGATTATTTTCTCTAATGCCAATGTATATGACAAAAGAAAACAGCAACATTGCAGTTGTCACTATTTCTCTTTCTCACTCACAGCATTCGCATTGTCGCACTTTTTGTGCCAGTCGCACTTTTAGACTGCGGTGTCCAGTAAGGTGCAAAATGCGGGATACATGGATATTTTTTGATGCGTTTGGCAAACTATTTCTGGAGGGGGCTACCGACATATTTTACACACAAAAAATCGATTACTTCCTTCGAGCCTGTCAATCTGTTCTCTGTGGTAGAAGTTTATTTTAAAAGCTGCAATCATTTCCTGCAGCCGAGCAGTCGCATATATTTTTTAGAAAAATATGGGATCTATGCAGATTTGTCTGTGACATTGTTATTTTTAACACTACGTTGATGTTTTGTTCCCATTGATTTTATTTCATTCAGTCATATTTTTAAGTTTTTGTCAGTTTTTGTAACACGGGTTAAACACCGTCGTATAAGGTGCAACATTGAAGTAAAATACCCGAGTTCTATTTGCCTAAACCGTAGTACACTTGAAAAAACATCAAATACGATACAATTTAATCGAAATCTTACCGAGATGATTTCAATAATTCTGTTTCGCTTTTTTCTCTTTATATACACTCTTTAATAAAGTCACCTGTAAACAGATACAATTGTGCCAACACTCGATTAAAATTACTCAAAGTGCCTTCAACAACCTCAGATTCTGAGTAGTTTTGTTATCAAAAAGTTGGTAGCAGTAGCGCAAAACAATGTTATTATTGTCACAGGGAGTAATTATATTATTGGTAGCAAGTAGCCAGAATTCAATGAATTTTCCACTTGTACACTTTAGGGGCATTTTAGTAGTTTTCACCAAGTTTCAGCTAAACCCAACCTATTTACAAGTAAACTCATTCAAGAGTGACAGACGAACGAAGAAAAAACAACCAATTTGGCAACACTTTTTAAACATGATTCAATTTAGGTACACTCAAAATAATCCACACGTCCTTTCTACGTGAAAAATCACGTTTCTCTTCAATTTTTCTACAGGGAGTTACGTGACTTTCAGCTGATTGTTATTGGAAAAACCCGATTTAATCCACCTAGTGGTGAAAGGAACCTTTGTTATACGGTCTTACTTGGTATTTGAGATAGAAATCGACACGTTTTCGGAACATAATTCATCTATTGGTTAACGTTGCGTAATGCGTTGGTTTACATAAAATTTTTGAAAATTGAATAAGTTTACAAATTTTGAACAAAATAGGAACACTTTTAAATTTTGATAGATCCTTTTTTCATGTAATTGCTGAGCAGAGGTGGCATAAACCGCAGCGCCGACCAAAAGACACACATTCTTAAACAACACAACACTCGCCATGCGGTGTGTGTTCGCCCACAAATTCCCTTCAGTGTCTCTTTTGCTAAACACGCTCTTTCGTGTTTTACGCGCACCAACAAAAGGCAGTCGCAAACGCAGAGTGATAAATTTGCTGCGTGCTTTACCACACCAAGAGCCGCACTCTGCGCGGCTGGATTGTACACCCTGCGCTGGGTCATTTGAAGTGGTGTGATTGAAAAAAACATTTTTACTGTTGTGGTGCCTGATCCGTACTAACTTAACATAGACCATATTAGTTGTTCAGTGCAGCGTGTATTTTCACTTTTAAAAGGGCAGAAAATTTGTAAATACAAAACAATTTTTTTGCGCAATTCCGCACGGAGTGTGGCAAAGGGCAGCACCAAGTGCTGTTTGTCACTCACTGGGCGATTTTCACCGAGTGCTGTCGTTCGCTCCCACTCTGCTTTCGCTCGTACGCTGTGTGCATATTAGCTGTAGAGGTGTGTTGCCGAATCGCTCTGTGCGACAAGGCATAATATTGGAACATTGGGCGCATAGTGTGAGCGAATGACAGCCCTGTTGCTGAGTAAGGATAAGTAAGTTGTTATTAATTTGAGTAAGTGCAAATAAAAGTAAGTTGTAAGAGGAAATCTTATTCTTTAACATATACATTGCCTAGTAAAGGTCTAGTTTATAGATTTTTGAACTATGCATAATTTCCTGTAATGCCATTCTATTTGATTCACATCAATAGAGTTTTCTTGAATAATTTTAATCAATTTTTATTAACCTTCGGTTACTCACGCTGTTGTATTTTGTACAACACGTGTAGGGTTTTCAACGCCATACTGTTATAAAGTTACAAATCGTTGTTTAACTAACGAATATTCTTCAATAAACTTATTCTGAGCAAAATTTCATAATTATTCAATGCATTAATAATTTAAATTGTTTGAAAAATAGATCAGCATAAACCGCCATCACAGAAACGAAACAATCAGCATGCGAGGTGTACCGCAATTGACCCCAAGTGGAATTGGAAAAATGGTGTCTGTATGCAGCAAAACTATCCAATGTAAAATGTTTAAAATGTATCCGTCTACTGGTAGTCGAGTAATTCGTAGTCAAAATTAAGGTATTTTTTATAATCAAAGTTCTACAGTTCCTAAACAAGCAAACATAGAGGTATACTATATAATAATATGCTCTATAACTTTGCAGAACACATCAATGTGTTATATTGACACTGAAGAAAAATATTTTATTTATTTCACTTTTAGGGGGATTAATCAAAATTTGAATTCAACCAAACGATAGAGCTTTTAATTTCAAGAAACTATTCTAAAGGTTCGATAAACCTAAAACCAAGTTTTCCCAGTCAAAACTCTAGTACGCACGTTTTCTTTGGTTTGAGGCTATTGTGCGCGCGAGTAACTGTGTTGCAAAAGTTGGCGCGAGTGTTCGAGGGTTAATATCTTTTGACCGGTACAACCAATTCTTATGAAATTTTGCATATATATTCGTAGTGTCAAAACCTCTCGTTTGATATTAAAGTAATTGAAATTAGGTAAATTATCTTGGTTAAAATCATTATAAATTATTGTTAATTTTGGTGTGGTGTATACGGTTGCTCATAACTTTCAAATTAAACGTCCAATCAAAAAACCATTCAATAGTGATCTATTAGGATACATTATCTTTCAAATGAGACTAATAGCGCATAAATCGGTTTGACCGTCTCTAAGAAACAGGCGATAATTATTACCTTGTCAAAACAGGTTTTTTAAGCATAACTTTTAAACTACTTGTTTGTTTTCAATTAAAAATTTCTGAATAATTTAGCTTTAATAAGGGCTTTCATTTGATACTAAGATCGTTGAAATCGGTCATGTAGTTCTAGAGAAACCCGTGTCACGTATTTTTCACATTTTTGCTTATAACTTTTAAACGAAACGTCGTGTCACGAAGCAACTCAATAGTGATCTACTAGACAATAATACCTTTCAAACAAAAGTAATAGCGAACGATTCGGTTCAGCCATCTCTGAGAAACAGGCGATAGAAAAAATCATTACATACATATACACACACACACACACACACACACACACACACACACACACACACACACACACACACACACACACACACACACACACACACACACACACACACACACACACACACACACACACACACACACACACACACACACACACACACACACACACACACACACACACACACACACACACACACACACACACACACACACACACACACACACACACACACACACACACACACACACACACACACACACACACACACACACACACACACACACACACACACACACACACACACACACACACACACACACACACACACACACACACACACACACACACACACACACACACACACACACACACACACACACACACACACACACACACACACACACACACACACACACACACACACACACACACACACACACACACACACACACACACACACACACACACACACACACACACACACACACACACACACACACACACACACACACACACACACACACACACACACACACACACACACACACACACACACACACACACACACACACACACACACACACACACACACACACACACACACACACACACACACACACACACACACACACACACACACACACACACACACACACACACACACACACACACACACACACACACACACACACACACACACACACACACACACACACACACACACACACACACACACACACACACACACACACACACACACACACACACACACACACACACACACACACACACACACACACACACACACACACACACACACACACACACACACACACACACACACACACACACACACACACACACACACACACACACACACACACACACACACACACACACACACACACACACACACACACACACACACACACACACACACACACAGACATTGCTCAAATCGTCGAACCCTATCGATTGGTATATGTGACTCGGATCAATTTCGTGTTTTTCGACCAATTTTTAAACCTTTGTTATAGTATAACAAAGGTAAAAATATAAACATCTATCTGATTTTTACGTTAACGCATTAGTATGCGTGCGAACTATCTGAAAATCACGCAAATAGTACAGAAAAAGCTGGATAGAAAATATTCACATAACTTTTCCTATGATTTCGACGTGAAATTTATTTTGAGTGTAGTTTTGGCAGCCAGACTGAAAAAATGAATCAATTTCGTGTAATTATTATTACTTACTAGTAATTATTACTCGTACTCGTATCAGTAGAATGTGAAATATAAATCTTATGGGCTGTATTAAACACCCCATCGGCAGACAATCATGTTCATGCCACGTGTGTGCGAAAATCAAATAGCACTTTACCACTGCGTTTCACTCAACTGCCAGCAGTCTGATTTGGGCCCGCTGTCACTCATTACAGCTCGTTATAGAGATGCCAATAGGGTGGTATTAAAGTACTTCACGAATTACGGTACTTGTTTTGTATCATACGTAAGCTAATTTTAATTTTCTATTAAACATCTCAGTTTGTACATTTTAGGGGAATTTTGAATACACTCTTAAATGAGTCCACCAATAAATAGGTCCGATCTGTCCGATCTAATACGATCTGTCAAATGCAGCCAGTCGTTATCGTTGGCCCAAAATGGAAAAGTATTGATAATTCTCATAAGTTTTTTGCCGGTGTTTTTTGTGAAACAACCAGAGGTGGGCACCGCTAACCGAAATTTTAGCTTCGCTAACAGCTAATCCGCTAAATCAAAACGTTAGCTTCGATAACCGCTAACCGCTAAATCAACCATCAATTTAGCGGAAGCTAACGCTAACCGCTAACAGCTAAATTTGTTAGCACTGTAGAATCAGCATTACTTTGATAAGCCTGATTTCGGCAATAAAAGAAAATTTTTGTTTCAAAGGTCTAAGAAAAAAAAAAGGGTATAAAACATTTCCATGTTCCATGACATATATTTCTCGATTTTTTATTGGAGTTTTCCATCGCTGTGAAAATTTATGTAAATGCTTTCCAAATAATATTTTCTCTGGATTGCTTAATAAAAAGTTAGGTATTTACATTTTGTTGGGTTTACACTTGAGCATTACCGGTAAGCGTACCAGTAGTGGCGCATCTGGTAATAAAATTTCAAGTTTTTAGTCAAAATACAATGAAATCAGAATGAAAGGAATCAGAATCAGAAGGTAGAAAATTTGTAAAAAAATATTTTGTAGATAATAATTTTCCTTGGTTGTTGTGAACACTTTATTGCGTTGAAATTTGGCCCAAAACTTATGAATTTATATCGAAAAATCTCCTTTGATGTTTTCAGTGAATGTAAGAGGCCTCGAAGTTTTTAAATATCGATTTATTTGAGTCCGCGTACAAAAGTAGTCCTCTACGGACTTGAGACAACAACTTTGTTTACGGAAGTGCACTTGCCGTATTTGAACGAAAGATGTTGCGGACTATTTTTGGCGGAGTACAAACGGATAGCGGAGAGTGGCATAGACGTTTGAACCATGAGTTGTAGTCACTATTTGGGGAAAAGTTGGGAGACTACGGTGGGCCGGCCACATCGCAAGTATACCGAACGTAAAATCCGTTCTCTTCAAGAACTCCACCGGCAACAGGAATAGAGGGGCCAAACGAGTTGGATGGTTTGACCAGGTTGAAGCCGACTTGCATGTGCCAAGACGCGTAACAAATTGGAAACGAGTAGCCTAGGACCCAGAAGTACAACGGAGAGGAATTCTTGATACGGCAAGAGCCACCCCGGCTCTTGGCTGGTAAAGTACGTACAAAAGGTTGGAATTTGGAATCCTTCGACCGAAGCCTGTGCGATATTTCTCACAAATTTTCCTTCTGCCAAAAAAAAGTTAGCGGTTTATTTAGCGGTACACAAATTTAGCGGAAGCTAACAAAAACGCTAACGGTTATAAAAATTAGCGAAAACGCTAACCGCTAACCAAAATGTTAGCTGAGCTAATTAGCTGTTAGCGGATTAGCGGAATTGTGCCCACCTCTGGAAACAACACATTTAGAATTGAATTAGTCTTGTTTGTCTCAATTGTAAACTAACATTTTGCAAAAACTGAAATACCCATGAGCCAATTAACACCAAAAAATCTTATTATAAAACGCACACTTCATACGTCCAATAAGATATTCACGCACAAGTTTGATTTATTTACCCGAAAATGAAAGCAAACGTAATAGGAAGAAGAAGAACAGCCAAAGCATGAGAAGAAGAAGTCCGTCTTCACGACACTCTGTCAGGTTGAAACTACTCAAAATGCCCTTTAAATCAAATTTTGGGTACAAAACTCAACCAATTTTGATTACTCGCTTCCGATAACTGAATTAAAACCTCATTTAAAAAATTAAATGAAAAACTACTCAACGTCTGAGTTTGTACACTTTAGGGGATTTTGAGTAGTTTTAGCTAAATCCAACCGATATACAGGTAAACTTTTTTAAGAGTGTAGTTTTAACCAAGTTTTAGCTAAATCCAACCTATTTACAGGGTTTTGAGGCAAACTCATTTAACAGTGTATAATATGAAGTATAAAAATGAAAAATTCTGCATTTTTCGCAACACTGCCACTCAATAACTGATCCAGCTGCCCGGAAATTTTTGCAAGAATGCATTGACTGCAAGCTTTGTTTTTATGTTAAGATTTAAAGTTGAGTGTTGAAAAGTTAAGTTCTATCTCGATCGCTGCAAAAATCCATGGAGAAATCTGGTAAGTTTTAAAAGTTTGAAAACAAATAAATATAATTTTATTCAATTGGCACGTACTTTTCGACAGTTCGATTGGTGCAGCGTACTATACTAACTCATTATCATACATTATATTGTAGGGTTTTATGGTGCTTTGCAGCTGTCCCTGAATTAATCTCATTAATCCAGATTATCCCTAATGCCAATGTGACTATGTGCATGACAAAACAAAACAGCAACATTGTCGTTGTCGCATTTTCTCTTTCTCACTACAGCCATCTATGTCGCACTTTTAGAATGCGGTGTCCAGTAAGATGCTAAATGCGGGATACTTTTTTATAATTTCTTTATTCGCCTATTATTGCCGAATATAGAGGTTATAAAAAGTACTATCATTGTATTTGTATAATCTTCTCGTATTACAAACAAATTTTGGTGACAAGTGATAGAATTTGACGTGTCATATGAGAACCTTTTACGAACACTATGATAGGTGTTGTAACCCAGTCGTTCTTCTTTAATGTTACGGTCGCTAATCATTTTCGCGGTGGATTTTCGGCAATGCACTCACACTTAAACGATTCGGTAAAATTTCCCGAAATCTAAACAGCCGAACGTTCGGTAGAAATTTTGGTGATGCATATCGACGTTTACGGATCATTAGTAATGTTTGGCATCATAAGAAAATTTACCGAACGTTCAGCTGTTTAGATTTCGGTAAAATTTTACCGAACTCGGTGCTTTTTATTAAGTATACTTAATATATGAGTAAAGACCGCCTATTTTCATGATGGCTTAATCAAACTTCAATAAAAACGATTAAAACTGATGAGTTCAAGTCGGTGAGGATGTACACACTTAAATTTTTTTACCGAACTCTGAGCAGCTGAACGTTCGGTAAAATTCGATTGTGCCAATCGACGCTTACGGATCATTAGTAATGTTTGGCAACATAAAAAAATTTTACCGAACGTTCTGCTGCTCAGAGTTCAGTAAAATTTACGATAATTTACCGAACTCGGTACTTTTTTTTAAGTGTGTAAGCATTTCAGGTGATTTTGTCAAGTTTTCGGGAAGAGTAAAATTGTCTTCATTTGTCTTCACCGTCTTTCACACCCATTAATGTTGTATCATGATCACACATATTATGTGAAAACATATTAAAATAAGTCTTTTTTATAACTCAAACGTCTTCGGAATTGAGAACGAAGTCTGGAATCTCTGAGTTGGAGGGGAAATACGTATCTGTTAGAATAACTAATAAATAATAGATGGCTAGATGGCTCGAGCAGGTTGAAGCCGACTTGCGTGCGTCGAGGCGCGCAACGAATTGGTGACGAGTAGCCCAGGACCGAGTACAGTGGAGAGGAGTTCTTGATACGGCAAGAGTCATCCGGCTCTCGGCTGGTAGAACACAACACAATAGAATTAATTAGAAAAGTATCTTTCTCTATTTTTAGATTACATCTTACACGTTCGACAAAGAAGCTATAGAAAAATTGGCCATTAAACGACAGCACTGAGTGATTATTCGGATTAATCTCCAAGGTTCTAATTTCAATTCGCGGAAATCAATGAAAATACCATCGGTCGTGGTCATCTGGTGCTTTCACGGTACTAAATCGACCAGGTTTTGAAGAAACAAATGCTTCCTCATCCTTCAAGGTTGTGCAATAATGAACCGAATTGCTTCGAGCAAGATTTTGCTCGACCAAAAAATACAAACAAATACGGATACAAAATATAATAAGCATATTGCTCACTCAATCCAGCTTTTTACGAGCCATAATGGCGAACGTGTTCGTAATATTTGAACAGCATTTTTGACATTTCTCTAATACATCGCACGTTTTCTTTCCGTACATTCCTTTAGTTTTACCGTGAACGCGCGGAAAGAAAACGTGCGATGTATTAGAGAAATGTCAAAAATGTTGTTCAAATATTACGAACACGTCCGCCATTATGGCTCGTAAAAAACTGGATAGCGATTATTGCAAAAAGAAATGCAGTGTGGTGTGTTTTTGTTTCGTGTATGATAAACCTTGATTTGTTCCTTTTCACTATTTCAGATCAGTTATTTCGTAGTCTTCTCAGAGCCGGTCAAACTACGGTTGACGTGACGAGTCCGTTTCCTTTATATTCTGTTTACAACGCAAAGTGATAGTTTAATACTGTTCTTATAGTCACAGATGTCTCTTCCTCTACTGTCTGAATAGAATTTTGCAACAGAATTCTGAGCGGACTGGACTTCGTTTCGCAGACTTTTTGCAGGGTCTGCCGAAATGATTGAAAATCTAATCCTAAAGGGTAAGAAAAAGGTTTACAAGAGTGCGAGATGCGGCGAATATTCTCAATAACCAAGTAAGGAGAGGAAATCCCATGCTCATTCTTTAGAACTAGAACCTTTTCCACAGAGTTGCTATTGCCGTAAGTGTTGATATTCACATGGACATGGATAGTATTAATAAACTTTATTCGCATGCATGGTTATAAAATGAGAGTATTTGGCACATCCAGGCTATTGGTTTATCCTTCCCGAACAATCTGGCTATTCATTTAACCAAAATAGTCTAAAATTCAACATAATTTTGAAAGATACACATTTAACTATTAGTACCTAGTCGGTAACATCTCAATTTCAAAATGTAGTCACATTCTTATAACAAACCTAACGAAATAAGTAACTGAAAATACAATATGTAATCAAATCCTTAGTGAATGTTTTGCAGATCGATTGATGCAGTCCCAAGATAGCAAGATATAATCTTTTTTTCGGTTAAAATTAGCGAGTAATATAGGATATGATATAACTATTTAAGACCAGGGGCGAATTAAATGTTAATAGTCACTGTTTTCGGCGAATTGTAGCGAATCTTTTATACAGGTCGATGCAATTAAGTATAGCTCAATACTTACCTTATGCACCATGTACAAACCACAAACATTCTGCACATGACAAAAACAAAATAAAAACAGGGCATCTTAATGTAAAATAAATCGCACCAATTTTTTTTGTATCAAAAATAAAATCTTCGCGGTCAAACAATATTAAAAACCCAAGCCTCTGGCCATTCGGGTGTAATTCTGCACTAGAAATAGAAACGTCATATTTTTCGTATTACGTTGCATTGCATGATGTACCTAAACTTTATTTTTTGCTTGTAAAAGTTCTACCAGCAAACGATATTGCCTAGTAAGAATGCATGCTAATAAATAACAAGTACAGAGTCGAATTTTGCCATTGCTCTACCAGCGCAAGACGTATGCTTCAATATAATCAGAGAGAAATTAGGATACTCTAACGATATTTACCTCTAGGTGGATACACTTGTGTACACAAGCCACTAGTCACGAAAAGTCAGTTCGGATTATCCGCTTTAACGTACGGGTCGAGCGTACAGGGTTCCTGGATTGGGGGATGAGTGTTCTGCTTGGTAAAAAAAACTATTTACAGATATCGGTCACCTTCCGGCTGCAATTGGGCTCAGGCTGTGGACAGTTCCACGCAGTTGTTTTTCAAATTGATGTAATCCACGACGGCCAACAACGTTTCAATGTCTTCGGTATCGTCCAGTTTAGACGGAGCTCCCACGAGTTGACAATTTTTACCATCGACATTGATGAAAAATGTATCGTTCTTAAATATAACTGCTCGATCGTACTGCAGATTGAACTTGCCAGGGACGGCCGTTTTTCGTCGAAACATAATATTGCAAGGCTCGTAGTTTCGCTTTTCGTCTTCGCTTATGGCTCGGTCTTCCACATCACCGCTGAAAACTTCATCCCCGGTAGTCGGAGAAATCTTCCGTTTGGTCAGTATGATTTTATGTGACCATTCCGTCGACGGAAGCTGAACTTGCGCAGCAATGTTGCCCAATCCAATCATCGACATTGCAAACGACGGCCGTTCGGGTTTATTCTCATTATTCGGGATGTTGATTACGTACCTGACGGGATGAAATGAATAATGTGATTCAGTTGTAAGAAGTGGAAAAGAAGGAAACTTACCAAGTCTCGTAGCATGTGATTTTCTTCATTTTTGGACTACTGCCAGCCGAAGTCGTCAGCGACGAAACTGACCGCTGCACGGCTCCACCGACCGGTTTGTTAAGGACATTGGATGCATTTCGAAGTCCACCGGAAGCTACGACGGGTCGCGGAGCTACCTTCGAGGGTGATCGCTTTATCGGTGATATTGTAGGTGATCCAGGGGACGCGATCAATTTCACATCATTGTCTGGATCGGTCAAATCGATCGAGTAGTGCTTGTCACCGCTGTTCGGCACTAGCTTCGCGAATGGTCGACTGTCACCTAGCTTCATAGTAGAGTTCAAAATCCGTGGTGGATTTTTCTGCGGGCTGGAAGAACCAGACCGATTAATAGAACTCTGAGAACCGAACCGACCGTTGTTGTTGGATTTGTACACATTGTTATTGGTGGAAGCTGCAGTGGTTCTGACAGTACCAGACTTAGTACCACTGCCACTTTTAGCATTTTCATCTGCCATAACCGATGACTTTCGACGTCCAGGAATTATCTTTTGTATCGTTCCCTTTTGAACAGTGTTCGCCGTGACAATGTTTGTTTGCAGCATATCCTCAAAATCTATTTCATCTTCTTCCAGCTCAATGACGGATGGGCGCACGATCTTCGGACCTGCTTTGTCTGGGCTTTGGGTCTTTGTCAAACTCAAGGAAGGACGCCCTCGTTTTGCCGAGCGGTTCAGCCGCAAATGATCCAAGTTGATGGGTCGCTTGCGTTCCAGAATTGATGCCACTAGTTGGTTGTTTGTTTTTGGCGTTTCCGTTTGGGGTCCTTCATCAGAATCTTCACTATCGTCCGAGTCCTTCAGTAAACTCTTTCTGGCGAGAATACCAGCTTTGTTAATGTCGGGAGTGCTGGCGGATTTGTTTTTTATAATATCTCCAATATCGACAATTCTAATGGTAGCATTTTTCAACTTTCCTTTATCAAGTGCCTTCGATCCTGGCTCAGGAGGTGCACGGATCGGGTCCATGAGATTCCAATCGGATTTGCTTTTTTTCTCTGTCAACATGCCTGGCGTAGGCTTCGACGCTAATTGAGGGGTTGATTTCATTAAACCAGACGACTTCGGCACGGAAGTTTGCATGGGCAACTTCGGTACAGTAGGTCGCACGATAAGTTTACTCTTGTCAAGTGTTGGCATACTAGAGGTTCTCGTAAGGTTGGTCTTAAATTGCTCAGAGCTTTTGCCAAGTTTAGCACCAGCTGAAGCCGGTGACTCTTTAGTTTTTGCGGTAGAAATATTTTGAGGAGTCGAAGTGGCCGAGCTTTTACCGGAAGGCAAACTTGATCTTGTTGAACGGCGGCTTGGTTCATCTTCGTCCTCATCTTCATCTTCATCCTCATCATCGGAATCAACCAGCATTGTCAGCTTAGCTGTTTTAGGCGGGAGGAGTCTTTTTTTAACCCCTTTAGCCTCATCAGTTTCTTCTAATTTCCGCTTGTTAAGAACTGCAACTGGCGGGGTAGGTTTGCCCGTGATCAGCGGTTTTACTGTCTTGGTAGTGGCCGGAGAAATTTGCTTCAAACCCAACGGGCTTTTTCTGGCTGTCTTTCTCCCCAACATAGGTTCTGGCTCACGACTGATACCAACGATCTGCACATCGTCATCGCTTTCGTCACTGGAACTGGAAGTCGGCTCTTTTCGACTGCGATTTACCAATATTGATTTTTCCACTTGCTGCTTTTTGACGGCCACAGGGTTGATAACTTTCTTTAAAGTGTCCGGTTTTTCCGGAGCTACTGGACTTTCCTGTTGCCGTTTACGTAGAGGTCGGATTTCCAATTTGGATTTTTCTTCCGTTTTGGAAACTTTTTCCACGGAAGACGGCTTCGGCTTGAAGACTGGTTGTTTACCTGTTGACAAATGATTGATGATATAACTATATTTGTGATAAAACTATGCAAGAAATATACGAAATGATGTTTTACCTTTCTCAATTGATTGATCCAGATCCAATTTGCGTTTGAGATCTAACTTAGTTATCGGCGTAAGAACTACTCTTGGTTTACCGATGTTTAGGGTAGATAAATCCATCTTTTTCAATACCTCCTTGCGCAAATTTTTGATCGGTTCAGTTTTTGAAGCTGTTTTCACAATTCCATCCCTTCTCGGTCTGCCGCGCGGCTTTGCTGCGGGTGTTTGCAATCGACCGCCAACTCCGCTTTTTCGTCCGGCGCTTGGTTTCGGTGCAATTTCTTCATCGTCCACGTCCTGGTGATACTCATCGCCACTATTGTCGCTGTCCGGACTGGTCGAACGAGACGAACTCTTGGAAGCGGTAGCCAGTACGACACTGTCGTTCAGATATTTACGATTCGGTTTAATGGTACGTCTCGAGCGACCGGCTGTCAACGTAACAGCCGAGTCCGACGGCGACGTAACCGGCTGTTCCTTTTTCTTCAATCGAGGCATTGTGGCAACGGAACAGGCTCTTAGTTCCTAGTTTAGTTTGAATCGCTCTCTGAAAACATCGGATTCCAAGGTATACTTTTAATTTACTGATCATTTACAAAATTATTCAGAATAGATAAAAGTACCTACAATAAACACCTACCAAACACCAGTTCTGTTTTTACAAAGAAAATAACACAAGTAATAAATTCATTTGAGTAGGCATTTATTGGACTTGCAAATTTTCTAAACACAATTTTATTATCATTATTTAGTTCATTATAATAAAAATAAGATAAAACCGCGTTTTTAAAGCACATGTTTTACCGATTCCTTGCCCGCCCGAAATTTACAAAGGATATCAACACTCTGGCTTGAATTTCACAATCAGGTAAAATGTTTCTCAGATGTAATAATTAATAATTTTCTATTGTTATAGTGACTTTATACAGATTACGGGAATTGATTCCGTATTTTTTTTAATTGAATTCGATTTTTAAATATATTTTAAAATTATATTTGTAAACATAATAAAAAATCTGCAGTGTTGTATTTAATGGGTTTTAGGTCAATTCAAAGCTTTAAACAGTAGGTAACAGAGTTTAAAATATGTGTATTGCAATAGAAATTGAGGCAAAACAAACCAGTTTCTATCTAACTTAGATACGTAAGTCTGCCGTCAGATGATAAGACCTACATATTTTTATACTGCACCTTATCCGACTAAGCAAGGTGACGCCTGAACGTTTACTAGCAAGTATGTACGTAAAAAGTGCTTTAAATATCTTTAATGTCTTCTCCTAAACAAATCAAGTTAGAAACTTTCCTTAGCGATAAATTTCAATGGATAGTTAGTGCATCCAGGACTTCTAAAACTGTCCTCAAATTAAATCATAAAAGAAACAAAGCACTGCCAAGCCTAGCAAACATGGAAAAAATCATGTTCCGTGGCAGTTTTCTTTTGCCATAACCGAGGAAGCTACTGTCGGTAAATCCGATGCATTATCAAATTTTGAAATTAAGAATTTACTCACTTTGGCGTTTTGGCTCCAAAACCTCAAAATAGCAAACGTTTAATCAGCGCTCTGTTTATGTTGATCTGTCACACCGATTGACTTTCGCGTCTAGGAATAGCTTTGCTTTATTTGCTATTCGTAAGTCAAAAACAGTTCTCGATGCAGGCACTAATTCCCGCGTTCTCTCGCAGCACTGCTGTTCTGCCGTCGCCGCCACACCACAATCGCTTCACTTTTCCAAGCGCTTTCCTACGTAGTTCGAACAGGGAAAAAATAGAACGCTCTTTTTCACTGCTAGACAAATGTTTGCCACGATTTTGTTCTTCGCAGCAGGTGCTTGGCCGGAAGATAGTACTTCTGATCAATTACAATTTAACTACAACACGGAAAGTTGCATCAGATTCACAAATTATAAAAATCTAAAAAAGCTAACGCGTCTCAACTTGACACTTTATCATAACACAACCGCGTACAACGAGAACTGATGCCGAACTCTCTCCGAATCCGATTAGACCCTTTTTCGAACGATTAGGCAGCAGGTAAAGTCAAGCTTCAGCGTCGATTTACAACCCTACACATTCAAAATGACGTCAAACTCAGGTACGGCCAAAGGAAAACCACCTACCTACGTCAGAACGAGCACTAACACCACAAAGCAACACGGAATGGGACGATGCCTGCTACCGCTGCCAGCCGACATAATTCGTGCTCGGAATGGATTCAAAAAACTAAGATGGCGTCCTTAGCTGAAAAAGCGGCTAAAGCGAATCAGCGTACAATGGCGCTCCCGTTCGGTTTGCGAGAGAAGCACAATGTGCGCTTGTTGAACTGTACCGTACCGCTGTAAGAATGTGATACGGGAGAGCAATTCGCAGAGACCTTAGCCGGCGTTGAAATGTTTACTGCCATCTGGAAATATTTTTGACGTAAAAGTTTGTAAGAAAATATATTGCACATAAAAATTATGGAAATATTGAAGCTAAAAGCATCTAAATTATTCGGTTTTAATCCGATCAGGTAAATAAATATTTTGTAATATTTCTCGTAGAGAATTTTTTTTTGTATTTTTGTTTCTTATTTTACAGTACAATTGGCCATATTTCTTCACCAATTTACTGCTTTTTTGAATTATATTTTATTTTTTCGCTTACAAAAATTACCATAAAGGATGAAAACTTTCACTGAAAATGAAAATTTTTGTTTGCGAAAAAATAGATTTTTGTATTGTTAAGATACTTAACAACCCGTCATTTTTATGGTAGAATCTCTCAAAACCGTGGTGAGGTACAATAAGTTTGATGGTTTGGTTATCTTTTCTGACAATAAGTTTTATTGTTTTTACTATATTTTATATCCTACCGTTACCATAATTTTTATATTCGTGCTATGGTTATTTTTTTCCGGGTATCCATCATTTCGCGTGCGTAATGGCGGCTAGTGAGTACAACCTCCGGAAAATATTAGCAAGCCTTTGGCAACTTTATTCACATTTTTTTTTTGAAACGATGATTCTACAATTGATGAAGGGACGGTAAGCGAAAGTAATGAAGAAGGATTTTTTATGGGAATGGAGGGGAAAAAGTGGAAAGGAAGGGGGGAGGGGGTAATAGGTAGCTACGCTTAACAAGTTGTCGTTGTGACTCCTATCTTTTATCTAATGCTGGAAGGTGCATGGGTCGAACCAAGCTATAATCAGAGATTATAACCAGATTTGAACCCACAACCAGGGTTGCCAGGGCGTGTGGCTCGCTGGTACCCGTGTACCTTTGAACCATAGAGGCGCTGGAAAAGAAGTCTGCACAACCCCCCTTATTAACCGTGGCGACATGGGTTGGGCTATTTTTAGATACAAATTGTGCCTCTTCCTCCACCTACTGTAGAAACCATCGACCGAGAAGTTTTAATCTAAGGGTACCGCCAGAGTGCAAGCGACACGCGACGCGACGCGACACTTGACAGATTTGACAAGTCGCATAACGACGCGCGACAAACCTTTGCGCATTTGTCTGCAGCAAAAATTGGGTTAGCCTGCCAGAGTGGACGAGATTTGTCGCGACGCACCAAGCGACAATACCTGCGACTTGCGACAGACTTCTACTTGCACTGTTTTTTTGAAGCGACATGCGATTTGTTTTGGTTGCTGATTCAAAATGGAAGCAGAAAATTTGGAAAATTTCCAGGATTTATTAATTAGTGCCGTTTATGCTCGCAAAGAACTGTGGGACCAAACCTCGGTGGCACATCGAAATCGTGTACTTGTAGAAAATACGTGGAAACAACTTGCGGAGGAATTTTCTTGCTCTGGTAAGTATGAGCAGCAGCGTGGAGGGAATATTTGCATTCTAGTATTTCTTCTTGAACCAGTACAAACCGTTAAGAGAAAGTGCCTGACAGAGTTTATACTTTTTTTACAGCGAGTACTCTGAAAGGCAGGTGGAAAAATTTGCGAGACGCCTTTACAAGGGAGCTTAGAAAACAACCTGTTTCACGTTCAGGAGACGCAGGATTCGAAAACTGCAGTACCTGGCCTTATTTCCAGCAGATGTCTTTTTTAAAGCATCAAGTAAAGCCTCGAAAGTCCACCGGCAATTTGTCGATTCCGGCATGTCAACCAGAGTACGGCGAAATTGAGCTCTTGGATGAGTGTGTTGGTGAAAATTCGTCTGCACTGGGAGATAGTGGTGAAGTGTCCGAGAAATCTCCTGAAGCAATATCTGCAATCAGAAAACGAGCAAAAATGTCTCATGCAACGCAGTTACTGGAGATCGAAAATCGTAAACTAGAAATCTTGGAGAGAAAAACATCCAACGTTCGAGATGAGGATGAAGCATTTTTCGACAGCTTGCTGCCTCACATCCGAAAGCTGGAACCAGCGCGAAAATTATACTGCCGAATGGAGCTTCAGAAAATTATAATGGAACACGTCTATGCGACAGAGGAACAACACGTTGACACTCCGGAAGATGCAAATTATTTTAATCTATACCTATAAAGAAGGATTTCTGTCTGTCTGTCTGTCTGTCTGTCCTGTGTTCCTTATAGAATCAAAAACTACTTAACCAATCGGCGTGAAAATTTGCATGTAGAGGTTTTTGGGGCCAGGAAAGGTTTTAGTGATGGTTAGAGACCCCTCCCCCCACTCAGAGGGGGGGCTCCCATACAAATGAAACACAAATTTCTGCATAACTCGAGAACTAATCAAGCAAATAGAACCAAATTTGGCATGTGGGTGTTTTCGGTGACAAGAATTTATTCTAGGGTAATTTGAGACCCCTCCCCTCTTTATAAGGGGAATTATAACTCCTCTCCCCTTTAAGAGGGGGGATTTCCATACAAATTTCCTCATAACTCGAGAACTAATCAAGCAAATGGAACCAAATTTGGCATGTGAAAGTTTTCGAGGGCAAGAAAATTTTCTATGTTGAATTAGGACCCCTCCTCACTTTAAGAGGGGGGGCTCCTGTACAAATGAAATACCAATTTCCTCATAACTCGAGAACTAATCAAGCAAATGGAACCAAATTTGGCATGTGTGTGTTTTTGGAGACAAAATTTTTTTCTATGATGAATTGGGACCCCTCCCCACTTTAAGTGGGGGGGGGGCTCCTGTACAAATGAAATACCAATTTCCTCATAACTCGAGAACTAATCAAGCAAATGGAACCAAATTTGGCATGTGTGTGTTTTTGGAGACAAACTTTTTTTTCTATGATGAATTGGGACCCCTCCCCACTTTAAGTGGGGGGGGGCTCCTATACAAACGAAATACAAATTTCCTTATAACTCGAGAGCTAATCCAGCAAATGGAACCAAATTTGGCATGTAGGTGTTTTTGGAGGCAAGAATTTTTTCTATGATGAATAAGAACCTCTCCCCACTTTAGGAGGGGGGCTCCTATACAAATGAAATACAAATTTCCTTATAACTCGAGAGCTAATCCAGCAAATGGAACCAAATTTGGCATGTAGGTGTTTTTGGAGGCAAGAATTTTTTCTATGATGAATAAGAACCTCTCCCCACTTTAGGAGGGGGGCTCCTATACAAATGAAATACAAATTTCCTCATAACTCGAGAACTAATCAAGCAAATAGAACCAAATTTGGCATGTGGGTGTTTTCGGTGACAAGAATTTATTCTATGGTAAATTGAGATCCCTCCCTCTTTATAAGGGGAATTGTAACTCCTCTCCCCTTTAAGAGGGGGGGCTTCCATACAAATTTCCTCATAACTCGAGAACTAATCAAGCAAATGGAACCAAATTTGGCATGTGAAGGTTTTCGAGGGCAGGAAAATTTTTTACGGTGAATTAGGACCCCTCCCCACTTTAAGAGGAGGGGCTCCTGTACAAATGAAATACAAATTTCCTCATAACTCGAGAACTAATCAAGCGAATTGAACCAAATTTGGCATATGTGTGTTTTTGGAGACAATTTTTTTTTTTCAATGTTGAATTGGGACCCCTCCTCACTTTAGGAGGGGGGGTCCTATACAAACGAAATACAAATTTCCTCATAACTCGAGAACTAATCCAGCAAATGGAACCAAATTTGGCGTGTAGGTGTTTTTGGAGGCAAGAATTTTTTCTGTGATGAATTAGGACCTCTTCCCACATTAGGAGGGGGGCTCCAATACAAATGAAATACAAATTTCCCCATAACTCGAGAACTAATCAAGCAAATAGAACCAAATTCGGCATGTGGAGGTTTTTGGAGGCAAAAATATTTTCTACGGTGAATTAGGATCCTTCCACACTTCAAGAGGGTGGGCTCCCATACAAATGAAATACAAATTTCCTTATAATTTGAGTACTAATCAAGCAAATGGAACCAAATTTAGCATGTAGGATATTTTTGAGTCTTGAATTTATTTTATGATAGTTAGAGACCTCTCACCCCTGTGGTAGGGGGATATGGACTCTCATACAAATAAAACAGAAATTTTTGCGAAACTCAAAAACTAATCCAACTCGAGAAATTCGAGACTCTTCCATAAAACATTAATCAATAACAAGACCACAAAAACTATCTATAGTAACACTAGATCATTCAGGACGAGCCGGTCGCGAGTGTTGCCGGTGACCCGCCGTCGGAAGCGCCGCCCACTCGAGATAGTGACAAAGATCATCCGAGATTCATGATTTATGTACAACACAGGTTAATTTGTGGCAATACGAAGTTTGTCGGGTCAGCTAGTGATATATAAACTCGCTGGAGCAAACTTGTATCTTCTATCAATATATATAAAAGCGAACCCTAAGTTTGTATATTCTGCCATTACTCCTTGACCGTATTCCATCAAACTTAGCATACATGTTCCTTGACATAAAAGAATCAGCACATGGGGTCGATAAAAGGGGGGTTCCTAAGAATACGGAAAGGATCATAATAAGTGAGAGGTCTACAGGTGACCGGTATCACAGGTAAGTATTTATTGAATAATGAACGTTATCCAATGGGAAATTATCTGCAATTTCAATAAATGAACGCCGTTTAAATATATGAACCTTTCAAGATTCAAGGTTTACTAATGCTTCCGTTTCAGTTTGCTCATAATGGATGTCACCTTAATACCAGGCGGAGTTGATTTCATTTGTATAAACCGCAGATAATTTTATAGACATGTTTTACCTTGGATCGCTTGGTTGTTTGTATGTATGTTCTGTACAATTAGATTCGACCAAATTTTGCGTTTCAATATTGAATATAACGTAACTGCATGGAGTGTGTATTCTTCGTTGATTATTATGCATGGGGCGAACAATTGCCGATATAAACTAGATTATAAACTAAAAGATTTTTTTGTTTTGTTTTAAACAATGGATAAACATTTGGCCAATTGAAGAATCTTTGCGTATATAAGTATTTAAAGTTTATCCTCTTGGAACTGTTCTGTTTGTGTGCTACATATAAAATCACGAAACTTGTCTCTAATGTTTTTTCCTATCTTTTGGTACACATGGTTAGTAGGGTGTATTGCTAACGGTTCGTTGTTTTCGCAGAAGTCTTCTCCTTCTTTCATAGCGGTTTCAAACCCTTCCATATCAATAATTATATTATTCAAAATACATATAGCTTTCGTAATTATTTCTGCTGACTTTACATCAGTTTCTATTGGTTTCCGAAGCAAACGCCATTTAGAACTGATTGCACCAAATGCACACTCAATAGATTTTCTAGCTCTAGATAATCTGGAATTGAAATATTCCTCATTTTTACCGCAAATTCTTCGAGCATAAGGTCGTAAAATATTTTGCAATAAAGGGTACGCTTCATCAGCTAGAAAAACATGTGGCACGAAAATATCAGACCGAGGCAGGTTTGAATCTGGAGGAATATCCAAATTTCCTGTTTTTATTAGCTGGTACAATGCAGATGCATTGAAAGTACCTCCATCGCTCTGTTTTCCGTACCCGCCGACTTCAACACAAATAAATTTACACTTGGCGTCGGCCACCCCCTGTAGCACCAAAGAAAAAAATTTTTTGTAGTTATAATACATGGTGCCTGAGTCAGGAGGGCACTGAATACGAATGTGCTTTCCATCGATGCTGCCTATACAGTTAGGAAAGTTCCACATATCCCAGTAATCTTTCGCAATTTGCACGAACATTTTGACGTAGGACTACGTCTTACGGCAAGTTTTGAGATAGGGTGTCATTCCAAAAAATCGAAAAATGCGAGCGTCACGAAAAATGAAAGGTTTTGAGCGCTAATAGCTCAGCGGTTTTCCAATCGATTTTCAATATTCTTACACCAATTGATTGGAAAATCTTCTAAGAATTGACCCAAATAAAGAAAAGTGTGGATTCTTGATGTTGAACTATTGAAAAATTGAAAATAATGAACCTATGTTTCACCAGAATTCTCGCTTCGTGATTGGTTGTTGGAAATGACGTCATCAAAGTACAAACGCGTTTTCACGCTTCGGCTTATAATTCAGTCAATTTTCAATAGATTTCCAAGATATTTACACCAATTGATCGGGAAATCGATTGAAAATATTGAAAATATAGAAAACTATTGATTTTGTTTTTGAACATGAATTTGAAAAATTTTTGTTTTTGAATTGATTTTGAAAATTTGAATTATTTTCATATTTTTGCCTTCCCTCGTCAGTGCTTCCCTAGCACGGATGACAGAAATATATATGATATAAGCTATGGGTTAAGCTTCCTTATGATTGTATTTAATTTACGCCCTATAGAATCCGATCGAAAATTGTTGAGCTTCAGCTGTTGCTGCTTTCCACGGATAAGGCAACCAAGGCATGCAAATTCTCCAAGCGAGGTGTTGGAGCTGGAGCACTCAATGATCGCTGCCGTGATGGAATATCTGGCAACAGGAGTTCTGGAATTGGGAGGACAAATGCTGCTCGCGACAACGAAACGATCAGAATTATCGTCACTTGCAGCTGGCCATCCGCAACAACGAAGAGTTGAACAAATTGCTGTCCCGTGTCACCGCTGCTATGAGAAGTGTCTTTTCAAACATTCAAACTGTTTTGTTGCTGCCCAAGAAGACGGGAAAAGAAGGCTTAAATTTCCGGCATATCACGTTGAAAAACCGTTCTTTTAAGAACGAAATATTTGTTCATGAAGATTTGAGGAACTTTCTCTCACAGATTTAAATTCTATTTAACTTAGATTGATCTGATTATTCGCTTCTTTGCAATAATTTTAACCGATCACCTTCGCCCTTCAGACTGAAATTGAAATGCTCGATTTTTTATTACACGTAGATGATAGAATAAAGAACCAAGAAAAATGGGCGTTGCTTGTCGCTTGCTCCTGGTACATAATACGTGGTAAGCCGGCGAACAGCATTATTCAAACGCTAGCTAAGCTAGAGCTAACATCGTTTGCCAGGCAAACGGAAGTCACGTACGACTCGTGCACGTATTCATTGGCGGCTGACCGTGTGTTGGAGCTGAAGCACTCATTTCGCTGCTGTGATGGACTATCTGGCAACAGGAGTTCTGGAATTGGGAGGACATATGCTGTTCGCGACAACGAAACGATCAGAATTATCGTCACTTGCAGCTGGCCATCCGCAACAACGAAGAGTTGAACAAATTGCTGTCCCGTGTCACCGCTGCTATGAGAAGTGTCTTTTCAAACATTCAAACTGTTTTGTTGCTGCCCAAGAAGACGGGAAAAGAAGGCTTAAATTTCCAGCATGTCACGATGAAAAACCGTTCTTTTAAGAACGAAATATTTGTTCATGAAGATTTGAGGAATTTTCTCTCACAGATTTAAATTCTATTTAACTTAGATTGATCTGATTATTCGCTTCTTTGCAATAATTTTAACCGATCGCCTTGCGCTGCTGTTCGCTTGTTGCTGGTGGTTCATTTCGTTGCCGTGATGGCATAGTTGGCTGCTGAAGTCCTGGAATTGGCAGGAAATATGCTGCTCGCGACAACAAAACGATCAGAATTATCGTCACTTGCAGCTGGCCACTTGGAGTGGTATTTCTCGTGATTCAGGACCATACACGAACGGTTTCGTTGATCTCATAGCTGCTGAGGCTTTCCGGTTGGTCCGTTGCAACAAGCCGTGCCTGGTTAGCGGTTATCGGTACTCCAATTTACCGAACAGAGAATTACGTTAAATGCGTTAGTGCAAGTTTATTGCAAGCAGGAGTTATGATAATCAAACAATCGGTTCTTTTAAGGGCCACACAACGATTGAAGAGTTTATTATATTTTCTTGCCCAGTTATTACCATAATTAACACAGTCAACGAGAGAAAAGTTGAATTTTTCGCCATTGCGGACGACCAACCAATGACGGTAATAAGTTTTCTGGTCACAGGTGACATTTTCTGCGACTTCCAATACGTCTGCAGGTTGTAAATGCTTTATCCGTGTCCTTTTGTAAGCCGCAGAAAAGTTGCGCAAAATTTTCAACTTTTTGAAAACTCGCGCGTACCGTCTACCGATTACCAAAGGAAAAGCACTATTCAACGTAGAAACATATCATACAAATTTATTTACGGATGTAGCTTGTATACATGAAGAATCGTATTATTATATACATGGATACATCCTACTATCGCTACAAAGAGACTTACGTGGTCCTACGTCACCTATGCGGTCGTGTCTTGTGCACAACCCCTCTGATTTTTACCTTTGTTATACTATATAACAAAGGTTTAGGAATTGGTCGAAAAACACGAAGTTGATCTAAGGCCCGGAGGGCCGAGTCACATATACCAATCGATAGGGTTCGACAAACTGAGCAATGTCTGTGTGTGTGTGTGTGTGTGTGTATGTGTGTGTGTGCGCTGCTTATTTTCTATCGCCTATTTCTCGGAGGTGGCTGAACCGATTCGTCTGCTATTACTTTCATTTGAAAGGTATTATTACCTAGTATATCACTTTAAAAATTGTTTCGTGATCCGACTATTAGTTTAAAAGTTATAAGCAAAAATGTGAAAATTACGTGACACGATTTTCTCCGGAGCCACATAACCGATTTCATCGATCTTAGTACCAAATGGAAGCTCTTACTATCGCTAAACTTCACACCAATTTTTATTGAAAACAAGCAAGTTGTTTAAAAGTTAGCCTTAAAAAACCAGTTTTGACAAGGTTCAAATGATCGCCTGTTTCTCAGAGAAGGCCAAACCGATTTACCCGCTATTAGTTTCATTTGGCAGGTAATATAGCCGGATAGATCACTATTGAATGGTTTTTTGATTGGATGTTTAATTTGAAAGTTATGAGTATTTGAATACACCACACCAAAATTAACAATAATTTATAATGATTTTAACCAAGATAAATAACCTAATTTCAATTATTTTAATATCAAACGGAAGGTTTTCACACTACGAATATATATGCAAAATTTCATAAGAATTGGTTTTGCCGGTCAAAAGATATTAACCCTCCAACACTAGCACCAACTTTTATAACACAGTTACTCGCGCGCACAATAGCCCAAAACCAAAGAAAACGTGCGCACTAGAGTTTTGACTAGGAAAACTTGGTTTTAAGTTTATCAAACCTTTGGAAGAGTTTCTTAAAATTGAAAGCTCTATCGTCTGGTAGAATCTGAATTTTGATTAATCCCCTTAAAAGTGAAATAAAAAAATTATTTTCAATCAGTTTCAATATAACACATTGATGTGTTCTGCAAAGTTTTAGAGCATATTATCACAAGAAATTTTGCCGAGGATAGTAACCTTCTATCTCTTCAACGAAGAGATCTTATTTATTGTATATAAGTTTGTAAAATCAGTTTTTCTATTTTACCTCTTTTTGTAATTGTTTTATGACTTTTTCAAGTATTACAAAGTTGTATAAATAATAAAAATACATAACTTTGCTGAACATAGTATACCTCTATGTTTGCTTGTTTACGAACTGTAGAACTTTGATTATAAAAAATACCCTGATTTTGACCCCGAATTACTCAACTACCAACAGACGGATACATTTTACATTTGCTGGTGGTTTTGCTGCATACAGACACCATTTTTCCATATGAAAAAACGAGAGAAAATTCCAGTTGGGACCAATTGCGGTACACCTCACATGCTACTTGCTTCGTTTCCGTGATGTCGGGTTATGCTAATCTATTTTCCTAACAATTTAAAGTATCAATGCATTGAATAATTCTGACATTTTGCTCATAACAAGTTGATTGAAGAATATACGTTAGGATATACGTAATACACGATTTGTAACTTTATAACAATATGGCATTCAAAAACCTACACATGGTGTACAAAATACAACAACGTGAGTAACCGTGAGTAACGTGAGTGAGTAATAAAAATTGATAAAATTTATTCGAGAAAACTTTATCTTTGTGAATCAAATAGAATGGCAATACAGGAAATTATGCATAGTTCAAAAACCTATAAACTAGACCTTTACTACGCAATGTATATGTTAAAGAATAATATTTCATCTTACAACTTACTTTTACTTGCACTTACCCTCATTAGTAACAACTTGCACAGCAATTTCATGAGAAAAGGAACTATCAAAATTTATAAGTGCTTCTATTTGGTTCAAATTTTGTAAACTTATCCAATTTTCAAAAATTTCATGTAAACCAAACGTGTCGATTTCTATCTCAAATTGCAAGTATAACAAAGGTTCCTTTCACCACTAGGTGGATTAAATCAGGTTTTTTAGATGGTTGTGGCATGTGAATGGGTTGAAAAACGTCCCATAGTGCATGGCAAGTCTCTTTTACAATTTCAGCGACGGTTGACCTTCCAACACGAAACGTATAGGACAATGTTTGGTATGATGATCCCGTTGCAAGATATCTGTAAAATTTTAGCACGAGATAGAGTAGCATTAGATGATTAATAAAATAACAATTTTGTTTATATTTATACATTTTCAGATCTAGAAGTTTTCTTCTCACTTTGGCCGGGTGTGATGAAATTTACGAATAATAAACATACAATCTTGGCCGGGTACTTACCTCAGTGTGATGATTAGCTTTTCGCGAGGTGTAATAGGCTGTTTCACAAAATTCGGCCAGTTTTTTATTAGCTGAATGTTAATTTTTTCCAGAATATAGTTAAAGGTCACCAATTCCATTCTTGTATAGTTTTTAAATTTCGCTGGATCATTTAATAAATCAGCATAGAGATGATGATATTCCCCATACTCGTCACGTTTCCGGTTGATTGGATGGATTCCATATTCTTTTAAACCAAAAAAGAAATCTCGTACGCCTTCCGACATAAAATAGTCAAAACATTCTTCTATTTCCATTGTAACACAATAATTTTACTTCGAAAGTGGAATAAACAAGACGAATAGCTTCTGCGGTAACTTTGATTGACAAATGATATCGCTATTCTTGTCGCTTCTAGTCACGCTCACTCTGGCACCCTGGTCGCGTCGTATATTTCGTCTCGTCGCTTGTTCTGTCGTGTCGCGTCGCATGTCGTTTGCACTCTGGCGGTACCCTAACTTGTTTTTACTTTCAGGACGACGACACTATGCAGGCCGTTACGACTTGCAAGGGCGTGTGACGAACAACGTCACACGCAGTATCTTGCAAGTCGTAAGGGCCTGCATAGTGTCGTCGTCCTGAAAGTAACTTCTAGTACTTCTCGGTCGATAGTTTCTACAGTAGGTGGAGGAAGAGGCACAATTTGTGTCTAAAAATAGCCCAACCCATGTCGCTACGGTTAATAAGGGAGGTTGTGCAGACTTCTTTTGTCCAGCGCCTCTATGGTTCAAAAGTACAGGGTACCAGCGAGCCACACGCCCTGGCAGGTGTTGTGGGTTCAAATCTGGTTATAATCTATGATTATAGCTTGGTTCGACCCTTGCACCTTCCAGCATTGGACAAAAGATAGGAGTCACAACGACAACTTGTTAAGCGTAGCCACCTATTACCCCCCTCCCCCCCTTCCTTTCTACTCTTTCCCCTCCATTCCCAAAAAAATCCTTTATTACTTTCCCTTTCTGTCCCTTCATCAATTGTAGAATCGTCGTTTCAAAAAAAAAAATTAATATATGCCTGACCGCATTTCAAGGTCATGACTAAAATCACGAGTTTGGTCAACTTTATTCACGTCAAGTTAACATTTCCACCTTTGATTATTGTTGTAGAACTATGAAGCGTACGTGAGCGAAGTTGCCAAAAGCAGATAAACGTTTTTTGACAAGTGTACCCACTAGCCGCCATTACGCGCGCGAAAAGGTGGATAATTAGGAAGAAACAAATTACGTACTTTTGAGTACACTCAAGTACTTTTTTTACACGGTTTAGTTTTGACGTAGGACTACGTCTTTGTTTACTATTTGGGACTGGGTAGCACTTTGTGAAAACGAAAATAAAAGTGTAACGTTTGAATGAAAGATTTCAAATGCTAATAACTACTAAACTACTAAACGAAACTGAACAATTTATATGTCGTTGGAAAGATGAAATGATCAGCAATTTTATGGAGTGGCGAGAGCGCAATTTTATGGACGGCGTAAGAGGGGGGGACCCTATACAAATGAAACACAAATTTCCTCAAAACTCGAGAACTAATCAAGCAAATGGAACCAAATTTAACATGTGGGGGTTTCAGAAGGTAGAACTTTTTTCGATGGTGTACTGAGACCCCTTCTTCTAATAGGGGGGTGGGGCACCCATGCAAATTAAATTCAATTTTTTTCATAAATCTAGAACTAATCATGCAAATGGAACCAAATTGGGCATGTGGGGGTTTCAGAAGGCAAGAATTTTTTCTATGGGGAACTGAGACCCCTCCCCTCTTTAGGAGGGGGCTACCATTCAAACAATATACAAATTCCTCATAACACGAGAACAAATCAATCCAAAGGAACCAAATTTGGCAAGTGGGGTTTTAAAAGGTAGGATTTATTTTCTATGGTGTACTGAGACCCGTTCCCCTTCTAAGAGGGGGTGTTCCTATACAAATGAACCACAAATTTCCTCATAACTCGAGAACTAATCAAGCAAATGGATCCAAATTTGACATGTGAGGGTTTATGGAGGCTTGAATTTATTTTATGATGGTTTGAGACCCCTCAGCTCTGTGGTAGGACGATAAGGACTCTCATACAAATAAAACAGATATTTTTGCGTATGTGCCATATTTTCTGCTATGTAACAAGCGGTACGCTGTGAAAGTAAACTAGTAAAACCTTCTCGGAGCAAAAGACAGTGAATCGACGCCGTTAACTTACGTGCCTGTAGCATGTCAGTCATGTAGTCATGTCAAAAGAGAAGGACATGACACAAATGGCACGTCATATTTGTGATGAACTTGCTTTGGCTTTAATGTTATTTGTAAACAATGGCCCTTTTATAGGTCACAAGCGAGTTAAAGTAAGATTATTTAAACACGTCAAGCTACGCATAATCATATTTAATACAATAATCTGTGGGCTGGTCATTCATTACTATTTCAACCTTTATGATGCATACAATTGATTTTTAAAGCAATCTCTGTCTCAATAGTGGCAATGGTCCCCGTCCACGTGTTTTCAAATCCACCATTGCATTCAATGAAGAATTGAGTCTGAATATTTCGCTCTTCTCTTTTAAACATTCACTTAAACAATGGCACTCACAGATTCTTATAAACATACATATGCCAGAAATGCAGTTTACATTGATAATGATCTGATATAGTCCTACGTCACCCATTCGTACAACCCTTAGGGCTGTATACCTTGTAGTTTTTTGAGTATTGAGAACGGGGTAACTTAGAGACCATTCATTTATTTCTCAATACATTTGGGAGCAGCTCGACATTCCTCACGTAGATTGTAAATAGTTCCTTAGCTGCACCATTTTCGAGTAATCGAAAAAAACAAACCGTGTAAAAAAACTACAAGGTATACAGCCCTAAGGGTTGTACGAAAGGGTGACGTAGCACTGTCACTTGTGTTCATTCAAGGTTGAAATAGTAATGAATGACCAGCCCACAGATTATTGTATTAAATATGATTACGCGTAGCTTGACATGTTTCAATAATCTTACTTTAACTCGTTTGTGGCCTTTAAAAGGATCATTGGTTACAAATAACTTTAAAGCCAAAGCATGTTCATCACAAATATGACGTGCCATTCGAATGTGCTTCTCTTATGACATGGATGACAACAGGCACGTAAGTTAGCGGCGTCGTTTCACTGTCTTTTGCTCCGAGAAGGTTTTACTAGTTTACTTTCACAGATTACAGATTATTGTTACATAGCTGAAAATATGGCACAAACGCAAAAATTCTGTTTTATTTATTCGAGAATCCTTATTTTCTTACCACAAGGGTGAGGGGTCTCAAACCATCATAAAATAAATTCATGCCTCCAAAAACCCCCACATGCCAAATTTGGTTCCTTTTGCTTGATTAGTTTTCGAGTTATGAGGAAATTTGCCTGTTATTTGTATGAGAGCCCCCCCTTACTAAAGAGGGAGGGGGTCTCAATTCACCACAGAAAAAAAATTTGCCTTCTGAAACCCCCATATGCTAAATTTGGCTCCATTTGCTTGATTAGTTCGAGATTTATGTGGAAATTTGTATTTCATTTGTATGGGAACCCCCCTCTTAAAAGTAGAAGGGGTCTCAGTACACCATAGAAAAAAATCCTGCCTCCAAAAACCCCCACATGCCAAATTTAGGTCTTTTTGCTTGATTAGTTTTCGAGTTATGAGGAAATTTGCATATTATTTATATGAGAGCCCCCCTTCCTTAAGTGGGGAGGGGTTTTCATTAACCACAGAAAAAAAATTTGCCTTCTGAAACCCCCATATGCCAAATTTGGTTCCATTTGCTTGATTAGTTCGAGATTTATGAGGTAATTTGTATGGGAGCCCCCCTCTTAGAAGTGGAAGGGGTCTCAGTACACCATAGAAAAAAGCCTACCTTCATAAAACCCCCATTGCCAAATTTGGTCTATTTGCTTGATTAGTTCTCGAGTTTTTAATAAATTTGTGTTTCAATAGCATAGGAGCCTCCCCTCTTACGCCCTCCTTAAAATTGGTCTCTCACCCCCTCCATAAAATTGCTGGTCATTTTATTTATCCAACGACATATAAATTATACAGTTTCGTTCAGTAGTTTAATAGTGATTAGCATTTGAAATCTTTCATTCAAACGTTACACTTCTATTTTCGTTTTCACAAAGTGCCACCCAGTCCCAGTATAGTAAACAAAGACGTAGTCCTACGTCAAAAGACTTGAGTGTACCAGCTCCAGCACTGAAAGTCAGCACTACTACCCAGGTAACCAATAAGCATTTCCAGTGCATGTCAATAACATTTAAGTTGCCTTAAATGTTACTTAAATGCTATTTTGGTAAAATATGCGGACGAATCAGACAATTTGGTGCACTCAGCTCTTTTGAAAGGAAGTCCACTGTCTATTGTAGCATCCCAAGTAACAATCCAATAGCAAATTGGTCTTATTCATTTCTTATAGTAGTTTTATCAGAGCACTTCAAAGTCTGTTAGGTTTTATAATGCTTCTCCTCAAGTGAATTTTATCTTATTTGACTAACATTTCTGAAGTATGACTGAAGGAGACTAGAAGTCACCCATAAAACTAAATTATCAATAAGTGTAATTTACCTTATAAGGGGTTTTAAAGGAGACTTCATTTTTGCTTAAAAACGGCGCTCCTTAAAACTTAACAATAGTTTTGACAAAAACTTATGATATTCTTCTGCAAGATTCGTTTATCTTAACAATACTGCCATAAAACTCTCTTAAAATCGTATATTCTTGAAAGAGAAATTATGCTCTTGAATAAGAACATTCTAACGTAAACAACTAATCTGTCAAAATGGATGTCTGAACCTGGAGAAAATTGAAGAATACAGATCTTTTAAACGAAAATTAAGCGAAAATCTGTGTAATATTTTGAAAACTCTTTTATATGAACAATCAGCGAAGTCACAAAACAATAAAGATCTCAGGACTAACTAAACTGGGGAAGGACAGTGCCGGTAATGATGCATTTGCCAGAGGCGGTGCGGGATTCCTCTAGAGCTTTTAATATTTTTTAAACTAAATATAGAGTTCATAAATCAGATGTCTTTGTATGGAAAATGTTTGAAGGCACTGAAGCAGTTGAAGCCTAATTTTTAAAAACAGTTGTACCGACTGTAAATTAAACGCTTGGAACTGTGCAGTCCAAACAGCACAAACAACACGTTACGTCGATACTTCGTTGATGTTTTCTTTGTTTATACTAGAATGGTTATCTTGCAAAAACTTGGTGCCCTCAAGTAATTCAAACAACTCTTATTCAAGCGCAACTTGTCTTCTTCAAGAATACAATAAGTATTGATGAACTTGGAATGAACTCTTGGAAAAATTTTCTTTGTCTTGTGCAAAAAATGTTAGTCTAATAAGCGCTTTCGGGTTGATTTGGATAAAACCATTGAAAAAATGGCGAACAGGGCTATTTTGATTACTTTTAAAATTGTATTCAAGCGCATATGGGCGCTTATAAATATGGCACCGTGGACCCCCGTTCGTTTGACCGTTTTTAATCTGAACACTTTTTAATTTGAACCTCGTTGGTAAAAATGGTTCAAATGTCATTCTCAATATGACATCATTTGCTAATGCGGACAATGCACATAAACACGATTTGTTTGTACTGAGCGTGTTTAATCTGTTTCACATTGCGTTTTCCCAATAGTTATGGTAGAAATCCGATCGAAAAATGAAATATTCGCTGCTTGCAATTGCCAACTGAATCAAACCAGTAAAACAATAACAAAGAGCAGGGTAGCCAGTTCACACAAACTTCTGCATATTTAGGGTTACTAGTTGTTCAAATTAAAAACTAACCCCGTTAATTTGCATGAGGAATCGTTCAAACGAACGGGGGTCCACTGTATTATGCAATACCATTAGTGATCTTATCTTTTTAAATAAATGTTTAGACATATAAAAGCCTTTTTGCCACAATTAGTTAAAAAATTAGTAGCTATCAACTTCTTCATGAAATCATTAATTTTTTTTTATTAATTTAATTTTTCAGTAATCTAGCAAAAATAACTGGCGCGTTAAAATTTTCTAACTTTCATGTCACAAAACATCGACAAACCGAGCGTGGCATGAAAAATTTCTCATTTGTGAGCAACAAAGCAGCTGCTTTTGTCACCATTTTTATTTTCAATTTTCATTTATACCCATTTCGAAATAGCAATATCTGTGAATGCTTATAGCTTATAGCTCTTGGTCAATTTAAAACATTTAAGGCTGTGAAAAGTGTATAATGTCTTGCAAGTGTTCTTTGAAGAGACAACCATAAAATCATTAACACTTGTGGCGGTTTTCTTTTTGTTTCAAGCGACTCTTGGAAGTCATTATAAATAGATATCGATAAGAATTACAAGTTTTAAAAGGATCTTTGGAAATTTTCTTGAGAACCTTCTTTAGTGTGGGCCTCCCTCGCCTTATAAGGGTTTTATGGCTGTTTTATCGCAGTTTTGTAGAATTACAAGTTTTGAGATCGGTTTTAAGCAGCAAATGCTGGAAACCTCTTCAAGTGCACCTTAAAATTGAAATTGTTACTTGGGATGCATGCTGAAACTGTGGCAGGCTATCATGGGACTTAATCAGTGTTGGGCACCGCTAATTCGCTAATTCGCTAACCGATGCAATTTGCTCGATAGTCGTGAAAATTTCGCTAATCACCAATCCCAAACTGCAAATTAACAGTTACTGTTTATTTTTGAACATATCGCAACAACTTGCATTGTAATCTATCGCTGTACAAATTATTTATAATTTACATTTATTACATGACTTTTCTTAATTTACCTAAGATCAAAACCTATTATAATAGATAAAATGCTTTACAGTTTGTTAATTTTCAAATAAACAGCGGCACGTTATTTGGAATCATGGCCCAGCAACAATTCGGACAGTCTGAGTATAAATTATAAAGTATAACTAGCGTTTCTCGATTAGTCGGTTAGCGAATTAGCGAATTAGCGGTGCCCAACACTGGACTTAATCAAGGGCAAATCCGCCTGGTGAGGCACCTACCCCTGTGTTTCTGCGAACTCTTATCCGTCACAAAACACTGGTTTTCTCACGGATGCCAATGAAACAGATCCCTTGCCAAGTCATGACCTTTTATTACGAACCCATCCCCGAAACCAATCTCGAATCTGCTACAAACCCTACCGCGAGCTAGAGCATGAAGAATTCAACTACTGGCTATGGCTGGAATCGGCCTTCTCTGTAGCTTATTCATCATCGAGTCAGACACATGCATCGTTTCGTCACTTTCGTCACCAGCTGGCCGCACAGCCCACGAGACCAGATTCTAGCCTTTGTTTATTGTTTGAGGCTTCTGTTGGGTTCCCCACTTGCTCGGTAACACTTGTAATTATTCCGAGACGGATTCGCTGCACAGTACAGCGGTCAGTGTTCAGTTTTTTCGCCAAAGCACAATCCGTGCTGCCAAGATCAGCCTTGACTTTCCGAATGGACCTCCACCACAGTTGACGATCAAGAGTTCAACTTCAACGTCTGGCGAACACCTTGCGGATAGCCCTGGGCGTTTCCTTGCACCCCTCAAATACACACCACCGCTCTTTCAGGGTAATCCGTCAGTCCCCCAGCTTCCGACCGACGCTGATAGATTCTGCAGGTGACCGCACATAATTACTTTCAGTTCTTCTTCTGCATGATGAATATCTCGAAACCACGTTACCTTAAAACTGCGAGAAAAAAAATACTAAGCAGAACTGTTTACAAATAACATAACACTACCAAGAGCTAGCATCCACGGCTACTGGGAGCACCACTATCGCCAAAATGAAGCGCCCAATTTCTGAATTATCCCATCTTTACTACCGAACCGATTTAGCAAATAAGCCATTCAATATGTCCCGCATTCATCCAGAATGCCCTGGCGGGTGTTGTGGGTTCGAATCCGGTTATAGTCTCAGATTAAAGCAGAAAATTATAGAAGAGTAGCTATATTATCCGCAATCCCGAAGCTGTTTGAAGAGCTCGTCTATAATAAGTTGTATGCAGCAGTGAAGAACTGGATATTATCAGCACAACATGGATTCTTCAAGTGCCGGTCAGTTGTAACAAACTTGTGTGAATTCACAACGCGTGTTATACTATAAAATGGATGAAAATGGGATATCAAGTTGATTGTGTGTACACAGACATGACAAAAGCTTTCGACGTTGTCGGAATTTTAGAGGTGAGCCGCTGCACGTGCCGGCATTGGTGGCTCGTTGTTAACATGGATCCATGGATACTTGACCGGAAGAAAGCAATATATTGCTGGGGCAAGCTGAGAACTTTACGATGTAACATCAGGAGCTCCGCAAGGTAGTCATTTGGGACCACTTCTGTTCATCCTACTGATGAATGAAATGCCAACTGCAATTGATAATGCCCTCGTATTAATTTACGCTGACGATGTGAAGCTCTTTTATCCAGTGAAAAAGCAGGAAGATTGCCTAAAGCTTCAAAGAGATTTGCAAAGTTTTGGGCGTTTCTGTTCAGCATGCAAGTTGCAAATCATTAACGAAAAAGGTGCTGCCATAACGTTTACACGCTGCTCAAATCCATTAATATTCGACTACAGCTTGGATGGAAAAAGCATCAAACGAGTGAACAGGGTTAAGGACTTAGGAGTCAATCTAGCCGCAGGGTTGACTTTCAACGATCACGTGAATACGCTGGTTGCCGAGTGTCTCGTACTATTTGCTGTAGTAAGAAGATTCGCAACAGAACTGGATAACCCGTGTACAACCAAATCTACATATGTGAGTGTAGGGAACGTGCGAAGTTAGAAGAATTAACGTAAAAATAAATCTAATGAAACTAAATCGTTTGTTTCAGTGTAACGGAAATTGCTTTGCATGTGTTGCGAGAATTTGTCATACGAACGGTAAGAGACAAGGAGAGCAATCTTGAATCGGTCAATATGAGACTCACGTATACTGGCACGTGGCATGAACAAGCTTGCTCTAAAACCAGAGAGTCAGTTTTTGGACGAACGTAGACGTTTACGGACGTTGTTGTTCCGTGTTCCGGAGGGCTCGGTCGGAGGCAACCGAGGCAGACACTACAGTGAGCTCAGTACGATCTAAAATAGAAACACAACCAATTAGTCACTTTGGAATATCAGCTATCGTCGCTTTCGGAGCTCTAAATTGGTTTCTTTACTTCTTAGTGTCCAAGTACCTAACGAAACTTTGGATGTTTGGGGCATAGGGTAACCAACGTACTTTGGACCCCATCAGTAGCTGTACATAATTTGGCACCCACACTAGCGAACACGAAGTACGAGTGAATACATGATGTTTGCCTCAATTACGAAGACAGCTGGAGCTCGGGGATTGGATATGTACACAAATCGAAAAATATCAATTAGGTATGTTGCTTCATTACTGTAGAACATATAAGCAACAGCAAAATCAAATAGAAGTGTTCAAATTATTGAATTCGCTATATGTACCCGGTAAAAAATAAACATAGCATGAAGATAAAAATTATGGTAACAGTAGGATACAAAATACAGTAAAAACTATAAAACGTATCGACAGAAACGATACCAAACCATCAAACTTATTGTAGTCCACCATAACTTTCATGGTTTTGAGAGATTCTGCCATAAAAATGACGAGTTGTTAAGTATCTTATCAATAAAAAATCTGTTTTTTTTTTGTGAACAAAAATTTTCATCTATTTAGTGAAAGTTATCGTCCTTTTATGGGTATTTTTTTTCAGCGAAAAAATAAAATAATATTTAAAAAAAGCAGTAATTTTCTGATGAAATATGTCCAATTTTACCCAGGTAACCAATAAGTATAAGCAGTAAATCAATCGTTTATTAGCATCCCTGGCGTTTTATACTACAGGTTGCTGTTTATCAGCCTTTTGACTGCATAATTGTTGTAAATTGGCATCCACAATTCTATTTAAATTCTTCTTATCGGTAACTAGCTGCAAATAAGCATTGTCAGCACTATAGGAGGGCTGGCAGTAAAGTAGCCGCATAAAATTAAAAACAATATTATGAAAAACATTGAATTTGAGACACTTTTACAATAAATTTACCATAAGTTTCAGTGTCTACAATAAAAATCAGAGGGGTTGTGTACAAGACACGACCGCATATATAGGTGACGCAGGACTATGTAAGTCTCTTTGTAGTGATAGTGGCATGTATTCATGCTTGTAATCATTCGATTCTTCATGTATACATGCTATATGCAACATATATACATGCTACATGCGTTGTATGTAACATTTATCAAAGTAGTAACATTGCATACGTTCAATTCTCAAAAGATTGTGCATTTGAAAACAATTTAACAAAATCAAGAACACAAACTATTGCTTTCCTGCTACCTTACTGAAAATAAAGATTATTTTCATTATCCATGGTTTCCCACGTTAAAGGGATTTTACCAATTCAATCCTATTTTATCAACAGCTTATCTTTTCACTACACTTATAATGAAACGGCAAGCATGCGTATTCATACAGAGTCGTATTATAACCGAACACTACAGCTGTAGCACAGTTTTCCAACACAGATATCAAGTTCGCCTAGGTTTAATCGTCTCGCAGTAAAGAATTTGCGATCTGTTGGGACGACGAACTTGTGTCATTTTTTCTGGCACACTTCCCTAACACAGACATCAAATTGGACTAGGTTTAATCGCGTTCGTAAGAAATCTGTTGGCACGAGGGGGCTTTGTTACTCTCTCTGGCGTACTTCCCAAGCAAGGACATCAAAATGGTCTAGGTTGAACCGCGGTGTTAAGAAATCTTGTTGAAATGAGGAAACTTGGTCACTTGTTTTGGCTTACTTCCCAAGCACAGATATCAATTTGATATAGGTTTAGACCATCGTAAAGAATCTTCCAACCAATCACGAAGCGAGAATTCTGGTACACCATAGGTTCATTATTTTAAATTTTTCAATAGTTCAACATCAAGAACCCATACTTTTCTTCATTTGCGTCAATTCTTAGAAGATTTTCCGATCGATTGGTGTAAGAATATTGAAAATCGATTAGAAAACCGCTGAGCTATTAGCGCTCAAAACCTTTCATTTTTCGTGACGCTCGCATTTTTCGATTTTTTGGAATGACACCCTATCTCAAAACTTACCGTAAGACGTAGTCCTACGTCAAAACTGTTGTACAGTCAACTTTCGTTCGTTGGGCTATCTTTAACTGGGCTACGTTTTAATCGGGCTTCCGTTAATTGGGCTATAGCCCATCTAAAACGAAGTCAAACGTCATTTCTGACAGCGTATTTTTTCTTCCGAGGGGCTCTTGAATATAGTTCATTTAAGTGTGGAAAATAATTTATACAGAAAATATTAAAATTAATTGAATGGAACACAATTGCATCATATCGTTTTCCGATCACTTATGAACTTGACCCTCCTTTTTTTAGCATCACGGTGAAACAGTTAAAAATGCCAATATATATTAACATTGTAGCATGAAATTCAGCTATATACTTATTAAACAATCTAGAACTAAATTTCAACAATGAAAAGATTAGGTTCCACTTTGATTCTGTATTTAATATAAGTGTATATTTTTATAAACCTTTCTGCGATGATTTCGACAAAAACAATCGATATATCCCTTGGTTTTGACATCTCAGCCCAATTAACGAAAGTCTTTCACTAAACGGGCTAAGAGCTTAGTGCAATTAGCGAAAGTTGAGTGTAGATGCATTCTTTATACTACAAAATTTAATGTAATTTTTTTTTACGGGTATCTATCTTTTCGTGCGCTTAACCAGAAATTAGCAGTCATTAACTTTTCGTTGGAAAGCCCAATTTCGGAAGCAATTTTTGGGTCAAAAAGCAGGGTTCTATTTATAGAAATGTATTCACTGCATTCTTCTTTCCGATCTGAACACAGCGAATATATTTTCATGAATAATATTTTTGTTACAACCAAAAAAACTGCTTTTGAAATTTGCAGAATCGATGACGCACTTAACGGCGGCTAGTGGGTACACTTTTCGAAAATGTTTATTTGCTTTTGGCAACTCCACTCACGTACGCTTGATATTTCTACAAAAATCCACCTATTCGCGTGCTTAATGGCGGCTAGTGGGTGCACTTTTCGACAATGTTTATTTGCTTTTGGGAACTTCGCTCACGTATGCTTGAAAGTTCTACAACAACAATTAAGGCTGAAAATATCAACTTGACATGAATAAAGTTGCCAAAGGCATGCTAACATTTTCCGAAAGTTGTACCCACTAGCCGCCATTACGCACGCGAAAAGTTGGATAGCTGTTGATGTGATCCAAAATATTGCGGCGCTTATAATAAATCCTCCTGGCTGCGGCGGTGATAATGCGCTCAGGAGATAACCGCGAGACAACCGCAAAATTAAAATTTAAGTTTTCCGGTTTGTGGTTCGATAAAATATCAGTTTTGTAATGTGTATGTGGTGGAAAATAATTGATTTGGTAAATTTTCAAATGCTAAATTACTATAATAAATCATGCGGTTATCTTTTGGTAGTTTGGTTCAGCTGTCAAGATAACCGCAATGTGAGGATTTATCTTGCAATCTGCAATAGGTTAGTTTACCTATTTCGGTCAAATTCTTCATCCCGTTCAAAATTCAAGCGAATAGTTTGAAAATCTGCTGGCATTTAAGGTGAAACGGTACTGAATCCTAACATGGCGCCCGTGTGAGGATATAGCCGTTTTTCCGGCCATGTTTGGATTCAGTACCGTCACCTTAAAGCGGGTTACGCTGCTGAAAAGAAAATAGCTCAAGAATAAATCTTGCTATTTACCGAAGAAATTTTGACAACTCCAATGCAAGCAACCACCAAGTCATTTTGTCTTGTGGTAATAGTTGCGCCGGATATTATTCCGTTCGGAAAAGTGACATTTTAATTCACTTGCGTGTAAAACTACACCGTCTGGACGTGAAACAATATTTCTTATAAGGTGCGTAAGAAATCGGTTTCTTGAGCATTTCTTGTCTTATCTTTTTACCCATTACTTTTCAGCACCGTACCCCGCTTAAGCTAGCAAAAGATGAAATTTATTTCGTGCCTGTAACAAAGAAAAGCATCTCTTTTGTTTACTGCCTTGTTTGCCTCATTTTAAAACACCGACACATCAATCATCACCGGAAAGCTCTAAACTAAGCGGTTGCATCTCTCTAATATTAAGATCCCTAGTAAAAATGGCGGCATTGAGTTTACTTCCTTTTTCGTTTTCCCCTTTTTTCGCATTATGATCCGCTGTAACAATACTATGAATACGGCAAACTGTCAAACTTGCTTTTGCTAAGCATGACATTTCAGTTTTGTGCAGTTTATTAGCAGGCAACTGGCTCTTTTTATTGTCTTAGGTTATTAAACATTAACTGAAAATATACTTATTATAGCCTATTCCGAAAGCCACAAACTTCTAATTCTAAACGAACAAAATCATCAAATATGGACAACGTACTTGTATTGTACAAACAGTTGAAAGCAGAATGGTTGAAAAGTCCTATCAATCTAAAGTTGTGCGGATCACTTCTTGATAAACTAAAGGTAAAATTTATTTTTAATTTTCTAAAATAATAAGTGATAACTCAACTTCTTTTTTCCTATCAGATTGCTCTTACTCAATTGTGCTATTTGCCAAGTAACAGTCCAGCATCTCAACAAGAGTTGCTGATCGCACGAGATGTTCTCGAAATCGGTGTCGAGTATAGTGTAGCTACAAAGAACATTCTTTCATTTGAAAGATATATTTCTCAACTTAAATGCTATTACTACGATTACAAGTAAGCCTGAAACAAAAAGTCTTCTATGGGGTTTTAAAACGTTATGATCTTTTAGGAATGAAATTGGGGAATCTAAAAATAAATACCAACTGCTTGGACTGAATCTGCTGTTCCTCTTATCGCAGAACCGAGTGGCCGAGTTTCACACCGAACTGGAACTGCTTCCGGCAGACATCATTCAAGCAAATGAATACATTAGGCACCCGTTGGCTTTGGAGCAATATTTCATGGAAGGAAGGTACAACAAAATATTCTTGGCCAAGGGAAATGCTCCGGCCGAGAGTTATAATTTCTTCATCGATATTCTGTTGCAAACGGTGCGTGATGAAATTGGTGCTTGTCTTGAGAGTTCGTACGAGAAAATTTCGCTCCAAGAGGCTGCCAAGCGGCTAAATCTCAAAAGCAAGGAGGAAGTCAAGCAGTTTGGAGAGAAAAAAGGATGGAGGCTAAACTCGGATGGGTTCTACCATTTTGTTAGCGAACTCGTCAAACCGAAGGAACCTATTCCATCGAGGGAATTGGCCGAACAAGCCATTTTTTACGCACGTGAACTAGAGATGATTGTCTAAGGGTTCTTCTTTCGAGCATAAATCTTCTTCATGTGAGCAATTTCGTTTAGAAGCGATTTTTGTATTCAAATAAAACAGATTGATCGTAAACAAATAAAGGACACACTAATTGATACAGAATACTAACTGCGTAATTTGTAATACTTCATCAGAGTTGATACCGTTGAACGGGTATGAGACATTCCATGTCGTGACATTCGTATACCCACAGAGGTTTTACGAGTTCCCCTCTAAAACTTTCCGCCATAGGCTTTTTGTCACGTGTTATGACATAATGTGCTTTGTTAGCATTATCCGTGATGGTTCTAAGACGACATATAAGTCATGTTTTATTCATTTCAAATTTTTAGCATTTTACTCACCCTTTGTATAATTCGACGTATCGTTTCAGCTTTATAGCATCAACTGCCCCAACTCCATCGTCTATGAAAAATATTTTTTTGTGGAAGAAATCCAGTGTTGAACAGGTTTCCCCAATAGTATTTTTATCTTCATCCTCTGTACTCCTGTCGTACATTTTATTTCCGTCTGTCCTTTCACGCTGCTTTTGCTTAACACGTTCAATCTCTTCCTCAGTATCCGAACCGGAGATTACGTGAGTTTCTGGTTTTTCCTCGACCATAACCACATCGTCCAGATCGTAGTGTGCTAGAACTTCTTCGTCGGTTTCCATGACGCTCTTGCGGTTCTCTTGAGATCTACGCGGGCTTTTACCCGGGCTTTTATTCTCTCGTGAAGACTCCGCAGGCTTCCGAGCAGCATCAACGATTTCTGCTTCCGAATCAGACTGCTGAGCATCGTCAGAGTCTAGCGCAAATTTGCGCCATGAGATGCGCTTCCGCAGAGCAAAGCATCGTTCAATCCATTCTTTTTTGACAATTTTTCCTTGGCCGTGCACCTGGTTGTACTTTGGCGTGTTTTTGAAAGCGCAACTGTAAAAGTAATAGTAACGTTTAGAATAAACGCATCGACATTTACATTTAACAAGGGATTTTACATTATCAGAATTATTACTAAAACTAATTATTACTGATGAAAGGCACCACTATCCTTAGAACAAGTTGGAAAATAATAAATTCAACATTTTAATTGGATACATGTACAACTCACATGAGATGAGTGCCGCTGGAGTCCCAGTCCGATTTATATTTAGCCCCCATCGCGAGAGCCTGGCTACGAAGATTAGCACGATCCGGGTTCTATAAAGCAAAATGATACAGTTAAAGTATAGCTACAACTACGAAATACACCGTACAGGCTACTGACCTGTATTCCACTGATGACTAAAACTACGTTCTCCAACAGTTTGTTGAATGGTTTGTACGTTGGATTCCTCTTCTTGCTTTCTGTTTTGTCATATTCGTTTTCAGTATCACTTTGCTGTCGTCTGGGCCTTTTTACACCCGACCGGTCCTCGCCCTTTGAACTACCGATGAATGTATCGGAAGAACGTTTTTTACGTTCTTTTTCTTCACCATCATGCATCCGATCCTCTTTCGAATTGTTCCGTTCATGCACTGATTTCGGTACAGTTCTCTGATTGTCGGTTTTATTTGGTGTAGAAGATTGTTTGCTAGGCCGAGAAGATGTTTCTGGAGACGAGATGCTGCAAGCTGGTTTATCAACCAAAAAATCTTTGAACTTGGATGACGATGTATCATGAAGTTTCTCTTTCTTTTCTGCTATCAACCGATCACGCTGTTCTTTACTTTCTTTAGCTAACTTCTCACGTTCCTGTCGTGAGCGCTCTTCCATTAACCTTTTCTCCAACTTTGGGTTTGGTTTGTCATCTTCTTTATCATATAGCAGGGAGTCGCGATTTCGATTGAGCAACTTTGGCAATCCCTCCTCCTCATCATCATCATCATCGTAAAGTAGTGGTTTTGCTTTATGCGTAACTGTTACAGGCTTTTTGACCAAATAAGCAGAAGTATTCTTTAACGCCGCTGGAGTCGAAGCATTTCGTATTGCTGCAGCCGTTGAGAGGGTCGGAGTTGCATTTTTCTTCTCCGCCATCGGAACGGGCGAACTCCCAACGCGTGATTCTTTCCATCTGGCAAACAAATTTGTAGACGACGTGCTGCCTCCGTCAGAATCCGGAGACTCTTCTCTAATGGTAAACCTTCCTAGCTTCAAAACTTTCGGTGTATCTGACTTAGGTACTGCTGACTCAATTTGTTTTTGGAATTTTTCAGGCACGAGCGATTTTTCGCGCCGCACTGTATCAATAGATGATGTGTGGAGCTTAATAAACGCAATTCCATATTGTACCCGACTGTTGAAAGGCTGGGTACAAATGATTTTAACTAGATCCCACTTTTCTCGTGCGATTTGCTCTACGAGTTCATTTTGTGTGAAACACCTAACTCTATTAACACTGGTAGAGTTACGACTTTCAATCGGAGTCATAAAGGACGACGTTAAAAGTATTTCCGTGAATTCCGGATTCGATGGACCGCTTTTGGCCACCAGCACTTCAATGAAAGCAGAGTGTTCATTTCCGATGTCAATACCGCTGATACAGAGTGCTTTTTCGAGACGCAAAATAACGTAGGCGCTTTTTTCTCCCGAATCTTTACACCTCCATTTACGAGCATCTTTTGCGAGTAAGTTTGAAGCTGGAAAATTCTTTTTGTGAAATTAAAAAGCTATGCAATGAACAAGACTTTAGAACCGCCTTACCGTATCTTCACTGCTGTAGCTCTCAACAGATTGTATCACAACACTTGGCATTATAGCTTTTATCAGTATGCCAGCAGGTATGTAAAGTAATTTATGTACAGCCAAAGCAACACAGGTAACAATTTTTACAATTATACCAAAAAACTATTCAAGAATTATCACGTTGAGAAGCCAAAACCCCTTTAAACTTTTTAATAATAAACAAGTCATAATGTGTGTGCGCGGGATGGATTGTCATTGCCGGTGTGTGATCACCCTGTACAGGCTCAATGATGTTTAAAAAGGTGTGGCAGATGAAGACATTTGATGGTTTAGTCAGGGGGGATCTATCGGTAAGGAATTGTGAAACTCACATTTGAAGGGGCAGGCAGGCAGGGATGGTTCGATCACTTTGACTCAATTTTGATTCATTTGACACTAATGTCTCAGCCGAGCAAAATTTGACAAAGTTATGTATGAGACATTTTTAGAACTCGTTATTATTTACAAGTTTGCAGAATAAAGTGTTACTGTAACTTTTGTAGTTACGGCGCTACAAAGCTAGTACCTCTTTAGTAACTAAATGAACGTTCATTTAGTTACTAATGAGGTACTAGCATTGTAACACCGCAACTACAAAAGATACAGCAACACTTTATTCAGCAAAATTATAGATCTAGTTATTATCTACAAATGTTCTATACATCAATTTGTCCAATTTTGCTCGGTTAGGACGCTACTGTCAAATGAATCAAAATTGAGTCAAAGTGATCGAACCTGCAGACAGGTGACCATAATTTTCAATGCCGCTCTTACTACTTTTTACCTTTGTTATACTATAACAAAGGTTTAAAAATTGGTCGAAAAACACAAAGTTGATCTGAGGCCCGGAGGGCCGAGTCACATATACCAATCGATAAGGTTCGACGAATTGAGCAATGTCTGTGTGTGTGTATGTATGTATGTGTGTGTGTGTGCGCTTCATTTTCTATCGCCTGTTTCTCGGAGATGGCTGAACCGATTCGTTCGATTTTACTTTTGTTTGAAAGGTACTATTGCCTAGTGTATCACTATTGTGTTGTTTCATGGTACGACTTTTTGTTTAAAAGTTATGAGTAAAATTGTGAAAACTACCAGACACGATTTTCTCCGGAACTAGACAACCGATTTCAATGATCTTAGTACCAAATGAAAGCTCTTGCTATAATATAAAAATTGTCAACAAGTTTTATTGAGAACAGACAAGTAGTTTAAAAGTTAACCTTAAAAAACCTGTTTTGACAAGGTAATAATTATCGCCTGTTTCTCAGAGATGGCTAAACCGATTTTTGTGCTATTAGTCTCATTTGAGAGGCAATATAGCCTAATAGATCACTATTGATTTGTTTTTTGATTGGACGTTTAATTTGAAAGTTATGGACAATCGTGTACAACACATCAAAATTAACAATAATTTATAATAATTTTGACTAAGATAATGTATCAAGTTTCAATTATTTTAATATCAAACGAAAGGTTTTGACACTGCGAATGTATCTGCGAAATTTCACAAGAATTGGTTTTGCCGGTCAAAAGATATTAACCCTCGAACACTCGCGCCAACTTTTGTAACACGGTTTACTCGCGCGCACAATAGCCCAAAACCAAAAAAAACGTGCGCACTATAGTTTTGCCTGGCAAAACTTGGTCTTAGGTTTATCGAACCTTTGGAAGAGTTTCTTGAAATTGAAAGCTCTATCGTCTGGTAGAATTTAAATTTTGATTAATCCCCCTAAAAGTGAAATAAAAAAATTATTTGTGTTCAGTTTCAATATTACGCATTGATGTGTTCTGCAAAGTTTTAGAGCATTTTATTACAAGAAATTTTGCTGAAGACAGCAACCTTCTATCTCTTCAGCGAAGATGGAAAAATTTTATTTATTGTAAATGAATGTGTAAAATCAGTGTTTCTACTTTAGCTCTTTTTGTAATTGTTGTATGACTGGTTCATGTATTACAAAGTTGTACAAATAGTAAAAATACACAACTTTGCTGAATATAGTATAGCTCTATGTTTGCTTGTTTAGGAACTGTAGAACTTTGATTATAAAAAATACCCCAATTTTGACCTCGAATTACTTGACTACCAACAGACGGATACATTTTAAATCTTTTACATTTGCTGATAATTCCGCTGCAGACAGACCCATTTTTCCATATGAAGAAACGAGAAAATGTTCCAGTTGAGATCAATTGCGGACTTCACATGCTGCTTGCTTCGTTTCTGTGATGTCGGCTTATGCTGATCTATTTTTCTAACAAATTAAAGTATTAATGCATTGAATAATTCTAACATTTTGCTCATAACAAGTTTATTGAAGAATATACGTTAGTTAAACCATGATTTGTCACTTTATAACAATATGGCATTTAAAAGACCTTTACTACGCAATGTATATGTTAAAGAATATTATTTCCTTTTACAACTTACTTTTACTTGCACTTACTCATATTAGGAACAACTTACTCAGCAATTTCTTGAAAAAAGAATCTATCAAAATTTATAAGTGCTCCTATTTTATCAAATTTCGTGAACTTATTCAATTTCCAAAAATTTTATTGCGCTCTTCACACTCAATTGGACTGCACACTTATAAAGTGCAACCTTCAAAACAGTGATGAAAAGTGTGCTACTGATAATATCGCTAGTAATCTTATATCGATAATGTAGTAGATATGTGTGATGTAATAAAAAAATATGAAATTACAAGAAGCATGCACACACACACTCAAAACATAATTACTTTCTCAGTTCTGGAGAGAGAAAATTGCATAAAAGAAAAGAAGAACATTTGAGAGTATATGTGGGAACAAATTCCAAGAGTTCGGCATTGACGTTAACTTACCGTTGACTAGAGCAATCACGGGAGAATACGTGGGATATATCGCTATTGGAGAACAGCTTGCTCGTAGCCGAGTATATTGTCGAAAAAAAAGAAGACGGGAGTATACTGCCGATCGGGAGAAAATCGATTCGTTTCTGAACATAAGCAACAACAACCGAACGCTTTGGTGAGAGGGAGAAGATATTCGGCTTTCAGATAAAAGCAGAAACCGACAGTTGAACAAGCGAGGATTGAAATTCGTAAATCAGTCTGTTAGCTAAACTTGGAAAAATCGCATGGTTTTTGCTGGTGAAAATAATAGCAATAATTTCTGTTACGACATGGCGCAGTAAATGCTCCCGACGGGCCGGTAAATAAGTTTGTAGACGTTTTCAAGGAAACGAAGTGGTTTGATAACATTAATATGATAGAGCTGGAAGCAAGGCGTCGCATTGTGCAAAGTGATGAAATCGTACCTATGTTTTATTATGCTCAGAAATGTGTGAAAAAAAAAGAGATTCAGCTTCTGCCAAAGTTTAGATGCGTTGTCTGAAAGTTGAAGAAACAAAGAAAAAGAAGTAGTCCATGGATGGTGGATACGCTACCATGTGTTTTGCAAATTTTGTTTATAAATTGTGTTGTTGCAAGTTAATTTTGAGTGGAATTTTCCGGAAAAAAGTGTAAATTTTGATTTAACGAGTGCGCTCTATGAAGGATGGGCACTTGCACCCAGTTGAAGATAGTGAAGCAAGATTCTGATGGCAGAATTGCTTAATAGATGGGAGACGTGTTGGAGAGATGATAGATAAATACTTGTAAGCTCAATTAAAGAATGGCGGAAGATTTCTTTTAATGAATCAATGCGACAAACCAAGGTAAAAGTCATGTTGGAAAAAAGGTTAGTAACATGATGATTTAGCAACATTTCGGATGTTTTATGTAACTTGATGACTTGATTGATGATGAATCAGTTACAGTATGATGATTTAGTAACTTACTCATGATTTTATAACTTGACGATTTAGTAATTTGATGATCAATGAAGGTTTAGCAGCTTGTTGACTATGATTTAGTAATTTGATGATACAGATTTGGTAACTTGATAATGGTTTATGTATCTTGATGACTGTTTTAGTAACTTGATTATGATGTTGATTGAATATCTTGAGAATTATGATTTAGTGCCTTGATGATGGTTTACGTAACTTGATGACTTACGTAACTTGAATTGATAATAATAACGGTTTAGTTACTTGATGATGATGAGTTGGCAGCTTTATGATGATTTAGTATCATGATGACGATAATTCAATAATTTGATGATGATTTGGAAACTTAATGGTGATAATGTAGTAACTCATTTCGTAATTTGATGATTTTGATTTGGTAACTTGAGGATGATGATTCAGTAATTTGTTGATAATTTAGTAACTTGATGAGTTGATAACTTGTTAATAACCATTTAGTAAGCAATAGTGGGAGATTTCTGTTAATGAGTTACTTTGACAAAAGGTAAGAGCCAGATTCAAAATAGGATAGTAACATATTGGTGGTGATCATGCTAGGAACTTGACGATAATTTAATAACATGATGTTGATTTTATATCTTGTTGATGATGGGTTGAAGGTTGAAGAAGGTTTATGTTAATTGATGACTTGATTGCTGATATGATTAAGTTATTTAATGATAATGTTTGTTATTTCAATGATGATTTGGAACTTTGATGATTATTTAGCAACTTTATGATGATAAAACCGATAATGATTATAAAAAAAAAAAGATACGCTGAATAATTTTGGCCAATAACGATACGGGGCAATTAGGTTCCGAATGGGTAGAAAAAGCGATAGAACTCTGAGATGTGATAACAGTGCAATTGGACACTGTGGGTCGATACGCAGCAGTTGGATTCCGAATGAGTGAAATGATAACAGTGCAATTGGACACTGTGTGACTGTTGAATTGTAAGCCTGTACGGAGCAATAGGACTTCGAATGAATTGAAGGAGCGATAGGACTCCGAGATGTGCTAACAGTGCAATTGGACACTGTGGGTCGATACGGTGCAGTTAGGTTCCGAATATGTTAAAGGAGCAATTGGACTCCGAATGTGTTGAATGAGCAATATGACTCCGAAATATGATAACAGTGCAATTGGACACTGTGGGTCGATACGGAGCAATTGGACTCCGAATGAGTTAAATGATAACAGTGCAATTGGACACTGTGTGATTGTTGAATTGTAAGTCTGTATGGAGCAATTGGACTCCGAATGAGTTGAACGAGCCATAGGATTCCGAGATGTGGTAACAGTGCAATTGGACACTGTGGGCCGATACGGAGCAATTGGACTCCGAATGTGTTGAAGGAGCAATAGGACTCCGAAATATGATAACGGTGATTGGACATCGTATGATTTTAATGGTTTGAGTCACTATAAGACCATGCAACTATGCGATATAAATCACATAAGTCAAAGATTTTTAGCTAATGCAAAAATAACGAAATAAACAAAAACAGCAAAAAAGTTTTTTTTAAATAAGTATCAGTAAACTCCAAAAATATTTGTGGAGCAGTTGCATATATCTAAATACTTTTGATGTTAAAAAAAAAATAAAAGATAAATGAAACTACAAAATTAAAAAAAAAATAAAAATAAAATCAAGATAAAACAGTTTTACGAAATATGAAATAATAATAAATAGATTCAGAACAAAGAGTAGGGGCGAAGGATATTGTAGTAGATATGTGTGATGTAATAAAAAAATATGAAATTACAAGAAGCATGCACACACACACACACTCAAAACATAATTACTTTCTCAGTTCTGGAGAGAGAAAATTGGTGGGTTTAAAGTGAAATCTTCTTCTTGGCTTGTTATTATTTTAACATTTTTGTTCTATTTCTTACGTATTTTTGCTTATACTTTCATATTATTATTATTAATTATTAACGATAAGAAAATTTTATCAATAATCGTTATAGATTTTGATCCGCCACTGACCATCATTACAACTCTCCCATCTGAGCTGACATTTGATTTAGCAGGGGCGCCAGTACCAGTTGTAGGAAAAGCAAATAGTATTTAATATTTCATTTATTTCATATATGCTGCATATTTGTTCAAATTATGAATTATGCGCGGAATTATGTATTTAGAAACTATTTTTATATTATTCGTAGCGTCGATAACAACTGTACGTGTGCATTAGAATTGAAATAGGAATCTATTTCAGGAATCAACCAAGATTCATGGGTTTTTACCACGAAATTTTGGCAACTTTTCTCACCTACAAAATGTGTGACTGAACAAGTGTGCTCAAAATCCAACTTTCAATGCAAAGGGCAATATGTAAACCAACGCACCATGCATCGTTAACCAATAGATGAATTATGTTCCGAAGACGTGTCGATTTCTATCTCAAATAGCAAGTAAGACCGTATAACCAAGGTTCCTTTCACCACTAGGTGGATTAAAACAGGTTTTTTCTCACCGATTTGCGGCTCATGCCTGCATATGTAGCTTCCGAAAAGTTTCTTAGTTTGTTTTATTTACGCTAAAAATCAGATAAATGCATTATCTGGATCAAAACAATACAAACGACAATAGAGGTTTTCCGTCAGATCATACCCCTTCTTTTCTTATTTTTTCTCGAAAGTACTCCCAATACGAGTGATAATGGTGCAAAAATATATTTTTTTCGTTGTCTCTAGAATTTACTACGATTTTTCAAACAATGTAAATTGCAAGAATGGTGAGTTTCTTTTCACCAAATCACGAATGTTGAGTTTTAAAAAATTCGTTTCGGCTGCACTGTTTATTAAAATTTTCAGATTTTCTGGCAGCATTGCACAACAGATATTGACATATGTGTATCAGCGGTTGAGTGAAAAGGACAAAACGAATGAAGCTAATGATTACCTTCTTTTTCGTTTCGTGCGTTGCTTGCCACAAGAGTAAAGAGTGGCATAAATGGTTTCGAAGTGGTGAAAATAGCGGACACTAATGGTACAAAAAGGCATGTAATACATCCGAGAAGTGACGGGTTGAAATATACGTATTTTAGTTTTTCATTTTTACAGTAGTTAGAGGTTTTAATAAAGAAAGTTTTATAAGGGTATCATTTCTAAGAGTCAAAACCGAACATTTAGTGGAAAAAAAAATTTTGACGGAAAACCTCTATTGCGCTGCGTGTTTGGGATTGAGTTTCTGTCAACTGCAGCAGACAAAAATAGAGTCGCGAGTCCCTTGGCTCGAAATCAATCACACGTCGTTTGGTCCATGACAATACAAACGTCATGGGCCAAACTCCATCTGCGGTAACGCACACATGTATGGAATTTGACAGCAATAGATCCCCCCTGGTATTAGTATTAGCGAAAAATCGGAAAAATCATAAAACGTCGTCAAACTACAAAAACAAACCGTGTCGGACAATGCAGTTTGTTTTAGGAGTTTGACGTCACGCTTCATCGTGATTGGTCGATTTACGATTTCACCTACACCATGATGAAGTTTCTTCATTGCACTAACACCACTTAACCAACATTGCCACACCTGTGTATATTACATTGGCCATCTCTGCCATGACGTATTCCACCACGCACACATATAAAGATTTTTTGACATTAGCTATGGACCTCGCTGAAGCTGTTTGCAGTAGGAATAATATCAAGAACATCAAATTCCAAACTCCCGGATCCTCTCCTCCACTCTTTGCTCCCCTCTCACTTCTACATAAACGATCCGCAGCTAATGTCATTCTCGTTAGTGACGAAACCGCAAATTACTTCATTTAAAGAGTATTCGGAAATTTGTCCCAGTGTATCTTAATATTCATATATGTGTTAAATTTTTTAAGCGTGCAGGCAAACTCATATTCACCACTGTGCTATTTCACCACTACTGACATCGGCTTTCCTTTTTTTATTACCTGCCTTCATTTTGGTTACCTATTGGCATCAAAACTGCGTTTCAGTCGCGAAAACGGCATAATATTTTCAAATTGTGAGAATAGCACTCGTTGAGAGTGAAAAATAGCTGTGTTATTGCTACAAGTGTAATTATACAAATTTTTAATCGTAATGGGTGAGTAACAAGCAAGTTTTAGGCTTTTTTCTTTGCGGCGTGATTCACTGTCGTATGCGTTTATTAATGGCTTCTCTGAAATAAATCGATACCTTGTAAAACTGTTTTTTCTGATCGTAAAATTTTAGATCGCAACAATGACCGCGAACGCGGCCGTCGGCATCGCTCCAGATCACGCTCCCGTGAACGACGTCGTAGTCGAAGCCGTGGTGAACGGAAAGGACGGTCCCGGTCCAGATCGCCGTATCGCAAGGGTCGTTCTCGCCGCAGGAAGCCTTCTCTCTACTGGGATGTTCCTCCGCCAGGTTTCGAACACATTACACCGCTCCAGTATAAGGCAATGCAGGCGGCTGGTCAAATTCCGGCAAACATTGTAGCCGATACACCACAGGCGGCTGTTCCGGTCGTTGGTTCCACGATAACCCGCCAGGCGAGACGACTGTACGTAGGAAACATTCCGTTCGGTGTAACGGAGGAGGAGATGATGGAATTCTTCAACCAGCAAATGCACCTGTCGGGATTGGCGCAAGCAGCCGGCAATCCGGTGCTCGCATGTCAGATCAATTTGGATAAAAATTTTGCTTTCCTGGAGTTCCGATCGATCGACGAAACCACCCAAGCGATGGCTTTCGACGGTATTAACTTCAAGGGACAGAGTTTAAAGATTCGCCGACCGCACGATTATCAACCGATGCCCGGTATGACCGATTCAGCCGCTATCGCTGTACCAGGTATGATAACTGAATTAAATGTTGTGAAGAGATTTGTAAATTACCGATTTCATATGTTCATTACAGAAAAATTCTCCGGGGTCATTAGCACCGTGGTACCAGATTCGCCTCATAAGATCTTTATCGGCGGTTTGCCTAACTATTTGAACGAGGATCAGGTAAGCTGTTTGAAACGAATTGCATCATTCTGTTTCGGTTTAATAATGTGCAATGGTTCATATTGTTCCTAGGTGTTGGGCTTTAATGGACACATAGTCTCCGTTATTTGTCCATTGCAGGGTTGTTTTCAGCTTAAAGTTGCAACATTATTGTGGGCTTTTTTAATCGGCCCCTGCTAATGTTGTCAATCTGTGCATAGTTTATTTGAAATGGTATTGGGATATTGTTTTGTTAAAATGGGCTGTAGATTTTCGATGAAAGGATTTTGATAATCTCATAAGTCAGAGCTAAAATCAATGAAAATCGTGGTTTTGATAAGTAAACGAACATTATATAAATTATGGTGAATAATGTAGAGACACTTTAATACTTGTTTGTATTCTTATGGCTGAATCAACCATAGTCGTGTTTAATGTTAACTATAATAGCTATTTCTTATCTACAGAGAGCCAAAACTGTAATAACTTATGTTCAAGATTAAAATTAACCCAATGTAAGAATAATCACATGTTTGAAAAGATGCTTGTGCTTTCAGATAAAGCTTGCTTCAGATGAATTGCATATATGAGCGATTATGTCAGGTTATTTTCAGTGTAAAGCGTAAGAGTGCGTGGATAAAACCTGGATACGACCAAGATTCCATCATCCTTAACCCCAGTTTTTAATATTCATGTACGATTTGAGAAACAAAAAAGGAGAGGGGTTACTTGCAGGCTTCATAATGTAACTGAATATTCAAATTGAGGTGCATATCTAGCAGCAAAATTGTTTTTTATGCTGAATTATGCATTTTCATCACGGCAATTTCAACAACTCGGTATCCTAATCGATTTCAATTTAGTGCACACAAAGTTTCACTCCCCAATTGTAGCTTTTACAGCAAAAAGAGCAAACAAAAGACAAGCGTATTTTTGTGCAGGTTTTTCAGGAAAAACAAGTTCTGTACTACAAGTTTTTGACAGCTAAGCCGCATCCAGCAGTGTGCAGCACGAAGTATACCTCCGGATATTCGCATCAATTGCGAATGAATGGTCTCGTTTTATCGAATTCATTTTGCAGGAAATGTTTCTTCCTCCTTTTCAGCTAGCGTTATCGCCAAAATATCTGAATCTGAACAGAAATTTTATGCTTCCTAGCAAACCCTTCGTAAGGGTTAAGTGCGGCAGTAGATACTCTTGTTTTCAGCCTTTCAGGTTCCCGTCGTCCGTTTCCTTCTATTTGCAGCTTTTCAATTTTCAGCCACAAATGAAATACGTACGATTTTTTTTAGCAAATACCAGAAACGTTAAGAAAATCCCGTTACTGATCCATCTTTTCTTCTTTTTCGTTTTTCATGTCAACATTTGTAGATGCTTGAGTCGGTTCGGGCTGGCTATGTCTCGGTCACTGTCCGGCTGCGAAGGCTCTACACACAACTTGTTTAGGCATATTTGAAAGCTCGTTAGAAAAAATAGCTAAGCAAAATGTGTGCCAATAAGTTGATTGCAAGAAAACAATACAGTAATTTGAAAAGTTAAAAACGACGGAAGAGCAAGCAAGGCAAGTTCTACCAAACACACGATCGAATTACAAAATGCTTTCTTTGCAGCAGCTGTCCTGTCCTAGTAGAAAAGCGTTGAACTTGACGTTGGAACATTGTAGTTAGCGTGTTTTTTGTAAATTAATTGTTAGGGAATTTCAGGGGAATCGCCAACACCAGGGTTTGTTGAATAGTAGGGAAAAGTTAGGGATCCATAGATCAGGGATAATGAACCGTACGCTGTCGTTCGAGGGTACCCTTTGGTGGTAAGTATCCAATTGGTTTCGGGAATGGAGTTCAACTTTGAAGAAAAGCCGAAGGGTACACTAGCGCAGGATGAATTTTAAACAAACCGATAGCTGATAACTCCAATTAGGAAAACTAATTTTATTTTTGTTTTGTTTTTTTCTTCGTACCATTTGTTGCCTCACCCCTAACAGGTCAAGGAACTCTTACTTTCATTCGGCCAATTGAAAGCCTTCAACTTGGTCAAGGATGCCGCGACTGGTTTGAGCAAAGGTTATGCTTTTGCCGAATATGTGGAATACACTATCACCGATCAGGTAAAATATTGCTTTCGCGGTAATCATTAATGGTACCAGAGCTAACGGAATGTTTTTTTTCTCTTCTGATTTAGGCTATTGCTGGATTAAACGGTATGCAGCTTGGTGACAAGAAACTCATCGTTCAAAGGGCAAGCGTTGGCGCGAAGAATTCGAACGTGGCTGCCGTGGCACCAGTGCAGATTCAGGTATGTGACAGACAAAATGATAGTTTTAAAATAATATTATATGATGGTATTAAAATGACTCCAATTCTTCCCCTCACAGGTTCCAGGTCTCTCACTGGTCGGTTCCTCAGGTCCTCCAACGGAGGTGCTCTGTTTGCTGAATATGGTTACACCGGATGAACTGAAGGACGAAGAGGAATACGAGGACATCCTAGAGGACATCAAGGAAGAATGTAACAAGTACGGCGTCGTGCGAAGCGTGGAAATCCCGCGGCCCATCGAAGGTGTCGATGTGCCCGGCTGTGGCAAGGTCTTTGTCGAGTTCAACTCGATTGTGGACTGCCAGAAAGCACAGCAAGCCCTCACCGGGCGCAAGTTCAGTGATCGCGTGGTTGTTACTTCATACTTTGACCCCGATAAGTATCATCGCCGTGAATTTTAAGTTGACTAACAGATTTTCACTTGCCTTCTGTCGGCGGCAAGTTAGCTACACCAGACTTAACAACCAGATAGGTATAGCACAATAGGTCTTGTGAATGTAAAGTTTACCTCTTAGGACAAAGGCTGCAAAACATGGCTCAAAAACGTATGCAATATAAAATAAGAGGAGGGTTCATTAATTCCAAATTAAACTACACTTGGAAAAGGCAACATACATCGTGCGAACAAACTTAAAGAAACTAAGCATACAGCAAAATAGGCACGTCAACACTCAGCAGTGTTGACTCGGTTTATACAAAGCAATGTTCAAAGTTTTATTAAAAAATCTCATTAATGTTTTATCAGAAGGTATTTTCCTATCATTAGCAGCATTTCCCATAAACTGTGCACAGTGAAATAGCTAACAAAATACTGACTAACATTGGTTTACAACCCTTTACAGAATATCCTAAAAATAATATATATTTAAACAAGCAAAAAATGCTTGAATTAAAACAACAATGTGAACTGCATTGAAAGTGCGTAATTGAAAACAATCAAAGCGGCGGCTATAGCCACGGCAAAGGTGTTGCGAGCTGTGCAATGAATATCTCGCTTTTTTCTTCAATTTATTCTTCTACCCAGCCGTCTGCTTGTGCCCTCTCAGACGTGGGCAGACGTAAGCATGCTATAAGTTAAGTTGATGTACGATCCGCAATGTGAGGGCTTAACACGTCTGATGAAATGATTTTACAATTGAATTATTTCGCATGGGTAAATGCATTCATCCCATTTTACGCACGGTCGTCATTTTCCCACAGAATATAATTGCTGCTGTCGAGGTGATCTTCGGTGTTTGGTCTTGGTCTTCAACTGTATGATACGACCGACCCCATCATGTAGTTTGTGTAATTGCAACTTTTATTGAGCTGAAAAACGAAAAATGTGGCGGAATTTAAATTTACTGAAATAGAATGTGCTGTACCGAAAAAATTGTTTTTATTGTTAAATGTATGTGTCCTCTTTTTTGCATACAAAACCGTCGCGAAATGCTACGATCAAGAAGCATACGCCGACGTACGAAGACCTTATTAGAACGGTAGTTCTTTATGCGGTGGCAAAAAAACCTAAATTTGAAGAAGCCGCCAGGTTCCGATGGGATACCAACATTTCCGGACATATTTATAGCGGTGCTACAGAACTGTTTCGAAGAAAGCTAATATGAAAAAAGAAAAGTCTTCGGTATAACCGTAGTTAGGCAATACATTACCCGCCTTAGTCGACGGACCTCGCAGCCGGTTATTAGAGTACAGGACAATTACGAGGCTAGTGTAACGATTCTACTGCTTAGCAGCACTACCCAGTCGAGATTCCAAATTACAATGGCTGGTTTGTAAGACCAGCATCAAACCTTGGAGCTAACTGGACAATGTGAAGGTACAGTGGCTAGTGTTACTGCCGAAACCAGGAAAGCCTCTTGGAGATCCAGCATCATACAGACCAATTTGTCTACTGGATAATCGGGAAACTACTGGAAAGAGAATTATTTTCAATAGCCCAACGAAATTCACATGTAGCGCACACGGTTTTTCGGAGATGCAATGTGGATTCCAAAAAGGCAAGCCAACGGTTGAAGCTCCCCGAATAGTGATTGAGAATGTCGAAAAGTCAGCCAAGCAGGAACGCAGGGGCGATCAATATTACGCTGTGATAACGATCGATGTCACGAATGCCTTCAATAGCGCCAATTGGGAGGCCATCGCAGCGAAACTGCACATAATGAAGATTTCTGACAAACTGTAAGATCCTGAAGAGTTACTGCCAGAACAGAGTACTGGTCTACGAGATTGCCAGAGGGCAGAGATCACGGCGGGCTCCATCCTTGGTCCAACGCTCTAGAACAGGGAGGTACGATGGGGTGCTGCAGCTGAAGCTAGCTACCCAAAGGGACAATGATTGCTGGCATTGCGGACGGCATTGTACTGTCTGGAGCAGGAGAGACGTTGGATGAAGTACTAATGCTGACTTTAGCTAATGTTTTCTTATCGATCCTCAGACACGGAGGTCCGACAGAGACTTCAGCGTCAAAAAGCAAAATAAATGTAGCGAAGCTAAACAGCACATACCGGCTTATGGCGTTGCAAGTTGCGGGAGCATCAGATCGGATTGGAGGCAGTATGCTTCATTGCCGGGATGATTCCTATCAGCATCACCCTCGAGGAGAATAGAACAGGAGTTCGAAAGCTAGCTCGAGGGGAGCACTTGGCCAAATGGCAAGAGGAATGGGATGCAGCGTAGAATGGTAGATAAAGGGAACAGGCTTTTATATGTCATGTCGAACTGGTTGCACGGGAAACAGGGGAAGTCAATCTTTACCTGACGCAGTTTCTATTAGGTCACAGACGCTTCAGGCAATACATGTTCGGACTCGCAGCGATACCCGTCTGTTCAGAATGTGAAGAATCAAAAGAAACACCTGGAATGCTGTCTTAGCGCAGGTTATGGCACAGCTGCAACGAAGGTGGTGGGACGATCAGTGAACAAGCAACCTCCTTAACAACTGCACCAGCATCAGGAACAGGGAGGCTCAACGTGCAAGATGGCTCGACCAGGACGAAAGTGATTTGCGACTTCTGAGACCGGGAAATCAGCGACGAGTGGCCCAAGATGGAGTGGAATGGAGACGACTGCTTGATACAGCATGAGCCGGGGTGACTACTAGGCTATTTACGACTACTGACGACGACAACAACTACGCGTTTGCCATGCCTAGTGAAGAAGAAAATATCTACGCAGCGGGAACATGTACACTGTTTTTTTTATTCTGGTTTTAAATTCCAAAGGGGAAAATTTCTGGAGGGGGCCTGGTACCTGATACCCAGGCATCCGCTCTAGCTACACCAATAGCCGTGACCTGCTGAATATATGAAAACAGAAACAATCTTCGAGAAAATTTCGAAATTTGGTGAAAAATATTGACTTTAAGGCCGAGCCAGCGCTAGCATCGAACAGCGCTGGTGCAAACGAGAAAGATAACATTTTGAAAATCTTGAACATTTCCTAAATAACGCTATAACATAGTTTTTCGAATACATCATTATGTGTAAAACCTGATATGATAGGTCACTACAGTGGAGTAATCAAAACCATCTAGTGAAAGCGCACTCTCATTTAAAATTTTGCTTCGTCTTTTTTCTCTCTGTGCTGGCTTGGCCTTAACAACCAATTATATTAGCGTTTGGAAAAACTGGGGATTTTAGTGAAGTGCACAATTAATCAGTTTAATTAATAGACGATTAGCAATTAATGGTCATCGTCATCAAGGGTTACTTATGTTTTTAATATATCAAAAATAAAAAAGTTGTTTTTCATTGTATTTCAATATAAACGCTTAGCATATTCAACTAAATTGATTCCGGGAGATAAACTGTTCACTGCGGACAATTTATACGGTGCTTTTAACCACTCTTCCCTTTAAATAGCACAGCAATTTAGTACCGATATGATAAAACAATCATGTTTGTACAGTCATTGCCTGAAAACCGACGGTATGATCCAGCAGGTGACCGGTTGAACTAGTTAAAAGGCTAAATAGCAAGGACTAGGGTTGGCTTGCCGATAGTGATTTTCTTAGCTACACCACGTGCGAGCTGAGCGTGTTGACTCGCTATTAACTTTTGTGTGCTGTTAGTGGCGTGTCTAGATTGGGTCACAATGTGGCTTAACTACATCAAAATTTGAAAACTTTAGGTGTTGAACTCAAAACTGTAGGGTAGGATCTTTAGTAAATTCAGTTATTTCAACTGCTTCGCTGATGACGTGGACAGCAGTGGAAACAGTTCTTCGATGAACACCTCAATGGCGAAGTTGCAGAAGGAGGCTGAACGGAAGTCAACCTATAGGAGTGCCCGTGGAAGATAATGTCCCAGTACTTGATCTCCAAGAGGGCAAACGAGAAATCGGTTTGCTGAAGACCAACAAAGCCGCTGATAACGACCGCCTTCCGGCAGAGTTTTATACACATGCCCGAGAAACGCTGGCAACCGCTCTACACTGGGTTATTACTAAGATTTGGGAGGAGCACAAGCTATCAGAGGAATGAAGGAAAGAAGTGATTTGTCCCAGCTACAAAAAGGGTGATTAGCTCGACTGCGCTTCCGACAGATCTTGCAGAAATGTCGGGAGTAGCATCATTTCTCTATTGATTTTAAAGCAGCATACGGGGGCACTCTCGAGTCCCTTCGACACGTGACGAGGATTGAGACAAGGTGTCGGCATATCCTGCATAATGTCGTTGACACTGTTGAGAATATATTACTCTGGCCTATAGAAATATTTTTTTCAACCTTAATATATTTATACCGTTCCCACACTAATATAACCTAAGATATACATTTATAGGGCTTTAATATAATGGCAAGATAAAACAATCTGTAGCCAAAACCAGGTCTCTGACAGGACACAGTAGTCATAAGAGGCGTATCGGTAACTAAAAACTGGCCCCTGAAAAAAATAGGCCGAAAAAATAGATGCGTTCGCTTAATGGGCTGAAAATACCCTCCCGTGCTTTATATAAATTCCTCCACTACTTCATATCGTTTCCCATCTAACTCCACCTCGGCACCAACACCACTTGGGCTCCCACGTTCCCTACCAGTAACCATGTACTTCATTTTGGCGCTGTTAATGGCAAGTCCCAATCTCGCCGCCTCCCTTTTAAAAGGCCTGAGGCCTCTTCCACTGCTCTACGGTTGAATCCGGTGATAACGACGTCATCCGCAAAACCAAGTAGCATGTGAGATTTCGTGATGATAGTTCCATTCCTTTCCACGTTTGCCCTTCGTAATGCACCTTCCAAAGCAATGTTGAACAGCAGGTTAAAGAGTGCATCCTCTTGCTTCAGTCCATCCAACGTCACGAAAGCAGCTGAGGTATCGCCCGCTATTTTAACGCATGATTTGGATCAGTCCAGCGTCGCACGAATCAGCGTAACTAGTTTCGTCGGAAAAACATGTTCTAGCATTATCTGCCACAGCTCATTTCGTTTAACTGAATCGTACGCCGCTTTAAAGTCCACAAACAGATGGTGTGTCTGCAAGTTGCACTTCCGAAACTAGTCTAGCAACTGACGCAGGGTAAACATCTAATCCGTCGTGGAGCGACCCTCATGAAAACCAGGTTGGTACCTACCCCGTAACAAAGTGACAGTTATTAACAGTTTCCCATAACACCCGCCAGTGTCAAAAATGTCGCGACGATCGTTTTTACGTGCCGATCAAAATTGACGCACCTTCGATTTCCAAAGGAAATGTTAATTTTTGTTACGTTAAATGTGAACGCAAAAAGCTGTCTGGACAACGATTTGAAAAGTGCGTATTGATTATTTCAGCATTGTTTCATGTTTTCGGTAAAACTGTTTGAATTCTTGGTGGGTTGTTTGATTGATTTGTTTACAAGATAAAAAGCGGTATTTATTACAAGATTGTGACTCTTGTGTACGAGTTGTCTGCTCTAAAGTATTTAAATATTGCGTGTTTCATTGAAAGTTATCCGCTGCGCAATTTAAAATGAAATGCTCTTTCATGATTGCTGGATCGATTTTGTCGTTAACAGAACAAGTTAAGCAAAATTCAAGAGTAAATTCAAGTAATAGAGATCGTTGCAGTTGTACAAAAAAAATCTGTTACATGACAGAACCAAATAGAGCAATAGAGCAAGAACCACTTATGCTGCTATTGTCATTACCCCGGAAACGTTTTGGTACTTGGCATAATAAATGTTAGTTCGTAAAATACTCTATTGAAATAATAAACCAATTCAGATCTTACTTATATGCACAAGGGATTTTTTGCCAAAACAAATGATAATAAACTCTTTCTTCGATATTTACGCCGCTTTCAAATATCTGTCGTGAACCATGAACCAGCAGTTTTAGGTACGTTTGATTAGTATGGGAGCTGTCACATTGTTACCGGGTTGGTTGGTACTCACCGACGAAGGACTCCGCTAACGGTCTCTGCAGAACAGGATACGGGAAAGCACCTTGTACGCAGAATTGAGCAATGTAATTACTCGATAGTTTTTACACTCCAGTCGATGTCCCTTATTGAAAATTGGGCAAGTGAGGCCATCCAACCACTCCTCCGGCATTTGTTCTTCCTCCCAGATCCTGACAATGATCCGGTGGATTGCTTCGTGCAGCCGCTCGCTTTTAGAAGTTCAGCCGGGATACCGTCCTTCCCAGCAACCTTACCTTTTTCCAGCTCACTGATTGCCTTTTTAACCTTCTCCTGTGTTGGTGGCTCCACAGTTTGACCATCGCTTACAATTTCTATCCTGTCCCTGCTGATCTCCGCATTTACCTCTCCATTCAACAGTGTCTGGAAGTGTTCCTTCCACCGCCGTTTTGTCGGTAATCAGGTGCCAGCACTATCATTGCACATCATCGGCATGGCACAATTCCTGCATCTCACCGTTTTATAGAAACTCCGTGTGTCATTGCTGGCGTATCGCTCCTTTGCGCCGGCGAGCACGTGCTTCTCGTACTCGCCTTTCTTTAAACGATGGATTCTTTTTTCCGCAGCTCTAGTCTCTCTGCATCTCTCTCTGTTTTGACGCGTTGTCGCAGTGAGCATGCGACTCCTGGACTGGTTCTTTTTATCTGTCACTCTCTGGCGTTCGGGATCAAACTAGCTGATACACTGTCTTCCATGCGTCGTGCCTACCACTTCTCTCGCAGCTGTTTCGATGGCACGATGGATGTTCCTCCATAGCCCATTTATATCTTCTCCTTCTACCTGCTGTTCTGCGATTCGTTGATCAAGCTTTCTGGCGTACTCCACTGCTACGCCGTCTGCCGTTAACCACTGGACGTTGAAACGCAGCGTCCTCTCAGTGCGAGCTTTCGATATTCGGTCCCCGAAAAGACCGTACATCGATAACATCCGAAAAGTGTCGACCGTCAATCAAGACACGATCTGAGAGCAAGAGTCTCCATTTGGATGTCTCTAGGTGTGTTTCCGAATATTCAACCGTGGAAAGTAGGTGCTACAGATGGCCATTTCTCTGGCCGCGGCAAAATTTATGAGCCTCAGACCGTTATCATTGGTCGACAGATGAAGGCTATTTCTTCCAATGACTGGACGGAAGAATTCCTCCCTCCTGATCTGCGCATTTGTATCTCCGATTATGATTTTCACGTCGTGTGTTGGGCACTCTCCATAGGTCCTCTCAAGCCTGTCGTAAAACTCGTCCTTGGCAACATCGGATTTATCATTTTTCGGTGCGTATAAGTTGATTAGGCTGTAGTTGAAGAATTTGCCCTTAATCCTCAACACGCATATACGGTCATCTACGGGCCTCCACCGGATAACTCGTTGCTTTTGTTTTCCCAACACTACGAAACCGACTCGATGTTCTGCTTTTTTACCGCCACTGTAGTAGGTGGTACTGAAAAGAAGTGCCTGCAATAGGGTCTACTGCACGGAACTCCTTTTCTCCGGAATTTGGCCAACGAACTTTCTGAATAGCAGCGATCGCCACTCCGAGTTGATGTAGCTCTCAAGCAACCAAGCCAGCCTGTGCCGGTTCATGGAGAGTTCGGATATTCCATGTACCAAGTTTCCAATCATTATCCCTTAATCGTTTCCTTGTCCCTTGCCGTGTGCTATACCGATTGTTCCGTCCTGGCTTTCTTTCTTCGTTATTCGTGGTAATTGAGTATACTACCACACCGGGATCGCGATACCTACATCCCGCTGATGGGTCTGCCATCTTAGGCATAGCTTGCGGGATACAGCATTTCATATTCAGCTGCCCGTTTCGAGACAGACGCTGTGTGAGCCGCCCCTCACTTGGAGAACAAGCGTTGTAGTACGCACCTTCTAGCTTAGCTGCTTCAGTAAGTACATGAAGCATTTCCGGGTAAGGCCATCGACCGTCGTCATTTGACTTAGATCTGCGTGGAGGCGCTAGGTGGGAGCTTGAGAGAGCCAGAGCTATGTTTGACGCTCCTTCCAGGTAACACTCTCATATCATACCCATGCCTCTATTCAAAATTTCTTATTTCCTTCTTAAGAAACGACCGACTTACAGGTACTCAAAACTTAATGACTTTTCGTAGATGTTGTACACACAGTTACATCATAACGAATTCGTCTTTTGACTAATTTTGTTTAACGTCAATTACGAAGTGTTAATCCGAAGTCATAACAACAAAATTAGTCGCATATTTAACTAGCGAAAGTAGGTTTAAATAACGAATTTTGCACCAGTTTGTATCTTATTATTTTATCAATTATTTTTAGTTACGGTAGTTTTTTTTATGTTACGGATAAAACAATTCAGTTTTTATGAATAAAACTAAATTATTTGAATGAAGAGCTTGATTAATTTTAACTGCCCGCTATAAAAGAAGGGTCCATTAATGGTGAAAGCACCGTGTCTCTCTCGATTCAGGTTCTGGTGGTTTGCATTGCATCACATGTGTATTCTGACAGTCATTTCCACAGTTTGTCGTGTTGTGGCGAACAGGGCCACCGACGGCTGGCTGGTTTACAAGATCATCTCGTTCCAAACATATTATGGCCGACCTTGAAAACAAAAGAGGCTCGACCACGATCAATTGGATTGAATCTCTGGGTCGCTCCGGAGGTGATCCGGTACCGGTACGAGGTGGCGCACGAACCTAAATAATTACGATGGCCTCTACAGCGAAAGAGGCGGACAGCAGAAAGTGGTTTGCACTGCAAGAATATGTGTACCGCACTTGATTTATGAACTGTTTTCGTAATTGCTTTTTTTTCGTACGAGTCATTCAACAGTTTACTGCTAAATTGTTTATCTTGCAACGGAACAGTATTACACTCGGGTGGAAATTATAATCCCATCGACAAATTAGTAAAATAAACCTAATTATATCATCTCAGTAGCGGATCAGTTGGAAACAATTTTACCAACAAAGAAGTAAATTCGATAACTAGATAAATTGGATTATATAAGGTTGGTCTGACAATGTGTATCGCTATATAAAAATCTCGATAATTATCTGGTTCGCAACTTTTATCAAATCTCAGATCGTTTGTGCTGTTCAACGTTCCACAATACCCCATAACATGTGGTTTATGCTTCTCCACTGAACCACCGCAATTTTTCAAGTGTAATAATAATCAATTAGCCCGAAATATAGCTTTTCAACGCAACGTGTACATAAATTGAACGTTTATGAAATTTAGCTGCAACGCCGTTTTAAGTTGAGTTAAAAAACGCTTTGCACTTGGTCCAATAATTACAGTGCATAAATCGACATACCCACTAACTGCATTAAATTTTTGGACCGTTTATGCAACCATCTGTTCCACCTCGGTATCTAGTTTTCGTTAATCTGCTTAGATTACCATTTGAAAACGTAAACTGTGAAAATTCGTTTACCTTTCAAAGACCGTCTTTGATGCCAACATTAGTCATTATTTGTACAAGAGCCGTTGAACGTTGAACTAAGTTCACATCAAATATGGTGCACGAGAAGCGGCAGAATAAATACCACACATCCTCTCACTTTCGCAGATTTTGCACGGTGGCCACATGTGAATCTACGTAATGCATATACGTATGCGTCGCGGTAAATGCGTTTAAAAGTTCATTTATTTATTAAATAATTTATCTATGGGAGACTAGCCGCGATTGTTGTGCAAGCCCGTTTGGACTTTAACGGAGCACAGCTTTCTCAAATACGCGAGTCGAGCGCGTTGCAATTGCGACGAACCCATGGCCTAGGCAGAGGAGGGAGCGTTGCGTGGCTTGGATCGCCTTATCATAGGTATAGGTACATGATGATCTTTTTCGCATTCGCTTGTGAGAACATGAAAGCTTGATTTAAATCGACTCTTTACAGGTTGCACTGGACGGGTGAATGCACCTCCGAATTCGAATTGAATCTAAGATGTTAGAGCAGATGCCATTCGAGCTGAGCAACTGATCACTGTTTGTGCCAACTCTATCGGTCGTTTATGTCGAATAAAAATGTGATGTCACTCTCAGAAAGTCAATATCATTGAAATGAAAGTCAATTAATCTGTATATTCTTAAATAACAGTTAAGTCACCGAACGCTTGTCCCTTTCAATGGTGGTAATTAAACACGACGGTGATCGTTTTATGTGACGCGAATTATGTGCGACAGCTAACGTGTCTACTTGAGTTAGTTAATAGATGCATAAATCAAGCAGCAGCAGCAGCAGCACTCATCATTATAAACGCTGAATGGAAGACGAGATGATGCTCTAAGTAAGCTTTCTCTATGGAAAACATTGGTTCCGTAACTAATTATAAAATAATTCAAACAGTTTTCACACAATCGCAATTCCCCGTCCCGGAGCTGAAGCGCCTCTGTAACAGATCTATTGAGTAATCCATTAACATTTAGATGGCTCCCTTTGTCAGATAAACTATTGTGACTTAATTTTTCACACCTACTCACATCATCCCTGCTGCGATCTATCAGCGTTCGTAAATTTCCACGCCGCAGGAGCTTCATCTGTCTGTTATATTTGATTACCCTTTTAAACGAAATACACTCAGGCCATAGGTGAAGAGTTAGTTCTCTTTTCACCTTACTTTGTGCATTTTTGTGCTTGACTCCGAAATGGTGCTGTATGCAGCACTATTTTTCGTAACCTCAAACATCTCGGCATAAAAAGAGGATTTGCATACTATATAGTAAAAAGATTTGTCGAGACGCGATCTGTTGAAAACCGTAAAAAAACCGGAAGAAAACGAAGCGTTAGAACTGCAGAGGTCATAAAGGCTGCTCGAGAGCGAATTTGTCCGGTCAGAGCAGTTGCGACCGGTCCGCACGGAAAATGGCAGTTGAGCTGAGTATCAACAGGAAATCTTACTTACTTACTTAATTGGTCTAACGTCTTATGACAAGGCCTGCGCAGTATAATTTCTCCATCTGTTTCGGTCCATGGCAACTCATCTCCAGTTCCGCGGGCACCCAGTGCTCGCCAGATCTCGCTCCACCTGGTCTTACCACCTCGCTCGCTGTGCCTCTCTTCGTCTGGTTCCTACCGGATTTGATGCGAAAACCATTTTTGTAGGATAGTTGTCCGGCATTCTAGCAACATGTCCTGCCCAACTGCGCGCGAGCTCATGGTTCATTCTTCGCCTCCATACACCGTTCTCTTGCACTCCGCCAAAGATGGTTCTTAGCACCCGCCGTTCGAAAACGCCGAGTGCTCGTGGGTCCTCTTCTAGCAGTGTCCACGTTTCGTGCCCGTAGAGGACAACCGGTCTAATTAGCGTTTTGTACAGTGTGCACTTTGTACGGGGGCTCAAATTGTTCGACCGCAAGTGTTTGTGGAGTCCGTAGTAGGCCCGACTTCCGCTGATAATACGTCTTTTAATCTCACGGCTGGTATTGTTGTCCTCTGTTGCCAGTGAGCCAAGGTATACGAACTCGTCGACTACCTCGAACTCATTCCCGTCGATTACCACGGTACTGCCCAAGCAAGCCCTGTCGCACTCGGTCCCACCCGCCAGCATATACTTCGTTTTAGACGTATTTATCTTCAATCCAATCTTCTCTGCTTCGCGTTTCAGTCTGGTGTACTGATCTTTCACCGCCTCAAATGTTCTGCCGACAGCATCCACGTCATCAGCAAAGCAGATAAATTGACTGGATTTATTGAAAATCGTGCCCCGCATTTCGATCGCCGCTCGCCTTATAACACCTTCAAGCGCAATGTTGAATAGCAGGCAGGAAAGACCATCTCCTTGTCGAAGTCCCCTGCGAGATTCGAATGGGTCCGACAATCCACCCGAGATTCTCACACAGCACTGGATCCCATCCATCGTAGCCATGATAAGTCTAGTAAGCTTACCCGGAAAGCCGTTTTCGTCCAAAATTTTCCATAGCTCTTGTCGGTTTCATATGCGGCTTTGAAATCGATGAACAGGTGGTGCGTGGGGACTCGAAATTCGCGGCACTTCTGGAGGATCTGCCGCAGGGTGAAGATTTGGTCCGTTGTAGACCGACCCTCCATGAAGCCGGCCTGGTAACTTCCCACAAATCTATTGGCTATTGGCGATAGTCGATGAAAGAGGACTTGGGACAGCACTTTGTAGGCGGCATTCAGGATAGTGATTGCTCGGTAGTTCTCACAATCCAGCGTTCACAACAGATAGTTTTTGACGTATCCTTACCATCACTAGGTAGTGATCCGAATCAATGTTAGCGCCCGGATAGGTTCTGACGTCGATAATGTCTGAAAAGTGCCGACCATCTATCAGAACGTGGTCGATTTGTGATGCTGTCTGGTTGGGTGATCTCCAGGTGTACCGATGGTAGAGGTTATGCTGGAAGAAGGTACTACGTATGGCCATGTTCTTGGAGGCGGCGAAGTCGACAAGTCTTAGACCGTTTTCGTTCGTTTGCGGGTGGGCGCTGAACCGTCCAATCACCGGTTTGAATTCCTCCTCCTGACCAACCTGAGCATTACAGTCCCCGATGATAATTTTGACATCATGTCTTGGGCAGCGGTCGTATTCACGCTTCAGCTGCGCGTAGAATTCGTCTTTGTCATCATCGGTACTTCCGAGGTGAGGGCTGTGCACGTTATTTATGCTTATATTGAAGAATCGGCCCTTGATTCTTAATCTGCACATTCGGGGGTTGATCGGCCACCACCCGATCACCCGCTTCCGCATCTCGCCCATCACTATAAAAGCTGTGCCCAGCTCGTGTGTATTGCCACAGCTCTGGTAGATGGTATGACCATCTCTATACGTACGTACTATCGTTCCTTTCCAGCATACCTCCTGCAGCGCTACGATGTCGAACTTGCGGCTCTTCACTTCTTTAGAAAGCACGTGAGTACTTCCGAGGAAATTTAGAGACCGACAGTTCCATGTTCCTAATTTCCAATCGTTAGTCCTTTTTCGTCGCCTGGGTCTTTGCCGATTGTTCCGATTAGAGTTATTATTATTACTTACGGAGTCCATTACTTTGGTTTTTTTAGTGGTTCAGGCTTGCAAAGCCCGCAACCAACCCCACAGTATCGCCGGAGGGCCAACGTAGCTCGAAGGAGACCTCCTCCCCTGTCAGCATACGACCTTGGTTTCCACCGGGGTTGGTTACCCGATCTCCTCCGAGGTTGCTCGTATCCCGGCTGGTACCACGAGGAGGTAAGGGTAGGAGTTGCTAGGTAAGAGGCTGTGAACCACTGTGGGGTCTATTTTATGCCCAGTGCACAAGGCACCGATGGTACGCATTACCAAGCCGTTTACCAGCCAACAGGAAATCTCTTTAGTCGAATTTTGAAAATGGATGTTTCTTCATGTCTTCCCCAGACATGACCTCCTTGGGATGCTTCCGTAGTGCCTGCTTCATAATAGCCTAGTATTTTTCGATGGGCCTTAGTTCCGGTGCGTTGGAAGCGTTCATGTCCTTGGGTACGAAAGTGGCTCCGTTGGCTTCGTACCACTACAATACATCCTTTGAATATTGGCACGAAGGTAGATCCGGCCAGAAGATCGAAGGGCCCTCGTGTTGCTTCGACAGAGAAGGCAGATGCTTCTGTAAACACTCCTTGAGGTAGATGTACCCGTTTGCAGTCTCGGTAGTCCGTTTGCCACACGATGTATTTCTTGGCAAACTATGAAAGTTTCTTCATCCTTACTTCCTCCGAAATATCAAACTTGTGCTGGGCGGTGAAGTATAGTAGCCCCGGAAGCTGCCGGAAGTCCGACTTGACGTAAGTTGAGGATTTTCCAGGTGCTTGCGCAAAATAAATTCGCGACGTTGCTTTTCGGGTGACGCCATTTTTTCCAATTTTCGAAAGATTAACCACAATAAAAATAGAGTGTAAACAATACACTGTAAACTACTTCTACTCAAATTTTCAAGAGAAAATGCCCTGTTGGTAATTTTTTACAGCGTTTCTTCCGTGGTGCAATTTGATGTGGGACACCCTTTATAATATTATTATTTTTCAAGCAATCAGTTCCAGATTTTTAATGAATATACCGTATTTTTAGATCTTTGTTACAACGGATTTAGATTTCCGAAATTCCTTTTGAAACGGAAGTCATGGGCGACCCAACCACGGTAACCCAACCACGACGACATTCCCCTATAAAATATAAGGCCATTACAAATATTTTAAAGGTTTTGTCGTCCTTCCGATGCTGGGCAACTAAAGGGGGGAAGCTATAAAAAACAATGAGATTTTTTAAACAAACACAAAAAATTAGCGAATAACGGGTGCCAACTAAAATTTTGGAATTTTTCCGCGGCCCATATACATATACAAAAACAAACGAGCCCAAAGAGAAATGAGAGTATGTATGTGTCTCTCTCTCTTTTTTGGCAATATTTTTTGTTTTTGTTTATGCTTACCCAGTTTTGTTTAAAATGGCGTCGAAACAAGAAGCATGTCGAGAGCGCGTTGTACACATCTACGAACTACCACAGAAATCTCGACAAAAAGTATACGGTATAACATTTAAAAAGCGAATATGATGCGGCTTCGACTGTTTACCATATCCTAAGATGTTCAACAACTATTCGCAAGCAAGGTAGTGGAAGACCAGCCAAAATTATGGACGCAGAAGAACATCGTTCTCTGTCTCATGCGTTCAACAACAACAAGTTCTCTGGTTTAGCTATTAATCAAGATGTACACCAGACGAATGTTTGAAGAAAATTTTGATCCCGTTTCTACAAAAACATCATGCAGATGGACATTACGTGTTTAGGCCGGATAGAGCATCAGCGCATTTCGCCAAAAAACACAATTCGATCTCATTTGTACCTAAAATCCACGACCCAAAAAATTTGTCTCAGTGCGCCAAATCGAAGATTTCTTCTAGATTTTGAGTTCCTTGGTGTACAAAAATATCTGGAAAGCCAAGAATTGCAAACAGTTGATTGGTAGAATCAAGAGATGCATTCGCAAAGTTGACATTACGACCGTACTACGCTCCTGTTCCGATATCAAACGGAAAGTTCGCCGAACAGCTAATTCAGGACCGTTTTCAAATGTACACTAATTTTTTTCCGACGATGAATAATGTATCTTTAATTTCGGTAGATCAGATCATCTTCACGTATCTTTGTCTTTTTTGGACAGCTTGAGAAAAATATTCCAAAATTTTAGTTACCGCCCGTTAGGAAATTTTAAACGAAAACGTTTTTGCTTTCCATCTACACGCTATTATTTTTTATGTAAAGGCCTACCAAAACAGAGATAAAACCGAAAGCTTTTTTTACCTCTTTTTGGTCATTACATTGTTTGAACTTAAAACTATTTATCGCTAATAAACTAATGAGATGATTTCACGTCATTATTCAACTTTACTGTTCGTAAGAGATAAATAAGTTCAGCTTGTATTCAAATCTGAACGGAGAATCACTGCGAAGGTTTGTGGAATAATTTTATGATAAATCACTGATCCTTGTTGTTAGCAGTCAATAATATACATGCGCAATTAAAACTTGCTGGGCTGCCATCGCAACCAGCTAATAATTTACATACTTAATAATAGTTTCCATACCTAACGTAAAATAATGCTTAGCTTTGACAAGTACCAGCTGGAGTGTAACGTCATCATAAACAAAACGGCTAACTAAATTGAAAGCAGTAATTAAAATTATCGTACTGATACCGAATTGATGGGTTCCAGAATTCCATAGAAATTTGGAGTGGATAAAAATCCACTAATGACTGAGTTTTCTGGAAAAAATTGAGGTCTGCGTTGCTAATATTCTTATTTAGAAAGTTTCATTTTACGATACTGGGCTCAAGAGTTATAAATATTTGAAATGAACGATCCAGACAATCGGAATATTAGTAATTTTATTGCAACTCCCCTAGCTACCCTCGCGAACAAAATTTCATGAAATTTGAAAAAAAGCGCATTTTTAATGATAACCTTGAAAAACGGCCAGCTATAGGTTCGAATCTCGCCTTTATGTTCAAATCTCGAATGGAAGAGAGAGGGTGTGAGAGTCAATAGAATCGCCTGTTTTTCATGTTAGGAGCGGATCAAAACGACGCGACGTCTGGAAACATGGTTAGGAGCGGATGAATATCGCCGTTGTATCAGTGTGGGTCCCAAATATTTTTGTTGAATAACGGCTTATTAATCGCTTGCTATCTGGTAATTAGCTATACAACGGTTGAATAAGCTACTAATAAAACAATTGTTTGTTGAACAGGTAAAACAGGCTTTTCAACCGGCCTCCATAAAAAATCAACACGTAACAAACGAAGAACAAACAAATTCGGACCGGAACAATCGGAGTAGATCAACGGTCAATGTATTGCAAATTAGGGACGTAGAATTACCGATTTCTCGACTTCCAAGGGAGCACTCGAGTGCTTTTCGATGTATTGATTAGCTTTAAGCTAAACGTCGTAGCGCTGGAGGAGGTGGTAGCGGATGATTGTACGACGGCTACCCAGTCCTCGAATGTGTAAGCTGAGAATCAAGGGTCTGTTCTTCAACAGAAGTATCATCAACGTGCAGAACCTTCACGTGACGTGTGGAGCGTGCACACAATCACTGCCCAAGACATGACATCAAGATCGTCGTCGGAGAAATACGTTAAGTCGGTTAGTGGGAGGAATACAAACCGGTGGTTGGAGGGTGCTGCGCTCAACAGTTGTTTAACGGAATGAACCACAATTTTCAAATACACCACCGGTTACTAAATCAAACACACAAATCAAACACGTTTTGATTGACTGATTGACCGGCACTTATCAGCCATCACTCAGATCACCAACGAAGCGCTAACCTTGTCTCGGACCGCTACCGCTGGTGATGGTTAAGTTGCGTCCACAACTCTTCGTTGTAAAGATCGTTTGTTACCGCCAATCTTGGTTATAACTCGCGAGGCTGAAGCAGCCAAACTTCGCCGAAAATTACGCGCATCCGCTCAAAGCTACACTAACAGAAGATGACAAGCAGGACCAGGGCCTCTCGAAAACTATTGGAGCACCTCAAGAACCATCGGTTTATCGAATCGGGCTGTGGAACATTATAGACTGGAACAGCTTTCCCGGGAAGCCGGTCAGACTGATTAAGGTTACGATATGTGGCGTGACAACGCGGGTGGCTACGATAATGTGGCGTGGTTTCGTCAAGGTTATGGTCTCTAATGTGGCGCTACAAAGTGTGGCACTGCCTTCTTCCAAGGAGTTAGGTGCTTCAACCTTCGAATCTGAGGAGTAAAAGTGCTAGAAGGAAGACAAAGATCGTTAAGAATTAAAACAACTATTCCGTGCTAATCACTCCTATGGGGTTAATCCCGGTGAGTGGTTAGCATTTACGCTTTTACGCTGAGGACCCTGGTTCATATCTCAACTCCGCAGAAGTCACGAATTACTCAAGCTGTTAAAGTGACAATAATCAAACAAAAAACGCACAACTTTTACGATAGGATGAACCAATCTGGTAAGGGCTACATGCCGAAAACTGGCATGTGTAGGGACTAGGGAGGGAGCCTGATCACAAACGAGCGCGAGTTGGTCGACACTTGAAAGCAGTTCTTTGATGAACACCTCAATGATGAAGTTGCAGAAGGAGGCGGAACAGAAGTTAACCTAGCAGTTCCGATGGAAAATAGTAATGTCCCAGCGCTTGATCTTTGTTGCTGAAGACCAATAAAGCCGCCGGTAAAGCCCACCTACCAACTGAGCTTTATAAACATGACCAAGAAACGTGACAATGGCTCTACACTGGGTCATTTCCAAGGTTCGGGAGGATAAAAAATTCCCGGAGGATGTAATGCTGTAATTATCGCGGCATATCGCTGGTAAACCGCCTAGAAGGTTCTCTCCCAAATCCTGTTACGCCGGCGGTCTCCGATAACCCCGGGGCTTCGTTGGCAATTACTAGGCGGGGTTCATGATGGATCGCGCAACTGCGGACCAGAAATGTCTGGAGTATAACGTGCCCACGCATCACACCTATATTGATTTAAAAGCAATATTTTTTTTTGTATGCCAGAAGGGCATTGGGTTAAAAGGCCACTGCGACAGTCTTAATGATCGTCTTTTGTGGCAGGCCCCGATTTCTGTACACAGTTTACGGACTGCTCATACCCATTGATGGAGTTGAGCGGGATAGTTGTAATCCTGTGCCCCAGTGTTGGGCACCGCTAATTCGCGAATTAGCGAATTAGCGGTGCCCAACACTGCTGTGCCCCAATTCGGTACTACATGGTTTATAAAGCCAATGACCGTTTTGGGATTTAGGCACCATACCTGATATAGAGTAAGAAGGAAACTTCCTAAGAAGTTGTACCTAAAAGCAACATACGATACCGTTTATCTAGACCAGCTATGAAACATAATGCGTGAACATAGTTTTCCGGGTAAACTGACTAGGAGGAAGGTTTCTATTCTCACCACGGGACATCAAGATCGTCATCGGGGATATGAACGCCCAAATCGGCAGGGAAGCAATGTATAGACCGGTGACCGGGCCCCATAGCCTGCACACCGACACGAACGATAACGGCCAGCGATGCATCAATTTTGCGGCTTCCCGAGGCTTGGTGATCAAAAGCACCTTCTTTCCTCAAAAAGATATCCACAAGGCCACCTGGAGATCACCTAACCAGCGATCCTCGAACCAAGTCGACCATATTCTCATCGAGGGCCGGATTTTCTCGAACATCACCAACGTACGCTCCCTACGGAGTGCGGATATTAACTCGGACCACTACCTAGTAGCAGTACATGTGCGCTCAAAACTATCGATGGTTTATACCTCACGACAAAGTCGCCCTCCTCGGCTAAACATTCGGCAACTAGACAACCCGCGAACTGCCGAAAACTACGCGCGCGTGCTGGATGAAGCTCTGCCTTCCTCTGTGGAGCTAGATGCTTCGAACCTCGAAAACGGATGGAGTAGCATACGCTCGGCCGTCAACGAGGCCGCAACCGCGGTGCTAGGTGTGGAAACCTCGAGTGCACGAAATGATTGGTTTGACGGGGAATGCCAAGAAGCGATAGGGAGGAAAAAAGAGCTTGGGAAAACTATCTGAGCATATCCACGAGAGAGAATTTGGCAAAGTATCGACGAGCGAGGAATGAGTTGACCACGATCCTGAGAAGAAAAAAAGCGCCAGAAGGAGGACAGAGATCGTGAGGAGCTTGAACAACTATTCCGGGCTAATGATACCCGCAAGTTTTACGAGAAGGTGAACCAAACTCGCAAGGCTCACACACCAAATCCTGACATGTGTAGGGACGAGGGGATCTAATCACAAACGAGCGCGAGGTGGTTGACAGGTGGAAGCAGTTCTTCGATGAACACCTCAACGGCGATATAGCAGCAGGAGACGCAATGAAAGTTAACCTCGGAGTACCTACAAACGACAACAGCGTACCAGCTCCCGATCTCGAAGAGATCCGACGAGAAATCGGTCTGCTGAAGAATAATAGAGCCGCCGGGAAAGGCCGACTCCCGGCAGAACTCTTCAAAAATGGTCAAGAACCGCTAGTAACGGCACTTTACTGGCTGATTTCAAGGATTTGGGAAGAAGAGAAACTACCGGAGGAGTGGATGGAAGGCGTAGTCTGTCCCATCTACAAAAAAAGCGACCGGCTAGACTGCTGTAACTACCGTGGCATTACGCTGGTCAACGCCGCCTACAAGGTGCTCTCCCAGATTTTGTTGCGTCGTCTATCCCCAATAGCAAGAGAATTCGTAGGGCAGTATCAGGCGGGCTTTATGGGGGCCCGTGCTACTACGGATCAAATTTTTACTCTTCGACAAATCCTTCAGAAATGTCGAGAGTACAACGTGCCCACGCATCATATTTTCGTGGATTTCAGAGCAGCATACGATACCGTTGAACGCGTACAGTTATGGCAGATAATGCACGAGTACGGTTTTCCGGACAAACTGTCGCGGCTGATCAAAGCTACCCTGGAACGAGTGATGTGCTACGTGAGCGTTTCGGGGACACTTTCAAGCCCTTTCGAATCGCGCAGAGGGTTACGGCAAGGGGATGGACTGTCCTGTATGTTATTCAATATCACTATTGAAGGTGTGATCCGGCGACCGGGCATCGAAACGAGCGGAACGATCTTCAGTAAGAGTAGCCAACTCCTAGCCTTTGCAGACGACCTCGACATCATTACTAGAAACCGTGGGACGACGGAGGTAATCTACGCCAGACTAAAAACGGAGGCTAGGAGGATAGGGTTGCAAATTAATGCGTTGAAAACCAAATATATGGTAGGAAGAGGCTCCCGAGAAAGTAACGTTTGCCTCCCACGGACAGTGACTATTGACGACGATGAACTGGAACTGGTTGATGAGTTCGTATATTTGGGATCTCTGGTCACCGCCGACAATAATACGAGTAAGGAGATCTAACGACGCATCCAAGCTGGAAATCGAACCTACTTTTCCCTTCGCAAGACGTTTCGATCAAGGAGCATACGCCGCCGCACAAAGCTGACGATGTACAAAACGCTAATCAGACCGGTAGTCCTCTACGGACTTGAGACAGTAACTTTACTTACGGAAGACATACGTGCACTTGCCATTTTTGAACGAAAGGTGTTGCGGACTATTTTTGGCGGAGTACAGACGGGAATCGGAGAGTGGCGGAGGCATATGAATCACGAGCTACAGGCACTGCTCGGAGAGATTCCCATCGTACACCTGGCGAAAGTTGGGAGACTACGGAGGGCCGGCCACGTCCCAAGGATGCCGGACGACTGTGTAGTGAAATCCGTTCTCTTCAAGAACCCCACCGGCACCAGGAAAAGAGGGGCTCAACGTGCTAGATGGCTCGACCAGGTTGAAGCCGACTTGCGTGTGTCGAGACGCGCAACGAATTGGCGACGAGTAGCCCAGGACCGAGTACAATTTCTTGATACGGCAAGAGCCACCCCGGCTCTCGGCTGAATAAGTAAGTAAGTAGATGTTGGTGGTGGTTGAACAGTGAGGCAGAGAAGATTAGGTTAAAGATAAATACGTCCAAAACAAAATACATGTGCATCCGAGCTCGACCGACGTAGCTTGGGCAGTACTGTAAAGACGGTGGTGATGAGATGAGGTAGTTGATGGATTTTCTTAGCTTGGCTCCTTGACCTTGGACCTTGACATTCGGAGGCGTATTAGTAGCGGAAGTCGTGCCTTCGATGAGCTTCACAAGAGGGTCCGTATTCTCACAAATACCTCACTTTACAGTCCCCATTTGATTTTACAGTCACTTAGATGACCGGGGATACCCAAGACTTTTAAAAACGCAAATTGTGCTTTCACTGTAAAAGGGAGCGCTTCGAGGGACGAGTGCTAAGAATGATCTTCGACGGTGTACAGGAGAACGGATATGGATGCTAAGAATAAGCGCTTAACGCACGCAACCAGTTAATTTGAACTCAGTATTCAAAACGTGATTAAAGTTTGACGCATGTAGGGTACGGGAGGGTATTTTCAGGAGGCTTCTAAATTCAGCATATTTGCCTTTTCTTTCGCCAATAAAAATACTTTTCCGACATACAATTTTAATATGTTATAACTGTGTTCTCAAGACTGTAAGTATTCTACTATCTTTTATTCATAGAACGTCAAAACCACCTGTTCTTGCACTAGAACTAGGTCATAGGCCGAAAAAATAGAAGCCATCGCTTAATGGGCTGAAAATACCCTCCCGTGCCCTAGTAAGAATGCCAGATAATCAGCCGCGGTGCTTGTGCTCCTGACAGCGGGCAATACAGTTAGACCAGGTGAAGCGGAATCTGAAGGCGAGTGCATGGTACCCATGAAATTTAACGAACAACCGAATCAATTAAAGGGATTTTGTTCGTTTACGGTGTCTTAAGACAAAAATCAAATTAAATAAATAGTAAATTCATCAAATATTGAACCTCATATTTTTGGTGCATTTGGATCCATTAGCGAGTGCGGATTTCGTGACATTTACTAAGGCTCGGCTTTTCTACAACATACCAACCGTTTTCTACGGAATCTCGCCAGGTGCACAATGGAAGTCGCTTCAAGCTGTGGCTCAAGACCATGTGTCAGTAGCCTAGTACTGTTCCTAATGGTATTCCGTTTACTTCTGTTGTTTATCAACCAATCAGCGCAAATTAATTCACTGCTATCAGTGTTTTTTGAAATAAAAAAAGGAGCGCAAAGCATAAAGAATAAAACAAAAAAAAACAAAGAATAAAGAGAAAGTACATTGAAAAGTGTAACGAATAAAGTAAGGAAAAAAATTAGTAAAAATCCAAAAGAGTAAAGAATAAAGACAGTTCAGAATAGTACTTGCGAAGAATAAATAAAAGTAAAACACGAAAGAGAGTAAAGAATAAGAAGAGTACGTTATAATGAAAGAATACAAAGAGTAAAGAATAAAGAGAGTGAACATCAAGTAAAATAACAAAAATAAAAAGAGGGAAAAACAAAAAGCTAAGCCTTTGCTGCAAATACGTGAAAAACAAAGAGTGCACTCCAAAAAAAGGCAAAATGTTATCAGCAAACATACGTAACATGGAATGCTGCATTTGTACTAGCTTAGTCACCCATTTACTCTTGTTCGAGTTTCTCCTGTTGTCGGCAAAGTAGTGAAGCGTATGTATATGGCGAATTGCCAACATAACTTGTATCAATCTGGTAAAACGTGCACGACCAAAATCAGATTAAAGCAAATATGCTTCCAATCAGCAGCATTTACCAATATAAGATCACTTGAATGTCGCGCAATACGAAATCGCAATGTTATTGGAAAAAGAAGCTTGAAGCTGCGAGACATAACCTCGTACTGCCAGTACCCAGGGGGGCTAGAAGATAGCCTGCCTCCGCAACATGTGAGACGACCCCGTCGTCACTCGCGGACTCTTCGATCGCATTGACGACGGTGCGGCCCCAGCCGTGATGTTGTGTATGATCACGGGTTCTCCGCAGCTATTGCGAGTTGCCTTTGCGGCTCAAAGGTAAAACTTGTTTCTCTTTCGCCCGGATCAACAGTTTGTGCCAGCACTTTGCCAGACCAACATCTTCGCGCATTCCCGGAGTCAACGTGAGTGATCGCACGGTCGACTGTTACAGTAGGATCTATATTACAGGCCTTTGGTTAGTTTGAATTTGATTCGTGCTTTTTTTTGTGAGCCGGGACACCCTTTTAAAGGAGTGGTACCCAGAAACGGCTATAGTAGCTAAGATGACTGGAACGTAAACGTCATAGGATTAAAAAATCAGTTTGATGAGGGTTTCATCGCCTAGGAAATATCCTCGTCAGCAGACCAATCTCGGTTTGCAGGCAGTTAGTTTGTGCAAAAGTGGTGGTGTAACAATTGCGCCCTGCGGTTAAGCTGTTAAAGTTCAGGGCTTTGTAGGGTGGTGAAAAGTGAGAGAAAACTGTAACAAGCGGCAAAGGAGCTTTTAAGATTGCACCCACCAATTCGTCGCGGTCGATGTGGAACGAGATTCCGGGATGTTTTTTCTTCTTTATATTAGATTGGAAAAAGTGCTCATTATTTACTTATTGGCTTTTACTGGTTCTTTTTGTTGATGTTATTGCTTATTGCTTTTATTGTTGTCGCTGCTGCTGCTGGCTGACTGGCTAGCAAGTTTGCTCTGTTTGTGGAACTTTCTAATAATTATAAAAATTAAAGCTGGTTACAGCTCGATGCGCTTAGCGTGGTTGTTAATCTTTGCACGAGATTTTCACTGGAAGTTGAACTATGTTCTTGATAGGAAGGGTCTTGCATTGTCTTACCAAAATTGCCAATTAAAGTGATAAAGGTGGTTACATCTTATTTCATAGTCGATATTTTTTTCTCTAAGCCTCCAAATACGCCCACGATTGAAACATCTGAAACATGTAATTTTTTGGATCTGAAGTTTGGGTCAAGATAGCTAAATCTAGCCTAACAAAAGAATTTTTTTAAAGGTATCTGAGTATATCATAATTCACAGTACATAATGTTCGATACGGAAGCAGAAAATGGGACGACTTCGTAATTGAAAAAGAATGCTTCTAAATTCGATTGCTACTATAGGTAACCCAAAGACATCGTTGTCGCTTGAAATCAATTCGAATGGAACGGAAGTAAGGGAGAAGCCAACGAAATATACCGTTCGGAAATAGAATAATATAATAAAGAAATAAATGTTATATTTCTGCAAGTGAACGTATGTGGCTACGGCCAGTCAGCTTTTGCAGCAGTGCAGAACGGAGCAAGTTGGGTTGAGTGAGTGAAAAAAATAATGTGGCGATGCCTATAGATGTATATACCCACCCAGTAAAAAGCTTTCTGTCAAACGATAGTGAAAGGAGTGAACCCCTATAACCAAGAGCACAATCATAAGAGAAAAAAATATTACGAAAAGCAACAGTCGTTGAACAGAAGCAACAAACATCTTTTCTTATTCTATACGGTTTCGCAGGAAACGGTAAACATTCACGGTCGGAGTTGCGGAAACCTCTAGCGGAGAAAAATGGTAGTGAACAGCAAAGTGATCGTATTGTTATCATTATTGATCGGTAAGTACACTCGTTGACTTTAAAGAAAATGTTTAATTTAAAACAAATTATGTTTGAATTGATTAGGAAGTTTGAAGTATAAATTTCATTTTTACGGTAAATCACTTTGATTAAATCCGTCATGTCACAAAGAAATTGAAAAAACTAAAATTTACCGAATATGACTTGTTGAATTGTAATAAAAATGTTACTACACATTGGTAAAGTGCCTTACTAGAACTGTAAGTAAGCTCAATCGGAAATAAAAACATTTTATTTTAACGAGATGCTGCATCTACCATTTAGAAGAATTCAATTATGATAAAACCAACCTGAACGACAAGAGTGGATTATTTTCGATTGGAATCTAATTTTCTAATTGGCATCTGGGAACCACGCGGCATCGCACCTGCTAGCTTAGCTACTCAATAGAGTATTACCGGGTATGGCCGCGTGGAGGCGCTAGGTTCTAGAATTTGAGAACTAAGTTGAACGGAAAATGTGACAATTTTAGACGATTTCATGTTGACTATATAACACCGGCGGATTAGTAAATGTTTCTCAATCAATGTTGTAATATTTGTTGCGTTTTTTCATTCTTCAAATTCCATACCGAGTGGGTAATTTTTTTATAATTGATTGGTAATTATTTCCATTCGACCAAATAAGCAATGGTTATGATTGGCGACTCATCGGGGTTTGTGGAGCGGAAAATGAATTTCGATCTTCCGAAAATCGTTGATTCGTGTAATTTATGATTATCAATTCACTTATTATATTATTTTTGCAGTCTATTCGAAGATCACGTCGTTTGTTCATTATCCATGATGTGATTAGTAGAATAAGCTGATAAACTGACAAAAGTAATGCAATTTTTATAACGGCAGTTTTTACAAGTGTACTGAATGGTAGAAAAAAGTAACAAATGAAACAAGGGTATTGATAGTATTTCAGAGGTGACAAGGTTTGAAAGGGAAAGAGCGGGAAATTAGGTAAGAGAGGTAAAAAATTGGTCATGAAAACCGCCATAAAAGTACAATAAAACTCACCTTGTTGCTAGGGATACCATAACCGTGTGCTCGCACCTTACGCTTAACTCGAAACCCACTTTTTCTTTTCTGTAGTGCCTGTTTCATAATAGCCAGTATTTTTCGATGGTGCTTTTTTTTCTACCAAACCTCGTGATTTTAGTCATGATCTTGAAATGCGGTTGGGCATATATTAATTTTTTTTTTAAACAATGGTTCTACAATTGATAAAGGGAAGATAAGGGAAAGTAATAAAGAAGGATTTTTAGGGAATGGAGGGAAAAGAGGGGAAGAGAAAAAGGGGAAAGGAGGGGATGGGGGTAATAGGTAGCTACGCTTAACAAGTTGTCGTTGTGACTCCTACCTTTTGTCCAATGCTGGAAGGTGCACGGGTCGAACCAAATTATAATTCAAGTTATAACCGGATTCGAACCCACAAAACTCTGGCCCTGTGCACAGGCATGGAAAAATTCCCGCATCTTACCGTTTTATAGCAACTCCGTGTGTCGTTGCTAGCGTATCGCTCCTCTGCGCCGGCGAGCACGTGCTCCTCGTACTCGCGTTTCTTTAGACGATGGATTATTCACAGACTAATCCATCTGTGGATCAGAGTTGCCATTTTGAAATCTGTGTTTATAGTTTAAAAATCTGTGAAAATCTGTAAAACTATCCAAAAAAATCTGTTACTAAATCTGTGATACATAATTATGCTTCCATGAAGAAAAATTAGCATTTTAATGTTTTTGAACAATATGTATCATTTAATATCATATATACGCTTCGTGAATTTTGTTTTTGATGCGCAGTAATTTCGATTTTATATCTTTAGCTCCCGATTTTTTGTGCTATTTCGCTTCCAGTGATAAAATTGATAAACTTTTATTCAACATGTAACATATCTGTGAAAATCTGTGATTTTCAAAAATATCTGTCATCTGTGATCACAGATTCTGTGCTTTAAAATGACGAAAAAATCTGTGATTTTACAGAAAAACCTGTGAAAATGGTAACTCTGGTCTGTGGATTATTTTTTCCGCAGCACTAGTCTCTCTGTACCTCTCCCTGTTGTGACGCGTTGTCGCGGTGAGCATGCGACTCCTGGCCTGATTTTTCACTCTCTGGCGTTCGGGATCAAACCAGCTGTTACGCTGTCTTCCATGCGTCGTGCCTACCACTTCTCTCGCAGCTGTTTCGATGGCACGATGGATGTTCCTCCATAGCCCATTTATATCTTCTCCTTCTACCTGCTGTTCTGCGATTCGTTGGTCAAGCTTTCTGGCGTACTCCACAGCTACGCCGTCTGCCGTTAACCACTGGACGTTGAAACGCAGCGTCCTCTCAGTGCGAGCTTTCGCCGTGTTCGACAGCCTTGCGCGAATCTTACTCACTACGAGATAGTGGTCAGAGTCGATATTTGGTCCCCGAAAAGACCGTACATCGATAACATCCGAAAAGTGTCGACCGTCAATCAAGACATGATCGATCTGAGAGCTAGAGTCTCCATTTGGATGCCTCCGGGTGGGTTTCCGAATATTCAAACGTGGAAAGTAGGTGCCACAGATGGCCATTCCTCTGGTTGCGGCAAAATTTATGAGCCTCAGACCGTTATCATTGGTCGAGAGATGAAGGCTATGTCTTCCAATGACTGGACGGATAAATTCCTCACTCCCGATCTGCGCATTTGCATCTCCGATGATGATTTTCACGTCGTATTTTGGGCTCTCTCCATAGGTCCTCTCAAACCTGTCGTAAAACTCGTCCTTAGTATCATCGGATTTATCATTTGTCGGTGCGTATAAGTTGATTTATTTATTTATTTTTTATTTATTTATTTATTTATTTATTTATTTATTATTTCTTTCATCTGACATCTAAGGCCTCATTGAAAATTGGGGTTGGGGAAAAGCCCACCTGAAGTCGACCCTCAAGTGCGCGTAAAAACCCCACCATCTTTTGTCATTGATACAAAGACGTTACAATATTCAGTCTTATAAACTATGTACATTACAATAACTAACATTTAACAAATTTAAATAACATATTTTGATCTAAGAAACGCACATTACAACATTTGTTTAAGTCTATTTTTAAAACTAACACTCGATAAATTAAAGTCAAACAGTTCAAAGGCATTATTGAAGACGTCACACATTCCCCTAACGGGTTCGTTTTGACCGTATTCGGTGCGGTGGAAAGTAAGGCGCAGAAAATCTCGTGACCTTAAGGTTCTGAGGGGCACATTTATATTAACTTGGGAGAGAATATTTGGGGCGTCTATTTCACCGGTTAATAGCTTTACCACGAAAACGGCTTTGAAGATATTCCGTCTCTTTTCCAGTGTGTCGATCCCCAGTAGTCGACAACGGTCAGCATAAGATGGCAAGTGGTTTGGATTCTGCCACGGCAGAGACCTAAGGGCATAGCGTAAAAACCTAGCTTGAACTGCTTCAAGCCGGTTGATCCAAATTTCGGTATACGGACTCCAAATTACTGCTGAGCTCTCCAAAATGGAGCGGACTAGAGAAAAATATAACAAACGTAAGCAAAACGGGTCAGTGAACTCTCTGGCGATTCTCATTATAAAGCCAAGGTTTCTATTCGCGTGAGCTATGATGTGTGAATAATGATGCTTGAAGGAGAGTTGTGAGTCAAGTAGTATACCAAGATCTCTGATTACTGATACTCTTTCGAGTAGTTCTCCAGATGCCATATAGTTCCACAGAAATGGACTTTTCTTGCGCGTAAAAGTAATCACAAAACATTTTGATATACTGAGGGTCAGTAGATTCCGTAAGCACCAGTTACAAAAACAGTCCAAGAACCGTTGCAGCTCAATGCAGTCCGCTACAGTTCGTACAACAAGGAACAGTTTAAATCATCAGCATATATAAGTTTACAGCCGAATGGGATACCGAAGCAGACATCGTTGAAATATAAGGAAAACAGTAAAACAGTAGCGGTCCTAGATTGCTCCCTGAGGAACACCGGACAAGCTAGCGAAGCTGTATGACTCAATGCATCCCAATTTGACACTTAGTGAACGGTCAACTAGGTAAGATTTCAACCAATCAGTAAACTGAATTGAAGCTCCTAGACGTTCAATTTTAGCTAACAGTATTGAATGATCAACGCGATCGAACGCAGCCTTCAAATCGGTGTAGATAGTGTCTACTTGCGCACCACTTTCTATGTTTCTAATGCAGTGGGATGTAAACTGAAGTAAGTTTGTCGTTGTCGATCTACCAGGGTAGAAACCATGCTGATCCGTGGAGATATAAGACTTAAATTCACGTAAAAGGACATTGCCAACTAAAATCTCAAACAATTTTGATCCAGCAGACAGCGATGTTATTCCTCGATAGTTAGCTATGTCGTGCTTATTTCCTTTTTTAAACACGGGAAACATCACTGATTTTTTTCCAGCAGTCAGGAAATATTCCTTGCGACAAAGATTTGTTGAATATCATTCTCAGTGGGATACAAAGCGCCGTTGCACATCTTTTTAGGATAATGGCGGGAATGCCGTCTGGACCAGCTGATGTAGAGGGTTTTAATTTTTTAATAGCATCCAGTACATCTTCGTCAGTAAAACTGAAGCTACTCAAGTTTATAATATTTCTGGGGACGTCACGAAGCGCATTTTCCTCCTGTATCGAGCTAGTCGTAGACTGGTTGAACACACTCGAAAAATGTTTCGCAAACAAAGCGCAGATGCCTTCAACTGTATTTGAATTTTCATTTTCTAAAAACATTCTGGTAGGAAGACCACTTTCTTTGCGTTTACTGTTCACAAATGACCAAAACCGTTTTGGATTTTGTCTAAGTTCTGACTGCGTACGTATTACATGCCTGGAGTAGAGAAAGCGGTTGTATACTTTGTAATTATTGCTTGCTGTGGTAAACACAAGTTTTGTCATTGGATTTCGTCGCCTGGAGTAGTTTCGTAACGCAGCTGCCCTAATACGTTTTAAATCACGAAGTCGCCGGTTGGACCATGGAGGTTTTGGCCGAGGACGTGGTGATGGAACAAAATTAGTGAATAATTGTTTCAACGTCAGCGAAAATAATTCTACAGTAGTATTAATGTCAGCTGCCTGGCTTAACAAAGTTCCCCAGTTGATTGTAAGTAGAGAATTCTGAAGCTCGACAAAGTCTGTTTTAGAAAAATTAAATTCCCTAGATTCAGCTAACTCTTCAAAGCGGGCTTGTATAGTGCATGCTAATTTAACTAAGAGCGGAGGGTGATGCGGATCGATATTAACTAACGGCTCGCACGCTTCGGCAATATCGCAATTCAGTGATGCTTCTTCATTTACGAACACGAGGTCCAGGGTACGATTTCGCCTGTTGGTGACCGTGCATATTTGTGTCATGTTGAGTAATGACATCCCATCCAATAACGCCACACTGGATCTACTGAAACTGGATTCAGAAGGATCGGCAAAAACACGTCCGGAATGACTTGTATTCCAAACCAGGCCTGGTTGGTTATAGTCTCCGAATAACAAATGAGTAGTATGAGATTTTAAGGAGTTCGTTACAGCAAGCATTGTATCTATATGCTTTTGAATAGCTATAGCGTTGTCCGCGATGTCTGGGGGAATGTAAACAGCACCTACACAGACATTAGTGTCATGTGTACTGACGTCAACCCATAATTGTTCAAAGTCACATGTGATCTTTCGATTGAGTCTTGATTCTAATCGATTCGATACAGCAATGAGGACGCCTGCTCCTCGAGATTTACCTGAGCTATCTGAGTCACGATCATTGCGATATGTCGTGTACCTTGATTCAAACAATTGAAGTGAGTTGATTTCGTCGTTTAGCCAGGTTTCGGTGAGAACAAAGACATCGTAATCAGCGCCTGAGACAGCAATAAACAGTTCGTCAATTTTTGTACGCAATCCCCTCACATTCTGATAGTAGAATTCCAGATGACCGTGCCGGTACACATCAATGAAGCTATTGTGTTCACTACTCCGTTCCATGTTGGCATTCGAATCCGCAGCTGCTGACGAGTTGGCGACAAACAATGGTCGTTCGGCATTGGACTGAAAGTTTGCTTCATTTAAAAGGGGTGCAGAATCCAGCCTAGCTTCAACAGGGCATATACTGTGCAAATTATTACCTGACAGAGCAGGAAATCCATCAGGCTCATCGTATTGATAGATCCGTGGGTTATCTAACGTGGTACAGGGGACCTTGTATACATTAAAATCATCAGCGTCACAGTCAATGACAGGCATGTCGCAATCGATATTAATCAGGTGCTCATTACGCAAAGTATTTTCCACTAATTCATCACAGATCTCGACTCGTTCAAGAGGGCTAGAAAACAAACACCTTTTCTGACTTTTTGGAAAGCTATTAAAACACATATACTTAACTGGAAGGGGGGCCAGCTGGCCCCCCGATCCCTCCGGCGGTAGACTAACTTCGGCTAAGGAATAACCGGTGAAGCTACCATAGGCGTTACTGTTGTTACTCCACGGCCGTTTTTTGACCCATAATCCTCGAATTCTCTAAAGAAAATTCCGGCGGGCCATGTACTTGGTGATAGAGCGGCAGTTTTGAGCTTTGGATCGACACCCACTTTGAAGGAGATAAATCGCAGCGAGTTCATGTCGACATCTTTTTTCACCAATTTAACAACTTCAGGTGGGTCGTCGCACTGTAAGCATTCCTTTACCATGTCATGGACGTTCTGAACCGGTACGTCGGGGTGAATTCTGGATAAGTAAATCCAGAATTTTTTTTCCGTTAAAGGAACAGTGGCAACTGTCGTCGACAAATTGGCATTCGTTCCAACAATGATGTCCCGGTTGGAAATAAACTGGTCTTCTCTACGGCGCTTAGGTGCCGGACGGTGGATAGACGGCCAGTTGTTTTGAGCAGCACGCGGCGTTATATCAGATTTCGAGGCTACCGGATAAGCGGATTTCATTCCGTCCTTACGAATCACTTCCTTCAATTCATTGATGGCGGCAGTTTGTTGTGTAACTAATTCGGCAATAGTGTTACCAAGTGCAGCAATTGTAGGGCGAAAAGTAGCCCATTTCAATAGCTTTAGACAACCGTCGCAAAACCAGAGAACATTATCGGTGTGGGATTTTACTTTAGTAAACAACTGGCTGCTTAGGCCAGCGCACTTAAAGTGAGCCACCGTTTCGCAAAAGCCCTGGCATTTAATATAGTCGGATTCTTTTGTCGGCTTGGCGCACTTATCACAAACATGCTCCATTGTTGTTGGTGAGGTAGACAATGTAAGCGATGCGTAGCACAAAAATCACTCTGTTTCACCGATTAATGTACTTTTCTGAACTGAATTTCACTTTGACACAGCACAGCAGAAGTTTATTAAGCGGATCACGAAGAATTAGTGCCGAAAAATTAACAAAATAACGAATAAAACATAGAAAAAATATTCTGATCAGAAATCACGTAAACAAACAGCAAACAGTGTTGTTAGGGCACTCTCCATAGGTCCTCTCAAACCTGTCGTAAAACTCGTCCTTAGTATCATCGGATTTATCATTTGTCGGTGCGTATAAGTTGATTAGGCTATAGTTGAAGAATTTGCCCCAACACTCATATAAGGTCATCTACGGGCCTCCACCGGATAACTCGTTGCTTTTGTTTCTCCAACACTACGAAACCGACTCCATGTTCTGCTTTTTTGCCGCCACTGTAGTAGATGTGGTACTTGAAAGAAGTGCCTGCAATAGGGCTTACTGCACGGAGCTCCCTTTCTCCGGAAATTGGGCACCGAACTTCCTGAATAGCAGCGACCTCCACTCCGAGTTGATGCAGCTCTCGAGCAAGCAAGCCAGCCCGTGCCGGTTCATGGCGAGTTCGGACATTCCAGGTACCAAGTTTCCAATCGTTATCCCTTAATCGTTTCCTTGTTCCTTGCCGTGTCCTATACCGATTGTTCCGTCCTGAATTTCTTTGTTCGTTGTTCGTGGTAATTGAGTTTTCGGTATACTACCTCACCGGGGTCGCGATACCTACATCCCGCTGATGGGTCTGCCATCTTAGGTATAGCTTGCGGAATACAGCATTTCATATTCAGCCGCCCGTTTCGAGACAGACGCTGTGTGAGCCGCCCCTCACCTGGAGAACAGGCGCTCTAGTTCGTCCCAGCTTAGCTGTTTCAGTAAGTACATGAAGCATTTCCGGGTAAGGCCATCGACCGTCATCATTGGCTTAGTTCTGCGTGGAGGCGCTAGGTGGAAGCTTGAGAGAGCCAGAGCTATGTTTGACGCAGCTTCCAGTAAACCTTACGCTACAACACTGAGAAAACTTTTCGTATAGTTTCTATGTGTTTCACACATAGATTTTTTCCATGTGCCCAGTAAATAAACTTTATGTGCCAAACAGTTACCATTTATGTTTTTAAAATTTACCTTTAAAATTTACACATACTATTCATATGCATATAATTTTCATGTGTACTTCTGGGCGGATTGTGTTTATATGTGGCACATAATAATCATAAGGATTTTCATATGGAAATTTTCCATTAGTTATGTGCGGATTATTTTGAGTGTAGACAATCAAACAAACAAATCGACACAAAGCACGTTTTTTACGTTTCTGAATCTCCCCCTTTTTGTCATGCTAAAAAATCATGCTAAAAACATGTGTTTGACATACAACGTTTGATGAAGAACAGTCCAGAAGGTCCGGAGTTATGGCGGAACATACATTCATACTCACGTTCCTCGTCACCCTACATGCCAGTTCCTTCCCAGTCAGCTCCCCCATCTGTCACGTAGCTAATTATGCATTGGTTTGCAATGAAAATCGCTATAATAGAAACGAAACAAAGGTTTATTTACCATATATTTCTCCTCGGCGGAACCCCCTTCTTTTCTCAAAGACAGTTGCACAACTCCAATCTGTTTAAATGCAAGAGAAACGCAACCCCTTTTACTTATTTAGATCTCTCCCCCACTTGTTAGGGATTCCCCCCTTTTGTCAATTTCCCAGTACTGATTCCCCAATGTCAAGGAACATTTGTGCCAAGTTTGATGAAGAATTGTCCAGGCATTTCGAAATTATAGCCTCTCCTGTCATGAACCCCCCTGTTATGAACTCCTCTCCCTGTTATGCCCCCTCTTTTGTCAACCACCTGAGTTCTGATTCCCTTATGCCAAGGAACATGTGTGACAAGTTTGATGAAAAACTGTTCAGGTGCTTCGCAGTTATGGCCTCTCACCCTGTTATGAACCCCCCTCTTCTTTTTTTTTAAACGAGTAGGGAAATCTGCTGAGCACCTTAGAAGATACGGTACTATCAGACACTTGAGAAGACAACTCAGGGAGCGGGGTTTGGTATCCCGAGCCCCCTAATGGGGCGTGAGGATCCGGACTCACTAAAACCCTACTCGAGTCTCCAGCCTCCATCCCCCTGGCACCACCTTATCGGTATTACTTCAGGGAGGGGCTATTGTGCTTAACGCACCCTCTTAGATAACTACTGGACTATGGTAGTTAGGCTATTTATTCGCCGTTGATCGGCTCTCCAGCTGTTTTGTAGCTCAAGTACAATCTGGGTAGCTTCCGCATTGACCGCTCCCAAGCGACGTCCGAGCTGGAATACATCCTTTAAACTAAGTTATCCGGAGTAGTGTCCTATCCGCTCACTGCCATCATGTTGCTTCACGCGTCCGCGAAACGAGGGCATATGAAGAAAGCATGTTGTGCAGTTTCCTCAACACCCACACATTCGGGACACGCGGGGGACTTCGCCTGCCCAAACTTGTGCAGATACTGTCTGAAACAACCATGCCCTGACAGAATCTGTGTCAGGTGGAAGTTGACTTCGCCGTGGCGGCTGTCGACCCACCCGGATAGTTCCGGGATGAGTCGATGTGTCCACCGACGTTTTGTGGAATTAGAGCGTGCCCGCTGCCATGTGGTCATCGAGGCCAATCTTGTGGTACTCTGTATGCGTCTAGTTCCACGTTGGTTGAAGCACACTACGTCCTCACTGATGATGATGTCAATGGGCAGCGACACCGGCACTTGGACTTTCCGAAACGAGTTGGCTATGGAGTCCCAGCCAGCGCTATTAAACGCATTTCTCCGGTCAAGCGTGACAACTCCGCAATAGCGGATACTTGTCCTCTTGCGCTGGATTGCCACCTCGGCTGTCTTAGTGACAGACAAGATGGCATCCACCGTAGATTTGCCGTTTCGGAAGCCGAATTGGTTCCTTGACAGACCGTCTGTACCCTCCGTGTACAGTACGAGTCTGTTAAGGATAACCCTCTCCAGCACCTTGCCGGCAGTATCGAGCAGACAGATCGGACGAGGGGACACCCGGAGGCTTCGGCAACAGCACAAGGTTCTATCGCTTTCTTCTGTCCGGGAAGTGGCCAGCTTCCAGGCATCTACTCATTACTGTCCCGAATAACTCAGGAGCCTCTAACATAGCCGCATTAATGGCCATATTCGGGATTCCGTCTGGCCCCGGTGCCTTGCTCACCTTTAGGGATTTAGCGATCTCAATGAGTTCCACGTTCGTAACCGTCACTTCCTCCCCGACCTCTAAACCGCCGTCGCCCACGTTACTTTGGATGTTCGGCTGGGAGGCCGATCATCCTACGCTATGGTCTGAGATACTGGAACGTCGGCCGTGGGACGACTCAGCGGCCTGGGGCCAGGACCTTGGCTCGTGGCGCGGAAAGAGGCCCTCGATGATCCGCTCCAGCATCTCTGGCGATTGCTCTCAGGGCGCCATCACGCCCTTGCATTCCCCTCTTCTTATCAATCCCTCAGTGCTGATTCCCTTATATCAAGGAAGATGTGTACCAAGTTTGGTGGATATCGGTCAAGGCGTACTGGAGTTATGGTGGAACATACAAACATGCTCACGCTCACATTTATATATACATAGATGAATATAAGCGTAAAAATAAAATGAAATGGATCATATATGGGGAAAAATAGAACAATCTCACCAGCAATCCGTTGAATCGTTCGTTGAATTGCGTCATTTGTGTTTCCATTAATATATTTATTATCCAATAATTGATTTAATTTTTCCTTCTGATATCCTTGTGCATTATTTAAACTTGTCACGGCCAAAGTATTCACTGTACAGTAGGAAGTGCTTGATGAGCTAAAACAAAACAAATAATTAGTAGAACATATTGGACTTACCTGGCCGTGTGGCTCAGCCGTCTGCCCAAAAGCGCAACTACGCAGCATCGCACCTCCTAGCTTAGCTCTTCAATAGAGTATTACCGGGTATGGCCGCGGGGAGGCGTTAGGTAGGGGCTTGAGATGGCTAGAGCTATATTGGTCGCATTCTTCTTTCCCCATTTCTTACTCGGTACTTTTCCGATATGTAATCATATATATGATATATGATATGTAAGTATTGGTTTGTTTGGAAAAGCGCCACAACTACTATTACAAGCGTTCAAACTGTCATGTTGCAGTGAAGATTTTAAATTCAAATTTTGCTTTTATTTTTGAAGGTTATTCATCACTCTTGTAAAAGTTTCATAGCTCGTATAACAAAAACTTTTAAAATGGAGAACAAAAAGTGAAGGAAATTTTGTTTATAGAAGGAATTTATTTTGGTCTCACTCTTAAGAAATCGCCACGTTCAACGACAACGACATAGATACTTTAAAAAACAGAACTCCCACTTTGATTATTGTTTTAAAAAAATGTTGCACCGACTTTCAAGCTAAAATATATACAGAAAGATTATTCAAAGTGTCCTCTACAAGACCGTACAGGTTTTAGCTGCAACTATTTGCACCTCTGCCAGATATTTCAAGACACTTATTTGTAGATCAACGTCAAAAGCCCATAAATCGTCAGATTTCTATTGATTCTGCTGTATTATATTGTCTCTGTTAGAAAAAAAACTACTGTTTATGAAGTATTGTGATCCATACTGTTTAAAATTGAGCTCAAAGTGATTAATTTCATATAAAAAGCGATAAAAGATTAAGCTTGATTACGGTTGACGTTTGTACTTTCTCAGGTGGATAATAATGAGATATAACGAAGAATAAAAATTTTTCTGCTAAAAATTCGTTTCGTGGACCTCATCAAAAGGTTTTCGAAAGTTGTTCTACAAAAACAGGATACGACGAGCTGCAGACTTTGTCTCAAAAAATGCCTCCGTAAAATTGGAACTAAATTGGTTTATCTCTTTAGGCACTAGCCCACACAACTGTATTAGTGAAAGATTTTGGTAAAACGACCATATATAATCGTTCACATAACCCACATAGCAACCTAAGCTAAGCTAGGATATTTCATTAGCATTTAGTGACAAAAATTTTACAATAGCAAAATAGAAAATTTCATGAAATTTTTTTTCAAGGTGATATTTTTTCTCGAGAGCTTACAAAATTTACTTAGGTACAGTTTTCTAACAGAAAATTTACTCTGCGGTGCTCGGTTCAGCATATACGAATATTTTAATAAAATAAATGTTTAGATAAATCGAGTTTTCCTACCAGAATAACTCTAGACTAGAATAACAAAAACGCTATAGTGAAATTTTTGTCACTGAAAGACATGAATCAGCAAATAAGAAAAAAATTCAAAATTTTGTAAGAATCAGAATAAGACTGTCTAGGTGTAAACAACACGCATAACCCTCTAACGGGCAACATCGTAAAAACGATGCGATCAAGCAAATGACTACTTTATCATGAAAGAACACTCAAAACAAGCTCAAGTGTTGATTTTCATGGAAAAATATTTATATGGAGGACCGCCAGGAAAGAAAAAGTCCAATTTCTCTTTTTCGTTTTTCATGCCTAACGCTCTACCCAAATATTTTTTCAGTTCAAATATATCACAAAATTGAAATAAAGCATGTAAATTACTCACAGAAAAAATTTGAGGTCGAACATTTTGTTCTAGATGTCCTTTTTCTTCAAAAGTAGAAAAGGGAATATTCGCACCATAATTTTTTGGAATTTTTGTTTTTGAAAGATGATAACTTTTGAACGCAAGGTCAGAATGTTGTGATATCAATTTAAAAGGTCAGGAAATCTGTTTTGAAGATATTTTTCATATTTTCAATTCAAGACAAATTTCGTATGTGGCTCTGGAGCTTTAAAAGCGAAGGCCGTCTACAGACGGTCTTACCCGTTAGAGGGTTAACTAGAATTTGAGAGCCGTGAGTTCGACTCTCACCTTCGCTAAGTCTATAGAGTAGGGCGGGGCATAAGTGAAGTTGTCATCAATTTTCGTGAGATATAAAGAAGGACAACAACATAATATATTTTATAGTGATGTAGTAACTCAATGTCCTTACATTCAACTATAAATCATCTGCGGTAATAGTGTTTTGCAAAATAAATTCTTCTTTCTTCTGATCAAGCCGATTCGCACTTTTATCCCACCAGCGGGGCAAAAGTGCGAATACCGCGGGGCAAAAGTGCGAAGCTCAAATCCATGAAATTAGCACAACAGTAGCTAACAAAACCATATTATCTCCAATCTGCGTTATGTTTCGGTAAGGAATATTCCCAATTTGCGCCTTTCCTATTTTACGCTGGTGTATTGCAGCCACCAACTTTTCCAAACGTTTGTTTTTTGTTTCATCAGCGCAAAAACATTGTTTTCTTTCGGCCAACATCTGTAGTGCACACAGTTTTCTGAAGATCTTCCATTTCTAGTTTCTGTAATATAGTGCCTAAAGCTGTATATAATTAGCTATACATTTTTGCCTCGTCCATGAATCGCACTTTTGCCCCGTCCGTGAATCGCACTTTTACCCCGCTAGGTGCTTGACGGAGTTAGATTAAATAATGGGAAAGCGAAATATATTTTGTAAATTCTTTTTACGGTATTTTCAAAACAGATATGGGAGTGATGTACAACGCTGCTACAAATTTTCAACAAGTAATATCCTCCTGTTGATATCGCATTTGCTGTATAACGAAAAATTACATCAAAACCGCCCTAAAATAACATTCGCACATAAGTCAGCAACTATGCTTCCCAAGCAACCAAAGTGTACGTTACATTCAAACTGTCAAAGTAGTCACCCATCCATTAAACATTTATTCTTCCTCAAGAGAATTAGGGTTTATTTCTAATTCCCGTCGTAGTAAGTAAAGCCATTCTAATTTTCATCATTTGTTGGATGGATTTAATGAATACTCCAAAAGTTCTTGTGCTGATTTGACTAAAACAAACTTACCTTCCGATCCGTGAACTTTGAAATCATTGAAAAGTGATTATTAAAGCATATTATTGAAATTACGCAATTGACTTTATTCCTTAAATTCGTCGTACCGTTTTAAAATCCGTCCCTCAAAATTTTTCATCGTCCGAACTAAAAATCACGACAATGTTTATGAAGCTAACGCGCATGTATTTGTGTAGGACGGCATGACAAATGTTATTCTGCGAAATTTCTGCAGGTCAGGCAAGTTTTCTTGGCTGTAGAATAACGACGATGCCTTGCATGAGTTATTTTAATTTATGAATGACGGAAATTAAAACGATTAGTCGACATTTTCTTCTTCGTCGCACGGAAAAACGTAGGAAATTTGGCTGGCAGGACTTCTTTATTGATAAAAAGCATTTAAATAGATCTCAGCTTACTAAAATCAACACAACAACAAACTAAAATATTAGGGAATAACTTGTTTTGCATTGTGCTCATATTTTTAATAATTTGTGTTGGATATGACGGGAATAGGCAGTTACGACGAAGCACCAATATACCCTAGATTATTTATTTTCCGATCTTTTTTTAGAGTATACCACTGTCATTTATTATGCAATTATGTGTAAAACTTTCTCCAATTGATAATTTTCTAGATAGTTGAGAAAACATTATTGCATTTCCAAAAAAACAATTGTTCTACGAAGCTAGATTCAAGAGTTATAAACTTTTAAGTTTTGTAGGTGATGTTAGAGAAAACCGAAATATTTGGTTGAAAGTTTTCTGGGGATATAGGAAATAAGTTCATGAAACTCTGAGACCCTTCGACCCATTTTGTACGATGTTTTTGAAAGATGTCCAGCTTTGCTGAATATTATAATTAAATTTCAAACCATTCGTTTGAAACTAGTTGATAAGCCGTGTGCATCACCTGGCGTCTAATTGCGAGCGAATTACTTGGTTATATCAGCGAAAAAAATGATCAAAGAAGTCGTGATGCGAATCGATGGTACCAATCCTAATTTTCTATAATTTTGGCGAAAAAACATTTATTTGTTGTGATAATCTAGACTCACTTTAACGGAGATAACCGGAATATATGATCAAAACGCCTAAATGTACCTCTAACGCCATGTAACTCTACGAGATGCAACCACGTTACTGATGCTTGTCTTGACTGCAAGAGCACTTTGGTTACCAAAACCGAACACTTCTATTGCCATAATCGAACCTGCATCGAAAGCCGCACAACAAAGGTTATAAAGGCGATTCAACCTAATAGTATATTCATGTCTGAAAATATGGTTGTAAAACAGCATAAGTTAAAATATAAAAAACAACTCCAACATCTGGCGACTTCTTTGGACGATCTAAGAAACGCATCACCGTGCAGTACAGCAATGTTTCATGGCGGGAAAAAAGATCATACCGTCATTAGGTGGTTTCAACCAGATTTTCCCTACTGCATCGTGCAGCCTTCCCTTGCTCGGCTAAGCTGCTGAAACTTGTATGTCCAGAAGATAGATCTCGCCAGAGCAGAGCCGCGAAAAAAAGCAGACCGATGAAAGTGAAAGGAATCGTGATTGGTGTGTTTACCGACTGAGCGCGGACTCTCAAGTGTTACGTACATCGGAAAGTGGTTGCGATCTCGTTGTCTTTCATTCACGTAATTTTACGCACTGGCAGTTTATTTGTCTAACCTGGTAAACTACTAAAAGTGATTAACAACGTTGACACCCAAAGTGACCCCTTTTTGATCTACATGCCATCATTACGTAATAGAGCCTTAAGGGTGTGTCTCTATGCTATAATGCAACATTGTCCACGGTTTATGAGAGCACTGTTACATTCGCGGCGACCGGCGACGACTGCTTTTTTATGGGAAATAATCATTTCGATCTTACTTTCTCGCTATGAGTTGAATGTGAGCGAAATATAGTTGTTCATTCGTTCGTTTATTGTTGCCTAGGGACTGCCGGTTCTAAATTTGATCACGAAACAAGTCAAGCGCGGTAGGAGTAAACAAGAATGGCAATCATAAAACAGCACCGCGTACGGGTGAGAAGCTCCCGGGGCAAACGATATCAGCAGCATGGAGCATGTACGTAACGCGAACAACATATTTGAGTCAACATTACCTACCAACCGCCAGCTACAGGGACGTCGTCTATTCGTTCGCTAGCACGCTGCTTTCACGGAGGGATGCTTTTTCACACTAGGAAAAACAACGTGTTCAGTTTAAGTTGGAAATAAATTATATAAAAAGAGATTTTCCGTTCCATCATCACAACAATTCAGAAAATGAGCTTAAAGTACCATAAAAGTACGGGGCTTGAACAGAACAAAAACATATTTAAATAGTCCACTTTCCCCCACTATTTTATTTACCTTAGCATCTCCAGTACCTTATTCACTATTATAGTCTTCCACCCTAAATAATGTGAAGGAAAAAGTGTTCTATTATGAATATTAACATGAACTGCAGCGTCATTGCCATGACGGTGCGTCCTTGCGCTGGGTGCAGGCTAGAGTCAGCATGGGGCAATTACTGAGGGGCGCACGGCTTCCGGAACAATAAGCAGGTTGAGCAATATTGCTTGCGCTTACTTGAGCACATACAAAAATTAAGTTCTACAGCATAAACGGCACGGCCGGGTATATTTATTTTTCAACAATAAAATCGTTACTTTTCCCGCCAAAATGGTACCAAATAAAGTAAATTTTCATGTTCAGTGTAGCAATCACAAGCTAATCGCATCGAGTGTATTGCTCCACCAGCAGTAGTAGTTCTTCCAACCAACGGTAAATATTCTTTCTTGAGGGCCATCATCAAAAGTTAACGAGCCACTTCGCCACTGCTTTTGAGCTCTATTTAATTCGAGAGCAGCTTGCACAATCCATCCAATACACCCGACGAGCAACTGAGTGGTATTCAGCAGTACCATTTGACTTGCTGCATAATTTAAAGTCCATGCGAAAAACCTCGAAGCAATTTTGGGTTATCGTCGGGAATCATAGCCGGATTTTTTAGCTGCTGGGCAGAGATTGGCCTCGACCGAGCCAAGCCAGGCAGACGACCGGAGACGTTGCTTAAGCTGAAGCCGAAGTGAAAAGCGGATTTCTTTGAAGTTTATCTTTTTCTCTTGCACTGACGGCTTTTCCAAAGCACTGAACAACAGCCCGTCAACGGTGTCAGTATCTTTGCAAAGCCCCTTGTACTTGATTCCGGCAAATGTCCGCTTCTTTTTCCGTAAAATACTCGTAAACCAAGAAAACATTCGAACCCATCCCAATTACCCTGCAGCTAGGCAACAGTTTAATTTACGTCAAAGGCAATCTTGGGATTTGATAATGAATTTGAAATGCAGAAGGATTTGGAGCCTGTTAGTAAAGCTTCCACGCCAACGAACCCGACCGAGCTCAGCTCAGAGCAGCTGTCAACTCGCGCTAGCATTTCCCATATTTTTACTTCTCCCGTCGCATCGTGTCGTGCAAGCCGGAAAATTTGCACTGTATATATATAACACTAACAGTGTGGATGGTTTGGCTGAAGGAACGACTTTGTTTGGCAAAGTTAATGCTTTTGGGTAAACTGGTAAAAAGCGATTATCTCTACTAATCTTGTTTCATTTTTGGGGAACATACAGAGCAGCACTGTGAGTTTGATTGTAACATTCGGTGGCGTTTCGTAAATTCGCTATTTTTCCGAGCAGCATAACAAGAGAGGCGAAATAGTGCCTTCCGGATCATATTTTCTTCCAAATCAGATTTCCGTCTTATTATAAAGGACTTATCTCAATTTGTCGGTCGAGCAAGCTTCTGATCAAATTTATAATCTTTTCGTCTTTGCAGACGAAATTTATACAACAGTAATTGAATTTCCGCCTAACTAAATGTAATTCTACTCTCAACTAACATTATGAATTCTGGTTAACAACAGATCAGAAATTACGGAACACTTGCCAGCTCAACCCAATTATTGGCATGTATTTAAACTTCACCCGATTACCAGCAGACCAAAATTAACAATCCAAATGCTAATCATAACAGCTATCTTTTTCGATTTTGCTGACGCACCTTCCGCACAACGACGATTGATGGTGGGTCCATTTTTTGGCCGGAAAAGCACTTTTCAAACAACCATAACTCTCGATATGGCTAATACGTTACAGACATGCACACTTTTCGCCCCGGTGTGCGAGAGACAGGAAACCTGGAAAACCCTCTTCACCATTTGTCATTGGCGATGGGTGGGTTGTGCTGTGTCTTCGTTTTTCTGCTGATATTGACGCAATGTTAAAGGTTAGCTAGCAGCAGCGGCAGAAATGGAACGGCAGAGATTTTTGCTGCATGATAAGGGAAGCGAAAAGAATGGAGATCTCTTCCAAATCACATTTTACGACTGCTACTCTAATAGAATCGTAATAATAACTTTCCATTCAACAAGACGGAGCGAAAGTCGGAAAGGAAACGCGTGCTTTCCCAGTCGAAGGAAATGCGTTATATATTAGAAGCACATTTTCCATACCTGGAAATTTGTGACCATCAAAAAATTACGACTGCCCTCTCAATTCTAGTGAAATTTTGTTTATAGTTCAACAAATTATCTTTACGACCTGTTAGTCGTGTACGATTCTTTCTTTATTTGTTAGAGGCGAGATAATGTAAACCCCTGTTTTTTATTAAGCTTATCTGTAAAGATCCCTGTAGTGTAGTAGAATCAAGTGGAATTTCTCCTAACTTTCTCGTTGAAAATAAAATATCTAAAGTAGAGACAGAGTAAATACAAATTTCAAGAAAATTTATACAAAAGTATAATAATTATATAGGTAACAAAATTTCAACTGTCTTTAAACTCAATATAAACTCAATAAAACACACCAAACAAAATCAAAATAAATTTGAAGCAATTTAAATTCACGCAGAAATAAACTATAATGACGTTTAAATACACAATTAAACATGAAAACAACTAAAATTAAAGCTCAGGCAAATAGAAAACAAGTCACATTATTTTGTAAGCAGAGATGGTTCTCTCTGACCACGGGCTTGTTTGCCATAGGGCCGCCAAACAATGTTGTAATGTCTTTGAACTATAGTTACTATATATATAGTTCGGCGGATATAAAACCAGGCGAATTGGCATCCCTGATTTATGAAATTAAATTTGAAATTATGGTGAAATGTGCAGGTTTTTACGAGAAATAATCACTGGCGGGTGTTGAAAATGACTAGTTCTATGAAAATAAAGTGTGTTTTTTTAACATTACTCCTGCATTTTGGATTTTGAAAAGCTTTTGGCTCCGCTTTTGACGTTTATTTGGCTCCCGATTTTCTATACGCCGAACTATATATATAGTAACTATACTTTGAACTGGTTCGAGAAATGTTTTCAAATTCGTTTTTTAGTCAAACCTTTTAATTATGATGATTATTATTGCCGGCAGCAGAGAAAAGCCCAGGCTGTGAGCATTAGACTCTATCATAAACGCTGCTTTTTGCAAAGATAAGATCAAAGGCGCTTTCCGTACTAATAATTTCCAACCAATAATTTTATGCTTCGCTTGCACATCATAAAGATTGATCGAAGATAAATATATTTACAATTAGACTCAACCCCTGCAAGCACAGCAGTGGAATGAGGGGTAGCGGAGAGCATCATATTAAGATTAGCTTTTTGATGCTGATGACGAATGAAATATTGATTTCTTTGAAGCATAGGGTAACGGTATAAATTTTCGCCACCCTAACATTTTACAGGTGCTTTATTGTTATTTAGATTACAATAAATTAGCATAACGTATTCATTAATATAAACACAGTTATGAATATGAATGTTCAGACTAGAACAAGATGCAAACGATGCTTCTGGTGGTGGCGAAAACTGGATCTCGGGAGTCTAAAACTGGTGCCTCAATATACGTCATAAGCTTTACGTTTACAACGATAAACATGTTTTCTGTCTATAAAAGTGGCGATTTCTGGAGCTGTTACCCTATTAGAAATATCTTGCAAAAGAGAAGAAATTTTTCTTAGATTCCCGTTAACGTTTTGTATCAAGATTGAAGATAATCAGTCGTGTTTAGTTAGTTGAAATAACTTGAGAACAAATGAAACACGACACACTTTTTGCTATATACTTATTTCAATATTACTAATTAATATAGAGGTGCATCCCCACTGCACGTCTGTCGGATGGTAAAGAGATCGAGCGGAAGTCTTTTCTAATTGCCTCACCTGACAGCTGTAAAATTATTATAGTTGAATCACACATTTTACCGATATAAAATAAATTCACTTGGCATACATTAATCTTATTACCATGAAGTTTCGGCAGTCACAAGGAAGGTTTTGAATTAGTTTTTAAATTAGTTTTTAGATTAGCTTTTACGAGCTTATAAGCATATTATTTGGACACACAATGAGCGTATTTCCTTATTATTTCCATCTACAGTGAATTGAAAACTAGAATAAAAATCCGTGATTAAATCCACCTATTGCTGAACGAAATCTGTGTTATAACATCTTATTTATCAATTGCAATAGAAATCGACGCATCTTATAGGAGGCAGATATTTTTTCTATGATGAATTATGACCCCTCCTCCTTTTAAGAGGGGGGGGGGGGGGCTCCCATACAAATGAAATTTAAATTTCCTCATAATTCTAGAACTAATCAAGCAAATGGTACCAAATTTGGCGTTTGGGGGTTTTTGGAGGTAAGAATTTTTTCTATGATGAATGACCCCTCCCCTTTTTAAGAGGAGGAGCTTCCATACAAATGAAACACAAATTTCTTCGTAACTCTTGAGCTTATCAAGCAAATAGAACCAAATTTGGTATATGTGGGTTTTTGCACGCAAGATTTTTTCCTATGATGAATCACCCCTTCCATTTTTAAGAGGGGATTTGCTGCTTTACTGTGAGGAAAAATTCCAAATTAAACTACCCTTGCTTTCATAGTTACGTAACTGCCAAAATGAATCATCTAATGTTGAGATCCTCAGAAACTTGCAAAACTCGAGATTGTGACAAAGTTCATCCAAAATACACGATTTATGTACAACACAGTTATTTTGTTGCAATATGAAGTTTGGCGGGTCAGCTAGTAAACTTATAAACGAAAACTGTGTTTAAAAAATTCTCGGTTTCTCGTTTTTCTAGAAAACTCATAGGAAAATTCTCCGATTTTTTCGGACATTGCTTATATTGAAAATCCATGATTTTCTCAGTAATCCAGCCACAGCAAAAAGTTTTACGGAAAAGGTTCCGTCACTAAGTTTTCCGCGACGGTGGGAATATAAAAAAAATATGTATCTACCTTAATTTCCTGTAAATCAACGTGATTTTTAAACGCAATGAAAAATTTTGTTACATGTGTCCCAATTTCCTTCACCAAACGACTTTCTTGTCAAAATTATTCAGAAAGTTGATTTACAAAATAAGCTTTCACGAACGTTAAATGCAAATAAACATGTTCGATGGGTTTTGCAGCATTGATAGAAACTTAATATACTCAATAAATGAATAAAATTGGGTCTTTTTTTTATTGCACACCTGTTTTTTGTGCTAACCCCTGTTTTTCTGCAACGTGGGAGAGTTCTGGCAGCACGGTTCAGAATTGTTGGTTTTATTTTATCGCTCCGTTGCTTTCGAAATTTTCGGTGTTAAAACTCAGTATTTATTTCTGCAGTTTGCGCGAGTGTGTTGTTTAGTGCCGATGGCTTCCTAATGCCGCTGATTTACAAAGGGTAAGCACGGATAAGTACATTTTCAAACTTAAAGTAGTTTCCGATGGCATGTCATAGAAACCCCATAAAAAATAATTCGAGATGCCAATTGTTTTCGATGTTTATTGACGAATATGGGTTTCGTTTGACATGTAGTTGGCGCTACGGTACACTGAGAAAACTTTTCGTATAGTTTCTATGTGTCCCACACATAAATTTTTGCAATGTGCCTAGTCAATGAACTTTATATGCCACACAGTTATAATTTATGGGTACGCGAAACTTTTGCACATACTATTCATATGCGTATATTTTTTATGTGTATAATTGCACATACTATTCATATCCGTATAATTTCTATGTGTATTTCTTGGCGGATTGTGTTTATATGCGGCACATGATAATCATCTAGAATTTCATATGGAAATTTACCATTAGTAATGTGCATAATATTTTGAGTGTACAGATGATGCTGTTATGCATCAAAATTAAAATAGTTAAGTAGAGTTTTGAAATGTGTAGCTGAGCAATTGAAATGTTCTCTTCGGCTGTATTTTGATTAAAATTATAAAATCGGATAATTTGAATGAATGAAATTTCGTGTTTAAGGTGAAACGGTACTGAATCCAACATGGCCGAACATCCTATATCGTATGTCTTCACAAGGACGCCATTTTTCCGGCCATGTTGGGATTCAGTACCGTATCACCTTAATGCAATATCTCCAAAATAGAACTTAAACGGTATATATGGAAGAGAACTATTTCAAATCAGCTTCGCATGCTGCTTGTTTCAAATTATAACTATGACTTTGTCAAATTAAATACGCGCCAGAATAATGAAAATTATTCTGGAAGTGTGGATATGTAAAAGTATCCATGCGGGGCTTATTGTTTATGAAGGTGACTTCGGAATGTGCGTATCCAGGCATTCTAGAAATGGGTCGTTAGATTAACAATAGAGCTATCACCTTCTATCTCCAGAACTAAAATTATTTGCATTTAGGAAGACAAACTTTCTAACTAAAAGATGCAAGTAATTTTTTTTACATAAAAGCGCTGCCGGTCAGCGGGCGATGGATTGTATCACACACACACATACACACACACACATGGATTGTATCACACACACACATACACACACACACACACACACACACACACACACACGCGCGCGCACACACGCACACACACACACACACGCACACACACACACACACACACACACACACACACACACACACACACACACACACACACACACACACACACACACACACACACACACACACACACACACACACACACACACACACACACACACACACACACACACACACACACACACACACACACACACACACACACACACACACACACACACACACACACACACACACACACACACACACACACACACACACACACACACACACACACACACACACACACACACACACACACACACACACACACACACACACACACACACACACACACACACAAGGCAAGCAGTGGGAGCCGTAGTTTTCCGTATAGCGATTTTTTCACGTTTTTCACCGTTTATTGCGAGTTTTCCAGGTCCATAATGGATGCTAAAGTAATCCTAAAGTATGTATGTGTAGGTGGCTTTGTCCTCATGTAAAACAACTTGGCAATACTGCCAATGTAATAATGACGAAAAGTCAAAACAAAAGCTGTGCAACAATGGGGCGTGATGTGTGCAATAATAAGATTTGAACGTTATTTTGGTGTGCAATGTGTGGGTGCAGAGTAAATTGCTATGCAAAAAAACGTATTTTACACAGTTTTGTAAGGAATTCCACACTAGTGGCTATAGGAACCTATATTATATTAATCTATCGGCATAGTAAGTGGTTTTGCAAAAAAAAAAATCTTTGTTTAAAATCATCAAATTGCTCTAGACGAGTGCTTAGCTGTGCAACAATTGGCAAATTATCCTATGTTTAACCTGCCAGCTCTTGTTGCATTCTACAACATCAAAACACATCGATATCAATTTTATTTTGCTGTTCTCGTTCTGCATTGATGCAATAGCTGACAAAAATGCCAGAATGTCAATGTAGCCAAGCATAAAAAACAGGTTTTCAGTAATAATCTCTATATACTCTTCTCAAAAGCTGCAAAAAATCTGCTTGGTCAGGGTAACATCGTTTCAAGAGCACTATAAAACTGATAGACAGTTTGACAAGCAACTACAATAAGCTTAAGTTTGTATTGAGATGCCTGTTTCTAGCTATGCTTTCTCGTGAGAGTATTAAGAGAAGTTTTATGAAAGATATTACATAGTCAATTGGTTATTTAAGCAACTGCAATAAATCTTTTATTTGGTTTCTGTAATCATTAAACCATTTTTACCGCAAAATTCATTTGTTATCAAACTGTTCATAAAACCGAACTATTTTGAATTGCTGCGAAAAAATTAAACAAAAGTTCTAAAGCGTGAACCAACCGCAGGTTGAAAGAATTTGAAATAAAGAATCAGAAAAAACTACAAGGTATACAGCCCTAAGGGTTGTACGAAAGGGTGACGTAGGACTATATCAGATCATTAGATCATAGACTAATGTAAACTGCATTTCTGGCATGTATATGTTTATACCCAAGCAGCACACTTCTCCCACTTATGGTTGCAGAAACTTAAATATGACTGAAATTAGTCATAAATCGGTTGCCATAACTGGTTTGTAATAATTGTGCTAGTAGGGTAAGAATCTGTCAGTGCCATTGTTTAAGTGAATGTGTTAAAGGAAGAGCGAAATATTCAGATTCAATTCTTCATGGAATGCAATGGTGGCTTTGAAAATACGTGGACGGGGGTTCATAAGTACAACGCCTGTAACCATTGAGCTATAGAGATTCCTTTTAAAAATCACTTGTGTGCATCATAAAGGTTGAAATAGTAATGAATGACTAGCCCACAGATTATTGCATTGAATATGATTATGCGTAGCTTGACATGTGATGTTTCAATAATCTTACTTTAACTTGCTTGTGACCTTTAAAAAGGCCATTGGTTACAAATAACATTGAATCCACAGCATGTTCCTTGTAAATATGACGTGCCATTCGAATATCCTTTTCTTTTGACATGAATGACAACAGGCACGTAAGTTAGCGGCGTTGATTCACTGTCTTTTGCTCAGAGAAGGTTTTACTAGTTTACTTTCACAGCTTACTACTTGTCATATAGCAGAAAATATGGCATATACGCAAAAATTTCTGTTTTATTTGTATGAGAGTCCTTAACCTTCTACCACAGGGGTGAGGGGTCTCAAACCATCATAAAATAAATTCATGCCTCCAAGAACCCCCACATGCTAAATTTGGTTCCATTTGCTTGATTACTTCTCGAGTTATGAGGAAATTTGTATTTAATTTGTATGGGATCCCCTCCCCCCCCCCTTCTAAAGACGGGAGGGTCTCAATTCATCATAGAAAAAAATCCCGCCTTCTAAAACCCCCACATGCCAAATTTGGTTCCATTTGCTTGATTTGTTCTCGAATTTTGAGGTAATTTGTGTTTCATTTGTATAAGAGCCCCCTCCCTAAAACTGTTTTCTAACCCCTGCATAAAATTGCTGGTTATTTTATCTTATCCAATGACATATAAATTGTTCAGTTTCGTTTAGTAGTTATTAACATTTAAAATCTTTCATTCAAACGTTACACTTCTATTTTCGTTTTCACAAAGTGCTACCCAGTCCCAGTATAGTAAACAAAGACGTAGTTCTACGTCAAAAACAAAAAGTCTATAGTGATTGTTTCTACAACCACTGTAAAACCAGTTGGCTATGCAACATCTCTCATAAAATCGCTCTAATCTTATTACGGTTGTTGTCAAAGCGCATAGTGTTAGTTTTATAGTGTTTTTGTAACGGTAAATCCCTGACCAAATACATTTTTTCTGCTGTTATGAAGAGTAAATAGAGTTTATCAAGGAAAACCTGTGTTTTTACTGGGCCTTGTTCACATTTTTTGGCGGCCATCTTGAATTTGGTCGCACTTTTGGATTTTATGAAAAATCATCGTTTTCGCCATGAGCCCTCAACTAGTTTTTATTTTAAGACCATCATTGGAAAGCTGAGAAAATACTACAAGAAATATTCCTAAAATTAGGTGTGCATCGGCATTATAATTAAATTAAACAACTAGTTATTTGTTATAAATAACAACTTATAACAACTAGTTTATTTACAGTTTTCATACAATTATATTGCCAAAATTTGCTATGAAATAAACTACAATCTACACGATTTTGCAAATTGTAAGTTTAGGGCTATCAAATGAAGTAAAAAAAATTGGCCGCCATCTTGGATATGGCTAGATTTTCTCGAAAATCCCCACTTTATCCATGGTCCCCCAACCGATTCTAATTTCAAATCTACCATTGGAAAGCTGTAAGAAAATGCCACAAGAAACATAATCAAATTAAGGAATTACTCTGCTGTTAAGCAACGAAAAGCGTAATAAAACTATTCAAGCTTAACATTACTCCTAAAATGTTTATATAAACCTCCTGTAAAATACAGTAGCTACATATAAATCAGCCTAAAGGAGCATTATTGTTATTCTAAAAATTGTTTTAAAAATCTTTTGAAAAGAGGGTACCAGGTATTAAATAGTTTTATAGCAGTTATCAGGAAGAGGTTATTATCAATTTTATAAATTTGGTCATTAAAACCGGTAAAGAAATACAATTAAACTCAAATTGTGGCTTTGAAATATTAGTAACAGTTCTCATTCAAGTTGCAATGACCGCTTTATTAGGATATTTGTGCAGTAAAACTTAGATGCCTATATAGATGATTTCAAAGTCTGGTTCTAACTCTCTCCTGTAGTGAAGTGGAGGAGCGTTTGGTGAAAAAATGGTAGTCTGGATGTAACTGGGAAATTTCTATATGAGACCAGAACTACACACTCTCTCGTAGTAGTATTAGAAGCCACACTCTCTCGATTGGTACCCGACTGTTTTGCCAATTAAACTATCGCCGCATCCTTCTATTAGATAGTCTCATATCTAATTTTGTCCCTCCAGTCTAACTATTCCATACACGCAAACATTCGTTCACCAAACGAGAGAGTGTGGGTTGGAGTCTCACTTGCCATTGAACGACCCAATATATTTTTCGAGCTCTCAGCTCAAACTCCAAACCACAAACTCTAAGAAACGGATAAAACTGATGAACAGAGCGAGCACGGACATTAGAAAATTTAAACTTGTCTTCTTGTCACAAATTTATAGGAATACTTCAGAGCATTTATTACAATACAGTAAATCAAAAATTGGTTGGTAAACGGCTGGATAATGCGGAATATAGACCCCATAGTGGTCGTTAGCCTCTTATCCAGCCACTCCGATCCCGACCTCCTCGTGGTACCAGCCGGAATACGAGCAACCTTAGCGGAGATCGGGTAACCAACCCCGGTGGAAACTAAGGTCGTATACTAACCGGGAAGGAGGTAGTGAGTCTCGGCACTATAAGATGGCAGCCCCATCACGAGACTCGGTAGTGTTGCCCCAGTACGGCTACACACCTAAACAACACAAACTAACAACATTCAAGCATTTACGGAGCGGAATATTCGGCATCGACCTAGGCGACGGAATAAGGACGACGAATGGAGACTCGGGACTTGGAACTGCAGATCGCTAAATTTCGCAGGTTGCGAGCGGGTGCTGATTGAACAGCTGGAACCCCGCAAACTCGGCATCGTAGCTCTGCAGGAAATCTGTCGCAAAGGAGAGAAGGTATGGAAGATCCGTGGCGGAAAGGCCCAGTTTTACCAGAGCGGTGGCGCTACCAACGAACTGGGGACGGGCTTTGTAGTGCTGGGCGGAATGCAGGATCGCGTGATTGATTGGAAGGCGATCAACGAGAGAATGTGTGTATTGAGGATAAAGGGCCGTTTCTTCAATTATAGCATCATTAACGTGCACTGCCCGCACGAAGGTAGACCCGACGATGAGAAAGAAGCGTTCTACGCGAGGCTGGAGGCAACGTACGACAGCTGCTCGTCACGGGACATCAAGATCGTCATCGGGGATATGAACGCCCAGGTCGGTAGGGAAGAAATGTATAGACCGGTGGTAGGACCCCATAGCCTGCACACCGACACAAACGATAACGGCCAACGATGTATAAACTTCGCAGCTTCCCGAGGCCTGGTGATCCGAAGCACCTTTTTCCCGCGCAAGGATATCCACAAAGCCACCTGGAGATCACCTGACCAACGTACAATGAACCAAATTGACCACGTTCTCATAGAGGGCCGGTTCTTCTCTAACATCACGAACGTACGCTCCCGTCGGGGTGCGGATATAGATTCTGACCATTACCTAGTAGCAGTACATGTGCGCTCAAAGCTGTCCACCGTATACCGGACACGTCAAAGCCGCCCTCCTCGGCTGAACACCAGGCAGCTAGACAACCCACAAGCTGCCGAGAACTACGCGCGAGTACTGAATGAGGCACTGCCCTCTTCCGAGGAGTTAGGTGCTTCAAACCTCGAAGACGGTTGGGGCAGAATACGCTCGGCCATCGAAGAGGCCGCTACCGCGGCACTAGGTATTGAGCCTCGGAGTACACAAAATGATTGGTTTGATGGGGAATGCCAACAAGCGGTGGAAGAGAAAAAAAATGCTTGGAGAAATTATCTAAGTATTGCCACTAGAGAGAACCTGGCCAAGTACCGACGAGCTAGGAACCAGTTGACCACGATCCTGAGGAGTAAAAAGCGCCAAAAGGAGGACAGAGATCGTGAAGAATTAGAGCAACTATTCCGAGCTAATGACACGCGCAAGTTTTATGAGAAGGTGAACCAAACTCGAAAGTGCTACACACCGAAACCTGACATGTGTAGGGACGAGGGAGGGAATCTAATTACAAACGAGCGCGAGGTGGTCGACAGGTGGAAGCAGTTCTTCGATGAACACCTCAATGGCGAAGTCGCAGAAGGAGGCGGAACGGAAATTAACCTAGGAGCGCCCATGGAAGATAGTGATGTCCTAGCACCTGATCTCCAAGAAGTCAAACGAGAAATCAGGCTGCTGAAGACCAATAAAGCCGCTGGGAAGGACCGCCTACCGGCAGAGCTTTATAAACATGGCGGAGAAACGCTAGCAAAGGCTTTACACTGGGTTATTTCTAGGATTTGGGAGGAGGAAAAGCTACCGGAGGAATGGATGGAAGGAGTGGTTTGTCCCATCTACAAAAAGGGTGATCGGCTAGACTGCTGCAACTATCGTGGTATAACGCTGGTAAACGCCGCCTATAAGGTACTCTCCCAGATCCTGTTACGCCGGCTGTCACCGATAGCACAAGGTTTCGTAGGGAATTATCAGGCGGGTTTCATGGGGGCTCGCGCAACTACGGACCAAATTTTTACTATCCGACAGATTTTGCAGAAATGTCGGGAATACAACGTGCCCACGCATCACATCTTTATTGATTTCAAAGCAGCATACGATACAGTCGATCGAGACAAGCTATGGCAGATAATGCACGAATACGGTTTTCCGGACAAACTGACGCGGCTGATCAGAGCTACATTGGATCGAGTGATGTGTTTCGTACGCATCTCTGGGACACTCTCGAGTCCCTTCGAGACGCGACGAGGGTTGAGACAAGGTGACGGTCTATCCTGCATGCTGTTCAACATCGCTCTTGAGGGGGTGATCCGACGAGCGGGCATCGAAACGAGAGGCACGATTTTTACCAAGGGTAGCCAACTTCTAGGCTTTGCAGATGACTTCGATATCATTGCCAGGAACTTTGCGACGGCGGAGGCAATCTACGCCAGACTGAAAGCGGAGTCTAGGAGAATTGGGCTAAAAATAAATGCGTCGAAGACCAAATACATGAAAGGAAGAGGCTCAAAGGAAACAAATGCGTGCCTCCCACGGACGGTAACCGTTGACGGCGACGAACTGGAAGTGGTAGAGGAGTTCGTGTATTTGGGATCGCTGGTGACCGCGGACAACAACACTAGTAAGGAGATCCAGCGGCGCATCCAAGCGGGAAATCGGGCCTACTTTGCCCTTCGTAAAACGCTACGATCAGGAAGCATACGCCGCCGCACGAAGCTAACAATGTACAAAACCATTATTAGACCGGTAGTTCTTTATGGACTTGAAGCCGTGACGCTGCTTACGGAGGACATACGCGCCCTTGCCGTGTTTGAGCGGAAAGTGCTGCGGACGATATTTGGCGGAGTACAAACGGAAAGCGGAGAGTGGCGGAGGCGTATGAATCACGAGCTACAGGCACTGCTTGGGGAGACTCCCATCGTACATCTAGCGAAAGTTAGCAGGCTACAGTGGGCCGGACACGTCGTAAGGATGCCGGACGACAGTGCGACGAAAATAGTCCTCTTCAACAACCCCACCGGCACCAGGAACAGGGGGGCCCAACGTGCACGATGGCTCGACCAGGTCGAAAACGATTTGCGACTTCTGAGACGACTAGGAAATTGGCGACGAGTGGCCCAAGACCGAGTTGAATGGAGACGAGTGCTTGAAACAGCACGAGCCACCCCGGCTCTATGCTGCTGAAGAAGAAGAAGAAATCAAAAATTTGCGTGACAAACATTTGCAAAATGTCAAGCTTTGTCGAATTGAACCTGCATTCGTAGTCTTACGTTAGTGCCTCTAGGCACAGACTTTCATACTATTTTTATTACTTTATTGCTTCAGTAACTTTTGGAGTGATGACATAATGCGTCTTCATAAGAAGAGGACAACCTTGACCAAGACCCTGAATATATTATTTAGTTCGCGAGTAAAAAAAATGTAGCATGACACGGTATCAAGTTTTATGATGCAGTGAAATGTTAATTATTAATTAGAGCGCTGGTCCCGGTGCAGTTTTTAGCTTTTGCTAAATTGTTCAATGCTGATGCTAAGTAAACCAACTTCAAGGAGCATCAGGGCAACTGGCCGTAGCTGTTGCAGAAGTTTTAAATACGCTTAAATGTTTCAGACTTTCAATGCACCTTCGGTGATCTTCACAGCACAAGTAGCTAAGTCACGGTCGTGCATTCGCGCGATGGTGCCCCACAGAATGGGCGTTGAAGAAAATGATGCTCTTGCTTGGATGTTAATGATTCACAGGAAAAGGTGTACGTAATGTCGGTCGGTCTTACGTACCTCATCTCGATAGATGCATGTTCAGAGAAGCGTCGTCGTTGCATGAACTAAACATGCCTAATTTAGTTTTCTCGACTTTTCAACAACCCCAGTTGCATTAAATTACCTTGTGAATTACGGTGCGACAAAGGTAAACTGCTTCCGTTTACTTCATTCAGAAGGTTGCGTTTCTAGTGTGCTTCTATATGTTCTGAAGCAAATGTCAAACGACTCGTGCCTTAACTTTTCAATATGGTGAGCTTTTCGCACAAATGTCAATGTAAAGAAGAGGATTTACATCGTAGAAGACATCATCTGATCATTGTTAAACTCCTATATTTAATTATGATAAGTCTTACTACCCAGGTAAGCAATAAGTATTAACATTCGTAGTAAATCAATCGCATTTTAGCATATCTGGCATATTTACAATACTTTGCTGTATTTTGGCTTTTAGACTGCATTTATAACTATTGTAAATAGGAATCCAAAATTCTATTTTGATTCTTCTTGTCGGTAATCAGCTACAAGTAAGCATTGTCAGCACTAGAGGAGACTTAACCGTAAAGTAGTAGTATATTTTGACAAAGTAGTTTTAGGGTAGCATTTAAGGTGGCTTAAATGCTTATTGGCTTGCATTTGAATTGAATTGATAATGGTTTGGTTACCTGGATATTTACCTCGATTTCGGTCCTATGAGAAATATTTAATGTGGATTAAAATATCCATGGAGGATAAATGATGAAGTTTGCTCGAAATTGCAAATATTTTCCCAACTTTTCGGATGCGTGTATGTGTGTTACACATGGGCTAACCATACTAATTTCGGGAAAAAACAACAAACCATTTCTGACAAAATTGCAGCTTGCATGGCGTTCTATTTATTTAGTCGCACCGAACGATACCAAGCACTCCAAAGAAGAACTACATTTTATGTTAATTTATAAAACTATCACGTTGTATTTTATTTGCGTTTATATTCATTTCTGTTCGTATTGCGATGCGGTGCCCAAATTTCCATAAAACACAGAGGCGAAAAAGCACTGCGTCTGTGAGTGAGTATGTATGTATGTGCGCACATATTTGCGGTGGCTTCTCGCTCGTACTCCCGGAACGACCTACCAGGCACAAGCCGGCCGGAGAGCTGAGGTCTTTTTTCAGCGCTGTCGTTTTTCTTGCACATATTTTGCAATTTTATAAATGAAATGCATTTCGTATGCCACATGAGTACACCGCCGGCTTCCTTAAGTCTGGCGTGGAACGACTGGCTGGGCTGCACATTCACCTACCCCGACGACCCAATCGAGAGCCGGTCCTGATCGCTCTGCTAACAACAATATAACCCCGTAGCCTTTTACCACCATCACGGATGGATGCATCAGGCATCAGCAAGCAAGTTCCCGGGCGATTCAAAAACCCTTTTGAATTCGCTTCAGTTTAATGGCGTACCGGAATGGGGATGACGTCGCCACCGCATAAAGTTTGGACAGAAGCCCCCAAAATAGAGATGCACACTCGGTTGAGGCTTGCATAAAGCTCGGTTTACGGTTTTCGGAGCATGTTCAGTTAGAAACAAGTTTAAAATTACAAACGTCCCGTAGGTATGTGTTCATTGAAAAAATATATATATATATATATATTAGACCATCTTTATTTTTTGTTATTGACTTCTGAACAAGAGTAAATGTTTGATCTGAAAATTGAAATGTAAAGAAGACCAGCGTGATGGTGTGACGGAAGCACTCTTGAGTTGTGTGTTTGAGTTCCATCTGCCCCAAGTTGATATTTTTCATGGTCTAGATACGAAATTTTTTAGTTTTCGAAGAAAGAATATTAGATCATCCCGAAAACAAAACTCGTATAACATCGGAGCACATTCGATCTGTTAAATGCATGCAGTAAATTCACAATGAGGTCAGGTGGTCTCTAAATTTCGAAATAGAAAATGGACAGATTACCAAACGTCAGTAAGAATCTGTAAGCTTCGTATACTCTGCAAACACTGTAAAATGTGACAAAATTCTAAAATCTATAAAATCGATAAAATATGTGAAAACTGCAATATCTATACAAATTATAAGAACTGTGAAAACTATAAAAATTAAATTTTTATTTTTTATTCTCCTTTTTTCCACTCTGTCTTAATGAAATAGGATTAGACTAAAAATGTCCTAATATATAGGCTTAGATATAAAAGAGATAAGAAAATTATACGATAGAAATTTCATACAATTATAGGTACACAAAACTAACTAGAATATCAAGTTATTTTCACGTCGATCATATTTCTAGAATCTAGACCATCTAAAGAATTGATTCATGAAGGCTATAATTAGTGCGGTACTAATCAATCAGTAATAACGGTCATATCTTTGTTCTCCATAAAATCCATAATATGAAACTAATAATTTTTCGGTACTGTCGAATGAAATGTTGTAACCATCAACTTTAGGAACCCCTTACTACTACCTCTGGCCCTTACTTCCTCTCACGTGCTCACATCCTCTCATTACCACGGACCAATATCGCGCAGGAAGCACGCCGAAAATTATAACGTTGCAAAATGAGTACACTGTTTGGTATGAATATATACATCCTCGCGCCCCGTGTTTGTTCGTTTCGTTGCAGTCTGAACTGGCAAAATTGAATGAAGAAACGACACCTCTCTGTGGCAGGGGTTGTTGCTGGCTGGGGAATCGACTCGACTCCCAGGCCCAGCCAGCCCAGTGCACCCTGTCCCCAGTCAAGCTGGCTGGCTAGCTAGCTAGCTAACGCCACGTCGCGCCACCGCCCGCACGAATTTATGGCATATTTGTTTAGTGGCAAAATTTTCTCTCCTCGTGAATATTAATTTACATTTTTCGGCAGGGTATTTTTACTAGCATTTTTGCAGTGCGATGCTGCTCGTATTGAAAATAGGATAACCATTTCAACCTGTAATTAAATTTATGATCATTTTCAGGTTGGTCGTTGGAAACTTCATAACTAAATAATGCTGAACAAAATGTAAACGAACTAGGTTAGTTTACTTCAAGTTGATTACAACACTCAATGATACTTTGAATTAATTGTACACCGTTGGAGCAGTAACATTTTGATTCGATTCATTTTCAGTGTTGATAACCTGTAATGAAAACTGCAGTTGGCAAAATAAAAAGAATGTATCTGGTTGTGGTTGTGGTATGTGGTCAGTATGTGGTTCTCACGCCCCGACTGGTGTGAGTTCTAGCCCAGTCGATATCGGTGAGATTTCGTGGCTCGAAAAGTCTCTGTGTCTTAGATCGTAACGTGCTGCTCGAGTCACAGATGCTGATAGATCCCATGATTGATCTTTCGAGAGAGTTTTGCCACTATTTTCGGTCGACCGTAAAGGACTAGTTTAGAGTATTCCTAACGTAGATACCCATTCTGGACACTTTATACCGTTTTTTTTCGTGAGTTGCAAAGCCATTTAACGCTTATAAAACAAGGCCCTATTTTCTGTTTGGTTGCATTGTTTTTTTATCCACTAGCGCAGATCGCATTACACTAAGGATTTGGATACTCTTCGCAGCTAGCCGAAAATGTAGCAAGTCGCAAGGTGCCCCTCCCCTTGCCGTATTGTGTGCGAAACCTTGTATGGAAAGAGACACAGCGAGCCAGGAAGGTAATGGAAGTCGAAGGGCATGCAGGGCCTTTGAGATTAAGAGTCCCATTCTGTAATATTCTCTTGATAATAAAATTAACAGAAAAAAACATCTACACTACTCTAAAACATGACAGTGCTCTAGGACAGCAAAACAAATAATCATTTCAGGATATTATTTATTCAATTGGTTTTCTGTTCTAAGGCCAGGCGAAAAAGATTTTAACTCGGTTGTTGGCGTTCTTCATTTCCTTGGACACTAGGTACTCGCCGCCATTTTTCACTCCACCTAGTTTGAAAATAGCCATTGTGATTTGAAGGAAACGACATCTTCACATGGTAATTGGCCGGCATAACATGCCCTCTCCACCGTATCTGTCAAGTTTTAACCACGTTTTGAATACTGCATTCGCCTTAGAGCCTGCCTGAGTTCATGGTTCATTCTTCGACGCTGTCGAAGATCATTTTCAATACAGTGCAGTGTTGGGCACAATTTCGCTAATTCGCTAAATCGTTAATTGGCGACGCTAAATTCTGATTAGTGAGTTAGCGTTTTCGCAAAATTTGGGGTACATTATCGAAACCGTTAGCTTCGCTAAAAATAAACCCTTTAGATCGCTAATCGCTAAATCGCTAAAGTTGTATGAAAATTAGAAAATTATTCATACTTTATCACGCAGTTTTTATATTGCATTGGTCAGAAATAATGTCACCATTGGCGGAACTAGGGGCGCTAAGCCTTGCGGAAGACTGAGGGCACCTTGCACTTCGTGTCTCTTTTCAGCTTCTGCTGCACTTAACCTTTCTCCAGAAGGGAGAGGATGATGTATATGCTGGATTGGCTATATCCAACGGACGCGAAGTGCCTCACGATGTCTAACTTCTTCACTCCGGGTTGCAGCTGGCAGTACGAATAAAGCATCGAGTGTAGTTGCTTGACTATTTTTGTCACAGTTGCTGCAAATCAATTGATAACGCTGTCAAATAATTTCTGGACGCAATAGGGTTGGTGCTATTGGCGGTCATAGGTGGATTCATCACCAGTTAGCTGGGTAGCCGCATGCTAAAATCAGTTCATTTTTATGCATATGTTTTGCCCTAAAATTAGTCAATTGCCGTTATTATACTGCAAATAACGACAATTGACTAATTTTAGGACAAAACATATGCATAAAAATGAACTGATTTTAATTTTAACTGGTAAATAAACGTTCAAAAATATGCGGTATGTTTTGGGTAATCTAGATTAAGCGATTAGCGATTAGCGTAACTTTCGCTAATCTGAGTTTATCGATTAGCGTTTAGTTTTGACGTAGGACTACGTCTTACGGCAAGTTTTGAGATAGGGTGTCATTCCAAAAAATCAAAAAATGCGAGCGTCACGAAAAATGAAAGGTTTCAAGCGCTAATAGCTCAGCGGTTTTCCGATCGATTTTCAATATTCTTACACCAATCGATCGGGAAATCTTCTAAGAATTGACCCAAATAAAGAAAAGTATGGATTCTTGATGTTGAACTATTGAAAAATTGAACATAATGAACCTATGTTTTACCAGAATTCTCGGTTCGTGATTGGTTGGAAGATTCTTTACGATGATCTAAACCTATACCAATTTGATATCTGTGCTTGGGAAGTAAGCCAAAACAAGTGACAAAGTTTCCTCATTTCAGCAAGATTTCTTAACACCGCGGTTCAACCTAGACCATTTTGATGTCCTTGCTTGGGAAGTACGCCAAAGAGAGTGACAAAGCCCCCTCGTGCCAACAGATTTCTTACGAACGCGATTAAACCTAGTCCAATCTGATGTCTGTGTTAGGCAAGCGTGCCAGAAAAAATGACACAAGTTCGTTGTCCCAACAGATTGCAAATTCTTTACTGCGTGACGATTAAACCTCGGCGAATTTGATATCTGTGTTGGAAAAATGTGCTACAGCTGTAGTGTTCGGTTATAATACGGCTCTGTATGAATACGCATGCTTGCCGTTTCATTAGAAGTGTAGTAAAAAGATGTGCTGTTGATAAAATAGGATTGAATTGGTAAAATCCTTTCAACGTGGGAAACCATGGATAATAAAAACAATCTTTAATTTCAGTAAGGTAGCAGGAAAGTAATAGTTTGTGTTCTTGATTTTGTTAAATTGTTTTCAAATGCACAATCTTTTGAGAATTGAACGTATGCAATGTTACTACTTTGATAAATGTTACATACAACGCATGTAGCATGTATATATGTTGCATATAGCATGTATACATGAAGAATCGAATGATTACAAGCATGAATACATGCTACTATCACTACAAAGAGACTTACGTAGTCCTGCGTCACCTATATATGCGGTCGTGTCTTGTACACAACCCCTCTGATTTTTTCGATTAGCGGTTAGCGTCGCTAAATTTTCGGTTAGCGGTGCCCACTACTGCTCAGTACTCAACACACAACTCACACTCCGAGCACTCGTAGATCCTCCTCGTGTATTTTTTACGTTTCATGTCCGTAGAAAACAACCGGTCTAATGAGCGTTATGTTTCAGGGTTAACTTTGTACGGGGGTTAGTTTGTTCGACCACAATTCCTTGTGAATCACCTAGTAAGCACGACTTTCGCTGATAAAACGCTTTCGAATCTCACGACTGACTGGTATCCCGTCGCCCGTGCGCCAAAGTAAACCAGTTCAAATGCCGTCGATCGTTAAACTACTGCCCAAGTAGCGTCGGTTAGCCTCGGTTCCGCCACCCAGCATGTACTTTGTTTTGGACGTATTTATTTTTAATCCTCTGCTTCGAGCTTTAGTCTGTCTAGTCACCGCACCGTTTAGCACGCAATATGTGCTCGAGTATTGATATCTGCTTGTTTTATAGAACCCTGTAGCACTATGCTGACCAGCATGCATGAGGGACCATTGCTTGACAAAGGCCCGGTGGAATTCAAATGAACCCGACAATCCACACGAAATCTGCTCACAGCACTGCATAGTTTGGTCAGCTCTCCGGGAAACCTGTTCTTGTCCACGAATTTTCTACAGCTCTTTACGACCGATGGTATCGCATGCAGCTTTAAATCAATAAAAAAATTGTGGGTGGAAATTTTACATTGATGGACTTTTTGGAGGATCTGCCGCAGCGTGAATCTTTGGTCCGTGACACAAAAGACAAGTTCTCCCGGGACATCTTAATCAGCTCCACTCCGATGCTATCCTTCCCAGCCGAGGTATGGTTCTTCAGTTACTTGATATCCTCCTCAACTTCGCTTATCGTTGAAGCTGGCACCTCTTTCACGTTTGTCGCACCTTCGAAATCCTGTTTGCCCGCCCAGTTAGCTCCGGGGCACGATACTGACCTAGCAAGCCAGTCGCCGTATGTTCGAATCTCGATAGGGCGGTGCTGCTTATAGAGTCAATGAGGATAGTGCACTAGGCCCGTAATTTTCCTGTACTTTAATAACCAGCTGCGAAGTCTGTCCATAAAGAAGGGTAAAGTTCTTAAGGACGTTTATACCTACAGCTTTGCTTTGCTTTTGAACCTTCGAAGCAAGAAATATAAGCGTTCTACGGAACTTGGGCCTCAACAATTCCATATTTATGAGCAGTGGGGTGTTGGGGTACAAGCTTCGAATACTCATAAAATGTATTTCATCCGAAGTCGTTCTACTGCTCATAAATATTAAACTGTTGGGGACAGGGACGTAAAATGTACTGGTTGGTGACCAAAATCTGAAAGCATTTGACATTATTTCTTGTGACCAGTCATGCGGCAGATTTCTAGTACACACGTACCGAGAAGAAATACCAAAATAACGATAACATCGCTTGCTCGTCGTGTCGCACACACTTCGGAGCGGCAGAGATACGCTTCAACATTCTAGCACCATGCATGACAAAAGGTGTAGTGGTTTTTGGTATTCTCGTTTGCTGCTTCATTCGTATGCCTACAGCTTTTCCCTAAATAATCCGGATTCAAAAAAGAACGTTCCCAAAACTGAAGATGAACTCTACTGCATCTATTCTTACAAGATCTTAAAATCAAATCAACCACAAAACCGTGCAAAAATTCAACAATTTTCATTACATAAATTTCAGGTGAAAAACGCATCAATAATTACACCTTATTCTCTATCGCTTGTCCATACTATTCCAGCTAGAACTGTAACCAAAAAGCGGCGAATGCCTATCACTTCTATACAGGGATGCCACATATAATTCTGTGTTTTTTGTTGGAAAAATCTGACAATCTGTACGCCGAGGAAAAATATCTGTGCAAAAATCTGTCCAATGCAAAACAATGAGAGTGAAAGAGATAGAGAGTCATTTTGCTGACTATGCCTGTCTTTTTCACTCTCATGTAAAAGCTCAAAAATCTGTTTAATCTGTGTAATTTGGCGAAAATCTGTATTCTATGCATACAGATTCTGTACAGGCGATTTCTTTGAAATATCTGTTAAACACAGAATAATCTGTGCATGTGGCAACCCTGCTTCTATACTGTGACATTTTTTTTGACTGGTCACAGTGAAATAAGAATGTTTGCTTATTATCATGTACGTATTCCAGCTAGTTTCAATACAGCAAGAGAAAGGCTCTCTCGATACAGAAACAATACGAAGCGACGGTATTGGCTGAGATTATGACATTGCACTGCATACTGGCAAATGTATAGAAAAAATGTATCCGTTTCGGTCCCTGGTTGGGGCTCCAAGCTCCATAGAATGCTCACATAAAATAAGATTTTAGGTTGCAAAAAATTGCTTTTCAATTTTCAGTTAGGGCACATGTCGATGTCGAAATTCATTAGGCTTTTTACCATTCTATTTGTAGGCATTTAAGCCAAATGACATGCGGTTCTTATGAAACTTTAGGGGCGCAAGTGTAACTGATTAATGAGTTATTTGAGATTTTGAATTTTATTCGTAAAGCCGAAATATCTCAACGTGAGCCCAGTTTCTCGGTGGGTCAGTTCGCCAAACAATACCCGATCAAATGAAAATAACAAATTTAGAACAGTATGAGTTCTAAATAACAAGTTTTTATAACAAATTCTCCTTTGCGTTTTGTTATAAACTTAGTCTCGTTTGTAGTTAAAATAACAAAAATTGTAACGCATTCTGCTCTAGGTATATCACAATTATAACAAACTAGCTGTAACCCCCGCGCGTTGTTTCGCATCTAATTGAGAGCAAATTGGAAGTACGCTATGTTACTCTATGAAGTGCAACTACGTTACTTTTGCTCGTCTTGAATGTAATCTGGTATGATTGCTTTGAGTCTTTGCTTAATGTGGGCGATTATTACCACGAAAATACATATCGCGCCTCTCGTTTTGGCGACAGCCATAAGCCTCTTATAGTTATGATGATTATGATATAATTTGATCAAGTTTATTTCAAGATGTGTTACAAAAATCAGCATTCTGCCTTGCTTGTAACAAACCTTAAAATAAGTAGCAGAACGAGATAGTTCTACGGTGTATTCGATTTGGGCTCTCTATTATTGAGAACTCTGTTGAATAGTTTTCGGAGCTGTACCAGTCCGACATTGGCCAGCTTCTCAAAAATTATTGGACTATACATGGTCAGATCCGGACTTGAAGTCTGATAGTGCTTACCTCTTAAATATGAATTTGAACCTTTGGTGCGTTTGCTGAGATAAAGTCAATCGCAAGATGTGGCTGAAGAAAGGAAAATAAATTCTAGTTCTAGCACTTCACGAATAAATCCTGAAGTGCTAGAACAACCATCCCGGGCTAATGAGACTCGTGTAAGTTCCATGAGAAGGTGAACCAATTTCGTAAAGCATAGGTACACACCGAAGCATGACATACGTAGGGACGAGGAAGGAACTAGCCTTCACAGACGACCACGATATCATTACAGGTATACCTCCATAGTACGTACCCTCGTTAGTACGTACCCTCGATAATACGTACCCTCCATAATACGTACATTTTGCCTCCATAGTACGTACATTTTCCAACAATGATTTTTTTAGTTGCTATATAAAGCAGAAGCATTTTTATGAATATTTATGAGTCAATACAAGCAAATACGTATTCAAAAATTATAAATTTTTGAATAATATCAGTTATTTCTATTATGTAAAAAACCAGTGTTTTAAAATTAAAAACAGCTCTTAAATAGTAAATTATTAAAATGTACGTTCTAAATAACAGCTATTTTAGCATTCCGGGCAGACTTATTGTCGGTACTAAATTTAGCAGATTTTTACTCAGAGAATTCACCTTTTCTGCGATTCGCATTCTTCCCAACTGCGACGGGTGTTGTCGTTATTATAGAAGAATTATTTTACTTTCTTCGGAAAAAATTTACGTTACACTAGTAATAAAACTATCAACATTAATTTTGTTGTAAAGTTAAACACAAATCCATTTTTTTTTTCAAAATTTCGAAGATTGGACAATTATGCCTTTATTTACAAGCGATTGCTAAATAAAAGCATGTCTGTCCCATATGTATTTTTGACGTAGGACTACGTCTTTATTTACTATACTGGGACTGGGTAGCACTTTGTAAAAACGAAAAATAGAAGTGTAACGTTTGAATGAAATATTTCAAACGCTAATAGCTACTATACTACTGAACGAAACATAACAGTTAATATGTCGTTGGATAGATAAAATGTCCAGCAATTTTATAGTAATATATTAATAATAATTTTTTATACGCTAAATAGTGAAAATGTATGTAAAGTTTTAAGGCCGAATTTTCCCATACATTTCCCTTGTGATCGCCTAGCTTCACAGGCACGGACGACAATTAGATACACCAAAGGATTTGGATCCAAATGATAACCTTTGAGACCACTTTGTAAGCCACACCCCTTTTCCAATCCAATTGGCAACATCGATGGCTATTGACGGCAACACCGACCCCGAAGACAAGCGGAATCAGCGGGCAATGGCCAACGTGAATTCCACACGATGCACTTTACGTTACATTTTGCATTATCCCCATCGCAGACATGCGAAATTGTTCGATAGCTTGCTCAATCAGTGTCGGACAATCATTTAAGCAGCAGCAGCCGATATGGTTTCCTCCACCACCTACACTAGCTTACAAGTAGCAACGGCAGTGCCAGTGACTATAAAATCGCACACTAGGTTCGCCGTCTGCTCATTTACCGCACGATCGCACTGACGGATGGTCAGTATTTTGATAAAACTAATCCATTTCTACTTTACAGTGATTTGGTATTTCCTATCACTCCTGTATTAGCGGTCAACCATCATCCTAGAGTCTAAAGGACCGAATAGCGACATCCATCTATATATTGGCAACAGTAATTATAGTACTGATTTTTAAGAAGTGCTATCAGCTCAAACATAGTTCTTTTCAGGGCCACCAAACAATTTCAAAGGGTTTTTTTCAAAACCACCATTGATTCAATGAAGAATTAAATCAGAATATTTCGCTCTTCTTTTACAAATAAACACTCGAACAATGATACTCACTCAAATACTCAAATATGCATATGCCAGAAATGCAGTTTACATTAGTCTTTGATTTAATGATCAGACATAAAGTTATACTTCATCAATTAAAACATGTTATCAATATAATGAGTATTATATGACACAGTCCTACGGCACCCTTTCGTACAACCCTTAGGGCTGTATACCTTGTAGTTTTTTAAACTTTTAACTGTACATGGCGGAAGATAGTTCCTATGCCAATGTATGCGCAACCGGAACGCTCCTATAATATTTCAGGATTCTAAGATCGTGATTAAAAAAGCAAAGAAAGACGTCGCGGTCTTGGACATAGAGTCATTGGTCTGGTTTAAATACACAATTTATAAATCCCAATATCTCGAAGGCATTCGAAAGACTATATTTTAAATGGGCAGCTTCACTGCTAAATACAAACTTGATAAAGTTTGAAGTTGTTCTGCTGTCGAAAAAACAACACGAGCTATTTTTTGAAAACTTCTCAAATGAAAAAAAAATCACCATAAAGGACATTGTGGAAAAGAATCGTAGAGAAAAGTCGCTTTATCAAATACTTTTCTCCTTGTCATCGCCGAAGAAAATTGTGAAATTATTATCACACTCAATAGAGGCGAAAATTAAAATAATATTGTTACCTAAATTGGCAGAAAGAAAATGTTTATAATGGACAATATTATTATGGGATAGTTATGCTTTTATTTTGCATTTCAAGTTTGATATTTTTGGAAAATTTTTCGAACAATGTCCGTCTAAATTACAATTTTTAAGGTAAATTAGGATATAAATAAGCTACTTCCGTGTTTTTCTCAAAATCGATTAATATTCAAATGAGACAGGTATGCTTTCCTACGCAGATAAGCAGCCTTATAGGAAATTCTCCAATTTACGCAGCCTACAGCCGATTATTGTAGTTAACTATTTTCTGTTCATAGCACTCACTCAGCTTATTGTCCAGCATATAGACTGGAAGCTCACTCGATTGATATTAGTGGATTTGGAATGAAATATCCCGAATGACGGCTATTGAGCTCCCCTTGTCATGCTTCCTCATTTTTTTTGTATGCCAGAAGGGCATTGGGTTAAAAGGCCGCTGCGACAGTCTTAATGATCGTCTTTTGTGGCAGGCCCCGATTGCTGTACACAGTTTACCTAGATATATTCAATTAAAATATGTAAATTTTCAATTTGAGAGAGAATTTTGAAAAAATAAGTGTTTTGGATTCCTTTTGCTTTACTTTTGAACTATTTTTTAACATTTGTAGTTTTTTTACCTTTGTTTCTAAAATAATTTTACTAAGATAATTATTTATTTTATATTATCTGATCTGATCTATCTAATTTGGAAGTTTTAGACAATATGTAGTATAATAAAAACAATACTTTACCTTAAAAATTGTGATTCGATAGTACGTACGTTTCGATAGTACGTACGCTAAACGATGCGCGGGTGTACGTACTATCGAGGTATACCTGTACTAGAAGCCTTGAGATGGTGGAGGCAACGCACGCCAAACTAAAAACGGAGGATGAGAAGGAGGATTGGGTTCGAAATATATGGTACGAAGAGGCTCCAGAGAAAACAACAACTATTGACGGCGATGAGCTGGAAGTGACTGGTGAGTTCGTATATTTGGGATCTCTGGTCACCAGCGATAATAATACCAGTGAGGAGATTCAACGACGCATTCAAGCTGGAAGTCGAGCCTACTTTTCTTAAAGGCCCTCCTGTATCCTACGCCGATGATCTGAAGATTTACTTGAGGAATCCTTCATGGTAGATCCGTCTTCGACGAGAGCTTGGCACCTTTATGGATTGGTGTAACTTGAACTGTTTGCTCGTGAATCCTAGAAAAGCTCCATTATTTCTTTCGCCCGAATCCGTCAACCTGTGATTTTCAACCACAAGCTCGATGGTACTGAAATCTAACGTGTCGACCAAGCGAAGGATCTCGGCGTTATCTTGGACAGTAGTTATCTATTTTGATTAAAGCAGAGGAGCGTTTGGTGCGAAAAATGTTAGACTGAATACTGGGAAAGTTTCGATCTGCGGCTAAAAATATTGGGTTAGTTTGTGGCAGTGGGACTTCAACCCACAATTTCTCGATTAGTACTCGAGTGCTTTACGCACCATGTGGTATAGTTTAAATGCGTAAAGCACTCGAGTACTAATCGAGAAATTGTGGGTTGGAGTCCCACTGCCACAAACTAACCCAATATTTTTAGCCGCAGATCGAAACTTTCCCAGTATTCAGTCTAACATTTTTCGCACCAAACACTTCTCTGCTTTAATCAAAATAGAGTTTACGTTTGACCGCGAAAAATTCAGTAACAGTAAAACGAAAAACAGTAGTTATCGTTTAGACGACACATTTCCTACATTGTGGACAAAGCATCCAGAACTCTAGGATTCGTTTTCCGCATCGCTAAAGGCTTCACCAACGTGTATTGTCTCAAGGCATTATACTGCTCACTCGTTTGTTCGACTCTCGAATGCGGTTCTATTGTCTAGCATCCGTATCATCAGAACGGAATGGCTAGGATTGAGTAGATTCAACGCCGCTTCTTATGTTTTACACTCCGTCACCTACCTTGGCAAGATCCGTTCCGATTGCCGAGTTACGAGAGACATTGCCGATTGATCCATTTGGAGACACTTCAGATGCGAAAGAACGTCGCAAGAGCTTTATTTGGTGCTGATGAAGAGAAGAATCGATTGTCCTGCTACTTTGGGAACGATTAATCTGAACGTGCGTTCCAGGGGACTGCGGAATAACGCAATGCGGCGATTACAATTTCAACGCACCACCTACGGACAAAACAGTGCTATGATTAGAGTACAGCGAGTCTTCAATAGAGGTGCAACTGTCTTTGACTTTAATCTGTCACGAGAAACTATTTGTTTTGTTTTTCTCTATCAATGACATTTAAGGTCAAGCCAGCGCACTAGAGAGAAAAAAAAAAGACGAAGCAAAATTTTCAATGAAAGTTCGCCTTTATTAGATAGTTTTGAATACTCAACTGCAGTGACATATCATGTCAGGTACGGGTTTTACACACAATGATGTATTCGAAAAACGATATTGTAGCGTTATTTAAGAAAAATTCAAATAGCATTTTGGCAAAATAGGATTTTCAAAATACTATTTTTCTCAATAGCACCAACGCTGTTTGATGCTTGCGCTGCTACGCCTTAAGAAAATCTATATGAAAATCTTAAATCAATGTATATTTGTATTTTTTGACTATGTGTTTGTTAATAGTATAAGAAACCATCAGGACAACTGTAGTCTACTGATGTTGAATAAATACCACTCATAATTAAAAAATTCTGAATAAGTTTTATGGACAGAAAACAGAATTGGTCTCAACCTGCAGCTACTATTCTGCTGCGAACTAAATTTTTGGCGAACTCCCATTTGGGAAACGCTACTCTACAGACTTGACAGAGTAACTTTGCTTACGGTAGACATACATGCACTTACCGTGTTTAAATCAAAGGTGTTGCGAACAGTTTTGGGCGGAGTACAAACTGATAGCGGAGAGTGGCGTAGGCGTATTAACCACGAGTTGCAGACACTACTTGGAGACATTCCCATCGTTCAACTGGCGAAAGTTGGGAGACTGCGGTGGGCCAGCCACATCGCGAGGATGCTGGACGACTGTGCAGTGAAATCTGAACCCTACCGGCACCAGGAATAGAGGAGAGCTGAACGTGCTTGAAAGCTGTGACGGCGTTCGACTCACACCTCCCAGATGCATTGACTTTTTCTCGCAATCTTGTTTTACGATTTGCTGTGCCGTAAAATTAGAAATACCATGTTTATTCGGAATTTTTCTCATAGATCGCACAGAACTGGATTAGCATTCGATAGCAGGTTCAATTAACGGATTTTGATATGACTTTTTCCAATTGTTAAGGCATAGAGAAATGAGAAATGTTGAATGAAATAGAAAATCTTGTACAAATATATTGATTCGTACTCTATAGATGACTGCGAGCTCTCATTTGATATTGATTCCAATTTAGAAGTTAATGGCAAGATGAATTATTCTTCATGCTCCAATAAAAATTTCATTTTTTTATTTAAAAAGGATTATTATTTTTCTATGTCTACATAGTTTGTAGTAACTTGATAATTTATTTTTCTAAAAATTATTTCGTTATCCCCAATTATTATACTGTTGCAGTGAAAAGCATTAAAATATTAATTGTTCCAAAATGTAATATCGAAAATTGGTAAACGTCTGAATAATGCATCAAAACTAAATGTAAAATGTGCCGCTTAATGATTTACGTGCGTAACACTAAACCCCAGTAACAATTTGGGTTTTATTGCACTCTTATGATGGTATTTAAGACCAAAATTGGTCTTGAATGCTGCAATAAGAGTACAATAAAACTCACACTGTTGCTTGGGAAGGTAACCGTTTTACAATAAGTAGCGACATACCTCTGCAGGAAATTACCCGCAGTAAATTGTATCCTCTTTAACATGCGTTGAATCCAATTGCAAAAATAATCTTCAGAGAAAGATAGAGTCTCTGTCCTGTTGCGGTTGCAATAAGAAAACTTATCCAATCACAGCCGGCTGGCAGCAGCACAGCAGCCAGTGAGCGAGGCAATGAGGCAGCAGCAGCCCACAGAAGAAGAAGAACGGCCACAGAAAAGGCGTTGAGCGGTTGGCCCCCAGTCAATCTAGCGTCCTATACATCAACAGCCCAAGGGAACGCTTTGCGTTGCACTTTCCGTTGCGGTTTCACAGAGTGAAATTTATGGCCCGACCGTGCGCTCCAAGAAGTGGCCGATAGCTTTTCTGCTTTCCCGGTCGGCCAGGATCGGAAGGAACGGACGCAGCCTTTGAGTGTGCCCCCTTTCAAGGCACAGACACACAGTGTGAGTGGTATCATGGGGAAGGTTAAGTCACGCCCGGTGCAATGAAAACCGCGTGGAAGATGGGCTGAAGAGCTCGAACGGGAAAACGGGTCTTTAGAACGGACATTTTCGCAATATCCTTGATGAATAAACGCCGGAATCGGTTGGTGCTGATGGTTGCTGGCTGTCGGTTGATTCTGCGGCTGATGGGGCTGAGTGGCCGCTCTTTGAAGGAAAAGTTTTCTTTTAATTAATTCTGTAATAAATAAGTTTTCACTTGAACTAGCATGTTCACGCCGGGGCTGCTAATAAATGTTGTAATTAATTATCTGCGGAACTCCGGGGAAATTAGTTCCGCGGTCAAACCTGTGATTGTTTGTTTTATTAGAATATTGGGTGTATTATTTCTTGAATGTTAATTGGTTTCACTAAGTACTTTTCTGTTAATTTTACTTTTGCCACCACCAATGGTCGTTCTTGGCCAGGCCAAGCTGGTATTTAAAAGCAGGTTGGATGAGTTTCTGAAGTAATCTGCCGGGAAAACATAATGAATAGAATATGTGCTTTAACATTGCATGCACATTTCTCAATTCTACTTAGCAATCTACTGTGAAAAGAGATTTGCTTTTACTTATGTTTCTACAATACGATGCTTTTTCAATGCAGTTCTTAATTAATGTTTTCCGTTCAGATAAAGGCTCCGCAGTTCATCATGTGCTACAATAATTCATTGTCAAAAAAGTTTTCGTACTTAGGACAATAGGCACGGGAGGGTATTTTCAGCCCTTTAAGCGATGGCATCTATTTTTTCGGCCTTTGGCCTAGTTCTAGTGGTTTTGACGTTCTTTGAATAAAAAATAGTAGATTACTTACAGTCTGGAGAAAATAGTTAAATCATATTAAAATTGTATGTCGGCAAAGTATTTTTATTGGCGAAACAAAAGGCAAATAGGCTTCGTTAGAATGTAACAACAGAATGTAAGTAATTTGTTTAGGACTCTGCCCACTGCAGCAATCATTACATTGCGGGATTCGTGTTGCGGTTCCTCTGGTGACGTAACTGACTGGTAAAAACTATTCGAAAGAAAAGAGAAAATGGAAAACAGTTTCATTGTTTTCAACCCATACAGTTTGCACTGTTGGTGTTGAGTTAAATTAACACCGTTTCATTGGGTTACCCTACCGGTGGCACAGGCACGGGGGGGTTTCCAGCAAGCACTGGAAGTTGTCAGGAACATTTTATCTTCGAGTGGAGAATTGGCGAAAATTTAATCTCGCTTCGAAGCTCGGAAAGATACCAGGCACCTGTGGGAACGACAGGTCAGGTAGGCCAAGCGCCGAGGAAAACTTTTGTTTTCCCCGAAAGAGGGCGCTGCACGGTATACTTTCGGGACCTTCTTTATTACCCTATCCATCATAATTTTCAATGAGGAAGCAATTATGAAACTTTCGGGTAATGGCGTTTGCCAGTTCTGCGGCCAGCCCCGCCTGTGTGCTACGGAGGAGATGAAAAATGATTGTTTACTGGCACGGTTGGCTGAGTTGTCCGGAGCCTGCCTGGCACGAAGTGTCCTCGTGAGTTGTCTGGAAAAATCTTCCCTGGCATAGACGTGATGCGGAAATGGAACGCGGAGAATGGGGGGGAATTTTATTACAGTTGTTTTAATTTCTCCGGGGTGAAGTTTTTTAGCCTGCGGCTGATGTATCTTCTCGCGAACGATCAGTAGAATTTACGACGGAGAGATTGTGATTGTTGGTACCATTTGTTAGCAAATGTTCTCACTTTGTACGCACAAATCGTGCAGTGTCAGATTGTAATAATTGTGCTAATTTATTGTTTCTTTTTTGTGCTTTACAGGTAAGTCGAAATCGTGTTATAACTTGGTAGGACGCAAATGGGATTAATATATCGGTAGCAAATTAAAACAAAGTTTAGTCAATGAGATGAATCAACAATGAACAGGTAAGAGTGTATCTAATATGAAAAGTTTTCGTTCTTAACCTGTTCCTCGAGATATTATAATATTCGTGGAATAATAGAAAATTAAAGAACAATCCACCCAATATCCTGGGTATGCTTTTGAGCAATTAGATGTGTAGGGTGTGCCTTGACAACCATTTCGAACCCATGTCTCCATTATCTCATTCAAGAAGAAATCTTCCAGTATTAGATAACTAACGATTTTTTTATTCATGATATTTGTTGATTATGTTTGGTACTGAGGATTTTACCAAATCCAATTCTAAGTAAAACTTTAGTGGCAGTTCTCCAAAAGACTATAATCCAACAAAAATAGGTATTGAGCATTTGTATTATTCGTAAACTATTTTAGAGGACGACCAAAATATTGTTAAAAATCACTGCTTAGAAATTGTGTCTCCCAATACCAGGCACTTCATTTAAATCGTTAAAGGATGCTACATCTTCCCCCTGTGCAAAATAAACAATTCAATATATGATATTGCTTCAGGTCAATTATAAATTACTAGCTGACCCGACAAACTTCGTACTGCCGCAAATTAAACTGAGCTGTACATAAATCGTGAATCTCGGATGACTTTTGTCACAATCTCAAGTTTTGCAAAGTTTCTGAGGAGTTCAACCGTAGATGATTCATTTTGGCAGTTACGTAACTATGAAAGCCTGGCTAGTCTATACCTATAAGGAAGGATTTCTGTCTGTCTGTCTGTCTGTCTGTCTATCTGTCTGTCCGTATGTTCCTTATAGAATCGAAAACTACTGAACCAATCGGCATGAAAATATGCATGTAGAGGTTTTTTGGGGCCAGGAAAGGTTTTAGTGATGGTTAGAAACCCCTCCCCACACTAAGAGGGGGGGCTCCCATACAAATGAAACACAAATTTCTGCATAACTCGACAACTAATCAAGCAAATAGAACAAAATTTGGCATGTGGGTGTTTTCGGTGACAAGAATTTATTCTATGGTAAATTGAGACCCCCCCTCTTTATAAGGTGAATTATAACTCCTCTCCTCTTTAAAAGGGGGGTTTCCATGCAAATTTCCTCATAACTCGAGAACTAATCAAGCAAATGGAACCAAATTTGGCATGTGAAGGTTTTCGAGGGCAAGAATATTTTCTGTAGTAAATTAGGACCCCTCCCCACTTTAAGAGGGGGGGCTCCTGTACCAAAGAAACACAATTTTCCTCATAACTCGAGAAGCAATTAAGCAAATGGAACCAAATTTGGCATGTGGGTGTTTTTGGAGACAAAATTTTTTTCTATGATGAATTGGGACCCCTCCCCGTTTTAGAAGGGGGGGATCCTAAACACATGAAATACAAATTTCCTCATAACTCGAGAACTAATCAAGCAAATGGAACCAAATTTGGCATGTGAAGGTTTTCGAGGGCAAGAATATTTTCTATGGTGAATAAGGACCCCTCCCCACTTTAAGAGGGGGGGCTCCTATACAAACTAAATACAAATTTCCTCATAACTCGAGAACTAATCAAGCAAATGGAACAAAATTTGGCACGTGGGTGTTTTTGGAGACAACAATTTTTTCTATGATGAATTGGGACCCCTCCCCACTTTAGGAAGGGGGGCTCCTATACAAATGAAATGCAAATTTCCTCATAACTCGAGAATTAATCAAGCAAATGGAACCAAATTTGGCATGTGAAAGTTTTCTAGGGCATGAATATTTTCTATGGTGAATTAGAACCCCTCCCCACTTTAAGAAGGGGGGCTCCTATACAAACGAAATACAAATTTCCTCATAACTCGAGAAGTAATTAAGCAAATGGAAGCAAATTTGACACGTGGGTGTTTTTGGAGACAAAAATTTTTTCTATGATGAACTGGGACCCCTCCTCACTTTAGGAGGGGGGGCTCCTATACAAATGAAATACAAATTTCCTCATAACTCGAGAGTTAATCAAGCAAATGAAACCAAATTTGGCATGTGAAAGTTTTCGAGGACAAGAATATTTTTTATGGTGAATTAGGACCCCTCCCAACTTTAAGAGGGGGTGCTTCTACACAAGTGAAATACAAATTTCCTCATAATTCGAGAACTAATCAAGCAAATGGAATCATATTTGGCATGTGGGTGTTTTTGGAGGCAACCATTTTTTCTATGATGAATTAGGACCCCTTACCTTTTTAAGAGGAGGGGCTCTCATACAAACGAAATACAAATTTCCTCATAACTCTAGATCTAATCAAGCAAATGGAACCAAATTTATCATGTGGGTGTTTTTGTAGGCAAGAATATTTTCTATGGTATATTTTCTATGGATTTCCCCACTTTAAGAGGGGGGGGGGGGGGCTCCAATACAAATGAAAAACAAATTTCCTCATAACTCGAGAACTAATCAAGCAAATGAAACCAAATTTGTCATGTAAGTGGTTTTGGACGCAAGATTTTTTTCTATGGTGAATTGAGACCCCTCTCTTCTTTAGAAAGCGAGTTATGGCCCATCTCCCCTTTAAGAGGGTGGGCTTCCATACAAATGAAATGCAAATTTCCTCTTATCTCGAGAATTAATCAATCAAATGGAACCAAATTTGGCATGTGGGAGTTTTAGATGGCAGCAATGTTTTCTATGGTGAATTACGACCCCTTCCCCTTTTAAGAGGGGAGCTCCCATACAAATGAAATTCAAATTTCCTTATAACTTGGGAACTAATCAAGCAAATGGAACCAAATTTGGCATGTGGGAGATTTTGGAGTCTTGAATTTATTTTACGATAGTTAGAGACCTCTCACCTCTGTGGTAGGGGGATATGGACTCTCATACAAATAAAACAGAACTTTTTGCGAAACTCAAAAACTAATCGAACTCGAGAAATTCGAGACTCTTCCATAAAACATTAGTCAATACAAGACCACAAAAACTATCTATAGTAACGTATAGTAACTATCTATAGTAATCTATAGTAACTAGATCATTCAGGACGAGACGGTCGCGAGTGTTGCCGGTGACCCGCCGTCGGAAGCGCCGCCCACTGGGGGGCTTGCAAAACTCGAGATTGTGACAAATATCATCCGAGATTCATGATTTATGTACAACACAGGTTAATTTGTGGCAATACGAAGTTTGTCGGGTCAGCTAGTTTAATATAAAAATATTCAATTTATTCTCACAGTAAAGTAGAAAACATCTCCCCCCATTGCTTAACCAGATAAAATAAAGCGGATTGCATTTAAGGAAGCTCATCAAACTGATTAAATCTACGATGGATGGTACGCAGTGCTGTGTTCGGATTTCGGGTGGATTGTCAAGTTCATTCGAATCACACAGAGGGCTTCGTCAAGGTGATGGTCTTTCATGCCTGCTGTTCAACATAGCACTACAAGGTGTTATGAACCGAGCGGATATCAACACGCGGGGCACGATATTCAACAAATCTAATCAATTCGTCTGCTTTGCCGATGACATGGATATTATCGGCAGAACATCTGTGGCGGTGGCTGAACAGTACACCAGATTAAAGCGCGAAGCAGAAAAGATTGGGTTAAAGGTAAATACGTCTAAAACAAAGTACATGCTGGCCAGCGGAACCGAGGCCGAACGACACCGCTTGGGCAGTAGTATATTGATCGACGGCGATGAGTTTGAGGTAGTCGATGAATTTGTCTACCTTGGCTCACTGGTAACGGCGGACAATGATACCAGCCGTGAGATTCGGAGGCGTATTATCAGCGGAAGTCGTGCTTACTATGGGCTCCACAAGCAATTGCGGTCGAGCAGACTAAGTCCCCGTACAAAGTGCACCCTGTACAAGACGCTTATTAGACCGGTTGTTCTCTACGGGCATGAAACATGGACAATGCTCGAGGAGGACCTGCGAGTGCTCGGAGTTTTCGAACGACGAGTGCTAAGAACGATCTTCGGCGGCGTACAGGAGAACGGAGTATGGAGGCGGAGGATGAACCATGAACTCGCACAGCTCTATGGCGAACCCAGTATCCAGAAGGTGGCTAAAGCTGGACGGATGCGATGGGTAGGGCATGTTGCAAGAATGCCGGACAACTGCCCTGCAAAGATGGTGTTCGCCTCAAATCCGGTAGGAACAAGACGACCAGGAGCGCAGCGAGCAAGATGGTTAGACCAGGTGGAGCGAGATCTGGCGGAGAGTACTTGGTGTCCGAGGAATTGGAGAGCGGTAGCCCTCAACCGAGTTACATGGAGAAATTTTGTTCAACAGGCTTTGTCTTAGGACGGCAAGCCACCTAAGTAAGTAAGTAAGGATTGCATTTAAGTATTTGCCGTGCTTGTATAACATTTCACCGAATACCATTTTGCGGAAAATCAATTTTCGGTTGATCATAAAACTGAATATACTGTTTTGCTGAATACCATTTCTGTTTTATTTGTATAAGAGTTTTTTCCCCCTACCACAGGGGTGAGAGGTTTCACACCTTCATAAAATGAATTCATACACCCAAAAACTCCCACATGCACAATTTGGTTCCATTTGCTTGATTAGTTCTCGAGTTATGAGGAAATTTGTAATTCCCTTCCTCCCTTTCGAAAGAAGGGAGGGGTCCTAATTCACCATAGAAAAAAATCCTGCCTCATAAACCCCTCCCATGCCAAATTTGGTTCCATTTGCTTGACTAGTTCTCGAGTCATGCAGAAAATAGTATTTCATTTGTATGGGAGTCCCCCCTTTTAGAGGGGGGAGGGGTCTGAATTCACCATAGAACAAAATTTTGCCTCCGAAAACCCTCACATGCCAAATTTGGTTTCATTTGTTTGATTATTACCGTGCTTTTCTTGGCCCTTTCAGTCTTTTACGGAATTTAGAATTGGCTGTTTCAATTCACTCTAACGTTTCGACTATTTATTTTAGGCTTTTTCAAGGAGATTGTACCTACAGTTATCTCAGTTCCTCGTTAAACATCTTTAATTTTAAGAAGGTCTTCTTTAGTTTTTCTGCGCATATCTGTCGTCTGCAAAAGATTAATATTTGTAGTATTTGTATTTGTATCGGTTTCTCAGTTTAGTACAGTTTGTTGGTGAAAAACTTTGCTACTATCATAGTTGAACCTAATTTTTCAAACTTCTCAAACTAACTGTTCTCACCCATCTACGTCGCTTCGTCTGTTGATCGTATTGGGTGAAAAAGCACGGTAAAAATTACGAAACTAACAGTCGACAGAGTCCACAGTATTTGTTTGATCAGTTCTCGAGTTATGAGGAAATTTACATTTCTTTTGTATGGGACCCCTTACTCTTAAGCGGGGAAGGGTTTCTAACCATCATAAGGACCTTCCCTTCGGCTTCAAAAACTCCAGCATGCAAATTTTCAGGCCGATCGGTTCAGTAGTTTCCGAGTCTATAAGGAACATACAAACAGACAGACAGACAGACTGAAATTCATTTTTATAGGTATAGATTTTCATTGTTAATATATCAGTACATTAACTTAACAATTAATACTAGCTGATTGCCCGGTTTTACTCGGTCCCCTTTGTCTCATCTGTTATTGTAACGAAAATTCTCATATTGCAAGAAACAAAACCCTTTTTCTTCCTTTGAATGTGACTATACTTTGTCAGCTCCCCTCCTTCTGTTGTCCCCCAACCACTTGTAAATCTGTCTTCTTTTTGGAAGCCTCTATAAAACGTGACAAAGCCTTTTATTACCTTTCTAAACCTCCGCCTAGTTACTGGTCATCTTCTTCCTCCTTTTCAGATCCCCTATTGTCGTCCAGCGACTTGTTAATTTGTTTTTTGTTTATCGTTCCAAATGCAAGAGAAACGCGACCCCTTTACTTACTTGCATCTCCTTTCTTTGTTAAAGATCACCTTTTCCGTTGATTCTTTTATGTCAAGGAACATGCATGCCAAGTTTGATGAAGAACCGTACAGGCGCTTCGGAGTTATGGCAGAATAAACATTCATGCTCACGTTCCTTGTCCACTCCTTTGTTAAGTCTCATCCAGTTAGCTCCCCCTTCCCTCCTCTTTCCCTCCTGTAATCACCACTTTCTTATCTCCTAACCTATTTGAACCTTTATGCAGTCAATTGTCATGCTATTCTACCGAATTTGCGTTATCAAACGTTGGCATTGGACTCATCTCGACTCAATGCTGGTGCTGTTGGCCAAAGGCTTTCCCCGGTTAAACATCTTCAATATTGTTTGTGGATATTGTGTTTCTATTTAAAGAAAATTAGTAGAACTAATTTTGCCACCCCACACCGTTGTCAAAACCGATGCAGCCGCTCTGCTATTCAACGCTTTAGCTTTGTTACAGCCACCATGAAAAAGAGCTACAAAAAATCAATGAATAGCGATCCAAACCGTCATCCTTAATATATATTTCATTTTCATGACCTTGATATTTCTCTTACATCAAAAATATCTTTTCTCTTGACATTCTTGATATTTTACAAAAAACTTCAGTTGATATTTCTGTTTATCAATACAAGACACTAAAACGGCTCAACTCGACCATGACAGGATCGCCAATGTGATAATCTGGTTTCTCTTCTCATTGTATGAATGTATGTATGAGGACTACTACCTATCTTAGCAGAACAACTGTTCATAGCAATGGGTCTATTTGTACAATTGTACAAACCTAACGATTGGTCACGTTTACCAGCTCCTGTATGAAGGGCCAAAAAGGAATCGGTCGGCAAACAACATCATTTGCACGTACCAGGAGTATTTAAGAATCTCCTTCCAGAAACTAGATCACATGAGTCAATCGTTAAGTAAGCCCGCAGAATGACCCCAATAGATGGGGGGAAGGGCCCGCTCATTATCCACAATGTGTTGTTAGCCGGGCCAAGGTTAACGTTAGGAAGTTGACCACTTCACTCTCCCTAAGCACACTGCTTCAAACAAGTACCCTGATGGACCCTACCATTCATTGATGTTATTGTTTTTGTGTAGTTTAAAGATTTTATTAATTACTTCTGTCGTTGCACTTATTTATATTCTTTGGGTTATAGGTCATAGTTGTATTATGCTCTTCTTTATGATGATGTTGTGTTATAATGGTGTATTATTGGATCACAATGATGTATTAACTTTAAAATACTTTCTATTTTCATTTTATTTTTGGTATTTGAAGTGGTTTCATTATGTCCGCTTGTCATTAATTAGATGATGAAAATGATGAATTTTAGTGTTTGTTTTCGAGCAATGTTGCTCTAGTACTGCGATTCGCCATATTCATCACGAATGGTTCACTGCGAATATTAGTGTACGAATGGAACATAAAGCGAAGAATCACAAATGAACGGCAAACTTTATTACGAGCAATCATCGAAGATTACTGGCAAATCGCACATAAGCCGAATTTGTATGCGTGGATTCGTGTAAGTTCGGGAATTAAGTTGAAGAATGCGTGAGTTACCCGATGTATGCACGCAAAACATCACTCAAGACGCAAACCACTATATTCATTTGCTCGAGTACTGCCGTTATTGAAAGCTTCATGAATACTCGAATCGATGAATTTCTGCGACATTGGAAAAAAGTGACAACAAATGCAAAAAAGACGACGGAAATATAGAGAAAATACGACAGAAAGACTACGAAACAGCAATAAAATGTCAAAAAAGTTAAGAAAAGATAATCAAAACAAAAACGCGAAACGACGAGAAAATGCGACGAAAAGAAAACCAAAAATAAAGAACAGACAATAAAATGATGACGAAACAGCTGCCAGTGTCAATAAATAGCGGTTGAAAATCGACGAACAGACAAAAATACGATTAAAGGATGACAAAAAAAACTGTGAAAAGACAATACGACAGAGAGATGACAAAAAATTGACAGATACCGAGAAAACACAATACAGATATATGATCAACGATGGCAAAACGGCGTGGGAAAAACATCATTAAAACTACGAAAAGACGACATAAAAAAGATGAAAAGTCAACAAATAGAGAGCAAAAACCCCGACAAGACGAAAAAAATACGAAAAAGTGGCAAATAGGAGAGAAAACGATGACGCGAAAGAAGCGATAAAAATGTAAAAAAAAATGAAAAACGACGAAAATGTGAAATGAAAATAGAAGCAGAAAAGGCGATGAGAAGACGATAAATAGACGGCAAAACAGCGACAAAAATGTCAAAAAAGACTACAAATGACGACAAACAGACGCCATTAAGAGCAATTACAAAAGACGATGCAAAATGATAACAAATCGACAATCGTCAAGCGGCAAAAAGACGATGTAAAAGTGCCAGAAACGTGACCTCAAATGGACATAAAAGGCTACAAATTAAGGGGGACCCTACTCCGGAAAGTTGAAAAAATCCATTTTGTTTATTTCAAACAATTTTAAATGCTGAACTAAGAGGCATTCTTCTCATATTGGCTTGGTCAAATATCGAAAAACATTGAATGTATTTTACATATCTAGCTGTCTCTTTCACAGTGATACTCTCATTAAACATGTTGTTACTCATTTCACCTGGAATTGTTCTCTTATGAATAGTATCAATAATTTCCAAAATTTGTTTAATTTCTCGTTTGATAGGAGATATCAATCATTTAATTTATTGTCTATATTTGCGATGAAGAGCTCACACAGAAAAGGTGAAAGGCGGTGCCTCATTGGCGCTCCTCTCGTTTGTTCATAAAACTTATGACTAAACTTGGGACAGTCGATACGGACATGATAACGATGATTGGTACTTGTCGATACATCCGGTATGAGCGGTATACTGCAACACAGAAGGTAATCAGGTAACTGGAGCCATAAGAGTACACTTGCGGTAATAAAATTGAGGAAATTGACCTCTTTTTTTCAAGAAACTAGACTGTTCCGAATATTAAAATTCATCATAAAGCATATTTTTCATACAGAACAAATGAATCTTGTCACTAAAACTGTTAACGGAAAAGTAATACATCTTGCTTTCTAGAACTGAAACAACCTTTTCACGACAGATTGTTAGGCTATTAATGCACATCATCTTTCGAAAGTGCACACTAAGCGCTTTATGTGACAAAAATGCAACCACCCCCCACACTCCCCCTAAATTACCACATCGTGCAAGGTGCTGTCCACCACGCCAAAAGTAGTGTCCGATTTTGGACGTTGTTTCTGTAGAGGTACACGCAACCGGCAGCCGGGGTCGCCCTGGGAAGAAACCAGTTCACATTTTGTCTGCTTCCATCATCGTACCTTGATGCCGATGCTGTAATCGCATAAAACAACTATGCAAGAAGGAGTTGTAAAGACAAAATCAGCTTAAATTTTCTCACAGCATGCAAGCGAATGTTAGTTTATTTTCATTACATCGGCTCAACACTGTAGTAGGACTGCTGCCAGAGCCGTGCCGACATTTCGTGCGTATATGTCGGTCAAAACACCGACGATGAAGGGCGTACTGAGCTGTAGGGCCAGCTCGGACACTGCCCTGGAGTTGCCCAGAATTATACATAAACCCGTTCGCCGCTATTATTCTATCTCCGGGCAATCGGTAACCGAGAGACAATTTAGCATTCGCATAGTTTTGTATGTTTGATGAAGCTCACGCACGCAGCTATTGGTGTTATTATTTTATTTGGCGTACATTTTGGGTCTGTGCATGGGTAAACTAGAACCAAGTGCTGATCTTTTTTTATCTTGTACAGCATTCCACGGCAACGGTCTGGGGGCTGCTGATGGTTAGAGTTACCATGCCATTCTGGGCTGACTCTTGCATTAATTTTTACGAAACAAGACCAAAACTGTTTCTTCTGCCATGAAGCTTTGTGTTGATGGAAGCATACAGGACAAGGTGCTTAAGCGATAGAAAAGTTGTGCCAGCATGTTTCGTTCGGTTGAGTGTATGTGTTTGTGTATGTGTGTACTTGGTTGTGTACACTCTGATGTTAAATGCGTCTTTTTGGCTCAAGCAAAAAGTTGCCAAGCTATATTCTTTGCGACTGGGATGCGATTCGTTGTTCGTCTGAATATTTTATCCGAAAATGAATGATGTAGCTCTACGGTGGCGTTGTTTGAGCAACACCGTTTGCTCGATGCGGACGGAGATACTCGGTCTTCCCCGGGTTGCTCGTAAAAGTTAACCAGGCAGCCAGCCAACCAGCCAGCCAGCGCCCGCGGAAAGTGCAAGTAAACTTTATAAGAAATGCCATTACCAGAAACGAGGTTAGTATTCTCCCATATGGATACTTTTACGGATCGTATAAGGTTTGCTGGTTTGTTGCATGTAATGTAAGACGCAGAGAGTATTAAACAATGTCGATCGTCTTAATCGACCGTGCCGTGTTATCACTGGGTGTTGTGGTTCTCGTTACCTGGAGGCTATTTCATGTACGGTATTTCATTAGAATGTTACTGATTCCCCAATGTTAAAAGATATTATTAATGTAGGAAATGTAAGATGGATTAGAACGAACAATTTTTTTTCCATTTTATTTCGACAGCATTTCGGAATCAATTAATGTATTTAATCCTATCAAAGTAATGCTAATTACACCCCGATTTTTAATCTGGTGAAGGAGGTAATTAGAGTTTTTCTCAGAATTTTAAAAGTTAAGGAAGCATAGTACCTTTTATAATCTCTTTTTTGCCTCATTTCAAGTGTTTTTTCTCGATTACGCAAAAGGTAAATCGATTCGAATTTTTTGCGTTCTAAACATTAGACTAATATTAACCATTTTGTTTTTATATAGGAATAGTATTCTCCCACATGAACACTAAAATGCGGTACTCTATTACGGATTGGCGCTCGGAGGCTTATGCAAAATGGAAAATTTTTAAACGACATTTTTTTCATTTTCATTTCTATTTCCTTATCCATCTGTAAAGTAGGCCTCCATGAATTTACTTGGATGAGAAAAAGCCTTTTTGGGAAGATCTATAATAGACTTGTCTCATAAAGCTAAAAACTTCATCATCCTTAGGTCATGTACAGGGTTTAGGTTTCATAAGATTCAGTTTAAAGTACCTTTTTCCTTTGTTTATACCAGCCGACATATTGTTGTCCTAATGATAATTTAGTGTTAGTCTAACTAGCACGAATAATGTTTAAAAAGTTCCCATGAATAGTTCTACGAATTAGGTGAAAGTCGAACCCAGCTGACACTTTGCTGAAAGCTCGTTGTAGGTAGTCCGACGATGGTCCCGTTTTCTGCATAATTTGTCCTTCGAAATGGTACTTGGAGAAACATTTTGCTACAAGGAGGTCGTGGTTGTGCTCCTAGACTAATATGGTTGAGAAGCCGTTGACAATCGGCCCTCGCCATCAGGATATCAGCTACAAGGATTGCTCGGCACAGATTTCTCTTGGTTACTAGAGTGTCCTGTCCAATTAGTATCAGATATCTTGGCAGCTGGTGCGGGTTGTTTCATGGCAGGCGACGGATGGCGAATCGAATGAATTTACGTTGAATTTTCTCTAACCAATCAACGCCGTTACGATAATGGGGATTCCAGACCGCCGAGCAATATTTCAGCGTCAAACGGACAAGCGCGCAGTATGAAGTCTTTAAGTAATGTATATCGGTGAAGCTTTTCGCAGTTCTCAAGATTAGGCCAAGACTACGGGATGCTTCAGCAACGATGTAGCTGATGTGCTGCTTGTAGGTCAGCTGTGAGTCTAGGACGACTCTTTTTCAATCCTTTCACCGCCTAGACCCTAGATGATAGTTGAAAAGGATTGACTCTTTTTTCTGGAAAACGTCACAACTGAACACTTGCTAATGTTGAGCACCATTCTATTTTCGTTACAACATCTAGAAGAGCTCTCTAGTTTGCTGTGTTGCTGTTTGACTTTTTTGACCTCGAGATAGATCTTAAGATCATCAGCAAAGGAAACCCTAGGCCCCCGTAGCGAAAAGTTTACATCGTTGAAGTATAGCACGAAGATGAGCGTGCCTAGATGACTGCCTTGTACAATACCGAACGTAGTAACAAACGCGCTGGATAATGATTTTCCGATTTTAATAGCCAGATGGCGATCAGCCAATTAGGACTTTAGCCAGAGCAGTAGGGTGCCGCCTAGTCCCATCATGTCGAGTTTGACAATCGCAATTGATTTAACTTAACAATAGCAGCAGAGAGCTCGGTGTAAATTGCATTCGTTTGGAAACGCCTCAACATAGTATTCGTAGCATAAGTAGTAAATGAAAGGAGATTCGTCATGGTTGATTGACGTGGCATGAATTCATGTTGCGAATCCTCGACGAATTGCTTACAATGGTGGATCACTGGCCCCAGAATTACTTTTTCAAATAGATTGGATCAAAGCATCGCTCACAAGCACATTCCATGCATGTTTTGTGAAATCGTCAAAAAATGATATATTTTTTTCAACTTCACTTAATTTTTATTTAGGTATCAAAGGATTTCTTGAGCGCTTCAGTTTTATGGAAGTAGAATGGCAAAGTTCACAATACATTCAAAGTCGCTTTTTAGTTTGGATTATTGGAAGGCTCCAATATTGCTTTGAGTGGATTAATGAATTACCGAAATATATTTTAGCCATTCTATCATGCGAAAAATATCTGACATTAATTTTCTTGTAAAAAAAATCCCGTCAACAGCGCAAATAATCTTTTCTGTTGGTAGTACGAAAACCATGCAACGCGTCACTTTGAAATATTTCACAAATAGGGTAGATGCTCCAGTAGTTGTGGTAGTACCAGTAGTGGTGGAAACTCGAAATATATCATAATTTTGGAGGATTTCGAGATAATTTCAGTTTTCTATTGTTAAATATTTATTTGTTAACAGTTTTATCTAAGATACACAGTTAAAATGCAAGAGCCTGGTGCAAAAATTACAAATTTCTTTTCTGCAGTCCAATAGAGTGCAATTTCTTAAGAAATTCGTAACAATCCATAGCATTTTAACAAGCCTACGTTGTTATCCACATGCTGCCATGCTCATTGCAAGCGTTGCTAAGGCGGTAAACAACATTCCACTATTATAGGCAAATTTTCCACTATTATAGGAACATTACCACTACTTTAGGAGCACATACTAATGTCAGGAAAATCAATATTTTAGATATATTAACCAGCAGAATGGTATAATTTTGGTATGTATTTAAAGCCAACACTATGGTGCATCATATTATCATGTAGTTCAATTGAAAACTGATAAATTGAGCGTTTAAATTGTCTTTACACACTACCCCCCGACATAATCCCTCCATTACTGGAGCATCTACCCTATGTTATTTTTTTAGCTCGTTTCTTGCGCTTTTTCAGTCGTAACCGGGTTGTAAATAAGTATGGTAAACGAAAGCTCGACCACTAGATTTATTTTAAATCAATTCTTATTTAAAACCAATTGTGTTACTTGGGTATAAGCTTTGAAACAAAACAAAAATCAAGTGAATTGTTTGAGACGTTCTTGAGATATTTATAGTACTTTCAAAACGCGAGAAAAACGGCGTTGAAGTTTTTATTCGCTGTGTAATCGTTACAGCCATGCACGGTACAAATAGTTGTCCCGTTGTCAATTTTTGGATTTCATCCAAACAGCTTCATATGCTCAAAATGTTAATCCCTCGAAATCTATACTTATAAAAATGAATTTCTGTCTGTCTGTCGGAATGCTCCTTATAGGATCGAAAACTACTGAACCAATCGGCGTGAAAATTTGCATGTAGAGGTTTTCGGGGCCAGGAAAGGTGCTTATGATGGTTAGAGACCCCTCCCCTTACTAAGAGGGGGGCTCCCATACAAATGAAACACAAATTTCCTCATAACTCGAGAACTAATCAAGCAAATGGAACCAAATTTGGCATGTAAAGGTTTTTGGAGGCAAGAATTTTTTCTATGGTGCATTAAGACCCCTCCCCACTTTAGGAAGGGGGAGGAGTCTCCTATACAAATGAAATACAAATTTCCTCATAACTCCAGAACTAATCAAGCAAATGGAACCGATTAAGCATGTGGGTGTTTTTGTAGGCAAATTTTTTTTCTATGGGGAATTGAGACCCCTCCCCTCTTTAGGAGGGGAATTTTGAAAGGGGGAGGGGGCTCCTATACAAATGAAATACAAATTTCCTCATACCTCGAAAAGTAATCAAGCAAATGGAACCAAATTTGGCATGTGGGGGTTTGGAGGCAAAAAATTTTTTAATGATGGTTTGAGACCCCTCACCCCTGTGGTAGGGGGATAAGGACTATCATACAAATAAAACAGTAATTTTCGCGTAACTCAAAAACTAATCGAACCCGAGAAATTTTAGACTTTTTCATAAAACATTAATCAATAACAAGACCATCAAATACTATCAATAGTAACATTAAATGATTCAGTGCGAGACGGCCACAGGCCGCGAGTGTTGCCGGCGACCAACCGTCGGATTCGCCGGCCACTGCGGGGAGACAGCCCCCGTAGAGATCGCCTCTATTTAGGTTTATTTATTTTCCTAGATCTACTGACCTCTATTACTTTCCTTCAGTTGGGTCACTCCTGCGAAATGGTACTTTCTACGAAAAGATGTTCCGTGAAATGGTACATCCCGCGTAAGGTTTTTCGCGAAATGGTATTCTGCGAAATTCTATATTCCGCGTTACGGTCAACCGGTAATTGATGTTCCGCAAAATGGTATTCGGCGAAATGGTTTGTAATGATAGCGAATATTTAAATGCTATCCGCTTTATTTTATCAAGCTAAGCAATGGGGGGAGTTGTTTTCTACTTTACTGTGAGGAAACTCAAGATTGTGAGAAAGGTCATCCGAGATTCACGATTTATGTACAACACAGTTTAATTTGTGGCAAAACGAAGTTTGTCGGGTCAGCTAGTTATTTATAAATGGCGAGTAAATTAAGCAGGAGTGTTAGTGGTGGTGTTAAAAAGCGCTAAATAGGTCCATTCAAGATCAGTTACCCTAATCAATAAAAAAACTCGATTTTCTATAATTTAAAAAGCTCTACACCCCCTTAAACCATCTTTTCTTTCTGAGAGAATTGAATTTGCTAGAGGGGGAAGGCGTAGCCCCTTAGTGTCGCCAATGGTTACGTATATTCCGAAAATAGCACAAAAAGTCGCATAAATAGCGAAATTCTTGTAAAACGATCGCGTTAAAAACACCTATAAAGCTACTTCAGTGCATTCCAAATTCAACTCCAATATCATCCATCCACAAGTCCAATTTCTAATTCAGTTCGAGAATGGGCCGTCGCGTCGTCGCTAAACTAAACTAACTTTATACAGGATCTTATACAGGATCAAGACAAATTTTAAGTCTGGTTTCAAATCCAATTACGTGTCCAATGTAAGGAGGCATAGTACTTTTTACACCATATTTTTTGCCTAATTTCAAATATTTTATTTTCGATAACGCGAAAAGCGAATCGATTCGGGTTTTTTGCATTTTAAACATTGCACTTTATACTAATATTTACAATTTTGTTTGCATATGTGAACCTCTTCCCCTCTCCCCTACAGCTCCTTGAACATGATCGTTCGAAAAAAACATGATTTGCGGTACCATGGATTGGCGCTGGGGGTCTTATCCGAATTGCAAAATTCCAAAACGACATAAAAGTATATTAAATTATCTCGTGTTTGACCCATCCTTTTTTTAAATTCGAACGCATAACAAAATGGCGGACATTCAAACATAAAAGTAAGGTTTTTAGTCGAAAAAATTGACTTTAAACATTTCTAAAAAATACAAAAATAGTAATATCAAAAAAAGGATGGGTCAAACACTAGATAATTTTGTTGGCTTTAAAACAAAAAAAGAATTATGAGAATTGCTTGAGCCGTTTTTGAGATATTTATGGTACCGACTTTCAAAACCTGGTTTCGAGAAAAACGACGTTGAACTTTTCATACCTAACACATTGCTCTCAAGTAGTTGAAGTTAACCAAATACTTTCGAATCAAATTGAAATTCTATCGGTGCTAGGTCCCCTACTTTTCTCATTATTCATTAATGATTTACCGACAGTATTGAAGTTCGGCTCTATACATATGTTTGCGGATGACGTCCAAGTTTACTTTCGCTTTCTTAATATTTCACTCATAGAATGGGTAGCTCAATCAATTCTGATCTTAAAAATATTTCAGAATGGTCAGAACGCAATCTTCTTCCAATCAACGCGACTAAAACAAAAGTAATGTTTATCACTAGGGGTCAGCTACCTACCTCGCTGCCTATCCTCGTTCTCGATAATGACGTTCTAGAATATGTTGAAAAAGCTTCCAATCTGGGAGTCATTTTTCAGCAAAACCTAGAATGGGATAACCATATAAATGCTCAATGTTCAAAAATTTATGGTGGCCTACGACATCTGAGGCTTACAGCCAAATTGTTCCCAGTTTCAATTAAAATTAGACTCTTTAAATCAGTATTACTTCCTCATCTTACGTATGGCTTAGAATTAATATCGAATGCCTCTGCTGCAGCTATAGGTAGAATGAGAATTGCGTTTAATGGATGCGTGCGATGGATATTTAGCATCCCACGTTTTTCAAGTGTTTCACACCTTCATAAAAAATTACTAGGATGCTCTTTTCATGATTTTCTCAAAATACGATACTGCTCTACTTTATTCAGAATAATCCATCGCGGTCCTGGATACTTATCAGAAAAGTTCTATTTGTTTCTCGTTTGTCTGTCTAGTTGATGCAGACTGTCTGTCTGTCTGTGGACAGACGTCTGTCCAGCATGTTGATTTGTCCAGTTTGTCTGTTTGCTGTCCAGTCTGTCTGTCTGTTTAGTGTGTCTATCTGGTTGTTCATTTTGTATATGCTATCTGTCTTTTTGTCTTCCTGGTTGTCCAGTTAATCTAACTTTCCAGTCTATCGAGTTGTTCGGTCAAACTGTCTGTCCATTTTATCTGCCCATTATAACTGTTTATCGTACCAGTGTGTATGGCTGTCTATTCAATGTGTATCGCCAGCCCAGTATGTTTGTGCCTTTGTTTAAACTGCCTGTCCAGTCTCTCTCTTCGCTCTGTCAGTCTATTTAGACTGTTCAGTTTGTTCAGTCAGTCTGTTCGTCCAATCGGTCTGTCTACCCTTACTGACACATACTGGATTCCTGTTTCAGAGTCCTGAGGATTCTTATTTTATAGTAAAGGCAATTCCTTTACCGAGTTATAGGTATCCTGGGGATTCACCTTTTAGATTCTCATACAAGTATCCTGGTTCTAGAGGCAAGGTAATCTGTACGAATCTTATGCAGAATTCCCATACATAATTCCAATGCGAGCAAGCCTAGCGGATCTTTGCGAATCTTTTTGGTTCATCCAGTTATACAGTCTATCTTTTAGTTCAGTCTAACTGTCCATCTGTCTGTCTGTCTGTCCGCTTAGCCTGCCTGTCTGTTCAATCTGTTTGTCTGTTCGGTCGCAAACGCTACTCCCTATGTGAATATTTGGCTTGATGTTAGATTGTTTCGACCAGAGCTAACTCAAATAGGTCTAAACGCCTCCCAAATATTCGACCATCGTCAATGGAACTGACTGTTTTAAGACTCAACGGAGGGCATTCTTCGCTAACATGAACATTGTAAGTACAGATTGCTGTAGTACATTCCATTCTGCCACCCCACCAAAGAGTTCTCAGCAGCTCCCCAGAATAATCAGAAGCCATGGTGCCTTTGCTGACACCGGCATGGCACCTACATGCCTACGACGACGAATGCGCAAAGCACATAATATTGTTATTGCATAAAAGTTATTAAGTAAAAGATTTTATTATTTTTCTCTCATCACGGCACACGTCGTCGCAGTCGCTCGCTTCATACACGGAGCGTCTGACGGTTAGTTCCCATCGTTTACGGCGGCGGCGGTAGCTGTGTTGCGCTGGCTGGCTGGCTGGAAGTAACACGCACGGGAAGGTCGTATAATCAAAATTTCCAAATCACTGTAACGTTTATGGGTGGACTGGCGGCCCCCTGTGGCAACTGGCAACCGTAACGTAAGCCGATTGTGGAGCGAACAGCAACGTTTCACATAATTTAGTTGACAGCAATTTCGAACGACGACGACGACGACGGTGCTGCGCTGCGCTGGCGAACGCAGGGTGACGAGGGCTGAAGCCCGTACCTCTCGGTAGGGATATTTTCATGGTTATGTTCCATACCATTATGTGCGAACAACGTTCATGCACGCCGGTATACTTACTTCGACTTTACGTCTGATGCAATGAAAGTAGTGCCAATAATCTTAAAATTGGAAATTAATATCTAATCATCCGGTGGTGGCACTTGCGTGTTGTACCTACCCGGTACCCGATTGATGCCATCGGGCTAGGTTGGAAATTGTCTGACGTCTATTCGGATCATCAGAAGGTAACGACGTGTGTTGCTTGTTAATTTGCGGATGATTTGGAAATAAAACGCTCAAACGATCCTTTAATGCAGACCTGGCAATTTGGACAACAAGTAGTACATATTTGCTGTTTTATCTATGAATCCTTGTCCAGTCTCCAGTGGTCAGACAGAATGGATGAATTTGTAGATCGCATCAGGCAAACTTTTACCCTGATTCTATAATTTCTGTTCTATGCAATTTTAGTTAAAAAATAATATTGTTCGAAAGGTCAATGCCTAATTTTTTGTACCAATAAGTATTATCTTTACTGCTGAACCATTTTTTAGCAAACTAATAAAGGGAATTTTGAATTTGCATTATATAGGTCACGGAATCTGAACCTACCCTTGGTAATCCTTGAGAACAACTTCTTGCCTCTGCGGCGTGGGCCTTCCCCAGCAGTACTCGTCAGGACACTGTTGTCGTTCCTCGGTCTTTCAGTTAGTTGCGAAGCGATGGATGCCGCCATCACCATTTTAGCCGTAATGAGGGTCTACACCTGACAGCCAGCCGTAACCAAAGGAAAAGCGCAGTGGGATGCTCGAGCGGTAAAGTGTGTGGGTCGCCTTTAAGCGTGTCCTACCTGGTATAATTAAATGTATCACCCAGGGCATCAATAAAAATTAAGAAAATTAAATTTTACACAGAAATTGCACGAAGACAGCACAGCGAACGGACGAAGACGTACCGGAACGGGTGCAGTGTCTCAGGAAAAAGGAAAGAGGACTCCAAATGGGTCCCCGGTTGATCGTAGATAATAGATTGAAGAATGGCAAAAGCATGCCGGTTGTGCTTTAATGAGTCGGCGCCAAGCAATTTGCCTATTGAGGGACAATCGCTTTTTATTGTAACGATAAAATTGTCATAAAATGTTGGTTATATTTCGGAATAATTTCACGAACTTTTGCAAATGCTAGACAATTGTTCTGAGTGGCAGCGCCTTTATGTACGGTTACAAATAAATCATCAACTAGTTAAATACGTACTCGAAGAAAGAAGGCTCTATTCTGGCTGGCGCCGTCAACTTTTTTAAATTATTTTGCTCGTCTGCTTATTATTGTGCTGTCGGGTGGTTTTCCTTGGAGTGCAATTTGTTACAACCGAGTACAACTTCGAATCCTGATGGTGTCTCCGACGAACGAAGAGATAATTATAAGTAAGAATTACGGCTCCGGGTCCTTCCCGAACGGTTGGCTGTAACTTTCCGTCTAGGGTACAACCAGGGAAAATTGAAATAAACGTGATTATCCGGATGACTTAGGATGATATTATTCACCTGGCCCATGGTTTCGTGGTTCACCATAGTCTGGGGCAATTTAAACTTCTTCTTCCAATGGGGTGTCAGTTTTTGGATATTGAAAGTGGACTTGAATGTTGCTTTATTTGCCTCTAAAGGGGGAATTTTAGATTACTTTTTGTTTGTTTCATAGACAAATTTTAATTCTGATTTCATTTTATTTTATCAGCGTGATAATTGCATAAAGTATATAAGTATACAACTTCTGTGGCCTATCAAAAGAAGAAAATAGCTATTAATTACTTAAAAAGGTATTCGAACAAGTTGAATAGCTACAGCAATGTAAAACCAAGATTAAAATGTTATGCCACAAATACGACTTACTTTGACGTGATAACATCTTGTTGCTCGCAAAAGGCCCCATTAGGTGAGGACGGGCAACATATACACATACCTATGTATGAAATCGTAAAATAATCCATGCTGCTAACTTACAATGTGTATGAATAAATCGCCTTATCATCGCCGATTCGTGCAGCTTGTGGCAACTATGTGAGTCGACCCAAATAGCATGAATTGAAGCTTTATTGCAATTTATACACTGCACTATGACCCATCGCAATTTGAGTGCAAATATACCTTTGAGCTGTCATTGCACAAGTCGTCTTAATCACACGCAACGCAGATGTGTAATAAACAACAGTACAATATTTGTTTAGCAATCAGGAATTATGTGTTGATTTCTGAGGCTTGGACCAGTTTTCTCTCTCTCTCTGTTCAAATGTTTGTCACTGCGACTATGCGGTAACAAGATTATTGTGATATCATCCGTATGTGTGTAACTTGTTTTCCACCGCTTTATTTTTCTTACAAAATATGCTGCTAATTAGTCAACACGATTACGGTTTCCTTATATGCTCCATCATTTATTCGACTGCTTTAACACTACTCGTAAAAAAGTTCATGGTGATTTGTCAATTTTTGAAACGCAATCTGTCACGAGTTTGCAGTCGCCGGCCGATATACACGACACGGGGCAATATTCCGTGGGTAATTGGTTCACTTTTGAGGCGCATGTTGGGTTCAAATGTTTTGCGGGTTTCAGATATTAAAAAATCTTATCCTCCAAATGAAACACTGAAAACAGTTAGGTGCAGTCAAATCCGATGATTATGGTCGGAATCCAAACGATAGCTGCTGTTTCCAACACAAATCGAACACAATCGAAAATGAACCTGCGGTTTCATCAAGATTTAGCAATGTTCCATTGAGTAGATAGCCGCAATTCAAATTGTTTGCTTCTTGTGATCGGCGGTTTTCGGCGAAAATGAATTCAAATTCAAGTGCCAGTCTGTCCGTACGTTTCGAGCTACTTACTGGCTTTCACTCATCATCTGCGGAAGCTAAAACGATATATTTAACAAACTACATATATTACAAATTAAATTTAAATTCAGACTTACACATTTTGCGTCTTTACACTACACACTCTAGCTCTTTACAAACACATAATACATAAACTATCTTCTGTTTTGCTCTCTCCCAAGTTTTTGTAACACAAGGCTGTAGGCGGCTTTGAAAGTTACAGAGTCAATTTGTTTGTTTACGATGTTATCCTCACCTCTAAACTTAATATAAAAGGTTTCAGCAATCAGCCTAGTGTTATGTTTGGAAATCTTTTCTTTAGCCTCGTCAAAATTAAATTTATGGCCTTCGTAAAAGTGTTGCGTTAAACCTGTACCACCAAATGTTTTAGATTTTATCGTATATTTATGCTGTTCTTTTCGTTTGTGCAATAATTGACTAGTTTCTCCTATGTACGACTTTTGACATTGGCCGCAATTAATTTCGTTCACGACATTTGTGTTTTTGTTCTTTGTGATTTTATCTTTTAGTTTTGTAAATAAAACGTCTTTTACTTTATCAGTTGGTCTGCATAACTTTTCACCTAAACCGGCAACATAGGGAATTGTTACAAATTGTTTAGTTGTTTCTTTGGTCGGTACATAGGAGAAACTAGTCAATTTTTGCACAAACGAATAGAACAGCATAAATATATCAATTCAACGTAGATAAAGTATAAGAAATGGAGAGATCAAATGTTTTACATGACCACGGGACTCAGAACTAAGCTTCCGGAAGTATAACATTTATATCATTGCTAAATCTTGTTTCCTTCTTGCGATCGGCGATTTTCTGCAAAAATAAATTCAAATTCAAGCGCCAGTCTGTCCGTACGTTTTTTTTCTCTAAAATTACGTTGGTAGGTACCAGTCGTAAAGCTTGTCGATGACTTTTTGTAACAACTGGCAGTCGGTGAGAACACTAATAGTCCTGAAGATTTTGGGGTCGTCAGCTTATAGCAGCTTTTAACCTTTCGTTAACATATGGCATAGGACGATGTCAATAATGAATATGATAAACAATAACAGTCTAAAATTACTGCCTTGTGGAACACCTGAGAAATTATGAAATTCATCTGATTGTGTTGATCCCAATATGATGCACAGTCGACAATTAGTCAAATACGGCATGAATCAGCAGATAAGGTTTGATGACACACCAAGACGACCGAGTTTAGCAAGCAGAGTATGGTGGTTGATTCTATCAAATGCTGCTTTATGGTCAACGTATATCGGGTCGAGAAACCGTGAACAGAACTGAACTAGATTGGTAATGGTACAAAATCTCATGGCATCATGTCAGTGGAAACATGTGTAAGAACATCTTCGATTTGTTGTTGGCTAGGCATCACATCGTCAAACATATTGCTGAAGCAAGCGTTCAATGACGGCAAGTTTGATTATCACGCTCTACTGAAAGCAGCAATAAAACCGATTATGCTTTTCGCTGCTTGACAATATAGTTACTATATAAATAGTTAGGCGGATACAAAAATCGGGAGCCAATTAAACGTCAAAAGCGGAGCCAATCGTTTTTCAAAATCCGAAATGTTGGAGTAAACTTAAGAAACACATTTTATTTTCGCAGAACTACTCATTTTCAACACCCACTAGCTATGATTTTCCGTAAAAACCTGCACATATCTCCATAATTTTGAAATTAATTTCAAAAATCAGGGATGCCAATTTGCCTGGTTTTCTATCCGCCGAACTATATATATAGTAACTATACTTGTCAACCGCCACCATAATTTAATGAAGCTTTTCGCTGCGAAGCTACAGCCCGTAAAAACAATTACATTAAATTTTGTAATAATATAAACAATGCATCTACAACAGTTTTTATTGTAGACATTGAAACTTATGGTAAATTTATTGTTAATATGCATCAAAATCAAATTTTTTTCATGTTATTGTTTCTAATATTATGCAATAGAATTGGCCATATTTCATCACAAAATTACTGCTTTTTTTAGTAATATTTTCCTTTTTCGCTTAAGGGGGACCCTACTCTGGAAAGTCGGAAAATCGAATTTTATTTTTCTGTCTTTTTGAGACGTTTATACCTTCAGAAATGTCATGCCAAAAGCATTTTTTTATATCTGATCTTGTTGAAAACTTACGGAAAAAACTGTGGATTCACTTCAAGGAAAGTCCATTGCTGTACGAAACTCTGAACGCGTTTTCCCCGAAACCATGTTTCTTTAGCTGACGGTACGTGTATCTCTGAATCTAGTGGACCGATTTGGCAGACATTTTTTTTTAGTATGTAAAAATGAACTATCTAAGTTGCTACGTAGCTGTTTTTTTTGATATCTCAACTTTTCAATTTTTTAAGAGATCTTAATTGACGATTTTTGATGAAAAAACTCGTCTATTTTGGAAAAATTGCCGCCATTTTGGTAATTTTTCGACTTTTCAAAAATCGCTACGTAGCACTTTAGGTACTGATCTAAAGTTCAAAATCATCCTTGAAATCCTTTCTACGATACTCCGTTGGTTCGCGACACGTACCGCCAGCAAGGAACTATTTTCTAGAGGACATTCCCGCGCCCACCTGCCACCTGCATAATAATCACTATTCTGGTATCCAAAAAATACAAAATATATCTTCAAATATACCTTAACCAATAACCAATTGACGGGTCAATTTTATGATAGAATCTCTCAAAACCATGAAAACTATGGTGGACTACAATAAGTTTGATGGTTTGGTTATCGTTTCTGACGTTTATCGTTTTTTTGTATCCTACTCCTACCATAATTTTTATCGTGCTATGGTTATTTTTTTCGGGAAAGCATGCAGCTTACTATGGTTAAACATCTAAATTAGTCAGCCAGCTTTGTTCACTTGAAAATACATTCATGAGAAAAACAGTTAAAGTTTCACTGTCAGATCATCCTGATCGATTTGGTTTCGAGCGACCGTAATAAAATATCCCATATAATAAATGATAAGTTTTCAGCAGTCTCCATAGTTGTGCAGCATATGCGCATTGAATTTTATCGTGCATATTGGTATAGGAGCATAGCATAGCATAGACAACCGTACACACCATGGGTGGCTGATATGATGTACCTGTAGGTACACCATACACCTGGCCATTGTAAAAATGGGTACGTTAGTTGAACACCTAGATTAAGAAGATTTGCAAAAACTCATGCGACGCAATACTTAGGTGCCATCCATATACCACGTGGACAGCTTAGAGGGGGGTGGGGGGTACGTGAATGTCCACGCTTGTCCACGGAAAGGGGGGGGGGGGGAGGGGGTATATAAAATGTCCACGTGGACAACCGACATTTTTTGCAATAAATAGAATTTTCATTTGTGCCTTTTGAATTAATTAAAATTAGGTCACGACATGTATTGTACTTTGCCTTACAATCAAATGCAGCTCGCCACGAAAAAGAAAATCCATTGACAACGTATTTGAAAAATAACTCGTCTTCTTAAAATTTCACGAACCACATGTGTGTGATGTGTTAAAGTCAGCGACCAAGCTAAGGTACTCTGGTTGGACAGGGGTTGAAGCAGATGAATCTTCAAGCGAAGATCAAGCTGGAACAGGCTTTCCTGTAGTCCATCATTTATTTGAAGTGGACAAGATTAGCATGGATAGAAGAACTAGATCTAGATAGCATGCCTAGTTTAGCTTGCTTTTACGTAAGCTTTTTTCTTAATTTTTAAAATTACAGAATAACGCAAATGAAAACAGAATTGAGCATAGAATTTCACATAAGAAAAAAAATGTCCACGTGGACAAACAATGGAGGGAGGTGGGGGTTGAGTCGATGTCCACGCTTGTACACGGAGGGGGAGGGGGGTGTTGAAAATTGGCATTTTTGTGTCCACGTGGTATCTGAATGGCCCCTAAGGTGTTCATGTACCCAGTAATATATGATATGAATATAATATGAATATATAAGCGTAAAAATAAAATGTAATGCAAAATTCATGGGCAAACGTAGAACAATCTCACCAGCAATCCGTTGAATAAAATGTAATTGCGTCATTTGAGTTTCCATCAGTGTATCTAGGGTAAGGAACGAGTTAAGCAGGGTCATTAGTTGAAAACAAATGAGCCAAAAATGCACTTTTTTATTCATATTTTCAAAATGTTTTGATAAGGACATGAATCACTTAACCATAGTTTTAATGTTCACAAACACAATTTGCTGTGTTTCCAACAGGAAACACTAAAAATTGTTGTCCAAAAACGTAATCACATTTTTCAACACTGATTTCAGTGATTCTTAATGTCAAACACTTAACATTCACATACCAAATTATTCAATACAGTTTTTTTTACTATAATCTAAAGTTTTGATACTAGCCGAAAATCTTATTAATTTATAACAAAACTGAAAATAAATTCTGAATCGATCGGACCTGTTCAGCAGTAACAGCAACGGCAGTTCAATCCGTAAACTATCGTGTTGCCAAAATAAGACTGATTCGATTCTGGAAATAAGAATTATAGGTTTGAAATTTACTGAAACCTTCAATGGTGAAAACGTGGTTCAATACTTTCAAGAGAAATGTACGTTCATAATTAATTTTTCTTTATTAAAAACAACAGAAAGGACAGCTTTTTCAATAATTTTCGACGATTTTTTCAGTGATTTAATGAAGCAATGAGGTCTTTCAATGTTATTTGCTTTGACAACACTGTTTTGTAGTCGGACCGTGTGCGCTGCTATGTTTGCCTTTTTTGTTCTCCCACCATCCTTATGAACAGCGAGTGAGACGTCGAACTCGCAGTTTCCCATAAGAACACTAGAGAATAAAAGAGACGACGAATACCGTTTGCCGAACGGTGCGGTAAGTGTATGCCCCGATAAACAATTTAGACAGATGGCATTTTACGCATCTACCGACCAAAAATATCAAATCTATTAATGCAAATGCCGACTAGTAGGTCGCGGATAGGAACGCAAACTTACTGAATAGGGGGGAAAGTATGAAGGATTTTTTTTTGGGGGCGTATAAAAATTCAGATTTCAGGACTGCTTAAAAAGCACCTTGAGGGTGAAAATATGTTCGCTCTGATCAAAATTAGTTCCATTGCTCCAGCTTTTAAAGCGAAAAATCAAAAGTTTAGCTCAATAATAGTGTCTTCCAGTGGTAACATCTTGAAGAACTAAAGGTAGCAAGAAGATTGGTATGCTGATATCCCCCACTTAGTCAACCCATCGCTTGTAATAAGGTAAAACAATCAGTGGCCCGCTTAGACTGCTTAAAACTGGTTCTTTACCCTAATATCCAATAATTAATTCAATTTTTCCTTTTGATATCCATGTGCATTACTTAAACCAGTTACGGCCAAAGTTTTCACTGTACAGTAGTACAGTAGTGTTTGATAAGCTAAAACGAAACAAATCATTAGAATAACATATTGGGCTTACCTACTAACAAAACAAGGCCGTGTGGCCGTTTGCCCAAAATCGCAATTTTAAAATCAGGCAGCCGGGAACCACGCAGCATCGTACCTTCTGGCTTAGCTACTCAATAGAGCATTCCCGGATATGGCCGCTTGAGGTGGCACGACCTATGTTAGTCGCTTTCTTGTTTGCCTTCTCCGTTTCATAGCCATTATCATGCATATTGGCATCGAATTTGGTTTTAACAGAATAAATGTATTTAATTACAATCTCAATTTCTAGTAAAACCATTTTAGCTGCTTTCTATGACATGAAAACTAATTAATAAAAACTTTTTTTTCTGAAACACACTTTGCTTTTCGTTTGCGAGCTAAGAAATACTTGCATATCGCCATAAAGGGTGTCCCACATTAAATTGCATCATGGAAAACCGCTATAGAAAATTACCCAGTAAAGATTGGTCTAACCTCTTAAAAATTTGAGTAGAAGTAGTTTAGAGTGTATTGTTTACCCTGTATTTTTATTGCTGTCAGCTTTTTTAAAATTGAAAAAATGGCGTCACCCGAAAAGCAACGTCACGAAGTGATTTTGCGCAAGCACCTGGAAAATCCTCAACTCTCTCATCTGGACATCAGAAAACAAGTCGGCATCGTGCAGTCAACGATGAGTTGTGTGATTAAACGTTATTACGAAACTGTGTGCATGGCACGGTAGGAGAAATGCGGTCAGAATGGATGTTCTGTTAGTCTATCAGGATCACAAGCGTGTCTTGAAGGAATCCCAATGCTTCGGCCAGGGATGTGGCCAAGTCTTTCCTTCAGAGAGCCAAGGACCCGGAGGGATTGCATGCGTACAAAGTGCAGAAGACTCCAAATCGTGACGAACAGCAAAACGCGGTGGGAAAGTCACGGGCTCGGAAACTGGATGATGAGACTTACGTCAAGGCGGACTTCCGGCAGCTTCCGGGGCTACTGCTCTGCACCGCCCAGCACAAGTTTGATATTCTGGAGGAAGTAAGGAAGCAGAAACTTTCAAAGTTTGCCAAGAAATACATGATTTGGCAAGCGATCTGCTCATGTGGCAGGAGTGCGCCGTTCGTGACTACCAGGACTGTAAACGGGCAGATCTACCTCATGGAGTGTCTACAGAAGCGTCTGCTGCCTTTGTTGATGCAACACGAGGGCCTTATGTTCTTCTGACCGGATCTAGCTTCGTGCCACTATCCAAAGGATGTCCTGGAGTGGTACGAAGCCAACGGAGTCACTTTCGTACCCAAGGTCATGAACCCTTTCAACGCACCTGAACTATGGCTCATCTAAAATTACTGGGTCATTATGAAGCAAGCACTATGTAAGCATCCCAAGGAGGAAAAATCTGAGGAAGACATGAAGAAAAAGTGGGTTTCAGTACAAAAGAAGATGTTGTACAGAATCCTATGAGTGGAGTTAAGCGTAAGGTGCGAGCATACGGTTATGGTATTAAAGGTGAATAAAATAAAAAAGCTTACTAAAGAATTATATTCTGTTGTCTGAAAGTTTGAAAAGAATCGGTCAACTATAGTTGAATCACAAGCTTCTAACATTCATTAACTAGACTGAACAGCTTTCGAAGGAGAGTAACAGCGTGCAAGTTGTTTCAGTCTTTCCGGACATAGGCATTCATGCATAAACACATTACCCATTTTGACTGAATGTATGATTTTCCTCAAATTTCAACTTTACCTTAAATGCTTACTTATTTACGTTGGTATGTTTCCATTACACAAACTAGCTTTCAACCGCATATGCCAAACGAAACCACCCACCAGTCAACGGATTAGATTTGTGCAATCTGTGAATCTGCACGATGATTGCTTCCCGATTTGAGCATGAACATCAATGATAAACTTTTAAATGATGTAAAGTGTATTCAATTACATGGAATATAATTAAAAGTTAACGCCCTGCTGGTGATCGTCACGATGTGTTGTTGATGGGCGGGAGCTGGAGGTATATTTTCCCACGGCTCACTGCTAATTTTCGTTCGTGGTGCTGAGGTGCTTGGGGGAGGGGGGAGGTTTGTCTGAAGTGTGCCCTACGTCGCGAACGGTGTGGAAAGCGTGGCAAGCTGTCCGCCATGCAGGAGTTACTGTCACCAGAGTTAGTGAGCCGAGTGTGCCGGTATTCACGATGTTCATTTGCATTTCCAGTCAAGTGGTTTTGTTCAAAGTATGCTCAACTTTGTCATTTGATATTTTGCGTCCGACCGCGCCCCGTCGGCAGGATGTTTTTCATCCCACCGCCCGACGGAAGATTGGAAGCATTTTATCAAGCTCCGGACACTTGTTGGTCCCCTTTGATGTCGTTACGCTCACCGTTGTCAACCTAAATATATATTCCAGTACAGTGATTCTCTGGTTGGACAGTAGTATTTGTTTGTTAGCTCACAACGGTTCATGTACTGATTTTGTCAGCACTAATTACTGACTCAACAAATCTCAATTCATTTAACCTCCCTTTACCTAATTCCACAGACGCTACAGTTATACAACCCGAGTGGTAGACAAGTTACAAATTATGGGTGTTTTTTCCATTCTGTTTATCTCCGCAGGACTCAGCGCGGCCCAACGGCAGGATCAGGAGGACCCGTGTAAAACCAAATCGAAGGTGGTAGGAGATGTGACATACTGCGATCGGTACTGGGAGTGTGTTAACAATCAGCCAGAACTGTACGACTGTCCCAATGGGCTCGTGTTTGCCGGAAAGCACCGCGGCGTGACGGAAGGCTGTGACTACCCCTGGCGGTCGGACTACTGCGACGGGAAACAGTTGGCAAGTAAGCGAAACGGAACGATTGTCTCTCGTTAGTGGTCTGTTTGTATCACGTTTGATGACTTCGGTGTCGATTCGGGCATGGTTCCTAATTATGTTTGGTAATGATTAACTATTTGACATTCAGTTCACTTCTGGATCTTCTACGGGGTAGCTTACAATGAGCAATATTTTTTGGAAATTGAGTGAATTTAATGATCTGATTGAGTTTCTTTTGACTTGAACATTTTGCTATCAATATACGTTGGTCCGACGTTACGTTTGCGAAAATAATTTATGAGCCCCGGAACGGAAATTACGAATTCAAGCTTTTACTTCGCTGTTGCAAGTTACCCCGTTTACCGGTAATTAGGATAGAGCAATACCTAAGCATTGCATTTTTATAGATAACTGCCCTGTGCATAACTTTTTCGAATTCGGCTTGGCTGAGGTGGTACAGTTAAATAAGTAAAATCAGTGCACAAAAAGCAGAACAGCACTGCTTACTAGAGATTGAATCACCACTACGGTGGCGATCAACATCGTAAATTGACAGGAAAGGTGGCATTTAAGTGTGTGCTGAGTGTTGGCATGAAGAGTAGCGTTGTCGATCCCGACTGTCTGTCCCCATATCAAGGGCAGTTCTTGCCAGTGATTCCACTGGCAGGAGCGGCTCACGACAGCTTCTGACCTGGCGTGAGCGACTGAATTAAAACACGTTCTATCCCGAATGTGAAACCCATGATGGCGGTCCATCATAAATCTATCTAAATAGAATAACTATAAAAAAGAAAACCAAACAGTTCAACTCGGAACATTCGGCATGGTCGCAGGCAACAAATGCAATAAAAACATGGGACGGAGGCTTAGTGCCTGGAAGTTCCAGGCTGGAACTGCGGATCGCTGAATTTCATGGATGGCAACAGGGCACAAGTAGAGTTACTAGAACTTCGGAAGTTCACCATCATTGCACTGTAGGTTCTGTCGTAAAGGCGAAAAGGTGTAGCAGATTCGTAGTCGCCCCAATTTTACCAGCAGAGTGGTGGAGTTTCCAACGCGAATCGCGTGATAGATTGCATTAAGATCGTTATCGAGAATATGAACTCCCAGGTCGGTAGGAAAGTGATGTATAGACCGGTGATAAGGTTTGATAGCCTGCACACCGACACGGACGACCACTTCGTAGCTTCCCGAGGTATCAAAAGCACTTTCTTTCTTTCTTTCCCCCGAAGATCGATCACGACCACCAAGAGGAAAAAGAAACTTGGAACCACTATCTAAACATTGAAACCTCAACTAGCCTTTTGGTCATATACTACTATTGCACGGCCTAGGATAACCTATGCTGCAATCGTATGGTGGTCAAAGGTGAATGAGGTGACAGCCCAAGCCAAACTAAACAAAGTTCAGCGCCTGGCCTGTCTTATAGTTACCAGTGCCATGCGTACAACACCTACTGCAGCCATGGAGGCAATACTATGCTTACTGCCTTTGCATCTTCATGTGAAGAAGGAAGCAGAGCTCGGCGCACTACGGTTGCAAAAGAGTAAAACTATTCTCGAAGGTGACCAAATCAGCCATCTTCGCATACTTCGGGAGTTCAATCTGACACCCTTAGTTACTTCAGTCTCTGACTGCATGGAAGCCAGGCCCAATATGGACGTTCCATATGAGGTGATTGAAGCAGATCGCTCAATGTGGAATAATGGAGGGCCCGATCTTCCATCTGGAACTATCTGCTTTTTTACAGATGGTTCAAAAATGGGGGCCTGCACAGGCTCTGGAGTCTACGGACCCGGCATCAGGGAAACTATCTCATTAGAAAAGTGGTCCACCGGTTTTCAAGCAGAAGTATATGCAATATACATCTGTGCAACAATATGCTTGAAACGAAAGTACAGGCATGCGAAAATCGGTATCTTCACGGACAGCCAAGCAGCACTACTGGCACTCTTACTTACTTACTTACTTAGGTGGCTTGCCGTCCTAAGACAAAGCCTGTTGAACAAAATTTCTCCATGTAACTCGGTTGAGGGCTACCGCTCTCCAATTCCTCGGACACCAAGTACTCTCCGCCAGATCTCGCTCCACCTGGTCTAACCATCTTGCTCGCTGCGCTCCTGGTCGTCTTGTTCCTACCGGATTTGAGGCGAACACCATCTTTGCAGGGTAGTTGTCCGGCATTCTTGCAACATGCCCTGCCCATCGTATCCGTCCAGCTTTAGCCACCTTCTGGATACTGAGTTCGCCATAGAGCTGTGCGAGTTCATGGTTCATCATCCGCCTCCATACTCCGTTCTTCTGTATGCCGCCGAAGATCGTTCTTAGCACTCGTCGTTCGAAAACTCCGAGTTCTCACAGTCCAACTCGTCACGCTTTTTATAGATCGGGCGGATAACCCCATCTTTCCACTCCTCCGGTAGCTGTTCCGTATCCCAAATTCTAACAATTAGTTGGTGCAGACAAACGGCCAGTTTTTCTGGTCCCATTTTAATAAGCTCCGCTCCGATACCATCTTTTCCAGCTGACTTGTTGTTCTTTCGCTGCATGATGGCCTCCTTAACTTCGCCTATCGTCGGGGCAGGCACCTCTTCCCCGTTTGTTGCACCGTCGAAATCGCTTTCCCCGCCGCCATGGTTTTCCGCCTGGGCGCCATTCAGGTGCTCGTCGAAGTGCTGCTTCCACCTATCGGTCACCTCACGATCGTCCGTCAGAATACTGCCAGTCTTATCCCGACACATTTCGGCTCGCGGCACAAAGCCTTTGCGGGATCCGTTCAGTTTCTGGTAGAACTTTCGCGTTTCCTGAGAACGATGCAGCTGCTCCAACTCGGCATATTCCTGCTCTTCCAGGTAGCGCTTTTTCTCCCGAAAGATTTGGTTTCGCTGCATCTTCTTCTGTTTGTGTCTTTCCACGTTCTGTCGTGTGGCACTACGCATCATGGACGCCCGCGCAGCGTTCTCCTCATCCATCACCCTCCTACATTCATCGTCAAACCAATCGTTCCGCTGATTCCAGGCCACATACCCGATGGAGCTCTCCGCTACACTGCTGATGGCTGTTTTGATAGTGTTCCAACAATCTTCGAGAGTAGCTTCGTCCAGCTCGTCCTCTTCCGGCAGTGCAGCTTCGAGTGAATGCGCGTAATTTGCGACGACGTCTGGTTGCTTCAGCCGCGCGAGATCTAACCGAGGCTGGCGTCGGTACCGAATGTTGTTCACAATGGAGTGTCTTGGGCGCATCTTAACCATCACTAGGTAGTGGTCCGAGTCAACGTTAGCGCTTCGATAGGATCTGACGTCGATAATGTCTGAGAAGTGCCTACTGTCGATCAAAACGTGGTCGATCTGTGATTCTGTCTGATTTGGTGACCTTCAGGTGTACTTATGATGGATTCTGTGCTGGAAAAAGGTACTAAGTACGGTCATATTCTTGGAGGTAGCAAAGCCGATAACTCTCAGGTCCATTTCATTGGTCAGCGGGTGTTCGCTGAACCTTCTCCTCCTGGCCGACCTGAGCATTGAAATCGCCGCTAAGGAATTTGATGCCATATTTTGGGCAGCAGTCGTATCCTGTCACGAATCACCCGTTTCCGCGTCTTGTCCATCTTCATAGCTTTACTGAGCAGGTCTGGTAGATGATAGTCTATCTCTGAACCTACGTATCGTTGGGCCCCTCTGCACACCTCCTACAGCGCTACGACGTCGAATTCATGGCTTTTCAATACTCGAGTGCTCGCTTGAAAATCGGTGGTTCCTCGTCCTGAGTTTCCAATTTATCATTTTTTTCGTCGTAAGGGTCTATTCCGAGTGTTGCAAGGTCTGCGGCACCAAGTTCCTGTCTCGTCGGATGACCAACGAAGCAATACAAACTAAACTAAACTAAACAATATTATCTACTCTGCCCCCTACTTTGCCCTTCGTAAAATGCTACGATCAGGAAGCATACGCCGCCGCACGAAGCTAACAATGTACAAAACCATTATTAGACCGGTAGTTCTTTATGGACTTGAAGCCGTGACGCTGCTTACGGAGGACATACGCGCCCTTGCCGTGTTTGAGCGGAAAGTGCTGCGGACGATATTTGGCGGAGTACAAACTGAAAGCGGAGAGTGGCGGAGGCGTATGAATCACGAGCTACAGGCACTGCTTGGGGAGACTCCCATCGTACATCTAGCGAAAGTTAGCAGGCTACGGTGGGCCGGACACGTCGTAAGGATGCCGGACGACATTGCGACGAAAATAGTCCTCTTCAACAACCCCACCGGCACCAGGAACAGGGGGGCCCAACGTGCCCGATGGCTCGACCAGGTCGGAAGCGACTTGCGACTTCTGAGACGACTAGGAAATTGGCGACGAGTGGCCCAAGACCGAGTTGAATGGAGACGAGTGCTTGAAACACCACGAGCCACCCCGGCTCTATGCTGCTGAAGAAGAAGATCTACTCAAGTTTTTTAATTAGCTTAATTGGGTTTGAAACAAAAAGCTTTTCGATACTAATCGAAAGACCTCATAAAGTAGAAAAACTTTGCAGAAGACACTATTTAAAAGACCTAACAGTTTCGTCACAAATATTGGTGGCCATTTTTTTAACCCTCTCTGTCCCAGGGGAGTTTTGGTGGTTTATAGTTTTTGATCATGTGAAAAAGCTATTAATAAGCAATTTGTGAAACAAAACTATTCAGCTTGTAAAACAATGTTTTTGCTACGTTATGAAATCAAAATATCCATATTTGAATGCCTTAAAAATTTTATCGACCAATTTTAGTATCGGAAGTCATGGAGCACCTGTGCTATCATGGGACAGAGAGGATTAAGTCGCGACGCGTTGCCCGAAGCTAACGATATTGCGTTTTGTGGGTTTGAAATTGTAACTTTGCCTACGGAAGACGTATGTGCATTTGCCGTATTCGAACGAAAGCTAAGAATGACGCGGTTTCCATCGTACACCTGGCGAAAGTTTAGAGGTTGTTGTGGGCGAGGATGACGGATGACAATGCGATGAAATCTGTTCTCTTCAAGGTCCCCACCGGTACAAGGAATAGAAGGGCGTTGATATACTAAATGGCTTGACCAGATCAAAGCAGACTTGCAAGCGTCGAGGTACTCGAGGAATTGGCCATGAATAGCCCAAGACCGAGTGGTGTGGAGACAAGTTCTTGATCCGGCACGAAGAATAATAAGAAGAATAAGGCCGGCTAAAGTTTAGCATCTACTTTTTCTAACCAGCGTACGTGAAAACGCTAGAATCGAATGGATGACTAAGTGATAGCAGGTGTTAAGTCAAATATAGATGGACTGACAGAGGACCTTTTCGATTTTCTGGATTTGAGTAAATAGGAAATAAGCGGAGGTAACACTATAATCTGTCGCTTTTTTGTCAGCTCACCTGAGCGACGTCGCAAATCTTTTTTCTATTACCCAAAACGTGCAACGTATTAAAAATAATTGCGCATTAGCATGCGATTACTCGAGATTTCATAGTTTCATTTGAGTAAGCGAGATGAAAATTCTGCTCCATAAATGTTGTACCATGTCAAATTGTTTACTGTTTTTGGTACACAGCAAAAATAAATGAAATAACAACAAAAAATTGTGGCTAAACAAATCCACAATGCACATGCAAATGCTGTGTATTTTCACCGCAAGTGAAATATATTTTAATCGGGAAAATTGCTGTGTGCATACATGTACAAGCTGCAACGCCAAGCACGCTAAAGTGGAACTTTTCGTTGATTATTTCTTTCAGATGGACCCATCTCGACGGAACACTGTGACTGGCTGTACGGTATCTTCGGTCACGAAACGTCCTGCACTCGCTACTGGACCTGCTGGAATGGAACGGCAACCGAGCAGCTCTGCATCGGCGGCCTGCTGTACAACGAGAATGCCCACAGCTGTGACTGGCCGGAAAATGTTGATGGATGCCAAAAGCACCGTAAATCTCCATGACAATTTGTTTGATTTCTTTTTTTTCTATCTAACACTCTTTTTGGCATTGTCTGCTCCTTTTTGTTTCCTCCGTTGTAGCTCTCTGCAACGACGACGCTAATGGAAATGTTCCACTAGGAAAGTCCTGCAACCGTTACTGGCAGTGTCAGGGAGGTTACCCACGACTCCAGCGCTGTCCAGCGATGCTCGTATTTGACCGGCGAAGTCTGCGTTGTGTCGTTCCACCAACAGAGGACTGCGATGTTCCAACTACGCCACTCCCGCTCGAAGGGGAGCTGGAGCAAGGCAAGGTAAAACGACTGTATGTCATTTATTGTCACACGGTGTGTTTGTGAAGGGGATTTTGAAAAAATAAGCTATCGCTTGATTTGCGTTGTCATCTGAACATGGTAATTTTAGTTTAAAATGTGTAGTATGACTGCTTCTAATTTTCAGAGAAATATTTTCAAATCGTCTCTTAATTAAATTGATCAATTATTTTTAGTAGAAGTACCACCTGTACTTATTTGCATTTGTGCGTAACACTTGCCTGCAACTTTTATGTCTGAGATAGCTTTGACCTTTGAAAAATATACTGTGCGTCGGAGTGTGTACGATCTAATGGAAACTTATTTTCACCCATTAATGTTGATTACCTTTTCCATTTTCATTCTGGCGACACCCGAAAAACAAAAACTCGACCAACCGACCAACAGGGTAATGCCATTTCGAATCAGCCGGCCGGTGCGATTCAGAGTAAAGCCAGCGGCGGACGGAACAAAAACTAAACCCGTAACAACGACTGCCTGAAAGCTTGCTGCTGCTGCTGCTGCTGCCGCCGCTACTGTTGCTGCTGCTGGACGAAGGATTCCCATCTTCATCCCGATACGGTTCTTCCGACGGAGTCCTGTTTACTATCACCGGTTAGAGCGGCAGTGTGCAGTGTCACAATATTTTTCGAATCGATATTAAACCTGACAACTCAATGCGAGAAGTGATCGGTCTTCCCAAGTAGAAAGCAATCGCATTCGATCCGCATTGTAGGAAACGGAGCATTTAAGTTGCAGCATTCAACAAGAACCAACAAGAAGAGCAGTCCAAAAGAGTGAACGAAAACTTCATAAGTTTTGTACATAATTAATACTTTTAACTGAGAAAATTGTTCATACTATTATACTATTTCTACTCGTTTTTATTATGCTTTATTATTTAAAATCAGAAGAATCAGGAGAAGAAAAAATCGTAAAAGCGTAAAATAAATAAAGAATTAAAATGTATAAATGTCGCCGCCTCCGGTTTGCTTTCATATTTTAGTAAATTTTTCCAGACTTCCACAGCAGTGTGCTGCAGTTGTTGCTAGCTGTGGGGAACAAGTTTTTTTTTATAATGTGACAACTTGAACGATTTAATATCTTCTGTAATATGACAGTTTTATGGCTTTCTGGCGAACTGATGGTGACGGAGAAGATGTTGATTCTTCCCGACATTAGCCCGTCTGGCAAAGGGTGCCGGAAAAGTTACACAGGAAAATGTGTGGTGTATGTTATATAGCAGGTTTTTATTTTTGTAGTGTTGCACGAGGATATGTTTTAGTTAAAGGAAAATAATTGAAATGGAACTGCATCGGTGTCTCCTTTCGAGTAGGTTCGAGTTTTGAGCGATTAGAGGATGGCCCCGCACGGGAGGGTGCAGGGTGTCTTCGCGAATTATTTTAGACTAGCTGACCCGACAAACTTCGTATTGCCACAAATTAACCTGTGTTGTACATAAATCATGAATCTCGGATGATTTTTGTCGCAATCTCGAGTTTTGCAAGCCCCCAAGCGGGCGGCGCTTCCGACGGCGGGTCACCGGCAACACTCGCGACCGTCTCGTCCTGAATGATCTAGTGTTACTATAGATAGTTTTTGTGGTCTTGTATTGACTAATGTTTTATGGAAGAGTCTCGAATTTCTCGAGTTCGATTAGTTTTTGAGTTTCGCAAAAATTTCTCCATATCCTCCTACCATAGGGGTGAGAGGTCTCTAACTATCGTAAAATAAATTCAAGACTCCAAAATCTCCCACATGCCAAATTTGATTCCATTTGCTTGATTAGTTCTCAAGTTATAAGGAAATTTGAATTTCATTTGTATGGGAGCTCCCCTCTTAAAAGGGGAAGGGGTCGTAATTCACCATAGAAAAAATTTCTGCCATCTAAAACTCCCACATGCCAAATTTGGTTCCATTTGATTAATTAGTTCTCGAGATAAGAGGAAATTTGCATTTCATTTGTATGGAAGCCCACCCTCTTGAAGGAGAGATGGGTCATAACTCGCTTTCTAAAGAAGAGAGGGGTCTCAATTCACCATAGAAAAATATCTTGCGTCCAAAACCACTTACATGTCAAATTTGGTTCCATTTGCTTGATTAGTTCTCGAGTTATGAGGAAATTTGTATTTCGTTTGTATAAGAGCCTCCCCTCTTAAAAAGGTAAGGGGTCCTAATTCATCATAGAAAAAATGGTTGCCTCCAAAAACACCCACATGCCAAATATGGTCCCATTTGCTTGATTCGTTCTCGAAGTATGAAGAAATTTGTATTTCATTTGTGTAGAAGCACCCCCTCTTAAAGTTGGGAGGGGTCCCAATTCACCATAGAAAATATTTTTGCCTCCAGAAACCTCCACATGCCAAATTTGGTTCTATTTGCTTGATTAGTTCTCGAGTTATAAGGAAATTTGAATTTCATTTGTATAGGAGCCCCCCCTCCTAAAGCGGGTAGGGGTCCCAATTCATCATAGAAAAAATTTTTGTCTCCGAAAACACCCACGTGCCAAATTTGGTTCCATTTGCTTGATTAGTTCTCGAGTTATGAGGAAATTTGTATTTCGTTTGTATAGGAGCCCCCCCTCTTAAAGTTGGGAGGGGTCCTAATTCACCATAGAAAATATTCTTGCCCTCGAAAACTTTCACATGCCAAATTTGGTTTCATTTGCTTGATTAGCTCTCGAGTTATGAGGAAATTTGTGTTTCATTTGTATAGGAGCCCCCCCCTCCTAAAGTGAGGAGGGGTCCCAGTTCATCATAGAAAAAAAATTTTTCTCCAAAAACACCCACGTGTCAAATTTGGTTCCATTTGCTTGATTAGTTCTCGAGTTATGAAGAAATTTGTATTTCGTTTGTATAGGAGCCCCCCCTCCTAAAGTGGGGAGGGGTCCTTATTTACCATAGAAAATATTCGTGCCCTCGAAAACTTTCACATGCCAAATTTTGTTCCATTTGCTTGATTAGTTCTTCAGTTATGAGGAAATTTGTATTTCATGTGTATAGGATCCCCCCCTCCTAAAACGGGGAGGGGTCCCAATTCATCATAGAAAAATTTTTTGTCTCCAAAAACACCCACATGCCAAATTTGGTTCCATTTGCTTAATTACTTCTCGAGTTATGAGGAAAATTGTGTTTCTTTGGTACAGGAGCCCCCCCTCTTAAAGTGGGGAGGGGTCCTAATTTACTATAGAAAATATTCTTGCCCTCGAAAACTTTCACATGCCAAATTTGGTTCCATTTGCTTGATTAGTTCTCGAGTTATGAGGAAATTTGTATGGAAGCCCCTCCTTTTAAAGAGGAGAGGAGTTATAATTCCCCTTATAAAGAGGGGAGGGGTCTCAATTTACCATAGAATAAATTCTTGTCACCGAAAACACCCACATGCCAAATTTTGTTCTATTTGCTTGATTAGGTGTCGAGTTATGCAGAAATTTGTGTTTCATTTGCATGGGAGCCCCCCCTCTTAGTGGGGGGAGGGGTTTCTAACCATCACTAAAACCTTTCCTGGCCCCAAAAAACCTCTACATGCATATTTTCATGCCGATTGGTTCAGTAGTTTTCGATTCTATAAGGAACATACGGACAGACAGACAGACAGACAGACAGACAGACAGACAGACAGAAATCCTTCTTTATAGGTATAGATTTCAGAAAAAATCTTTAGTGTTTGGTTCAAGACGCAGTTCTAGCTCGCAACGAATGGAAGTTAAATCCTTTGAGCAAAGTGCACATTTTCTCGTTTTCTGTATGTATGTATGGGAAACCACCATCAATTCAAGGTCCTGCCAGTGCCTGTGGGTAGACGTACAGTAGATCTAAATTTGATTAACAAATGAATGAATGAACACTAAAGCAGAAGGCCAAAATGGGCTGGGCGGACCTACAAATAGAAACACTTATCCGCATTCCGGGATTATAAGAATTTCCTACCAGCATTAAGATCCTTCCATGTAATAATAATTTCGTTGTGCCAGCTTTAACCCACGTGATAGTTTGTATGTTCGAAGGGCGCAACATAAACATTGCTTCAGACCTCCAGGAGTTTCCTCCTAGTGATTCCGGTTGACTCCTCACTACATTCTTCTGTCTTCCATTCATATGATGCCCCTGTATTCTGATCATTCCTTGAATTTAAGCAATTGGTGTTCATATCACCTTGTAGCGCTAAGTTGAACAGTAGGCATGAGAGACCATAACTTTCACGAAGCCCTCTGTGTGATTCGAATGAACTTGACAATCCATCCGAAATCCGAACACAGCACTGTGCACCATCCATCGTAGATTGAATCAGTTTGGTGAGCTTCCTGGATAAGCTGTTCTCGTCCATGATTTTCCATAGCTCTTTTCGGTCGATGGTATCATATGTGGCTTTGAAGTCAATGAACAACTTGTGCATGGGAATTCTGTATTCACGGCTCCTTCGGAGGATCTGCCGCAGTGTAAATATTTGATCCGTTGGTTGGTTACCGTCCTTCAACGAAGCCGACTTGATAAATTTCCACAAATATGTTCGCAATTGGTGATAGTCATATAGGAGCGGCATATGATTTGAGACAGCACTTTATAGGCAGCATTAACAACTGTGACCGATCGAAAATTTTCACAGTCCAATTTATCGGCTTTCGTGTAGATCGGGCAGATAACCCCATCTTTCATTTCTCCGGTAGCTGTTCTGTTTCCCAAATCTTGATAACTAGCCGGTGTAGACAAGTGACCAGTTTTCTGGTCTCATTAGGCTCCGCTCCGATGCTATCTTGTCCAATCGATTTATCGTTCCTTAGCTACATGATGGCCTCCTTAACTTCGACTATTGTTCGACTTCGACTCTCCTCTGTTTGTCGCACAGTCGAAATTACTTTTTCGCCTTATGTACAGGTGCGTAAGACACCGACGGTACACATTATTCAGCCGTTTACCAGCTATTTACCAGACCGTCTCAATACAAATAACTAATTTTCAGTTAACTTTTCTGCAGTCAGCTGACGAGAAATATGGCATGGGACCGCTGCAAGAAATAACTTGGTGCACGCGTTGATACCGATAATTTTATATGAGTTACTAACGGGTGACAACTAAAATTATGGAATTTATTTCTCAAGCTGTCAAAAAAATTGAAGAAGAGGTACGATGCTGGCCTAACAAACCAGTCGTCATATGTTCGAGTCTTGGCTAGGAGGTGCTGCTCGATAGAGTCAGTAGGGTTGTTGCACTAGCCCTGTAACTGTTCTGTACTCTAATAGCCGGCTGTGAAGTCTGTCGATAAGGAAGTCTCAGTCTCAGTCAAGTCTTAGAAAGACATTTAATCCCAAGGCTTTGCTCCATTTTGTCCATTGTGAAAAAAGTGAACATATGAAAACGGTCCGTAATCGGCTGTCGGAACAGGAGCGTTGTACGGCAGTCATGTCAACTTTGCGAATGCATCTCTTGATTCTACCAATCAACTGTTTACAATTTGTGGCTCTCCAGTTATTTTTGAATACCAAGGAACACAAAATCACGAAGAAAATATTGATTAGGCGACACTGAAGCAGATTTGTCGGGTTGCTAATTGTGTTTTTTGACGTAATGCGATGACGCTTTATCCGGCCAAAACTATCCATGAAATAGTATCGATCATTTCCGGGGATGTGCGTCTTTAAACGAGCAAAGTAACTTTCGTCGTCCAAAACAAAACATTTTTCGGAATAATATGTTATCAACCAGCGGCATTGGGCTTTCAGCGTCGAAATCTGCCCTTCAGTATATTTCGGGGCTTTTGTCTTCTTTCAGTACTTTATTCCGACGCTTTTCAATGTTTTGCAGATGTACAGGGTGTTCAATAAGTTCGAATACAACTTTTCATCGTCGTGTAAGTGCGCATCATGTGCATTCTGTGTATTGGTATTGGTGTCAGCTTTAGCCTTATATATAGGTTAACCGACTTGCAAGGTGTCGACTTGATGTCATTTGTTATTTGTTTACCGCGCGCGATGAAGGAGTACCGCAACGTAAATCAACGCCGCGTACTATAACACCGAGGTTCTGGAGAAGGTTGTGGCCCCAGCACTTCGTGACCTCTACGGGAAAGATCATTACGTCTTTCAACAAGACGGCGCACCGACCCACACGGCGAATATCGTCCAAGCGTGGTGCCGAGAGAATTTGATTGATTTTCTCGATAAGACTTTGTGGCCTCCCAGCTCCCTGGATCTTAATCCCCTGGACTTTTACGTATGATCGTACATGCTGGCCAAGCAGAGCGAACATTAAGTGAGCACTATGGACCAATTTAAGAAGCTCATTTCCAAGATCTGAGACAAGATGCCCATGGACTAGGTGCGAACCGAGCGTGATTCTTTTGAGAAACGTCTCAAGCTATAAAGCTATAAATCACAAAGGGGAGGTGCTTCCACCAAATATGTCGTAAAGGTTCTCAATAAATACTGCTTCAATAAAAATTGACTCAGAAAAGAATATCTTGTATTTTCATTTTTTGAACACATTTTTAAAGTGTATTCGAACTTATTAAACACCCTGTAGGGGTGAGAACAGTTGTACATTTTTGCGGCATACTGTTGGCTCTCGGAACCTTTGTTGTTGAAAGCACGAGAAAGAGAACGATATCCTGCTGCGTCTATAATTTTGGCTGGTCTTCCACTACCTTGCTTGCAACCCAAGTAACAATTTCAGGCTGAACAAACGCTTCTAAAGCTGATTTTATTCAACATGTGGCTGAACTATGGTTTAGGTAAAGAAGTAAAAACCTTTTTTCAGCTCTTAAACATCAAAAGCTTCGAGCTTGTTAATAGTTGCTTTTAAAGCTGCAATGAAGCTTATTAGAGGATTTAGCACACTTTTAAACAGCCAGTTTGCACAATGGTATCAATAAATTCTAATTTTAGAACGAGAAATAGTTATGCAATATGCTTTTCCAGTCGCTTAATCAACGTCTCATCAACCTTTATGCAACCAAAAAATATCTATTTTTAAATTTCTAATTTAAAAAAATGTAACGCGATATTTTTATTTTGCCGTAAACATTGTCGAACTTGATATTTTTAATTTCGGATAATTGAAAATGCATTTGTTTTTTCGGGAATTGAACCCGCCACCTTCTGGTCCGTATGATCCGCCCCATCTGCATCTGCAGAACAGACAATGGGTCTCTACTCTACACTTTAACCCCTTTAAGCAACCGTAAAACGGTTTGATATTTATGGCTGTTTAGAAGCGGATTGTTTAGCAGAAAAATCCGCTATTAAGCCTGTTTATCAGTCTTTGAGAGAGAGAGAGAGAGAGAGAGAGAGAGAGAGAGCTGGTTTGAAGAACTTAAAGTAGCTTAAACATCGCTTGTTCAACCACCATTTAAGTGCTTACTTTATGCAGCTTTGATCGCCTTAAAGCAGCCAGTAAACAGCAATTGTTCTTGCATTTCAGCTACCGTTGTTACTTGGGTAGTAGTTGTTGGGTTCTTAGGATAAGGTAAATAGTCGAAGACGCTTTTAAAATATTGTACCGTATGTTTTTTGCCGAGTTCAATACGTAGAAGTGTACAACACGCTCGCGGAATGCTTCATGTTTTGACGCCATTTCAAACAAAATTTGGCAAGCATAAACAAAAGAGCCAGGTTTTCTTTTGGCAAATCCTGCAAGGAGAGGGAGAATATGTGTCGATGACTTTTTTACGCCTGTGCTGCACAGGGCTATGCTGCACTTAGTACACCGATTTTGCTTATTTAACACTTCAGCCAAGCAAAAATAAAAAATTGTTATGCACACGGCATTTATAGAGCTAATTATTATCCATAAAATTGCTGAACTAAATATTACTCTATCTAAAGTATTTACGGCGCACTTCCAGTTCACACCGGGTGGTGCACTAAGCGCGCTCGTATAAATAACGAGGACCTGAGACCATCCCAAATAACAATTCTAAAGCCGTTTGGTTTTATTATGGTATTACAAACCAATACAAACCCGGTAATATTTATAGCTAGCTATTAAACCATAAAACACTGACAATCCTACCAACTTCACAGTAGCAGGACAACAAGTTGAGCAGGTAGACGCCTTTCAATTACTTGGTAGCCAGACAACGCCCGATGGTGATACCAAGCCTGATATAGCCACACGGATCAGGAAGGTCAGGGGTGCCTTTGCAGGTCTGCGAAACATTTGACGCTGAAACCAGATCACTCTACGTACGAAAACCCGAATCTTTAATTCAAACGTTAAATCCGTACTGCTGTATGCCTGCGAAACGTGGTGCGTCTCAGCGGAGACAACGCAAAAACTGCCTGTATTCATTAACCGGTGCCTGCGATACATTATTCGTGCCTGGTGGCCTGATAATTGGATATCCAATGAGGAACTCCATCGTCGGTGTCATCAACGGCCGATAGCCACAGAAATTCGTGAACGTAGGTGGAAGTGGATCGGACACACCTTGAGGAAAGGAGCGAACGAGGTTTGCAGAGCAGCACTCGACTGGAATCCACTAATATCCACTAACTAATATCTCATCCATAACGATGAGAAACAGAAGCGGTGATAAAATGCAGCCCTGTCTCATACCAGCAGTAACCCTTATGGGGTCGGACAAGACGCCGTCGTGCAAAACCTTGCACGAGAACGCCTCGTACTGAGCCTCGATGAGATGGACTAGCTTATCTGGAACTTCTCTATGCCTAAGTGCGCCCCAGATGTTTTCGTGATTGAGTCGGTCGAACGCCTTTTCAAAGTCAACGAACACCAGCAGAAGAGAGTCCTGGAATTCGTTGATCTGCTCCAATATAATGCGGAGCGTTGTGATATGGTCTACACATGATCGGCCAGCACGGAATCCAGCTTGCTGCCGCCGATCTTCTCCTGGATCCGGTTGAGGATTACCTTACAGAGTACTTTGAGAGTAATACAGAGCAACGTGATGCCACGCCAGTTACCGCATTCCGTTAGGTCTCCTTTCTTAGAGACTTTGACCAATATGCCCTGCATCCAGTCCACCGGAAAAGTTGCGGTTTCCCAAATATTGCTGAAAAGCTGGTGCATCATCTGGGCTGACAAAGATGGGTCAGCTTTGAACATTTCGGCTGAAACACGATCTATCCCTGGCCCTCTATTGGATTTCATACTCTTGATGGCTGCTACAATTTCATCCAGCGATGGCGCCTCCGAGTTCACGCGATTGATTCAACGAACTGTAGGCGTCATACGCTGCTGGTTTTGTTGGTCTGTGACATTTGAAACTTGGAAGAGTTGTTCAAAATGTTCAGTCCATCGCTTAAGCTGTTCTGTACGGTCAGTCAATAGCTGACCAGCTCTGTCCTTTAGCGGCATCTTTGCATTCATCCTGGCACCACTAAGGCGGCGAGAAATATCGTACAACAAACGGATATTACCATTGGCGGCGGTGGTTTCTTCTTGTTCGGCTCTCCAGGCTCTCTTGTCCCGCCTACAAGCACGTTTAACAGCCCTCTCCAGTTCGGCGTATCGTTGACGGGCAGCTGTCTTAGCCGATCTGGTCCGCGCCCGGCTTTCGCCTCTCCAAGTTTCATCCGAAATCCACTCCCTCCGCCCACTGCGCGCTTTGCCAAGGGTTTCATCACTGGTTGTGATGAAGGCGTTCTTGATGCCCGTCCATTGCTCTTCGACGGTTCCACCAGGTGGCAACTCCGAGGCTCGAGATTCAAGTTTTTCAACAAAGGCCCTTTTCACCTCAGGATTCTCCAATCGGCGGACGTCGTAGCGGCACCCAACTTTCTCCTCTCGTCGTTGGACACGTGCGACGCGCAGACGTATATCAGCGATAACAAGATGATGGTCGGATGCAATGTCAGCGCTGCGTTCGTTGCGTACATCAAGAAGCTGATGCTGAAGCCGAAGAGGCTGATGCAGATGTGGTCGATTTGGTTTTCTGTTCGGCCGTCGCGGGAAACCCACGTGACTTTATGTACTGGTCTATGGGGGAAGAGCGATCCACCAATGACCATGTCGTTATAACCACAGAATTCTGTAAACAGCTCCCCGTTTTCGCTCATCTCTCCTAGGCCATGGCGTCCCATGACGCGTTCAAGGTCCGCGTTGTTTGAGCCAATCTTCGCGTTGAAGTCGTGTTCTGAATCTGACAACGATTATTCGCTCATTTATTGGTTCCCACTTCATTAGGGCCGCATGTGCCCCTGGGCTCAGTAGGAATTCAACTCCTCTTTCTCGAGTAGCATTTTCACCTCATATGCCAGAGTAGAGCAAGACTTGCCCGGACAGTACCCGGCCAGCTGTCCTCGCTCAGCCCCAGGATTTCAAGCTTCAGGCGGCTAGCTTCCCTTGCAAGTTGTGCCAGCTTGCCCTGCTGGGCAAGGGTCAGTATATTCCATGTTCCGATTCGTGTCCGTGTTTTCATGCTAAAGGTCGTTGCCAATAATCCAGAGAGATTTCTAATTTCATTTTCGGTAACTTTTTTATGTTCTGGTACAGTAGGCTGTCCTAAGGTCCTTATCCCGCTGATGGGGCTGCCATCTTAATGTGGGCGGGAGCCACTGTGCCCCCTTTCCTGTTAGCATACGACAACCGAAGTTGCATACCCCAGCCGGCACCTCGTGGAGGTAGGAATAGGAGTTAATGAACAGAGGTTATGGAATGCACATGTTCACCCTTTGCCAGCCATTCAATGAGGTAAGCTGTTCCTTAAATTGAGCCTGAAACAATGTTCTAAGCGACTTACCCTTGACAAAACAGCTCACGATGAAAGTAGTATAATACCGATACCTATCGGAAAGTAGGGAAATCTCTTTTTCCTTCGAAAAAAAGCTGACATGATGTTGAGCACGTTTGTCATATATTTGTATGAATAGTAAGGCTGTGTTTACTGATACCATGAATAAAGTCATGAAATCATAAAACTTGAATTGCTGTCAAATCATGACAAATGATCATGAAAAATAAATCAAAAAACAAAACAAAACTAGCGAGCATATTAGTCAAATGCAATAAACTATAAATTATGCACAAAAATGTATTTATTAATTCAGTGGTACTGCCATGCCTGTACTTAAGAAACAAGCAAAGTTGAAAATGTTTCAGGACAATTTCAATATTTACATCACATTTAAAGTGAACAAACATTTTTGAATATGAATAAATTATTATAGGGTAAGGGATCTAGTTTTCGACCCTGTGCTAGTTTTCGCACCACTGCTGAAACATTCATCAAATAGATTCTTATAAAAAGGTAGAGAAAAGCTATTATTTAGGATATTGTCAAGGTTGTTATTTTGCAAGAAATTTTGCAATACCCCACCAAAATTTGCGTCTGTACGTCCAAATAATCAAGTTTTTTAAACTGGGACTGGAGTTCGAGTGTTTTCTTTTCGTCTAGTGAAAACAGATACGAAATCAAAATTTCCATAAATTGTGTATATTAGGACACTGAATTCATGCAATATGTTATTGCTGTTTGCAAGGAAAATTGTACCATCCAAAGTGCGATATCGCTCATAAAAGGGCTATTTTAGCTTAAATCCTTTCGGTATCTTCTGCGCACTTTTTCGATACATTCCAAGCAACAAGTGCGCCGAAGAGACCGAAACGATTTAAGCTAAAATAGCCCTTTTATGAGCGATATCGCACTTTGGATGGTACAATTTTCCTTGCAAACAGTAATATTATACAAAGAAAAGGCTATATTTCTGTCCAATTTTCTTTTGTTGCAGTGCATATTTGTTTTTTTATGATGTAATTAAAGACGTTTAAAAAAGTACGAAAATTGAAACGCGAAACTGTTTGTGCTTTAAATTTCGACCGGTCGAAACAGTCTGCTGAATACTTTCAAAGACGCTTGTTTCATTTTTCGACCTCGTTCAAAAGCCATGGAAGTGGAAAGTAACCAGACCCGAAAGTAATTGTATGATTTCAGGCGTTTCCCGGGATTGCATTCCAAACATTTTCCATCTATTCATTCAAAGGAGAAGGGTAATTGAAATAGTCTACAAAAAAGGTTTACGGTTTAGTTTTAAAAAACATAATACCAATGTGATATTATAGAAATGTTGCAATTATTTTTTGCATTAAATTCATCAATTTAAACAGCCCTCGACTTTGAAAATACATTACTTTGTACTTGGATCGAATATTAGAACACGCAAGGGTCGAAAACTAAAACAAGGGGTCGAAAATTAGCCCAATGGGATATTGAATTGAAACGAGAAAATGAGTGAAAAATATACATCGTTCACTTATTTCCTTTTAAATGTTAATTAAATATACATCCTTTTGTACTATTCTATCATATTTTCGAAAAAATAACACTATTTGGACGATATATTGCATTTTGTTAGCCATGCGTTGCACAGAGGAGTAACTAGGGCAAAAAGCTGGCCAAAATTATTTTCTAATGTATTAAGTAATATTTCGCACGAATATGAAGTGAAACGTAAAAATAGTTAATTTTGTAACAAACTGGTGCCATTACTAGTCATTTCAATTCACTTATTAGTCCAGATTATGCTTTTCTTCTAGTCACTATTTTGCAGCCTTCTCCAAAACCTACAAATGCATGAGCAAATCAATGAGTATCTTGTTTATCTCTGATTCATATAAAAATGATATTGGTTAATACCAAATTATTGATAGTGGAGTAGACTGATTCTTCGACACTAAATCAACGCAGATGTCTTCTCTGTGATATAAAGCCTCTGTTGTGCAATTTATCAAATAGCAATCGCGCGACACATACTATAACATACTTTATTTTTGTCAGTGAATTTTGTTGAATGCGAATGTTGATTCAATTAGTGACACATCTGGAGTATAGTTAGTATATATATAGTTCGGCGGATAGAAAACCAGGCAAATTGGCAACTCTGATTTTTGAAATTAAATTTGAAATTATGGAAAAATGTGCAGGTTTTTATGGAAAATAATCGCTAGTGGGTGTTGAAAATGACTAGTTCTATGAATAAAAGTGTGTTTATTAACATTAGGCCCGCAATTGTAATTTTGAAAAACGTTTGGCTCCGCTTTTGACGTTTATTTGGCTCCCGATTTTTGTATCCGCCGAACTATATATATAGTAACTATATTCTGGAGAACAGGCCTCATAATCCCTAGACATGTATAGTATAGCTAGTGTGCCCATTGTATTCAAGGTGAATTATCTTGCACCAAAGATAGTACGCAACTAGATGCGAATTGTCGATATTTCCTTGAAAACAATGTTAAACATATAATTTTCAAAAGGGTCGCAAATGCCAGTCCGGACGTTTCCGGATGAGCTTTACATACCGATTTGTTCAGAATACCGCAAAGATTCATTCATCCATAGAATATATGGCCAGATTCGGCAAGATTTGATAACTTTTTTCCCATTGAAAAAGCACAAAATTGCAAAAAAATAGTTGTTTGACAAAACTGTTTAAAACAAGTCATATTTTCAAAATTTTAAATTTTCTTCCAACAAACCAGTTAGAATTACTTATGATGAACCTATGTTTTGATAAATAGCCTTTGTTAATCTTTTTGTTTACTTCTGATGGAATCCGTGTCCTGATGCTTGATGATTTAAAAAAAATGTTTCAAATATTGTCAATGTTTGTACACCTGCCAAAACTTACAGGTTTGTTTCTACGTGTTTTGACTAAGAGTACGTGTTTTGACTAAGAGTTTTGACTAAGAGTGAAGCATCTATTTAAGCATACAAAAAAATATATATTATATTGGAAGACCGAAAAAAATGTTTTTCTTATTTTGGCCAGCTTTTTGCCCTAGTTACTCCTCTGTGCGTTGGTTTAATAGGTCGAATTATAGTGTCCTTACCCTACTCATACAATTACGCACTGGTATTACTTCTTCTTAGCAGTCAGTGTTTCTACGATTACTAGATTATTTCTTGCTTTTCCTTTTTGCAAAATTAGCGATTAGTGCTTCAAACGGCGAAATTTTTAGCGAAGTTAACGGTTTCGTTAACTACCTACCTAAAGTTTAGCGAAAATGCTAATTTTCTAATAGAACGTTTGCGTCGTCGATAAACGAATTAGCGAGGTAGCAAAAATGTGCTCCACATAGGCTAAGACAATTTCGATTTACCTTAAATCCTTAGAAACGTTTCCGTTTCCAGCTGGGATACATGATATGATGTAGCAGCAACAGTAAGGGCGAGCAATTTAATTCATCTCAATTAACGCTAATTGCTTCAATCTTTCTAAAATTCAGCCGCTCATTAAATTTGGGATCCGCAAACGTTTCTCGCTGTTTCGCTCTTTTCTTTGCTCGCAAACTTTCCTCCATCCTTTCCAACATAGGGACGTGCCACGGCGCCGATCCTAGCAGGACCAATCCAATGAAATGAGCCGGAAGTGTTGATGGCTGCTCGGTTGCTTCGTACTTTCCTTCCTATTCACTTGAAACCATTGACGTAAGCAGTAAGCGTCATTTGGTATCTACCATCAATCGATTGCGGAAGAAAGGTTTGTTCGATATGAGTTTTCACTACTACTCAATACTTGAAAGCATGTAACCGACAAGGATATTTTTCTACAATGAACTAACATCCTCGATACGCCAATGAAAAGTGTTCAAAGATATAGATGTAGTGAACCAAACACACGCTCGCTGGAACCGTTCACTCTAGGTCTACTGGTCTGACGTTCACATCACAACATCCGCCTGGAAGCTAGCAGTGGTATTTAATTACGAGAAACGAGAAGAATTATCTGCCGTATAGTGGAAAAGGCAAGAAAACGCAATTCATTTGATTTGAGAATTTCGATAGAAATTCACGGTTTCAATTTATATTTGCGCGCTTGCCAGCGTTCAGTGGTTTGGAAGTTCGGTGCTTGTCACTCCATCAAGTAATGTTTTCGACTTCACTAGTCATTTCAAACGTTAGTTTACATTTGTAAACTAAGGCAATTGCATGAAAAAGATAGCTAAATATGTACACGACCAGGCGGCTTTAATACTTTTATTAAAAGTGCAACATTTTATTCAAAATAATTCAAATTAAGGCTATGAAAGGCAAAATTGAGCCCACCGGAGAAAGCATTCGAAGACAGGAAAGGAACTCTCGAAAGTAAGATAGTTCAACTTCCAGCAAAAATATGTTGCTGCACAGTAAACTGATATGTTAAATCTTAAAGTAAGAGAAAAAAATTGTGTTCAAACCATCAGCTAGCTAGCTAGCTAGCTAGTGATCGAGAAGTTTTCCTCCATGGCACTGGAGTGCAATCTACGGTACAACGCAAAGAAATGGCGCAGCAATTAATGGACGTCCGCTTCGTAATTTATTCTGGAGCTTCTGGTGGAGAGCACTTTCCAGATGACCACCATTAAGCTAATTAAATAAGAAATATTAAGTCGTAACGCGGACCGCATGCGATTTGCTTTTTCGCACGATTGTTGCGGAACTCTTCTCCAGGTAAGATAGGAAAGTTAATGAGCATTCTTCCGCTTTTCAGTGCAAAATTTGCGATAAAATGCAAGCTATCTTGATTTGTGTTGGAACAGTAATTAGAGGTGTTTTCAAATATTTAATCGAAGAATGATTCCGCGCGACTTGAGAAAATTTTAATCAGACCCATTCGACAATCATTAGGGTTTTTGTTTCCAATGAACTTCACTCTGGTGGCTGTAATGTAAATAATCTTTCAAACTCAATTATAGCTCGACCGTCTGTCAATATAAATTAAATGTTTAACGGAAGCTTAAAATCCACTACACACTGTAAAGCGTGGCAAACATTTGGCAACTTCTCCAGAAAACCCATTTAACTTTGCGTGTTACTATCGCCGAGGCACAAGTTTTTCTTCCGGTGCCGGGCAGCATTGAGTTATATTCGTCGCGGTTCCACCGCGCGTCACACGCCAGCAGCCACGATAGAGACGATGATGACGGCAGCGATGATGGTCTACATCGATTCCGCGACTCAACCCCGTTGACACGCCGACCGGCGGGCTACAGCTGTGAAAATCTGCTAAATTAATGCCATAAGAATTACCACTGAATTCAAAATTAATTAAAAAGGAAATTTATTGGAAAACTTTTGTGTCTCTTTTTCGGACAGAATTTCGGTTTGGGGTTTCAGCTTTTCTTCGCACGCCGGTTGGCATGGCTTCTCGCCGACCGTTTCCAGCCCGGTAGGTTCAATCACGATGAAGAGTGACGAGAAAAGTTTCCACGTCGCAAATAAGCCCCGTTGGGCGTTGCGAACTTCGTTTCGCATAAGGATAAGGATTATGATCCGTTCCCGTCTGCTGCTTGCAGCTGAGCCCATCGTGCCGTAATGGGCAAATCAGATCATAACACTGATGTCTGTGATAATCTTCGTGTAGATTCTGGTAGAGTTTTAATAGTTCTTGTAACGCCCCATTATGTTGTTAATGGCAAAAAAGTTTGAGAATACAATGTAAACAAAATACTATAGGTTATAGGGTAAAACACTGCTAAGAAAACGACCTATTAAAATTATTATAAACGAGTAAGCTGAAACACAGAATGAAAACTTCAGAAATGTTCGATAAAATAACGGGTGACAACTAAAATTTTGAATTTTTTTCTCAAGCTGTCAAAAAAAAACAACCCAAGTAACACAATTGGTTTTAAATAAGAATTGATAACAGATTCAAAATTGCTAATTGCTGACTTTTCGTTTTCGCATACTCATTTAAAACCAATTTCCGACTGAAAAAGCGCAATGTTTGTGAAATATTTCAAAGTGACGCCTATGTGTTGCATGGTTTTTGTACTACAAACAGAAAAGCGCAAATAACTGTTGATGGGATTTTTTCTGACATTTCCCTGAAGTAATGTATTTACAAGCAAAATAATGTCAGATATTTTTCGCGTGATAAAACGGTTAAAATATATTTCGGTAATTCATCAATTAATCAAAGCAATATTGTAGCGTTCAAATAATCTAAACTAAAATGTGATTTTAATTTATCAAGAATTTTGCCATTCTACTTCCAAAAAATTGATGCGCTCAAGAAATGCTTTGATAAGGACAAATTGAGTGAAATTGATATAATTTTTTGACGATCTCACAAAACATGCTAATCTCTGTGAAAACCTGTGGGATTTTTCATTTTAATTATATTATATGTTCCTTTTATACATAAAATCATTCTGCGACATAAAAATAATGATCTATTTCATCATATTTTTGCGCAGTAATCGGCCATATTTAGAGTAGGGCGGGGCTAAAGTGCGATGTTTGAAGTTGTCATCAATTTTCGTGAGATATAAAGAAGGATAACAACATAATATATTTTATAGTGATGCAGTAACTCAATGTCTTTGCATTCAACTATAAATCATCTGCAGCAATAGTGTTTTGCAAAATAAATTCTTCTTTCTTCTGATCAAGTGCCGATTCGCACTTTTGCCCCGCTTGTGGGGTATACCGCGGGGCAAAAGTGCGAAACTCGAATCTATGAAATTAGCACAACAGTAGCTAACAAAACCATATTATCTCCAATCTGCGTTATGTTTCGGTAAGGAATATTCCCAATTTGCGCCATTCCTATTTTACGCTGGTGTATTGCAGCCACCGTTAGATCGAAACTTTTCCAAACGTTTGTTTTTTGTTTCATCAGCGCAAAAACATTGTTTTCTTTAGGCCAACATCTGTAGAGCACACAGTTTTCTGCAGATCTTCCATTTCTAGTATCTGTAATATAGTGCCTAAAGTTGTATATAATTAGCTATACATTTTTGCCTCGTCCATGAATCGCACTTTTGCCCTGTCCGTGAATCGAACTTTTACTCCGCTAAGCGCTTGACTGGGTTAGATTATTTTCACCGCATTTTCAAAACAGTTAAGTGAGTGATGTAAAACAGATATGTGAGTGATGTCCTGTTGATATCATATTTGCCGTATAATGAAAAATTACATCAAAACCGCCCTAAAATAACATTTGCACATAACTCAGTAACTATGCTTCGTAAGCAACCGAAGTATACGTTAGATTCAAGCTGTCAAAGTAGTCACCCATCCATGCCTATGTAGTTATTTTACTCGGAATCTGCACCGATAAATCATTGAATCGCACTTTTACCCGCATCGCACTTTTACCCCTCCTTACTCTATACAAGAATGCGTACAAATGGGCACACCGATAGCCGAAAAGTTCGAAACCAGTGAAAAGCTTTACTGTATGAAATTTGTTTTGCATTATCATACAACGTGATACAACTAATTCAAAATTAATTTTTATTTGAAAAGGAATATAAACTGCTACCAAAAGATACTCCGAAAACACATAAATTGGAGCATTACAAGCAATGCAAAATATTGCATACTAACCTAATTTGATGAATGTTTCTGCTAACTTGATGAATGCCAGACTGCTGTATTTGGAGGGGCATTTCGGTGATCAACGCCGCGTCACAAGGTGCTTTCGCAGCTCTTGTTTTGTCGTCCATCCCCAAAAAGCAAACACTGCTGATCAATGTTACCCTGGAGCACCTGATGTACTACGTGCGTGTTTCCGGGGTACTTTCGAGTTTCTTCGAATCATACAGAGGGCTGCAGCAAGGGGATGGACTGTCCTGTATGTTATTCACAATCGCTATCAAAGGTGTGATCCGGCGAGCGGGACTCAATGCGAGAGGAATGATCTTCAGCAAAAGTAGCTAGCTCCTAGCGTTCGCAGATGACCACGATATCATTACTAGAAACCTTGGGACGGCGGAGAAAATCTACGCCAAACTAAAAACGGAGGTTAAGAGGATAGGGGTACAAATAAATTGAGGGGGTTAGAAGGAAAGGGGTGTAAGTGACAAAATTGAAAAAATCGAGATAATGATAGGAAACGATACTTTGAGCATGGTTTTATGCATGCTAGAAAATTCATGTCAAAATTTTACCGTTTAATGACTTTTTTAGAAACATGAAAAAAAAGAGCAAAATAAAAGTTGGGTTTCGCTTGGAAGGAAAGGGGTGTGTAAGTGCAAATAACATTTTCAAAAATGTCTTATATCTCCCAAAAATTATAAAATGCTTTTCCAAGATTTCAATAGAAATTAATAAAGTGAAGTTAACAGAACCATAGTGCACCATTAGTTTTGTATTTTAACCTGACGAATTTTCTAGCTGACTTCTAGCTTAACTTTGGATCCGATTTTCTCGAAATATACTTTTTGTCACTTACACCCCTTTCCTTCTGAGCGACTCAATTCGTCGAAAATTAAAAATATGGTAGGAAGAGACTCTAGAGAAAGCAACGTCTGCCTCCCACGGACAGGGATTATTGACGGCGATGAACTGGAAGTGGTTGACGAGTTCGTATATTTGGGATCTCCGGTCACCGCCGACAAATATATGAGTAAGGAGATTCAACAACGCATGCAAACTGGAAATCGAGTCTACTTTTTCCTCCGCAAGATGTTTCGATCAAGGAGCTATTTTGCAACCAAGAATTGCAGGCACTACTTAGAGAGATTCCCATCGTACACCTGGCGAAAGCTAGGAGACTACGGTGGGGCGGCCACGTCGCAAGAATGCCGGACAATTGTGCATTGAAATCCGCTCTCTTCAAGAATCCCATCGGTACCAGTAATAAAGGGGCGAGTTAGATAGTTCGATAAGGTTGAAGCCGGCATACGTGTGTCGAGACGCTAAAGGAATTGGCGACGAGTATCCCAGGACCGAGTACAGTGGAGAGAAATTCTGGATATGGCAAGAGCCATCCCAGCTCTATGCTGCTAGTAATAAGTGACTGTGTAATAGTAATAATTTACTGGGATATTTGTGCTATGCGCTATAACATTGATTTATCTCTTTAATAGGTCTATCGACATCACGTTTTCCACACATATTTTTCCATAATTTAAAAACTATTTTCTTTATTAACCCATTTTAGTGGTCATAAACAGCGTTCTCCGAAAATAACTTGCGAACACTTTTCGGTTGAAAATGAAGACCCATTTCACTATCATTACCATCATTATTTTCCACCAGGAAAAGATACTATGTAGCGCCGTAAAAAACTAGTTCAATCTTGCCAGGAACATTTTGGGGTTGAAAAAAAAAAATCCTTAACACAACAAAACCTCCTTGGAAGAAAATACCAAGCAACCGGACTCTCTGATGCTTCTGTTTTCAGTCTACTCCCGAAGCCATAAAATGGCCCATGTTTTATGGATCCCTGGTCGAACGTTTTCGGTTTGCTGGCGTTTTATTCTACTACACCACCGGTTCGGGATGGGCTGCTGGCTGCTGGCGTGGGCGTCGCACAGAGGAGTAACTAGGGCAAAAAGCTGGCCAAAATAAGAAAAACATTTTTTTCGGTCTTCTAATATAATATATATATTTTTGTATGCTTAAATAGATGCTGCACAAAGTACTCTTAGTCAAAACACATGGAAACATACCTGTAAGTTTTGGCAGGTGTACAAACATTGACAATATTTGAAACATTTTTTTGAAAAATCATCAAGCATCAGGAAACGGATTCCATCAGAAGTAAACAAAAAGATTAACAAAGGATATTTATCAAAACATAGGTTCATCATAAGTAATTCTAACTGGTTTGTAGGAAGAAAATTTAAAATTTTGAAAATATGACTTGTTTTAAATAGTTTTGTCAAACAACTATTTTTTTTTGCAATTTTGTGCTTTTTCAACGGTAAAAAAGTTATCTAATCTTGCAGAATCTGGTCATACATTCTATGAAGGAATGAATCTTTGTGGTATTCTGAACAAATCGGTACCTAAAGCTCATCCGGAAACGTCCGGACTGGCATTTGCGACCCTTTTGAAAATTGTATGTTTCACATTGTTTTGAAGGAAATATCGACCATTCGCATCTAGTCGCGTACTATCTTCTGTGCAAGATAATTCACCTTCAATACAATGGGCACACTAGCAATACTACATGTCTAGGGATTATGAGGTCTGTTCTCCAAATATGTCACTATTTGAATCTACATTTCCATTCAACAAAATTCGCTGACAAAAATAGTAGGAAAAATGTTAGTTGGGTGACGGTAAAGTATGTAATAGTATGTGTGGCGCGATTGTTAATTGATAAATTGCATAACAGAAGTTATATATCACAGAGAAGACATCTGAGTTAATTTAGTGTCGAAGAATCAGTCTACTGCAGTATCAACAATTTGGTATTAACCAATGTCTTTTTTTTATATGAATCAGAGACAAACAAGATACTCATTGATTTACTCATGCATTTGTAGGTTTTGTAGATGGCTAAATAGTGAATAGTTAATAGAAGAAAAGCATAATTTGCACTATTAAGTGAATTGAAATGACTTGTACTGGCACCTGTTTGTTACAAAATTAACTATTTTTACGTTTCATTTCATATTCGAGCGAAATATTACTTAATACGTAAGAAAATAATTTTGGCCAGCTTTTTGGCCTAGTTACTCCTCTGTGCGTCGTGCGTCCGAGAGAACGCATTTTATTAATTTTATGCGCGATGCTGTTACATTTTGAGATGATTTCCCTTCACGATCATGTGCATACGTTAAATTTTGATGGGTTCGGCAGCGGAGTTTATCGTAAAAGATAAGTTATTTTGCAAACAATACCTATAACGAAACGGACGGCGGAGAGATCCACGATAGACCTGTTTCCTGCCTGGCACGAAGATGCGCATGAATTAGGATGGCAATTTGGAAAATTGTTTACCATTTCGCTTACGATTCGTCTGAAGAATGAATCACAAGAAATAAAAGATGATTATGTAGAGACAGAATGTACTAAAAAGTAGAACATAATATTGAATGTATTTCAGATTTCTTTACTTACTGACACAGAACAACTAAAAAAATTCAGCAATATGTAGTCTGTTGTATGGTAAAGCTTCAAATTGTCACAAAAATGGGTTTTTGAAACAAAGTTACCGATATTGCGATATATTAAAGCCACCGTACAGGCTTGAGCAAATTTACATTCCCGGAATTTCGAAGACTGCAAGTTTTCGGCTAAACCCTGGAGAAGTGTCAACTCTATTCGTTAAGATTGGCTTTTGTTTAAACCTTTCCTTGAGATTTACGATACTTTCGGTCCTGCAGTGAAATCTAAACTGTAACAAGAATATTTTATGCTGACGGTCGTATAAAGCCTTTTCCTAAGGCGCATTAGAAAATTTTTCCATACTTGCAAAATCAAGCCAGACTGGAATTAGGAGTGGGCTTTATTTGGGGCTAATGCAAATGAGTTGGCTGCGGAACAACAGTAGAGGAAAGTTAGCTTACTTCTTCTGCTTAGCTCTAGCCGGCTTGTTTGCCAAAGATTTACGCCTCGAGATATTTCATCGATGGCTCCCAGATTAAATAGCCTATAAATTTTCCATCAAAGCATCGTCGCTGGGGAGTAGAGGCGAGTAAGTACAAAATTAATGTAATTTTGCTAGAAGAATATGACCATCTTTGAGAAGTCTACTTTATAGCTGCTGGGTACCTGAGCAAACAAACAGAACAGCGAATGAAATGGTAAGCGAATGCGCCTACAGATAGGCACACAAAACAAGAAAACCTTTCTGTTTAAGGTTTGTATAACAGTTTAAGAACGCGGATCAGTAAAGTTTGGCTGAAGTACGTTTACTCTTCAGCACAAGCGAATAAATTTGAGGCGTTATTCTTATTTATTTTCTATCACAAACATCTCGATAAAAGATAGATATTTGAAATGTCCATTGATTCCAAACTTGATTTGTAAAACAAAGCTTACCCAACGTAGTTCTTTAAAAGCAGGAGCATCTATTAATTTTGTTTTGATGGCGCAGCTTACTGTTTGTTAAATACCGTTCTGATTCAAACTTAGAACAGTCTCAAACTTCGAACACCTCAGAATAAAATGCTCGTTAGTATCGCTAATATTATAAAATATTTTGTTTATTGTACCATGCTGCATCACTATCCGGACACTTAAGCAGGTCTTATGTTTAATATGCTCCGTAAACTATAATTTCGCAACATTCTAGTAATTGCTTTGTACCATAATCAAATATCAAGCTTAATTTTGCAATAACACGTCAATTTTATAATAAAAACTCAATAAAATACATTTAAATAAGAGAAATAAACAGGCTTGTCTTGTTCATAATTCCGGACACCTCACATCTCAGTGAATCAATATCCGGACACTTTTGAATCGGTTTCCGGACAGGCAAAACTTTTTCGTATTTTGTGTAAGAAATGTATGCCTATAAGTACACAATTTATCACTTGTAAAATGTAGTATTAAAAAATCATCTCTTTATACCATCTTTTACGGTACGATTTTGGTACGATTTTAGTCAAATGCTACACTGACCCACTTACCTAACCAGAGAACGAAAGCTCTACATTAAATACCTCAAAGTATTTTGGATTTCCAAATATTTTGACGGTTCCATGGATCGAGACTCCTTCTCTTACTACACCTTCTGCCTGGTTCAACAAGTCCTTTCGCATTTTCTAAGAAAAACATTAGGTAGTTACCATCAATTGTCCATCATGTCCGGATTTAAAAACATGCTTATTTCAACACATTAATGAATGAAACCGTCTCAATTAATTAAAACTAACCTTCTTTGTTAATACTGAGCCTAAAAAGTTGGTTTCTTTGTAATAATAAGTTCCCAAAACCTTAAATCGTGAAAGCATTACTTTTTAGTAATCTGAAATAACTCGCAGGAAAAAGACACCGTTTGGCAAGTACGTTACGTTTGGATTTATTTAAGTTATTTCGCGCAGCCTACTTAATCACCGATTATGTTTAAACGATCTTAGATACATTTAAAAAGTAATCCACATAACTACACATAATAAATTATATATATTCTTACTTAATAAGGATAAATTAGTGAAGGTGTCCGGATATTGGTACCGTCCGGATTTTGATGCAGCATGGTACACCACCATGTTCGTTAGAATGTCCTCTACCCGGTGAGGTATGACATTGAACTGTAGGACCCTTTGTAAGAAATCAGGAGGCGTTGGAAAAAAGTGAGAACTCAGATGTTAACTTCATTTGCATACTCTTAGCGTTTCGTGCAAAAGTAGCTGTTTTTTTCGTTTGCATTATTTTACCAATTTTAGAACATTTACCTTCCCACTGCGCGATTATTAGGTAAGTGCACTATGTACTAAAGCATAGTTAAAATACAATATTTCATGCATTATTTCAAAGATATTAGATAAATAAAAAGTGTTCGAAGTTTGAATCACGTTTTGAGGTGTGATTCAAACTTCGAACACCCACGAATAATATCCGGTTTTTTCAGGTTTTCCTTCGGGAAAATTAATTGTCTGCATTGATAAAGCTGTAGAAAGTAAACTTCCTTTAGATGTGGTTCATGGAGTTCGTAAATATTAGCAATTGACTTCAGAAATAAGGATTGAAACTAATTATTGTGTGAAAAATTTAAATCACACTGTTAGGTGGATTTAAAAGGACAGTGTTTAGAAAAAGGATGTAATTTCACTTATTTAAGTTGAATGACACTAAAAACATTAATACTTTTCAAAGTAATACAAGTATTCGATGTCTGAGACTGAAATATTCGAGCTTTGAATGTCGACCATGAAAGTGTTCGAAGTTTGAATCAAAACCGAACAGCAGTTTTTTAGTGTTTTTCATTATAAAATAACATTTTATCCTCATTTTTGGAATTTTCCCATGAAAATAAATAAATTGTCATGCTATTGAACCATTCATGGGGGTAGAATAAAGATGTTTTCGAGCATTTTACTTTGAAGAAAGTTTCAGCATGGCTTAAGTGTTCGAAGTTTGAATCAGAACGGTATATCGATTAAATTAAATCATAGTTCCTTCCCTGTATGAAATAGTTGGTTTACAAAATAATATGCAGGTTTGTGCCTAGGGGCACGAACGAGGGGTTTACGTAAAACGGGGTTCACGTTGATTTGAAGTATGACTATCTTTCAACTATAAAGTGTTGAAGGCCAGTTAAAAATTAATTCGATTTAAAGATTATCTATTATATCGTTCTCTGTACTTTATAAGTTGAAAGGAAGGAATGGCTGCGCTATTTTCTTTAACGGCTCTTCTTTTAGGACATCAATTTCGTCTATCTTCAATGTTCAAATGATTAAATCGATCGAAAAGGGGTTAGCCCCGGCTTAGTGGTTAGCGTTCACACCTCTCACGCCGAGGACCCGGGTTCAAAACCCAACCTTCCAGAAGTCACGAATGACCCAAGCTGGTTAGTGACTATAATCTAACAAAAAAAAATCGATCGAAAGGAAGAGATAGTTTCCAGGGCTCTGACGCGACGGACTCCCCGTTTGCTAGTTACTTGTGGGATTTCATGCGCATTTCTCAAATATCATTAACTCAATGCTTCTAGCACCGGTAAATGGAGTCAGAAGAGGTCATTGGACCCGAATCTAAGGATGCAATTGATTGAACGACAAATCAAGAGCTGGAGGAGATGTCTCCATCCTCGTCAGTGACTGTGGAAAGTAAAGAGCCGTACGGACAATCTTCCCGACCATACGGCGACGGGGTACAAAAGTCGCCTCGTGTGGCGCTCAAACGGCTCTCCAGAAAAACAAGCTTTCGGTATTATGGTGGCCCCCGACCTCCCCACCGCAATCGAGTTATTCCTGCCAGCGAACAACAGTCGTCCCGGGCCAGCGTGTGAATGTACGGAACGTGGCTCTCTAAATTCCGCACCAGGCAAGTGCAACAACTCCTATAATAATTGCTTCAATTACGCAGTCCCCGTTTCCCGCTCTCTGTCTGACCCGCAGCAGAACTTCAATCTTTCAATGCTGATTTACTACCAGAACGGGTGCGATCTTCGAATCAAAATCGTTGATTTGTTTTATTGCTATAGCTGAGTTGAATTTCGATATAATTGTATTGACGGAAGAATGGCTTAACGATTTACTCGCAACAGCTATTCGGGAGCGTTGTTTCTGTCTTTAGATGCGATCGTAACCAGCAGAACAGGGGATGGTGTGTTGATCGCGATCTCTAATAAGCTGATTTGCGCCATCGACCCATTCCTGATTTACGAAATACTTGAGCAACTATGAGAGAAAGTCCTAGTAACTGATCGTTCTCTGAGCATCGGTGTTGTCACTTTACCCCCCTACCGTTAGGACCATGGTGTATAGAGCTATACTATACTATACTATCTATACTCACCATGGTTAGCACGACGCCAACAAAGCTCCCAATTAACGAGGAGAACGTGCTGCTCAAGCCACAAGTACCGATAGAACGACGCCAGGAGTATCAGCGAACATATCGACTCACTTAGTAGTGTGTATTCTCACCTAGCGTCAAATGACCTAGCGCAGCTGTTCTGTGATTACAGCTAGTCCAGTTTAGCTTGGAATGTTTCTGTAAACGTTTGTCCTAGCATCGACTACCAACGGTCTTAAAATTCCGCAGTTTGAGCCGCGGTTTTAGACGGTTTCTGTTTCTGTGGATCACGGCATCCTCCTTGCTAGGCAGGAGAAGCTGGGAGTTTCCGCACCGTTCTGCAAGTGGCTACACTCGTACCTAATACAGCGTAGACTGAGTGTGAAGATCGCATCCATGTTTTCCGACTCGTTCAGCAAAATCTCTGGCGTATTACAGGGGAGCAACCTTGAACCCCTGCTCTTTTCTGTTTTTATAAATGAACTATCAGCTCACCTGCCACCAGGCTGTCGATCTGTTTATGCCTACGATCTAAAATTGTTTAAGGTAATTAATATGAACTCCGACTGCATTGAACTGCAACGGTGCTCGAATAACATGCCTACCGTCAGCATCTTCAAGTGCTTCGACATCTCTTTACCTTTACACCGTAAAAATATGCCTATAGCTTTTAGCTATGACAAAGACGAATTTTACGCGCAGTTGGAGCACGAATACGACCGCTGTCCAAAACATGATGTCAAAATCATCATCGGGGCCTGTAATGCTCAGATTGGTCAGGAGGAGGAATTTAAACCGGTGATTGGACGATTCACGGAACACCCGCATACGAACGAAAACGGCCTAAGACTTGTCGACTTCGCCGCCTCCAAGAACATGGCCATACGTAGTACCTTCTTCCAGCATAATCTCTACCATAGGTACACCTGGAGATCACCCAACCAGACGGAATCACAAATCGACCACATTCTGATAGATGGTTCAGCCATTATCGACTTCAGAACCTATCTGGGCGCTAACATTGATTCGGATCACTACCAAGTGATGGTAAGGATACGCCAAAAACTATCTGTTGTAAACAACATACGTTACCGGCGCCCGCCACTGTGTAATCTAGCACGACTGAAGCAACCGGATGTCGCCGAAAACTGCGCGTTATCTCTCGAAACCGCGCTGCCGGAAGAGGGTGAGCTGGATGAAGCCCCTCTTGAAGACTGTTGGAATGCCGTGAAAACAGCCATTAACAGTATAAAGGAGAACGTCCTAGGCCGTGTGGCACCGAATCGACGGAGCGAATGGCTTAACGAGGAATGCCAGCAGTTATTGGCTGAGAAGAAAGCAGCGCGGGTACAAATGCTACGTAGAGCCACCCGTTAGAATGTGGATACAAACAGAAGCGGAGACAGCAAACCTGTCTCTTCCAGGAGAAGAAGCGCCACCAGGAGGAGAAAAAGGCGCGAAGAACTCGAGCAGCTGTACCGCTTTCACGACACACGGAAATTCTATCAGAGATTCAACGAATCTCGTAAAGGCTTTGTATCGCGGGCCGAAATGTGCAGAGATAAAGATGGAGGTATCTTGACTGAAGATCGTGCGGTGATCGAGAGGTGGCAGCACTACGATGAACTCCTGAATGGCGTGCAGGTGGAAGACAATGGTAGCGTAGGAAGTGACCACATTGGTGTAGCAAGCAACGAAGATGTCACCGTCGAACAAAATCCCCTACACCGTTAGAATACGTTGGCATCATTAAATAAAAATTAAAACTTCACTGTGACAGATAATAGATAACGATAACCAAAACGACAATTACAGATCAGACAGTCAGACATGTGTTAATATAATAGAACACATAAATAGGGTTGATCACATTATTTCGTTAAAATTGTAAGTACACTCACATCTCGTTTTACGTCCACTATTGGGGGGACGTAAATCAAATCGGTCGTAAAAAAAGTGGACGTTAATTCAAATTTCGGACGTAAAACGAGGGGACGTTAATTCAAGTTTCGGACGTAAAAAAAGTGGACGTTAATTCAAATTTTGGACGTAAAACGAGAGGACGTTAATTCAAATTTTGGACGTAAAAAAGGTGACGTAAAACGAAATCACGTAAAATGAACGGACGTAAAACTAGATTCTAGTGTAATATAATTAATGTTAGAAACAGTTTAAAACTTATAATTTCTAAATACAGTTAAAACACATAAACTTTGTTGTGGAACACAGAATATATAAAATACGTTGAAGACATTTGCTGTAAGTACATGCATGAAAAGTTATACCTTTAAATAGGTTAAAGATTAAAATATTGTAGCTTGAAGCTAACTCTGATAAAATTAAGAGTTTGACTTCGAAAGGTCCGAAACGATTCTAGTTCCCGCAACAGAAGATGTAGGGAGATTTATATATTTTGGACAGGCGTTACGCGTACTCAATTTTGGACTTTTACGGCAAATTCAAATGGAAAATGTTCAAAATAGAGGAGGCGTAACGCTTGTCCAAAATACATAAATCACCCTACCACCCCCATCGATAAGGGAAATTAGAGAAGCCATCCAGCGGCTGAAGAACAACAAAGCAGCGGGAAAGAATGGTATTGGAGCGGAACTTATTAATATGGGCTCGGACAATTTGGCCGGCTGTCTGTATCAACTGATTGTCAAGATTTGGGATACGGAACGACTAGCGGAGGAGTTGAAATAAGCTGGATTGTGAGAGCTACCGAGTGATCACTATCCTGAATGCCGCCTGCAAAGTGCTGTTCCAAGCCATCTTCCATCGACTATCGCCAATAGCGAATAGATTTGTGGGAAGTTACCAGGCAACCAGTTGGAGGGTCGGTCTACAACGGACCAAATCTTCACCCTGCGGCAGATTCTCCAGAAGTGCACCTGTTCATCGATTTCAAAGCCGCATATGATAGTGTAAACCGACAAGAGCTATGAAAATTGTTGGACGAAAACGGGTTTCCGGGTAAGCTTACAAGACTTATCATGGATACGATGGATAGGATCCAGTGCTGGGTGAGAATCTCAGATGGATTGTCGGACCCATTTGAATCTCGCAGGGGACTTGGACAAGGAGATGGTCTTTCCTGCCAGCTATTTAACATTCAGCTTGAAGGTGTTATAAGACGAGCGGTGATCGAAATGCGGGGCTTTGCTCACGACGTGGACGCTGTCGGCAGAAAATTTGAGGCGGTGGAAGATCAGTACACCAGACTAAAACGCGATGCAGAGAAGATTAGGTTGAAGATAAATATATCTAAAACAAAGTATAGGAACAAGACGAAGATGTGTCCCTACGAACAAGATGGCAAAACCATGTGGAGCGAGATCTTGCGAGCACTGAGTGCCCACGGAACTGAAGACCAGCAGTCATGAACCGAAATAGATGGAGAGATTATACAACGCAGGCCTTTTCATAACACGTTAGATCAATTAAGCAAGTAAGTAAGTTTTTAGCTACAACATGGCGAGATATTTGTTACAATGCGTCTATCACTTTCGTGATCTTGGTTTCGTGCTGGATAGCGCACTAACTTTCCGTATACACTATTACGAGTTATTACTGCCCCGCCCTTCTGAGTCAAGTGAATTTGCGTGCTTCTGAACGATACCTCAGAAGTAAATAGATATTTCCTGCACCAACAAGGACGGAATGCAAACTACGGACTGTACGACCCTATCCGATTTATGGCAATACCGTTCAACGAACTTTACTGTTGATTCAATTGTTGGTTCAACGCTCAGCGAGAAATACACTCAAGAAGAGACCCTTCGTTCAATCGACCAGTAACCGCGTCACACGCTCGTAAGGAGCAACCGGCACAAATTTGGAAACTAGGTCGCCAAACACGAGCATAACAGGTCCAAATACCAAGTGCGCAAAAGGGTCGTCTCCGCTCAAACGGGTTTCATATAGTGAGATGGTGGATGCTTCCAACCTTGCGATCACGTCAAGTGATTATCCATGTATTATATTAAACGTGGATTAGCTAACGCTTATACGCAATGCAATCCTGAACTGCATTGGGGAAAACGATTCTCCAACCAGGAGCTGCAAGTTCAAGAAAGACTACCTATACCTCGTTCGAGCCGATGAGGAGAAAGTTAAAAGGCTGGAGACTACGGTAGGTACCAACTCTCAAGCAGTGAAATGAAGCGCCGCGACTAACATCCCAGCAAACATTTTGGTCTGTATAACTTAATTCTAAATGAGATAAACGTCAGCATATAAGGTCTATCAAATCATATATCATGCGCAGAAACGGCATATACATGCAAAAGTGGAGGCGATATACATGATTTAGTTCTTCAGAATAATTGAAATGCCGACAAAACAAAACAGTTTATACGACTGAGCCGATTGACTGGATTGCATTTCGACAGAGTTACGATAATATTTCTACTTTACCCTTCGCCTTTCCCCATGGGGTAAATGGCAAGTGTCAAAAATTGCATACAGAGCAGGCTATTTATAGCCAAATATTCGCCCTGAAAGTTAATGAGACAAAAAAGTAAAAGCTTTGCTGAAAGCTTTTTTTCATAAGCTTCCAGATATTACCGACCTGTCACAATACTTAACTTTTTTGTCTATATCATTTAAAACAAGTTGTACTCACCTGGTTTAGAACCAAGAATCACCCGCACCGCAGTATTTGTTCATTACCTTTAAGCTACTGGTACATCAGTACCTCAATGATATTTTTGCACATCTTAAACCGAAGTCATCGTACATGTAAGCAATGAGATCTTATCTGATGCATTGAACATGTAAGTACGGATTTGATTTATTCTCATCCGACATACGAGTTTGTGTCAATTGTGACTGAATTTCTGTGTCGTAAATAAGTTTGCATTCGATCGTTAATTTTAATGATAATGTTGACTTCATAGAATGATATGCAGTACCTTTGTTAGCATTCCGTGGTACAGATTGTTCTAAATATACATTAGAATACGTTATATGCATATTCATATTTGATTACATGGAGATAATATTATTAAAGCTCAAGTACAAAAATGTTGTCTGTTATTTCAGAAGCTCTTAAAAAGAAATTAAAAGTTATTTAAAATAGAATGCTGAACATTTAGATGCTATAGGACAGCTCAAAATTGCTAACAACAATAAGCATCAACCATTATTTTTTACTGTACCAGTTTAATGCTGAATGTCTTTTTCCAATTCTACTTAACATTTGTATTTCTTCTGAAAAGCCATAAGATGCACTGATATTGAGGCATTTAGATTAGCGGAATGAATCATAATCTAGACTTGCCCAGTTCTGAGAAATACTCTCCTTGGTAAATTTTAAGATTTCCGTTCGTTCACTTTCCTATCAGAGAAATATCTAAAAAAATTATGAGTTTCTATTTTTAACATTTTTAATTTTTAAAACGTTACGTTACGTGGTTTTAATACGCCAAAAAACAATCAAACTCCTCAAAGAGTGCTTCTTCAAACAGATCTTTTATTGTCTTGTCAATATGTCTTAATCATTATATGCTTGCTGCTTAATATTTAGGCGGGCTTATTTGAATTATTAACATTTTTAAAATAGTTAACAAGGTAATTGTAAAAGTTTTTCAAACCAGATAATAGTTTTTTGAATATTCCGCCACAATCAAAATAAGTTCAATTTTAACAAAAGAAATAAATAGTTATTTAAATTTAAAATAAAAGCGAAGAAGCCGTTAGTTTTTTTGGTTGACAAATCTGCATTAAGAACGTATCCTTGAAATCTCTCTATTTTGTTGTTTTGGTTGTAAAGAAATAACAACAGATTTGAACGTGTTTTGATGCAAATCATATTTTAATGCACCTAGAATCTCATGATTATTACTGCTTTTATATAAATCTAAAACGATGTCATATAAGACATTTTGCAAAACATAATCCGATGAAAACTGTAATTAAATACGATTCTTCATGATAGCCATTGTTGATAACTAAATCTAAGAAATCGTCATATGCGACATTCGCTTAGCATAACCCGATTAACTTTCGACCTATTTACGATTTTTACTATTAATTCGTATATCAATCATCGTGTGCATCACATACGATGAAATTTACACAATGTGCTTACAACATGTGTACATTTATACGAGTCCGATGTGATATCCATTTATATAAGATTAAATCTCGACATGAATATACGATATCTGGTTTGCTGGGATATCCCAAGAAGAACCTTTCGAGGCCCTGGTGTTCATAAGGGTATTTTCTGAACAGCGTGGATACTTCGAGCGAGAGGATCCTCCATCTGCTCCAAAATCAGAGCGACGGCTTCTCTACACAAGCGTGTACTTTGTTGCAGTGTATAACAGCGAACACCGTCGAACTGGAGTTGAAGATAGACCCATAATCTGCAATCCAAATTATCAAGCAGAGTTTCCTGCTGAACTCGGAACTCGGTTCGGAAAGGCTCACATTCGACAAGTTGATCAAAGCACGGCCAACTAGCGATTAGGGGATTCTGCGCTGCGTCGCGAGCAGCAAAGGTACGTGTAGAGCAATCCCTCGAGAGCGCCTAGCAAGTCCGCAGTGGTTGCGAAGGCTCGCGAAACTTTCCGCAAAGGAGCTTTACAACAACCACCAACTCGTAAACCATAGAATCCACCGAAAAGCACCGGTCGTGTTTTAGTCTCCTGTTACCTGCAGCCACTGAAGCCCTCTGATGCTGGTGAGTAGGCGAATTCGCACAGCGTACACGTTACCGGCCGTCCACCAGTCTCTGTGTCTAACGACTCTGGCAAGAACGGTAGACTGAGAACAGTGCGGAAGAAAACCAACTGGTGTTCTTTCACAGAACATTTGGCTAACTCACGAAACTTCTGTCATATTGATATACGCGTAGAAGACTACAACTGGACGTTGCAGCTAGTGATCTACTAAGTCGCATCACTGACGCTTTTACTATGAACTGTCCGCTAATTGCCGTGACTTGCCCTGATGGTGTGAGACGCTCTGCAACCTTCATCGGAAAGCTTCGTCTATCCCGTACGTTCAGATCCGTTACTAGGGGACTTCTCCTTGGTATAAATTTCACATTTACGAAACACCTGAGCTTTGAGGAAAAAAGCAGAAAAATACGGGTGTTATTTGATTTCGATAATGGAGCTCTAAAAAACATCGTAGCAAAATGATGTTCGAAGCACCAATACTGTTATCTGAATTGAGAGATGAAACGACCCGTATGGCACGATTCGAAGTGGCAAACTAACAGTATAAACTCACATATTTGATCACCTTGAATAAACATGCAGAGCATATAGTTAGTTTGCATGCAATATATCTGCTGATACGCCAGCAAAACTCTTTGCTGCCTTTTGAAATATGATTTGAAACTTCTTGAAAACGATGCTAGATTGCATTTCACATGCGGGACCAACTATTCATCTTTTGTTTACAGCTCATCATACAAACTTGCTGTCAGTGACAAAGTCACTAACCTTGAATTCTCAGCACGCTAGTTTTTCGAACATCAAAATTTATTCACGACATCCAAACATGAATAATTCTCCCCACCTCCCCCTCGCACGATCTCACCTGCCGTAGAACATAACTTACAGCGTCGGAACGCGCGCGGGACGCTAATGGATGCACATAAATTCAATCGTTTCGCCATTTTCTTGTGCACCAGAAAGTCAACCAGACCAGTTTAAATTATCCGTAAAATGTTCCACCGAGCGCTGGCCGTGCGCTCGCTCGTTCGCTCACTCCCGAGTCAGCAAAAGTGCACCGTTTATCGAAATACGTCTTCCAAAAAATTTCCATCACAATTGTGGGAAATCACCGCCAATCTGGGCCACTGGGTTGTTCAGCCCGGGGTAATCGGCCGCACTCTCGAGCGTGAACCGAAAATCTAAGCAGCCAACTAGCCGAAAACTGAAAGTGGTCCATCAGAAAACCTGCCTACAGATGGTAGGTATGGGCTGGGACGCAATTAACAAAAACCGAACCTCTCAGCACCCGCCAGGAAAGCGGGGCGGACGGACAGCGTGCGAGGGATATAATTTTTGGTGGATGTCAAATTAAAACTTTTCTTGCCACCATAAATATGTAGCTTTTTTTTTGCTTTTGTACATCGTTCTTATCTTGGCATCGTTGACTTTGCGAAAAGGCAAAGTCAGTGAGACAGGCAGAATGCGCTAGATTTTGCACCCGAGGGCACAGTCTTCCGAACTAAATAAATGTATTGCCAGGCGAAACAAAAGTAAGTGAAAGAAATATTTTTCATATAAAGAAACAGTTACGAATTAATAGTCCAGTAAATTCACCGCCTCTCGTCATCGCCATCGTCGTCGGTCAAACGCCGCCGGATCGGGTGGGTTTGTCGAGATAACGATATCTTTTGCTCTTTTCGACGGTTTACAACAATTCGGCAAGTTCCGAGAAGTTTCGTTGCATCCAACCAGCAACAGCAACAGCAGGAGGCCGGTCCGTACTGCAGTACCCAGTCACACAGCCATTACATGAACTGCACCGTACGAGTTCATCACCATGTTATCGTAGATCTTATGCTGTGGGCATTGCGGTACTTATTTTAGTAATTTACTTCAACGTTCAACGTGTTCAACGTTGGGTGCTTGACGTGATCAATCTCCCAAAATTGTCTACATTACTGTAGATGACGGTTACCGTTAGCAACCTAATGAGCATAGCTATTAGGTTATCTGTCTAGATCTGGACGCATAATGCTGGGAACTGTATGAAATGTACAAATAGAGTGTAAAGTTTAAGCAGGTATTATTTTAGAAATCAACGAAAATAGACTCAAATTTAACTTGTATGTACCGATTAAAATAGTTAAAAAACCTCTGCGAAACAGAAACAGATCCCAAATCTGCCCGATCTTATTCGGAAAGTGTTCACTTTAAATAGTTGACTTCAAAATACGAGCATTTCGAATATTAATCCTGAAAAGCTTTGGCTTAAATCAGAGCTATTCCAAGAGGACCAGAGTAGTTTCCAATTTTTTCTAAACCGCTAGGTTCTCCTAGGTTCGTATTTTTTGTACATTTTCTTTCTTTTCTAGCTAGGTAAATTAATCATTGACGTGCCCAGGCTAGGGTACATACTCCACCTTTTCATTAAAATTTACTACACTCAAGTTTCGTTTACGTCCACTAATGGGTCGTAAAAAGAGAGGACGTTATTTCAAATTTTGGGCGTAAAACGAAAGGACATTAATTCAAATATTGAACACTAGCTGATTGCCCGATCTCACTCGGGGCCCCTTTGTCACTCAGTCACTTGTACATCTGTTGTTGTAACGAAAACTCTCATAACGCAAGAAAAAAAACCCTTTTTTTCATTTGAATATGTCTACTCCCTTTGTCAGTTCCTCTCACGTTGTCTCCCAACCACTTGTAAATCTGTCTTCTTCTCGGTAATCTCTATAAATCGACACAAAGCCTATTTTACGTTTTTGAATCTCCCCCTTTTTAAAGTCCACCCTATTCCCCCTTTTAGTAATAAAACAACTTTTACAACTGCTATCGTTCCAAATGCAAGAGAAACACACTCCTTCACCCATTCGAAGCTTTCTCTACCCTGGTAAGAGACCATCTCCCTCTTTTGGCAACCCCCCGGTACTGATCCTTTTACGCCAAAAAACATGTGTTTGACAAACGACGTTTGATGAAGAACAGTCCAGAAGTTCCGGAGCTATGGCGGAACATACATTCATACTCACGTTCCTCTTCCCTTTCAAGTTGGTTCCTTCCCAGTCAGGTCCCTCTTTTGTCACGTAGCTAATTAAGCATCGGTTTGCTCAATGAAAATCGCTATAATGAAAACGAAACAAAGGTTTATTTACCATATATTCCTACTCGGTGCAATCCCCCTCTTTTCTCAAAATAAGTTGCACAACTGCAATCGGTTCAAATGCAAGAGAAATGCAACCTCTTTTACTTATTTAGATCTCTCCCCCCTTGTTAGGCATTCCCCCCTTTTGTCAATTTCCCAGTGCTGATTCCCTAATGCCAAGGAACATGTGTGCCAAGTTTGTTGAAGAATCGTCCAGGTGTTTCGCAGTTAAATCCTCCCCCTGTTATGAACCCCCACCCCCCTCCTCTTCTTGTTACCCCTTAAGTGTTGATTCCCTTATGTCAAGGAACATGTATGCCAAGTTTGGTGAAGAACAGTCTAGGCATTTCGAAGTTGTGGACCTCCCTCCGCCAGTAACGACCCCCAGTTCCTTATATCAAGGAACATGTGTGCCAAGTTTGGTGGAGATCAGTCAAGGCGTTCTGGAGTTATGGTGGAACATACAAATATATAAACATACTCACGCTCACTTTTATATACATAGATAGAATAGAAAGAGAGGACGTTATTTCAAATATTGGACGTAAAACGAAAGGACGTTAATTCAATTTTCAGACGTGAAAAGAGAGGACGGTCATTCAAATTATGGACGAAAAAGAAAAGAATGTTAATTCCCATTTTGGACGTAAAAAGCTGACTTAAAAAGAAATCACGTAAAATGAATGGACGTAAATAGAGATTCTAGTGTATGAAACAAAATAATTTTTGTAATCCACAAGTTCGCAGTTTTTAGTCTGCCACTATTTTTACGATAAATAAATTAATTGCGTGAAAATAGTTCCAGTTTCAAGCCTAATGGGTGATGAGACTAACGTCAAGGCTAAGTCAAAGCGGACTTCCGGCAGCTTCCGGGGCTACTGTACTTCATCGCCTAGCACAAGTTTGTTCTTCCGGAGGAAGTAAGGATGCAGAAACTTTCAAAGTTAGCCAGGAAATATATGATTTGGCAAGCGATCTGCTCATGTGGCAAACGGAGTGCGCCGTTCGTGACTACCGGGACTGTAAACGGGTAGATCTACCTCAAGGAACATCTGCAGAAGCGTCTGATTCCTCTGTTGAAGCAACACGAGGGCCCTATGATCTCCTGGCCGGATCTAGCTTCATGCCGCTATTCAAAGGGTGTTTGCTTGTTCAAAGGCTAGATGTTTTTTTTTTCTAACATCACGAACGTACGCTCCCGACGGAGTGCGGATATTGATTCTGACCATTACCTAGTAGCAGTACATGTGCGCTCAAAGCTATCCACCGTATACCGGACCCGCTAAAGTCGCCCTCCTCGACTAAACATCAGGCAGCTAGATATCCCGCAAGCTGCCGAGAACTACGCACGAATACTGAATGAAGCACTGCCTTCTTCCGAGGAGTTAGGTGATTCAAACCTCGAAGACGGTTGGGGCAGAATACGCTCGGCTATCGGAGAGTCCGCTAACGCACTAGGCACTAAGTATTGAACCTCTAAGTACACAAAATGATTGGTTTGATGGGGAATGCCAACAAGCGGTGGAGGAATGGATGGAAGGAGTGGTTTTCCCATCTACAAAAAGGGTGATCGACTAGACTGCTGCAACTATCGCGGTATTACGCTGGTAAACGCCGCCTACAAGGTACTCTCCCAGATCCTGTTACGCCGGTTGTCACCGATAGCACAAGATATCGAAGGGAATTATCAGGCGGGTTTCATGGGGGCTCGCGCAACTACGGACCAAATTTTTACTATCCGACAGATCTTGCAGAAATATCGGGAGTACAAAGTGCCCACGCATCATATCTTTATTGATTTCAAAGTAGCATACAATACAGTCGATTGAGACAAGCTATGGCAGATAATGTACGAACACGGTTTTCTGGATAAACTGACGCGACTGATCAGAGCTACAATGGATCGAGTGATCTGTTTTGTACACTCTCGAGTCCCTTCGAAACGCGGCGAGGGTGGAGACAAGGTTGGGACGGTTTATCCTGCATGCTGTTCAACATCGTTCTTGAGGGGGTGATCCGACGAGCGGGCATCGAAACGAGAGACACGATTTTTACCAAGGGTAGCCAACTTCTAGGCTTTGCAGATGACTTCGATATCATAGCCAGGAACTTTGCGACGGCGGAGGCAATCTACGCCAGACTGAAAGCGGAGTCTAGGAGAATTGGGCTAAAAACAAATGCGTCGAAGACTAAATACATGGAAGGAAGAGGCTCAAAGGAAACAAACGCGCGTCTTCCACGGAAGGTAACCGTTGATGGGGACGAACTAGAAGTGCAAGAGGAGTGCGTGTATTTGGGATCGCTGGTGACTGCGGACAACAACACTAGTAAGGAGATCCAGCGGCGCATCCAAGCGGGAAATCGGGCCTACTTTGCCCTTCGTAAAACGCTACGGTCAGGAAGCATACGCCGCACGAAGCTAACAATGTACAAAACCTTTATTAGACGGGTAGTTCTTTATGGAATTGAAACCAAGACGTTGCTCACGGAGGACATAAGCGTCCTTGCCGTGTTCGAGCGGAAAGTGCTGCGGACGATATTTGGTGGAGTACAAACTGAAAGCGGAGAGTGGCGGAGGCGTATGAATCACGAGCTACAGGCACTGCTTGGGAGACTCCCATCGTACATCTAGCGAAAGTAAGCAGGCTACGGCGGGCCGGACACGTCGTAATGATGCCGGACGACAGTGCGACGAAAAGAGTCCTCTTCAACAACCCCATCGGCACCAGGAACAGGGTGGCCCAATGTTCACGACCAGGTCGAAAGTGATTTGCGAGGAAATTGGCGACAAGTGGTCCAAAACCGAGTTGAATGAAGACGAGTGCTTGAAACAGCACGACTCATCCCGGCTCTATGCTGAAGAAGAAGAAAGGAGTGGTACGAAGCCAAACGGGGTTTCTTTCGTACCCAAGGACATGAACCCCCTCAACGCACCGGAACTAAGGCCCACCGAAAAATACTGGGCTATTATGAAGTAGGCACTACGAAAGTATTCCAAGGAGGTCAAATCTGAGAATGACCTGAGGAAAAAGTGGATTTCTGTACAGAAGAAGCTGCAGCCAGATGTTGTACAGAACCTTATGAGCGGAATTAAGCGTTAGGTGCAAGCATACGTTTAAGGTATTGAAGTTGAATGAAATAAATATGCCAAAAGATTACTAATGGGTTATACTTTATTGTCTGAAAGTTTGAAAAGTAACGGTCAATTAGGTACTTTTTTACAGCGTTTTTTCCGTGGTGAAATTTGATGTGGGACACCCTTCAATTGTTTTGAGGAATCTTCGAGATGTTGGAACAAGAGGATTTTGTGGTGCCGAATTACTTCAGGTTTAGACGTCGTACGCAAAAAAACTCAACCTGTTGGAATGTTGGACGGGATGTTGTCATTTTGCTGGCGTATCTCCCAAGCACAGACATTAAATTGGTCTAGGTTCAATCTTCGTGAAGAATTTTCGAGAGAGTTTAAGAGAGAAAGTGTGTGTATGTGAGAGAGAGAGCAAATAAGTAAACCCAGATCTATCTGTCTAAAATCGTTACAGGAAATGAAGAAAGCAGTAAAAAGTGGTCAAAAGAGGTCTAAAAAAGAAGAAAAAAGAAAAAAAGGTTAAATTGGAGGAGCAAAGCAAAGCAAAGCCTAGGTGCTACATTCCGTTATCGAAACTTGATCTTCTGTTTTTATACGACAGACTTCGCAGCCCGCTGCCTCTCCCAGTCGAGATTCGAACATACGACGACTGGCTTATTAGACCAGCGTCATACCCCGAAACCAACTGGGAGGAGAAGACCAAAAACGAGAGAGCAAAGCGAATAAAGGGAGCCAAAAGCAGAAGAAAACTGAAAAGAAAAATTCGACGTTCATAAGAGAGAAGAAACGGAACAGACAAATCGAGAAGGAGGATAGCTAGAAAGAGACGAAAACTATAAATAAAAAAAGGAAATAGGGAAGAGAAAAGACGGGAAACGGGAGAGAAATTTACAAAAAAGCTGAGAGAAAGCCATGAGAAAAATGGGACAGGAAATGGAGAAATTAAACGGAAATAGAATAATGAAACAGACGGAACTGAAAAAATAAACAAGAGGAAAAGAGGAAAAAGAAGAAAATTGAGAACAAAAATCAAAAAAACTATACAGTAAAGAAGACAAACGTATGAAAGTGGAAAAACAATACAAGAAAATAGAAAAACACGAATAGGAAAGAATTTCAATTCCATTCCTTTTTCGAGTATAATTTCAAATCCATTTTCATGTCCAATTTCAGCTTTAATTGCAAATCCAATTTCAGGTTCATGTTCAATTCTTAGGTTAGATTAGCGTCTCAGTACAATTCCGGAATCAACGAGAAACTAAGACAAATATTTTATGTAAAAATTTAGCGAAAACCAAGCTCGAACAATACCGGGCTCAAACTCAACCGAACCGTAGGCTTACATGATTCGTCGGTGAATGCTTAGCGCTGAACTTTTGCAAAATGAGAACCTAACAAAAGAGGTTCGAATTGCGCGCAACACCTTTTCAATGAAGAACTGACGCCGTTTGCCCTTTACACCTTAGGACCCGTTTTACTACCATAATAGCCCCGTGGACAGCTGTAATTTTGTTACTTTCTTTTGTTGTTTTCTCTTTCTTCTATTTCAAGGCAGCAATTCCAGTTTTACAGTACTCGTATTACGGTTTTACCATTCTACTAGATAAATATATAGTACAAAGGTATAGCAATCACTCGGAAAGCTGAATTTCGAAACGAGACCCAGCGGGCCGAGTGCCTAGTACCATTCGATTCACTTTCGAAAACTGAGCATTTTTCCTATGCAACTTTTCTCAGAGATGGCTGAACCGATTTCGATGGTTTTAGTACCAAATGAAAGATCTAGTTGTCCCAAAGTTCGCTACTGAGTTTCGTATTGATCGGACTTCAAAAGTTATGTTTAAAAATACAAAAAATACGAGACTTCATTTTCCCAGTGGTCCGTTACACAAGTTATGAAAATTATGAAAGTTATGAAAATTAGATAATATTAAATTAGGTATTGTTTAGGCAGGTGAACATAGATAACCGAGAAATTTTGAGAAAAGCGTCATCTCTTGGAAAGCAACGGTTCATCTGGTATCCTATTTCTACATCAGGATCCTCGATTCCCGTAGCCCATGCTACAAGTATGTGAATAAATAAATATTAAAAATACTAAGCATGAGCCAAATGGCTCTACATATAATAAAATACAGTTAAACATAATTGGAAAATTTGCTCCGACCTTAATGTTTATATTTGTGTTAATTTCGTAGGATACATTACTGCGCAGAATTTGGAACATGAATAAAAAATCTGTGCCTAAATCTGCGCATTATTGCATCGCATTTTTCTAAGGAAAGCAATGCATGCAATCACTCTTTTTGTCTAAAACGTGACTAAAATTAATTATTCTTTCTAGTTATGCTGGGTAATTTGATGATTGCAAAGATTTTCGATCATAAATTTGTTAATTTTCTAGAAGGACAATCTTAGCGTTGGTGCTAACGACGATGTTTTCTGCCATATCAAATATTATCAGTTTGACGTTAAATTATTTCGCTGTCAAATATTATGGCCCGTTTGTGAATAATGGCGTAATATTCAACAGACATTTATAAAAAAATAACGCAATGGTCATAGTTATGCACAATGTTAAAAAATACTTATATAAAGAAATCTGCGCAGCTCTTAATTCTGCGCATTTTTCTTTATACAGTAGACTCTCGAAAAAGTTAATCGATTGGGGAATGGGTCGATTAACTTTTCCGAACTATTAACTTTTTCGAGTAGTCCTAAAAATCATTAAAAATGTTAAAAACAAGGGCGAAAAATGCATTCCGGGATATAGGATACACATTTTTATGTATTTGGAAGTTGTAATGGAAAGAAATATGTAGCAAGATATTTATGAAATAATACTCAGTTCCTTTCAGTAAGTTAATGGAAACTTTTTCGGCTTCGCAGTCGCAGTAAATAAGCAGAAAAAACGGTGTTTTTCTCTTCTACCAACGTTTCGAATAATATGTATTCTTTATCAAGGCTCTAAAATAATCAAAATAATCAAAAAACATTTTTCAATTTGTTCTTACAAAATTAATATAAACATTTTTACCGAGAATGGACCATTTCTTTGTCAAGTGGTTCATCATTGCACGGTCACTATATCATCGCATGTACATATTAGCCTAACAATATTTAAAAAAAGAAACAATATTAGCAACTAGGAACAAATTTTACAAGCATTAAACTATTACAATATAATTTTCAAACACACTTCAAAACTAAAACTTCGAACTCGTAGCACTTTTTGAAAAAAACTAACGAAAAAACAAAAGGATTGCTGTAATAAAAGAGTTTACATGCAAGCTTGAGCACAATTTTTATTGTGTGCAAGTTTTCGTTGTGCTCAGTTATGTCTACTAGTAGCTGTCACTTTCGCTGTCATTAATCATCTGACATTTTCCTTTCAGTAAGTTTAAAATAATCGGTTACACTAGTTTACTTTTGTTTTTTTCTGCGAATACGTTTTGATAATGTTCGCGCTTATTTTTAGTTCCTTGCTGTTCCTTCTTTTGCATTTGAAATTCATCTGAGTTTGCTCTTTTCCAGTATGTTATCAATAATCCTGAAGTAACTATGTGCTCGTATTGAACTATTGTTGCGACTGTCCGGTACAAAAGTTTAATTTAATCCCAGTTATGATGAGACTCTGTATGAAACTGTGGAAAGGCGACAATAAACTGAAAAATGAGAAATAAAAATAGAAGGTATACTCACGTGTGTGGACGAACGCTTGGACAACCAATAAATTCAAACTCTCAGAAAAGTTAAGGCAAAAATTAACTTTTTAGAGCGTTGCATGAGAGCTGATATTCGCTTAACTTTTCTGAACAATTAACTTTTCAGAGAGTTAACTTTTCCGAGAGTCTACTGTATAAGTATTTTTTAATATTGTGCATAACTATGATCATTGCGTTATTTTTTTTATAAATGTCTGTTGAATATTACGCCATTATTCACAAATGGGCCATAATATTTGAGAGCGAAATAATGTAACGTGAAACTGAAAGTATTTAATATCACAGAAAACATCGTCGTTAGCACCAACTAAGATTGTCCTGCTAAAAAATTTACAAATTTATGATCGAAATTCTTTGCAATGATCAAATCACCCAGCATAATTAGAAAGAATAATTAGTTTTAGTCATGTTTTAGACAAAAAGAGTGATTGCATGCATTGCTTTCCTTAGAAAAATGCGATGCAATAATGCACAGATTTAGGCACAGATTTTTTATTCATGTTCCAAATTCTGCGCAGTAATGTATCCTACGAAGAAAGCGCGAAATAATACGCAACCTCACCCAAGTGGCTGAGGTATAGAGGCAAGGAAATTCAAGTAGAATCTTTAACTTGCATTGATTGGAATCCTGTGCTGTGTCTCGGGGTCCGAACCTACGAGCGCCAATTCATGAAACCATGTCTTCTATTTTTTTTAATGTCCAACCTCATGGGGCTGTCAGAGCGTGGGGAAGTGGTTTCTATATGAAAACACAATTATTAGTATTAGTCCAAAGTGTAATGTTCAGTATGCAGAAAACCCAAATCAATTCGTCCTTCACGTTATCGAGAATAAAATATTTAAAATGAGGCAATCAAAATGATAGCAATACTCCTTTGCCACCCGAACAGCACAAGAAGGCCGGATGATGGATCTAATTATGGTAATGGCTAATGCCGGATTTTTTGGTGTGCTTTCAGCGTATAAAGACATAAACAGCATGTTAGGAGTATTTATTTTCACTTTTTGGGTGTGCAGAATTAGGAGCAAACATGCGCAGAATTAGAAACATGGACAAGAGAGTCGACTTATAATTCCCATATTTTTTTACCAGATATTATAGACCGTAGCACTACACGTTGCTACTATCCACGTTGTTAATTTAAATCTAGAATACTTAGAATAGCGGAAGAATCATAAAAATGTCTTAAATGCGCAGAATATGGTACGTTCACGGTACTTTCTTTCTTTAACCAAAATTTCAACTTTAATGCATATCTCACAAACTATCCTACTTTAAATTTTTCTGACCACATTTTCGGATTCAACGGCCAATTTTACCTTCAGTGAGTTCATAAATGCTGTTAACTAGTGCAATTAAAAATATAGTCAATTTAATTATAAATGATCTTGAGAAATAAAAAAAAATATGGTTACAGTAGCAAGGCCAGATCGCACCACTTGGTGGATTAATTCCGGTTTTTATTGCTAATTTCAGTCGTAATAAATGATTCATTAAACCGAAATTATTACTCTGGTTGCCGGATTGTCATTATAGAAGTTAAACAAATACCTATCTCATTTTACATTGTCGGTGCGCCGAGATTCGATTTGTCGCGCAAAGTTTTTATGCTTTCCAATTTACTATTAAGCGTACCTAATATGGTCGGTGGAAGTTTGCTGCTAACTTTCTCGCAATATGTTTGATTGACAAAGGGCTGTAAAGTGTCAAAATAATAAGCAACTTAACGAGAAAGTTCAATCGAGATTCAATCTTACGATATTCCCAGGTACCTTTTGAACGAGTTGAACGATTGGAAAGTGATTTTTAACAGTGACAAACTGAGTGGAGAAGTAGTTTCTATACAAGACTGGTAGTTTTAAGATCTTGTGGCGCTGATTTTTACACTTTGGTCATTGTACGTTCAATAGGAAATCAATCCTAGAATTAGGAAGAAGTAAAACACTTAATAATACCTGCTCAGGATATAATTCAACTGAACGTGAATTTAATAAAAAAGTAAGGTTTGATGACGTTATCAGTGCGTGACTGCTAATGAAATGTAGGTGTATGCACATAATTTGAAACAACTTAGCTTCTTTGTTTTCCTCTCGATATTCGCATCATGATACAATGTTGATGTATACTTGCATCTGATATTAAATTGCACCGTACACGTGCAGACAGCTACTGTACAGGGGCGGATCTTCATGCGATATCGTCGCGTGCTGATCTATCTTAATAGTCTGCGGGAATGCGTTACTTGCGTGGCAAACTACACGAGAAAAAGTATTGTGATTTACCTTTTTGTTTCATAAAGTTATGTACAAGCGACATGAGGGCTGTACCCAGCGTTCCCGACTTAAGATTGCGTTTTCTGTGACTACCACTCTTTTATATAAGTTCGGATTTGATAATCTTCTACACTTTATTATTTAGAAAGTGTAATCAAGATTAATACCTAAACAGTAACTATTGCTTACTGTTGTTACAACTAATTTAACTATAAGTTTGTTGAAAAGTGATCAATACCAAAATGTCTCCCTTAGCAGTGCTTTTATGCATATATATAAACTAACTGAAACTTGTTGTAAATGTGTGCATTTTGCTGTTAGTATCTTTCCACTGACAATGAGACAATCTCTCACTCTTTGCTTAACAATCACTCATTATCTTTTTTATCATTACCAATTGTTGTCCGTTTATGGACCATTTATTCCTGGAAGAGTACACCGGTTTATACTAGTGTTTTCATCAAGACAAATACATACACAAGCTTGCTGCGTAATATAAAAAAAAGTATGCCGACCGAAGCCGACCTACATTACAATCGAACACATAGTGCAAAAAGTTTTTCATGCACATTTTAATGTTTAGATTTTTATTTTAAACTTTGCCAATGGATCAGAGGCGATCAGTGAAATTTTATCAACAACAATGTTTTAGCTGTACAAACACTAACGTGCCCAGACATAAACAAAAGGTGGCGTACCCGACCTTTCAGAAAAATATTTTGGCTTTAAAAATCGAGTGATTTTTTTTTCAGATTTCCATGATGGTTGGTAGACTAAATTGCAAAAAATGCAATTCGCTCCATCCGTTATTATACTGATTCATCACGATGGCGTCCAATGATCTGAAAATTTGCCAAAGTGCTCCCCAGGCCAAGTACTTTATTGGAACCCATACCATAACATAATTAGGTTCAGGGGCAGCTTTTGTGTAGAAACCTGGCTACTCCTTTTCCGGAATCAATTGCAACTCATTTTTGCAGTAGATTATTCAATGCCTTTCCCGAGGTACGGCAAAGGTATAATTATTGGTTCGCTAAACAACTAACCATCAACCAATTATCGATTAAACTTTTAGGCTTCCAGTGGTTAACGTTTTCTGTCAGCGGTTTAGTCTTATAATTAACTATGATTGCCATTAGGATAATAACAGTTTAATAGCCGATTAAATCATTAAACCATTATCATTCCTATTTCTCTCTTTATCAGATTCACATCCTCTTTACGAGAAATCTTCATCTTCATTGGTGGCTGCTTATTAAACAAAGAATTTAGCTGGCAGTTTCTTTTTTGAACGAAATACCTTAAATGTGACATTCGATATGATTTTTAGCGTAAGATTTTAGGTGCTATTAGCATTCGTGGCATGTTGGGAACAAGTTTCTCTAGGGAGATTTGTCTCCTTTCGCTGCAACCATTCCGCGATGAAGCTTCTAGCGTGTAGTATTGGTAAAGGGACATAAACGACTAAAATTTTTGAAAAATTCGTTATTATGTTATTTCATATTTTGATTCTGCAGTCTTTTCCGCTTATTTTGATACTAATTTTGTAATGATCCGACCATGGGAAGTGGCCGAAAAACGATCATACACATAAGTATTCTAGTGCGGCGTAGAACAACCTCGACGAAATAATACGCCGCTCCTGAAAAACCACGATTTTCAAACTTTATGTACCTTTTTCTCAGAAACTTAAGGTCCCCTTAAGGTGTAAACATCGGCAGATTCAGGAATTAATAGAGCTCTCTTCTCTTTGCATATGTGTACCGGTTTTTGCATATTACCATCCATCGATCTGCTAACATTGTTTTCAACGCCGAAGCACTAAATGCTAGCCACAATGAGCGTAAGCAGGGGCATAATTACTAGCAGTCAGTTGAATGCAAATTAATACCACTTAAGAAACTAGAAACGATTGTTTCTGGATGATCAAAAGATTTATTTATGAGTGAGTATGAGCATGAACACGAGCTCATGGCTAAATAAGAGATTTTTCCATTTAATTCGACTACTAAGGAATTCATAAAATATTCACTTTACAAATACTTTATAACAACATTCACTATAAAAAATTTAGTAACACAAATAATTCGTTTTACAAAGTTCTACACAATTTTGATGCTCCCAGCAAAGTGCCATCCTTTCCCAGCACCAAATTGAACATATTGATAGTACCGTGTTTTTGGCGTCAGATGAACTCATCTACACAAATGAAGTTTGCAATAATTGGGTGATGTGCAATAATTGGCAAATTACCCTAATAGGCTCTTTTCTGCGACCAAAAGAGATGATCGAACACTTGCACACGCTAATGGAAAGCTCAGTCTCGCGACAGCAGTTCGCAAACATGTCGATTAGTTTTTTCAGTTCACAGAAATCTTCAAAACATTTGACCAGCACAAACATTTTAAGATCATCAGCATACAGCAATCTGGATCCTCGTGGAAGTACAGCACAAACGTCGTTAAAAAATAAAGAAAACAATGGTGGTCCGAAGTTGCTTCCTTGTGGAAAGCCAGATGGTTACAAAATTCGCTAGAGGAGGCATCGCCTGATTTTACTGAGAGGCGACGATTAACCAGTTTACAAAATTTGGTGCCGCACCAAATATGCTCTATCTTTTATAAAAGCAGTTTGTGATCCGCATGATCGAAGGAGGCTTTCAGCTGTGTCGATTTGCGCACCATTTTCAATGTTTCGTATACAGTATGATGTAAATTCCACAGGATTGGTGATAGTAGATCGCCCAGAATGCATGCTAATTACAGGAAATGTGTCGCCTAGCTTCGTACATTAGTTGCTTGCTCACAAGAAACTCAAGCAGTTTAGAGCCACTGCTCAAGAAGGTAATTCCACGGTAATTGGTCATTATGTCATGATTTACCTTTTTGAATACCGGGAATAAGGAGGACTATTTCCAAGCAGTTGGAAACGCCGATTGGAATATGGACTAATTGGAAACAGCAGTGAGAGGTGCACAGATAACATCACAACATTTATTAAAAATAATAGACGGAATGCCATCTGGTCCAGGTTGGCACGATGATTTTGATTTGTGCATCGCACTGTTAAGATCTGCTTGAGAAAACGTAAGGTTTCGCATTTCTAGAACAGCCTCTTGAACATTTAGAAGAGTCTCGTTGGTTTGCTGAGTAGGAATAATTCCGTTTTTAAATAGACTGGCAAAGTGTTTTGCAAACAATTCGCAAATATCATAACGAATTACAGAAAGCACACAATTTTCACATACCATATTGCCAGTCGTTCAAAGGGGTGAAAAGTGGAATTATTACTTTCATTTTAGGAATATAGTGTCTTCGTAACTTTTGTTTGTAGGAAAACCCCCCATAATCTGAAATTGCCTGAAATAGTTGGCTTACTATCATCATTACTATTACTATCATAAAAACAAAAAAAAACTTTTTGTGTTGGGAAACACAGACACAGTTTCTTTGGTAAAGCTGTAGAAAATGTAAGGGCAAACAAATTTGCTGAAGAAATGATATTGCTACTTCTTTGGAAGTTAATTAAAAATTAGTTTAGTCTTAGGTTTTGTTGGTTGCATTTTACAAATGCGTGTTCACGCATATATACTTGTGTTAAAATGTATCAGTACATTAATTTTACAGAAGCCTTCAATAGTTGAATCTTAAAATGAAGCCTAAAATATAATTGCTCGAATAAATTTTTCATTTGAAAATTTTCTGATGTGATGTTACATAGCTTCATACCACCCTTGTTCTACGCCACAAATCGTCACGATTTTGTCAAACCTTTCCCCCTTATAAGCGTGACGTACTTTATGGGTGACCTCATAGTTCTGTAGCCGATAGAGATAGAAATGCTATTTCTTCAGCAAATTTACTTGCTTTTATATATTCTACAACTTTGCCGAAGAAACCATGTGTATATTTCTTAACACAAAAAGTTATTTTTTTATTTTTGGGAAAGCCGTGACTAACTTTTGACACTTTCAGATTACGGGGGTATTCATACGAACTAACAATGTTAAAGATCCAAAATGCTAAAACGAAAGCATAAGATGGTAGGAAAAAAGTTTCCTTTTGACTCACTGTGTATTGTAGTAGACATGTGAGCACGGGGGTCACGGTCGCCAGTTTTAAAACTAATAAATTGGGACAAGATTGCAATACATCTGTAAAATTCAGGACTGCTCAAGAAAGTACCTTGATGATTGAAATGCGTTTCGCCTGACTAAAATTAGTTCCACCGCTTCAATTTCCAATGTAAAAAATCAGAAGTTTAGCCTAATAACAGTGGCTTTCAGTGGTAACAGCTAGAAAAACTAAAGTTACCAAGAAGATTGGTATGCTGATATCCTCCACTTACAAGGAAACATCACTGTCGGTCACAGGCTTAGAGAATAACCAGATACACCAGACAGAACTACACTATGAAGTACATGGTTAAGGTTTAAACCTGTGACCGATAGTGATGTTCCCTTGTTAATAAGAGAAAACAATCAGTGATCCGCTTAGACTGCTTAAAACCAGTTCCCTACCCTAGGTAGCTTACACAGTCGAACAAATCCAAACTATGCATTTTTTGGGTCCCACTTGCCCCGGGGTACTTCAATCATAATTTCGTGAATTTCAAGGCAGCATACGATACAGTCGAGCACGAGCAACTGTACCAGATAATGCACGTGAACGGTTTTGTGAGTTTACAATGCACAATGGGACCATTCTGGCAAAAGGCGGTCAAGCCTTTTCTCGCTTTTCCTGACATTTTTGAGCTTAGGTGTCTTCGGAGAATTTCCTTAACCCTCTAACGGGCAACACCGTAAAAACGATGCGATCAAGCTAATGACTATTTTATCACGAAAGTACACACAAAAAAACCTTAAGTTCTGATTTTCATGCAAAAATAATTATCTGGAGGAGCGCCAGGTAAGAAAAAGTCCAATTTCTCTTTTTCTTTTTTCATGTCTAACGCTCTGCCCAGCTTTTCAATTCAGATATATTACAAAATTAAAATAATGCATGAAATTTACTCATAGAAATTTTTTTAGGTCAATCATTTTGTTCTAGATGTCCTTTTTCTTCAAAAGTAAAAAAGGGAATATTCGCGCATTAATTATTTTCCGAATTTTTCGGAATTTTTGTTTCTGAGAGATGATAACTTTTGAATTCATGGTCAGAATGTTATGATATTAGTATCAAAATGTCAAGAAATCTGTTCTGAACACATTTTGCGTATTGCCAATTAAAAACAAATTTTGTATGCGCCTCTGGAGCTCCAAAAGTGAAGGCCGTCTACAGACGGTCTTACCCGTTAGAGGGTTAAAAAAGTATTCTGCATCTGTTGACATTTTCATACAATTAGATACTAAGGGGATAACACATTTGAAAAAAATAACTTTTTATAGGAACTAGATAGCATATTCATGTGTTCGGCAAAGTTGTAAAACATTGAATTTTATTAAACTTTGTCGAAGATACTAAGTATCGGCATCATATTGTTTGCGAGATTCAATTGACTTTCTGTTGACCCCCTTAACCCATTAAGTCCCACTCTTTTCCCAGCAGGGATAGAAAGTTGAAACTTTCAGGATAATTCTCTTTTAGGTCAACTTTGAAAAAGCCGCTGACATGTATTTTTAATTTTGACGCTGTGTCCCGCAACGCTACGTTGCGAAAACGCAACACTGGGCGTTAAAGGTATACCGTTTTTGCATACCTTCATTATTATGCACATAAATGCTTCATACTTTTCTACCGTTAAATCAAATTTGGGATTTTTTTTTTGTGATTTTGAGTATAATTAAAGATTAAATGAGTATTACATGTTATGTTTTATGATAGATATCGAAACATTTGGGTTGGAGACCATCTTTGCACTAGACGCATAGTATGCAGTTTGAATGCTAAATGCATGTCATCGCAGATGATTAAAAGCCTACCAATACGTTCCGGAAAAGTTGTAACATTAAATTTGTGTACATGAAACTGTTGATGCTGCCACTCAATTCCTCCAGATATTCCGGAGCAAAAGTTACTTTAACGATTTTATTAAGCTCTTATCACAACGGCCGCTCCATATGCCATCAGTGTTTGAAGTTGCGAATTCTATGTTATGTAAACTTTTATAATGTTTCCGGGATATTTTTAACAAGCGAAAGATAAGTTTTACATTCATTTTATTACTAAAAAGCAACGACATCAAAATAAACACCGCAGTGAACGAACAAAAACAAACGTTCCCGTAGCAAATTTTGAATATCGTTACTTCCTAGCGTTGCGTTTTCGCAACGCGAAGCTGTAAACCTATCTCAAAATTACAAAAATAATCAAAATTATGAAGCAAAGTATTTTTGGCAAGCAACCGATTCTTACTAACACTGATTGATAGGTCAGGCATTAATAGAGGTAAACTCGAGTTTTATGAGCATTTTTCCTTAACTGTCTGAAAAATAGCAAAACCTGTTGTTTTGTCAGAGCTGTAATTATGTTACATGTAACATCTGACATTTGAGCAAAAACAGGTCGCTGCCTGAGTGCACCGGAACCTACTGATGTGGTGCGACTTGTTCCGAAGGGAAAGGATATGAGCGGAATGACTTTTGTGTCGCACAAAGTGGGAATAGACTTTGCTTTTAAACCGAATGCACTGGATTCGTCTACGTGGCCGGTAGGTTTACTGTTTCGCGAGTTTATTAACCAACCAAAAAACATGAATCGACGAACGGTTCCCCCGGACACCCCGATACTATTGGAATAAGTTCAGCCCACTTTGCAGTTGGACAGTTTCCACTCAACGCCACGTTTTATCAATTGAAAAGGCTACCGATTTGTAGGACCCAATGACGACGTGTTATTATTTGGTGATTATAATCGTGCTCGTCTCGCCTGGTCGAACCATCCACGTAGCAGGTATTTTATCGTTGACGTGTTGCATTCTACAATCAATAGTACTAGTTCCTGCTTACTTGACGGTGTTACTTTGAATGATTTGTATCAAATTAACGGAATAAACAACCAGAATAACCGACTTCTCGACCTCATTTTCGTCAATCAGCATGCTCACCATCCGCCCGTAATGGTTAGTTTTCACCGGAATTTCCAACAGATCTTTATCGACGAATTTGATCCTTCTGAATTTGACTTTCGACGCGGTGATTATGATGCTATGAACGCCGATTTAGCCACAATTAATTGGACGTCGATTTGTAATTGTAATGATTTAAATGAAGCTGTTGATAAATTTACCATGAAAATGAGGCCATTGCTCAACATATTCCTCTAGTTCGTCCACGTCGTAAGCCCATCTGGGGAAATATTAAACTCTCCCGCCTGAATCGCAGGCGAAAGTCTGCTCTTCGTGCTTATAATAAGAACAGGAACGCTTTTAATCGTGAACGTTTCACATCAGCAAGTCGAAGAAACAAAACTCTAAATAAGCAAGCTCTATTTGAGTTATGTACAGAATACAGAACGTAATCTTCGGTCTAATCCGAAGAGCTTTTGGAAGTTTGTAAATTCGAAACGTAAGGAAGATGGATTACCTTCGAGTGTGTTCCTGAAAAACGAAGAAGCGTCAACCGTAAACCATAAATGCGATTTGTTTGCTGAACATTTCTCGAGTGTTTTCATGAGCGACGATGAGTATGCTTCATCTGAAAAGATTGCAGCAGCTCTACGTTTTGTTCCATGTAATGAGATTGCAACTTGGACATTTACAATTACTGAATCTGAAGTTGCTGACACCGTTGGGAAAATGAAACAGTGTTATTGCCCTGGGCCGGATGGTATCCCTGCTGTACTGTTTTAAAGAAATGCTGTGCGACTTTGAAATCATCAATGGCTTCCTTATTTAATTTATCCATGCACTGCTATCAATTTCCGCGGAGTTGGAAGTCGTCCCACATGTTCCCTGTATTTAAAAAAGGTGACAAACGGAATGTCGAGCACTACCGTGGAATTACTTCTCTATGCGCTTGCTCGAGGCAATTGTTTACAACCATCTCTGGTTTCATGTTAAGAATTTCATTTCTACATCGCAACATGGATTCTTTCCCGGAAGATCAGTTTCGACTAATTTGCTGGAGTTTACTTCTCTATGTTTGCGTTCAATGGACCAGCGTGATCAGGTAGATACTATTTACACTGATTTAAAGGCCGCATTCGATCGCGTCGATCACGGAATTTTGCCAGCTAAGCTTGATAAGCTGGGTATCTCAGCAGATCTGACTGCGTGGCTTAGTTCTTATTTACGAGACCTTAGAATGGCTGTAAAATTGGGAGCATCTCTATCATGCTGGTTTCGAAACGATTCTGGTGTACCTCAAGGTAGCACTCTAGGACCTCTATTGTTCTCTTTGTTCATTAACGACGTATCTCGACTATTAACGCCTGACACAAGATTACTCTATGCAGATGATGCCAAAATTTACTCGGTTATTCGTAATTCTGATGATTGTATAAGGCTTCAAGGACTAATAAATCTGTTTGTTGAATGGTGCAAATGCAATGGTATGGCTGTGAGTATTCCAACATGTACCATCATTAGTTTCTCCCGAAAGAAGCACACGTTGGTATATAATTACTGCATTGATGAACAAACACTGCAACGAAGCGATAGGGTTACTGATCTCGGAGCAGTATTAGACGAGCAACTAACGCTTAGACAACATTACAACATGATCATCAACAAAGCTAATCGACAACTAGGAATGATATTGATTGGTAAAGAGTTTCATGAGCCCGGCACTTTACGCTCTTTGTACTGCTCGATGGTACGCTCAATTCTAGAAACCAGCTGCGTAGCCTGGGATCCCCAATTTGATAGTTGGTCTCGAAAAGATACAGAAACGTTTCGATCGAAGAATATGCCATATGCTACCATGGAGGAATCCTGATAACTTGCCATCGTATGAGAACCTGTGTGTGTGTTAATTGGCATAACTTCGCTTAAGGAACGGCGGAAAGATATCGTCGCTAATACGGCACAAAAGATTTTGATGGGAACATACGACAGCCCCGCCATACTATCTTCGCTCCTGCTGCACTGTCCCCTACGTCCTCAACGACATCAACAATTGCTACGTGTAGGAACTCACCGCACCACTATGGGACAGAACCCGAAAAAGCTCGGACAAAACCTCAAAATTTTTATTTGAGATATTCTATCAAACTTTATATTCTACATATAGTAGATACATAATCTATAAGAAATATACAAAAATTGTTTTAATAAGTAGTTTTTCAATAGGCATCAAAGAAGGTGAAACTCAGTGTAAAAAAAATTTGGAAAATGAAAAAATAAATATCATTTAATCTTTTAGTATCTGGTTACCATGCAGCTTAAAATTCTATACTTTTAAAGGACAATTCACATTAAAGGGATTATAAACTAATAGTTTAGGCGATATTAAGACAGATTTTTTACTAGTAGGCTTTGTTCTGACGAAGCGTCTTAGAACAAAAAAATTGTTATTTTTGTCAATTTTCAATGGTGTGTAGAAAAAGATTTCCACAGATTTCCGCTCTGACACTATCATAAAATCAACATTCAGAGTGTTAACTAGTAATAAGCAAAACATTAGCTGCTACTAGTTGCGATGTTCGGAGATATTCAAGTTTTCCGAATGCATGTTTTCCAGCATTTTAGGCTACAAATTAGTAAATGCGCTCGCCAGTGCGAATTTCATTCCTGCTGTACGTTAAATAATCATGCTTGTGTATGTAAGACACTGCATTATTATCGTTAAGTGATACATTGGAGTCGATAAGGGGAATTCAGCACATTGTAAAGGCGACCACTTAACAGTTTTTTCCCAATTAGCTCTGTTTCAAGTCAAGTTGGCAGTAGAATATGTTCGATTGGACTTTCAGCTCGATTCAACTAGCCTCCATTTTGTTTATTTAGAGTCGAACATGTTGATACGCATTTGCAGGATAAACAGATTGCAATACTTTGTCAGTTACTCGTTATTTTTTGTGCCTTCTGCCAGGATTTGGCTGAGGCCGATAACGGCCTATCTCGCCACTCGTATCGTTTCACTGCGTATGGCCAAACTAATGAATTAAAAAATTTGCATGAATGCACTAAAGCAGATAGTAGGGTAAGTTAACCCATATAGTAAACCCTCTACCTGTAATGGACCCGGAAATTTCGGTATTTATTAGCTTATACTTCTTATTTCTGAGGATATATGACATGAAACAGAACGTACTAAACATAACACACATTTCAGTTTATAAAATTTTAGCTGCATTTCATTATTAATGCTTTAAAATTGACGTTTTCAACAAGTGAGGGTCCATTATATACAATGCAAAAAATGTCGCCATTATCGGACTCTCTCCATGCAAAATACACTAAAATTCCTATAATGGACCCGGTCGTTACTCTATTGTAAACCACAAGGCCCTATAAAAGGAAAATGGACATTCCAATCTGTTTTAAAAAATATGTAAAATGTAGAGATTTGCAGCAGAAATTGATATATTTAGGCTTATTCGAAAGCTACTAATATTGTAAGTGCCATTGGCTGGGTGTTTAGCGTAACGAGTTCAAAATAATGTATAGAAAGGTCCACAAATGGTTGATTTACCCTATACCAGAATAATAATACTAAATTACTTGATATACAGATTGTGATAATTTGTATAGGAGGTCGTCAGACTACCAATTTCGACTACATACTTAAAAAAAGTGTTTGAGTATTTAAAGTATTTATAACTTGATTCCTGCAAGTCCTACAATTTTGGTATGTTCAGTAACTTTACGTAACTTTACAGGACAAACAACTTTTCTGAAGACACACCATCTCTAAAGTCATTATTTAAAAAGTTATACCTCAACGCCATCTATAGAAACAAAAATACAACTACTTAAAATTCACAAAAAGATGCGAAATTTAATAACAAACAATGTTGCTGAAGACAATAAAGCTCTACGAAGCATATGAAAGAAGTTATGAGGTTTTGTCCGAGCGCCGGGTCAATCTGCCCCACTGTGTGCACTAACTACGACTTACATGAACCAGTTCGACACTTGGCAAATGAATATAACCGTCGTAGACAAACCTTTGATTTTTAACTTATGGACCAATGTTTTTAATTATGTTTAATTTGTGGTGATTGTTATGTATTTTATGTATGTATTTTTAGCCGCTAAGATGATTTAATGTAAACTTATAACAAGATGCTGGGTTTTATGCCATTTTGAGAATGCGTTTATTGTGCAACTCAAGATGGCTTTTCCCAGCCAGATATTTCATATATTTCATTAAGACCTTGAGTCGGATGGAATTATTAAAAATAAACAAATGAACAAATTAGATTTTTTCCATTCTTTCTTTGTTTCTAAGGGGCCAAGTGGAAAGCTTAAACCGGGCCTTCTCTAGAATCGAACGAAAGTGCGTTGCGTTTTCGCAACGCTGGGAGGAAATGGGTTAAAATCAGTTTATTAAGCTCTTTGTACACTAAACCTCATCTAACAGGTTTGACATGTTCCACAAATTTTTTCATACTATCAAAATACGTAATTTTCTAGACGGTGGAAATATCGTATGTTGCTTTATTTGCCTCAAAAATTGATTTGAAGCATAAACTTTACCATTTTTATAAGTATTTTTTCCGTAAATAGGCACCTACTGGCAGCTAAAGTTGGCATCGCTTGAAGCGCCGAAGAATATAGTGTAAGTGTGCCAAATATAACGGCCGGGTCTGGCTTCTGTGGCGGTACCACGAACGGTATTTTCGAACTCAGTTCGAAAACAGACACTGAGGAAGCCTGCAAGTCATAGGCGAAATACGTATCTGTCAAGAATAAAATATACATAGTAGAATTAAATTGGTTAAGTATTCTTGTTATTTAATTTCCACGATTTAGTGGTTACAAGATCGAAATTGATTGCAAAAACAGTAACTTTGCTTACGGAGGACATACATGCATACATACATTTGCGCACTTTTTTAGCGGAATACAAATGGAAAGCGTGATGAGTTGCCCGAGCTGCAGGCACTACTTGGAGCGATTCCCATCGAGCAAGAGTCGGGAGACTACGGTGGGCTGACCACGCCGCAAGGATGCCGGACGAATGTGAAATGAAATCTGTTATCTTCAAGAACCTCTTCGCAACTAGGAATAGAGGGGTCCAACGTAATAGATGACTCGACCAAGCTGAAGCCGACTTGCGTGTGTCGAGACGTTGAATTCACTCCACAAATATTTCGCAGATCGTCACTAAAGTAGCAATTCGTTTTTTTTCGTTCACTCGAAAACGATGTAACTTTTTGGTGTACGAACAATTTCTAAAACTGCATTTTGTCCATCAGATCAAATAAGTTCCAAACATTCTAAAATGATAAAACATACAAGTTCTAAAAAATTACGTTTTACGAAAAATCATAGAAAAAAGGGACTCGAGCGCATTTCGATTGTTACTCTCAATCGTCTTCAGTGTTTTGGTAAGGAATAATTTGTCTCAACTGGTTTTACTCTTAAAAGACTGATATAAAATCTGCTGTTTTCAAAACCTGACGCCGAAGGTTTTTTTTAATGACCATTACAATTCTTTTCGGAACCGATAAAATCAGCGGAAACCGGCTGCACATAGGTAGGTACCTACTTACCTTCACACAATGGACCGTCATCGGGTGGGAGAACTATCAAACGCTAGTTTTCGAATTACTGTGAACAACAACAACGGTACTGATTTTTTATTTTTCCAATTTTTCTTACATTACGCTTTTATTGTTCTTTGCTATACAATATACTCTATCATCGAATAAATTATAAATAGTATCAGAATATAAACAGCCTTACGGTCGAGAGAACGATTTTTAGCATTTAAATTTAAATCCACCGAATGCGAGCAGCACCCGGAAGAGTTTGCAAACAATGATTATAGTCAGGTGGCTCATGCTGCAGTTGCAGGTGCCATCGGTCAGTTTCATCTTAAAATTTTGATTTGATCGGTTGGCGACCAGGTGTTTGGCCGAAAAATAGGTAGCAAAAGGTGTCGACAACGCACTGTTCATTAAAATTTACCCGAATACACTTTCGCGCCACTAGGCACTGCAGCATGGCGTTCCTGACGGAACAGACAGAACACTTGCTCCACTCAGTAATCACGTATTGCAGGGAAAATTTAACATAACAAATTTGATTCCCTCTTTTTTCACAGCTGGTTGCCAATTGTTGTACATGTGTAATTAAAAAGAATTATAATTATTATTGTTTTCGCTTTCGTTTATCTCTGTAGCTCCAGTTGTATCCTCGTTGAAGGAAGGAAAAAAACAAAAACAAAAATTAATTTACGGAAGGATGCGACAGTCTATATTTATATAGTTGAATGCCGATTTGATTAATGATCCCAATTTGCGTCGCAATCAGTCACCGGGGTTCGGCTGGCCGTGAGGCGTTGTATAAAGCAAAATTTTTACTGTTTTTGTTTGTTCATTGACGTTTTATTTCTGTTTTTCACTCCGGGCGAAATATAAAAGGAAAGTTTCAATTTGCACTTTGAGAGGTGCGGTAATTTTGTTTTTTTTTTGTTTTTGTTACTGCCGTCAGGAATTTTATAGCACCACAGGGAACACGGACCGAAAAATACACACTGTCAATGTCGACGCCGGATGTCGACAAGCGCGGACGCTTCCGGTCGAGAATAAAAACATTAATATTTTTTTTACTTGGATTATTTTTAGCCTTGGACAAAGGGCATCCGTTTTGTTTGTTCGCTGCATTTACTGGCTTTGTAGTGGCTCCTTGTTTAGTTATTTGTTCGTGTAGAAAATTTGGCATTCATTTTAGTACGGCTTACGATTAAGAACGAACATGATTGATGGGTTTATCTTTTTGTATTTTTTTTTGTATTGTGTTTTCTATACATGAGATGAAATTTGTTCGAGATATTTGTTCATTTTAGATTAATAACAAAATAAAGATGGGGTTGCATTTCACATTTCACATACGGGGGGTAAAACTTAACGGAAACAAGAACATCTAATATCATCTCTATCGTTTAAAACGTAAATATATAGATCCGCGAATGGATCGGTAATAGCTTTTTTGGGTTTTGCTCATTTACAACTTTGGCCTCTCATTACAGCAAGTCTATCCGACCATATGTATAACCACACACAAGTACACACATCAAAATGTAGTCCATTTTCAGCAGCGAAGCCTATTTTTTCATAACCATTTTTTCAACACCTCGCAATCATTCAATCGAAATATTTAGAACACGACAGTGCTCCATCGTCTGTATTCAGCTATCATTTTATGATAATAATGAGCTACAATAAACAACCTGCCCGATGCCGCATTCACTAACGGAAATCGGCTAGCCTCCGTTCCGCGCAATTTCTCTTTCGCGGCCTTAATCCCTTGCACACACGTTCACCTTCACTCTCAGTTCGACTCTCGCTCATCCCAATGGCTCACACACATCCAGCGGATTAAACTATGTACACTTTCTTGTACGGACCGATCCGGTTTGCATCGTTTCTGTTTTGATCGATCAGTATCTGGTAGAGACGATTCGTCGCTCGCCGACGATAGGAACGCTAGGAGAAGCTGTCACCGTTACCGAGCTGATTTCGGCCGCCATCGAAGTCTTCCTCTTCGGAAGCTTTCTTAACGCAATCGCGAACGGCTTGCAGAATAATACCTACCCGCCGGTCCAGTGCGGCCAAATGTGGTTCCCAGAGGACAGGTGCGATGGGATCGGATGCCATCGTTTCCCGTAGCCGCTCGGATAACGGCTTGGGACCGTTGTGCAGCAACAACAATGTCTCCAGTGTCGACGAACGAATCAGGCAGCATTGTAGCACTGGCGCCAGAATGGTTAGTTCATCGTGGAATGGTCGACCGAATCCTCGACCGTGATCCAGATGAATGGGAAACGTGTCGTTTCCGAAAATTTTGAACGTCTCGTAATGATGCCGGTCCATGTTGCCGGTCAGGAAATCAAACACCGACATGTCCATTAGGTCCAACAGACGTCGGTCTTCGTCATACGGGGGAATGTCGCGAACCATGGCGCAGTAATCCGGATCGGTTTCCCACTGGGCCTTCCTGCGCTTGTGATATGACCGGCGCCACGGGTGACGCCACACTTTTCGCTGTGTATCCGGCTGCGTCGGTAGGAATGCGGCGAACGATCCTTCCAGCGTGTCGGGGTTGCCGCAGATGGCATGCGACGTATCACAATAGTAGGAACATTTTCCGTGGAAACACTTGTTGCGTGCCGGGGACACGAAGAAAGTTTTCAGTAGATTTTCATCGCAAACGGCTTCGATTTCGGTGGTGATGTTCAGTATCCTGCCGGTAACGGGCATTGCCCTCCGGAAGCCCATTATTCGGTCCAGATGGAATGCCGCAATTTCGGCATTGTGTCGTTCGTAATCGGTAAAGTAGAAATGATTCGGGAGTGTTTGCTGCTCCCGCGGGAAACGCATCGGCTTGAACAGAGCGTGTATCTCATTTGGGTATTCGATAATTAGTTTGATTTGCGTTCCGCCCTCTTTTTGCACTACGTGTTTTATTGGAAGCGTTATCATATCGTTTATCACAGCATCGACGAGTCGATCGTTCTTGGAGTAGAGCTCATTTTTGGTAATTGAAAGTTGGAACTTTTCCAGATTGGATGCGTTTGAACTTACTCGCAAGTCCAACATCTCGGCAAGAGTCGGATTTCCGTCATCCGTGTAGTCTTCTTTCACTACGATGCGTTCGAAGAACTGGGGGTTGCGACGATTCTTTGGTGCCACAACCACAGCTGCCAGATCCTTGAACCGATCGTGCGGTGGTGTAGTGGTGATTGGCTTTCCTGGCAATCCCGCTCCCGACGTGTCCGTCCGGCCTCGGGTGTGTGGATTCGTCGTTAGATATTCTTTCGAACCGGAAGCGTTGCTTTTAGCCAAAAACTTCCGATGGAATTCGTTATATATACCGCTTTTGTCATCCTCGTTGGCGAACCGGATTTTTGCGTGAGACGGTATGAACTCACCCCGCGACACCCCAAGGTCCATCTGCAGGTCTATCACCAGCAGGATTGTGAACAGCACAAGCGAGGCGCCGAAGCCGAGCGCTAATCGCTCTTTTAGTTTTTTCGACCGTATCCAATACATCTTCTCAAACCAGTTTCTAAAATCAGGGTCGCATTTGCGGCTGATCTGTCCACTTCGAACACCGATTGCAAAATGATCACTGTTCAAATCACTTTCGATTGAGTTCAATCTGCACACAGGCTATAATCTTCCCTTAAATCACTGAGTTCCATTATTTCTGATTCAGCAGATCACTTTCGACGTGGTAATGGAAAATTTCGCTTGTTTCTATCACCGCACTAACTAGTGTACCACCGCGTATCAGAAGGCGTCCCCTACTGGGTAACCTCCACCGTCGTCGTCGTGTTCACCGCACTTGGATTGTTTTTAGTCGAAGTCAGCATTTTTAATGTTGTCTTTACTAGCAACTTTTATTTTAGTTACGCGAAATTATGCTAATAACACTGGAATCAGCCACACAACGAGTTCACAAACACTGCGATTTACTCTGCCGTAGATCCGTTTAGACGCTGGCTCAGCTGATCTCAGCGAAAACACGACATTCGCCAGTTCATCCAACTCGCCACGACGGGTGTTGTTGTTGCTGTGGCATCAGTTTCGAAGCACAAAAAAAGTCGAATCGAACCCTGTCGTCACGTGGCCGGGCTCGGTAGGTTAAAGCAAACTATTTTGCGACGTTCCGACCGTCCGACCGACGGATGGATGGATGCTCTACACACTCACTCGAGTGTTATGAATTGAAACAAAATATGATTTCACCGACTCCCGCCGCTACCGTCGTCGAGCACTTGCGAAATCGTTTGATTCTCGCGCACTACTAGCGGCGCAATTTTGTGATAAGATTAAGCTCCCCTTTTTCCGCTGAGCGATCGTCGTGCAGGCTGCAGCTCTCTCACTCTCTCTCTATCTCTGGCAAACAACCGGCGGCGGCAGTGTGGGCCGCCGTCCAACAAAAACCGGCCTTCACCACTCCGGTCGTCCGGCGCTTACTCTTGTGCCCGCCGCACCACGTTGGATGTTTGATCGGCGTGATGCCTGCAGGTTCTCCAGTCTGTTGGTAGAATCACTAGCCAAGACACACAATGGTGTGAATGTGAAAAAACAACACACAGCTCCCGATCATTTACATAATCTTCACTTTGGCAAATCGAGGTTACCAAGCAGAGTAAAGCGCTTCCTCTCCCTGATGGACGTTGTTTGCATTCTCGTAGATTTTTTTTTCATCTAAATTTTTCACGTTCGTCTTAGTGTGGGCTCCGACGCTTCAAACCGATCCGTCCGAGCTCGGAGGCTCCGACTGGTATGAACTCTGAATCGATACTGAATCACAAACGGCCAAGAGAGTGTTTTCCCCAGATTTACGCCGGGCAATTGTTGCGCCTTTCCTTGTTCCACGCGGAGCTTTCGTCTTTGTTTCTCTTTTTAAGCCCTCTAGTTAAGGTTGAAACAGCTGAGCGATGACCACGTTTTATGACCGCCTAACTAAAAACAGGTGCGTGCAGTTACAGTTCAAGTGCGGCACTGTCGTTGCCGGACGAACCTGCGCAGACCGTTTTCGTGGCGTTCCACACTCTCTTCTGCGAGGCTACCAAGCTAGTATACGGCTTCGCGGAGGTCCAACAACGGAGTGGGTGAAGAGGCTCACTGTTTATCTCGATCATTGTACCGGTGCGCTGCTGGATGCTGCTGGGGTTGGTGGAAATAGCAGGTCGAATTATTACCCACACAACGGTGGTGTGAGAATTTGGAGTTTGGCACAAACGTACGTCGTACGGTGAAGCTGCGGTATAAAAGAAACACAGAAGAAAGGGAGTTAAAATGGGTGAATAATGATGATCATCCGTCGACCCCTGCTAGGATCATCGGGGCATCCAAGGGTGAAAACCATTAAGGTCCTTTAATGCGGTTTTTAGGTACGGTATTAATGTGTTTTTTTACGGTTCACGCCGAATTAAAGCGATTTTCGTCTTTAGTTTTTTTTGTAGGCGCTTTTACTTGAGTGCATCACTTTAACCTACATGTGAGGATCAAAATGTTTTGGATTTTAGCTTCGAAACCGGTGGAGCTTTAAACCGTTTATAATTTAAACCTTCATGGAGATTCTCAGCATTGTTGATTAAAATACCTCAGCAAGATATTTAGATACTGTTGCATTGTCTGTGGGATGTCATTATTAGATAAGCCAAAAGCCCACAGTTTTACTTGACGATTCGATAACGTTCATACGGCCATAAGCTACAAACTGCCGTGAATTAGACGAATTTCGCGAGGATTGTTAGTGCAGATCTATTCATTTTGTACTAGTGATGTGATGTGTATCAAACTGTCAACAATGCACACACGTTTATCAACACACCAGTAAAACTGCAATCGAAATATTGTTACATCAATTCACTTCCTTCCATACCTGCTTGAAAAACGTATACACAAACCAATTCAATTCAATTGGCCAATTGGTTCAATTGATCTATATAGGGTAGTCCGTCTGGGGTAGGCTGCTGCAAGGTACAGATAACAGCACATTCACTTGCGTTAAACATTTAAAACTTAGGTGGTCCCGAAACTCAGCTCAGCTTGACACCGATAATAAAAAAAATATGTCAGTTTAGACCGCTTTCTTGGTTGAAATAATTTTTTAAAATTAAGGTGTTCCACGCAGATCCACGAACCAAACGGTTCGACTAAAAATTTACACGACTTTGTTTCGTGACCAAATATGTTGCTTTAAACTAAACTTAAGAGGTTCGGTTTCAAATCACCCAACCCAAGTGATTATATTAAGTTTGTTTCACGTGGTGTGTGACAAATAGCGCCGTCTTGTTAATATCAAATATCGAACAATGTTCAATGTTTGTATTTGCGGTAAATAAATGTCCGTAATCATCGACCCATAGTGGTGTCCACTGACAATAACAGGGAGATTGAAGTTTTCGGAGCGTCTAAGTAGAATACGAAACCTGAAATTAAATAAAAAAGAAAACTTTCCAATTAAATTCTACTGTGTATGTTTATTCGTGACAGATACGTATTTCGCCTACAACTTGCAGGCTTTATCAGTGCCTGTTTAGACAAAAAAAAACATGGTAACAGTGTCTGTTTTCTTTTTTATTTAATTCCGAATAACAGGAAGACCATCTTCATCTTTGATAAATCGACAATTCACGGTCCAGATTACTGACGGCTACGCCGCAGTATGCAGTACGCAACTTTGTGACGCCTGAAAGCGAAGTCTAGGAGGATTGGGCTAAACATAAATGCGCTGAAGATCTTCATGTATTTGGAAGAGGCTGGAAGGAGACTAACGCGAGCCTCCCACAGACGGTAACCGTTGTCGGCGACAAACTAGAAGTCGCTATTTGTATTAGAGTGGAAGGTGCTTCGGACGATGTTTGGCGCAGTACATATTGAAACCGAGGAGTGGTGAAGGCGTATGAACCACGAGCCACAGACACTGCTTAGAGAGATTCCCATCATATATCTAGCAAAAGTTGGTTGGCTACGATGGGCGACACGTCGCACGTTTTTAACGATAAAAATGCATTTCCTCAACAATCATGGTGGTGTTGGTCGTTACGCCTACTATGAAACCATGGGCAGAATAGCGATGTTTAATGGATGCAAGATAAGCCGTTGAAACAAGCATCGCCGCAGTTCGAAGGCACTCGAGTCGAGAGTGTCCCCGAGTTACGCATGAAACACATAGCTCAATTCAATGTAGCTCTGTTGCGTCAGTTTATCCGAAAAATCGTGTTCGTGCGTTATCTGTTCTAGCTGGCCTCGATCGACTGTATCGTATGCTGCTTTGAAGTCAACAAGAAAGTCAATAAGAAGTGATACCTGGGCCGCCCAGTTGGCCTCGAGGTATGATGCTGGCCTAATAAGCCAATCGTCGTATGTTCCAATCCCGGCTGGGAGAGGCAGTTAGCGTCAATAGGATCGTAGCAACTGGCCCTGCAATTTTCCTTTACTCTAACAACTGGCTGCAAGGTCTGTCGTATCAAAACAGAAGGTCAACTTTCGATAACGGAATGTAGCACCTAGGCTTTGCTTTGCTTTTTTAACGTGAGCATATTGTGCTCCTGACATTTCTGCAAGTCCTGCCGGATGGTCAAAATTTGGTCCATTCCTAAACAAATTTTTAGGGCATACTTCGTATTTACTTCTAATGCTTCCACTAGCTCTGTGCTGGTGAAAGATGGAGCTGATTCATCACACAAAAGAGTGTATTCTTTTTCGACATTTACTTAAAATATAACCAGTGGCTTCAATGTCACAAGAGAACTCAATCAATTCCGTTCGCTCTTCTTTCTAATCCATGTGTTTATACTTCCTAAGACAAAGCCTGTTGAACAAGGTTTTTCCACTCGTTAGCTCGGTTGTGGGCTACCGCTCTCCAATTCCTCGGAGACCGAGTACTCTCCGCCAGATCTCGCTCCACCTGGTCTAACGATCTTACTCGCTGCGTTCCTAGCCGTCTTCTTTCTACCGGATTTGAGGCAAATACCATCTTACCATCGGGTAGTTGTCCTGCATTCTTGCAACATGTTCTGTCCATCGTATCCGTCCAGCTTTAGCCGCCTTTTGAATAGCTCCATAGAGCTGTGCGAGTTCATGGTTCATCCTCCGGCTTCATATTCCGTTCTCCTGTACGCCGCTGAAGATCGTTCTTAGCACTGTCACTCGTCGTTCAAAATCTCCGAGCACTCGCAAGTCCTTCTCGTGCATTGTTCACGTGTTATGCCCGTAGAGAACAACCGGTCTAATATGCATCTTGTATAGGGTGCACTTTGTACGGGGACTTACTCTACTCGAACGCAATTGCTTATGAAGTCCATAGTAAGCACGACTTCCGTTGATAATACGCCTCCGAATCTTGCGGCTGGTATCATTGTCCGTCGTTACCAGTGAGCCAAGGTAGACAAATTCATCGACTACCTCAAACTCATCGCCGTCGATCATTATACTACTGCCCAAGCGGCGTCGGTCGGCCTCGGTTCCAGTGGCCCGCATGTAGGGTATTGCCGTTATCGTCGGGCCACTGTTATGGTCGGGCCATCACGATTTTACAGTTTTAGTAACTCATGATATCTATGATACAGCCATTGTAAAACATCTTACTGTGATAGCTAACTTTTCACAATATTGTGAGTTTCAATCGTGTATTCAAAACACCCGTACTGAATTCAGTCACTAAATCTTACAAAAAAAGTTTTCTAGGCGCAATAAACTTTTCTTGAAGAAATGATTCATGAAATGCAATTATCAAGATAAATTTTGAAAATGTATGAAGTGTGTTGTGCTGCACACGAGGACTATAGAAAAATCCCCTCCAGTAAGGTGTTTGGGAAGGCTAAGATGAAATACTAGAAAAGTGCTATTTGTAAACGTCGGGCCACTTGAATAGTCATGGTTGGGCCACCATAATTTTAATCGCAGAAGCGCAATAATCGCTAGAGAATGTTAGTCACGTAAAATGTGATGAAATAAAGCAAAATCAATACGATAAAAACCTAAATTTTTGTTGTTTTTTCATTGTAGTTGTACATTTCGGAAAAGGCGATTGTAGCAATATTGATTTTACAAGATCGCCAAAATTTCGCAAAAATGCAATTAAAAATAGGGTGCTTGTACCTATATGAGCCGTTGTTCACGGAATTCATTCTTTCCATGCCTCTGTATAGAATTTCAATACGTATGTCTTAGATTTTCCGCGGTGGCCCAACCTGTACAATGTGGCCCGACTATGACAACATTTTTTGTCTTCATGTAAATGCCAATAACTTTTTTATTTTTCAAGCAATCAGTTCGAAACTTTCCGGAAATATACCTTATTCTTAGACCTTTGCCACGATGTATTTAGATTTCCAAAATTCTTTTTGAAACAAAAGTTATGGGCAAATTCCAAAACGTGGCCCAACCACGACGACACTCCCCTACTTTGTTTTAGATGTATTTACCAATCTTTTTTGCTTCACGCTTTAGTCTGGTGTACTATTCAGTCATCGCTACAGATGTTCTGTGGATAATATCTGACTAGAATTGACTAGATTTGTTGAAGATCGTGCCCCGTGTGTTGATATCCGCTCGGTTTACTACACCTTGTAGCGTTGTGCCGAACAGCAGGCATGAGAGACCATCACCTTGACGAAGTTCTCTGTGTGGTTCCAATTAACTTGACAATCCACCCGAAATCCGAACACGGCGCTGTGTATCATCCACCGTAGATTGAATCAGTTTGATGAACTTCCAGGGGAAGCTGTTCTCGTCCATAATTTTCCGTAGCTCTTTTCGGTCGATTGTATCATATGCGACTTTGAAGTCCACGAACAAATGTATTCAATGTAACAAACTCTGTATTCACGGCCCTTTTGGAGGATCTGCCGCAGTGTAAATATTTGATCCGTTGTAGACCGACGTTCTACGATGCCAGCTTGATAAGTTCCCACAAATCTGCAGATCGGACCCCATCTTTCCACTTCTCCGGTAGCTATTCCGCATTCGCATTCCAATTAGTCGGTGCATACAAACGGCCAGCTTTTTTGGTCCCATTTTAATAAGCTCCGCTCCGATGCCATCTTTCCCAGCTGATTTGTTTTTCTTTAGCTGTATGATGGCCTCCTTAACTTCACCAATCGTTAGGACTGGCACCTCTTCTTCGTTTGTTGCACCGTCGCACAGTGGTTCAAACAGCGAAATACGTGATCGTGTGATATTACGCCGAAACGTGAAGTTTTTCGCATGTAGTGTCTTTAGGAACATTTCTTGGTATAACAAGCCCCTTCTTGTGAGAGAAATCTTTGGGTGATTAATTCCCTCGAAAGTGAGATTCGAAATTTATTTTCTCGTATATTCGAGATACAGGTTTTGTACGTTCGGCAAAGTTGTAGTAAATATTAATACAAACAACTTTGTCAAAGACACCATACTTGTATCTCTTCAAGGAAATTATCTATGAAACGTTATTCGTGGACAAACCCTTTAAAACAGTTTTTAAATCCTAGCTTATTCTGGTCAATTTTTACATGTTCATAGTGTTCTAGGAAGTTGTTTATTGTGCTAAAGTCAACGTTTCTGTAGAACATTATTATATGTTATTTTCTAAAGTTTCGGAGATTTTGAGCTTTTTTGGTGAAAAATAGTACTGACGTGTGGCACTGCGCATCTTGGCCCCCGCACAGCGTCCTCCTCATCCATCACCCTCCTACGTTCATCGTCAAACCAATCATTTCGCCGATTGCGTGCCATATACCCGATGGAGCTCTCCGCTACACTGCTAATGGTTGTTTTGACGGTGTACCAACAGTTCTTGAGAGAAGCTTTGTCCAGTTCGTCCTTTTCCAGCAGCGCAGCTGCGAGCGAGTAAGCGTAGTTTACGGCGACATCTGACTGCTTCAGCCGTACGAAATCTAACTGAGGCTGGCTTCAGTATCGAATGTTGTTCACAACGGAGAGCTCTGGGCATATCTTACGCATTACTAGGTAGTGGTCCGAGTCAACGTTACCGCTTCGATAGGATCTGACGTCGATAATGTATGAGAAGTGCCGACAGTCGATCTGAGATTCTGTCTGATTTTGGTGACTTTTAGGTGTACTTGTGTAGGAGTCGGTACAGGAAGAAGGTGCTACGTACGGCAATGTTTTTGGAGGTGGCAAAGTCGATGAGTCTTAAGTCCATTTCATTGGTTAGCTGGTGTGCACTGAACTCTCCAATTACCGGTTTACGTTCCTCCTCCTGGTCGACCTGAGCTGCATTGAAATCCCCGATGACGATCTTGATATCATGTGTTTATAGTCTTAGTAAACTTCTTCCTCCTCAACCGGTTGTACAGCTACTGTGAAATACTAAAATTAGAGGGATTGTTAGTTTTGATTTATTGACCTGTTGCCTTAGAGCTCTCAGAGCGATCATCAAGTTTGGTCTGCATATCAGATCGTAGTTGGGAGAGCAACAAAATGACGTTGGCTAACTCGGGGTCATATCATTGCTACATTGTGAAAGGGATTTAGGGTAATCCATTATTTGGTTTATTATGCAAGACTCCAAGAATTGGATTCTCAATCATTGAGAATTTGACCAAGGTGCTTACGTAATTTACTTTTTTGAAATTGATAAAGAAAGTCCCAAAATTCAGAACATCAAACTGCAGTATAATACTTTCTCAGATATTGCTGAAGAGCTAATGGGCATGCAGTCTATCTTCGTGCTTTGCTGGACTTCATACGTTTGATTGCTGCTTCAATTTTAGCTAACGACGGCGCCTTAGAGTTGTCGCGGTTGATGCGACGTATTGTGGGTGTCAGGTGCTACTAGTTTTATTTGTCTGCGATGGTTAAGACTTGAAAAAGCTGTTTAAAGTGTTCAGCCTACAATCGAGCTGATCCCTATTATTGCTCAATTACTGGCTAGCTCTGTACTTCGGAAACATCTTTGCATTAGTTCATTGGCGATGCCTATTACTCCCTGCTCAGCTAAGGCGTTAACCCATGTGCTCTTGCCTCGTATACCGTACCGTAGAATTTCTAGACTTCTTCAGTTCGGCGAATCATTGACAGGCTGCTGTCTTAGCCGCTCCTGTTCGTGGTCCTCTCAATGCTGGTTATCGCCTTCCTCCGGCTATCGATCATACTCCTGGTTTTCGTGAATAAGGTTTACACATTTAAAGTTTTATACTCAAAAACTGCCTAACGTAGTCCTAAGTCAACCATGTTGTCACGTCTATAATAGAATCTGATTTATTACTTTTTTTTGGTTGATAAGAGCATTTGAATCGGGTGTGCTAGCTGAGCGGTTCCTAAGTGGACATTCAATTCGTTTATCTGCATCTTCCTCAGACTTTGATTAAGGTACCGGAGAATACCTTACGATCTTTGGACTCATGCTCAATCCCTAGAAATCGGATGGACTGTGGGATATACGCACAAAGCTGACGATGAACAAAACGATAGTCAGACCGGTAGTGTTCTACGGGCTTGAAACAGTAACCTTGCTTACGGAATATATACGCACACTTGCCGTATTTCGACGAAAGGTGTTGCGGACTATTTCTGGCGGAGTACAAACGGAAAACGGAGAATGGAGGAGGCGTATGAATCACGAGCTACAGGCACTGCTTGGAGAGATTCCCATCGTACATCTGGCAAATGTTGGCAGACTACGGTGGGCCGGCCGCGTCGCAAGAATTCCGGATGACTGAGCAGTGAAATCCATTCTCTTTAAGAACTCCTGCGGCACCAGGAATAGAAGAGGAAGAAGAAGAAGTAGGATATATTTTCCGGTCTGGCTCGCGGCAAATGAAAGCAAATTTCTCGGAATCTGGTTAAGTGGTGATCTAGGTTCTGAAGTTTCTGCCAAATAAGTGGCGTGTTACTGTATTGAACTCAGACAAGCATACAAAATTCTTCAGGTTTAGTTGAAAAATTTTCGGTGAAATAATGAAACTGATGAATATATCGCGTAACGTTTCAGCCTACTACTCTTCATCTATCGTCTGACGCATTCTTCTAGTATTTACGCCACATTCATATCAGTTATTCAGCCTTCATCAGTGGGCTGGTTTTCCTTCCGTCCAACTGGTTTGTTGTTGTTACTCTGACGATTGCTGAAGAGTAGTAGGCTGAAACGTTACGCGATATATTCATCAGTTTCATTATTTCACCGAAAATTTTTCAACTAAACCTGAAGATAGTGATTTGCGGTGACTTAAAATCAAAGAAGAAAGCATACAAAATTGCTGCTTGAAATTCCTGTCGCACAGTCCGGAGATTGACAATGATCGGACTAACTCCAGTCTGATCGTCAAGGACCTCCTGGATTGGCGGCTTCTGCGATTTCACTGTATGCCGTTTAGTATTGTTACTGCGAGCAATCATATAAAGTTTTGTTCCGTAGCGGTAGCAACTAGCAAACTGTGCATGTTCCATCTGCCTTTACACCTGTTAATCCGAGGATCAGGACCAGGGCCCTACAACGTCACCTTCAATTGCATAGCATCACTCAACAATGAAGCAGTGAAGCTTTCAGTTTCAAACTGACTCAGTCAGCGTCAGCGAAACGGATTTCACTTCATCATGACTATCGGTTTCAATTTTTCATATGTACTTTCCTATCAAATATTCTGAAGAAATCCAGCAACTTTGAATGTAAATGAAATGAATTTGAGTTACATTTCCTACAATGCAACGCATATTAAAGTTAACCTAGTCAATGTCTAGAAATCGTGCATGACTTTCTGCCGTCGTCAATTGAAACAGCCACCAACTTCAACTGAAGCTTGCTTGAAACGTTCTGTTCAATAAATGAAGCAAGTCACTTCACGTATGAAGCGAAGGTAAGAAAAAGCCATTTTCATTTATTTGTTTCGACGCTGTTGGGCCCTGATCAGGACTAAGGAGAATCATGCATTAGCTTTCAACATACTCCGAATATACATTTATCATGCACCGATGAAATCAAACGGTCTGTGAAAGAGAGGCTCAAGCAACCTTCGTTAAGATGCTTAAAAATCCACTCGAAAAATCTCACCCTTAGAAGAAATCCGAACGTTTATTATCATTTAATGAGTCAAAAGCTGGTGACCAAGTGATCAAGAACTTTCTCTTGTCGATCATGCTGAGACGTCAAGGAAGAGGAAAATCTTTCATTCCCTATGCTTCTCATGAAAGGGCTAAAGATATTCCCATGTGCTGACGAAAAACTGTAACAAACTCATTCAGGAATGGCGAAATTGACTTCGCTCAAGGTTTTTACAGCATTTCCAGGAACTTCAAAACTTCCAAATATGACTTTTTTCATCCAATTCTCCCTTATTCCTCCATTCTGGGCAATGGAAAGTCGGACCCTTTGGCTCTTTGGTGGTCGCAATAAACGGCGAAATTTAGGAAAGAACATGCAATGTTTTTTATGGAATTTCACGTATGACGCTCATTAGGCAGTTGTTAGACTAGTGCTTGTTAGTCCAGTGTGGTACGTCTCATTATTACTGATAAGGAAGGGATCCAAAGGAATTGGAGACTGGTAGTGTACAATCGAGGGAATTGGGGAAATTTTTTAGCCAAATAATTAAAATAAAATAAAATAACAGTAAAGTAATATATGAAACAATAAAAACTGGTTTTTAATTGCTTGAAGAATGCAACAACTCTTAACGTCAAAAAACGGGACTATCCCGCTTAGTACGGTACATCTGAACCGCCTGCAAAAAATACCTCAAAGATATTTTTTTACCCTTTTTCACATGTACCTTACAAGCATTTATCTTCCAATTACACTATAACAAGTATCAGTCCCAGACATAATCGCTTGCCGTGAGCTACTTCCGCATCATTATACGACTCGGATACGGATGCCCTTGAGGACTACCCTTGCGTGCGCTAAGCGGACCTGCCCCTCGTTATACTAACCATCGACATGGCAAAATAAAAAATAGTTTCGCACATATGCAGATAATAACCATTACCTTTTAACAGTATATTTCTTTCCCGTCTGAAGAATGTGTGTTGTTGCTGACCAGTCTAGCTGGAGGAGCCGTTGGGGTTGAGGTTTTATGCTTTGTTGCCCTGCTCACTGCTGCTTGACTCATGTATCGACAGCAAGTGGCCGGAGGCTGCTACTGCTGCTGCTGCTGCTGCTAGAGCTAGTGCTAGTGTGGGTCAGCCGCCGAGCCGATAGTTTCCATCAACATCTGTATCAAATCGGCTTAGCGGGAACTTGAATTAGAGTACAATCGAGTGGTAGCGCTTGCCGTTTGCCGGAAGATTGCCTGCATAGTTAAGCTGGAAGGGAGAAAAAAACGAGGCAAAAAAAAAAGGAATCAATTAGTTGATTGGCATTTATCGTAATTCATCAACCGCGAGCGGAAAAAGTGTTGCCCCGTATTAGGATTTTCGCGCCCTTTGGGTCCGCCACTTAGGTGAACTACACCGTACTTCGGTGTTGGTTTTAACTCAAGATAATTAGGTGAAGGCGCTTTTAAAACAAAGAGTTTGTGAATAACAGACAAATAGTTAGGCAGTAGAAAAATACAGTTATTGTAAACAAAACGTTTCATGATAAAAAAATGTATTGAAACTAAATTGAAGGAAGGAAAATGTTTTCGAATCGGGACCACAAGCCAAAGATTGGTACCCGTCATTAACGAGGAAGATGTTCGTTACACTTGGTTATTTCGAAACTAGATTTAACCATTAATCATTACGAAAACTTAATAACTATACGAAATGATCGGTATTCTTCAATTATTTTCTATCGGTGTCTCATTCTTATTCCGCCGGCATGTAAGTAGGTATAGCTTTTAGCAAAGTAACAGCATCGCTAGCAGGTCAACCCCATACCAGACTTGGTACGTTGCCGGATGGGAAAACGTTGAATATCGGTTTAGGTTTTTCGTTGTGGTACCATTTGCCGACCGCTCCGGTTGGTTAATCAACAGGTGCTTACCGCGAGATGAAGTGCATTTTTATTTTCATGGGAAAATCGAACGGATAATTTGCGAGCAAAAGTGCTGCTTGGCGAACTGGATCAATTTTTTCGGGGGAATACACTGGGGCCGAACGTTCATATTTTCACGCCAATCAGCACTTTGTAATGTGGTTGTTGTTGTTGTGTTTTGCTTTAGCATTTGTAGGTCACTAGTGCAGTTCAGTGCGAGGGTTTTTATGGGGCGATTACTTTTTTTATCGCTGCCAAGAAATATGGGAAATGTGGTGAGCTGCATATGCAAATTTGCCGTGACTCGTTGCTACTTGTATATTTGATGCGGAATTACAAAAAAATCACTGAACCGCATCTATTCGCACTGGTAGCCGAGGGAGTGTGGCAAATGAAAGGTTTCCGGTGCATCGTAGGGAGCGATTTCATGCAGTGATAACTTTGAACATGGCTGAGAGCAAGGACTACAATGATGATGAATTTTATTATCAAACAAAACTAGAAAATATTTTTGCCTTATCTAATCTCCTTTCAAGCAAACGACAAGACAATGGCCATAGTTCACTCGGTAGATTTCCCAACAAATGCTCCGGTATTGTTCATGACAATGATTTCGCAATAAAGCAACATAATTTTCAAATACTATTCATAACAAAAGCACTTATCTCGCAAACCAATTTTATCTATTATTCTTCATTACGGCATACTTTGAGTCCCCTCGAAAAAGCAGCGTTCGATTTCGAATTGTGAGCTATGTTGGCCGATTGCTAGCGCCAGGGTACTTCACCACAATGCAAGAGCAAACATAAACATGAATGCAAGCGAAGCATCTTCATGGGGAGCTCGAATAAAGCGCGGCTAAGTAGGGCTCTGGGCGTTCACTGGAAGTTCGACTGAGCTGGGGCAAATCGTTGTGCTTCGAACTGAAAGCGATTGAGATTGTGTTCCGTCAAATGGTCGGGCAGCAGATACCCGGCACTTAAGTTTACGTCCATGCGAAGGGTTCTGTTTAAAACCACCAGGAAGATCTGTGAACTGTAAATAAGCTTCTTTGACCGTTTGCGCGCGATACCGATAGTTAATAATATAATGCTGTTGGTCCAGTACTGATACCTACAGTTAACAGTTATGGTACCGGCGACCGGTGCGTTGTTAGGATTCCCAGGATGGGTATTCCTGAACATTTTGTCCAATCGATATTTAGAACTACCTTCCTGTGAACGAGTTCTTAATACATCTAACTAATTTAATCATATCATGATGACAAGTAATATGTAAAGAATTGTTTTTAATTTTTTTACCGAAAAAAAACTTCCCGGTAAGCTCTGAAAACTTACGTGTGGATCGATACCAGTAGTCATGTAGAGCATACCTTTCAACACTGGGAATGCAATATTACAATATTCCTCTCTCCTGTTAGGTGGTGCACAATTAAAAACAAGTATACAACGTGAATTGCGATTAAGTCGTCATAAATGTTTGCTAGAAGGAAATTGGCTGGCAATGAAAGTTGGTCAAGATCAAAAACGATACCTTTCAAATTTCCAACAAAATTACTCATAACCGGAAAGTTCGTTTTGCTGTTTGGCTTAATTGTCCGCTCAAACCCAGTTCCACTAAAGCTTAAACGAAAAGTATAATTTCCGAACGGTGTAAATATGAAAAAAAAAACAACCAAACATTGAGTTTCAGCGATATTAGTACCTAGTTAATCTGTACTTATTTCCAGGACATTGAGCAGTGATCAACCTATTTAACTTCTTCGGCTAAGAACCATTTTGTAAAGTTTCTTCGAACGCTGTGAAAGTGGATCATAAATAGGGAGAAAATAATACCATAAAAGAAAACTGGACTGCCGCAATCGAAATCATTTATTAGACCTAATGATGACAAAGCTCTACTATTGATTGGTCTAAACAAAAAAGAGTAGAACATAATGGACGCACTTATTACCTGAAGAATGTCTGAATATGCAGGTTAGTTAGTTAGCATGCAAATGACATACATATGATGCTGCTTTTGCAGATGTGACAGCGAATCATCGAAACCTTTATACTGTTGATTAACTGGAATAGGGGAAACCATGCGTGGAATCCTTAGTAAATAGCCGCTGTATCCTTCGGGCAAATGCCAATTAAGGCAATGAGCTTTATACGAAGAGCTCTGTACCTGTACAATTGTGACAAGAATTTAGCGCAGTCAAATGCAAAAGCATACCTACACGCAAATTAAGCGAAGAGTACCATAAACGATTTTAACTGCCATCGCACAGGTTATGTTTTGTGCGGGGATAAATAACTAGAACTTTTTGCTTAACTTTCACGTAGTGTTACGTCTTACTGTAGGGTGTTATTCACCAATACCGATGATTTACATACCAATCGATAATTAAATCTGCAGCGGCCAGTGATCTGAAAAGAACACCGCAATTTGACTTCATGTTCAGATGAAGACCAAGATCGAATCATTAGTTTCATCCAACATGCTCCAGCTGGTAATGCAGGTTTTGGACCAAAAATGGACTTTTATGTTCCAGATCTTGCAAGTTCATCAACCCATTCGTTTTGACTGTTTTGGATTTTAAATTAGGTGCACAAAGTGCTTTTATAGCGGCCTGACTGAGTATATGAACAGAAGTAATCTTGCAATCGGGCAGCGAAACGAAAGGAACGATCTTCAGCAAGGGTAGCCAACTTCCAGCCTTCGCAGAAGACCTCGGCATCATTACTAGAAACCTTGGAACGGCGCAAGCAATCTACGCCAGACTAAAAACGCAGGCTAGAAGCAGGGATGGCACGATCACTTTGACTCAATTCACATTCATTTGACAGTACCGTCTCAGTAAAGCAAAATTTGATAAAGTTTTATATTTGTAGCATTTGTAGAATCAGTTATTGTTTACAATTTTGCTGAATAAAGGGTTGCTGTAACTTTCGTCGTTACGGTGCTACAATGCTAGTAGCTCATTAGTAGCCAACGTTCACTTGGCTACTAATGAGTGACCAGCATTGTAGCACCGTAAATACAAAAGATACAGCCCAACTTTATTCAGAAAAGTTGTACATAACTAGTTCTTCAAACGTCCCATATGTAACTAAAGTGATCGTGCCATCCCTGGCTAGGAGGATAGGGTTACAAATCAATGCGCCGAAAACTAAATATATGGTAGGAAGAGGCCCCAGAGAGAGTAACTTTTGCCTCCCACGGACAGTGACTATTGACGGCAATGAACTGGAAATGGTTCATGAGTTCGTATATTTGAGATCTCTGGTTACCGCCGACAATAATACGAGTAAGGAGATCCAACGACGCATTCAAGCTAGAAATCGAGCTTACTTTTCCCTCTGCAAGACGCTTCGAACAAGGAGCATACGCCGCCGCACAAAGCTGATGATGTACAAAACGCTAATCAGACGAGTAGTCCTCTACGGACTACTACGGCAGTAACCTTGCTTACGGAAGACATACGTGCACTAGCCGAATTTGAACGAAAGGTGTTGCGGACTATTTTTGGCGGAGTACAAACGGATAGCGGAGTGTGGCGTAGACGTATGAGCCACGACTTGCAGGCACTACTTGGAGATATTTCCATCGTATCATCTGGTGAAAGTTGGGAGACTACGGTGGCCCGGCCATATCGCAAGGATGCCGGAAGACTGTGCAGTGAAATCCGTTCTCTTCAAGAACCCCACCGGCACCAGGAATAGAGGGGCCCAACGGGCTAGATGGCTTAACCAGGCTTCAACCTGGACTTGCGTGTGTAGCCCAAGTACAATGGAGAGGAATTCTTGATACGGGAAGAGCCAGTCCGGCTCTCGGCCGGTAGCACGTATCAGCCTAATCAGTTTTGTTGAAAAACCATGTTCAAGCATAATCTGCCACAGCTGATTTCGTTTAACTGAATCGTACGCCGCCTTGAAGTCTATAAACAAATGGTGAGTCTACAAGTTGAATTCCCGGAATTTATCGAAGACCTGTCGCAAGGTGAACATTTGGTCCGTCGTAGAGCGTCCCTTTCGAAAACCGCACTGGCATTCGCCAATAAAGGTTTCCTGTAACGGCCTCAGTCCGAGAAACAGGATGCGGGAGAGAATTTTGTATGCAGAATTGAGGAGAGTAACGCATCGATAAATTGCTGCATTCGAGTCGATGACCCTTTTTGTGAATAGGACATATGAGACTTTACAACCAGTCCGTAGGTAGTTCCTCCTCATTCCATACCTCTTGTATAATCTGTTGGATTGCACAATACAGTCGTACGCTCCCGACTTTCAAAATTTCGGCGGGGATTGCATCCTTTCCAGCTGCTTTGCCGTTTTTCAGCTCTCTCGCTGCTTTTCTAACCTCGTCCAAAGTAGGTAGATCCACAGCTTGTCCACCATCCTCAATCGTTATCCTGTTTCTGTTGAGCGCTCCAACTTGTTCACCACTCAATAATGCATCGAAATGTAGTTTCCAGCGCCTAGCCACCTTCGATCTTTCGATAATTAAGTTTTGCCTCTTTGTCGTTGCACAAAACAGGAGTTGGTACGGTCCGATTCCTGATTCCGTTTACGATTATTGAGGAAGCTTCTCTGATGTGTCACCGTTGCAGCCAACAGGTGACTTCTGGCTCGATTCTTCCCATCAGTCATTCGTTGGCACTCAGCCTCAAACCAATCACTAGAACTGGCTGCAGCAGTAGTACCCAACACTTCTCGCGCTGCAGTACTGATCGCGTCATGTATGTGCCTCTACTGTTCGTTCAGGTTCTTCCCAAGTTGTTCATCGATCCACTCATCAGTTTTCCGAGAGTACTCTGCAACAACTCCTTCCGCTAATAACCGCCGAAAGTTCAGTCGTATCTTCCTCGTTGGTTTCAATTTGAATACGTTGGACAACCGGACGTGGATCTTGCTTACTACGAGATAGTGGTCCGAGTCGACGTTTGACCCCCGGAAGGATCGCACGTCTGCCGGCCTGAAAACTGCCGGCCATCAACCAGAACGTGGTCGATCTTAGACCTCTTTATTAGGGTGTTATCAAGTGTCCGCGTTGTTTGAGCCAATCTTCGCGTTGAAGTCGTCCAAGTGAACTTGTATATTTCCCTTCAGGATTTTCTCAACCGTTTCATTCAGTCTGCTGTAGAAACTCTCTTTCTCCTGCGGGCATCTGTTAGCGTATAGCACTGGATTGCCATAAGGTTCTTAACCCGTGTTATTTTTTCGTTTACCGGTACTCGCTTCATCAGGGCCGCATGTGCCCCTAGGCTTAGTAGGAAACCAACTGCTCTCTCTTGAGTAGCGTTTTAACCTCGTTTGTCAAAGTAGAGCAAGACTAGCTTTGCTTGTAAGTTGAACCAGCTTACTCTGCTGGACAAGGTCAGTATGTTCCATGTTCGATGGTCAATAATCTAGATTGATTTCTTTTTTCCTTTTCTGTAAATTGGTATGTTTGTGGGTTCAGTAGATTATTAACTTAGGCTGAAGTCTCTATCCAGCTGATGAAATTTAATAACTCATCTAGTTGCAAATTGGCAATTATTTGTTATCAATCTCATTATGATCACACACCACCCGATATCGGTAAATGGGTGCCGTTTGCAATAAAATTTCTTCTTTATTTGTCCACGGGCCTATGTTGTGACCCCTGGACGGCAATACACAATTTCAGAGCATCGAATACTAGTTACTAGCGGCAAATAGTGTTACCGATTAAGTTTTATTGGTCGTATTTTCCACGTTAAATCGCTCCGATGTTTTGGTGTTTTGCTCAGGAAGTACGGAAAGTATTTTAGTTTTTTCAACGATTGAAAAACCACCATTATGTTGCTGAGGCTATCCGCAAAAATGAAGTAATGGCCGGTGGAAATGTTTTAGGTCACCGTTTTTAATGTGTTCATGTCACGAAACCTTATCGGAAGAAATAAAGCGAAATTGTAGATAACAGTTCGTCATTGCGAAACATACATTTCTTTTTCTGCTCTTTCCGCTCGCTTTCTCCTGGAGTACTGTCAAACATAAATTTTATTACTTTCTTTTGCAAATCTGTTACAAAGTCTGTAGAAATCACCTTTGTAAATATAACACGAATAATGCTAACTTTGCTCTGGATTCAAGACAAAAACGAAATGGCGAAATAGACAATGTTAAAACTGGGACAACTAAGTTGAAAAAGACAGTCACAAAGAGATTTGTTATCAAGTTGATAAAATAAAAACTAGGCATAAAATTACATGTACAGAGCTTATGAACATTAACACGTTCAACAACAGTAACATGTTCACTACTTTCATTGGAAAATCAGGCAAATGTCGGTGGTGTTGCTTCATTTGTGTAGAATTATGTCACTTTGTGTGTACTTCTCGGAACTAGGTTGCACTAATCGTGACCCATTATTAAATTCCGGGATATACGTAGTTGCATACTTTTATCGCTAGTTTCATAACATTTTGCAACATACCATAAATAATGAAGGAAAGTAATTATCGTGCCTCAAACAGTTTTTTTATCCCACAGATAAGAAATAAAAAGAAACAGAAACATGTTACATGTTTATAGAAACCACATGATAAGGCGCAAACCAAAGCACTAATAGCTTGATTTCTTTATGTCAAGTTGCATACGTGAGGCAATACATTCAATTGCTCATAATGAACGGCTTGTTTCCGGTTATAACATTAGCTATTTTCTTGAGGTTCTTAATTAATAAAGCTACCTCATTCACCGTGAGCAAAGCGGAAATGAATGCCTTCAATTTACTGACCACAATGAATGACTTAAATCTCAGCACAATAATAAAACCTTTGATTTCTGCGGGCCACTAATGATTGTATTGAAATATGCTGAAATTACAATTACGTCCTCGAAATTACTTTATACCATGAAGTGAAACTATCAATAATTAGTGCATTGCTATCATTAATCATTTGAAATGAGAACAATTATGTATTGAAATAATAAAAAATAAAATCTGCTCTTTCTTCTGCTTTCGCTGCCATCCCGATCAGGAGGAACTAACAAAATTATAGCCCGCTATGTAACCAATAGACTGTTTTGTTAGTGACTTTTCTACCCAAGTAACAATTTGGGTTTTATTACACTCTTATGATGGCATTCAAGACCAAGATTGGTCTGGAAGACCACCATAAGAGTACAATAAAACTCAGATTGTTGCTTGGGTAACAACGGTTGTTATAAATTAGTAACGGCGGTTACTGGTTAAAATAACCGAAATTCTAACTAAATTTCTTCTAGTTAATATCTAGATTCCTAACAGATCTTCATATGATTTTATCTGAATTGAAACACATTGTGTTAGAAACTAATTGACAACATTTCTAGATGTCTCACTATTTTCGTCGCACTGTCGTCCGGCATCCTTACGATGTGTCCGGCCCACCGTAGCCTGCTAAGTTTCGCTTGATGTACGATGGGAGTCTCCCCAAGCAGTGCCTGCAGCTCGTGATTCATACGCCACCGCCACTCTCCGCTTTTAGTTTGTACTTGACCAAATATTGTCCGCCGCACTTTCCGCTCGAACCCGGCAAGGGCGCGTATGTCCTTTGTGAGCAGCGTCACGGCTTTAAGTCCATAAAGAACTACCGGTCTGATAAGGGTTTTGATTGTTAGCTTCGTGCGGCGGCGTACGCTTCTTGATCGTAGCGTTTTACAAAGGGCAAAGTAGGCCCGATTTCCCGCTTGGATGCGCCGCTGGATCTCCTTACTAGTGTTGTTGTCCGCGGTCACCAGCGATCCCAAATACACGAACTCCTCTACCACTTTTAGTTCGTCGCCGTCAACGGTTACCGTCCGTGGGATACGCGCGTTTGTTTCCTTCGAGCCTCTTCCTTTCATGTATTTGGTCTTCGACGCATTTACTTTAAGCCCAATTCTCCTAGAATCTGCTTTCAGTCTGGCGTAGATTGCCTCCGCCGACGCAAAGTTCCTGGCAATGATATCGAAGTCATCTACAAAGCCTACAAGTTGGCTACCCTTGGTAAAAATCGTTCCTCTCGTTTCGATGCCCGCTCGTCAGATCACGCCCTCAAGAGCGATGTTGAACAGCATGCAGGATAAACCGTCACCTTGTCTCAACCCTCGTCGCGTCCCAGATATGCGTCGAAACACATCACTCGATCCAATGTAGCTCTGATCAGTCGCGTCAGTTTGTCCGGAAAACCGCGTTCGTGCATTATCTGCCATAGCTTGTCTCGATCGACTGTATCGTATGCTGCTTTGAAATCAATAAAGATGTGATGCGGGGCACGTTGGACTCCCGACATTTCTGCAAGAGTGCAAGAGTCTGTCGGATAGTAAAAATTTGGTCCGTAGTTGCGCGAGCCACCATGAAACCCACCTCACAATTCCCTATGAAACGTTGTGCTGTCGGTGACAACCGGCGTAACAGGATCTGGGAGAGTACCTTCTAGGCGGCGTTTACCAGCGTAATACCGCGATAGTTGCAGCAGTCTAGCCGATCACCCTTTTTGTAGATGGGACAAATCACTCCTTCCATCCATTCCTCCGGTAACTTTTTCTGCTCTCTAATCCTCGAAATAATCCAGTGTAGAGCCCTTGCTAGCGTTTCTCCGCCATGTTTATAAAGCTCTGCCGGTAGGCGGTCCTTCCCAGCGTCTTTATTGTTCTTCAGCAACCCGATTTCTCGTTTGACTTCTATGAGATCAGGTGCTAGGACATTACTATCTTCCATGGGCGCTCTTAGGTTAATTTCCGTTCCGGTGTTCATCGAAGAACTGCTTCCATCTGTAGACCACCTCGCGCTCGTTTGTGATTAAATTCCATCCCTCGTCCGTACCCATGTCAGGTTTCGGTGTGTAGCCCTTCCGAGTTTGGTTCACCTTCTCATAAAACTTGCGCGTGTCATTAGCTCAGAATAGTTGTTCTAATTCTTCACGATCTCTGTCCTCCTTTTGGCACTTTTTCCTCCTCAGGATCGTGGTCAAATGGCTCCTAGCGCGTCGGTATTTGGCCAGGTTCTCTCTAGCGGCAATACTTAGATAATTTTTCCAAGCAGTTTTTTTCCCCTCCACCGCTTTTTGGCATTCCCCATCAAACCAATCATTTTGTGTACCGATGGACGAGCGTATTCTTCCCCAACCGTCTTCGAGGTTTGAAGCACCTAACTCCTCGGAAGAAGACAGTGCCTCATTCAGCACTCGCGCGTAGTTCTCGGCAGATTGCGGGTTATCTAGCTGCCTGATGTTCAGCCGAGGAGGGCGGCTTTGACGTGTCCGGTATACAGGGGACAGCTTTGAGCGCACATATACTGCTACTAGGTAATGGTCAGAATCAATATCCGCACCCCGTCGGGAGCGTACGTTCGAAATGTTAGAGAAAAACCATCTCGCTATGAGAACGTGGTCAGGTGATCTCCACTAGGCTTTGTGGATATTCTTGCGCGTGAAAAAGGTGCTTCGGATCACCAGGCCTCGCGAAGTTGCGAAGTTTATACATTGTTGGCCGTTATCGTTCGTATCGGTGTGCAGGCTATGGGGTCCTACCATCGGTCTATACATTTCTTCCCTACAGACCTGAGCGTTCATATCCCCGATGACGATCTTGATGTCCCGTGACGAGCAGCTGTCGTACGTTGCCTCCAACCTCGCGTAGAACGCTTCTTTCTCATCGTCGAGTCTACCTTCGTGCGGGCTGTGCACGTTAATGATGCTGTAATTGAAGAAACGGCCCTTTATCCTCAATACACACATTCTCTCGTTGATCGCCTTCCAATCAATCACGCGATCCTGCATTCCGCCCAGCACTACAAAGCCCGTTCCCAGTTCGTTGGTAGCGCCACCGCTCTGGTAAAACTGGGCCTTTCCGCCACGGATCTTCCATACCTTCTCTGCTTTGCGACAGATTTCCTGCAGAGCTACGATGCCGAGTTTGCGGGGTTCCAGCTGTTCAATCAGCACCCGCTCGCAACCTGCGAAATTTAGCGATCTGCAGTTCCAAGTCCCGAGTCTCCATTCGTCGTCCTTATTCCGTCGCCTAGGTTGATGCCGAATATTCTGCTCCGAATTTGCTTGATTTAATTTAGGTGTGTAGCCGTACTGGGGCAACACTACCGAGTCTCGCGATGGGGCTGCCATCTTATAGTGCAGAGACTCACTATACCTCCTTCCCTGTTAGTATACGACCTTAGTTTCCACCGGGGTTAGTTACCCGATCTCCGCTAAGGTTGCTCGTATTCCGCCTGGTACCACGGGGAGGTCGGGATCGGAGTTGTTGGATAATAGGCTAACGACCACTATGGGGACTATACTCCGCATTATCCAGCCATTTACCAGACTGTTGACTGTAACGAAAGTTCACTTAGTTACTAATGAAGTACTAGCATTGTAGCACCGCAAAACATTATTCAGCAAAATTGTAGATAATAACTAGTTCTACAAATGTCCCATATAACTTTGCTAAATTTAGCTCGGCTGATACGGTACTGTCAAATGAATCAAAATTGAGTCAAAGTGATCGGGCCATCCCCGGGCCATTAAACTGATATAACCTTGTTATGGTCTCCTGATCGGGATATGTAGCAAATAATACTTTCGATTCTGTTTTGCAGAGAAATGGTGACAAATTGGCAGCATTCCTAAAAATGTCAACCAACTAAAATCGGCGATTATTATGATTGTAGGAGTGATTGTGCTAAATCTTACGTGATATTTTACAGCTGGTGATAGCAACATACATTTGTGTAATTTGAATGACAAGGTTTGTGATTAAAAACGAAAATTATAGAAATCTCATCGACGTGCTTCAAGGCAATAAAAGCTCTTATAAACCGAAGCAAAACATTTACTAATGATGCTTGTCGGTTTGCTAACGTTCCGTTGTTCCCCACCAAAGCGTTGTTTACGCTACCGAAGATCTGAGCCGAGGGTACACTTCATTTATGAGGTCTCGATTACTACATCGGGATGTGCACCGGAGTACGATCGGGCAGGCAGGGCCTTGGCGTGCCCGGCTGGCCGGTCGAGAAGCCGAACAAACGGCAGCTTAGATCTTTAACGGTGCAGCAGAAGGTTGAACGAAGCCTCCGATTACCTGCGGCTAGAAGCTTGCGCTAATGACAATTGATGGGTTAATTGAATGAGTTTAAAATAGCACTCGATTACGGAATTGGCTCACAAATCGTCATTGTTGTACGGTGGCCAAGTAGCGTACTCTCGCTGCTGGTCGCTGAGCTGGATCCGAGCAGCCCCAAGAAGAAGGCTCGGCCCGGATAGTTTGGAAATCTTCGGTTGTGTTGTACAGGCAGCGGTTTTGGTTTCGACTTGCTGGCCGGTTTGCAATCAACTGAGCAAATGTTTGCTCTGGCACTGTGAAGAGGAGAATAGATTGGCTTATTTCCCGGAAGGCGAAAATTTATGGCTAGCAACGGTTCACGCGATGATGGTTGGCAAAGCTTTCAATCAGGTTGTTTTAAATCTGGGAATTGTTTACTAACTTCTGAATGCCATTTGCGTTTTGGTTGGAATTTACATCTGTGATTGCCCCGGAGAAATGGGCTAATGGTGATGATAGGAAAAATTCAGTGATTGAGCTAAACATTTAGGACGAGTGACGTGATAAGCGAAAGCTCTTACTCTTTCTTTAATTAATTATTATGCATTCTATAATTCAAACCTCTGGTGGCTATGTTTTTTAATGATTTTTTTTAAATTTCGAACGCAATAAATGTTTCGTAATAAATCAAACTGTGTATTTGATTAGATAGATTAGACTATAACGAAAACGTTTGTGTACGGGTTAACGAAAAAAAGATGTGTTTAGAATTTATAACGCCCGTCAGAAGAAAGCGCTGGGCACCAGAGAATTAATTAAAATGAAACACTTTCAATAAAAAATGGATTAAATTTTGGTATATTCGCCTGCTGACTCAATTATCCGGTCGGTTGTACGAGACAATGACGGAGAGGTAGAACTATACTGAGTTATTTTATCATTTTGGTGAAATTTGTTATTTTTCACATCGATATTGATTATCATATCAAATTATTATTTCATATCGATAAAATCATTGATGGTGCAATAACTTTTTCACTTCGCTCGGGACCACGCGGCAAACAATTACAATTATATGACCTCTACTCATTAGCGATGAAATTGACCTGAAAAAGTACTGAATTTGTACTAAGCAATTGGCAATCTATTGTGTATTGTATTCTTTTGTAAATAAATATGTTCAATTTTAATTACAATTATCCCACCTCTAGTCATTAGCGATGGAAAAGAATTAATAAAAAGAACAGAATTTGTTAAGCAATTAGCAATTTAATTTCCATTGTGTTCATTGCAGAAAAAAAGCGATCGATTTCATTTGTCTGTCATATTACTTCCATCTTTGTTCTTAACAGAACATTAATGTCCTGTACCAGCATTCAGTGTAGATCACAACAACAATTATCCATTATTACCAGTGCAGACTCAATATATCAAATATAAAAAAACACAATACAAATTGAACAATAAAAATAATAAAATAAAATAATAATGAAACAAATTTTATGAGTGGCACGCACAGTTTAATTCGACGGTCTTTTGATTGCCCCGCCCCAGTAAAGCATAATTTTAAGAAGTTATTTATAAGTTACTTATAGAGTTAGTTATAATGTACAATATTATTAAAGTAAATTAATCACTATTCTATAAGCCTTTTTACTCCGTTGTTGCCAAAAAGAGCGCTCTTTGTTGCCAATGGTATGACAGCCTGATATCATACAAAGTAAAGCAATGCTTAGTTCAGCATTGTTGTAGATTATCAATTAGCTTTCGTATATAACTTTTGGAAATTCTGCTGGACTAAGGCGGTACAGTCTAAATATCCAAGCCGGGTTTCGAAAAAGTCGTTTCACGAAGGACCAACTGTTTCCTCTACGATAGATCATGGATATGTCCTGGTGGTATAACTTGCCGACTGATCATCTGTTTGTGGATTTCAAGGCGACATACGATTTAGTCAAACGAAATGAGCTATGATAACGAAACTGGTGAAGCTGATTTGAACAATGGTAACAGGGTCCAAATCGAGGGTTGGAATAGTGTGTAAAAGCAAGGGAACGCATTCTAGAAAGTTTAGCATTGTCTTGGAAGGTATAGTACGACGGGAAACGAGCAAAGGAACGGTATCATTATCATGAGATCTCGTTAACTGCTTGGATTTGTGGATGACACCGTGCGAATAGGGCTTTCTAGTAGTATTACGTAGTTTCATAATTTGCGAGCATACACAATATTGGCGATTTACAGAACACTAATACTTCGTTTACGAACAAGGCTCATAGACCTTTCACGGGCATGGCGCATGAGCGCATGAAGAAATTTGAGCGACGAGCGATTCGAATACTTGATACAGCTTGGTTCATACGTCTAAGTCATGCGTCTCAATCAGCTTCCTTTAACGTCCATGATTCATGTCGCCAAAGGGTCACTGGGAAGATTCGTGTTCTGTAAAGTGCCAGTTTTGGACGAATTTGCAGAGCACATTCGTATAGTGCATAGTGCATTCGTATAGCACCTTTCAAGACAATATTTAATAACAGGTTAGAGAGTGCATCCCCTTGCTTCAGTCCATCAAACGTCACGAAAGTGGCTGAGGTCCCACCTGCTATTCTGACACATGATTTTGACCACGAATCAGCGTAATTAGTTTCGTCGGAAAACCATGTTCTAGCATTATCTGCCACAACTCATTTCATTTGACTGAATCGCACGTCGCATTAAAGTCCACAAACAGATGATGATTCTGCAAGTTGTACTAGCGGAACTTGTCCAATAGCTGACGCAGGGTAAACATGTGACCCTCACGAAAACCAGCTTGGTACTCGCTGACGAAGGACAGTCTTAGTCTACAGAACAGGAAATGGGAGAGCACCTTATAGACAAAATTGAGCAATGTGATGTTTTTGCACTCATCCAACTAATCCTCGGGCACTCTTTCATCCTTCTAGGTCCTGATAATAATCCGGTGGTTTGCTTTGTACAGCTATTCGCTCCCCGTATTTAGAAGTTCAACCGGGATGCCGTCCTTCCCACTAGCTTTACCGTTTTTCAGCTCACTGATTACCTTTTTAACCTTCTCCTATGTTGGTAGCTCCACAGGTCGGCCATTGCTCACAATTAATATCCTGTTTCTACTGATCACTGTGTTTACTTCTCCATTCAACAGCGTCCGGAAGTGCTCCTTCCACCTGACTGCAGCCATCATTTTGTCAGTAAGCAGGTGCCAACACTATCTATCATTAGGCATCACAGGCATGACAAAATTTCTGCACAGCAACGTTTTGTAGAAGCTCTTGTGTCTTTTCTGTGCTAGCGAGATACTTCTCTAAGATTGTGCAAGATTTCGCGAAATTTCGTGTTTACCGAAATTTAACAAAATTATGCGAAATTTACCGTAGGTTTTATGGTAGATCACCATTAAACTACAGTTAACGCTATGGTAAATTTGGCTCAGTTTCGTTAGATTTCGGTAAACACGAAATTACGTGAGATGTTGCACAGCCTTACTTTTCACTATTTCGACATGTAGCCGCCGTAGGCATGCACCGCTGATCTGTTTCTTCTCATCAGAGAGTGACCTCTCTGGCAGTCTTGATGCAGAAAACCAGTGCCAGTATGAAGTGCCATGTCATAATCTCAGCCAATACCGTCGCTTCGTATTTGTTTCTGTTTCAAAAGAGCCTATCTCTTGATGTGTTGAAACTAACTGCAATGCGTACATGATAATAAGCAAACATTCTTATTTCACTGTGACCAGTCGAAAAAAATGTCACAGTATAGAAAGAAGTGACAGGCATTCGCCGCTTACAGTTCTACCTGGAATAGTATGGACAAGCGATAGAGAATAAGGTGTAATTATTGATGCGTCTTTCACAAGAAATGTATGTAATGAAAATTGCTGAATTTTTGCACGGTTTTGTGGTTGATCACTACTTTAAAGATCTTGTAAGAATACAAGATGTAGCGCTGTAGCACGTGTATACGTATACAGCAAACAGTAATTGAAGATTTTAACCCTCTAGTGCCCAAATTTTTGATTTGCTTGAAAAATTTTTAAAATGCTCATTTCGTGGCCAGAATAATGGAAAAAATATTCTCTAATTACTAAGTTCAGGAATAGTTTGATTATTTATAAAAATTCGTAACCCGCCAATTGGCGGGGTTGGGCACCTGGGCGCAAAAAAGTTGCGAAATCAAATTTTTCGATTTAATTCGGGACATCCATTTCAGAACATCTATAACAGTGCTAGTATTTATGGAACTAGTTATAATAAGCTTCAACTGAAAATTTTGGCCATATGACCGATTCCAGGTCCCGGACAAGTTCCTTCGAAATCCCTTCCGTACTTGAATCAGAAAAGAAACCCTCCCCGGAGCCGATCATACGGCCTCTGAGAGACATGAGATGATCGCCAATCGCTATTTTGTCGAGTGCTGATGTTTTTTGACATGCGACACGACATACTTTACTGATGGTGAAATGTCCCTTTATGGGAACCGGTTCCGGATTTATAGTGTCCCCCAGGATTTGGATGGCGCGCACCATGGCTCATAACTGCGGCAAAGTAACTGATATGTCCACAGTCGATGATATGTTTACGAAAATCGACAGATTTCAAACAAATTTCAAATATTTGGCAACTTTATCTAAAAAAGCCATGTCACGGTACCCCAAGGAACTCCGGAATAACACCGGGACCATATGACATATGGCTATTATCTATAGATATTATGAAAATAGAGAATATTTTCGGAAAAATTCCCTAATTTGGTGAAAAAATAATCAAAGATAAAAAAGTTACGGCCATTTTAGTGAATTTTGCGGTGCTAAAAATGAAGTAGACCTTAGAGGGGTTAACCGAAGCGTCTTGCGGAGGAAAACTAGACTTAACTTCCAGCTTGAATGCATCATTGAATCTCCTTACCAGTAATATTGTCAGCGGTGACCGGAGATCCCAAATATGAACTCATCAACCACTTCCAGTTCATCGTTGTCTATAGTCATTGTCCGTGTAAAGAACCGGTAAAATTTTAGAAAGACGAACAACAACATTAGTAGCTGCTCCCAAGTCAGGATTGCCTACACCATAATATGGTTTGAAACTGTAACCATTGAAAACCATTAGAGCCTGATAGAACATTTATTTATTTATTTATTTATATTCTGTTAAATTCATCTGACAGTGTCTACATGAATACTAATTGCTAATTAAAATTTTCTGTTACGTAGTCTTTGTACAAACTTATGCGATGGTTGTCCGAAATCGAATAGCTCTTCCACTGTCGAAAATGTTCTAATGCAAGCAGTTACAGGCTCGTTACAACCGAAAGCAGTGCGATGAAATGGTGCTTGCAGTAATCCGGTCGATCTTAGATTACGCTGTGAAGCGCGAAAATCCATGAGTAACAAAAGCTGGGGAGAGTCGATTTCACCATTTATGACTTTTGCCACAAACACTGCCTGCTGGATTCTACGTCGGTGTTCAAGTGAATCTAGGTCAAGAAGACGGCAACGATCCAAGTATGGCGGGAGCTCCTCTGGATTACGCCACGGTAGATGTCGCAAGGCCATCCGGATAAATTTTCTCTGCACTCTCTCGACACGTAAGTTCCACGATACTTGCTGAGGATTCCAAACTAAGCAACAGTTCTCAAGCAGCGGTCGAACTAGAGCGCAGTATAGCGACTTGAGGCAGTGGGGATCCTTGAAGTCCCGACCAATTTTTGCAATAAATCCAAGCTGACGCATTGCTTTCGAGATAATTGATTCGCGGTGTAAGTTAAATGTGAGCTTAGTGTCCAGCAAAATTCCAAGGTCAGTAACATGGTCGACTCTGCGCAATTCAGTTCCATCTATTCGATAATTAAAAAGAATCGGAGTTTTTGAGCGGTAAAAACTCATCACCTCGCATTTCGCAACACTTATTGTAAGCCAGTTTTGTTTACACCATTTAACAAATACGTCGAGCAAAGCTTGAAGGCGGCGACAATCTTCCATTTTTTCAACAGCCAAAAACAATTTCAAATCATCTGCATATACAAGTCTGCAACCAGCACCCAATAGGAACGTAACATAACGTAACGTAACATGAAACTTAAATCCTCATTTATGTGATTTGTTTGATAAATTGGGTTTTTCATTTTTGTTGTACACATTTGTTCACTACAATCTTCTATCGATTGGTAATTCACTCAATTTGTTCATTAACACAAACTTATTAAGCGGAATAGATTAAAATTTGTGGTTAAAATGGTCTATGATAGATCCCATTTTGAATAATTGTCTTGCTTATCAAGATTTTGTCGTTAAGCAGCAAAATTCGCCGGGTGTCATTGAATCTGTTTTTGGATAGGGTTATGGTTTTCAAATACCATAAAATGCAATAATGTTTTGTGATATAGCTATAAAGCGTTATATTGCAGATCGTCAGAAAGGCGCATTGAAAATTGGGTGATAAGTCCTATAAATTCCCCTTCCGTTTTAATGCCACTGCATGTTTGTGTATTTTTCAAGGCATATAAAAGAAGCTAACAAGGCCTATAACAATAATTTCTAGCTTCTAATCTTCTAAACTCGAAAAAATCAATAAATACAACGGAAACAACACGTTGTCAAATTACCAAAAAAAAGTTGTCGTTAATGCCCAACCCCGCCAATTGGCGGGGTCAGTTCCTTGATAAAAATCGACCAGTTCCTAAACTTTTTATCGCAAATTTCCTTTTTTACCATGAAGTACAACTTATCAGCTACTCACCAATAATTTTTTTGTTAATTTATACCAAGAAATAAGCAATTTACAACAATTTAAATTTCACTCTGCAGAGCAAAATAATTTTTTTCTCAGTTTTCTGGCATTTTTCAAGTTTCGCACGAAATATCCGTTTCAAATTAACGTAATAACACAAACAAACTACTCGAATAGTTAGATTAGACTATAATGAGAAGGTATCAGTGGATACCAACATAAAACGAATAAGCATAGTAGATTTACAACGATTTTCCTGAAGCCCGCCAATTGGCAGGGTTGGGAACTAGAGGGTTAATCTAAATTCCTAACACACATATACTTTTACTTTTGCTTTCCCAACACTATGAAACCGACTCTATATTTTTTTTGTTTAGATTATAGTCACTTTAACCAGTTTTGGGTCATTTGTTACTTCTGCGGGGTTGGGATTTGAACCCAGGTCCTCGGCGTGAGAGGCGTGAATGCTAACCACTACGCCGGAACTGACCCCTGACTCCATGTTCTGCTTTTCCATCGCCATTGTAGTAGATGTGGTACTTGAACGAATTGCCTGCAATAGGGGCTAACTGCACGGAATTTCCTTTCTCCGAAATTTGTCCACCGAACTTCCTGAATAGCAGCTATCTCCACTCGGAGTCGATGTAGCTCTCGAGCAAGCAAGCTAGTTCGTGCTGGTTCATGGAGAGTTCGGACATTAAAAGCATCAACTTTCCAATCGTTATCCATTAGTCGTTTCCTTGTTCTTTGCCGTGTCTTGTATCGATTGATCCGTTCCATACTTCCATTTTCGTTTTTCGGTATCCTACCTTACCGGAAACACGATACCTATATTCCGCTGATTGGCCTGCCATCTTTGTTATAGCTTACAGGTTGCAGCATTTCATATTCTGCCGCTCGCTTTGAGACAGACGCTGTTTGAGCCGCCCCTCACCTGGGAAACAGTCGCTCAAGTTCGCACCTCCTAGCCAAGCTACTCCACAATGTACATGGAGCACTTCCAGGCATGGCCATCGATCGACATCATTTGACATAGATCTGTAAAGAGACGTTAGGTAGGCCAGCTTGAAAGCCAGCTATGTTAATGAACTAAAATTGAATATTAAATCCAACAAAGTAACGCACGTTCTATTCACTCAAGTTAATAATGAAAAGCCATACTAGACTTCACATGTGCATAATTTGAATCTCGCGTAGAAGCTTTAGTTTAGAAAATGAAACAAGTCGAGTCGTGTTTGCAACGAATGTAAAAGAAACATGATAATTTTGCAAAAAAAGCTAGGTACTTAAACTTTTGCAGTTCCATGCGATACACCGCATGCCGATCTGGTTACTAAAATTAGTTGGCACGCTGCGAATATTCGCTTGCTTTTCCAGTTTGAAACGAATTTCCGTGACATTTACAGTTTTTCTTTGGTTTTTCACATAATCTGCACCCTGTAATACGACGTAGCAGGCTGTATTAGGCTGGACATGTGATCAGAATATCTTACGAAAGAGCAGCCAAACCTATCTTCAACAAAGAATTGACACGTTGACCACGAGTCAGGAATAAGTTCCAGCAAGTTCATATGATATGAAGACAACATGATATTGCTTATCTTTACATTCATAAATGTCAACAATGATCGTTTGTGAATTAGTAAAAAGGCGCATTTTTGTTTAACAATTTTAAAGCAGCGTGTGACTCCGTCAAGCGAAACGAGTCAAGACAAATTATGCCTTAACGTGAGTTTTTGTTTTACCGGCTGTCTGTCCAATTAAATCATTACAAAAATATAGTCAAAAGGTCGAAGAAAGTATAAAATCTGTTCTGATTTGATGAGACTGATGATCGGTACAAATAAAATAGTAAATTTTACAGACAAAAAACGTATCGATGCTTTAACGTAGTTTCTCAACAAAGATTATTCTGCCTGGCATTCTAAATTCTACTATGTATATTTATTCTTGACAGATACGTATTTTGCCTACGACTTGCAGGCTTCATTAGTGTCTGTTTTCGAACTGCTGACACTGATGAAGCCTGCAAGTGGTGTAGGTGAAATACGTATCTGTCAAGAATAAATATACATAGTAAAATTTAATGGGAGTTTTCTTTTCGAATTAATTTCAGGTTTTGTATTCCACTAAGACGCTCCAAAAACTTCAGTCCATTGCAATAGTAGGGGCGACTGGAGTTCTTGTTTAGACAAACTTCGGCGCCGATTCCATACCCAATTATTGCAGAGCTTGGACGCCGCTCTAATTGGCGCTAAGGAATTCCTTTCGGAGCTTCAGCACTCAACGATTGGCCTTCAAGAGCAGAAAACATCCATGGAGATAGTTCGAGTTAATAAACGTTGTAAATAAGCACGTCGGTGATATTCACTGGACCACAGAAAGTAGGCTACTGTTGTAAGCAGATTGATGATGACGATTATCTAAACTATAGCTTACTGGTAGTCAGGGCATTGGGAAGCATTAATATCATATGCATTATCGCAATCACGGCTAGACTTGTTGGATGTGTATCGGATACGCAATCAATAGATAACAATTAACAATAATTAGAATGAACATTCAACTGAAAAAGCAAGGTATCTGGTGTTGAAAAAATAATATATTATTATTAAATTCATGTTCACAAGCCAGCCAACCAACTCGTGAATTCAATGCACACCTTGTTTCGAAACTAGCAGAGCTCACATAACATATTTATGTTTTCGCTTTAATCCGTAACAGAATGCAGTCATCTCATTTGTTTTGGCAGTTATTGTTTTACCGTCCCGCACTCCCCCTCAAATCCTAACAATCACCCTGAGAAACCGGTGAAAGTCAGGCACAATAACGCACGCAGCCCTGCTCGGTAACCGGCTTCAGTGGCGGCATCAGCCGTCGCGTGCTCCAATCAATGATGTTATGCGAACCTATTGAAATCCGTCGTCTGAACCGTCTGTGGATGAGAGCCCGGCGAATATGAACGCATACCGAAAGTATGCAAATGGAAAACACCTCCATTACTACTCCATTTACTCTTTTTTTGTTGTTCATGTTTACGTACGCATCTTAACGAGCAACGATCCGGTCACTAGCTACAACCCTCGAACTTCAAAGTTTTTCTCCATGCCTGTCGAGCTCAATAATTCCAACGATTTATGCTCGAAAGTTTCATTCAATATACATTCCGAATATTTTGCGCTTTAAACAAGATTAACCGATTAACCCAGAAAGAAAAGTTTTTTTTTTGATAATTGAAAGCACGCACGCTAACAGTCATTGGTGAAAGAAAAAATTATTGCTGCGTTTTAAACATGAGCAAATACTGAGCTGTGTGGTAAAAAAATATGAAGTGACGATATGCAATTTCATATAAAAAATAGTTTAAATAACGCTAAAATGAGAACGCTTCGAAGACCTTACACAATAGTTTAAAGTAGTACGTAATCTAGTGTCAATAATTAGGCTATAATAAAGGCCTAATAATTGTACATCTTCAATGGCACAACGACAGAGATTTCTCTACCGACTGGTTGCAGTCGGTTTTATCTCGTCCAATAACATGACAGCGGCCGCTACGTAAACAGAAGTCTAGAGGCGACAACGAGCAGATATTATACTGGCTGTCTAGCTGGCACACGGTAATGAATAAGTGATTGAACTTCAAAAGTGGCTGCCTGTCATGATACGTTCGAGCACTATTATGAAATCTCTATCTTGAGACGAATATCCAATACATCAGGTGCTTGACTGCAAATAAAAAACAGATCATAACTGAGCCGAAAAAGGAAAGTGTTGTTGGTTGGTGAGATTTTTATGAGTTGCTTGTGGTTTCATCCAGACGGTGCAATATTTAAACAGACGATAGACCAACAGAGAGGAAAATAGACCTTGTCCGAAATAACACTTATTGAGCACATCGGGGTGACCGGAAAAACTTGAAAATAACGAATAATAAATTTTTTATTATATACAAAGCAATTGCAAATTGCTATTGAATCCCATAAAGGATGATTAGAAAAATAAAATACTCATCTTGTTAGTAGGACTAATTCCTGCACATGCACTTTACGCCTCACCAATGACTTGAAAATAGCACTGTATAGATAGGAGCATAAACCCTTTACAGAAGCATCTTCGGTATTTCCACGCATCGTCAGATTAATCACAACGACTATAAAAGTGTAGTGTATAGTAAAAGTGTAATAAAACGCAATTTGTTACTTCGACCGTTATGTAGTTTTATCTGCTTCAATGTTTAGATAACTATAAACGAAGCGGTGATTTGCTGTTTCATCTATGCCCCCATTATAGTTTTGACATAAAAATATGACCTCGAGTCACGGAGTTGTTTTCAACAGAGAAAGAAAACTTTTTAAACTTTTTTCAGCCCAAGTAGGCCTAAGTAGCTTTTATTAAGCAAAAAGAAATGCTATGAAATCATTTTCAAAATTTTGGGTTTGAGTCTTTTGAAGGCACGGCTGTGCAAAGTTTTGATTCCAGTACTGAATGTTCGAAAAACCTCGAACACACCAATGATTAATTAGACGCTATTGATTATTTCTGTTTAAATGCGAAAGTCATTTGAAACCGGTTGGTGTCATGTAACATGTAACTCAAGTAGCAATGTAAGTTTAATTGTGCTCTTATTGCGGTTTTCATGATCAATTTTGGTCAGGAAAGCCATCATAAGGTCGCAATAAAACCCAAATTATCACATGGGAAGCTGGTCACTGCAATTTATTTACACTCGTCTTTTTTACACAAGGGATATATGGCGCGGAAAATGTGCAAAAATGCGTGTTAACCGGTTTAATCCCAAAATCACCGAAAAGATTGTTGAACATCCCAAAAATCGTCGAAAACCTCGCTCTAATTCAAAAACCGCCATAAAAACCCACGTTAATTCGAAAAACGTTAGAAAAAATCCGCGCAATAATTCGAAAATCATCGTTAAAAAACCGTGTAACCGTGACTTGAGTGTATATGTTTTCTATTTTAATCATTTAGGTTGGTGCACGGCTGGTTAATGTGTAACATAGACCCCATAGTGGTCGGGTCCTTTGCCTTTTATCCAGCAACTCCTATAACTCCTACCTTCTCGTGGTTAAAGCCGTAATACGAGCAACCTCAGCGAAGATCGGGTAACCAACCCTGGGGAAACTAAGGTCGTATATGAATAGAAAAAAATACACTCTTGCGAACACTGAGTGTACCAACGAGGAATAGCCTTGTCAATCTTTAATGTTTGTTCCCATGCCAGGGACGACTCACAACAGCGTCTGATCCGAAGAGGGCGGCTGAATTAATATCTTGTCTCGGCACTACACCTAAAATCCGAGTCACAGATACACCTAAGATGTCAACGCCATTACGAGACAGGGTAGCATGGCCCTAGTAAGACAACCTACTCAAACCAAACTAACTACGAACAGTCAGGAAAATTCAACTCGGGACATTCGGTTTGTAAAAAGGCGACGAAATAAGGATATGCAATGGATGCTTGGTACCTGGAACTGCAAATCGCTGAATTTTGTGACCAGTTAGAAGCCCGAAGGTTCGGCATCGTAGCACTGCAGGTGATCTGTCACACAAGCGAGAAGGCATGGAGGATTCGTGGTGGCCCAATTTGACTAGATCGGTGAAGTGACCAACGAGCTGGGAATAAGTTTGCAGGGTCGCGTGATAGACTGGAAGGCGATTAACGAGACCATGTGTATATTGAGGATAAAAGGCTGAAGGCAGCTGGAGGGAACGTACGACAGCTGTTCGCCATGGGACGATCAAGATCGTCATCGGGGATATGAACGCCCAGATAAGCGGGGAAGTGATGTATAGACCGACCGGTGATCGGGTCCCATAATCTGCACACCAGCACCACCAATAACGACTAGCGATGCCTCAACTTTGCAGCTTCCCGAGACCTTTATTTCTTAACAAAGATATGCACAAAGCCACTTAGAGATCATCTGATCAACGAACATTAAACCAAATCGACCATATTCGGCCGGTCTGGTAATCGGACCACCGATTTTTCTCGAGCATCACCAGCATGCGCTTCCTATGGGGTAAGGATATCGACTCAAATCAATAACTAGTAGCAGTTCATGTGCGCTCGAAGCTCGTGACAAAGTCGATCTCCGCGGATAAACATTCGGCAATTGGGCAACGCACGCGTTGCCGAGGACTGCGCGCGCTTGCTGGATCAAGGAGCTCTATTTTCCTCTGTGGAGCTAGATGCTTAGAACTTCGAAGACGGATAGAACAGGCGCTCGGCCGTCAATGAGGCCACAACAGCGGTGCTAGGTGAAGAAACCTCGAGTTCACGAACTGATTGGCCTAACGTGGAATGCCTACAAACGATGGAGAGAAAAATTAGAGCTTGAAAAAACTATCTAAGCATTGCCATGAGGAAGAATTTGATTAAGTAGTGACGAGCATGAAATGAGTTGACCACAATTCTGAGGAGGAAAAAGCGCCTGAAGGAAGACAGAGATCGTGAAGAGGTAGAACAACTCTTCCGGGTTAGAGTGACGCTATGAACCATTCTTGAGACGATGAACCATTCTTAACTATAAAGGATATCGAAGCCTGATATGTGCAGGAACGAGGAGTGAAACCTAGTCACAAACGAGCGCGAGGTGGTCGACAACTGGAAGTAGCTCTTCGATGGGTATCTTATTTATTTATTTATTTATTATTTCTTTCATCTGACCTCTAAGGCCTTAATGAAAATTGGGAATGGGGAAAAGCCCACCTGAGGTCGACCCTCAAGTGCGCGTAAAAACCCCACCATCTTTTGTCATTGATACAAAGACGTTACAATCTTCTGTCTTACAAACTATGTACATTGCAATAACTAACATTTAACAAATTTAAATAACATATTTTGAACTAAGAAACGCACATTACAACATTTGTTTAAGTCTGTTTTTAAAACTAACACTCGATAAACTAAAATCAAACAGTTCAAAGGCATTATTGAAGACGTCACACATTCCCCTAACGGGTTCGTTTTGACCGTATTCGGTGCGGTGGAAAGTAAGGCGCAGAAAATCTCGTGACCTTAAGGTTCTGAGGGGCACATTTATATTAACTTGGGAGAGAATATTTGGGGCGTCTATTTCACCGGTTAATAGCTTTCCCACGAAAACGGCTTTGAAAATATTCCGTCTCTTTTCCAGTGTGTCGATCCCCAGTAGTCAACAACGGTCAGCATAAGATGGCAAGTGGTTTGGATTCCGCCACGGCAGAGACCTAAGGGCATAGCGTAAAAACATAACTTGAACTGCTTCAAGCCGGTTGATCCAAATTTCGGTATACGGACTCCAAATTACTGCTGCGCTCTCCAAAATGGAACGGACTAGATCTTAATCTTAATGGTGATATGACAGAACGAGACGGAACGGAAGTTAGCTTAAGAGTGCTTATAAAAGATAACAGCGTGTCGGGTTCCAGTATCGAAAAGATCCGGTGAGAAATCGTTCAGTTGAAGAGTAATAGAGCCTCCGGAAAGGACCCGTTCTCGGCGGAACTCTGCAAAAATGGCAAAGAACCACTTGCAATGACACTTCACTGGATAAGTTCAAAGATTTGGGAGAAGGATAAGCTACTAGAGGAGTGAATGGAAGGTTTGGTTCGTCTCATTTATTATCATCCAGATTTTATTATGTCGTCTATCCCCAATATCAAAAGAATTCGTAAGGCAGTATCAGGCCCGCTTTATGGATCAACTTTTCACTCTCCGAAAAATCATTCAGAAATATCGGGAGTACAACTTGCCCACGCACCATATTTTCGTGGATTTCAAGGCAGCATACGATACAATCGAGCGCGAACAACTATGGCAGATAATGCACGAGAACGGTTTTCTGGAAAAACTAACGCGGCTGAATAAAGCTAGCCTGGAGCAAGTGATGTGATACGTGCGCCTTTTGAGGTCACTCTCGAGCCCTGTGGAATCGCGCAGAAGGTTGCGACAAGGGGATGGACTGTCCTGTATGTTATTCAATTATTAACTAAATTCACAGAGATTTGCCTCAAAGCGTGTCAAATACAAGCAAAATGATTTTAAATTCATTAAATTAGTGTAATAGTTATAGCTCCTCTAATCTGTTACACAGCGGATTCAAAATTCTTCTATATATATATATATATATATATATATATATATATATATATATATATATATATATATATATATATATATATATATATATATATATATACTAGCTGACCCGAAAAACTTCGTATTGCCACAAATTAACCTGTGTTGTACATAAATCATGAATCTCGGATGATCTTTGTCACAATCTCGAGTTTTGCAAGTTTCTGAGGAGATCCTTAGATGATCAACCTCAACCTTAGATGATTCATTTTGGCAATTACGTAACGATGAAAGCATCCCAGGTAACCAATAAGCATCACCAATGCTATTCAAATGTAGGCTAATAAGCATTTAAGTCGCCTTAAATGCTACTTAAATGCTATTCTGGCAAAATATACAGCTACTTTACTGATAAGCTTCTTATAGTGCTGACAATGCTAATTTACAGCTAATTACCGACACGAAGAATTTGAATACAATTTAGGATGCCAATTAACAACACCTATGCAGTCAAAAAGCAACCATACAATAACGTGCAGTATAAAATACCAGATACGCTGATTTGCTGCTTATGTTAATGCTTATTAGTTACCAGGAATGGGTAGTTTAATATACAAATTTACAATTTTTCCTCACAGTAAAGTAGAAAACAACTCCCCTGTCCCCTCATTGCATAGCCAGAAAGCGGATAGTAATATTCGCCATGATTGTACAACATTTGGCCGAATATCATTTTGCGAAAAACCTTAAGCGGAATGTACCATTTCACAGAAAACTTTTTTGTGGAAAGTACCATTTCGCGATCCTCTCCTTACTCGCTATCGCTCGTTCCAGGAAACCCAGGTAGACCTAGGAAAACAAATAGACCTAGACAGTAGTGATTTCTGCGGGGAGTTGCCTCCCCCCAGTGGGCGGCGCTACCGACGGCGGATCACCGGCAACACTCCCGGCCGTCTCGTCCTGAATGATCTAGTGTTACTATAGATAGTTTTTGTGGTCTTGTTATTAACTAATGTTTTATAGAAGAGTCTCTAATTTCTCGAGTTCGATTAGTTTCGGAGTTTCGCAAAAATTTCTGTTTTATTTGTATGAGAGTCCATATCCCCCTACCACAGGGGTGAGAGGTCTCTAACTATCGTAAAATAAATTCAAGAGTCCAAAATCTCCCACATGCCAAATTTGGTTCCATTTTCTTGACTAGTTCTCAAGTTATAAGGAAATTTGAATTTAATTTGTATGGGAGTCCCCCCTTCTAAACAGGGGAGGGGTCTTAATTCATCATAGAAAAAATTTCTGCCTACTAAAAGCCCCACATGCCAAATTTGGTTCCATTTGCTTGATTAGTTCAAGAGTTAAGAGGAAATTTGTATTTCGTTTGAATGGGAGCCCCCCCTCCTAAAAAGGTTCGATTTGCTTGATTAGTTCTCGAATTATGAGGAAATTTATATTTCATTTGAGTAGAAACCCCCCTCTTAAAGTGGGGAGGGGTCCTAATTCACCATAGAAAATATTTTTGTCTCCAATAACCTCCAAGTGCCAAATTTGGTTCTATTTGCTTGATTAGTTTTCGAGTTATGAGGAAATTTGCATTTCATTTGTATGGAAGCCCCCCCTCTTAAAGGGGAGAGGAGTCATAATTCCCCTTCTAAAGAGGGGAGGGGTCCCAATTTACCATAGAATAAATTCTTGTCACCAAAAACTCCCACATACCAAATTTTGTTCTATTTGCTTGGTTAGTTCTCGAGTCGATCTGCAGAAATTTTTGTTTCATTTGTATGGGAGCCCCCCCTCTTAGTGGGGGAAGGGGTCTCAAACCATCACTAAAACATTTCCTGGCTCCAAAAACTTCTACTTGCAAATAATGCCAATAGCGATGGCGGTGTGATCCGGTGAGCGGGTATCGAAACGAGAGGAACGATCTTTAGCAAGAGTAACCAACTCCTAGCCTTCGCAAACGACCTCGACATCATTCCTTGAGGTGGCGAAGGCAGTCCACGCCAGACTGAAAACGGAGGCTGGGACGATTGGGTTACAAATCAATGCGTCGAAAACCAAATATATGGTAGGAAGAGGTTCAAAGAAAATAATAATAACCTCCCACGGACAATGACTATTGACGGCGGTGAACTGGAAGCGGTTGTTGAGTTCGTGCATTTAGGATCTCTGGTCACCGCCGATAACAGCACGCGTAAGAGTAAGATTCAACGACGCATTCAAACTGGAAGTAGAGCCTAGTTTTCCCTCCGCAAAACACTTCGATCGAGGAGCATACGCTACTGCACAAAGTAGATCGGTAGTCTTCTGCGGACTTGAGACTGTAACTTTGCTTACGAAAGACATACGTGCACTTGCCGGATTTGAACGAAAGGTGTTGCGGAACATTTTTGGCGGTATACAAACGGAAAGCGGAGAGTGGCGTAGGTGTATAACCCACGAGCTACAGGCCCTACTTCGAGAGATTTCCATCGTAAATTTGTCGAGAGTTGGGAGGCTACGATGGGCCAGTCGTGTCGCGAGTATGCCGGAGAATTCCCTGAAGAAATAATGCTCAAAATAGGGAGTAAATTTATCCATAAGCCGTACCGCCGAGCCAAAACGTCCTTGGGTCCAAAAGGTCATATCTGAGATGCCAGACATGGTCTCTACTCACAAATTAAGCAACAATACACTATCCTGATCACGCCCAAGCAATTGAGATGCATTCCGAACTAAACGGCGATCACCAACTGGAAAAAACTTGAAAGAAAACTGAAGCTGACTGCCACCCAGAAACAGAACCAACTCAGATTAGCCCGAGAGTATCCAAATGGTGAAATGTTGTGCTTTCACTTGCCAAAAAGATTAGTTTAGAAAGGCCGGAATCTAGGACTTGTTACTTGCACAATCTGACACAACAAAGTGTCGTAAGTTCGAGGCGAAATTTTGGGGGCGGAGTTTGATTGTTTCGGGAGTTATTTCTTGTCATTGCAATACAATTTCATTACTCGAATGGACACTGGGATTTACCTGAATCTGCTGAAGGGTATTTTGATTTTGGCAACGCTGGAAACCCGTCGGATTCAATTTCCAGTTGAATTTTTGGAGTGATCCTAAATGGAGGCGGGCATACTAAATATTAATTTCGGATTGGATTTGAAATTTCCAGCAAAACCCTTGGGGGTGCGACTAAATGATCGTCTATCATATTTTCAAATAATTTTGTTATTTTCTTAACAAAAAGTGAGTTCGAATCATTTTCAATGTAATAATTTTATAGAAAAAAAAACAACAAAAATAAGGGGAAAATCGAGTGCGGCTAAACAAATGTCTACCATGTATCAACCTCACGTTGTTGTGTTGACTTATTATTCGCGATAAGACGTATAGTAGAAAGAGCGGAAAACTAGATAAGAGCAGGATCATTGAAGCAGCAATTACTAGGTTCGTATTCGTTCCTTCTTAATCAAACGACATCCGGGGGTTGAACAAGACTATAATGGGTTAAGTTGGCTTCAATTATATCTTGTATCTGCTTTACTAGTTCTATCGAAATTTTTACTTTAACATGACTCACGGAATATCGTTTTATCTCATTTACGAGTCAAGCAAACAGTTTTTCGATGATTTTGGGTAAACAGTATAGTGACGTTACTTTCGAATTCAAAACGTAGAGCCATTAGCCGTGCCAGTTTTTGTCGAACAATGTTAGCCTCCTCTATTATTGTGTTGAGGAGATCTTTGGGTTTTCCATTTTTCGAATTTACGCTCTTCGTATGGACCTCTATTGATCACGTTAAGTTGAGTACGCGCAAATTGTAGTCATCTCTATTCATGATCCCAATTCCATTTCCTTTGTCAGCGCGGGAATAAAAAACGTTACTTTATTTAAGCCGTTTGATAATGCTACCCGAATTGAATTTAGCACACCTAATTTGTGCTTGCTTATTTTTGGCACACGAAACACAATCTGCAACTGTGCATCTGTGACGAATGACTGAGCTAGCTGGAAGATCCTGGTATTGGATCACACCTTGAGCACTCTTTATTATGTCTGCAAGTGAAGCAAGATTGAGCACGAAATATTCAATCAGTTGAGGAGACCGATGTGCTTGGCTCAATTTTTGCAAATGTTCGAAACAAAGTAACTTTTTGTGGTGTTTTTACTCCGTTTGAATCACACGCTTGGATAAATTGTGATGCACATTGTTCCATACACTCGACCCTTTTAGCTTCGCAATTGTATACAACACACTCAACTGAAGTATGGTACTTTACTTATACTTATTTCAGCAGCCGCAATTGCAGCGCATACAGCTTTGTTTCGACAACGGGAACGGACACCTGTTCATCTTCTTTTTTTTTGTTTCCGATTCCGCCAACATTTCTTAGCTATTTTGTTTGTTTTTTCATCCGATTCACTTTTTACCGGAGTTAATGCTTCGGAATCAAACTTTTCTTTTGCATTTTGTTAGAAGCTGGATGTGTAAAAGTACCATTTTCGTCTTGGTAACACTGCTATTCTAAACTTCTAAAACTTATCCTATTCTAAGCCGCTGTTTTCCGTTAATCTGGTATCTTTCGCAATCTCCTATAAATTCATTGAATCACAACCTTATATGATGACACAAATAACATTCAGCGATTATCATCGAAAGACGATCACTTGTTTGTTTCGAATTTGGCCTAGCTTTAGACCACTGGTTTCGTTCGATTCGACGTTTCAATAGAGTATCCTGAATGACCTTCAGTAGAGGGGACAAACCTACGAAACTTTAATTTAAAATGTAAAATACATATTTTTACAAAAATCTGATACCAGAAGCCATTTCAAATTCGAAATTAAATTCAGCTTGAAAGTAATGTTCCACAAATAATATTCTTGTTCAACCAGATAACTTTTTTTTCAAATGACTAATCTCAATGGGCTTACTTTAAGACGTTTAAATTTAACTTGTAATTTAACTCTTGGTAAACCTATGTTACCAGCTGATCCATTATTTACCTTTTATAGTCAAGCAAATCACTCGAAATCTGAAATAACAAGATATAATAAAAATCCATTAGTACAAACGAAACCAAACAGAGAATAGTTGATTGCAAAAAATGAATTTAATTAATTTACTACTTAAAAGTTTATGCCTTAACCTTTACGTCCCCGACATCAAAAATGAAGGTACTTTCAGTTACACTTTTGGCTCTATCTCATCTGATTTTCAATCGATTTTTATGCAACTAGTCTTAAAAGAACCACATTGGATTGGCCTTTAATGAAAAAATATGCTGGTAAATTCTGGTTTCATTTTCCCGGAGATATTCCAGATCGCGGTGGGATTTTTTTTGACGTCATAAGTAGCAGATGAAATAAAACTAGAAATCTACTTAATTGACTGCGCAAAAGTTATCCATTTTATTTGTAGTCACTAAAAATGACTTTTACGCTACCCTGTAGAGCGCTGACTTATGCCCCATACTTCGGAACATCCGTTGTAGGTTCTACCGGAACTCAAAAGTGGCCATTTGGAATTCTCTTTAGAAATATGGCAAATGGGATATCAAATGACAGGATTTTTCAACACGAGCTCTTTAGAGGACATTTGGATGTATTTTGAACCGATCTGGACATTCCGGCACATCCGGTATCAGTTCTACCGGAACTCAAAAATAGTCATTTGGAATTCTCTTTGAAAATATGGCAAATGGGGTGCCAGATGACAGGATTTTTCAACACGAGCTCTATAGAGGACATTTCGATGTATTTTGAGCCGATCTGGACATTCCGGTACATCCCGCGTCGGTTCTACCGGAACTCAAAAATGGTCATTTGGAGTTCTCTTTGAAAATATGGCAAATGGGGTATCAAATGACAGGATTTTTCAAGGAGAGCTCTTTAGTGTCATTTGATACCCCATTTGCCATATTTTCAAAGAGAACTCCAAATGACCATTTTTGATTTCCGGTAGAACCGACGCGGGATGTTCCGGAATGTCCAGATCGGCTCGAAATACATCCAAATGTCCACTAAAGAGCTCGCGTAGAAAAATTCTGTCTATTGACACCCCATTTGCCATATTTTCGAAGAGAATTCCAAATGGCCACTTTTGGTTTCTGGCAGAAACGATGCCGGATGTACCGGAATGTCCAGATCGGCTCAAAATACATCCAAATGCCCACTAAAGAGCTCGTGTTGAAAAATCCTGTCATTTGATACCCCATTTGCCATATTTCCGGAGAGAATTCTAAATGGTCACTTTTGAGTTCCGGCAGAACTGATACCGGATGTTCCGGAATACTCAGATCGGCTCAAAATACATCCAAATGCCCACTAAAGAGCTCGTGTTGAAAAATCCTGTCATTTGATACCCCATTTGCCATATTTCCGAAGGGAATTCCAAATGGCCACTTTTGAGTTCCGGTAGAACCAACAACGGATGTTCTGAAGTGTGGGGCATAAGTCAGCGCTCTACAGGGTAGTGTAAAAGTCATTATTAGTGACTACAAATAAAATGGATAACTTTTGCGCAGTCAATTAAGTAGATTTCTAGTTTTATTTCATCTGCTACTTATGACGTCAAAAAAAATCCCACCGCGATCTGGAATATCTCCGGGAAAATGAAACCAGAATTTACCAGCATATTTTTTCATTAAAGGCCAATCCAATGTGGTTCTTTTAAGACTAGTTGCATAAAAATCGATTAAAAATCAGATGAGATAGAGCCAAAAGTGTAACTGAAAGTACCTTCATTTTTGATGTCGGGGACGTAAAGGTTAAACATTAAAAAATATGCATTAGAACTAGGAAAACAATCCTAACCACCGGGTAATTGTTTTACATCCATTAAAAAAATCATGTATGTACCACACACTGGCACTGCGAACGATCTGGTCTGAAATTGCTTCCTCTAGAGAGTCAAACCGGATCATGGCGTGTTGTGTGGTTTAACTGCCGTCTAAATTGGCCATTTGAATGCAAACGATACCGAAGCACAATCACGATGTATTAATTTATAAAACGCTATTTCACAATCAACATTACTTATCAGCTCAATGTTGCGAATTATTGCTCCGGGCAGAGCTTATTTTAAAGATCCGCATCCATAAAAAATATTAAAACAAAAAAAATATATAATCCATCCAATCGCTGATAACGACGGTTTAACGATCGTCATATTCATATCATTGATTGGTGCTAACTGTGTGTGTACAGTCGTAAAACGGATTCCATAGATTATGTTTCGGATTTTACGTTGCACACGATTTGCTGTGCTGGAATACGTTACATTGTCGAATGCGGAAAGCTGCTTTCAATGTTAAATCGGTACGTGCCACAATAAACGGGACTATAAATTGGAAAGGTAGACAATCTCGCTTCAAAAATTAAGATAGAAAACAGGGGGCAAAATTAATGATAATTGGTGGGCGAATGTTTATCTGGTGGTTCGTAGACATCTCGCTGGAAATCCCAATTCAGGCAAACTCTCTACACTGTCAATTACTTTTACAGTCTGAGACATTTACGCATCACACCTGGACAGGTTGTACTCTTCGGCAGTCACACTAATGACAAACATGATGGTTCCAAATGTTGTTGATTGATTGACATGTTTCGGGGAAAATTGATACGTTGCTATAGCATAGTCTTTCATGTACTACACTTTACGAGTTCACTTGATCGGTCGATTACTGTAGTCTATAGGTCCTTTTCATTCCGCGCAACTAGTTTGTTTGGTTCCTTTTAATAGCTCTAATAATTGAATCTGCTCATGATGATGCTTAAGTACGTTCGGGCGGCGTTCTTTGGTGAAACCTTTGAGCGGCATGAGAGTTGGCCGCTTCTTGATTGTAATTGGAATCAGAAGAAAGCCAGTTTGATGTAAGAAACGTGAGTTCAAAATCATCGTTTAATAAGACTACTGTAATTTCCAAGAACAAAAGTAATAGAAACGTCGAGTTTCTGATGTTTTCCTGAGTATAAGAAGAAATTTCCGGACGAAATGAACTATATAAAATGTACTCTGTTGTACTCTTTGTTCAAATTGAAGAGACTGTGAAAATAGAATGAAGGGTATATTATTCTTAACAAATTACTCTGTTCTTTGTAACATAATCATTGTCGAGGGCGATGTGACAATGTTTTTATTTATTCTCGGAGGTTAATGTCCGGGAGACCTTTGACTTAGCAGGGACTTCTTCGAAGTGGCAACAACAGTTTCAAGGTTAGGAAAAAAATATACGAGGCTAAACCTGGTGTACGCTGTGCTTATGGAAGAACAGTGACCCTGCTTTTTTACTGATTTAGAATGAAAAATTAGTGGGCAAAAGGCATATAAAATGGAGACAAGTTTTACATAAATGTGTGTCAAAATAATGCTAAAATTAAATGGAAATAAATTTGATGTAATTTTGTATTGTTTTGATTTTGTTTAAAAGCTCATATTTACTAATTGTGACACAAAAATTGTTTTGATTTTTCCTGAATTTCTTGATATTCAGATTAATATGATTAATATGATGAACATTGCTACTGCCATTGTAAATAACATCAGTGAACACACGCAGACGGCGTGCATCGAAGCAATACACGACTGCCTGTTCCTTAAAACTGTAATCACATTATTTTCTTGCTGGAGATGTAGATCGATCAGTTGCAAATGAAATACTACAATGTGCTCAGCTCTCTTGGAATAGATGAATTGAAATTACCACTGAGCAAATTGCATCTAAGCAAAAAAATCACAGCACTCAAGCGCCTTCACATACATTTTTTTACTTTTTTGTCCCGTGTCTAAACCTCACCACTAAGCAAAATGGAAGAAGAGCGATACTCAAGTCAGTTTAAGTTTTATAACGAGCCTCTAGTGGTTTTCATGATCGATTTCACTGCTAATAAAACTATGAGTTCCACTAGAACCTACTGATGACCTCCATAAAACTTTGTTTCGACCGAGAGGCCCCCTCTTCAGAAGGTTTTTGTAACCTGTTGAAGAGTCAGGCTATAAGCTTAAGTCGGTTTAGTATACTCTACTGAAAGCAGCAATAAAATCGATTATGCTTTTCGTTGCTTGACGGCAACCGCCATAATCTAATGAAATTTTTCGTTTTGTTCGATTAAGCGAACAGCTTGCTCTGGTAAAAAGCTAAATCAGTCAGCCGGCTTTGGTATACACCCGTGAGCAGAAAAGTTGAAGTTTTGCTGTCAGATCATCCTGTTTCATTTATAGCGACCATAATAAAATATAGGATAAACGATAAATTGTCAGCAGTCTTCGTAGTGGTGCAGTATATGCGCATTAAATTTTATCGTGCACATTGGTATTATAGGTGGATAAAACCACCGCATCAACAAAGTTGTGCAATCTCCGAAAACTAGTTTTTTTGATTAAATAAATACATTCAGTTCGAAAACAGACACTAATGAAGCCTGCAAGTCGTAGGCGAAATACGTGTCTGTCCTAAATAAATATTAATAGTGGAATTTAATTTGGAAAGTTTTTGGCAACTATATTCATATTTTTTTGAAACGATGATTCTACAATTGATGAAGGGACGGTAAGTGAAAGTAATGAAGAAGGATTTTTTTTGGGAATGGAGGGGAAAGAGCGGAAAGGAAGGGGGGGGGGGGGGTAATAGATAGCTACGCTTAACAAGTTGTCGTTGTGACTCCTATCTTTTGTCTAATGCTGGAAGGTGCATGGGTCGAACCAAGCTATAATCAGAGATTATAACTGGATTTGAACCCACAATACCTGCCAGGGCGTGTGGCTCGCTGGTACCCGTGTACGTTTGAACCGTAGAGGCGTTGGACAAAAGAAGCTGTACAACCCCCCTTATTAACCGTAGCGACAAGGGTTGGGCTATTTTTAGACACAAATTGTACCTCTTCCTCCATCTACTGTAGAAACCACCGACCGAGAAGTTTTAATCTAACTTGTTTTAACTCTCAGGACGACGACACTATGCAGGCCCTTACGACTTGCAAGGTACTGCGTGTGACGTTTTTCGTCCGTAAGCATGTTAGTCCGCGTTTCTCAGCGCGGGTCTTCGGAGAAAGGCTCCGTTCCTATGAAATTGACCAAACTCGTGATTTTAGTCATGACCTTGAAATGCGGTCAGGCATATATTAATATTTTTTTGAAACGATGATTCTACAATTGATGAAGGGACGGTAAGAGAAAGTAATGAAGAAGGATTTTTTTGGGAATGGAAGGGAAGAGTTGTTGAATTGAACCTGCATTCATCCTTCGTGAGCACAGGCACAGACTTTCATACTAAATTTTTTTTGGGTAAAAAGAGAATTTTGTCCGACTTGCTTTTACTAGAATTTCACTATTTTCACAAATTCACAAAATATTCAAACGCGACTGATTAGTACACAAAATATTCGTTTCAAAATAGTTCGTAGAACAATTTATTCACTTACACAAAAGTATTTCGCAGGTAGGATGGTTCAATTATTTTTTATTAGGATGGTCCTAATAGCAATAAAAGGACATGACTTACCCTGCTTATATTTTATTTTAATATGTTAGAGACATGTGGTACATGATGCTACAATAGGACGGTTCAATTATCGTGTGGTTCAACGGTTCTCAATGGTTTGTATACCATTTGATTCATAAAAGATGTAGTAATTGTACATTTATTTGTATAACATTGTTATCTATACCTATAAAGAAGGATTTCTGTCTGTCTGTCTGTCTGTCTGTCTGTCTGTCTGTCTGTCCTGTGTTCCTTATAGAATCAAAAACTACTGAACCAATCGGCGTGAAAATTTGCATGTAGAGGTTTTTAGGGCCAGGAAAGGTTTTAGTGATGGTTAGAGACCCCTCCCCCCACTAAGAGGGGGGGCTCCCATACAAATGAAACACAAATTTCTGCATAATTCGAGAGCTAATCCAGCAAATAGAACCAAATTTGGCATGTGGGTGTTTTCGGTGACAAGAATTTATTCTAGGGTAATTTGAGACCCCTCCCCTCTTTATAAGGGGAATTATAACTCCTCTCCCCTTTAAGAGGGGGGGTTTCCATACCAATTTCCTCATAACTCGAGAACTAATCAAGCAAATGGAACCAAATTTGGCATGTGAAGGTTTTCGAGGGCAAGAAAATTTTCTATGTTGAATTAGGACCCCTCCTCACTTTAAGAGGGGGGGCTCCTGTACAAATGAAATACCAATTTCCTCATAACTCGAGAACTAATCAAGCAAATGGAACCAAATTTGGCATGTGTGTGTTTTTGAAGACAAAATTTTTTCTATGATGAATTGGGACCCCTCCCCACTTTAAGAGGGGGGGGGGCTCCTATACAAACGAAATACAAATTTCCTTATAACTCGAGAGCTAATCCAGCAAATGGAACCAAATTTGGCATGTAGGTGTTTTTGGAGGCAAGAATGTTTTCTATGATGAATAAGAACGTCTCCCCACTTTAGGAGGGGGGGCTCCTATACAAATGAAATACAAATTTCCTCATAACTCGAGAACTAATCAAGCAAATAGAACCAAATTTGGCATGTGGGTGTTTTCGGTGACAAGAATTTATTCTATGGTAAATTGAGACCCCTCCCTCTTTATAAGAGGAATTGTAACTCCTCTCTCCTTTAAGAGGGGGGGCTGCCATACAAATTTCCTCATAACTCGAGAACTAATCAAGCAAATGGAACCAACTTTGGCATGTGAAGGTTTTCGAGGGCAAGAAAATTTTCTACGGTGAATTAGGACCCCTCCCCACTCTAAGAGGGGGGGCTCCTGTACAAATGAAATACAAATTTCCTCCTAACTCGAGAACTAATCAAGCAAATAGAACAACATTTGGCATGTGGGTGTTTTTTTTGGTGACAAGAATTTATTCTATGGTGAATTGAGACCCCTCCCCTCTTTATAAGAGGAATTATAACTCCTCTCCACTTTAAGAGGGGGGACTTCCATACAAATTTCCTCATAACTCGAGAACTAATCCAGCAAATGCAACCAAATTTGGCATGTGAAGGTTTTCGAGAGCAAGAAAATTTTCTATGGTGAATTAGGACCCCTCCCCACTTTAAGAGGAGGGGCTCCTGTACAAATGAAATACAAATTTCCTCATAACTCGAGAACTAATCAAGCGAATTGAACCAAATTTGGCATGTGTGTGTTTTTGGAGACAATTTTTTTTTCATTGATGAATTGGGACCCCTCCCCACTTTAGGAGGGGGGGTCCTGTACAAACGAGATACAAATTTCCTCATAACTCGAGAACTAATCCAGCAAATGGAACCAAATTTGGCATGTGGGTGTTTTTGGAGGCAACCATTTTTCCCATGATGAATTAGGACTTCTTACCTTTTTAGGAGGGGGGGGGGGGCTCCCATTCAAACGAAATACAAATTTGCTCATAACTTTAGAACTAATCAAGTAAATGGAACCAAATTTGGCATGTGAGAGTTTTAGATGGCAGAATTTTTTTTCTGTGGTGTATTACGACCCCTTTCCCTATTAAGAGGGTGGGCTTCCATGCAAATGAAATACAAATTTCCTTATAATTTGAGTACTAATCAAGCAAATGGAACCAAATTTAGCATGTAGGAGATTTTTGAGTCTTGAATTTATTTTATGATAGTTAGAGACCTCTCACCCCTGTGGTAGGGGGATATGGACTCTCATACAAATAAAACAGAAATTTTGGCGAAACTCAAAAACTAATCCAACTCGAGAAATTCGAGACTCTTCCATAAAACATTAATCAATAACAAGACCACAAAAACTATCTATAGTAACACTAGATCATTCAGGACGAGCCGGTCGCGAGTGTTGCCGGTGACCCGCCATCGGAAGCGCCGCCCACTGGGGGGCTTGCAAAACTCGAGAAGTGATAAAGATCATCCGAGATTCATGATTTATGTACAACACAGGTTAATTTGTGGCAATACGAAGTTTGTCGGGTCAGCTAGTTCAATTGATAAATAGTGAAAATCAACGAAAAGTTTCAAAACCAAATTTCTCCATATATTATCAATACGATCGCCATGCTTCTCAGGCACAAACGATAATTAGACATACATTCTAGCTATTAGAATTTCGGTTGTTTCTATTCATAAAACAAAGTGACAGAGTAGAGCTATTCTGCTGATTTCATAGTTGTAACTCCCAGCATAATCAACCAGTTGCTGTTCTAACTTGTTTTCCACAAGCTTTAAGCCAAGCTATGAGAATAAACAGTCTGTTTATTCGCCTAAATTGGCGGATGCATTTTATTTTTTTAACACATTACACGCAAAATAAATCACAGAACCTCATTGGCCTTCTTTTGACCAATAATCTCTGCTAAACTGACAGATTATTTGATCGAAAAAATCATAGTTATGAATGATGATACGACATCAAACATTTTTCACAATAAAAGCATATTTTCTATATAATGGTGATGTTGATTGTTACGTTAACTATGAAACCATGGGCAGTTGAGATTAAGTCAAATGAGAGTTTCATTCTTTCCTTCTGTGTAGAGATGCAAGTGCTGGGAATAAAACATTCCTTGTAACGTATTTCTACCTCTGGCTCGTAACATAAATGCATCGGAAAAGAAAATTACCATTTACTCAGGTTGAACTTAACGTTCCAATTTGTAAGCATCTTTACAGACAAATACGGTCCGTACCGTTTTCCATACCAAAGAAGCCGTTAAAAATCTCCCTGGAAAGGTCTCAGAAATAAGCTCGTACCAAAGTCAGAGAGCAACATAGCTGATGTGTTTGCAATAAAAAAAAAGTTCTTCACTAATTTTATTAGCTCACAATCGCTTGGTAGAGTTGCTTTGGGTGTGCTGCAAGTGAGAAAATAAAGCTATAAAAGCAAACTGATTTGCCGTAAACGGGTTACAGCAATTTAAGAAATTTATTACACAAACAAATCATCAAAAATTAAATCGTATCACTTCTCCGGATATGATAGCAAACATTCAGTAAATTAACTGTTGCTATTTGAACTGCATTAGATTGCCATGCATAGGTGATAAACTTCATGCAAATTGCTGTTGCTAGCGTAAATAAATCCCATATAAATAATGACAATCAGTGCCTCAACAGTGATGTGTCTTAAGAAAAGTATGGTACTTAAAATAACATTAGGAACAAGATTAATTAGGAAAACGCTATTGAGAAGCAATTCAAATACCATTAAAATGTTGCTCTTCATTACAGGAAACACGATTTTATTGGCAGGAAAAGAGAGTCCTCGATAGTTTGATTGTATGAACGTTTCACATATGAATAGCTACCGGCACTTGTGCGTATCGAATACTGCATGAATAAAGTCAAATTTGTACCGGTTGATCGACTCATCACCTTTGGATGGACCGGTTTTTCAAAGCGATGAAGCGGAAACGGCAGGCAGGCAGGTGCGGAAATCATTACGGTCACAGTCGACCGAACTAAGCTGCGGCAGTGATTGGCGATTAGCACTTTTAGCGAAGGTGCGAATAAAACCCAAATCTAAACGAACACTGCAAGTGTGCCAGTGTTGCTATTGAAGGCTTTATAAATCCGAAAAATTACGAATTTACTGACAAATTGAGGCGTAAATTGAGACCATTAGACATCGATTATTTGAATACCTTCGATTTATCTGTTTTATTCCAGTTGGTGAGTTGCCACCGTTGAATTCAAAATAGTCTAATAAATAGAGTTCCACCGTCATCAACGAGGATGACAAATTAGCGATTTAGTTTCGCTCTTGAAGCGAAAATAAGAGTTCAAAGATTGGCATTGATATTGGACTGAGTTGCTGCAACGTTTACAATGAAGTGTCATGGTTGTAATGTAGTATTGTGCGATTCGAATATAAAATCTACAGCTTTTTTGGAAGGGCCCACCCAATGATTTATTGAACGAACTACCACTGAAGACTGACAGTTCCATGCTTCTCGTGTGGCATCGAACCGCGAATTCATCCATATGCAAAACCGATTGCTAATCTTTCGCTGCTAGTCCCAAACCAATCATCTCCGCCAATCCCGGTAGTCAGGGTTATCACGATCGGCTTCGCAGCAATCTGACGTGGGTTCGCAAGTTCAATTTAGAATTTTAATACGAAATTCTCAAATCAGTGACATTTGTCACCGGCCTGACTGTCGTCCGATGCGGGTAACATCGGCTTGATTGACTCTATCGTGATTTATCTTGCAGTCAGGAATGTAGCCACGACATTGGCCTACGGCGCTAACCCTGAAACGTCGACTCCAAATGCATGCCAGTCGAGCGAAACCGGGACAAACAAACTGGAACAATTGGATACATATCACTGGGACATGACTGGTTAAAAAGCGGAGGAGATGCGAGCGTCCCGACGTTGTCTGAATGTTCATTATACAACATAGCGAAAGACTGCCAGTTTCGTAATAAGCCTTATTATGTTTGATTGTTGTCAGTTTTGCTCCAGTTGACTCGAATGGGCTGAATTCGCGCATCATTGTGATTGAAGAATTGGGTGTTCTTTGGAATTGTTATAATTTTATATAAAATCAATTGAAAGGAATTCTTTTCAAGATTCTTGAAAAGAAAACATAGAATTTGAATTGATTTCCTCAGATGAAAGAAAAGAAAAAAAGCATGCCTTTTCTATCGATTCTTACGTAGAATGGAGCGAACAAGACTTGTTCATGTTTTCTTAATACAATTGTGGGGTAAAAATAGAATGTGGCCGATGCTGGGTTCAAATTGGTTTTGCAAATTCATCGTTATTCCGACGATTCTTAAAGAAAACTATGCATGAAATATAAGTATTTGCATGAATGCATGAAATGTTGATGGCTGTCAAAGTTATTTTGTAATTCCGTTGATTAGGTTGCGACGACTTACATTAAACCATTCAAAATGAACTATGGCACATGTCCAATACTTTTAGCATGCGAGGAAGCGTGGTACTATTTGTACACAAAAGTCATCTCAATACCAAATAGATGCCACATAGTGGCTCATGAAAACAGCAATAAACTTTTCTTACATGTGCGCCAATGATTATCTCAACGCATTACATGTTTTTTTCAAGTCAGAATAAATTTCAAGAGCATACTTTCAAAGAAAAAAGTTAATCATGAATAGAAATAACCGAGAGTTCGACATGCCATCCTTTATTCTTTTATTTGTGTAGATTGCCGATGTATCCCGAGCCTACAAGAATGCTGGTCTAACAAGCCAGTCGTACATTAGAATCTCGGCTGGGCAGAGTCAGTAGGATTGTCGCACTCGATCCGTAATAGTCCAGACTCTAACAGCCGGCTGTAAAGCCTATCAATATAGAAGGGTCAAGTCTTAAGGACGTTTGAGCTCAAGGATTTTTTGCCTCAAGGATGTATCAGGATTTCCAAGATGGGTACCTGGATACTCTGCTCTATCAACATAGAGCTGCGTAATGAGCTTTGTTGAATGATATATAGCAACTTCTAAACTGAGCCGCCCCGAATAATCGCGAGACTTGTATTTTAACAATGTTTGTGCTCGCTTACGAAAGAAGTATTTGATGTTGATGGTTCAAAGCAACTGCACAAGAGCAAATAGCCTATCATTCCGATCAACAACGAACCGAAAAAGCAAGCCGCGCGAACTCGTTAAACTTGCACTAATAATTTTTCTTCGGCAAGGCATTATAAAGAATTGGCCTTCGATGATCAAATGGTACGTCTTGTGTTGAGAAAAATGATCTCTACCAATAGCTTAACATCATTTTTGATCGAAGCATGTTTTAAAAGAAGTGAAGATACATTATAGACAACGACTTGTTTCATTGGTCCCAAGTCCGAAATGAACTAAATTGCATTTCACCAGCCGATAACATTTGATGACTTCACCACAAAACATATGATGCAGCTAAATTTCACATTCATATACATTCAAATATATATTTAGAGATCTTTTAATTGCCTAAATTTGTGTTTCATTGCCAGTCTAAAAATTTTGACGTAGGGCTACGTTTTTCAGGAAGGTAGCTGGTACAGGGGTTCATTTAAAAAAAATCTAATCAATTTTCTATATATTTGCACGAACCGATAAGAAAATCTTTTACGCGTCGGCTCAAATAAAGAACGATTTTGATTCTTGAGATTGCACTATTAAAAAATTAAAAAGTCAGAGGGGTTGTGTACAAGACACGACCGCATATATAGGTGACGCAAGACTACGTAAGTCTCTTTGTAGTGATAGTGGCATGTATTCATGCTTGTAATCATTCGATTCTTCATGTATACATGCTATATTCAACATATATACATGCTACATGCGTTGTATGTAACATTTATCAAAGTAGTAACATTGCATACGTTCAATTCTCAAAAGATTGTGCATTTGAAAACAATTTAACAAAATCAAGAACACAAACTATTGCTTTCCTGCTACCTTACTGAAATTCAAGATTGTTTTTATTATCCATGGTTTCCCACGTTGAAAGGATTTTACCAATTCAATCCTATTTTATCAACAGCACATCTTTTCACAACACTTCTAATGAAATGGCAAGCAGGCGTATTCATACAAAATCGTATTAAAACCGAACACTACAGCTGTGGCACATGCTTCCAACACAGATATCAAGTTCGCCGAGGTTTAATCGTCTCGCAGTAAAGAACTTGACTTGTGTCAATTTTTTTGGCACACTTCACTAACACAGACATCAAATTGGACTAGGTTTAATCGCGTTCGTAAGAAATCTGTTGGCTCGAGGGGGCTTTGAAACTCTCTCTGGCGTACTTCCCAAGCTAGGACATCAAAATGGTCTAGGTTGAACCGCGGTGTTAAGAAATCTTGTTGAAATGAGGAAACTTTGTCACTTGCTTTGGCTTACTTCCCAAGCACAGATGTCAAATTGGTATAGGTTTAGATCATCGTAAAGAATCTTACAACCAATCACGAAGCGAGAATTCTGGTAAAACATAGGTTCATTATTTTCGATTTTTCAATAGTTCAACATCAAGAATCCATACTTTTCTTCTTTTGGGTCAATTCTTAGAAGATTTTCCGATCGATTGGTGTGAGAATATTGAAAATCGAAACCTCAAAACCTTTCATTTTTCGTGACGCTCACATTTTACGATTTTTTGGAATGACACCCTATCTCAAAACTTGCCGTAAGACGTAGTCCTACGTCAAAATAATGAAGCATTGTCCAACTAGAAATCCTCGCTTCGTGATTGGTAGGAACAGACGTCATATATGCTTTAACGTATTTTAAGATAAAAAGTGACAGAATCTCCGTTGCAACAGGTCGAAGATTCTTTGCGATGATTGAACCTAGAGCAATTTGATATCTGTGCTTGGGAAGTACGACAGAAAAAGTGACAGTTTTCTCCTCCCAACGAAATTTTTTACGTATTACGATTAACCTAAACCAATTTGATGTCTGTGTAAGGAAAGTGCGCTCGTGCCTCCTCGCCCCAAGAAAATTTCTTAGGACCACGATAATTTGACCAATTTGATGTCTGTGTTAGAGTAGCGCACTAGAAAAAGTAACAAGGCCTTCTTGTCCCAAGAAGTTTTCTTGGGAGCGCGATAAAACTTAGACCAATTTGATGTCTTTGTTAGGGAAGTACGCCAGAAAAAGAGACAAAAATCTCTTGTCCCAACAAATCGCAAATTCCTTATGACGAGACATTCAAGCATAGACGAATTTGATATCTGTGTTGGAAAAGTACGGAATTATGTTTAGTATGGATATGGATGCACATGTTCGCCGATTAATTGGAAATAACTCTATTGAAGATTGAGCTTATACAATGTTTCTTTGATAAATGTTACATACAATGCATGTAGCATGTTTATATTCTGTATGTAGTTAGCAGATGCACATGAAGAATGGTATTATTACATGCATGGATAAAAGCTACTATCGCTACAAAGACTTACGTAGTCCTACGTCACCAACACGGTCATGTCTTGAACACAATCCCTTTGATTTTTTATGCAATTCAACAGTTCATTTTGAAAAACGCTAGAATTTTTGGAATTGAGAGATTATATACAACTCATATACTTGTCACATTCACTTCAATACTTTACCTTCAAGACATCAACTTGAACTAGGGAACGACTTGGACACTACCACTGGTTGTAAACTTTGTATGAAGTGCAGTATCTAACTCAGTATCAGTTAGATTTCACAACGACAGCAGGATGCCGATTATTATTCAATACAAATAAAATTCTCAAACTAGACCTTTTTAATTTTAAAAGATGATACTTTTCTAGATTTCTTTGTATAATTAGCTCATTTGGTTAAATGCTTTTATTTTTCTTTGATAATTGTTAATAACAATTTCAAAAACTTTTCGGAGACTGGACTTTACTCGATTATTTAAGGTCGTCTTTTAGTTTTCTTTTATCGGCGCTTTCCACCTTATCCAACGTTGAGTTTCAATGTACATTTATCTTCACTTCACTTCTTATTTATCACTTTCTTCGGGATTTTTAATTTATGTAAATCATTTTCTGCAAGAACAGTTTCAAACATTTATCGATGAGTGTCATTATGATATTACTAAATTCAATGAGCAATACGAGCAGCTTGGGTATTAGAGATTTTTACAATGTAATTGGATTTCTAGTTTATCGTTTTCCATGAAAATCAATACTGGTATCTTTGGCAGGGAAATAAATAAAAACATCATAGCTTAGATTTCACGAATGGGATCATTTAAGCCTTTGTAAGCTGCCAGACTTTTATATACAAATGTAGCCATTTTAAACAAATCTTCATCTGAAACAAAAAATAAAAGTTTGGACATAAATAGCACATCTTCAATACAATTTTGGATGATGTATATTTGGCAAGCTGGAATGTTTTTGTTTCGTGTAACGTATTCGGCGAACTTTTTCTACAAAAGAATACCAGCAGGGTTGCTGTGTGCTCAGTTACGCTCAATCACACGCATTCGACTGTGTTGCCTCGTAGACACAAAATCGGCAACGATCAGGTATTAAACATGTGTAGAGAGCAGTGTAATCTTTCTGAATTGAATACTTGCTGAATCTCTTGACGCAGCGGAAAACACCAGTGTATAAAATGCGAATTTTCGATAACCTGCAAAGTGCATACGTATATTTATTTGTATAATCTGCATATTTCGAAATTTGATGTGACAGTTTGTGAACCATTGAATGGTTGAGTAACGACTAGCAGTGGCCAAAACGCCTATCGGGGACATGCACTGATCTTTTTATTTCAAAAATAAAAATATACAACTTTTGATAAAAATTTACACATCAAGCAGTAGATAATGCTTAATTATTGCAAAAAATGGTGATTTATCTTGCGGAAACCAACCAAACATATCATGTTAACCCCGCGGTACAGTATTTCACCGTTTGGCTCGATTGGTACCTACACATTTTTTGTGACGTCGCACTTCCATCCATCCGTCCAGATTCCATCACCTTCACCTTGGCAGCGCAGCGTGCGGCAATAAATTCATATCCGCTGATTGATTTACGATACTGCCGGCATCCTCGGCACAGTTGTCTATCCCGCCGTGTACATGCATGATTGTTTTCTCCTTTGTTTGCACTGTTACTGTCAGCCTAGGCCAGCGCAGACTGCAGGTTCGCATATTGCGGCGGCGGTTTCCCGTTCGCGATGCTCTCTGCCAAACCCTGCAATCAAATCAGTAGGGCTAAAGCGGCACCGGAGAATTGGTTTTTTCATGTGCGTCAATCAATAACGACGGCCTTGGGCATCACCGATGTTTCATACATGAACACGAAAGGTGCTGAATGTCCAGCACTAGGGTAAACAATTCATCAAGTAAATAAATTGTGGAAAAATTCACGCAAAATTGTTTACCCAATAAAAATACCTGTTTCTAGTATGGGCCGAGCATTGATTGTTTAATAAATTTTAATTTCAGCCATAAAAACTGGCCGTAATGATTTTAATTAGTGACCCAATAAAATTAAGCTGAATGAAAGGCACGCTTTGCGTATCAAACCAGCCGGCTCAGACTGACGTAGCTTAACATTAGGAATAGTTGACTTTACGTTGGAAACATTTCCGGGTGACACTCATATAGCATCCACACCTTTTAGACAACTAAACGAGGTTGAAAAGAAATAATGCTTTTAATGGTCATTTCTTCCGTAATGAACCTAGCAAAAAGTCAATAATTGGTTGAAATTTGGTTGGTAATTTTCGTTCAATGTCAATCGATGCGATGATGTTGAAGCTAATGTAGCACGTGTTGGTGTTGGTTGGTTGCGAAGCGATCGAGAATATTGTCATTGGATTTGTACTGAACCATGGTTCTATTGTTTGCTTTTGACTAAATTTTTATCTCTTTTAGATTTCTAAAGCAGGTTGAAAGTTCAAAATTTCTTATAAAATGCAACATTTTCTCCGTTTAATAGACATTCGGTTGAATTAAATATAAAAGGGGAAGACTATCGAGCATAAAAAATAAAACACGTAAAACGCATTTCTCATATTCATTACCGTAATTGTTGTCGGCGTAAGTGTTGCTTGTTTTTATTCGATAAAAAGATAATCAGCGATTTCCTGCGGCTGCCACCCGATCCGGTTGCTTTGGTCTGCTTTAATGCTGTGTACATACCTCTGTGAGTGTGCATTTGTGTTTATTTGTGTGTACTTATGCGCATTCATTTGTATGGTTAAATGATTATCTTTTCTCACCGCAGTTTGATTTTCACGATGCATTTATCGAAACCGGGCGGGGTAGAGGTTGCTTACGGTGTAATCGGTAAATTTGTTTTTGCGGTAAAAGAACAGCCGAGACGATTGATGACGGATGACGATTTTCAACGAACAGGTAAAAATTGCATTACTATCTGCCGACTTACTGATTGTAGTTGTATTCCGCCAAGAAGTGATTGCATATGCATATGAAGCAATTCAGTGAGACACCTGGGAATGGTGCAGTCGGATGTGACTAAAGAATTAAATTTCAGCTTTCGGATTTCCATTATGTCCCACTTCTACGACTTCAGTATGCGTGCGAAAGGCAGAAAATGGAATGTTGAACAAAATGGGAAAAATAAAAATCAGGAGATAAATAAAACCAGATTTCCGTTATAATTATGATTGAAGAGAATGTTTTCTTACTTGTTCTAAAAGTTTTTTTTTGTTGCTGGTTGGTAAGCAGAGCATTAGTGTAATTATGACGATTTATTCTAGGTGCCGTTAATTTACAACTGCATGATGAATTATTATTACTGCATAAGAAGAAATTCTATTTACACACCAATTATCCCAGTCAATAAATTTGTTATCTACGTTAAGAGTATTCCAGCTCATCTTATTATATTATTAGCTGTTATTACAAATTCCTGTGAGTTTACTGGTTGAGTCTATTTGCTGTCGTATGCTTTGCTTGTTGATGGCTAGACTTAGATAGCTAAATTTCCGGCGCAAAAGAGCAGGGAAATAGTAAAAAAATATGTGAAAAATTATAATTATAGCCGTAATATAATTTATATCCATAATTATGGCTCGTCTTCAGTACATTGGCTTGGGAGTTAGATTGACGCAATGAGCCTTTATTACGTTAGATATAAGAAACTTTAAACGAAATTGTTATGATAATACTTAATTTACTGCAGCGGGAATGAACAATGACGGATAAAACAATAAGACATACGCTCATCAAATCATCCCAAGGTAGTAACGCCTTAGGTATAAGCACCTTTCAAGACATCGACAGACTTTGCAGCCGGTTATTAGAGTACAGGACAATAACGAGGCTAGCGCAACGAACTTACTGACTCTAGCAGTATCGTTCAGCTGAGACTCGAACATACGACGACTGGTTTGTTAGACCAGTATCGTACCTCGAAGCGAACTAAACGGTCCCTAGTTGTAAAAAGAAAAATACATACTTTAGAAGTAATCTGCACGTTCTAAAAAAATTACCACTTCAAGCAAATTAAAGTACCAAAAAATAAGCGACAAGAAAATAAGATCAAAATTACTTTCGTTGGAAAAGAGTTTCTCTTGGTCAAATATTCATGATTATTTTTGGGTACTATTTTTCAAAATTATGGTACAGTTTGGATCGAAGGATTTAAGAATTTTATAAAATTCTGTACCCAATTGACAGACGCAAACAATAGTTAACAAATTCGAGGTTAACAAAAAATTTCCTGCTAATAACCTGCTAATAATGTTAATAACTACTAAACTACTGAACGCAACTGAACAATTTATGTGTCGTTGGATAGATAAAATGACCAGATATTAAGGAGGGAGTAAAGGGGGGGGCCGCTATACAAATGAAACACAAATTTCCTCAAAACTCTAGAACTAATCAAGCAAATGGAATCAAATTTGGCATTTGGGGGTTTTAGAAGGCAAAAATTTGTTCTATGGTGAATTGATACCCCTCCTCTCTTTAGGAGGGTGGGTTCCCATACAAATAATATACAAATTTCCTTATAACTCGAAAACTAATCAAGCCAAACGAACCAAATTTGGCAGGTGGGGGTTTTTCCCCTTCTAAGAGGGGGGTTCCCATCCAAATGAATTACAAATTTCCTCATAACTCTAGAACCAATAAAGAACATGGAACCAGATTTGGCATGTGGGGGGTTCAGTAGGTAAGATTCTTTTTCTATGGTGAATTGAGACCCCTCTTCTCATTAGGAGGGGCGCGAGGGGGGAGACACTGTCGAAAATATATTACTTTTCTCTTAATATATTTACCGTTCCCACCCATAAATATAACCTAAAGCCCTATTAAGGTATACATTTATAGGGCTTTAGTAGGGCCTAATATATTAATATATGATAATATTGTGAAGTGTCTTACCCCTCGGAGGGGGGCTCCCATACAAATGATATACAAATTTCCTCATAACTCCAGAACTAATCAAGCAAAAAGTACCAGAATTGACATGTGAGGGTTTTTGGAGGGAATCTATTTTATGATGGTTTGAGACCCTTCACCCCTGTGGTAGGAGGATAAGGACTCTCATACAAATAAAACAGAGATTTTTGCGTAAGTGCTATATTTTGTGCTACAGTGGTAAGCTGTGAAAGTAATCTAGTAGAACATTCTCGGAGTAAGAGACAGTGAATCGATGCCGCTAAGTGACGTGACTGTTGCCACTCATGTCAAAAGACAAGGACATTGGAATGGCACGTCATATTTGCGATGATCGTGCTTTGGCTTTAATGTTATTTGTAACCAATGGCCCTTTTAAAGGCCACATGCGAGTTGAAGTAAGATTATTGAAACATGTCAAGCTACGCATAATCATATTTAATACAATAATCTGTGGTCATTTATTACTATTTCACCCTTTATGATGCAAACAAGTGATTTTTAAAAGAAATACTTATGAACACCTCCCCCCCTCCCACGTAATGAAGAATTGGATCTGAATATTTCGCTCTTCTCTTTTTAACATTCACTTAAACAATGATTCTTAGGAACAAACATATGCCAGAAATGAAGTTTACAGTAGTCTTTGATCAAATGATATAGTTCTTATATAGTTCTACGTCATCCTTTCGTACAACCCTTAAGGCTGTATATCTTGTAGTTTTTATCATATTTTTACCTTCGTTTTATCGTATTTTCGTTCCGTCATTTTTTCTTTCTTGCTGTATATTTGGTGTATTGTCATTTTCTGTTCGTATTTTTGTCTTTCTTTCATCGTTTTTTGTCGTCAATTTGCCGGTTTATTGTTGTCTTTTCATCACTTTTTCCGTTTTTGTGTCGCCCTCTGTTGTCGAAACTATTCTCTTTGCGCTGTTTTTCCTTCGTCATTTTGTTTAATTTTCGTCATCTTTTCAGTCTTTTTTGCGTGATTTGTTATTTGTAGACTTTTTTCAAACATATTTTTTGTCGTTTTAGTCATTTTGTTTTTGTCCCTATTGCGGCATCGTTTTGCCGTCTTTTCATCGTATTGTCAAGTTATTTTGATCGTATTTTCGTCGCATTTCCGTCAAATTTCTGTGTTTTTTTTCGTTTATAAATAATGCAAAACTGATACAAAGTGGTATTTGGGTTGTCTATACCTACAAAGAAGGATTTCTGTCTGTCTGTCTGTCTGTCTGTCTGTCCGTATGTTCCTTATAGAAACGAAAACTACTGAACCAATCGGCATGAAAATATGCATGTAGAGGTTTTTTGGGGCCAGGAAAGGTTTTAGTGATGGTTAGAAACCCCTCCCCCCACTAAGAGGGAGGGCTCCCATACAAATGAAACACAAATTTCTGCATAACTCGACAACTAATCAAGCAAATAGCACAAAATTTGGCATGTGGGTGTCTTCGGTGACAAGAAGTTATTCTATGGTAAATTGAGACCCCTCCCCTCTTTATAAGGGGAATTATAACTCCTCTCCTCTTTAAAAGGGGGGGCTTCCATACAAATTTCCTCATAACTCGAGAACTAATCAAGCAAATGGAACCAAATTTGGCATGTGAAGGTTTTCGAGGGCAAGAATATTTTCTATAGTAAATTAGGACCCCTCCCCACTTTAAGAGGGGGGCTCCTGTACCAAAGAAACACAATTTTCCTCATAACTCGAGAAGTAATTAAGCAAATGGAACCAAATTTGGCACGTGGGTGTTTTTGGAGACAAAATTTTTTTCTATGATGAATTGGGACCCCTCCCCACTTTAGGAAGGGGGGCTCCTATACAAATGAAATGCAAATTTCCTCATAACTCGAGAATTACTCAAGCAAATGGAACCATATTTGGCATGTGAAAGTTTTCTTGGGCATGAATATTTTATATGGTGAATTGGGACCCCTCCCAACTTTAAGAGGGGGGGCTCTTATACAAACGAAATACAAATTTCCTCATAACTCAAGAACTAATCAAGCAAATGGAACCAAATTTGGCACGTGGGAGTTTTTGGAGACAAAAACTTTTTCGATGATGAACTGGGACCCCTCCTCACTTTAGGAGGGGGGATCCTATACACACGAAATACAAATTTCCTCATAACTGAAGAACTAATCAAGCAAATGGAACAAAATTTGGCATGTGAAAGTTTTCGAGGGCAAGAATATTTTCTATGGTGAATAAGGACCCCTCCCCACTTTAAAAGGGGGGGCTCCTATACAAACGAAATACAAATTACCTCATAACTCGAGAACTAATCAAGCAAATGAAACAAAATTTGGCACGTGGGTGTTTTTGGAGACAACGTTTTTTTCTATGTTGAATTGGGACCCCTCCACACTTTAGGAAGGGGGGCTCCTATACAAATAAAATGCAAATTTCCTCATAACTCGAGAATTAATCAAGCAAATGGAACCATATTTGGCATGTGAAAGTTTTCTAGGGCATGAATATTTTCTATGGTGAATTAGAACCCCTCCCCACTATAAGAGGGGGGGCTCCTATACAAACGAAATACAAATTTCCTCATAACTCGAGAACTAATCAAGCAACTGGAACCAAATTTGACACGTGGGTGTTTTTGGAGACAAAATTTTTTTCTATGATGAATTGGGACCCCTTCCCACTTTAGGAGGGGGGGCTTCTATACAAATGAAAAACAAATTTCTTCATAACTCGAGAACTAATCAAGTAAATGGAACCAAATTTGACATGTAAGTGGTTTTGGACGCAAGATTTTTTTCTATGGTGAATTGAGACCCCTCTCTTCTTTAAAAAGCGAGTTATGGCCCATCTCCCCTTTAAGAGGGTGGGCTGTCATACAAATGAAATGCAAATTTCCTCTTATCTCGAGAACCAATCAATCAAATGGAACCAAATTTGGCATGTGGGAGTTTTACATGGCAGAAATTTTTTCTATGGTGAATTACGACCCCTTCCCCTTTTAAGAGGGGAGCTCCCATACAAATGAAATTCAAATTTCCTTAAAACTTGAGAACTAATCAAGCAAATGGAACCAAATTTGGCATGTGGGAGATTTTGGAGTCTTGAATTTATTTTACGATAGTTAGAGACCTCTCACCCCTGTGGTAGGGGGATATGGACTCTCATACAAATAAAACAGAAATTTTTGCGAAACTCAAAAACTAATCGAACTCGAGAAATTCGAGACTCTTCCATAAAATATTAGTCAATACAAGACCACAAAAACCATCTATAGTAACACTAGATCATTCAGGACGAGACGGTCGCGAGTGTTGCCGGTGACCCGCCGTCGGAAGTGCCGCCCACTGGGGGGCTTGCAAAACTCGAGATTGTGACAAAGATCATCCGAGATTCATGATTTATGTACAACACAGGTTAATTTGTGGCAATACGAAGTTTGTCGGGTCAGCTAGTCTATACCTATAAAGAAGGATTTCTGTCTGTCTGTCTGTCTGTCTGTCTGTCTGTCTGTCTGTCCGTATGTTCCTTATAGAATCGAAAACTACTGAACCAATCGGCATGAAAATATGCATGTAGAGGTTTTTTGGGGCCAGGAAAGGTTTTAGTGATGGTTAGAAACCCCTCCCCCCACTAAGAGGGGGGGCTCCCATACAAATGAGACACAAATTTCTGCATAACTCGACAACTAATCAAGCAAATAGAACAAAATTTGGCATGTGGGTGTTTTCGGTGACAAGAATTTATTCTATGGTAAATTGAGACCCCTCCCCTCTTTATAAGGGGAATTATAACTTCTCTCATCTTTAAAAGGGGGGGCTTCCATACAAATTTCCTCATAACTCGAGAACTAATCAAGCAAATGGAACCAAATTTGGCATGTGAAAGTTTTCGAGGGCAAGAATATTTTCTATAGTAAATTAGGACCCCTCCCCACTTTAAGAGGGGGGGCTCGTGTACCAAAGAAACACAATTTTCCTCATAACTCGAGAAGTAATTAAGCAAATGGAACCAAATTAGGCACGTGGGTGTTTTTGGAGACAAAAATTTTTTCTATGATGAATTGGGACCCCTCCCCGTTTTAGAAGGGGGGAATCCTATACACATGAAATACAAATTTCCTCATAACTGAAGAACTAATCAAGCAAATGGAACAAAATTTGGCATGTGGGTGTTTTCGAGGGCAAGAATATTTTCTATGGTAAATAAGGACCCCTCCCTACTTTAAGAGGGGGGGCTCCTATACAAACGAAATACAAATTTCCTCATAACTCGAGAACTAATCAAGCAAATGGAACAAAATTTGGCACGTGGGTGTTTTTGGAGACAAAATTTTTTTCTATGATGAATTGGGACCCCTCACCACTTTAGGAAGGGGGGCTCCTATACAAATGAAATGCAAATTTCCTCATAACTCGAGAATTAATCAAGCAAATGGAACCAAATTTGGCATGTGGGAGATTTTGGAGTCTTGAATTTATTTTACGATAGTTAGAGACCTCTCACCCCTGTGGTAGGGGTATATGGACTCTCATACAAATAAAACAGAAATTTTTGCGAAACTTAAAAACTAATCGAGCTCGAGAAATTCGAGACTCTTCCATAAAACATTAGTTAATACAAGAGCACAAAAGCTATCTATAGTAACACTAGATCATTCAGGACGAAACGGTCGCGTGTGTTGCCGGTGACCCGCCGTCGGAAGCGCCGCCCACTGGGGGGCTTGCAAAACTCGAGATTGTGACAAAGATCATCCGAGATTCATGACTTATGTACAACACAGGTTAATTTGTGGCAATACGAAGTTTGTCGGGTCAGCTAGTATCCTATAAAAATGGATTTCTGCCTGTCTGCCCGAATGTTCCTTATAGAATCGAAAACTACTGAACCGATCGGCGTTAAAATTTGCATATAGGGGTTTTTGGGACCAGAGAAGGTTCTTATGATGGTTAGAGACCCCTCCCCCCACTAAGAGGGGGGGGCTTCCATACAAACACAAATTTCTGCATAACTCGAGAACTAATCAAGCAAATGGAACAAAATTTTACATGTGGGTGTTTCTGGAGCCAAGAATTTTTTCTAAGGTGAATTGAGACCCCTCCCCACTTTAGGAGGGGGGAATCTTATACAAATGAAATACAAATTTCGTCATAACTCGAAAACTAATTAATCAAATGGAACCATATTTGGCATGTGGGGGGTTTTGCAGGCAGGAATTTTTTTAATAATGGTTTGAGACCCCTCACCCCTGTGGTAGGAGGATACGGACTCCCATACAAATAAAACAGAAATTTTTGCGTAAGTGCTATATTTTGTACTACAGCGGTAAGCTGTGAAAGTAATGCAAACAAGTGAGTTTTAAAAGAAATACTCATGAACCCCCCCCCCCCTCCGCCACGTAATGAAGAATTGGATCTGAATATTTCGCTCTTTTCTTTTTAACATTCACTTAAACAATGATTCTTATGAACAAACATATGCTCTTTTCGCTGTCTTTTCTTCGTCATTTTGTTTCATTTTCGTCATATTTTCAGTCTGTTTTGCGTGATTTGTTATTTGTAGACTCTTTTTAAACATCTTTTTTGTCGTTTTAGTCTTTTTGTTTTTGCCCCTATTGCGGAAAAACGTCTTTTCATCGTATTGTCACGTTATTTTGATCGAATTTTCGTCGCATTTCCGTCAAATTTCCGTGGTCTTTTCTCGTTTATAAGTAATGCAAAACTGATACAAAATGGTATTTGGGTTGGGTACAGAAAAAATTTTCAAAAATTATACAAGAAATAACGCAATCGAAAAATAGAGAAGGAATTTGCTTCGAATTTTCACTGTAATTCCGGAATCCTTAGTATTCGCCGTTCTACTTGGGAATTTATTCCCAAGACCAACCTCGTTTTTTGACTTGATATAGTTTTTAAAATCGACGGAGGGAACGGTAGAAGAAAGTAATGAAACAAAGGTGTTAATAGTACTCAACAGAGTGGGATAGGACGTAAAGGGAAGGATCGAAAAAATTAGTCGTTGTGTCAATTGCCCTCCGTTACCTAAAATTCCGCTTTTTCCCATTCACGCCTTGTCCCACTCTGTTTGGATAATATAAACACCTTTCCCAAGCAACAATTATGGTTTTATTACACTATTATGATGGCTTTTATAACCAAAATTGGTCATGAAAAACGCAATAAAATTGCAACCAACCTCACATTGTTACTCGGGTTGTTTCGTTACTTGCTTGTAAGTAAGTTACTTGTAAGTTTAGGGAAAAATAGATTTGTCTCTAGATTCTCCACCAATGACAGAAGTGTCTTTTTTGGTAAAACTGCTAGGAAAAACGTGTATAAGTATCGAAAGTATCGTCTCAGATTTTGAACATTTCTGCGAAGCTAGGTTTAAAGCGCTCCCTTAAAGAACGCTTGATTCTATCGCCGCGTAATTTGCATGCGGGGAATGTCGATACTTTATACAGTTACTCGCAGTTTACCGGCTGCACATCGCATTACTTGAAGGGGCCAATTCCAAAGTCCAGCATACCCTTGACAGCAAGACTAAGATCGCTGACTAGCACCGCCAATTTTAACTACGTGGAAATATATAACCGATACTCCCGCTTAAAGAGCCACATTTTTATTTGCTTGCTTGAGGCTCGGGACCGAAACATGCAGTTTGTTTGGCTGGGCTTCCAGATTCTCGGACACTGCTCAATAAGCAAGACCAGGCTTACCCAGATTCAGAGATATTTGTAAAACATTTGTAGGTTTCATTTTGGCCGGTCCCTCCGGGTAGAGCTTACATTGACGGGGATAGCTCTTGCGAATTGGGTTTACTTTTTCTCGAAACTTTTACGAAAGTCCGAGAAAGATCAAACGAAGATGTGGTCATCAGGTACTGTTGGCACATCGGAAAGATACACTTCATCCATCTTATACGCGCAACACATCCACGGTTGCTTCAAGTAAATCCACCGAAGTACAAGTAGAAAAACCATACTCTTTATCGAATAATTCGCTGGGATGTGCTCTGTCAACCAGAACCTGTATTCAGCAAATGACGCCAAATTCGCTTCACACCACAGCAGTGGTGTCCAGAATGGAACTCCTAAACATCGTGAGCTGTCTAAGTCGGAACGCATTTGGGCGTATTGAAGCTGTAGAGCGGAGATTTAAGTGCAAAAATAACCCAGCAATTATTTGAATCTTATTACGTGCTTATGGTAGCCTTTACGACCTAAATTGGTAATGAAAACCGTAATAAGAATGCGATAAAACTCACATGGTTATTTGGAATAGATATTCTAGTTGTGTGTCGTAATATTGCTACTATTTCCGTCTCCGAAGTTCTAGAAAGAGTTTCCATTGTTACTCCACAGTATTTGACTACTGTTACAAGTAAAAATTTTCCGAAATTGAAAATATCAATTAATTGACACCAGCAGGACAAATAACGGGATGCACGATAGTACCGTTGGACTTCTCAGATTATATAATAGCGCAGTAGTAGGTTTCGAGTTTAATTTGTTCAGAGCGGCAATTAAGTGATTGGGACAATTTTAATTAATTCAATCATCATTAAGGAATAGAATTATCCTGTTGATAGCGCAAATAAAATTTAAAAAAAAGAAAACTGGCATTGTCTAGCAAGAACATCAATCAGTCCGATGTTATAGTGCAAATTAAACGTTCATTAAATAACTAGGAAATGAAGTTCTATTAGCATTCATAACGATGTATATTAAACCACACACATTCGTTCCGGGGGCAGCGAGTGATGATGTCCATCGAACGATTTTATTCTTTCAGAAATAAATACATTCAGCATCCATGCCGCCACGTCGTGTCGTCTCAATTACACTTGCAGTGCCACAGTAATCACAATGCAGCGAGGGAAAATCAAAGAAAGCCATAAAAACAAACCAAACATCTTCAACCGTTAACAAACGAAAGTACATTAACGGTAAATCAGGTTGGCGTTGCTTGTACAGGTAGCAAAGTACACCGGAATTTTCCTCAAGAAAAGTCATGTTTCTTAATGGGAGTGCATCGTGCAGTAAATGCAAGTTTTTCTCCGTTTCCTCTTTGCAGAACTATTTTATCGCTATTTACCGGCCGTACTTCCGTGTGAATTTAGTACCTACTCGTCGCTGTTGCTTTTTTTCTGTTCTTTTCCTAGCGAAGGAAAAACACCTGGTGGCGCCTGACAAACCAAGCCCTATCGGCAGTCGACCAGATAACCTTATACCATCGGTCGTCATTCGTCAGACAGAGGAAGCACGGTGGCAAAACTGACGACGTGCAAATAGCCGCGAAAACAAAACATCATAAAACGCTAAAGAGAATTTACGGCGCACCTTGCCGTACGAACCGTGGGTGGTACCAGTACGGTGGCACCGCCCGGTGGAATCCGAAGGGCAACCTACAGGAAGCAATAATAAATAAGCTTTCCGCGAGTGTCTGCCGAGGCTTGTGCTGGCGCTTTTGTTCTGCTTTCTAATTGGCTTCACTCATTGTTTGTTTTTATGCAGTTCCTTTCTTTCTTGTTTTGGCTTTCGCGCGCTGGTTTTCTTTTGTTTGATCAGCAGTTAAATTACCTTTACAGCGCGTTCATCAGTTCCAACGCTAAATTTTTCGTTTGCTCAAATTTGCATTTCTAGGGTAAGCTGTTCGCGTGTGACGTCTAAACGAGGGAACGCACAGAGGGCATGTTGCACCGCCACCGGTAATTACCATATCCGATGCGGCTGTTTGTGGGTTAAATTGTTTGCATACAATTTTGGGTCAACAACCGGTGGAAAATGTGAATAGTTTTCAAAAAGCGCGCCATTCATTGTTAGTTTTTGGGCACAGAGAAGCTAAGATATAATAAATAAATACCAATAGAGGTATGTTCAAGAGTTACGAATTTTCACCATGAGAATCGGACAACTTTCATCAGAGTTTTCTGTGAAAATAGGACAACTCGACATTTTTAAATATTGTGGTCATTCATATGTCCATTAACTATGCCCATGTATAACATTAGATTAAAGTCTGGGATCATTCAGCACAACGATAATTTTAAAAGACATACAAATTTTTACAACTCTCACGCATATATTGAATTAGTCTTCAAAAAAACTTCAAATAATTTCGAAAAAAATAACTTTAGAAAGGTATAAGTAAGAAATAATAAATACAATTTATTTTTTGACTATGCCCGCGGTTGTCCGTACTGACTACGATCTTAAAAGCAAACTCGTCGTTTTGATACTGTCCAATCTTGTTCCGTTTCGTTCTTACGTGTTTTGTTTTGCCTACTTCCTTATTCCTAAGCTACAACCGTCGCGGCAGCCGTGTCCACGTATGAAGCAGACCCAGCGCTCTATGGTTTAAAGGTACAAGTACCAGCGAACCACATGCCCTGGTGGGTGTTGTGGGTTCGAATCCGCTTATAATCCCAGATCTATAATCTTGGTTCGATCCATGCACCTTCCAGCATTGGACAAAAGGTAGGAGTTACAACGACAACTTATTAAGCGTATCTACTCCCCCCCTCACCTTTCCAATCTTTTCCATCATCACCAAAAAATTTTCATTTCTTTCCCTACCGTCCCTTTACTTACTTTACTTTAGTGGCAACGGTCCGTTACCGATCCTGCGCCGAACGAATTATAGTCCTCCAGTACCGTCGGTCCTGGGCTGCCGTTCTCCAATCCCCACGAACACCAGCTGAACGTGCATCGTCTTCGACAGCACACACCCACCGGGTGCGGGGTCTGCCTCGGAGTCTACGGCCTCTTCCTGGTTCTCTGCTGAAAATAGTTTTGGCTACTCTTTCATCGGGCATTCTGGCCACGTGTCCAGCCCACCGCAGCCTGCCACATTGCACTACCGTCACTATATCAGCATATTTGTATACTTGGTACAGCTCGTGATTCATGCGTCTGCGCCACACTCCATTTTCCATTTTGCCACCAAGTATAGATCGCAGAATTTTACGCTCAAAAACCCCAAGCACTCGCCGATCAGCTTCCTTTAGCGTCCATGATTCGTGTCCGTAAAGGGCCACCGGGAGGATTAGTGTTCTGTAGAGCGCCAGTTTTGTGCGAATTTGCAAACTACGGGACTTCAGCTGGCTACGTAATCCGTAGAAAGCCCGATTCGCGGCTGCAACTCGTCGTTTCACTTCGCGGCTTACATCGTTGTCACATGTCACGAGTGTACCAAGGTGTATAAATTCCTCCACTACTTCATATCGTTCCCCATCTAACTCCACCTCGGCACCAACACCACTTGAGCTCCCACGTTCCCTACCAGCAACCATGTACTTCGTTTTGGCGGTATTAATGGTAAGTCCCAATCTCGCAGCTTCCCTTTTAAAGGGCCTAAAGGCCTCTTCTACTGCTCTACGGTTGATTCCGATGATATCGACGTCATCCGCAAAACCAAGAAGCATGTGAGATTTCGTGATGATAGTTCCATTCCTTTCCACGTTTGCTCTTCGTAATGCACCTTCCAAGGCAATGTTGAATAGCAGGTTAGAGAATGCGTCCCCTTGCTTCAGTCCATCCAACGTCACGAAAGCAGCTGAGGTCTCACCCGCTATTCTAACGCATGATTTGGATCCATCCAGCGTCGCACGAATCAGCGTAACTAGTTTCGTCGGAAAACCATGTTTTAGCATTATCTGCCACAGCTCATTTCGTTTAACTGAATCGTACGCCGCTTTAAAGTCCACAAACAGATGGTGTGCCTGCAAGTTGTACTCCCGGAACTTGTCTAGCAACTGGCGCAGGGTAAACATCTGATCCGTCGTGGAGCGACCCTCACGAAAACCAGCTTGGTACTCGCCGACGAAGGACTCCGCTAACGGTTTCAGTCTGCAGAACAGGATACGGGAAAGCACCTTGTAGGCAGAATTGAGCAATGTAATTCCTCGATAGTTTTTACACTCCATTCGATGTCCCTTTTTGAAAATTGGGCAAATGAGGCCATCCAACCACTCCTCCGGCATTTGTTCTTCCTCCCAGATCCTGACAATGATCCGGTGGATTGCTTCGTACAGCCGCTCGCTCCCCGCTTTTAGAAGTTCAGCCGGGATACCGTCCTTCCCAGCAGCCTTACCGTTTTTCAGCTCACTGATTGCCTTCTTAACCTCCTCCTGTGTTGGTGGCTCCACAGCTTGACCATCGCTTACAATTTCTATCCTGTCCCTGCTGATCTCCTCATTTACCTCTCCATTCAATAGTGTCTGGAAGTGCTCCTTCCACCTGGCTGCTACCGCCGTTTTGTCGGTAAGCAGGTTGCCAGCACTATCATTGCACATCACAGGCATGGCAAAATTCCTGCTTCTCACCGTTTTATAGAAACTCCGTGTGTCGTTGCTGGCGTATCGCTCCTCTGCGCCGGCAAGCACGTGCTCCTCGTACTCACGTTTCTTTAGACGATGGATTCTTTTTTCCGCAGCTCTAGTCTCTCTGTATCTCTCTCTGTTTTGACGCGTTGCCGCAGTGAGCATGCGACTCCTGGCCTGGTTCTTTTCGTCTGTCACTCTCTGGCATTCGGCATCGAACCAGCTGTTACGCTGTCTTCCACGCGTCGTGCCTACCACCTCTCTCGCTGTTGTTTGGATGGCACCAAGGATGTTCCTCCACAGCCCATTTATATCTTCTTCTTCTACCTGCTGTTCTGCGATTCGCTGGTGAAGCTTCCTGGCGTACTCCACTGCAACGCCGTCTGCCGTTAACCGCTGGATGTTGAAACGCAGCGTCCTTTCAGTGCGAGCTTTCGCCGTGTTCGACAGCCTTGCGCGAATCTTACTCACTACGAGATAGTGGTCAGAGTCGATATTTGGTCCACGAAAAGACCGTACATCGATAACATCCGAAAAGTGTCGACCGTCAATCAAGACATGATCGATCTGAGAGCTAGAGTCTCCATTTGGATGCCTCCAGGTTTGTTTCCGAATATTCAAACGTGGAAAGTAGGTGCTACAGATGGCCATCCCTCTGGCCGCGGCAAAATTTATGAGCCTCAGACCGTTATCATTGGTCGACAGATGCAGGCTATGTCTTCCAATAACTGGACGGAAGAATTCCTCCCTCCCGATCTGCGCGTTTGCATCTCCGATGATGATTTTCACGTCGTGTTTTGGGCACTCTCCATAGGTCCTCCCAAGCTTGTCGTAAAACTCGTCTTTAGCATCATCGGATTTATCATTTGTCGGTGCGTATAAGTTGATTAGGCTATAGTTGAAGAATTTGCCCTTAATCCTCAACACGCATATACGGTCATCTACGGGCCTCCACCGGATAACTCGTTGCTTTTGTTTTCCCAACACTACGAAACCGACTCCATGTTCAGCTTTCTTACCGCCACTGTAGTAGATGTGGTACTTAAAAGAAGTGCCTGCAATAGGGTCTACTGCACGGAACTCCCTTTCTCCGGAATTTGGCCACCGAACTTCCTGAATAGCAGCGATCTCCACTCCGAGTTGATGCAGCTCTCGAGCAAGCAAGCCAGCCCGTGCCGGTTCATGGAGAGTTCGGACATTCCAGGTACCAAGTTTCCAATCGTTATCCCTTAATCGTTTCCTTGTCCCTTGCCATGTCCTATACCGATTGTTCCGTCCTGAATTTCTTTGTTCGTTGTTCGTGGTACTTGAGTTTTCGGTATACTACCTCACCGGGGTCGCGATACCTACATCCCGCTGATGGGTCTGCCATCTTAGGTATAGCTTGCGGGATACAGCATTTCATATTCAGCCGCCCGTTACGAGACAGACGCTGTGTGAGCCGCCCCTCACCTGGAGAACAGGCGCTCTAGTTCGCACCTCCTAGCTTAGCTGCTTCAGTAAGTACGTGAAGCATTTCCGGGTAAGGCCATCGACCGTCATCATTTGACTTAGATCTGCGTGGAGGCGCCAGGTGGGAGCTTGAGAGAGCCAGAGCTATGTTTGACGCTCCTTCCAGGTAACTCTCTCCATTTCATACCCACCGTCCCTTTATCAATTGTAAAACCACCGTTTCAAAAAAATATTAATATATATGTATGACCGCATTCGCGTGATAGATTGGAAGGCGATCAACGAGAAAATATGTGTATTAAGGATAAAGGGCCGTTTCGTCAATTATAGCATCATTAACGTGCACTGCCCGCACGGAGGTAGACCCGACGATGAGAAAGAAGCGTTCTACGCGAGGCTGGAGGCAACGTACGACAGCTACTCGTCACGGGACATCAAGATCGTCATCGGGGATATAAACGCCCAGGTCGGTAGGAAAGAGATTTATAGACCGGTGGTAGGACCCCATAGCCTGCACACCGACACGAACGATAACGGCCAGCGATGTATAAACTTCGCAACTTCCCGAGGCCGGGTGATCGGAAGCACCTTTTTCCCGCGCAAGGATATCCACAAAGTCACCTGGAGATCACCTGACCCACGTACAATGAACCAAATTGACCACGTTCTCATAGAGGGCCGGTTTTTCTCTAACATCCCGAACATACGCTCCCGACGGGGTGCGGATATTGATTCTGACCATTACCTAGTAGCAGTACATGGGCGCTCAAAGCTGTCCACCGTATATCGGACACGTCAAAGCCGCCCTCCTCGGCTGAACATCAGGCAGCTAGATAACCCACCAGCTGCCGAGAACTACGCGCGAGTACTGAATGAGGCACTGCCTTCTTCCGAGGAGTTAGGTGCTTCAAACCTCGAAGACGGTTGGGGCAGAATACGCTCGGCCATCGGAGAGGCCGCTACCGCGGCACTAGGTATTGAGCCTCGGAGTACACAAAATGATTGGTTTGATGGGGAATGCCAACAAGCGGTGGAGGAGAAAAAAAATGCTTGGAAAAATTATCTAAGTATTGCCACTAGAGAGAACCTGGCCAAGTACCGACGAGCTAGGAACCAGTTGACCACGATCCTGAGGAGAAAAAAGCGCCAAAAGGAGGACAGAGATCGTGAAGAATTAGAGCAACTATTCCGAGCTAATGACACGCGCAAGTTTTATGAGAAGGTGAACCAAACTCGGAAGGGCTACACACCGAAACCTGACATGTGTAGGGACGAGGGAGGGAATCTAATTACAAACGAGCGCGAGGTGGTCGACAGGTGGAAGCAGTTCTTCGATGAACACCTCAATGGCGAAGTCACAGAAGGAGGCGGAACGGAAATTAACCTAGGAGCGCCCATGGAAGATAGTGATGTCCTAGCACCTGATCTCCAAGAAGTCAAACGAGAAATCGGGTTGCTGAAGACCAATAAAGCCGCTGGGAAGGACCGCCTACCGGCAGAGCTTTATAAACATGGCGGAGAAACGCTAGCAAAGGCTCTACACTGGGTAATTTCGAGGATTTGGGAGGAGGAAAAGCTACCGGAGGAATGGATGGAAGGAGTGGTTTGTCCCATCTACAAAAAGGGTGATCGGCTAGACTGCTATCGCAACTATCGTGGTATTACGCTGGTAAACGCCGCCTATAGGGTACTCTCCCTGATCCTGTTACGCCGGTTGTCACCGATAGCACAAGGTTTCGTAGGGAATTATCAGGAGGTTTCACGGGGGCTCGCGCAACTACGGACCAAATTTTTACTATACGGCAGATCTTGCAGAAATGTCGGGAGTACAACGTGTCTGTACACGCATCACATCTTTATTGATTTCAAAGTAGCATACGATACAGTCGATCGAGACAAGCTATGGCAGATAATGCACGAACAAGGTTTTCCGGACAAACTGACGCGACTGATCAGAGCTACATTGGATCGAGTGATGTGTTTCGTAAGCATCTTGGGGACACTCTCGAGTCCCTTCGAGACGCGGCGAGGGTTGAGACAAAGTGAAGATTTATCCTGCGTGCTGTTCAACATAGCTCTTGAGGGGGTGATCCGACGAGCGGGCATCGAAACGAGAGGCACGATTTTTACCAACGGTAGCCAACTTCTAGGCTTTGCAGATGACCTCGATATCATAGCCAGGAATTTTGCGACGGCGGAGGCAATCTACGCCAGATTGAAAGCGGAGTTTAGGGGAATTAGGCTAAAAATAAATGCGTCGAAGGCCAAATACATGCAAGGAAGAGGCTCAAAGGAAACAAACGCGTGTCTCCCACGGACGGTAACCGTTGACGGCGACGAACTAGAAGTGGTAGAGGAGTTCGTGTATTTGGGATCGCTGGTGACCGCGGACGACAACACTAGTAAGGAGATCCAGCGGCGCATCCATGCGGGAAATCGGGCCTACTTTGCCCTTTGTAAAACGCTACGATCAGGAAGCATACGCCGCTGCACGAAGCTAACAATGTACAAAACCCTTATTAGACCGGTAGTTCTTTATGGACTTGAAGCCGTGACGCTGCTCACGTAGGACATACGCGCCCTTGCCGTGTTCGAGCGGAAAGTGCTGCGGACGATATTTGGCGAAGTACAAACTGAAAGCGGAGAGTGGCGGAGGCGTATGAATCACGAGCTACAGGCGCTGCTTGGGGAGACTCCTATCGTACATCTAGCGAAAGTTAGCAGACTACGGTGGACCGGACACGTCGTAAGGATGCCGGATGACAAAAATAGTCCTCTTCAACAACCCCACCACCAGGGGGGCACCAGGAACAGGGGGGCCCAACGTGAACGATAGCTCGACCAGGTCGAAAGTGATTTGCAACTTCTGCGACGACTAGAAAACTGACAGTCGAACAACGTCACGTGTAGTGTAGTTCCAGTAGACAGAGGAAGAGGCACAATTTGTGTCTTAAACCCAACCAGACGCGTCGCTATCTTAATAAGTACGTTTTGCAGTCTCCTTCCGGGTTCGAATCCGGTTATAATCTCAGATTATAGCTTGGTTCGACCCATGCACCTTCCAACATTGGACAAAAGGTAGGAGTCAAAGAGACTACTTGTTAAGCGTAGCTACCAAAAACCCCTCTCCCCTCCTCACCTTTCCGCTCATTCCCATCCTTCGCCAAAAAATTTTCATTTCTTTTCCTACCGTCCCTTGATCAATTGTAGAACCACCGTTTCAAAAAATATTAATATATATGTATAACCGCATTTCCAGGTCAAGACTAAAAACATGAGTTTAGTCTAAGCTTTTAATCGTTTTCCTGCTTCCTTGGAGCAAATTGCCTCTGCTGTAAGAAACACTCATAACGAAGTCACCAACCCGAATGGTTTTCGTATAACTAAGGAGATTATCGAAACTGCCATCGGAAAACAAAAATATTTGATTTGTTATAGCATTATTTTTTTACAACAGTGTGGCAACTGGATACGAAAAACCAAATTCCCTGATTTTTCCAGGCCTTTCCCGGTGTTTAATAAAATTCTAGGTTTCCAATTGCGATATAATTTTAACTGAAAATGCGTTTCGATCATTGATATTTGAATTGTTTATCAATCTAGGAGGTATTGAGAAAACTTTCCCTACCTACTCTATTTCCCTAGGCGAATTCTTCAATCACTTTCTCTTATTCTGCCGACCAGCAAATTACGCTCCTCGCGTGAGTTCCACATCTGTTCTTTTTCCCGCGCAAGTTTATTCGCAAACTCAGGCGCAAGCGGAGTTTTAGTGTCCATTGCCGCTAGCTCTCGAACCCGCCGTGGTGCTTTTCCTGCCAGCCACGCGGAAATGTTTAATTTTCGTTCTTCGAGCCATAAGCCATGCAAAAAAGCAGTTTAATTGAGCTAAATTCTAATTTCGCTTTACCACTGGTGGCTGTTCTACTTTCTGACCAACGCGGCTTATTTCCCTTTGCATGGATTGATCGGGATTTACCCTTCCGGGTCCGAGATAGAGCCAAAAATTCATAACGTGGAAGGTAGGGTCGCTACACCCGCATTTCGGTTACAACTTGATGCAACAGTATGGCAAGTTTATGTACTGCCGTGAGTCAGTGGAATTTCTCCAACATTTTTCGAAAACCGAATTCCGCTGCGGTGCCACTTGCATTTACTTCGATGTTTTGCGAATTGTGTCACATGCCGCAAAATGTCCGTCCTAAACTTCAATGTCATTTGATTCGACTTGACTAACGCCAAACGAAACGCGCAAAGTGAGAGCAAACTAAATTTGTTATAGCACTTCACTTGACTCGCAGAACAAGACCCTTTGCAAAACACTGAGCTAATTATCGATAACCCAATCTATCGCTTATGTGCCGTACTTCTTTATCTATTTCTAGGTGTACTTGACTACTCAATGAATCGATCATTGGGGTTATTTGAAGAATTCCCTGATTTTGTTAAAAATTCCTCGATTATTCCAGGTTTTTCCAGGTAATTTCAAATTCCCTGACAATTCCAGGTTTTCCAAGTAGTTGCCACCCTGTACAATTTACGTAGGGAACGGTAGAAGAAAGTAATGAAACACAGGGTTGTGTACTGCAATCTTTTATCCAAGCTGGGGGATTCATGGATCGAACCGGGCTGTAATCGAAGCATTACAACCGGATTCGAATCCACTACTCTTCCCACGCCATGTCGCACGCCGGTAGTGATGATGCTTTGAACCACAGAGGGACTGGACAAAAGAGAGACTCCACAATCCCTTGATTAAGCGTGCGATGTACATTTAAACTGACCAACCAACAACACTGGCGGGTTGAGTAATTTTAGACACAAATTGTGCCTCTTCCTCCGTCTACTGTAGTCAAACCACTGAATGAGAACCTGAATTACACCTGATCTCAATCTATTAGATCATATCGACTATGTGTTTCATTGCTTAAAAAACTATTGTTATAACAAATTAATCATGTGCCTGACCTTTCAAGGTCAAAATAAAAAATCACGAGGTTGATCTAGAATATTTGTTAGTGGTCGGACCAGACGATATTCCAGTTCGCATCCTAAAATTGTTTTATTGTTTGCGTTATACCTCTATCGTTCATTGTTCCAACCCAGCTCTGTAAGCTCCCTGCACTATGGAAAGATTCAGTTATGATCCCTGTACACAAGAAGGGTGATAAGTGCAACGTTGAAAACGTTCCAGGGATTATACATCATTGTGCATCGAAGTGCTCGAGATATTCGTGTACGACACTCTGTTCGCAAGCTATCAACACTACATTTCCTCAGATCAGTATGTTTTTTTTCCGAAAAGCTTAATTTGTACGAATTTTGTTGATTTCTTCTCGTTTTCTGTTCGTTAACTGTCAACAGTACATTTCCCCAGACCAGCGTGTTTTTTTCCCCAAAACGCTCAAATTGTACGAATCTCGTTGATTTCCTCTCGTTCTGCCCGAATGAAGGGGTGCAAATTGATGCAGTGCACACGGACCTGAAAGCAGTGTTTGATCGTATGGATCGCGGTCAGGGCCCGAATAGCATGCTAACCGTAATGCTCGAGTAACAAGCATCTCAAAGTGCAGGTGCTGACAAGTAACTTGGATATGTCTTCAAAATCGCAAAAGAGCTCCACAGTTCGTATTGCCTTCGATCATTGTACTATTATTATCTTGTAAGGTCTGTTTTGGAATTTGCAGCTGTGATCTGGTGTCCTTATCAACCAATTTGAACCGCTAGAATCGAAGCAGTATAGAAAAAATTCTTAGGCTATGCTTTGCGTAGTGTTGCATGATGTGATTCCAGAAACCTACCGCCGTACAAGGAACGTTACCGCCTACTTAATTTTGTAACTCTTGAAACAAGGCGTGCCAACGATCAATCCATGTTGCTGACTAGAATGATTTTAGGAGATATTGACTGCCCCGCCATTCTGAGTCTAATGAATTTGTATGTTCAGAACTAGGAATTTCCTGCACCTACAAGGACGGAATACAAACTACTCAATGGTCTAATGGTTTTCATGACCAATTTCATGAAACCACTAATAAAGCTATCAGCTTTACTAGAACCTTATGATAAAACATCCTTCCGACCAAGAGAGGCCCACTTTTCAGATGGTTTTTATGACCTCTTGAAAAGTCAGCTCAAAAGCTCAAATAAGTTTGTTACACTCTGCTGAAAGCAGCAATAAAAATGATTATGCCTTATACTGCTTGACGGCAACCGCCTTAATCTAATGAAGCTTTGCGATTTGTTCAATAGAGCTATAAAGAATATATAATACATTTTCAGCTGCTTCCAAAATTGTGCAGCATATGCGCATTAAATTTTATCGTGCATATTGGACGAGCCATCATAATTCTGCTATATTTGAAAACGAGTTATCACAACAAAATAAGCATATTCATTAGTCAATCTTAGTTTCTAGCGAAATCATTCAAGTTGCATTCTGACATGAAAACCGATTGATAATAACTTCATTTCTGCAACTCAGTTTTTTTTATGAATTGTTGCTTGACGACCAAAAATGTTATGCTAGAAAACGGCAATATGACCTCGCATACAAAAATGATCTCGGAGTTGAATTCACATATTCTTCATAATAGCAGCAATAAACCTGTTTGGTCAGGGTGTTACCATGTTAATAATAGCACCATAAAACGAACAGTTTTATGGCGCTTTGACAAGGAACAAGAACAATCATTGTCTATCTTAATAAACCGTTGTAAGTAAATTGCATGACCGAAGCAATTAGAATTGGAACAAATTATACATATGAAATTTAAATAAAGCTTTTAAGAACTATTTCAAATGCAAATGTTAATCTTCAGCGAACCGTTTCATGAGCACAAAAAAATTGCGCGTAACCTTTGATATTTGTTTGCAGACAGCAAATTGCTATTTATTATGACTTAGCTAATTCACTTTCTTGTCGGTTACTACAGAGAGCGAAACTATGATAAGTGTGGTAAAACGATACGGTTTTATACTTATATCACTGTCTTGAATGACATAACTCCCGGTTCATCTTTTTAGCTTTGTAGCAGCTATTTCCTAATATAAATTATATGAGAACCACAGCGCAGAAGCCTCAATTCGAGATTTCGCCATGCTCCCAGTCTACACTACACCGACCGACCGCCCGGTAGACCAGCTAAAACAATTGCCGTGTAAATTACGGCAACGGCAGCCGCGTTTGCTATTCTCATGGACACGTGTTTAGCGAGAAGCCGTCTGCCCGGTGGCCGACCATGTTGCAATTGCTCCGACATCGACCGATGTTCGGTCGGTCGGTCGGTCGGTGGTTGAAAAGAAATTATCGTGCACTTCCCTCGTACGGCTTTTGGCCGCTGCAGTGCTACTCGAGTCTCGAGGTGGCCGGTAGGTATGTGGGGTACTCTCCATCTTTTCGTTGATGACCGTGAAATGTTCTCACCTGGGCATGGCAAACCGACCGCGCAAGCACGGAGTGTGATGAGCTGCATACGTATGGACGAGGTGCCTCGCGCCGAGTGGACGAGGAGTTTTCCTGAGCTAGGTGTGCTAGTGCCGGTCTCTAGACCGGCCGATGGGAACGAGTAATTGATGGTGGCGATGATGGCATAATTGTACGGTTAGAACACGCCAGATTCATATCGTCCCGAGAAAAAAAAAGCACTCAAGTAGAAACCCGAGTGATGCGAACGGCTGATTGGCCCTCCAAGGAACGACCATTCTCGGGTGCTGGTGAGAAATTGTCTTATGACGGTAACATTTGGCCGCAATTAGGCAGTTACCTTTTCACGCTTTTTTCCGACCGACTGACGTGTAATGAGGTTTTTATCTGCTGATAGATTATCTGATATGTTTAAATTATGTAGCGGTCTGCATTACACACTCGGTGCGGTTGGCTGAGAATTCGCGAATCATAGTCGGGCCATGTTTTCCGAGCAGATGTGGCTGGATTACTCAATTTACGAGAAAATTCTGCGGTGTCAATTCATACTTTTGTTAATTAACTTTTCACTATAATTTTCTTGCTAATAATATCCGGTTTAGGCGAACGCATTGCATGACAAGGTTTTTCATGATACAATCACTAACTTCCTGTGAAGAGTTTTTTTTCCTACAAAAGTTAATCCATGTTCTTTTGGTTTATACCTTCAACGAGAAATACGTAATTTCCGGGAAAAAGTGAAGGCAATAATTTCTGTCTGATTCAAAGAACAATCTTCGTGTAACACAATAATTATTAAAAAAAAGTTGTGGGTCCTCGTTAGTTTACACCTAATTCCGTTAAGATATGTACCTTGGTTATAGACCATGTTTCTTATTCAGCACTGTATCTGAAAATAAAGACAAAAATAGGAAAGTTAGTTGTGGAATACATTTAAGCAGAAATCAGAGTAACACACACTGATAATAAAGTGATTTAATAATTTACATAGAATAATATTAGAATGTATCAAACGTGTATATCCGCACTTGCTCGCCAATTACCATCAGAATGCTGCTCCGTTTATGCAAATCAATCACTGCCTGTTAATTTGAGTTCATTTTTCGAACTACTGAAACAACTCTATTTCGCGTGTTATTGTGTAAAGCCTTAGAAATTCCCGCCTCGCTCGCTGGCGTTTGAAACAAACCCATTTACATGCTAATACGTGTGACTATTCCCGCTTCATTTGACACGGTAGTGGTGGAGCGGTTCCCCGTTTCTATGCTTCCGAAAGGCTACCAACCAGACCAGACCCGACCATGGACACATTTTGTAAGCTACCTATTTCACAAGCCGGGCACGTCCGGCCCATTTGAAGCGAACACCTTTATTACTCAACCGGCTGTGTACGACTGAGAACTAAAAAACACTAATAACAACAATAATAATGAACGATAAAAGCTAAATTTTTTGCTGTAGTTGTTGTTGTTGTTGTTAGTTTTCTGCTCGCTTAACATTATCGTTGTCATTCTTGGCATCGTCTTCAGGAAGTCCAGCCGAACGAAGAAGACGTTTACAATTTGCATACATGCAGCAGAATTTCGAAACCGTCGACAATCGTGTTCTTGACTGCAATGAATACATTTAAGGAATTATAAACATTGCAAATTGTAGTCCGCGCCGCAGTTGGGAAGCTCGGGAACGGATTCTAAGCGGATCAGGAAGTTTATTCTCACGTTGCGTTGGATTGAATTCACGAGGAACGGGATAGAAAACTTGGACTAATCTTTGGTGGTTCAGCAACTGTTGAATGCAATTCGCGTGTGGCGGTGGATAATTAAATCGGTTATTTAAATAATTTGCTCAGTCTGCGCGTGATTTCGCTAAATTGTTTTGTCGTACTTCCGGGGAACATGTGTTACATGAATAATGAATCTGTTATCTGCACTACTTGGAGTTGGAAGCATATCTTTGAGTTCTGCTTTGAAACGGCTGTGCCTAAGGTTAAGATTAAACGCATGAATGTTCTGCAAAAAAGTTTGTAATTTTGCAGGATAGAACAAAGAATTTATGCAATTAAATTATGCTATAAAAACTAATCGTAAGATGAACATGCATCCATTAGTCTCCTAATTGCAAACTCGTTTCATAAACATGAAAAGTTGATAAATAATTAATTCAAGCAGATGAAACAAAAAAGCATAAAGAAGACTAAAGATATCAGACAGGAATTTATTTCTCTATCAATTCAAAGAATGGCTCACATTAAAACGTGCAGATAATTGAGAAAAGTGGAAGACAATCAAGAAAAATTAAAAGTTAATATAACTTTGAAGGCTAATAGACATAATGTGAAAAATATTGCAAAAAATTAACTGGAAATCAGTCTTTCCGGTCGTCTTGCGGTCGCCGGTATTTTCTTGTGCAAAAAATAGTAAATAGGGTAAATTATACCGAACAAATCAAGGTGGACGAATAGGTTGTTGAGAGAGTGCCGCACGTTTATTGTGTCTAAAGTGCTCCCGAAGGTGTTTTGCAAAGCACCTATTAGCGGAAATTGGCTTATGTAGCACGTCAACCAGCGGCGACCAGTGGCTACAAAAGAAAAAGCTCTCTAATGTAGGTTACAGAAGAACCGCTATGGGACGGTCACGTGTTTCTTTGGATTTAAATACGTAAACATGAAATTTATACAGCGTGTTCGCTTGATCAACGTTCTATAAATTGTTATTCCAGTATCAAATAATTATCTTTTTTTAAGCATCGCATGTGATAAACCTTGATCCATTTAGTAATAGAAGAACATATTTTACACAAACGAAAAGTTTTTTTGAATTCTCATGGAAAAATAGAAAAGCATATTCGTCACGTTTTTGAAGCCTTGTTTTTGGCAAGTTGAGGTCATCCGGTACAAATATCACCCCATTCAATTCATGCCAGTACCGCTAAGCTTTCATCTGGTCCCACGGAATTATCTTGAGATAGGACAAACTGCTTGGACCAGCATTATTTGGCATGATTCTGGAGATCGCGCTGCAGGCCTTGGCCATACACAAGTATTTCAGCACACAGCTGAAGGTCTTAGTGCGCCCATCAACGGAGATTTCCAACCGTTACGTCACTCTACAGTTGCTAACTAATAGCACCTCTGTTTTGTGGTGGGCTATTTGCAACTCCACTCCTTTCATCCAGCTTTCGTCCATATAATCCTTAAACTGGGCAACAGTTTTAGCAGGTTGTGATGTTGACCACGCTGTTCTCCGGTTTTATGATGTGATCTTCGATATCATCCACGACTGTATCCCTATTAGACAAAAACTGCCCCGAGTGCAATTTAGCCAATCTTGGTGGACCCCTGAGTTAATGGCGTAATGGCGGTATTCCGCACGACGTTTTCTTGAAAGAAGCTCGCACGGACTCCGCGGTAGCTGCTACTGAACTTTTTGCTAAGTTTTTTAAGAGTGTGTTCTCGAACATTCATCCTTCTCATACGCCGGATGAACATCGCGATTGGCTGACCGGCATAGCGCATTACAACATCTATCTGCCACACTTGATCATGTCAATCGAGGATGTGAAACAAGCACTTTCGTCCGTAGATTCCTCAAAAGGTCCTGGTCCTGGTCCAGACAATCTACCACCATCGTTCATTAAACAATTTGCCACATCTCTCGCTACACCCGTGTCAATCATCTTCAATCGTTCACTAGATTGTGGTATTTTTCCAACGATGTGGAAAGTCGCGTCCATCACTCCTATACACAAGACTGGAAATGTCCACGACATTGAGAACTATCGCGAAATTTCTATTCTGAGCTGTCTCCCCAGGGTTCTTGAAAAGATGGTCTATGATGTTGTGTATCATGCAGTACACCCAATAATTTCGGAACACCAACACGGTTTTATGAGAAAACGGTCTACAGCCACGAATTTGAGGGTATTCGTCAACTCACTGATCACGAGCATTGAAAAAAGAAGACAGGTCGATGCGATATACATCGACTTCAATTCGACAAAGTTCAACATGCACTGGCAGTAGAAAAAATGCGGTGTATGGGCTTACCAACCTGGGTAACACAGTGGATCCAATGATACCTTACCGAACGCTCTGCTTTTGTCAGCATCAATGGTACTAATTCGGCTTGTTTCGAGGTGCCATCCGGTGTGCCTCAAGGCAATCATCTAGGATCCTTGATATTTGTACTTTTTGTTAACGAGCTGTGCAGTTGTTTAAGCTGTTCTAAACTTATGTTCGCAGACGACTTAAAGATATTCCGTGAAATTAAGTCCGCACTTGATGGGTGCGCTCTTCAAGGCGATATTAATTCTCTCTCACGATGGTGCACTCTGAACGGCATGGAAGTTAACGTCACGAAATGTTGCGTCATATCTTTTAGCCGTTTACGTGACCCCCTGCAAAACGATTACACTATCGGGCAAAACCATTTACGTCGAGTACACGCTATTAAGGATTTGGGCGTTACTATTGATCGTAAAGCCAGGTTCAATGATCACATCTCTACAATAACAGCTAAGGCTTTCGCAATTCTAGGTTTCGTGAAAAGAAACACTAAAGCATTCCAGGATATATACGCACTTAAATCGTTGTACTGTGCACTTGTCCGCAGCATTCTGGAATACGCTGTTGTTGTATGGGCTCCATACCACGCTGTGCATATCAATCGATTAGAGGCTATTCAAAAAAAAAAAAAAAATCCTGAGATACGCTCTGCTTTTTCTGCCCTGGGATGATCCTATAAATCTACCAGCCTATGGGGAACGCTGTAAACTGATCGACCTGCATTCGTTAGCTGCAAGACGGAAATTATTGCAAAGACTTTTTGATTTCGGACTACTAAACGGAGATGTTGATTTCGACATTAGTAAAATTATTTATAAGCGTACGATACGACTATTAGACTAAAACAAATTGTCAATTGTCTGACGATTTCCAAACCTTTGAGCAGTTTCAGTGTGAGCGTGCCGTTGTGCTTAGAGTTCCAGAGCGATGGGCCCAGGAGTGAGCCTTGTGGAACTTCCGCTGTAATCCTAACAGACTTCTGACCGATTCTTTTGATTACGGTCTGTACGGCGTCTACCATATATTTTCCTTTCCTGAAGCCAAATTGCTTCTCTGACAGTCCATGTTCACTTTCCGTATATTTTGTAAGTCGGTTGAGAATAATCGTCTCCAAGAGTTTACCGAATGTGTCTAGCATACAGATGGGTCTATAAACTGTGGGATCTTCCGGGGACTTACCTGGGTTTGGCAGGAGTACTTACTTTACTTCAGTGGCAACGGTCCGTTACCGATCCTGCGCCGAACGAATTATGGTCATCCAGTACTATCGGTCCTGAGCTGCCGCTCTCCAATCACCACGAATACCAGCTGTGGAGTCTACCTCGGAGTCTACGACCTCTTCCTGGTTCCCTACTGAAAATAATTTTGGCCACTCTTTCGTCGGGCATTCTGGCCGCGTGCCCACCGCAGCCTGTCACTTGGTACTGCCTTCACTATATCAGCATATTTGGTACAGCTCGTGATTTATGTGTATGCGCCACACTCCACACTCCACCAAGTATGGATCACAGAATTTTACGCTCAAAAACTCCAAGCACTCGTCGATCAGCTTCCTTTAGCGTTCATGATTCACACCCGTAAAGACCGTGAAGGTGGTACGGGACTTCAGCTGGCTACGTAATCCGTAGAAAGCCCAATTCGCGGTTGCAATTCGTCGTTTCACTTCGCGGCTTACATCGTTGTCCCATGTCACGAGTGTACCAAGGTATATAAATTCCTCCAGTACTCCATATCGATCCCCAATTAACTCCACCTTGGTACCAACACCACTTGGCCTCCCACGTTCCCTGCCAGCAATCATGTACTTCGTTTCGGTGGTGCTAATGGTAAGCCCTAATCTCGCCGCTTTCCTTTTAAAAGGCCTGAAGGTCTCTTCCACTGCTCTACGGTTGATTTCGATGATATCGACGTCATCCGCAAAACCAAGAAGCATGTGAGATTTCGTGATGATAGTTCCATTCCTTTCCACGTTTGCTCTTCGTATTGCACCTTCCAAGGCGATGTTGAATAGCAGGTTAGAGAGTGCATCCTCTTGCTTCAGCCCATCCAACGACCCGAAAGCGTCTGAGGACTCACCCGCTATTCTAACGCATGATTTGGATTCATCCAGCGTCGCACGAATCAGCGTAACTAGTTTCGTCGGAAAACCATGCATTATCTGCCACAGCTTATTTCGCTTGACTGAAGCGTACGCCGTCTTAAATTTCACAAACAGATATGTCTGCAAGTTGTACTCCCGGAACTTGTCTAGTAACTGACGCAGGGTAAACATCTGATCCGTCGTGGAGCGACCCGCACAAAAACCAGCTTGGTTCTCGTCGACGAAGAAGTTCGCTAACGGTTTCAGTCTGCAGAACAGGATACGGGAGACCACGCAGAATTGAGTAATGTAATTCCTCGATAGTTTTTACACTCGAGTCGATGCCCCTTTTTAAAAATTGGGCAAATTAGGTCATCCAACTACTCCTCCGGCATTTGTTCTTCCTCCCAGATCCTGAGAATGATCCGGTGGATTGCTTCGTACAGCCGCTCACTCCCCGCTTTTAGTAGATCAGCCGAGATACCGTCTTTCCCAGCCGCCTTACCTTTTCTCAGCACACTGATCGCCTTCCATACCTACTCTTGTGTTGGTGGCTCCACAGCTTGGCCATCGCTTACAATTCTTGTCCTGTCCCTGCTGATCTCCGCGTTTACCTCTCTAATTAACAGTATCTGGAAGTGCTCCTCCCACGTGGCTGCTATCGCCGTTTTGTCAGTAAGCAGGTTGCCAGCACTATCATTGCACATCACAGGCATAGCAAACTTCTTGCATCTCACCGTTTTGCAGAAACTTCGTGTGCTAGAGTATTGCTCCTTTGCGCCGGCGAGCACGTGCTCCTCGCATTCGCGTTTTGTTAGACGATGGGTTCTTTTTTCCGCAGCTCTAATCTCTCTGTACCTCTCTCTGTTTTGACGTGTTGCCGCAGTGAGCATGCAACTCCTGGCCTGGTTCTTTTCATCTGTCACTCTCTGGCGTCGTGCGTGGTAGGCACTAACACTTGGCAGGAGTACTAACTTCTTTATTTTCCATCGCTGTGGAAAGTCTGGAAAGCCTTCCTCGAAACAGTTTTGCAAGACCGTTCCAAACATGTCTAGAAATGCTGTATTGCCATTTTCAGTGCTTTTTCAGTGGAGTTTCCGTCCGGGTCGGGTGCTTTTTAGCTTTCACATTTTTCGTTGCAGCCACAAATTCCTCGTTGGAGACTCGTCTGTCTTCAGTGTTCCTAAACTTCACCGTATGGACAAGGTGGCCAGATTGTTAGATCGTACTCCGGAAATGATGACCCTTCGATGATGACCTTGCTACATTTGAGTTTCACCTTCGTTCAAAAGTTCTTGCAGTTCGCTGTCCTGAAACTTTTTCAGAGGTTTTCCACGCTCTTCGTCTCTCACGTCAAAATCACCATTTTACATTTTTTGAACCATTTAAAGCAGGTAGGCTATTTCAGCCGCACGAAATTGAACTGAGGCTGGCGTTGGTACCGATAACCGACCACTAGCTAGTGGTCCAAGTTAACGATCGTGCTTCGATAGGATCTAACTGAAAGAATGAGGGCTGTGAACGTTGGGGATGGTTATGTTGAAGAACTAGCCCTTGATTCTCAACTTACACACTTCTTGCAGGTTTAGAAGAAACTAGTAATTTGTGACCTGTTGGGAGTTGGGACGAATGTTGGAACCATGTGAAGCAATAATTGACTTCAGTGCACTCATGTTTATAGTATACTCAAATCTCGTTTTACGTCCACTATTGAGGGGACATAATAAAATCGGTCGAGAAAAAAGAGGACGTAATTCAAATTTTGGACGTAAAACAATAGGATGTTGTTTCAAATTTTGGACGTCATAAAATGGGACTTCAATTCAATTCAATATTTTTCATGGTTTGCAACTTCATGTACGACCGTTCAGCATCGTTTGCATTCGTACCTCGTATGTTGCAATAACAACCACCAACGGGAGTTGCATTCTGAGGTCATAATCGGAAAACTGATTCTTCGTAGTTGTTTGTATCGATACTTCGAACTTTTTCTACCAACTTTGAGATGGCAACATAATCAAACAGATTCTCCAATCGTACGCAAGCTCAGATGACGAAAGTCACACCGCCTAACTCGGTGGATTCAGTTGCTCTCCACATAACTAACTTCACTGATTTTTACTTTCATTGGAGTCAAGCACCTCAAGTTCGCAGCTGAACACACCGATCCAATGGGGTTCTGAAAACTAATTTTCTGGAAAGACGAAAATTCGAATGTTTTCGACATAACCAACGTATATCTCATGATAGGCAATTTAGACGTTGCATCCTTCAGTATCCTCGTAGTACACCATCGTGGTGCTAAAATGTATAAATCACAAATTTTCGCAACATCGCTAACATGACATATCAAACTTGTTGCAGATCACGGTTGCATCGTCATGTTCGCCGATTCGGTTCAGCGAAAATTCGTTCAGCGGCAGTCGTCATCCCCACGAGATATGTCATCATTATTACCCATCATCTCTTCCATCGCCACTGGCAATCGTCACCATCTGCGACGGGTGTTGCTGATGTTGGCTTTCCTACAAATAACAAGCCTTGGGAACTCCCGACGAGTGAACGCGGACATCGGCCCGCGCGTCCACAGCAACGGCATTGAAAGAAGAGACATTCTACTAATTAGCATTTTCCGGTGCGGTTTGCATCGGTCGACTGCAGTGAAAATTTGCCACCGAGCGGGTAGCGGCACTGCACTGGTCTTTGAGCCTTGACTTGGCTACATGTCACATTGTGTTTCGTCAATTTTGGGGCATTGGACAAAGTCGAATTAAAACATATTTTCCTCACTTTTTTCGGTATAATGTATGAGAAGACAAACAGCAGCTCGATAAGTTGTTTTGAACGTCGTGCAACAGCGAAATGATTTATCATCCATTTCGATTGGATGTTACGTGTGAGCAATAAACACGAATATATATGTTTCATAATGGACCAACAACGGCATCATCCCCAGTTGTTGTGGTTGTGAGTTGCGAGAGAAACTGATTATTCTAAACTATATTAAGTGAACTTTATTATTGAGTCACATTCGCATTCAACGTATAAAAGGAATTCAATTTTGTACCCGTTTTTTCCGCACTAATCTCATTGTGTGATGAATTTATTTGTTGATATTGGCAAATAGGACCACCGGAAAGAGGACAAGATACTCTTCCAGTAGTGACGAATCGGTTTGCTTTGTGAATGCTGTTCAGCGTCCGAAAACGGTAGACCGTCACGGAACAAGCCACCGGTCATCATCATCAGGACCTACCGACAATGCCAGATCCATAGCGAGATAAAATAATATTGCTTATTAGAGCCGGCTCTGGTAGAAGGTGTCCACTGGAGAACGACACTTCCCGTACGGTTCTGAACGCGTAGCGACGACGGACTTGCTCACCATAAAGCACGTCAAGGCAAGCAGGAAATAGGCGGCGCGCATTTGGTTGACAGATATGTTGAATTAGATTCGAAATGGAAGCACGTTATATTATAGCCTGTGCGTCAGCGTTGTCGAAGAAGTGAAACTAATCAGGATCGCGTACACCTTCTGGTGTCATATCCGAAACTCTATTATAGATATAAAGCGCTCAAGGGTAGACGGGACATTTGATACGAATGATGTGCTCCCGAACGTAAATACATATGTTGCAATTCGCAAGTATTTAGAATCTTAGTTAGATGCAGTTGAGAAATAATGAACGAAAAATAAAAGCAATTTAATTGAAGTATTAGAAAAATATCTGTAAAATAAAGTATCCAACTCTTTTTTTTCGTCAGAGCCGATCGTTTTATCCTTTCTTCCCATACAATCTACTGAAGTATTCAACTATAGTGGCGCTCAGAATAATAATAATTACTAAGCTGAATGAACAGAGGAAACGCACCACGGGATGTGTCACCAAGTCGGAAGCTGAAATGTAATGCGTCTGTATTGTACGCTGTTCTATTTCTCTCGGGAATGCGTGTCACGTGTACGTACCGGTGATTGCAGTGTTGGTCTACACAGAACACTTAGGCTCGACTGTCCTTCGAAGAGAGGAGTGCTAACGAATGAATGATTTCCAGAATCGTATCGACCGACATCGTTAGTAATTAGTAGATCCTTCATTAGGCTCGGTATCTTTCGATGTTGTCAGGTAAGAGTAATAACTGATTAAAAGCTATTACATATATGCATGCGAATCAGCGAATTTCTCAATTTCCTATTTCGTTCTTTCAAATATAAAATCTCAGATTTATTCCGCGGTTGTGAACTTATTTAATACTACTGCGTTTAGATTAGAAAAATAAAGTCATAATTAAAAAAATGCCAACCAGCACAAAACAGAAGTGGTTCGAACAACGCGACAATCAAAAATTGGTAACAGAGTCTCTTTCGATTTGGTTTTTCTTTTGGGTGGTTTTCGCATAAAAAGGAATGACAGTTTTTATAATGGCATGCGCTCTTTTTGCTATCAATGGAGTAGCAGCTGTTGTTATGGCCTTCTGAACCTAATTCGGATCAGCATTGCCACATGAGACATTATCACCATATTTAAAAGCATTTTTTTTTAATAAACTAAAAGTCGACCGTCCTTGACCAACAGTTCACATCAGTTGTATCGAAACGTATCAAAATAACGATTCCTTCGAGTTCAGTCAACCCGCCAGCATATCCATGCTCCATAGTCGTTTACTTGCTATCGATATAGGTACTTAAGTGTCATCATAAAATCAAGCATCAAGCGATTTTTATAGCAAAACTGATCAATGGAGATAATAAATAACTTCGGCGGCTGATGCTGTCTCTTATGATCTTCCGTATTTCGCAACATATATATTACATTCAATCGGTATGCCAACCATCTGCCGTCGCGCGTTGATTGGTAATTTCATAGTTATCTCATCGTCACATGTGCTTGAATCTCCATAATGTGTTGAAAGATTATATGATTCAGGTACGTGACAAAAGTGCAGTGATCAAATCTTTTAGAAACTGAACTTCCTCTTGCTTGTTTCTTTTACTGAGACGTTGGTGAGATAAATAGTAGTTGTAATAATAAGTTTTGATAGAATAAAATGGTATTTGCTCCTAGCTTTCTCGTTGGTTCGCGAATTGTACTCAAACCTTATTATAATTTAAAATTACATAATTTAGAACTATTCTTAAAATAATAACTGAATTACGAGAGGATTGCCTAGTTGCTTGCTGGTTTAGTGCGTTTAACGCCGAGTTAAGTGCAAATTTATAAAATTTTGTTCAAAATCACCTTAACAAATCCTTAACAGTGTTTATGAACTACTAGAAACTTTTACAAAGCTATTATTACTGCCAGCACACCGTTTACAGTTCCGGACCTAAGTTCGCGTCATACTTTAAAGCCAAAAGCAGAACGCTTTCCAAACTTAACTTCGATTGAGACCAAAGATTAGAAGCGTTTCGCTATAAACACGTTTGCCCGCATGGTTAACGTCATTAACCCAGTCATTTACATAGCTATACGATGCACAGAGGAGTAACTAGGGTAAAAAGCTGGACAAAATTATTTTCTTATGTATTAAGTAATATTTCGCTCGAATATGAAGTGAAACGCAAAAATAGTTAATTTTGTAACAAACTGGTGCCATTACTGATCATTCCAATTCACTTATCAATGCAGATGATGCTTTTCATCTACCGCGCCAACAAAAGAATAAACGAAATTTTAGATTCACATTTTTATTTTCTCTGGTATCATGGTATAAACTTACAAACATAAAATTGTGGAGTGGTATATATTGCTCTGAAAAAAGGGAGATATTAGACAAAAATCAAGTAATACCATGTATATTATCTTACATTTGATCAATTCGTTTCTTCAGCTGAATTGCATTGAATCTCTGGCACTTGATTAAGATTGGCATCGACGATGTCGTCTATTTTAAGCAAATTGAGTTTCGCTGCTAAATGGTATATTGTTTCTTGTTGAAACCTTACGGCATGAACTCAAAAATGGATCCGCGCTCAGCAGCAACCTGTTGAGGATATGTCGATTACAGGCTGTTCTCAAGAACTTTCTCGCAAAATTTTGCCGATACACTCTGAAATGTTTATTTCGTGCCTCAGCAGCCTCCTCGGAAAGTGCGTATTCTCTTGCCATGTACAAAAATTTTATGTACAATAGGTGTCATAGGATGCCAATCATAAAGTGATACATACATTCTAGCTGTGTCCATTGCGTATGTCGAAAATTTTTCAGTAACTACACTATGACCACAAGTAATAGCTTCAATGATTATTTTAAAACGATAAATCAATTTTTATTCTACTCCCGTTATTCCAGCAACCACCTTAACGTTCTCAAAAAACCGCCTTGTAGACGCGCTGGCGTGTGCATTGTATTCAAGGTGGATTATCTTGCACAAAAGATATTACGCAACTAGATGCGAATTGTCGATATATCAACAACAACAACAACAATGTTTCATGGAAAACAATATGAAACGCATAATTTTCAAAAGGGCCGCAAATGCCAGTCCGGACGTTTCCGGATGAGCTTTACGTACCGATTTGTTCAGAATACCACAAAGATTCATTCCTCCATAGAATATATGACCAGATTCTGCAAGATTTGATAACTATTTTACCACCACCAAACTAATAGCTATTTTATCACCACCATTTTAGCACCAAATAGCAAAAAAATGTTTGTTTGTCAAAACTATTTAAAACAAGTCGTATTTTCAAAATTTCAAATTTTCTTCCTACAAACCAGTTAGAATTACTTATGATGAACCTATGTTTTGATAAATAACCTTTGTTAATCATTTTGTTTACTTCTGGTGGAATCCGTTTCCTGATGCTTGATTTTCTAAAAAAAAAAGTTTCAAATATGTGAATGTTTGTACGCTTGCCAAAACTTACAGGTATTTATTTATTTATTTATTTATTCTGTTAAATTCATCTGACAGTGTCTACATGAATACTAATTGCTAATTAAAAGTTTTTATTACGTAGTCTTTGTACAAACTTATGTGATGGTTGTCCGGAGTCGAATAGCTCTTCCACTGTCGAAAATGTTCTAATGCAAGCAGTTACAGGCTCGTTACAACCGAAAGCAGTGCGATGAAATGGTGCTTGCAGTAATCCGGTAGATCTTAGATTACGCTGTGAAGCGCGAACATCCATAAGTAACAAAGGCTGGGGTCGATTTCACCATTTATGACTCTTGCCACAAACACTGCCTGCTGGATTCTATGTCGGTGTTCAAGTGAATCTAGGTCAAGAAGACGGCAACGATCCAAGTATGGTGGGAGTTCGTCTGGATTACACCACGGTAGATGTCGCAAAGCCATCCGGATAAATTTTCTCTGCACTCTCTCGACTCGTAAGTTCCACGATACTTGCTGAGGATTCCAAACTAAGCAACAGTTATCAAGCAGCGGTGGAACTAGGGCGCAGTATAGCAACTTGAGGCAGTAGGGATCCTTGAAGTCCCGACCAATTTTTGAAATAAATCCAAGCTGACACATTGCTTTCAAGATAATTGATTCGCGGTGTAAGTTAAATGTGAGCTTAGTGTCCAGCAACATTCCAAGGTCAGTAATATGATCGACTCTGCGCAATTCAGTTCCATCTATCCGATAATTAAAAAGAATCGGAGTTTTTAGACGGTAAAAACTCATCACCTCGCATTTCGCAACACTTATTGTAAGCCAGTTTTGTTTACACCATATAACAAATACGTCGAGCAAAGCTTAAAGGCGGCGACAATCCTCCATTTTTTCACAGCCAAAAACAATTTCAAGTCATCAGCATATACAAGTCTGCAACCAGCACCCAATAGGAAGGTAACATCGTTGAAAAACAGCGAGAAAAGCAGCGGGCCCATATTGCTACCTTGCGGAACTCCAGACATGTTCGTAAACTGCGAAGATATACAGGAACCAAGCTTCACACGCAGCACTCTTCCGCGCAAGTATGAGCTTAGCCAACAAATCATCTGTTGAGAAGCCCCCAGATGGGAAAGTTTACGCAATAATATGGTATGGTCAATTCTATCAAAAGCAGCTTTCAAGTCCATGTAGATTACATCAACTTGCTTCTTGTTCTTCATTTCCGAAATACAAAACGAAGTAAATTCTATCAGGCATAAAACCATGCTGCGCTGTGGATATATAGTTCTTAGTGCGGGACAAAATCACTCCACTCACGATTATCTCGAACAGTTTTGACGCAGCAGAAAGGCTCGTCATTCCACGATAGTTCCTTACGTTATGATGATCGCCAGTTTTATATACTGAGAACATAAATGACTGCTTCCAAAGGGAATTTACCTTGTTCGAATGACTTGTTAAAAATCATGCGCAAAGGAATGGCCAAAGGCTCGGCACAGCGATTTAACACCACAGCTGGAATACCATCAGGTCCCGCGGAAAATGAACACTTTAATTTTCTTGCAGCTTCTGTCACCATGTTGTTAGTAACGTCGAATAAGCTCAAGTCAACTAAGTCGGACGGAACATGCGCAGCGGCTACATCCACATCAAGGTCCGAAGCTGTTTGCTCGGCGAAGACAGATGCGAAAAAGTTTGCAAACAGCTCACAAGAATCGGCCACAGTTTCAGATTCAGTTCCTTCAAAGCAGTGCAGACGCATGAAGGGATGGATGTACATTTCCTCAAAGAGTACTTTGTACAGCATCTATTTAAGCATACAAAAAATATATATATATTATATCAGAAGACCGAAAAATTTGTTTTTCTTATTTTGGCCAGCTTTTTGCCCAAGTTCCTCCTCTGTGCGATGGCCTCATATTTCTCATTTGGGTGGAGATCTGGCATATTGACAGGGTTCTTGTCCTTGGGTACCACCAGCAGATTGTTGGCGATGACTTCCGGTAGGGTATTGGCCATAGCCTTTACTTTGTATTTGGACGATACCAAATCCAGCCAAAATAGCACAAAACAATCGAGGTGCTTTAGTTTTTCCAGACACTCCTTTACGTAAACTTCCTGGTTGACGGTCCAAGTACAGGAACAGTTAGGCTGCTTATTGGTCCATGTCCGCCGATCAAACAGAACGAAGTGATGAAATCTGAGATCTACTTCTGTAGAAATGGACAGAATACTTCGTTTGATTACGAGATGGAAGCCTTCACAGTTTTCTTACGTTCCAAGCTCGTTGCTGCCATGATGTAATCAAACGCAATTGGTGTACGTAACCTTTTGAATAATATTATGCAGCATTCATTCAGGTTGACTTCCATTCCATTCATACTTCACCAATCCATGAGCGTGTTGATATCCGCTTATAATGCGGAACAATCTGAAAACGAATAGAAATGGTCCCAGGACACTACCCTGAGGTACACCGCACTGAATCTGGAATGAGATAGAGCAAACATTGCCAACCCGATCAGATTCTAACAAAAATATTGCAGAATAGTAGCTCCAGTTGATATTTCTATCGAAGTGTGTATAAATGTGATAGCAAAACTTGCGACACAGGAAATGTTTTACCAAGAATTTATCTCGTTCTGCTACTTATAACACGGTTTGTTACATTTTGGTTATAAAGCAGAGCAGAATGCTGGTTTTTGTAACTCATCTTGAAATAAACTTGAACAAATTATATCATAATTTGATATAATTGTGATATGCCTAGAACGGATTTGGTTACAATTTTTATTATTTAACTACTAACGAGACCAAGTTTATGACAAAACGCTAAGGTGATTTTTTTTATAAAAAAATTGTCATTTAGATCTCATCCTGTTATAAATTTGTTATTTTCATTTGATCGGGGACCTTTACTGCTGAGTCGCGTAAGGTAAGGCAGGGTCCATTCTAGTAACCCTATTGTTTTGAACTTTTTGGTCACTAGAAATTGTGGTACCTTGTCAAAAGCTTTAGTAAAATCAAAACAGTGTCGATCTGTTGTCGTTTTCCCATTTTATCCACAAGAGTCGAAACAATTATAATGATGATGATGATTTTGATGATAATGATTATTTCGATGAAGATTTTGATGAAGATGATGATGAAGCGTCGGAAGCTGAGTCGTTTAGGTGCATCTGATAACTTCGTCTGCTGGTTGCAGATGTACCCTAGAATTCGTAAGTTTGCACTAAAGTTAGTCACGGTTGAATCGTACAGTTTCTACTGCAGTCTGAAGTTCCACAGGGAAGCAACTTAGGACCGTTACTATTCCATATATTTCATCAATTACCTCTGTTTTGTGATACCCTCTGGCTGCAAATTGTTATAAGCGGTCCTAGAATATTAATCACAGTGCGATCTACTGAAGACTATACACAACTGCGAGATCTTATCGGCAAGTTTACTGATATTAAATACCTAGGAATAGAACTGGATGCTAAATTGACGATTCTTAACCACAATTCGAACTGCATTTCTGATGCGAATCGAAATCTGGTTTTATCATGCGTATTTTGTGCATAGTTGGCATGGCGGAGCGTCCAACGAGCTGGGAACGGGTTTCGTAGTGATGGGCAGAATACAGGATCGCGTAATGGAGTGGAAAGTGATCAACGAGAAGATGTGCATGTTGAGGATAAAAGGCCGTTTCTTCAACTACACCATCATAAACGTGCATTGTCCACACGACGGTAGACCCGAAGACAAGAAGGAAGCATTCTTGCTCAGCTGGAGGCAAAGTACGACCCCGGGACATCAAGATCGTCATCGAGAATATGAACGCCCAAGTCGGCTGAGAAGCACTGCGTAGACTGGTGATCGTGCCTCATAGCCTGCACACCGACACGAACGATAACGACGACTAGCGATGCATCAACTTTGTAGCTTTCCAAGGCTTATTGATCAGAGCACTTTCTTTCCCCGGAAAGATATCTAAAAAGCCACCTGGAGATCATCTGAACAACAAACCTTGATCCAAATCGACCATATTCTCATCGATGGAAGGTTTTTCTCGAACATCACCAACGTATGCTCCCTACGGGGCGCGGATATCACTTTAGACTATTACCAAGTAGCTGTACATGTGCGCTCAAACTATCGACGGTTTATATCTCACGACAAAGCCACCCTCCTCGGTTGAACAAACCGCGGCAATTAAACAAGCCGCCAGTTGCCGAAAACTACGCGCGTGTACTGGATGAAGTTCTATCTTCCTCTGTGGAGCTAGGTACTTCGACCCTCAAAGACGCATGGAGCAGGATACGCTCGACCGTCAATGAGAGGATTTGCGGGAAATGCCAACAAGCCATGAATAGGAAAAAAAGTATGAAGGTCTGTGCCTAGGGACACGAACGAGGGTCTCACGTAGGACTACGAATGCATGTTCAATTCGACGAAGCTTGACATTATGCAAATGTTTATCACGCAAATTTTTAATTGTATGCTTAGACTTATTAATGTATTTTAACACAAAAATACGAGAAGACAAGTTTCAATTTCCTAAATGCCCGTGCTTTGCATATCAGTGTTATCCGTTTCACCACACAATCACACTTCTTCTGGTGGGTGCCCGGACGAGAGCCACAAATACGTAGTTGAATACACCATTTGCCGCACTTCTTTATTATTTTCAAATTCATAAATGACTAGTTTTAGGTTCCAGTAGTGCTCTAAACGGAAGTTTCGTAGTGTGGAGCATGAACGAGTGCTCTACAGTATAATGTATTCATTCTTACTGACCCAAAATGAGATGGCAGCAGCAGATTTCATTTTATTTTATCTGTTACTTATGACGTCAAAAAATAATCCCACTGCGATCTGGAATATTTCCAGGAAAATGGATCCAAAATTTGCTAATATATATTTTCATTGAAGGTCAATCTAAGGTGTGTCTTTGAAGACAAGTTGTATAAAAATCCACCAAAAAATAGTAAAGATAGAGCCAAAAGTGTAATGGCAAGTACACTAATTTTTGAAGTCCCGGCGAGAACGTAAAGATTAAAGTACCGTGAACGTACCATATTCTGCGCAGTTAAGACATTTTTATCATTCTTCCGCTATTCTAAGTATTCTAGATTTAAATTAACAACGTGGATAGCCTCAACGTGTAGTGCTACGGTCTATAATATCTGGTAAAAATTATAAGTCGACCAACAATTGAGAATATTTTTCGTTTTGTAAACTTATCCACGGTACCTAATTCTGCGCACTTTCTTGCCCATGTTCCTAATTCTGCGCATGTGTGCTCCTAATTCTGCGCACCCAAAAAGTGAAAATAAATACTTCTGTCATGCTGTTTATGTCTTTATACGCTGAAAGCACACCAGAAAATCCGGCATTAGCCATTACCATAATTAAATCCATGATTCGGCCTTCTTGTGCTGTCCGGGTGGCAAAGGAATATTGTTATCATTTTGATTGCCTCATTTTAAATATTTTATTCTCGATAACGTGAAGGAGGAATTGATTCGGGTTTTCTGCATACTGTACATTACACCTTAGACTAATACTAAAAATTGTGTTTTCATATAGAAACCTCTTCCTTACTCTCTGATATCTTCATGAGGTTGGACATTAAAAAAATAGAAGACATGGTTTCATGAATTGGCGCTCGCAGGTTCGGACCCCGAGACACAGCACAGGATGCCAATCAATGCTAGTTAAAGATTCTACTTGAATTTTCATGCCTCTATACCTACCTCAGTCATTTGGGTGAGGATGCGTATTCTTTCGCGATTTCTTCGTAGGATACATTACTGCGCAGAATTTGGAACATGAATAAAAAATCTGTGCCTAAATCTGCGCATTATTGGATCGCATTTTTCCATGAAAAGCAATGCATGCAATCACTCTTTTTGTCTGAAACATGACTAAAACTAATTATTCTTTCTAATTATGCTGGATAATTTGATCATTGCAAAGAATTTCGATCATAAATTTGTTAATTTTCTAGAAGGACAATCTTAGCGTTGGTGCTAACGACGATGTTTTCTGCCATATAAAATACTTACAGTTTCACGTTAAATTATTTCACTCCTAAATATTATGGCCCGTTTGTGAATAATGGCGTAATATTCAACAGATATTTATAAAAAAAATAACGCAATTATCATAGTTATGCACAATGTTAAAAAATATTTATATAAATAAAAATGCGCAGAATTAGGAGCGGTCACGGTAGGTATACAATAAGGCCGAACCAACACAATTGGAAATTTATGGGAAAAATTATTTCCCATAAATTTTTAATTATATCAATTAGAAATACTTATTACAAATAATTTTTTATCCAAGCAATTTCGAAATACGGATCCAATTAAGAAAATACGACAGATAAAACTTTTTGCTGTTTTCACAAGCTTTGAAAACTGGACAATAATTAATCCAAGCACAAAAGAAAGCTTCTTTTCATCTATTTTCTATTTTTTCTATGAGTTACTATGTTTACACAAGAGATTGGTGCCATATATGTAAAATTACAACGCTTAGAGAGGAAAGGAAAAGTTTTTAAAAGTAGTCATGTCTCACCTACACAATTGTGTGGGCTCGGGCTTAAAGGGATATATGGCTGATGGGGTGTCGTCATTTGGTTCACATTCGTCACTTTCCATGAAAATAGTTGAACTATAGCATAATATATTGCGACAGGCTGGTTTGAAATATAATTGCCTTGAAGTTAAAATATCATCTAACTAACCGATCAGCTAACGTTTTCAGCAAATTAATAGTTCTTTTTTACACTCTGTTTATCAGTTATTTCACACTTGACAGCAATACAATCGAAAATATCTAAACAATTGCATGCAATGCTAAAGCAACAAATGAAACACCCAAAATCTATTTTCGGATCAGACAGTCGCCAATTCTTCCTCATTTTGAAAATTGCTGCCAGTGCTTGAAAAAAATGACAGCCCTGCACGAAGGCGCATTCAGTGCATACAGTTTTACCCCTGTTAGTATTCTTTTATCTGTCAGCCCATGGACATGACTACTGAGCTGCTGACAGTGTTTATCTGAAAGTCAATTTTCTTGCTCTTGCCTGATATTTTAAGTCTCAAAATTTAGTTTTTTTTAACTCCTTGCTTTTTAAAATCAACCAAAATCTACCTCTTTTATGAACCGATCGGTATCTAAACCTTGAAAATCCATTCATAATTGACGGAGCTAATAGCTAATAGCGTTCAAAATTTTTCATATTTTCATCACGCTCGCATTTTTTGATTTTTTGGAATGACACCCTATCCCGAACCTTGCCGTAAGACATAGTCCGACGTCAAAAAGAGCTTGAAAAAACTATCGAAGCATTGCCACAAGGGAGAATTTGGCCAAGTATCGACGAGCGCGGAATGAGTTGACCACGATCTTGAGGAGGAAAAAAGCGTCAGTAGGAGGACAGAGACCGTACAGGAGTGCCTACAAATGATAACAGCGTGCCGGTTCCCGATCTCGAAGAGATCCGGCGAGAAGTCGGTGAGCTAAAGAATAACAGTGCCGCCGGAAAGGACCGACTCCCCACAGAACTCTACAAAAACTGCCAAAAACCGCTAACAACGGCACTTTACTGGATAATTTCAAGGATTTGGGATAAGAAGAATCTACCGGAGGACTGGATGGAAGGTGTGATTAGTCCCATCTGCAAGAAGGGCAATCGCTAGCAATTGCTAGCAACAGAATTCACAAGGCAGTACCAGGCGACTTTTAGGGACCCGTGCTACTATGGATTAAATTTTTACTCTCCGACAAATCCTCCAGAAATGTCGAAGCACGCGTGCCCACGCGTGATATTGTCGTGGATTTCAGGGCAGCATACGATATATTGTTTTTGAAAGCAGAAATAGCATACGATACAGTCGAGCGTCAACAGCTATGGCACATAGCTATAATAATGCACGAAAAAGGTTTTCCGGACAAACTGACGCGGCTGATCGAAGCTACTCTGGAGTGAGTAGTGCGTTACGTGTATATTTCGGAGGCAATCTCGAGTCCTTTCGAATCGTACAAAGGGTTGCAGTAAGGGGATGGACTATTCTGTATGTCATTCAACATCGCTATTGAAAGTGTAATCCGGTGAGCGGGCATCGAAATGAGAGGAACGATCTCCTGCAAGAGTAGCCAACTCCTAGCGTTCGCCGACGACCTCGATATCATTACTAGAAGCCTTGGGACGGCGGAGGCAATCTACGCCAGACCCCAAAACGGAGGCTTGGAGGATTTGGGTTACACATCAATGCGTCGAAAACCAAGTATATGGTAGGAAGAGCTCAGCGATCAAGGAGCATAGTCCTGACTTGAGACTGTAACTTTACTAACGGAAGACGTACGTGCAGTTGCCGTATTTTAACGAAAGATGTTGCGGTCTGTTTTTGGCGGAATACAAGCGGATAGCGGAAACTGGCGTAACATTTTTCTGTGTTCCTATAAAAACCAATGGGGTTGTTGATAAAGTACCTTAATTCGCAATATGGCGTATCCTATTCAGGTTATGTTGCCAATCTTGCACTTACTATCGGGGAGATTGATGTTCCCTGGACGCTAAAATCGATTTAATCAAATGAACGAACGCTGTTACATCGTATCCTGGTGACATATGCGAACAGTGGGATATAGTATACCAACATCGGACGGAATAAGTTTCCGAGTCAAAGCTTATTTGTAATTCAGTTTTAGAGTAGATAAAAATTAACCACACGGATAGAAATTCAATCTCAAAAATGAGCAAAATGACTCATGATTTCCGGATTTTAGCTCATTTTTAGTTATTAGTTTATTGGGACTTTTTAAGTACATAATAATGGAACAAAAAACTAAAAGAAACACGCCTCCTGTATTTATATCACAATGCAATATAAAAATAGAACGAGCAGCAAACAAATCCATACGCAGATCTTTGATAGATGTACAGTACAAGCAATAAAAATAACGTTATATCGACCCCCGTATGATAACAACAACCAGCCAAATCAGGGTGTGCGTAGTTTATGATACCGTTAGTATATGCTAGAGGCCGACAATAGAAAAAAATACAGCACCATTCGACTCGATGTGATGCTTTCTGGTCGACAACGGGAAGGCGTTCAGCTGTGCTGTGACTCTATGACATCTGATTGGATTGCATTCGATGCAAAACCGATGAAGTTCGATCGGTCATAAAAATAGATATGCGGGATCCGACGAACCGATTCGATTGATCACGAAGCGGGAATATTACGACACTAAGCGATTTCCATACTGATTGGCAGCTGCACATTCTTGTCTCAGATAAAATAGTGTGAGAAAAGGATTGCGTCGGGTCAAACTGACACAGTTTTATTCGAATTTGTTTTATACTTTTGAGTTACAGCTGAACATGTTTGTTTTAATGGGATTACCAATATTTCCTTGTTTTATTTTGGGGACCGTAAATAGGGCAAACCTAATAATTTTTGTATCGCGAAATTTCTTGAATGTAATTATTCTGGCGATAAATGTTTATTATTTTTAAAACAAGAACTGATTTAATCAGACTATATTTTGCTTCATGAAAGCTATCATCTAATAATCAAAGCAGTTCACAAATTGATTCGTCAAAATATTGATTTTATATATTGCCCGAATTGAAATTGCAACCAAAAATCATAGATTCTGGCCAACGCGTGAAAATATTGAGGTTGCGGTATATACTGGGACTGCCATGGCTATCAAATTATTCCATTTTCGACAACCACCAAACTATTCTGCACAGTCAATCCATAATCGAAATCGTAATCGAAACGCTAAACAATTCAGGTGGTTCAAAATTGCTATTCAATTACGTTGGGAGGTTCGAAATTTGCGCAAATATCTCAGCGGCATTTACGCGATGTTTGTCACCACCGCGTATGCAATCATCAGATTAATATTTATACTATGCAGATCCAGGCGGATAGCGGCGCCGTGATTCATATTTATGTTTTCCACCAGCAGCGCAACGGTGGTTAGTCTGTCTAGAGAGCAAACAGTTCGAATATTTTTCGCAACCAAATGTAATCCGAACCCGCGAAGGTGTCTATTTTGGCTGGAACCGTGTCTGGTGTTGTGATCCTTGCGAATCGGTGACAGAAATGTTCGTGATTCAAAATGTTTTCGATTGTTATTTGTTCGTCAATGCTCGAGCACTGTGGGCAATAAATTCAATGCCACAATGTTGCAAAGCAACCTCACTACCGCTTCGCGGTGTCAATTGAACATAAATTAAATAACAGAGATGAATGCATTACCAGTGAATGTTCATGCATGGTAAAAAGACTACAAAAATTAGTATTGATATATTCTTGAAGATAAACGTTGTGTGCAAAGTAACATTAGGGTGTGACGACAGTTATCGGGTGTATTTTCTTGACGGAGAATGTTGATTTTTCTTCTAAACAAAAGTTTTCGCACATCATCGGATCAGTCACCTGACAGATTGTGTGTAGAGCCATTAAAATGTTGAAGTAACGGCCTGTAGTATTTGGCCAAAAATATTGCTAATGAATGATTGCTCTCTCCTATAATACTTGCCTTGCATTTTATCACAAACCAAATTAATTTAGAACCATTTAGCTGAGAGACTTGTGCGAAATTATGCCATGAAACGGAATGCAATAAATTCAGTAAATAATAAGACATTGGAGTATAGAAGCATGCTAATTTTAAAATTTTACTATTTCCAAAACTTTTCAGTGGTTCAACAGAAAATATTTTTCATAGAAAGAAGAAATTGTGCCAACGAGCATTTGCTATTAATAGGCCAGAAGTAAATCAACAGTTAATTTTGGCAAATATTTTTTATTCACATTAAACATGATTTATAGTACCTGTCGGTGCCCACCTTCGGGCCATCGCCAGCACACAAATATTTGCCGGCTGGAAACAAACATTGGAAAAGTTTTTTTGCGTCTGATTCTGCAGTTGTACGCACTGTTGTAGGTAGTTTTTTTTAACCGGAAACTGAGCTAGCAGTTTTTTTTAGTTATATTGTAAGCAAGACAGACACTCCCGCCACTTTTCATAAGCGCAAGCGACGTGTGTGATGTGGCGATTTTATTTGCCTTGATTATTACAAAACTTGTGTGAATTCGTGCAAAATAAACAGTTGATGGGTATGTATGTAATGCTAGACCGACGACCGACTTTAATAATTTTTGCCATGGTTTGCATTCCTGCTTGCATTCTGCTCTTTCGACACAGTTCACATGCACTGTTTTGATGTTATTATTATTGTCATATTTTCTTGGCGTTAATTGCATTTCTTTGTACAAGTTTTCCTCGCGTAGTACATCATATACTGCATAAAAATGCATAAAAAACCAATTTGTATTTGATGAAAATTTAGAGACACTTATCAAGGCACATATTTTAAACAACCAACGCACGCTGTCCTTATCGCATGAAGCGAAGAAAGTGACCTGGTTCACTGGCATTTAGCTCACTTTTATCTAGTGATTTATTTAAAAAAGATGAATTCGAATATTATCATTATATAAACGTTTAAAGTTTCATCAAACCGGACAAGAGGGGTAAACGAATTTGGGACACAGACCGGCTTGCATCGTTTGGTGGTCTAAAAATAGACCATCACGAAAAGAAAGCAAAAAAGATTGTTTTTAATTGATCGCGCAACTTTCTGGTTTTTCAATTTTTATAGCGTTTTTTCCAAAAGGATGCAAGAAAACATTAAGATCAGTTTGTTCATCTTTGGCCGGGCGATTCACTCCGAAACTGGAATATACCAATTTTTAAAGATATCAGGTAAAAATGCCATCTAACAATACGTTTTTCTCAATAGTGCGAAAAAGTTCATTGCAATATTTTTGCTTTAATTCCTTGGACACTGTGTACTGTTCGCCAGATCACACTCCATCTGGTCCATCTTGCACGCAGCGCTCCTGGTCGACTCATTCCTACCGGATTTGAAGCAAACATCATCTTTGCAGGGTAAATAGTTATCTGACACTATTGTACTGCTCAGTTGTTCTGTCGATAATATCCATGTCATAGGCAAAGCAGAGAAATTGACATGATTTTCCATAGCCCGTTTTGGTCGATAGTATCATGTACAGCTTTGCAATGGTGCATGGGAACTCTGTATTCACGGCCGTTTTGAAGGATATGCTGCAATGTATATATTTGGTTTGTTGTTGACTGTCCCTTCACGAGGCCGACTTGATGATAGCCGGCGGAAAATAATTTGGGAGAGCACTTTGTAGGCGGCATTTAACGGTAATTCACACAGGACAACTTGTCGCCCCCTTTCTACTCCCAAAATCTAACAATTAGGCTGTATAAACACAGTTTTTCTGGTCCCATTTGAATAAACTTCACTCCGATGCCATCTTTCCCAGTTGGTTTATTGTTCTTTAGCTTCCTGATGGGCTTCTTAACTACGCCTATCGTTACGGCCGGGACCTCTTCCCTGTTTGTCACATCGTAGAAATTGCTTTCCTCGCTATCATGGTAATTCGCCTGGGCGCCATTTTAGGTGTTCGTCGAAGTGCTGCTTTTGCCTTTCGATCGCCTCAGATGAGGGCTGTGCACGTTGATTTGTTTGGTTTTAATTATAGTCACTTTAACCAGCTTAGGTCATTCGTGACATTTGCGGGGTTGGGATTTGAACCCGGGTCCTCGGCGTGAGAGTCGTGAATGCTAACCACTACGCCGGGACTGACTGTGCACGTTGATGATGTTTATGCTGAAGAACCGGTCCTTGATTCTCAACTTGTACATTTTAGGATTGACTGACCACCACCCAATCACTCGTTTTCGTATCTCACCCATCACTATGACCACTGCATCCAGCTAGTGTATGTTGTTGCATCTCTTGTATGTTCATATCTGAACGTTCAAGCCCTACTGGTCATATCAGCGTTTTGTACATGATAAATTTGGTACGGGGGTTAAGCTTACCAGACCTTAAGATCTTGTGGAGTCCGTAGTAAGCACGACTTTCGGCAAGAATACGTCTGAGGATTTCTCCCAACTCGAGGTACACAAATTCGTCCGCCACCTCGAACTCATCTCCGTCGACTACCACACTATTGACACATTCCAGCGCGCTGCGGCATTACGGGACACTATCCCTACTATGCAGATCGATTCCTGTTTCGTCAAATCCCTGGCATTCTAGTGGAAAATGAAGTACTCTTCAAACAACTATTTTACAAGGTATTTGCCAAAAAATTGCTGAAACATGAGGCGATTCACACGGTAACAAAGAGTGCTAATTGTGTCCCGTAACGCTGGAGTGTGTCTATTGCGTATGCGAGCACGGAATTACCTACGAATGGCCGAAACACAAATGGCCGAAATAACAAATGGCATAGTATACCTAATGGCCGAATCACGAATGGTCGAATCACAAAAGGCCGAAACACGAAAGGCCGAACTTCATATTTGGCCGCAAATATTGACGGCCTTCAATCTGCACAAACGTTGGGTTCACGCTTCTAGGAAACATTTGCTACGGACACAGTAAATAGGTCTCGCATTTGTGCTTAGGGGAAGAAAGAACTTTCAATCATCTATAGTAATCCCTATAGTAAATTGTTGCTTATTTTGTTTTTTTGTTTGATTAAAGTTAGTAGTTAACTGCTTGCCAATTCATGTTTTTATTGAATAGTTATTGTAGCATTCCGAAAAAATTTGGCCTTTCGTGATTCGGCCATTCGTGATTCGGCCTTTCATGATTCGCCCTTCTGTGACTGTTGATGAAATTCGGCCATTTGTGTTTCGGCCATTCGGTACTAGCCCGCGAGCACGATCGCGCTCGGTTCCTCCTGCTAACAGGTACTTGGTTTTAAACGTATCCACCACTAATAATCCAACCTTTACTGCTTCCGTTTCAGTTTGGTGTACTGCTCGGCAACCACCTGGAACGTCCTTTCGATAATCTCGTCAGCGAAACAGATGATTTGGCTATATTTATTGAAGATCGTGCCCTGCGTGTTATCCACCCAGTTATCTTCGAGGTACGATGTCGGTCTAACAAGTCAGTCGTCGTATGTCGGCTAGGCTAGGTGTGGGCTAGGCGGTGCTGCTAGATAGAATCAGTAGAATTGTTGTACTAACCCCGTAATTGTACGCTAACAATCCTGTACTCTAACAGCCGGCTGCGAAGTCTGTCGATAAAGAAGGGCCAAGCCTTAGAAATATGTTTAAGCCAAAGACTTTGCTTTGCTTTTGCCCATGTTAAAACCCGCACGTTAAACACCTCGAAATCCTTTGCGTTATTTCGTAGAATGCGCAACTCGACACGGAATGTGCAGAACTGTTTGTGCCACTGATAGGGGCTACAGTGCTTTACATCTGGCGCAACCAGACTACGACTTCAGATGCAATCTAGCAGAAAGCAGTACATGTTGCTCACTCTTATCAATTAAACCGGCCTTATGTCGTCAAGGTCGCGTTGAACTTATGACTCTCCCGTGGTGAACTCTCTCTAGTGGTTGAATCCAATATGATAGCCATTCAAGACGGGATTATGCTGACGAGAAATTGTAGGCGGTATATCAGACATCAGGATGTCAGACAGGACAGGACAGATCAGGATCAGGATCTGACATCCTGTACGCCAAATGTGCCCTCAACCCCAAGTAACCATCGACCACATTATAGCTGGCTGCCTAGTACTAGCAAATGCGGACTATACAGAACGCCACAACATCGTAGCAAAGATATTGCACCAGAAGTTGGCACTGCACTGTGCTTTGGTGGAGGAAGATGTGCCAAATTACCGCTACAAACCAGATCCCTTATTAGAAAACGACTGTTTCAAGCTGCATGGGGACCGTTCTGACAGTCCTTTTTTTTACCACAACCGACCGGACATTATGGTTTACGACAAGGGTAGACGAATAGTAATCATCGTTGACGTCGCCATTCCACTGAACCGTAATTTAGAGTCAATACACGGTCACAAAATCGTAAAATATCGTCCGCTGGCAGTTGTGTTGTAAGAGTTGTGGAGATTAGAAGAGGTCCCAAGAATAGTTCCGATAGTGCTTTCCGCAACCGCAGTGGTTCCGAAAGTATTGCTGGAAGACCTGAAGGTGTTAAGGTCAGACCGTGAGCTAGCTGCGTTGCAGAAATCAGCGATACTCAGCACCTGTGCAATTGTCGGTCAGTTCCTGGGTCAAGACGACAGATATAGGGCACGGGAGGGTATTTTCAGCCCATTAAGCGATGGCATCTATTTTTCCGGCCTATGGTCTAGTTCTAGTGGAAGAACAAGTGGTTTTGACGTTCTTTGAATAAAAAATAGTAGATTGCTTACAGTCTTGAGAAAATAGTTATAACATATTAAAATTGTATGTCGCCAAAGTATTTTTATTTGCGAAAGAAAAAGCAAATAGGCTGAATTTAGAAACCTGCTGAAAATACCCTCCCTCCCCTACCCTACCCCAGATGATTTATTATTATTATTATTATTATTTACAGTCTTCAGTACAGTACAGACTAGTATTACTCATATTGATCTAATTTTCTGAATTGATTATTGCATTTCTAAACCTACTTTTGCTAATATTAAAGTCGAATAACTGGGTTACTTCATTGAAATGCCTACAACAAGCATGAAGCGGGTTATTATGGCCATACGTTGTTCGATGCGTCGGGGTCCAAAGTAACGCGTAGTTTCGCAGACGACGAGGCGCGTGGATGTTCAACTGCTCCAGGAGGTAACTGCTATCGACGGCCCCCTTTAGTAAGTCGAAAATAAATAATCTTCGCGACAATACTCTTCTTTCTGCTAGCGTACTTAGTCTTATTAACCGGCAACGATTTTCATAAGCAGGAAGGTGTAGCGGGTTCTGCCATGGCAAACGGCGCAGAGCATACCGAATGAATGCACGTTGAACGCTTTCAATTTTATTGGCGTGAGTAACATTATATGGTGACCATACCGGTGCGGCATACTCCAGAATACTGCGAGCAAGAGAGCAATACAGCGTTTTCAAAGCATAAATATCTTCAAAATCGGCGGCAACCCGACGGATGAAACCAAGATTGATCCAAGATTGATTGATGATGATGCTGTGTACAGAATATTAAAAAAAATTGTGCAGATCCATCGAGCCTAATCCCCCTTTGACAACCGCCCGGGGCAAGTGAAATTACGCGACTTTGCACGAGTGTGAAAAATCGGTTAAAAAAATTATAGGACAAACAAATGTTCCTTCACACCAGTGAGCAGGATAACTTTCGGTGAGAATATATTTTGATACACACTCGCTCCCTCAAGCGCTTATTGTTGGTGTTGCAGGTATGTGTTTGTCGCAAGTCGGCTGTTTAAAGACTATACGTTATCAGCAACTTGAATGAAAGGGACAAACAGCAGCAAACTTAAGAAAAAGGCTAGCTTGCTTTGACTCTAAATCTGGCGTACAATGCTTACCACTGGTAAGTTACCAACGTTAACTTGGTAACTACCAAACACTGCCGCTGCCGACACAGTGTAACATGATTAGAATCGCTTTTGTCGCGTACAATCCGTATTGTATACAGCAGTGTGTCTTTTTCGCAAGCAACAACATGGTTGTCATGAAACATCTATACCCACGATAAACAGCTACGATATCTTGTTATTGTCCTAACTTCCATGCAATAATGACATACTTTCATCATATATTGTCGCAACAAGTAGGAACAATATCTGTGACTGTTGTGCGTTCGTGATTTTTGATTCCCTGATCGTAGTCTTAATTAGTCTTGTCAGCTAAGGAAAGCCGTTTTTGTCCATAATTTTTGATAGCTCTTCACAGTCAATAGTATCGCAGGCGGCCCTGAAATCTAAACTATATTAATAGATGGTGCATAGGGACTTGGTATTCACGACACTTTTGGTCTGTCCCAACACAACCAACCCCGGTGGAAGCCAAGGTCGTATGCCGACAGGAAAGGAGGGCTCTTTCGAGCTTCGTTGACGTTTCGGCGAAACAGGGTGTTAGTGTAGCAGGCTTTGCAAACCGTCACCACGAAAAATACTAAAGCACGGAATGAAGAACAAGGAAATTCTTACTGGAACAATCGGAATAGACCCACGCGACGCAAAAAGGACTATGGATTGGAAACTCGGGACGTGGAACTGCCGATCTCTCAACTTCCAAGGGAGCACTCTACTGCTCTCCGATGTATTGAAGAGCCGCAAGTTCGATGTCGTAGCGCTGCATTAGGTGTGCTTTTTTTGTATTGTTTATGCAGGGAGAAAATCTTCATAGACAGCACCTTCACGGTGCCGAATAGGATTCACATGGTGCCAACATGCGCCTACCTACTAAAAACTATCCTGCTGCCCGTTCCTGAACCCCTCCCGGAACTACCGTTAGGTTTTACTTCAGGAGGGAGGACGTGCCTAAGCACTCCGACTTGTCCGTTGCGTGTGTGGGTTCACGCAACACCCTTGCCATTTCATACCGCCACTACCCTTCACCTAGGGCCTGGGCTGCCCAATCAGCCCATTACTGACCCTAGCAAGCTATGTCAGGCCCTGTCGTTGCAAACGTTCTAGCCGTTGCAACTCCGTTATCACCACCGTTGCCGCCCTATCGACGGCACCCCATGCGCGCTGCTCAGCGCACATTCTCTGCACAATAGGCCGTATGAATAAAACAGTTTGCTTTGCTTTTCCCGTTTAAATCGTATGGGAGCATTTGCTCTAACTCTTTTATTCATACGGCCTAATGTTGTCGGCGTTGGTGTCTTCCCCAACGACCGCAAGCATCACCCGCCGAGTGGACGTAAACCGCGGGCAGTGAAAAATCACATGCTCCGCCGTTTCCTCGGCTACCGTGCAAACGGGGCAAAAGGGTGAATCTACCCGCCCGCGCGTATGTAGATACTTCTTAAAGCATCCATGACCCGACAGAAACTGGGTAAGGAAAAAGTTTACCTCACCATGATCTCTGCCGATCCAGGACGATATGTTCTGGATCAGCCTATGGGTCCACCTACCATGGTCGGTGCGATCCCATTCCGCCTGCCAACGCCTAATAGAGTCCAGCCTAACTCTGTCCCTAGCGCCTCTGACGTTCCTCTGCCTATTGCACTTGATATCCTCACCTAGGAGTATGCATATTGGAATCATGGCTTCAATAACCCCAATCCATCCAATCCCATCCAACGATATGGTACGGTAGCCGCACGCAACGCGCAATGCTAACAGCCTGAACACTTTGTTCAGACATGCCTGATTGCGCTTGTTCTCCAAAGCCGGGGCACACGCCGGTGCACCGTATCGTAGCACCGACATGGTAACGCTGGCCATCAGGCGTCTCTTACTGCTGATAGGACCATAGCCGTTCGGCATGATCTTAGACAGCGCAGTAACCGCCGTTGACGCTTTACCACAAGCATAATCCACATGGCTGGTGAAGTTCAGCCTGTTGTCTGTCATGACACCAAGGTACTTCACACTTCGTTTGGAGACAATCACCTGTCCCCCAACGATTATTTTCGCCTCTAGGGCCGACTTGCGGTTACTGACCATCACCGCTTCCGTCTTATGGTGGGCCAATCGTAGATTGACGCCCGCCATCCAACCCTCTATTATGCTTATGGCGTCTGATGCCAGCATTTCCACCTCCTCTAGAAACTCGCCTACCACTGTAAGGCCGATATCATCGGCGAAGCCAGTGATCTCGACCCCAGTGGGTAGTTCGAGCCTCAGCACCCCATCGTACATGGCATTCCAAAGCGTGGGGCCGAGAATCGAACTCTGTGGAACACCCGCTGTCACTTTGTACCTCTTCGCCCCATCCGCCGTGTCGTACACTAGCGTCCGGTTCTCGAAGTAATTTTTAAGTAACCTGCATAGATGATCAGGTACCCTCATCCTATACAGCGCTAACGCAATTACACCCCAGTTAGCGCTGTTAAAGGCGTTTTTGACATCGATTGTGACTATGGCACAATACCTGTCGCCTCGCCTTTTCCGTTTCATAGGATTCTCGGCCCTCTCCACCACGGACTTTATGGCATCTACAGTGGACTTCCCCTTGCGGAAGCCAAACTGCGTGTTTGCCAGTCCGACATCACATTCCACCACAGGCGTCAGCCTGTTTAGGATTACCCGCTCTAGCAATTTGCCTAGCGTGTCCAATAGGCAAATTGGCCTGTACGACGAGGGATCACCAGGCGGTTTCCCCGGCTTTGGCAGCAGTACCAATCTTTGGACTTTCCACTTGTCTGGAAATTCGCATACCTCTAGGCAATTCTGAAGCGTCTCTCTAAACATAACGGGATATGCTTGGATCGCCACTTTGAGTGCCTCGTTCGGAATCCCGTCAGGACCGGGCGCTTCTCTTCGTTTTCAAACCCCTGGCAATTACGATGAGTCCCTCATTCGTGACCAGAGTGAGGACATCATTCGAATGACCGTACGGGGTCGAAGGCCACCAAACTGGGTCGTGTTGCGGAGAGCCCTTCCACGATGACTTTCAGCTTTTGGGGGCAGGTTTCCTGCGGCGCGGATGTACCCTTCATCTTTTTCATCACCACCTGGTATGCACCGCCCCAGGGGTTTGAGTCCGCATCGCGGCATAGCTCCTGGAAACAGGATTTCTTGCTATGCCTAACCTCCTTCTTAAGCGCCGATCTGGCTGCCCTAAGTTCGAATCCCCGAGCTTCAGCATCTGCATCGGTCCGGGCCCTCTGCGCTAGCCTTCTCGCTCTGTGGCACCTGGAACGGAGCTGGGCAATGGTATCACTCCACCAGTATACCGAGCGACGACCGTACACTGGCTGCCCCGTCCTGGCATAGTGGTGTCACATGCCCGTACTGGGACGTTGGTCAGCTCACGAGCACTCAGGTTCGAGCGAGTACTCTCTGCACTGAGTGCTTCATCGAACAGGTCTTTGTCGAAGGACTTCACTTTCCACCTCCTCCCTGTCGACTTCAACCCGCGTGGCCGTAGCGTCCGTCGTTCAATCGTGTACCGTATAGCTTGGTGGTCGCTATGCGTGTACTCATCTGACACCCTCCAGCAGTCCATATTGGCAAGCAACGTTGGGCTGCAGAAGGTGATGTCGATGATCGATTGTTGTACCCCCCTACAAAAGATACTGACGGATCCCACGTTAGCCAGACTTACATCCAGCTTGGACAGAGCTTCCAGCAAGCTTTGTCCCCTCGGGGTAGTGCACCTGCTACCCCATTCGACAGCCCAAGCATTGAAGTCTCCTCCAATGACAACGGGCTTGCGGCCCGTGAGTTCGTCGGTGAGCACGTCTAGCATCCGGTCAAACTGCTCTGGCGACCACCTAGGTGGAGCGTAGCAGCTACAGATGCAGACGCCATCGACCACAACAATCACGAACCCCTCTTGGTTGGACGACACCACCTCCTGGATCGGGTATCTACCCATCACGGCGATCGCTGCCATCCGACCCTTGCCGATTACCCAGTTAGCGCCGCCCCGGGGGACCCAGTAGGGATCTGCGATAATGGCAATATCGCACCTCGTTTCGGCTGCCGTTTGCCAAAGCAACTCCTGTGCCGTGTCCTGTGTTAGGTGTGCTGGAAGAGCTCAACGGTACGTACGTTCAAAGCTGGACATACCATCTACCAGAGCTGCGGCAACACACACGAGCTGGGTACAGCTTTCATAGTAATGGGCGAGATGCGGAAATGGCTGATTGGGTGGTGGCCAATCAATCCTCGACTGTGCAGGTTGAGAATTAAGGGTCCATTCTTCAATATAAGCATCATCAACGTGCACAACCCTCACCTCAGAAGTACCGATGACGACAAGGATGAATTCTACGCGCAGTTGGAGAGTGAATACGACCGCTGCCCAAAACATGATATCAAGATCGTCATCGGGGATTTCAATGCTCAGGTCGGCCAGGAGGAGGAATACAAACCGGTGATTGGAAGGTTCAGCGCAAACCAGCGGAGCAATGAAATGGGCCTAAGACTTATTGACTTTGCAGCCTCCAAGAACATGACCGTACGTAGCACCTTTTTCCAGCACAGAATCCATCACAAGTACATCTGGAGGTCACCAAATCAGACAGAATCACAGATCGACAGTCGGCACTCAGACATTATCGACATCAGATCCTATCGATGCGCTAACGTTGACTCGTGATGGTTAAGATGCGTCGAAGACCCTCCGTTGTGAACAACATTCTGCACCGACGCCAGCCTCGGTTAGATCTCGTGCGGCTGAAGCAGCCAGACGTCGCCGCAAACTACGCGCATTCACTCGAAGCTGCACTGCCGGAAGAGGACGAGCTGGACGAAGCCCGTCTCGAGGACTGTTGGAACACTATCAAAACAGCCATCAGCAGTGTAGCGGAGAGCTCCATCGGGCATGTGGCCCGGAATCAGCGGAACGATTGGTTTGATCCAGAGCTCCAGAATTTTGCGAGTCATAGAAACACTTGGGGAGATAAATCGTTTCTACTGCCTAGCAATGAAAGTGTTATGCCAATTTGATTCCACTTTCGTACGATTCCATGCTTTTAGCTTCATTTTCAAGGCAGATAAGCCAAAGAAGGGCGCAGGTCCTACAAATACATGAGACGAACCGAGTCTTGCAAGCGTTCCACAGTGATATGAGACCTGATTCCGACAAGAGAATTGATGGAGTGACTGAATACATTCCCAGACGTGTTTTGATGTGCAAATTGATGACTTTAAAGCATTGAGAGCTGCTTGACTGTCGGACATGATGCGTATATTTGTATGTCTATAGTTCCTACGCCAGCACATATACCCAGACAACACAAGATCGTAATAGAAATTTTACAATAAGTTGTTTTGCAGTCGTGCGTGTCCGCTGTCCGCCTATACAATTCATGACTGTTAATTATAAAGCAGTGTAGATGATTGCAATATTACGTTATATCTTAATCATATATTCAGCAGTATTAAGGTGCGTGTTCTAAAAACCACGCAGGATAGAATTAAAAATGGTTGTCAAATTGAGCAGATCAAGATTGTCAAATCGAAGATCGGGACATTCATTGTCCCAAGAATCACGCCTAGGTTCAAATACATGAAATTGAAATTGTATTTTTTTGCCATCCAGTCCTCATTATTGGTAGGAAGAGCATTAATACTAATAAATTATAGAATATTAAGATGACCTGTAAGATCACCTTCAAAAAGGTCCATAGACCTATTGATCCTTAGAGCAGTTTTTTCAACATCTAATCGTATAAGCTGATGCAATGGAAGGATATAAAGTAATGCATCCAATACAGGGTGTCGATTATCCGGTGAAAATAAAATTCCCTGACTTTTCCAGGTTTTTCCAGGTGTATTTCGAAAAAATCCAGTTGCAAAATATCTCGCTAATTTCTCTTTTCAAAGTGTTTATTAGACTAAATTGGTTGTTAACTCTTTAATTACTATTTCTTAATGAATTCATTTGTCTTTATCAATTCAAATGCATCTTTTTTTGCGACGATGAAGTGAGCAACGCAGCTTCGTTCTATTATTTGAATCCAGATCTTATATTTTTATTCGATCTACTTTTAATAACATCGGGTTTATGATTCTATGGACTCTGTGCTCCCCTGGGTGCTTCCAGTCGAGTATCAAACATATGACTGATTTGTTGGACTAAATCAAGATTTTGATGCTGAAATGGCCTATCCTCCGAAAACGAATTAATCGTAGGTTTTCACTAGTGATCGACATCAGAATAAAAATTAAAGTCCGGGTTCCGGCACAAATGGGTTAAACGCCGTAGCTTATTTTCAAAGGCTGATTTTGGTTCAGTTTGATTCGTTCTCGTTTCGGTTACAGTCTGATTTCGGTCCGGAAGTCTGGAATTATCAAGATGCAAAATTTCTTTGTATTAAAAGTTGGACTTTTCTAAATGTCAGCTCCCATGACCCAATGAATAGTTGTTCTCGAAGCGTAGAATAGTGTTGTAAGAATCTTGCTACATTGGCCGTAGAGAAAACAGAAAAAGTATTGTCTCAACAATAGTGATGCACAGATTAAAAATATGTCAACATCCACTAGCCTAGCATGGACTTTTATGTCACTTTCCATGCAAAATAAACTAATTAAGCACAAAAGTTGTCCCTAAAACTTTTGTGCTAAATATCCGATCAATATCGAAGAATCCAATAAATATTGAAATATTGATAATGATCAATTAGGTGGTGAGCGGTGAGCCCTTACGAAAATCGATCAAATCGGTCCAACCGTTGTTGAGAAGCGTGGTCTGGTAAAGAGCGGGTCAGTCGCACATTCATGAAATTCTAAATTTCGAAACTCTGTGAAATTTGTACGCAACAGATTGGTTGCACGTGAGTCAAACTCAAAATAGCGTGCCATCTTTCATTTCATTTGTGCATTTGTGATGGCATTGAATAACAATATGCCAGCTACTTGAAATAAATGCTATCCCTGACTTCAAATGAAATTCCCTGACATTCCCTGACTTATCCAGGTTGAAACGAATTTCCCTGACATTTCCAGGTTTTCCCTGATTTTCCAGGTAATCGACACCCTGCAATACCTTCGATGGTATACCTTTGATGGTGTACTTGAGTGGCTAGACTTCAAGGATTTTATAGTTTTTTTTGGTAGTCTCCTCTTTCGTTTTCGACCACCAGACCAACGAAGCATAGATAATCCTGGGTCTTGCAATAGCCGAATAGGTCCAGTGGATCATCTTCGGCTTCAATCCCCACCGCTTATCAAAAGTTCTTTTAATTTACATATCCACAGAGTATTTGTAGCTTTGTTTACTGCCTGCTCTAGATGTGTGTTCCAATTAAGTTTCCGGTTAAGAAACACTCCAAGGTATTTGACAGTGGCTGAAAGTTTCGAAACTACTCCTTTCAAACTAATGTTATTCAATGTATTTTTTTCCTTCTCGTAAATGGTATGATAGTAGTTTTATTGGCATTAATGCTGAGGCCGGTCTATCACACCAATTTAAAGTAATTTGCATTCGGTCAGCGATGATAGAATTAAATTTTCCACAAACGTTTATTACTACATCATCTGCGAAGCCAATTATTTCGAAGCCTAGGGCTGTCAACGTTTGAAGAAGATCATCAGCTATTAAAGTCCACAGTAAAGGTGACATTGCGCCTCCTTGTGGGCACCCTTTTACTGCTCTAACGCTGATAGGTGAACTTCCACGGTTTGCTGATACACAGTAATGGTCCGATTTTGTCAGCCCCATGTTGAATTTTGGGCTGACAAAATGGAGAAATTGACAAAAACGGGAATTTTTTTCGAAACTCAAGACTTAAGACCTTGCAGTATCGAAGACTTCTACTAAAAATTAAATTTTAACCCTCAATTGGTCAACCGAAAGCTCAATAAACCGGGCACAGCACCCTGGTCCAGAGCCTTTTTTGGTGTGCATTAGCTTTGAGTGGGAAAACTTGGATTTAGGTTTATGGGATCTTTGCTTAAAATTAAAAGTTCTATCGTCCAGCGAAATTCAAATTTTGATTAATCCCCCTAAAAGTGCCATAAACAATTTATTTTTCTTCAGTTTCAATATTACACATTGATGTGTTCTGCAAAGCTTTACAGCATATTGTTACAAGACAGTAACCTTGTATCTCTTCAGCAAAGATAGAAAAATCCTATTTCTAATAAATGAAAAGTCGTTCAAATCAGTTTATCTATTTTAGCTGTTTTCGTAGTTGTTGTATGAATTTTTCCTGTTGTACAAAGTTTTACAAAAAGTAAAAATACACAACATTGCCGAATATAGTACACCTCTATCTTTGCTTGTTTAGGAACTATAGAACTTTTAATATAAAAATACCCTAATTTTGACCTCGAATTACTAGCAGGAAGGCATCGTTTTATCCAAAAACTCTCCCCTGAGTCGGGGGTAGACAAAATCGGAATTAGACAAAATCGGGAGCAGAAAAAATCGGAACATTACTGTATCTCTCTTTTTGATAACATTTCTCTTATCCAGAGGATGATGGATATCGATATATCCTATGGTTTCGATAAACCACGGTTTCATCATACCAGTAATCATTGTATTATAAGATGAATTATCCAATGCACCTTCTATGTCAAGGAAGGCAGTTAGTAAAATTTCTTTCGCTTCCAAAAATTATTCTAGTTTTCTTACAAACGTTTGTATTGCTGTTATTGAAGATTCGCATTCTAGATACCGTGACCGCCCCTAATTCTGCGCAGCTCCTAATTCTGCGCATTTTTCTTTATATAAGTATTTTTTAACATTGTGCATAACTATGATCATTGCGTTATTTTTTTATAAATGTGTGTTGAATATTACGCCATTATTCACAAATGGGCCATATTTGAGAGCGAAATAATTTAACGTGAAACTGAAAGTATTTTATATGGCAGAAAACATCGTCGTTAGCACCAACGCTAAGATTGTCCTGCTAGAAAATTAACAAATTTATGATCGAAATTCTTTGCAATGATCAAATTACCCAGCATGATTAGAAAGAATAATTAGTTTTAGTCATGTTTTAGACAAAAAGAGTGATTGCATTCATTGCTTTCCTTAGAAAAATGTGATGCAATAATGCGCAGATTTAGGCACAGATTTTTTATTCATGTTCCAAATTCTGCGCAGTAATGTATCCTACGAAGAAAGCGCGAAAGAATACGGAACCTCACCCAAATGGCTGAGGTATGGAGGCATGAAAATTCAAGTAGAATCTTTAACTACCATTGATTGGAATCCTGTGCTGTGTCTCGGGGTCCGAACCCACGAGTGCCAATTCATGAAACCATGTCTTCTATTTTTTTTAATGTCCAACCTCAAGGGGCTGTCAGAGAGTGGGGCAGTGGTTTCTATATGAAAACACAATTTTTGGTATTAGTGTTAGGATTTCGGTCACTAACTCCTTGAAGAATCAGCCAATATTTTTGGACTGATCAAAGCTGAAATTGTATTTATGTTTTGTTTTAGTTTTCATAATTAGTTTACAATTTTTTGTTTAACCTACAAATTTAGTTTCGCAATCCGGGTTACCTCTTGCAGATCGGATTCGTTTTCTTTGCACGAATGGTACTTTACGTAGCCTGTACATAGTTTAAATTAAATTTAGTAGATAGAATAACAAATTTAGATCTAATTTATAACTTACTCGCTAGCTTTCTGTTTAATTAAGTGCTTTTACAAATCGCCTACAGTAGCAAATTTTTAACTGTTGTTCGAAACCTGCATGTGAGTTTCTGTGTTAATTTATTTTAGTTAGGAAATCAATTATTTTAATAGTACACTTACAGTATTTTTAAGTCACGTAAACAAGATTTAGCTAGCAACGTAATTCACTGTGAAATAAGCTTTCGTCTACTGCTTTAATTAAGAAACTCACTTTTCACGTGCTAAACCGATTTGCTTTTAATTTCGTATCACTGTCTGTTACCTGTATGTAAATTTGTGTTTTAATTTATTTTAGTTAAGGAGAACAAATATATTTATTGTAGACTCACAGTACTACCCCGTAGGTTAGCAAAGCACGTAGTTTAGAGAATATCACAAGATACTTGTATAATAAATCGTTATTTTAATGTTTTCTTAGAGAAAATCTTCCACGCGTTGAACAATTTACTTTTCTTCGCTTTGTTTACCTTTTTTTTTCCTTTCACATCGGCTTCCTGCACTCACCGCCCGTGGTGTTGCAAGTTTCATCGAACTGCTTGCAGGCCTCACTTTGCGACAGTGACAGCGTTGCCTGCCCTGCGGTTTCTACCGCAACAATTAGTCTAAAGTGTAATGTTCAGTATGCAGAAAACCCGAATCAGTTCGCCTTCACGTTATCGAGAATAAAATATTTAAAATGAAGCAATCAAAATGATAACAATACTCCTTTGCCACCCGGACAGCACAAGAAGGCCGGATCATGGATTTTATTATGGTAATGGCTAATGTCAGATTTTTTGGTGTGCTTTCAGCGTATAAAGGCATAAACAGCATGGCAGTAGTATTTATTTTCACTTTTTGGGTGCGCAGAATTAGGAGCAAACATGCGCAGAATTAGGAACATGGGCAAGAAAGTGCGCAGAATTAGGCACCGTGGATAAGTTTACAAAACGAAAAATATACTCAATTGTTGGTCGACTCACAATTCCCATATTTTTTACCAGATATTATAGACCGTAGCACTACACGTTGCTGCTATCCACGTTGTTAATTTAAATCTAGACTACTTAGAATAGCGGAAGAATCATAAAAATGTCTTAACTGCGCAGAATATGGCACGTTCTCGGTACACAAATTGATATTTGCTCAAAAGAGTATTAACTAACATGTTGACCTTAGGTTAGATATTCGGCTTTTGCAGTCTACGAAAATACTTTCAAACGATATTTGCTGAATATCCGACGATTCGGACTTTTCAAAGGAAATATAGGCATCATTTTTTGTTAAGTGCACTAGCTCTGTTATGTTACAAAGAGAAGAAACGGTATCATTATCTTTACCTATAAAAATGGATTTCTGTCTGTCTGCCCGTATGTTCCTTATAGAATCGAAAACTACTGAACCGATCGGCGTGAAAATTTGCATATAGGGGTTTTTGGGACCAGGGAAGGTTCTTATGATGGTTAGAAACCCCTCCGCCCACTAAGAGGGGAGGGGGGGGCTCCGATACAAATGAAACACAAATTTCTGCATAACTCGAGAACTAAGCAAGCAAATGGAACCACATTTGGTATGTGGGGGGATTTGGAGGCAGGAATTTTTTTAATGATGGTTTGAGGCCCCTCACCCCCTTGGTAGGACTCTCATACAAATAAAACAGAAATTTTTGCGTAACTCAAAAACTAATCGAACTCGAGAAATTTTAGACTCTTTCATAAAACATTAACCAATAACAAGACCACCAAAAACTATCAATAAGAACATTAGATAATTCAGCGCGAGACGGCCACAGGTCGCGAGTGTTGCCGGCGACCTGCCGTCGGAAGCGCCGGGCACTGCGGGGGGCAGCCCCCCGATGGGATCACCTCTATCTAGGTTTATTTATTTTCCTAGATCTACTGACCTCTTTTACTTTCCTTCAGATGGGTCACCCCTGCGAAATGATACTTTCCACGAAAACATTTTCCGTGAAATGGTACATCCCGCGTAAGGTTTTTCGCGAAATGGTATTATTCCGCGTTATGGTCAACCGAGAATTGGTGTTCCGCAAAATGGTATTCGGCGAAATGGTTTGTAATGATGGCAAATATTTAAATGCTATCCGCCTTATTTTATCAGGCTAAGCAATGGGAGGAGTTGTTTTCTACTTTACTGAGAGGAAAATTTGTATATTAAAACACCCATGAACTCCCCAGAAACTTGTAAAACCCAAGATTGTGACAAAGGTCATCCTAGATTCACGATTTATGTACAACACAGTTTAATTTGTGGCAATACGAAGTTTGTTGGTCAGCTAGTATCACATATTTCTTGGATTTTCGGGTGACATAGATATCGTAGACCATTCTGCCATAGAAATTTATATATTTTAGTATGCTCATGAGTCATGACACGTAACAAGGCTGCACAAAACTAGCGTTTTATAACATTTTAATTCTCTCGATGGTCCTTCACAAACATCAAGCGTGGTCACTAAATGAAACTGCTCAATGAGGGCACAGAGTTTTTCAGCGTAAAGTGGTGCATTCTACACTTGCAGCTAAGATAAAGGAAAACGGCTGTCCAAGACTGGACAACTGTAATCCATCCTGCGTTAAAAAGCAAAGAAACTCTCACCAAGTTTTTTGTTGATCAACCCAATTCAACTATGTATATATTACCACAAAAAATTGTTTATCTCTGGCTGAACATACAATTGTTGCTCACAACAAATCTATCGTCTGTCGGGGATCACGAGCAGACCAAAACCTAATTGTTGGATTTGTTATCTTCATTGTCTGGAGGGCATGCACCATCTTATCAGTGAAACTGACGCAGCGAATTATTTTGTTCCATAATGGAATTTTACTGATATGATTAACAACACTTTATCCCGAAAGGCGGTTAGATATGTTAATACTTATGCAAAGATTTCAGTCCGGCGCCATCGCACAGATTGCATGAATTATAGAACACCTACGTAGATCGACTGTGCTACTATTTCATTAGCATAAATAACCTCGAAACTATTTACCTACTTGAGAAAAATCAATTCGGCGCTGACACGCGCTGGAAATTGAATTTTCAAACTTGCTAGCTTACGCTGTACAGTGGTGTACTACAATACGTCATGCTTGAAAGTTTACTGGGCCGGAAGCAGAAGAAGAAACGATACGGTAAACTTTTACGAATTGTTTACAAACCGTAGAGCATGGAATTACAAATCGTGGAGCAATGCTCAGCCAGTGGACGCAGTCAACGACGACGTTCAAGGCCTTTCCCCTATTGCAGAATCACGGCGCGGCGCAACACTGGTGCGTGATTTCCCTGGTTACTGAGCGGCGGCGAATCTATGTCACCAAGCAATGGTTGTCCTACATATTCAGCGGAACAAATGACTTTCGCGGCAGGGGGCAAAATGGCAGTGATTCAAAAATTCTCTCTTCTTCATTGGCGACATTGTGTCGCCTCTAGGTATTAGCTGCTAGGTGGGTGTATCGATGCGATGCGAAAACAAGTGTTCCTAAATGGACAAGTAAAATGTATTCCTTTGGCGTTGAGAAGCAATTTGAATAATTATCTGCGCCGATGATAGTGAGAGCATGGCAACAAAGACAGAGCAAACAATCGATGTCAACAGAAACTGAATCAATCATACCTAATTCAACAGTTTAAATTCAATGTGACAGATGCGTTGGTACTATCGAAGGACATAAAACAGGAGCTTAGTAGCAATTATTCGGTATGACGAGATGCAGCAAAATGCATTGGTTACATTCACTACTGCCTTAAATTCTTTATACCTAGAACCTTCCCATGAGAATGATGTGTCCGCAAAGACATGTAGCAGTACGTGGCTGATGAAAATGCCACTAGATGCTTTCATAGGAGCAATAGCAGTAATAACATTGGCGAGAGGTTAAATGCATAAAGTGCAGTACTTGCAGTGCTAGCAACGTGACTGTGGCGAGCTGCCGCGATTCGTCTTCAGTTACCTCCGCCACCCCGATTACCACACGATCTGCATCAAAAACATGGGATCACACACAAGTACATACAAAATTGCAGCAATCCGCAGTAACTCGGCAGGTTGCCATACCACAGTATAATCCCTTCGAACGAGAAACATTGAATATCAAATTACTCGTTGCGAAATGTATGTTACAGGCTAAACATCTGATTGAAAATTAGCGCACAGATGATTGGTCACCCTATCAATTAGCGAGTTAGTTGAGCAACACCTCTGGGTGATGCTGTTCACAGCTACGGGTCGTCGTAGGTGCAGTGTAGTTCAATTGAAAACCCATCGAGAATATTATGGGATGGGTACTTCGACAATCCTCAATGATATTAGTTTCGATTTACTAATATGGGTTGTTTGGCATGATATGTATGCCACCGTTCATGGCCTTTTACGTTATCTTAAAAGTAACAAAATATTCACGTTCCGTCCATGTTTGGTACCTACCGAAAAAGTTTTTGGTTTCGTATTTCGATCAGCACGGCAGCATTCCGATGCAGCACAAGCACACAGGCCTGTGAGGATTCGCTCCAGCGGAGAAACAGGTTTTCACGAAAGAGAACGGCACAAAAATCAATAAACTTCACCAAATCATCTCCACTTTCTTGTGTTGAATCTTTTACTAAAAGTAATCTTTGTATATTTTGCACTCACTTTTGTGGTCTCACATTAATAGCAAACCTTTTTATTAAAGGTCATACCTTTTGATAGGTATCACTTTCTCGACACTTGAAATTTGATCCGGAAAGGCAAAGAAAATGAAAACACCAAGTCTTATTTTCTTTTACAAAATCATCCAGCAGCACAATGATTTCCTCGTCGCTGCCACTATCAAAACACTCGTATCAGATCAGCCGCCAGCTATTGAAAAGTAACGCGAAACGAGGGCTTCATTGATTCCACACGGCACGGCAGTCATTGATGGCTTTGAATGTACAACAAACTATCGAACGTAATCACGTACCTACTTAGCCTGAAGAGGCTGCACCACTTTTAATCGAAATTTGCTTCCTTTCTCTTGTCCTATCCTTTCGCACAAAGCGTAAAAAACCGAGCCTCACTCGTTCCGAACTGCGCGTGTTGTTTTCTGATCAGATTCGTATTATTGAAACACCATAATAATCGAATGTCAAAAAAAAGAAGCTCGCGATTCTCTCTCACTTTTCACAAAACTAACGTGCCCACTAACACTTGCGCTGCATGCGACAGAGGAATACACTAGCACTAATAGACGCCACAAGGCACATACAGAGCCGTACCGTCAGATATGGATGCAATAAAAATTTGATGCTTCTCGAAAATCGGTGTTGTTTTGATCCAACTTTTCCCACTCGGATAAGTAAGTCGGGTAAATCTCAATGCGGAGCTAGAAGCGATGAAAATATAATATGAAAGATGAGCCATAAAGTGCTTCGCTCTCACAAACTGTGCTCGTGCTGTTGAGTGCGAGAGAACTAACTGTCAAATTTGACTCACTGTTCGCTGTTCGCAGCGCTTGTTTATGGTCTGTTTACGTTTGTCGTTTTCTCTTGCTCATGCGCTCTGGTGGCGAGAAACTGTTATACTGATTGTTTTTCGTCGAAAGAGTGGGAAGCGTGGAAACGATGATATCTGTTATACTGAAACAACAAAAGAAAACGATTCCCGTGCAGCAGTGCTGGCAGCTTTATCAGATGTAAGTCATCAAACATTGGAATGGAACTATGTTACCGAGTGTACATTACATTTTTACGATTTATTTATGCGTTCAAGGAATTCAATTGGTCGACTCGAGTACATAGTTAGTTTTTTGCGGTTTGAAAAGCAATAAAATAGACAATAAGTTATCAACAATAAAAAAGCGGAAAAGGAAATTTGAGGAATTGCCATAATTTTGAAGAAAATAAACATAACAATTATTCGCTTTGTCTCACATTCAATCCGTTTGCAGAGGCCTTTGTATTATAATCTCGTACACTTTTTAATTTTTTTATAATTTTAATTTTAATTCAAATTTACTTTTATATGTATTCCTTCCAGGTGGCCTCGTGGCACCACACGGGTCTAACAGACCAGTCATATGTTCGAATCTAAATGGGAGAGAATAAGTCACAAGCGTAGCACTACCATGACTTTTTTGCACACTAAAAGTTGACTAAAGTTCAAATTCCGTCGGAACGTAGCGCCAAGACTGCTTTTATGTTGAAATTGGCTTAACTACAGGATTTAGATGTAAAATTAATTAGATACTTTAATGATATGTATTCAGATATACATATATTTTTTAGTTACTTGCCTTATGTGTTCATGTCCGCCGGTTCGGCAGAACAAAAGGATGAAATCAGAGATCTCTACTGCCGACGGTTATCTACTATGGTTATCACCTGTCGTTAGGACAGGTTCTCGTCAATAACCCACATGTCGTAAACTAAGCTGCAGCGCCATGAGCCTCTGGGCTGGCAAATGAGTGAACATGTGCAAATATATCACCTCTGTTTTCTAACTCCTATCTCTACCTCCACGAGGTGCCGGCTGGGGTACGGTAGCCAAAGTTGCGCACCTGGTGGTACGCAACCTTGGTTGTCGTATACAGACAAAGAAGGTGGAACACTCGCCGTGTGGTTTCCGGCTACCTAATCATGCAGTTCGGCGCAGGTTTTTCGGAGGGCGCGGCTGCGGGGTGTGGGCACACCGGGAGAGAGTTATTTTCTCAGCTGGCTTAGCACAGAGAGAGAGAGAGACTCTAAATCGGTCTGTTTTACACAATCTGCAGTTAGGCCCTTTGGCGGTTGGTGCCGAATTGTACGTTTGGGCAAAAATTGAGCCACGGGACCTGATCCTGCCGGGAGTCGGCAAATCAGGAGCCCCTAAGTCAAGGTCTACCTCCGTGCCGATGACTGAATGGCTGGAGGGGTGAAAACATGCCAGTCGCGAACGGAGTGCTTTGGGCATCTTGCCCCTACTGTGCCATGCGGGGCTCTGGTACGGTCGATCTTTGTTGTCCCTTGCGTTTCGTGGGAACAGCATAGTAGTCCTGCCCAATTTCCCTTATGGGTTTTACGCCAAGTGCGTTCTGGCCAATATAATTGGCTTCGCTTACAATTTGCTGTCTGATCTGTGTTGGAGATTGTTTGTGCATATACTCCGCTAGTCAAATAGTTAGGGTCGCACAAATAAATCTTCAATACAAACGGGCAGCAAATTTGTATTTATCTTTCATTCGACGGATATTGGAAACCAGAACTTTGCTGCTTTCAGCAAAACTGGTATGACAAATCCTCGTTTGATGCCCAGGGCATGCATATTGTTGCATAGGTCAATAAGTGCATGCCTTATCTCTGAGTTGACTACTCGAGATATTTGTGCAGTCACAGTAGAACTCGTCGTGGATGATGTCCATAGGCGCTATGTCTGCTGTTCTGCATACTTACCACACGATGAACCGTCTCCCAGCGACGATTTCAGAAATGTGGTGAGATACTGCCAATCTAATGGGTTTCCGCTCATTTTAGGCAGTGATGCCAATGCCCATCACATCATTTGGGGCAGTTCGGATATCAATCCGAGAGGCTCTGATTTGATGGAATATTTGAGTAGTACCAACCTTGGAATACTCAACATTGGCAATTGTCCAACTTTCATACGATCTGGTAGAGAGGAAGTGTTAGATATAACACTCTGCTCTAACAGGATCAGTCATGAGTTGGCACAATGGCATGTTTCAAATGAGACACCAATATCTGATCATTGCTTTATATATTTTGATCATTTGGGTGTCTCTTTGAACGCTGCAACCTTTCGCAATCCGAGATTTTCTGACTGGGAACTCTTTGAGGAGGAACTGGCGACGAAATTTCAAGGATTCGAACCGACGATTGAGTTATCGATCGACTTGGATGTGGCTGTAGATGTCACAACATCTTTTATTGCGGAATCTTTTGAAGTAGCCTGCCCGCTAAAAACTATTAAAACGACTAGAGGAACACCGTGGTGGAACTCTCATCTCGCGGAACTAAAGAAACGATGCAGGAGAGCCTGGAATAGACGTCGGAGGGATGGCGTGGAGCCTTTCAAGCAGGCCCGGAAAGCCTATGCAAAGGCTCTACGGTCTTCAGCACGCACGAGCTGGCACAGGTTCTGTAGCAACGTTTCCAGTTTCGGCGAGGCAAGTCGACTTAATAAAATCCTGTCAAAATCGAAAGATTATCAGGTTAATAACATTCGAAGTTCGAACGGTGAATACTGTTCGAATGACAATGAAATCCTGGAATGTCTCTTTTATAGTCACTTTCCGGGCTGTGTGGAACCTGAAGTTCGAAACGATCCAGAAATCGTTTTAGGTGGCTTAGACTCATGGGCTTTTGCTCGGAGACTTGTCACAACTGAAGCGATTGAGTGGGCCGTGAACAGCTTCTCTCCATACAAATCTCCTGGAACAGATGGAATATACCCTATTCTACTGCAGAAAGGATTCAAGTACTTCAAACACATTCTGAGAAGGATGTTTGTGTGTAGTATTGCTATTGAGTACATCCCAACTCAATGGCGTGAAATAACCATTAAGTTCATTCCTAAAGGTGGACGCGCGACATACGAGCAAGCAAAAAGTTTTAGACCAATCAGTCTAACGTCATTCTTGCTTAAATCATTTGAGCGGATTGTTGATCACCACATCCGAAACAAGCTTAGTAGAAGTTCCTCTTCATTCAGCACAACATGCTTATCAAAGTGGCAAATCTACAACCACTTTATTACATGATGTGGTGGATAAAATTGAGGTTGCTTTTTCACAAAAGGAATCTTACTTAGGAACTTTTTTGGATATTGAAGGCGCGTTTGATAACGTATCTTTCGCTTCCATTTTGGAGGCTGCTCGTTATCATAATGTGCCTTCAATAATCATAAAGTGGATAGAACAAATGCTTAGTAACCGATTGCTTTTTTCGTCCTTACGGCAAGCAAGCATTTGGAAGCAAAGTGTTTGTGGATGTCCACAAGGTGGCGTTCTCTCGCCTCTTTTATGGAACCTTGTGGCGGACGTTCTATTGAGGAAACTCAATGGTCTAGGCTATCCGTCATATGGTTTTGCGGATGACTATCTGATCCTAGTAGTTGGAAAGTGCATAAGCACATTATTTGACTTAATGCAGCAGGCACTACGCGTCGTGGAAACGTGGTGCCGAGAAACTGCACTTTCGGTAAATCCGAGCAAAACATCTATCGTCTTATTTTCAAGACGTAGAAATACCAATGGAGCTCGCGCTCTGCGCTTTTACGATTCGGATGTTGATGTTGTGAACGAAGTGAAGTACGTGGGGTTGATTCTCAACTCCAAGCTTGACTGGTCCACAAATATTGACTTCCGAATTAAAAAAGCGTGGCCTTTGGGCAATGTAGACGAGCAATTGGCAACTCTTGGGGGCTTAAACCCAAATACATACACTGGTTATACACGGTCGTTGTCAGACCAATACTGGCGTATGGTTGTCTTGTATGGTGGCAGAGAGGGGAAGTTGTGACTGTCCAGACAAAGCTAAACCATCTTCAAAGGATGTGTTTAATGGCAATGTCTGGTGCATTTACTACAACTCCTACTGCCGCCCTAGAAGCTATTTTCAATATTAAACCTCTACACTTCCACCTGAAGCAAGAGGCACTAATATGTGCTTATCGACTACACGCGATTGGCCTTTGGCAGTCTGTGGACGGTTCCACTGGTCATACTCGATTGTGGTCGCAAATTGTTGCTGAGGACAAGTTTGCCCTTGCTCCTAGCGATGTAACGCTCATGCGTGCTTTCCCGTATAGGACTTTCTCAAGTGACTTTCCTCCTAGAGAGGATTGGATGTCAGGCTACATGGAAAGGAAAATTTCCGACTATGTGGTCTGTTATACCGATGGTTCCTTGTACGAAGGTCGCGCGGGTGCTGGTGTTTACTGCCGTGAGCTAGAATTGGAGGAATCCTATTCGTTGGGTAGTTACTGCACCGTTTTTCAAGCTGAAATCTTTGCAATTATGTGCGGAGCTCAGTTTGCACTTCAGAAAGAACTGATAGGCAAGATTATCTACTTCTGTTTTGACAGTCAAGCCGCTATAAAAGCCCTTTGTGCGGCTAATTCTAAATCTAAAACAGTCATCGCCTGCCACACCCAATTAGAAGAACTAAGCATTCTAAATGCCGTTCATCTGGTTTGGGTTCCTGGCCATTCTGGTATAACCGGAAATGAATGGGCTGATGAACTAGCAAGATCTGGAGCAGAAAAGTCGGTTTTCGGACCGGAACCTGCTTTACCAATTGCGGCATGTTGGATAAAACAAAAGATTCGATCTTGGTTTTCATCTGAACATGTACGTTATTGGGAAAATCTTGAAACTTGTCGTCAAACGAAAAGTTTCATTGTTAAGCCTTGTGAGAAGGTTGCGAAATTTCTTTTGCAACACTCAAAGGTAAATTGCAGTATTTTTGTCAGATCACTGACTGGTCACTGCAGGCTAAATTATCATATGGCTACGATTCAGCGAGCTGAATCGTTTCATTGTAATTTATGTGAATCCGACTACGGTACACCATATCACGTAATTTGCAACTGTCCTGCAGTAGCACAATTGCGTCATAGGATCTTTGGATCCTACGTCTTAAATGAATCGGATTTTAGGAAACTAAAATTACGAGACATTTTGATGTTCCTTACCGAAAGCGGTATTGAGCTATAAGCTCTTATTTATCATGAGTATACCCCCCAGGGGGTGTACTTTTGATAAGTTAACTACCAAGGATGGCAGTATCCCTTCGGGGGTACAAAAATCTCTCGGTATATATATGTTTGTGTTTGTCCAAATTCCTCATCCACCCCTTCCTATTCCTCCTGTTTTCCTTCCCGTCCTCATCAGGTAAATGATGACACGGGCAAGATGGGCAAGGCACAAATCTTCCACATGATTGTGAGGAACGTGCTGCTCGAGCCAAAGATGCTGATACCTGATACCTGATATGTGTTCATGTCCGCCGGTTCGGCAGAACAAAAGGATGAAATTAGAGATCTGCAGTTTTTGCGTTGTCTTCACCGAGACGCCCTACGTTTCGCAGGCATGCAGCAATATGGATTTTATGTTTGAGTTGTAAATTCGGGTTTTCGTATGTAGTGATCTGGTTTGATTGCCACATATTTCGCAGACCTGCAAAGGCACCCCAGGCCTTCTTGATGCGTGTAACTATATCAGTCTTAGTATCACCATCGGACGTTGTCTGGCTACCAATATATTGAAAGGCACTTGCTCAACTTGTTGTACCGCTACTGTGAAGTTGGTGGAGTTGTCAGTGTTCACTACCATAGACTTAATTTTTGCTACATTGAGTGTGAGACCTGCTGCCTGGAAGCTCTCGGAGAGGTCATCTATGTAACTTATTCCTCAAATCGTTTCGGCATTGTGCGAGCAAGACAATGTCGTCGGTTAGATCGAGGACATTTAGCTTTAGATTTAGAGGATTCCAATGCAACCCTCAATTTGGTCTACTGACATTTGCACCAATTAATAACTCATCAATAACGATGAGAAACAGAAGCGGTGATAAAATGCAGCCCTGTCTCACGCCAGCAGTAACCCTTATAGGGTCGGACAAGACGCCGTTGTGCGAAACCTTGCACGAGAACGCCTCGTACTGAGCCTCGATGAGATGGACTAGCTTATCTGGAACTCCTCTACGCCTAAGTGCGCTCCAGATGTTTTCGTGGTTGCCTCCTTCCCTGTCGATATACGACCTTAGTTTCCACCGAGGTTGGTTACACGATAGTTATATGGCTGGTGCCACGAGCACGTAAGAATGGGAGTTGCTGAATAAGAGGCTATAACCCAGTAAACCATTTGGTTTGTATATCTCGATTGCAACTGAGATATACGAAATCATATCTGAACGAAAAAGTTATATTTCACGCCATATAAGAACATATATGTACCAAAGTGGAGGCGATATACGTGCGAAAACTTTGACAATTAATTGTAATTCTATTTTGCGTAGTTTTTATAACACGCAACTAAATACTCCTGAATATATGATTAAGATATAATCAAATATTGCAATCGTCTATACTGCTTTATAATTCACAGTCATAAATTGTATATGAAGACACGCACGACAGCAAAACAACTTATGGTTCACTTCGATTTGACATACTCTAATCATTATACAATTCCGATGTGAAATTGACATGAAAACGATTTAATGTGAACTTTCTATTACGATTTTGTGTTATATGGGAAGGACAACTGTGGGGACTATGTTACGCATTATCCAGCCGTTCACCAAGTCGGGATAACCTAAAGCATTTACTGTTTCGGCGACAATCCGCTTATCAAATCCATGCCGAATTCAGGAGACGTCTTCTCGTTTCTCGCTCTTGGGCTGCCGCTCTCCAGTCGTTCCCGACAACGGGTGGTTCTAGTAACTACGTCAACAGCGCTCATCCAATGGGTACGGGGTCTGCCTCGAAGTCGCTGGCCTCTGTCGTGTTCGCTGCTAGATATCGTTTTCGTAGGTCTCTCATTAAGTATCCTTGCTACGTGGCCAGCCCATTGTAGCCATGTTTTAGTCGCTTCACAATATCCGCATCTTTGTATACTTAGTATATTTCATGATTCATGCGCCTGCGCCATACTACATCGTCCAATATGCCGCCTAGAATTGACTGCAAGATAAAACGCTCAAAAACGTCAAGAGTTGTCGGTCGCTCTCTTTCAACGTCCATGCTTCGTGGCCGTAGAGTACCACCGGGAGAACTAGCGTCTTAAAGAGTGCGAGTTTTGTACGAAGCTGCAGGTTACGGGACCTCAGTTGGCTACGTAATCCGTACAAGGCCCTGTTCGCAGCCGTTATCCGCCTTCTTACTTCACGACTCAAATCGTTGTCACATGTGTGTGTCACTAATGTACTTAGGCAGACGAATTAGTGAACAACTATCACCGTCGCAATTCCAGCACCCAAAGGGCTATCACGCTCTTTATCAACTTCCATATACTTTGTTTTGGTGGAATTTATGGTAAGCCCTAACCTCGTAGCTTCCTTCCATGCGTGTACGCTTCTTTCACTGCTGTACGGTTTACACCGATGATATTGATGTCGTCCGCAAAACCCTAGCAGCAAATGAGATTTGGTGACGATGACACCGCTTCTCTGCACGCCTGCCCTTCGAATAGCACCTTCCAATGCAATGTTCAATGGCATCAAACCATAAAACGTCACAAACTAGTTCAATGTCTCACCCGCCATCTTGACGCTTGATTTTGAACCAACAAGGGTAGCACGTATTAGCCTAATCAGTAGTGTTGGAAAACCATGTTCAAGCATAATCTGTCAGCGCTCATTTAATTAAGCGTTTAATAGAATCGTACGCCGCCTTAAAGTCTATAAACAAATGGAGAGTCTGCAAGTTGAATTCTTGTAATTTATCGAGGATTTGTCGCAAGGTGAATATTTTACTAATAATGTAATGTATATACTGGACACTATCACTTATTGTTCTTACAAAATGAGCATTTACCTTATTCGCCAACCGGTTTCGGGTAGATGGTAGCCATCATCGGGGCTAGGTCCAACTGATTTTGATAAGAGAGTAGTTACAACTTAAGCTTTGTTAGATGATAGAGCGGCGATACTATCGGAGCATCGTCTTCATTCATCAAACATTACTCAGCTGTGGTGATATGCAGCGACTCCCAAGCGTTCAAATGCGATGACTTCCTCACTGGTTTTATCTAGTTAAAATAAACTGGAACAGTGCTAAACTAATACATTACATTATTAGTTCAATAGTTCTTACGTTGCAAGAAGATACGAAAGTGAAAGTGAATATTTGGTCCGTCGTGGAGCGTCTCTCTCGAAAACCGCACTGGTATTCGCCAACAAAGCTTTCCTGCAACGGCCTCAGTCAGAAACAAGATGCGGGAGAGAATTTTGTATGCAGAATTGAGGAGAGTAATGTCTCGGTGATTGATGTATCCTGCATTCGAGTTGATGGCTCTTTTTGTAAGTAGGACATATGAGACCTTCCAACCAGTTCATAGGTAGTTGCTCCTCAGTCCATACCTTTACAGGGTTTTCAATAAGAATAAACTTTAAAAATGTGTTCAAAAAATGAAAATACAAGATATTCGTTTCTGAGTCAATTTTCATTGAAGCAATGTTTATTGAAAACCATTACGATATATTTGGTGGAAGCACCCCCCTTCCCCCCCTTGTACTTTATGCTTGAGACGTTTCTCAAAAGAATCACACGCGGCACGCACCTGGTGAATAGGCATCTCGTCCCAGATGTTGAGTTTCTTAACACTAGATATACCAGACCAGTCATTTTGACTGGTCGTGCAATTTCAATTTGAAATTTCTACAACATCTAACATTTGATTTTAGAAACGATGTTATGACTTTTATAGCTATTAGTAGAGAATACATTTTATGAACTTGATGTTACTTTATATATATTAGTAACAAATATAATTTTTGCTTTTGCCATTTATACCAGCACCAGTCAAAATGACTGGTGCAAGATTCTATGAAGAAATGTAGCACTTCGGGAGAACGGTGAGTCCGAAACATGAAATTATACAGTGAAGTGCTGTTCCTAATAGTTCTTGGCCATTATTGCAGAGTTTTGTCAAGAGTCGGTCCTTTTCGGCGGTTCTATTCTTCAACTAATCGATTTCTCGCCGGATCTCTTTGAGGTCGGAAGTCAAAACGCCTATAGGCTCTCCTACGTTGACTTTTGCTCCATTTCCTTTTGCTATATCGCAATTGAGATCCCTATCAAAGAACTGCCTCCACTCACCAACCACCTCGCGCTCGTTTGTGGCCAGGTTTCCCTGCTCGTTCCTACACATATCAGGCCTCGGTGTGTATCCTTTACGAGATCGGTTTACCTTCTCATAGAACTTGTGCATCTCACTAGCCTGAAATAATGGTGCTAGCTCTCCTTCTGGCGTTTTGCGGCCTCACTGATGGCCAAACGTATCCTGCTCCCTTTATTTTCGAGGGTCGAAGCACCTGGCCACAGAGGAAGGCGCGTAGTACGCACGTAGTTCTCAGCACCTTGCGGATTGCCTAATTACCAAATGTTTAACCGAGGAGGGTGGGTTTGTCGCAAGGTATATCCTTCGATAATTTTGAGCGTACGTGTACTGCTACTAGGTAATGATCTGAGTCGATATCCGTACCCCGTAGGGAGCGTACGCTGGTGATGTTCGAGAAAACCCGACCTTCGATGAAAATATGGTCGATTAGGTTCAATGTTAGTTGGTCAGGTGATTTCCTGGTGGTTTTGTAGATCTATGTGGGGAAAGAATGTGTTTCTGATCCCCAGGCCTCGGGAAGCTGCAAAGTTGATGCATCGCTGGCCGTTATCACTATACATTGCTTCCCTGTCGATCTGATCGTACATGTCCCCAATGACGATGATATCCCGTGGCGAGCGCTCGAGGTATCGTATGTTGCCTCCAGCTGGACATAGAACGCTTTTTTCTCGTCGTCGGGTCTACATTCGAGTGGCCAGTGCACGTTTATGATGGTGTAGTTGAAGAAGCGGCCTGTTATCCTCAACACACATATCCTCTCCCGCTCCCGCATTCTGCCCATCACTACGAAGCCCGTTCCCAGCTTGTTGGTTGCTCCACCGTTCTGGCAAAATTGGGCCTTGCCGCCACGGATCCTCCAAACCTTCCCGCCTTTGCGACAGATCTCCTGTAATGCCACAATGTCGAACTTTTGCGGTTCTAACTGAACGAGCATCATCATTCCACGAAATTTGGTTTTACAGTTCCAGGTAGGAAGCATCCATTCCAAATCCTTGTTTCATCGCCTGTCCATGCTAAATGTGTCGAGTTGAATTTTCTTGATATTTCGTAATATTTTAGATATAAAAAGCTTGCCTTACTAGGGCTATGCTGCCGAGTCTCATGATGGGGTTGCCATCGTATAGTGCCAAGACAAGACAGTGCCTCCTTGCCTGTCGGTATACGACCTTAGTTACCACCAGGGTTGGTTACCACATCTCCGCTAAGATTGCTCGTATGCCGGCTGGTAGGGTAATCAACCTATTTTGGACCCCATCTGTAGCTGTACATAATTTGGACATTTACAGCAAAATCAAATGAAAGTGTCCAAATTATGTACAGCTGCAGATGAGGTCCAAAACAGGTTGGTTACCCTACCACGAAGAGGTGGAGATAGAAGTTGCTAAGGACCACTATAGGGTCTGTGTTGCACATTATTCAGTCGTTCACCAACCGTTTCTTATCCACCAGTCATTTTGACTGGTTTTGGTATAAATAGGTATATTTAAAATGCTGGTATATCTAGTGTTAAATTGGTCCGTAGTGATCACTTTATGTTCGCTCTGCTTGGCCAGCATGTACGACCATACAAAAAAGTCCAGGGGATTAAGATCCGGGGAGCTGGGAGGCCACAAAGTCTTATCGAGAAAATCAGTCAAATTCTCCCGACACCACGCTTGGAAAATATTCGCCGAATGGGCCGGTGCGCCGTCCTGTTGAAAGACGTAATGATCTTTCCTGTAGAGTGTAGAGGATATTCAGTCAGTCACGACATAGAGGTCACGAAGTGCCGGGCCACAACCTTCTCCAGAACCTCGGTCTTATAGTACGCGGCGTTGATTTTCACGTTTTTCTCGTAAAACACCAGTGGAACCTTCCCACGCTTGGATACGGTCCCCCAAACCATCACCGACGCGGCGCCCTGGAACCGCGGGACCGCGGTTTATGTGGGAAGGGGGATGCTGGCCAACGTCGGCACCCACAGCCGATCATTTTGGACATTGTGCGGCTGTTGCAAGATGAAGCGTTTCTCATCAGAAAACACAAACTTCTGACCAGCGTTGCGCGAAAGTATCAGTTTGCTGTGTCTAACCTCTTCTTCGTTGTAGCCTCCATTACCCCGTGAACCTTGCGTTTCTTGTACGGCTTGCATCCCAGGTCCTTTGCCGTGATGGTGTGAGCAGTCCCGATCGACACATCCAGGTCAACAGCAGTCTTCCGCATCGAGCGGTTCATTTTTCGACAAACCCGCTTCCTTACCACCTTGATGGCTGTTGGCGTCCTCGCCGAACGCGGTCGCCCGGATCTAGCACGGTCCTTGGCCGAGTCCGTCTCCCGGTACCGACGGATGGTGTTATAGATGAAATTCCGCTTCACCCCGTGGGATTTCAACCGCCGAAATATGACGCTGGGTCGCTAACCTATCGCAAACAACTTTACTATGACGTTGCGGTATTCCTTCATCGCGCACGTTAAACAAATAACAAATGACATCAAGTCAACACCTTTCGCGTCGGTTAGCCTATATATAAGACTAAAGCTGACACCAATACCAATACACAGAATGCACATGATGCGCACTTATACAACGATGAAAAGTTGTATTCGAACTTATTGAACACCCTGTAGTACTGATCACACCGTGGATGTGCCACCACTACTGTTCGTTCAGGTTCTTTCCAAGTTGTTGACTGATCCGCTCATCAGTCTTCCGAAAGTACTCTGCAGCAACATCTTCCACTGATAATCGCCGAATATTCAGTTATATCTTCCTCGTTGGTTTTGATTTGAATACATTGGACAACCGGTCGCGGATCTTGCTTACAACGAGATAGTGGTCTGAGTTGACGTTTGGTTCCCGGAAGGACCAAACATGTTTGGGCAGAAACCCCAGCAATATGTATGTCAAAATTCGTGAAATCACTCCAAGAGTCGATTTTTATCTGTTTTGAGTACATTCGATGAGTTGTCTCCGGAATGGCCACTCGTGAGCAGATTCCCGTGGGGCCCTATGAGGCCACTAACATGTTTGGGCAGAAACCTCAGCAATATGCTTGTCAAAATTAATTAAATCCCTCCAGGAATTGATTTTTATCCATTTTAGGTCGATTTGACGAGTTGTCCTAGGAATGACCGGCCTGGTACCGAATGGCCGAAACACGAATGGCCGAAATTCAAATGGCCGAATTTCAATAATAGTCACAGAAGGCCGAATCACGAAAGCCCGAATCACGAATAGCCGAGTCACGAAAGGCCGAATCACGAATGGTCGAATCACGAAAGGCCGAATCACGAATGGCCGAATCACGAAAGGCCGAGATTTTTCAGAATGCCTCAATAACTACTCAAAAAAAACCATGAATTGGCAAGTAGTTAACAAATAACTTTAAGGCGGAACCGAAAGTGGCTAACGTTATTGTGTTAGTGCGACAAACACTGTACTGTACATCTCATGTGTTCGTTAAAAACCTAAACGTTTATTTGAATATTGCATTAGTATTGGTAATATATGTCAAATAGCGGAGCTTGCAAACATAAACAGCTGATCCGCAGCCAACCGCACTGACTACAAACATCCCGAAAAAGGGTTTGTTTTCTTTATCAAGGCATTCCAATTCAATCAAAATTAACAGCAGCAACTGAATAATGCGTAGGATCACTAGGATGTTTAATTAATCCGCTTGCATCGGATTGCGTTTTTGATTCCTGCGTTTGCGTTTTTTTTTGTTTATTTCACTCTAAGCTCATCGATGCGGCGAAAGTTGAAAGCTCTTTAAAAGCTCATTGATGTGACGAAAGTTTGATACTGTGTTGCTGCTTTTTCGGAAATCGCTAGTTCAACGAAATATGTGCGTAACCAAATATCTATTAACTAATTCCAAATTATACATTGGTCGCTTTTATGAACACGTATGTTCAGTGAAATTTATTTTCCATTATCAATTATGTTTTGCTGAGCGTTTATTGATACACAGCAGATCGATAAATTGAATTACAAGTTTTAGAACATTATAACAGCGCTGGAAGCACTGATTACGTGGCGAAAGCGTGCTCTGCTAATACAGATGCATTTTTAAGGCGCAAAACAATACATGCTTCGAATGGTAGCCATTTCTCCAGCCATCTTTGAGCCACTTTCGGTTTCCCCTTAATCAAACAAAAAACAAACTACTACTATTAAACAAACAAAACATGCTTTACGAACGCCTTTGTTTAGCGCTTAATAAAAGCGCAACTGCGTCAACAAAATTTTTGCTGCTAATTTTGTGAGCATTAACACATTTCGAGTAGATTTTTTCGTCTATTTCTCGGCGCGAATTCGGAACATCCCCCTGAAGAACTCTAAGGATGTTCCCCTCTATCGCCTTTTGCTCCCCCCGCAGCTTTGTGATGATCCTGGTCATTGACAGGTGACGGGAACGAACAATTGTTGTCCATCGTTGGTGCCATGCTTCCAAGCTGTTTGTGGTCCGCGGTAGCTTGTCAATGACAGGCTTAAAATTTGACCACAGAGTGGGGTGAAACAATGGCCTGTTGTTCCGGTTTCTCCACTTATGTAAGTATTCCGAAAATATGTAAGGAAATTCTCCAATTCTTCAGGCATCGTTCCTTCCATCGCATCGTACGCCTCCTCTATCCGATTTTGCGGCAGAAAAGACAAAGCTTAGAATTTTTATTACATTTTAAAAACATCAAATAAAAGTACTTTATCAACAAACCTGGAGCCGTTTTACCGCCATGAATATGTCTGTGTTGGTCGAGTAATGTTGTTTCAGTCCGCGTATATTTAATTGTTTTATTATATTTTGTGTGAACATTCCTTTATTTTACCGTGAACGCACGGAAAGAAAACGTGCGAGGTATTAGGGAAATGTCAAAAATGCAGTTCAAATATTACGAACACCTCCGCCATCATGGCTCATAAAAAGCTGGATTGAAAAGTATCCCATCAATGGAAAGCATCGGTTTTCCTATCTGCGACAACACAATTTTAACGACAGGTGCACTTTCTTCGTTGCTGAAACCAGCAACATCGAATGAATCGCCGGATGCACTCATTTTTCACAGGACAACTACCAACTACCCAGATAACACAAAATCGTAATAGAAAGTTCACATTAAATCGTTTTCATGTCAATTTCACATTGGAATTGTTTGATTAGAGTATGTCATCGTGAGTATCGAAGGGAACCATAAGTTGTTTTGCAGTCGTGCATGTCTTCATATACAATTTATGACTGTGAATTATAAAGCAGTATAGACGATTGCAATATTTGATTATATCTTAATCATATATTCAGGAGTATTTAGTTGCGTGTTATAAAAACTACGCAAAATAGAATTACAAGTAATTGTCAAAGTTTTCGCACGTATATCGCCTCCACTTTGGTACATATATGTTCTTATATGGCGTGAAATATAACTTTTTCGTTCAGATATGATTTCGTATATCTCAGTTGCAATCGAGATATACAAACCAAATGGTTTACTGGGTACCGTGCGGAAAGCAAACTGTGTTCAACAACAATGGTCACAACTGTTGGCTTTGCTGTGTGCGGTCAACAAAGATGGACACGGCGGGATATTGAAGGAAATATTTCGGCCGCTATAGTAATAGGGTAATAAACTTGTAGTTTACTGCATTTACTTCTTTATGAAAATCCATGACAGTAAGAATAAGATTACAATCATAATATAACCATATATCTACGAAAGATAATTTTTATACTGGTTTTCACCTCATATTTCTTGATTATAAATACATCTCCATTATAAGGTGCGAGACGTATTTACCGTGTTAGTAGCAAATGTTTCCTAGATGATTTAGGGCGAGACGGCCGTAGGCCGCGAGTGTGCGCCGGTGACCCGCCGTCGGAAGCGCCGGCCACTGCGGGGGGCAGCCCCCCCCCCGCAGAAACCACTACTATTTAGGTGTATGCATTTTCCTAGGTTTACTGTCAATTAGGGATTATCCCTTAGTTAAGCATGTACCCAACGTTTGCGCAGGTTGAAGGCTATGAAAATTTTCGGTCGAATATGACATTCGGCCATTCGTGTTTCGGCCATTTGTGATTCGGCCATTCGTGATTCGGCCTTTTGTGATTCGGCCATTCGTGATTCGGCCATTTGATATATTATGCCTTTCGTTATCTCTACTATTTAGGTGTATGCATTTTCCTAGGTTTACTGTCAATTAGGGATTATCCCTTAGTTAAGCATGTACCCAACGTTTGCGCAGGTTGAAGGCTATGAAAATTTTCGGTCGAATATGACATTCGGCCATTCGTGATTCGGCCATTTGTGTTTCGGCCATTCGTAGGTAATCCGAATGACCATTCCGGAGTAAGTTCCCGAGGGGCCCGATATGCCCACTAACTTGTTTGATATAAAAAGAAACCTTGGCAATATGTATGTCAAGCGTCATAAAGTCACTCCAAAAGTTGATTTTTATCCATTTTGAGTCCATTTGATGAGTCGTCCTCGGAATGGCCACTCCGGGAACAACTTGTGGGATGGACTCAAAATGGATAAAAATGAACGCCTGGCGTAATTTCATGAATTTTGACATACATATTGCTAGGGTTTCTATCCAAACATGCTAGTGGCCTCATAGGGCCCCACAGGAACCTGCTGCGGAATGGCCATTCTGAGGACATATCATCAAATAAACTCAAAATGGTTAAAACTCAAGTTTTGGAGTCATTTCACAAATTTTGATATACATATTGCTAGGGTTTTTTATCCAAACATGTTAACAGTCTCATAGGGCCCCACAGGAACCTGCTTTGGAGTGGCCATTCCGAAGACAACTCGTTGAATGGACTCAAAATGGATAAACATCAACTCCTGGAGTGATTTCATGAATTCTGATACCAATATTGTGTGGTTTTATTGACAATTGTACAAATTTGTCTTGGATCTGGAACATGGTCCCAGAGATCCGGATTTACGGGAACCAAATCGGTCAAGAATTTATAAAGTTAGAAGCATTTCATTTCGGTGGGTACCCGGGTACCCACCTGAACACTTATGGGGTAAAAAAATTCGAAGCCCCCCCCTTTTGAACCCCCCTGCTGCTACAGGCGGTCTGATGATGGCAAATGGTTTATTTCCTCTAGGTAAGAGCATTCTATGAGTTAGCTGGCTGAGTTGAGCTAAACCTTGTTTTTCTGGGCAATAAAGTCTGAAAAGGTACCCGGGTACCCAGCCGAACACATAACGGTTAAGCATGCCGCCTTGCTAGGACTGCGATGCCTAGTCGTAACGCATCTGAGGTGAAGGTCGTCATAGTCCAGTTGCTTTTTTACTGATTTCAGTACTTGTCGCCATTATCGTTTTGTTGAGAATAGAGTTGCTACTAGTAGGTAATAATCTGTAATTCTATCACATAAAATGTTGTTTACGGTGAATTTTATTATCAATGATTTTTATAAGTATATTATCGACACTCTACGACCTTTAATTTAATAGCGGAAATAATTGGTCAATTTCATGCTTAAATGTTTACGATGGCATCACTCCATATAAACGTCCGTTCCCTTGGCAACGTACAACAACGACGGTCGCTGATTCGGAATTGCAATCAAAACGAAGTGAAGTTTTTCTTATCAATTCAAGTGAACAGTTTGGGCAAAATCATTAAAATACCTTATTAAATAATTGCTCGGGTGGTAAATTTAAGTTTTCTGTGCCTCAAGTTAAGTTTCGCGAGTGATGTGATGAATGGAACGGCCGAAAAAAAACTTAATGAGAAATCGACGGCGAAGAAGTGAAGATATGATGATGAATTTTAATTGGGCAGAAATCTCAATATTTAGTGTAATTTATGCCACAAAAAGTATTAGAACCTATAGAATGCAATGTTTAGTGCTTTGGGTTGCAAGATCTTATTACGGCTAGCAGGTTAGTTGAACTACATAATTTTATTTTTTTGTGATGGTTTTCCGAGTCTATGAGATCATGTTGGTACACTGAAGAAGGGAAGGGAAGGGTGATATTCGGTGCCATACTGAATGCCATAAATGTACTCTGACGACCTTGTCGTTAAAATATTTAAATACTAGCTGACCCGACAAACTTCGTATTGCCACAAATTAACCTGTGTTGTACATAAATCATGAATCTCGGATGATCTTTGTCACTATCTCGAGTTTTGCAAGCCCCCCAGTGGGCGGCGCTTCCGACGGCGGGTCACCGGCAACACTCGCGACCGGCTCGTCCTGAATGATTCTGCCAAAATCAAAAAAAAATTCTGCCATCTAAAACTCTCACATGCCAAATTTGGTTCCATTTGCTTGATTAGTTCTCGAGTTATGAGGAAATTTGTGTTTCATTTGTACAGGAGCCCCTCCTCTTAAAGTGGGAAGGGGTCCTAATTCACCATAGAAAATTTTCTTGCTCTCGAAAACCTTCACATGCCAAATTTGGTTCCATTTGCTTGATTAGTTCTCGAGTTATGAGGAAATTTGTATTTCATTTGTATAGGAGCCCCCCCTCCTAAAGTGGGGAGAGGTTCTTATTCATCATAGAAAAAATTCTTGCCTCCAAAAACACCTACATGCCAAATTTGGTTCCATTTGCTGGATTAGTTCTCGAGTTATGAGGAAATTTGTATGGAAGCCCCCCCTCTTAAAGGGGAGAGGAGTTACAATTCCCCTTATAAAGAGGGAGGGGTCTCAATTTACCATAGAATAAATTCTTGTCGCCGAAAACACCCACATGCCAAATTTGGTTCTATTTGCTTGATTAGTTCTCGAGTTATGAGGAAATTTGTATGGAAGCCCCCCCTCTTAAAGGGAAGAGGAGTTATAATTCCTCTTATAAAGAGGGGAGGGGTCTCAATTCACCATAGAATAAATTCTTGTCACCAAAAAAAACACCCACATGCCAAATGTTGTTCTATTTGCTTGATTAGTTCTCGAGTTAGGAGGAAATTTGTATTTTATTTGTACAGGAGCCCCCCCTCTTAGAGTGGGGAGGGGTCCTAATTCACCGTAGAAAATTTTCCTGCCCTCGAAAACCTTCACATGCCAAATTTGGTTCCATTTGCTTGATTAGTTCTCGAGTTATGAGGAAATTTGTATGGAAGCCCCCCCTCTTAAAGGGGAGAGGAGTTACAATTCCCCTTATAAAGAGGGAGGGTCTCAATTTACCATAGAATAAATTCTTGTCACCGAAAACACCCACATGCCAAATTTGGTTCTATTTGCTTGATTAGTTCTCGAGTTATGAGGAAATTTGTATTTCATTTGTATAGGAGCCCCCTCTCCTAAAGTGGGGAGAGGTTCTTATTCATCATAGAAAAAATTCTTGCCTCCAAAAACACCTACAAGCCAAATTTGGTTCCATTTGCTGGATTAGCTCTTGAGTTATAAGGAAATTTGTATTTCGTTTGTATAGGAGCCCCCCCCACTTAAAGTGGGGAGGGGTCCCAATTCATCATAGAAAAAAATTTTGTCTCCAAAAACACACACATGCCAAATTTGGTTCCATTTGCTTGATTAGTTCTCGAGTTATGAGGAAATTGGTATTTCATTTGTACAGGAGCCCCCCCTCTTAAAGTGAGGAGGGGTCCTAATTCAACATAGAAAATTTTCTTGCCCTCGAAAACTTTCACATGCCAAATTTGGTTCCATTTGCTTGATTAGTTCTCGAGTTATGAGGAAATATGTATGGAAACCCCCCCTCTTAAAGGGGAGAGGAGTTATAATTCCCCTTATAAAGAGGGGAGGGGTCTCAAATTACCCTAGAATAAATTCTTGTCACCGAAAACACCCACATGCCAAATTTGGTTCTATTTGCTTGATTAGTTTTCGAGTTATGCAGAAATTTGTGTTTCATTTGTATGGGAGCCCCCCCTCTTAGTGGGGGGAGGGGTCTCTAACCATCACTAAAACTTTTCCTGGCCCCAAAAACCTCTACATGCAAATTTTCACGCCGATTGGTTCAGTAGTTTTTGATTCTATAAGGAACACAGGACAGACAGACAGACAGACAGACAGACAGACAGACAGACAGACAGACAGACAGACAGACAGACAGACAGACAGACAGACAGACAGACAGACAGACAGACAGACAGACAGACAGACAGACAGACAGACAGACAGACAGACAGACAGACAGACAGACAGACAGACAGACAGACAGACAGACAGACAGACAGACAGACAGACAGACAGACAGACAGACAGACAGACAGACAGACAGACAGACAGACAGACAGACAGACAGACAGACAGACAGACAGACAGACAGACAGACAGACAGACAGACAGACAGACAGACAGACAGACAGACAGACAGACAGACAGACAGACAGACAGACAGACAGACAGACAGACAGACAGACAGACAGACAGACAGACAGACAGACAGACAGACAGACAGACAGACAGACAGACAGACAGACAGACAGACAGACAGACAGACAGACAGACAGACAGACAGACAGACAGACAGACAGACAGACAGACAGACAGACAGACAGACAGACAGACAGACAGACAGACAGACAGACAGACAGACAGACAGACAGACAGACAGACAGACAGACAGACAGACAGACAGACAGACAGACAGACAGACAGACAGACAGACAGACAGACAGACAGACAGACAGACAGACAGACAGACAGACAGACAGACAGACAGACAGACAGACAGACAGACAGACAGACAGACAGACAGACAGACAGACAGACAGACAGACAGACAGACAGACAGACAGACAGACAGACAGACAGACAGACAGACAGACAGACAGACAGACAGACAGACAGACAGACAGACAGACAGACAGACAGACAGACAGACAGACAGACAGACAGACAGACAGACAGACAGACAGACAGACAGACAGACAGACAGACAGACAGACAGACAGACAGACAGACAGACAGACAGACAGACAGACAGACAGACAGACAGACAGACAGACAGACAGACAGACAGACAGACAGACAGACAGACAGACAGACAGACAGACAGACAGACAGACAGACAGACAGACAGACAGACAGACAGACAGACAGACAGACAGACAGACAGACAGACAGACAGACAGACAGACAGACAGACAGACAGACAGACAGACAGACAGACAGACAGACAGACAGACAGACAGACAGACAGACAGACAGACAGACAGACAGACAGACAGACAGACAGACAGACAGACAGACAGACAGACAGACAGACAGACAGACAGACAGACAGACAGACAGACAGACAGACAGACAGACAGACAGACAGACAGACAGACAGACAGACAGACAGACAGACAGACAGACAGACAGACAGACAGACAGACAGACAGACAGACAGACAGACAGACAGACAGACAGACAGACAGACAGACAGACAGACAGACAGACAGACAGACAGACAGACAGACAGACAGACAGACAGACAGACAGACAGACAGACAGACAGACAGACAGACAGACAGACAGACAGACAGACAGACAGACAGACAGACAGACAGACAGACAGACAGACAGACAGACAGACAGACAGACAGACAGACAGACAGACAGACAGACAGACAGACAGACAGACAGACAGACAGACAGACAGACAGACAGACAGACAGACAGACAGACAGACAGACAGACAGACAGACAGACAGACAGACAGACAGACAGACAGACAGACAGACAGACAGACAGACAGACAGACAGACAGACAGACAGACAGACAGACAGACAGACAGACAGACAGACAGACAGACAGACAGACAGACAGACAGACAGACAGACAGACAGACAGACAGACAGACAGACAGACAGACAGACAGACAGACAGACAGACAGACAGACAGACAGACAGACAGACAGACAGACAGACAGACAGACAGACAGACAGACAGACAGACAGACAGACAGACAGACAGACAGACAGACAGACAGACAGACAGACAGACAGACAGACAGACAGACAGACAGACAGACAGACAGACAGACAGACAGACAGACAGACAGACAGACAGACAGACAGACAGACAGACAGACAGACAGACAGACAGACAGACAGACAGACAGACAGACAGACAGACAGACAGACAGACAGACAGACAGACAGACAGACAGACAGACAGACAGACAGACAGACAGACAGACAGACAGACAGACAGACAGACAGACAGACAGACAGACAGACAGACAGACAGACAGACAGACAGACAGACAGACAGACAGACAGACAGACAGACAGACAGACAGACAGACAGACAGACAGACAGACAGACAGACAGACAGACAGACAGACAGACAGACAGACAGACAGACAGACAGACAGACAGACAGACAGACAGACAGACAGACAGACAGACAGACAGACAGACAGACAGACAGACAGACAGACAGACAGACAGACAGACAGACAGACAGACAGACAGACAGACAGACAGACAGACAGACAGACAGACAGACAGACAGACAGACAGACAGACAGACAGACAGACAGACAGACAGACAGACAGACAGACAGACAGACAGACAGACAGACAGACAGACAGACAGACAGACAGACAGACAGACAGACAGACAGACAGACAGACAGACAGACAGACAGACAGACAGACAGACAGACAGACAGACAGACAGACAGACAGACAGACAGACAGACAGACAGACAGACAGACAGACAGACAGACAGACAGACAGACAGACAGCAATCCTTCTTTAAAGGTATACATTCTTCTGGATATTGCAGTTTAAAACGACAGTGTGCCAGCTTGAACAGAAGATGTATTATATAATTCTGAAGGTATATAATCTTGTAGAAATTATACGGTGTTTAATTTCATGACATGTCATATCGCGCTTCTTGGCAGATTTGATTGTATCGGGAAAGCTGATTTGAGTTCAACCAGTAATTACGTAAACATTAGTCTCATTTATCGAGATCACTCAAGTGACAAGCCAAAGACCAAATCGTCATATCAGCCATATCAGTAAAGCAATAATTAAATTCACCTCACGGAAGCCGGGCAAGGGAAACGGATATGTATTTTCACTTGTAATTCGGTTCGAATAAATACAATGTGGGTACGATACGTAACCACTATAGTTATTACTGCAGCACGCGTGTCTCGTTGGGTTTAATCGATTCAATCAATCAATCGAGATAATGCATCTCTATCACTTTTTCCTATCATATGGCGATACGCCCTTGAATGAAATGCTTCAATTAAAGCAACGCTGCGCTGCAAGGCTGAAAGGGTGCACACGAATACCGAATGGTAGTCGGTAGTAAATATGCATCAATCTCAGCAAATTACGTTCTACACGAAAGAGTTAGGTGTGATTTCCGTACAGACAATAGAAAACTTATTCAGCTTCCTCTCACAAAAGAAAATCTTTCCGGAAAAGCAAACGAATTGCTCTTTTAAAATAATCCCTTTTGACCGGTAACAATTTTCACAAAAGTAGAATGTTCAAATATCTACAGATTGAAGGAGCTAAATTCAGATTTGATTGCTACTTTCTTTCGGTTTCGGTTGGCACTACCGACAGACCTTTTCGCTCTGATGCGCCGCAATTCCTCTCGATTTGAAGTGCAGTACTAGTTGTTCCGTTTCTGGTAACAAAGCCCTCTGTTCCCCCTTAGAGTACATTACGCCATTCAACTTTGGAAATCACTATTCACCCATTGCCGGGCGGACTGTTTAGATTGGGATTGCTGTTTTGCTATGGATGCTGGTCTCGGACTCGACTCGACTCGTCTCCGGTGCTGATACGGTCTGCGCCCGTAGCTGCAGAAACAAATCGTTTTCGAGCGGAACGTTTCAATCAACGTCAATTATGGAATCATCTGGCGCATTTGTATTATGTGTTTAGTATATGCATGCATACTGACAGGAGAGATTGACTTATACACTCACTGGTTTGTTATCGAGGGGATTGTTGTGTCTGTCCGTAGTAAGCCGATGCGATGGTGCCACTAAATCTGGATGCATGCCTGCTTGCTGCTGTGGGAGCCAAGCGATATTTCTAACCTAACACACGCTCCGGGTTTGTGGTGAGCTTATCAGTTACAGCTGCAGTGGCTGATCGATATTACTTGTATATGTTTAACGAAGTAACGACGAACTAAGGAAGCACGTGCCGAGTTTTAGAGACTATGATTGAAACAGTTTTAAACTATGACTCTTAGCCAACTATGTAAAGGGATAACATCAATACAATCAGCAACGTGATTGTTTCATAGTTTATTTGGGTATAAATATCGAGGGATTTTCTTGCCGAAAAAACTATGCAATCTACTTAATAATGATAAGAACCTTCGTTATACCATCACATTCGATGAAATTTACATACAACAAATAGAAAAGTTTCTGAGCGGCTGGGTGATTCTTCCTGAAGCTCCACAGAGGTTCTTATTTAAACTTTATAGACGTAGTTTTAAATTAAATGACAGCAGAAAAATAATTTCCACTTATTGCAATAAAACGAAAACATCCGCAATTGCCGGGCTGCTGTCAGTAACAGCCCAGTTTGCTTCCTCCCAAAAGTTCATTCTTCGCCTGCTTTCCCCCGGATGTCTGGTGCATGCCTGAAGGTATTTCATCAAGCATTTTCCAATCAACTCGGACTTGGTGATAGGGAAAGGCACGCTGCTTCAAACATCTCTTACCAACCAACCGACGATTAAAACAATTCCGCAGAATAAACAAGTGCTTCTTGCGATGGGAAGGTGAAATTTGAACTTCAATTACAACGGCGCGGGCACACTGGAAATAGCGACCAATCGCGATGTGCACTTTCGCGATCTTCAGTCCCGCATCGTACAATCGAAATAAGGGCCCTTTGAAGTTACCCGGCCAAGTACCAACCATCTCCGACGAGACCGCTTTCTCATCGTCCGAAGAGACTCGAACGCTTTGGCTGATCATACCGGAAGTTTTAAATTTTTTCAATTAAATCTCCTTCGCAGCGGCTCCCGTCAAAGCTGCCCTGCGCTGGCACTGTGGAACTGTGTATAGAAGATTTACCAAACCAAACAAACAACAATGCCAAACCGTGACGGCAGACAACAGGTCGCGAAAGGAGAGTCGCCAACACGGTGGGTGCTGCTGCTGCTGCTCCTCGGATGGGTTGGGCGATGTCGGTTTTTGTCGAACCAAGTGGAACAGAATAGACCGAAAGGTCAAACAAACGGTCCGCTCCAGATTTACTGACTCATGTGACCGATTTCACGATTTTCATTATGGGTTGAGATTCTTTACATATAGCCAAATAAAGCAACTTCACCGAAAACACATTGTTTGGTTTATTATGTTTTGTTCACTGAGCACCGGTTGTTGGAACCAGCAGGTCTTAAGGGCCAAACAGAATGCTGCGTCAACGCGTCCGTCAGCGTTATTCTGACAGTTTTCCCATGGGTTTACTGTCAAATTGACGCTGACGGACACGTTGACGCAACATTCTGTTTGGGCCTTTATTCTTCTATTCTAGTTCTAAGTTCTACTGACACGCAAAAGTTTTTGGTCATATTTTTTTATATTTATAGTTCATTTTTTGGTACAATTTTTATAGGATTTTTTCGGCTTTTACGTTCAATATCTTTAAACAAAGGATTCTTGATTTGTATTTATGCTTAACTTTACAATAGTTAAATTTGTCAGATTTTTTTCTCGCATTTTTTCGTTTTATAGAATGTTAAAATGATTAGTATTTCAATCACCAGGATCCAAGACGCAACACTATTACAACGTATTACAAGTAACTAACTGTTTTGTATTGTACATTTTTATTACCTATTTATTTAACGATCCTGCTATTACATGATTTTAGTATTGAAAAATTGCGACTGGAGGCATTTGCCGTGTGCCAATGACTTTGACCAAATTTGTATTGTTTTCCCAGCACATTTTTCAGCTCCCGGTTGGAAATAATTATGAAAACGCTTTCTTTATATTCATTACCACGCACCTCGTTTACTAGCGATGTTAAAACTACTGTACGAACGACCTAAAACCTAAAAACGAACAAATTCAATTATTTCAAAGGTTTAACAACCGTAAAACTCGTTCTTTTTACTTCTACCAGCTCAGAGCCGAGGTAGCTCTTGTCGTATCAAGAATTCCTCTCCACTGTACTCGGTCCTGGGTTACTGGTCGCCAATTCGTTGCTCTGATCGAACCATCTAGCACGTGGGCCCCTCTATTCCTGGTGCCGGTGGGATTCTTGAAGAGATCGGATTTCACTGCACAGTCGTCCGACATCCTTGCGATGCGGCCGGCCCACCGCAGTCTTCCAACCTTCGCCAGGTGTATGACGGAAATCTGTCCAAGTAGGGCCTGCTAGTCGTAATTCATACGCCTACGCCACACACGCATAGATGTTTATACTCCGCCAAAAATAGTCTTCAATGTCGCATCCGAATCCAAAACACATCCTTCGTTCTCGAAAATAGCACACAGAATGATTTCGCTCGAATTTCTCGCGTTACTTGACCTTATGGGAAACATTGTCCCAAGAATTATATACATGGCTGCCAGAAACAACATCGACTCAAAGTTTGGGCAGTGCTTACATTTTGAAAGTGACATTATTGTTTTATATTTCAGTTCATAACTAAGCTAGCTATGATTCCTGTTGATTTATTTATGTATTTATTTATTTATTGTTTCTTTGTCTTCGAAAATACTCGTACAGACTGTTGCTTAAGTTAAATTCTTAATTCTATTTACAAAATCGTTCTTACTAATATGAAAGTCAAACTGATCGTAGACAACGTTAAAAGCACGAATGCAGGCACTGAATGGGTTACTGTACCCATAGTTTGTCCTATTGAGTGGCAACAGAAGTGCATCATGAGTTCGGAGAATGCGTGCTGGAGCATTTATATTTATGCTTGCAAGTAATGATGGACAGTCGCTACGGTTTGTGAGAGCGTCAAAGATAAACACTCGTTGCAATCTTAGGCGCCTAGCGGAGAGTGTTTCCAAGCCAACCAGTAAACAGCGTGAGGTATATGGAGGCAACTCTGTAGGGTTAGTCCAGGGGAGTTGACGAAGGGCGAACCGTATAAAATGTTTTTGGACTCGTTCTAATTTCAGGGCGTGCGAGACGTGATAAAGTGCCCATACTGACGCTGCATACTCAAGTATACTCCGTACCAATGAGCAATACAGCGACTTAAGAGCATATACGTCTGTAACAAATGCTGTATGGCGGCGAACAGCACCCAGAACCGAAAAGGCTTTAGCAGCAGTTAATGCTACATGCTCGTTGAATCGCAGTTTGTTATCTAAAATCACACCTAAGTCACGTATAGAATTCACCCGCTCGAGGACGGCCGAGCCAATCTTGTATGGGAACTCAGTAGTAGTTAGGCAGCGAGTAAAAGATATTACCTTACATTTCTTGATGTTTACAGCCATTCCGTTTTCGTCACACCACAACAAGAGTTGATCGATGTCGCTTTGCAAGGCGGTGCAATCTTGGGCGGATGATATCACCCGAAAGATTTTGAGATCGTCAGCGAAGAGTGATTTCCCGGATGATATCCGATATGTGAGGTCGTTTACGTACAGAATAAAAATAAGCGGATCCAGTACACTCCCTTGAGGAACTCCTGAGGTGACGTTGAATGTTGTTGAGGTTTCATGGTCAACCTGTACAAAAGCTTTTCGTCCGGTGAGGTATGATTCCAGCCACTCAACTATCCAACTCGGGAAGCCAAGATGGGCAAGTTTGTCGATTACGAACGTATGCGGAACAAGGTCGAAAGCCTTCGAAAAATCGACGTAAATTGAATCTACTTGGCGATGGGATTCAACTGCAGGGAACAACGTGTTGGTATAAGCCATAAGGTTTGTAGTTGTAGAACGACGTTCGACGAAACCATGCTGAAACTCGCTGATCAAAGGTTTTGCAGCATTGCTCAGGAAACGATGGACGACTGTTTCGAAGACTTTAGCAAGGCAACAAAGTATCGATATTCCACGATAGTTATCAACGAGTTGAATGCTTCCTTGATCATAAACATTTGCTTATATTCAACTTACATGTCATTGTTATTCACTACACTCAACACCTTTCATTCAAATACAGCAAGTGCACGTAAGTCTTCCGTAAACAAAGTTACTATCACAAGTATACTCTAATTAGTATTTTGTACATCATCAGCTTTCAGCTGCGGCGGCGAATGCTCTTTGATCGAAGTGTCTTGCGGAGGGATAATGCAGGCTCGACTTCCAGCTTGAATTTGTGGTTAAATCTGCTAACCCGAATTATTGTCGGCGATGGCCAAAGATCCCAAATATACGAACTCATCAACCACTGCCAGTTCATCGCCGTCAATAGTCACTGTCCGTGGGAGGCAGACGTTGCTTTCTCTGGAGCCTCTTCCTACCAAGTATTTGGTTTTCGACGTATTGATTTGTAACCCTATCCTCCTAGCCTCCGTTTTTAGTCTGGCGTAGATTGCCTCCGTCGTTCCAAGGTTTCTAGTAATGATGTCGAGGGCGTTCGCAAAGGCTCGGAGTTGGCTACTCTTGCTGAAGATCGTTTTTTTAGTTTCGTTGCCCGCTCGCCGGATCACACCTTCAATAGCGCTGTTGAATAACATACAGCACAGTCCATTCCCTTTCTGTGATTTTATGCGCGATTCGAAAGGACTCGAGTATGTCCCCGAAACGCGCATGTAGCATATCACTCGCTCCAGGGCAGCTTTGATCAGCGGCGTCTGTTTATCCGGAAACCCGTATTTATGCATTATCTGCCATAGCTTTCGCGCTCAAATGTATCAGATGCTGCCCTGAAATCCACGAAAATATGATTGTAGCTCCCCATGGTACTGCCCTACGAATTAGAAGATGCAATAAAATCTAGGAGAGAACCTTGTGAACGACGTTGATCGTACGTTGAGCGTAATACCGCTGTAATTACAGCTATCTAACTGATCGCCTTTTTTGCAGATGATTTCTCTTCCTTCCAAATACTTGAAATTATCCACTGAAGTGCCATTGCTAGCAGTTCTTGGGAATTTTTGTAGAGTTATGCCAGGAGTCGGTTCTTTCAAGCGGCTATATTATTCTTCAGCTGACCGATTTTTGGCCGTACCTCTTCGAAATCGAGAGCCGGTACGCTGTTCTCGTTTGTAGGTACCCCTAGGTTAACTTCCGTTGCGTCTCCTTCTGGTAAATCTACGTTGATATGCGCATCGAAGTACTGATTCCACGACATTGGTTCAACGTCCCATAGAACTTGCGCGTTTCATTAGTCTGGAATAGTTGTTCTAGCCCTTCATGACCTCTGTGCCTCTGTCTTCTTTTTGGCACTTTTTCCTCCTTAAGATTGTGGTCAACCTGTTCCATGCTCGTCGATACTTAGTCAAAGTCTCCCTCGTGGTAGTGCTTGACTAGGTTTTCTAAGTTCCTCTTCTTTTTGGCGTGGTACGCAAATTACGTAACGCAAAAATACTGGGTTTTGCCCCCTCTCCCCTATGTCTACGCGTGTTCAATAAACGCAGCTAAGGCCCAATCAAACTCGATGATGTAACCTGACCAGCGAACCTCGAATCAAACCGACCGTATTCTCATCGAGGGCTGGTTTTTCTCGAACATCACCAACGCAACGTACGCTCCCTATGGGGTGCGAATATCGACTCGGACCATTACCTAGTGGCAATACATGTGCGCTCAAAACTATTGACGGTTTATACCTCGTGACAAAGCCGCCCTCCTCGGTTAACATTCGGCAATTATACAACCCGCTAGTTGCCGAAAATTACGCATACGTACTGGATGAAGCTTTGCCTTCTCCGTGGAGTTAGATGCTGCGGCCCTCGAAAAAAGATGGAGTAGGATACACTCGGCCGTCAACAAGGCTGCAACCGCGGTGCTAGGTGTGGAAACCTCGAGTGCAAGAGACGATTGGTTTTTGACGGGAAATGCCAGCAAGCGATAGAGAGGAAAAAAGAGCTTGGAAAAGCTATCTAAGCATATTCACGAGAGACAATTTGGCAAAGTATCGACGAGCGCGGGATGAGTTGACCACGATCCTGAGGAGGAAAAAGCGCCAGAAGGAGGAGAGGAGAAGGAGAGATCGGAAGGAGCTAGAACAACTATTCCGGGCTAATGACACGCGCAAGTTTTACGAGAAAGTGAACCAAACTCGTAAGGGCCACACACCTGACATGTGTAGGGACGAGGGAAGGGATCTAATGGACCAGTCAATAACATGATGCGTCATTATAATCAAAATTGCGAAATAATAGACACCACTATGTTCAGAATCCAAATTAAACTACGATTTAGCTATAGGAATAATGTATAGTATATAAGTAAACATTGTAATAATATTATTGTATGTAGTCTACAAATGCTTGACGAATAAATGATTAGAAATAATCATAAACGAGCGCCTGCTGGTCGACAGGTGTAAGCAGTATTTCGATGAGCACCTCAACGGCGATATAGCAGAAGGAGACACAACGAAAGTTTACCTTGGAGTGTCTACAAACTTCCGATCTCGAAAAGATCCGGCGAGAAATTCGTCAGCTGAAGAATAATAGAGCCAGACCGATTTCCAGCAGAGCTCTACAAAAATGGCCAAGAACCGCTAGCAACGGCACTTCATTGGATAATTTGTAGGGTTAGGGAGGAGGAGAAACTATCGGAGAAGTGGACGGAAGCTGTAGTATGTCCTATCCTTCTGTAATTACCACGGCATCATGATTATCAACGTTGCCTGCATGGTGCTCTCCCAGATTTTGTTGCGTCGTCTGTCCCCAATAGCAAGAGAATCCGTAGGGCAGTATCAGGTGCGCTTTATGGGGGCCCGTGCGACTACGGATAAAGTTTTTATTCTCCGACAAATCATTTCAGAAATGCCGAGAGCACAACGTACCCACGCATCATATTTTCGTGGATTTCAGGGTAGTGAGTGATACAGTTGAACGCGAATAGCTATGGCAGATGATGCACGAGTACGGTTTTGCGGGCAAACTGACGCGGCTGATCAAAACTACTCTGGAGCGAGTGATGTACTACGTACGCGGTTCAGGGATACTCTCGAGTCCTTTCGAATCGTGTAGAGTATTGCGGTAAGGGTATGGACTGTGCTGTATGTTATTCAATTGAAGGTGTGATTCGACGAGCGGGCATTGAAACGAGAGGAAAGATCTTCAGCAAGAGTAGCAAACTTTTAGCCTTTGCAGACGACCTCGAAATCATTACTAGAAAACTTGGTACGGCGGAGGCAATCCAAGCCACACTAAAAACGGAGGCTAGGAGAATAGGGTTGCAAATCAATGCATCGAAAACCAAATATATGGTAGGAAGAAGCTCCAGAGAAAGTAACGTTTGCCTCCCCCGGACAGCGACTATTGACGGCAATTAAAAGGTTGATGAGTTCGTTTATTTGGGATCTCCGGTCATCGCCGACAATAATGCGAGTAAAGAGATCCAACGACGCATTCAAGCTGGAAATGCAGGCTCTTTCCCTCTGCAAGACGCTTCGATAAAGGAGCATACGCCACCGCACAAAGCTGACGATGTACAAAACGCTATTCAGATCGGTAGTTCTCTACGGACTTGAGACAGAAGCCTTGCTTACGGAAGACGTACGTGCACTTGCCGTACTTGAAAGAAAGGTGTTGTGGACGATTTTTGGCGGAGTACAAACGGAAAGCGGAGAGTGATGGAAGCGTATGAACCACGAGTTACAGGCACTGCTCGGAAAGATTCTCATCGTATACCTGACGAAAGCAGGGAGACTAAGGTGGACCGGCCACGTCGCAAGGATGCCGGACGACTGTGCAGTGGAATCCGTTCTCTTCAAAAAACCCACCGGCACCAGGAATAGAGGGCCCACATGCTAGTTGGCTCGACCAGGTTGAAGTCGACTTGCGTGTGTCGAGACGAAGCATAGAGCAGATGTGGCTAGTACTGTATCCAGAACTGGTCTTCATAGTACTCGTCGCTAATTAATGCGACCTGAGAACAGTCATCTTAAGTGCAGCCAAGGAAATAACTATCTGTAGTACTTCTTTTGTACGACGAAACATTCGGAAGTATAACTGAAAACACCCAATGGAGAAGTCTGCTCTCAGATTGGCCATGTTATGGTTGACAGTTGGCCCTTACCGAATGTCGCAGCCATGCGGTCTTTCCGATGACCAAACATGTACTCGGACTACTATCTCATAGTAAGCAGAATTCGCGTCCGATTTCTCAATATATTCAAATCGAACCTAACGAGAAAGATACAGCTGATTTTTTGGCGGTTATCAGAGGAAGGTAATGCTGCAGAGTATTCTCGGAAAGCTGATGAGCGGATCGGATTATAAATTGGAAGGCCAAAGTTCACATGTTGGCTGCAACAATGACACGCCAGAGCAGGATGAGTGCTACCGAAATGCTAGAGCTATGTCGAAAAGAGATTACACTGTCGTAAAAACGCCAGCACTTGGATAGCGTTCTTGCGGACGTGGAGAATGCCTTCGAAGGGCACGATATGAGAAGATTTTTTAAAATGATTAACGCAAACAGGAACCGGATAGTGTCAACTTCAGTTATATGCACCGATAAGGACGGGAACCCGATTACCGAAAGATCTGAGGTGTCCAGGCGTTGGAAACAACATTTCGATGTACTGGTGAATAATGAACAAAGATTCATCTCAACAGAAACAGGATAACAATTAAAGTTGATGGATAAGCTGTGGATCCATCAACTTAGGACAAGGTCTAAAAAATAGTTAAACAGCAAAAAATGCAAAGTAGCTGGAAAGAGGTATGGATTCAGAAGAACCCATGAACTGATTGTATGGTCTCTTATGTCCTATCTACAAAAAGGGTTAAATTAACCAGGCATTACTTGCCTAAATTCTGCGTATAAATTTCTATTCCTTGTCCTGTTTCACAGACTGAGGCGATTGCAGGACATCGTTGTGAGCGAATACCAGTGTGGGCGAGAGGGACGCCCATCAAATGTTCACCATGTGATAAATCTTCGATAAATTCCGGGAATTCAACTTGCAGACTGACCTCTTGTTTATAGACTTCAGGGTGGCGTACGATTCAGTTAAACGAAATGGGCCGCGGCGGATTATGCTTGAACATGGTTTTCCAATGAAAGTAATTATAGCCTGGTACACACAGAAACTCTTCTATAACGAGGTATTTGGCGTCTGATAGAGAGCATAGTCGCTCTTTGGGTGTCGGAACTGCGTCTGTGTTGTGTCTGTTCTGCTGTTGAAGTAAAGCAATGCGCCGCAATTTCAATAGATTTGACGGATTTTCGGTAGACGATAAGCCTTTGATGGGCCTGAATAATATGCCAGAAATCCGTTATATTTTTTATTGACCAGCTAAGTAATTACGGTGGGTGCACGCTCTGTAACAGCTATCGCATTATTCTAAGGATTGCTGTGCAAGCGTTGTTGTTTGTATCAAACAGTCGCTTGTTGCTTGCTGGAAATAGAATAGTCATAGGCGGAAAATAGAATTACAGGCTTAAAATAAATGCCGTAAGCTTATATCGAACCAACTCAAATTTAAAAGTGTATTATTAATACCAAAATGCACCTAGTAAATGTTATCAAATGAACATAAATCATCACTATTGTTCAGACTGCCTTCTAATAGGCTGAAAATAGGTCTTCGGCCCTACCTAATTTGACGCAGCTGAATCGATCTCCAATTAAGGTTTTGGATTACAAAATGGAACTACACTGTGGAATAAGGGAGGGCTTATTCGACGGAGTGTTATTTTCAGTTTATGCCATGATTTTCTTGCTACGAAATCAAAGGGCAAGCCTTTGAGGCGCGGTCGCCATTGATGTGTGTTTTCCAATCGTTTTATCTCTTTTTTATATAATTTCCAGTGTTGTTAAACCTGTTATCTCTGTACAAGTCTAGGAAATGGAAAATATTACCATCTGATAGTCATTACGTCGTGCTAAAATGGTCGAGATAAGTAGGCCATTAAAAAATTGCTTATTCACTTTTACTTCATTATGTTAATTCAAGAAATAGTTACTGTATCGTAAACCCGCCGGCTACTTTTTTTTAAAAAAATATCGTATTTAGAGTTTTCCTTTCATCGGCCAACGCGGGCTTTACGTTTGTTTATTTAACAACTTTCACGAGATACTGTCAATTTAGCATGTAATCTATCATTCACTAGCAGTGATGTCTTTGGTATCAGGTGTAATTATTAAAATTATTACCATGATTTTTATCATTAGAGACCATGAATAAATAATTGAACTTTTGTCCAGTTATTGCAGCATAAACAGATCATTAAATGATTGAATTTTTCTAATCGCAAAAGCAATAATCAGACATTATTGAGCCATTAAACTAATGATTGTTGAATCTTTCAGTCAATATTATCGGACAGATTGGCACTGCTTATAGCCAACTATAAATTGAAATTTCAATAACTGATGAATGTCTTCACGAATGAAGTCCAATTTATCCAAGTAAAACCTTATCTAATCGTTGCGGAAAAAGTTTGACTGAGAAGCAGGCGGAACGATTGATCAGCTCAAGTCGAATATCATTAGTCAGCCCAGAGGTATAAAAGTAGGAATATTACCAAATATTAACGAGTCCGCACAAGCTTCTTGATTAGCATTCCGAACCAATTACAATCAAATACCTACGCGTAATGATAACAAAAACAACCCGCAGACACGATGTGCAGTAAGCCGAAAAGCAGCCTCGGTGATTCGCAGCACCACACTAATTTGCAAATCCAAATTTATATCAGACTGGATTCGACTAACAGGACTATTTCCCAAAAGCAAGTAACGCAATGTTGCCGATACAGTTTTTGCTCTCGAAAGTCCAAAAACCGACCGCAGGCTGATGCAGGCCAGGCAGACGAAACCAATGGTGCTCTGATCTTTTCGTGTGTTTTTTTTTTCATTTTTTTTACTGCCTCTAACTGCTTTCCGCAGATCAACAGACCAACAGATCGGCGCAGAGTATCAATAAGCGAATCGAGGTTAATCAACTTCATTCGCATTCAACCAATATATGAGTGCACTGTGATGGTGCCCTGTGGTGGGATAGCCATCGAGTCGTCGATGTTTTTAGCTTCGGTTTTAGCTGGCAATGCAAAGAGCCGTACTCGGGGTATAGGTTTTGGGACTTTTTCACGATTCATGATTACCTAGTATACTAAAACCTATGGAATATACCAACTTCATGTTTTGTCTTGACTTTTAATGAGGCATCACCCTTCTTTATCGACAGATAAAGATTTTAGGTTGCCTTACTAGGGCCATGCTACTGAGTTTCGTGATGAAGCTTCATTCAGCAACCCGCTCAGGATCAGACGCTGTCATGATGAGCCACCCCTAACGTGGAGTGCCCTCATTAGGTTGAAGAGCGCCGAACCGCCAAGGGTCGCCCTCAACGTGGAAATAGACGAACTTGCCGATTCTCAATATTTACATGAAGGCCTCCTTCCCTGTTATACGATCTTCACTAAGGTTGTTTTTATTTCGGTTGGTACCACGAGGAGGTAAGGACAAGAATCGGTTTTTTGCTCAGTAGATGCTCATTTGACTACTGTGCCTCAACTAAACAGAATTCGAAAAAGTACTCAGGTAACCAATAAGCATTACCAATGCAATTTAAATGCAAGCCAATAAGCATTCAACTTACCTTAAATGATGCCTAAATGTTATTTTGGCAAAATATGCGGCTATTTTACTGCTAACCCCCTTATAGTGCTGACAATGATTATTTGCAGCTAGTTACCGGCAAGAAGATTTTAAATAGAATTATGGATGCCAATTTACAACAGTTATGCAGTCAAAAGCTGATAAACAGCAACCTGCAGTATAAAACGCCAGGGATGCTAATAAACGATTGATTTGCTGCTTATACTAATGCTTATTGGTTACCTGGGTAATGTAAAGGGCAATTGTAGAGCTAATTATTATCTACATTATTGTTGAAGAAAGTATAGTTTTATCTTTTGTATTTACGGCGCTAGAGATTGCTACCCCGTTGGTAGCCAAATCGCTCTTTTTGCTACCAACGGTGAAGCAGCCCTATAGCGCCGTATATACAAGAGATAACTATACTTTCTTCAATAATAATGTAGATAATAATTAACTCTACAATTGCCTTTTACATTACTTTTTCGAATTCTATTTCGTTGAAGCGCTGCAGTCAAATGAGCATCTACTGAGCAAAAAACTGAAAATGAAGCCTGTTCAGAACAGACGATGATAGGTGAAGTAGTAGATCATGACCTATAACTAAAATGATGTCCTAGTTGTGTTGAAAGCTAAGAGTTTATGGACCAGCCACGTTGCAAGGATGCCGGAAGCTTGTGCAGCGAAATTCGTTCGCTTCAAGAACCCCAACGGCAGCAGGAATAGAGGGACCCAACGTTATAGATGGCTCAAGCAGGTTGAAGTCAACTTGGGTTTGTTGAGACGCTCAAAAATTGGCGACGAGTAGTGCAAGATCGAGGACAGTAGAGAGGAATTCTTGATACGGCTAAAACCATCTCGGCTCGGTTATTGAAGAAGAGGAAATCTCTAGCCCAACGATGGAAGCGGTGCTGTTGAGCTTTGTTGAGTTTCGGATGATGTTGGAATTGGAAGAAGACCGATTATCGCCATTAGCTGCTCAAAAAACCTTTTCACTATCTGAAGAATAACGACACGCGTCACTTAATCTTTTCCATGGTGCAGATCATATATTTTTGTTGTAACCAATCACCTTGGTGGCTGGGCCTTATTTCCATAAGCCTTTTAGCATTGCTGTCGAGAGGGGTCGAATTTCGATCATAATCGACCAATGATGTGTGTGTATATTGCTGCATACCTCACAATGTTCTGTATGCCTTTGTTTCCAAATATCCTGGAATAATTTTTGCACTTGTTGCCAGTGCTGTAAACCGTTGAAAGGAGACCGTGGTAATTTTCATCTGGCATCAACTGCTGATTGTCTGTATCTGCTCTGCCTCGGATAATGAATTTTCCGGCTACGCAAACCTCTTTGGGAGCCATCTTATACCGTTTCTGTGTTTGCTTAGGTCCAACCTAGGTTTGCTCTTGTTCCAATCGAGTGACTGACAAAACGTTTGTTTTTCCACTCAGGTTGAACATAGTTTGGCTCTGTGTTGCACTTTTTAGACGACGGGTTCGCTCTGTGTTTTTTCACAGTTTCAACCCCGCCATTAGCAATACACTGACAACCCGAAAACATTTATGTATTATCACGAAAATGTTTGTCTATTCAGTGGTCGAGTTGGAACTAACCCAGATTAAAAAAAACAAAAACGCTATTAGTGACCGAAGGTGCTGCCGCTTCGTACGCTTGCACACCAGATTGCAGCTCCTCATTATAGTCAGTTCTATCCGACAATGCTGCTTTGCTTTGTTGAAAGTTGTCCCAACTCGCCTTTTTAAGATTCACCGGCGGTTGTCCCGACACGCCTTTAATTCTAAGCGGTTCTCTTTGCACGCTTGTATTCCCAATGGCATACTTCGACGGAATAATTCCGTAAAGAATACCACATTCAAATCTCATTTGTTCACTGAGACCGCCATTTTAGTTTTTCACGCTTTTACAGCTTTTGGCAGGATCGCCGAATGTAAAATGTAAAATGAAAATGATTTATTCAGTGATGCAGGCTAGCACAACTTATCTCAATCGTGGTTCACTTTGCAAAGATTGCTGCTCGTGAATGCGTTACCTGTCATGGCGGAAACAATGATGGTAGCCATCGTTACTTGGCGCTAGGAGAGGATAACGCTATGACCGATTGGATACCGATAGTTAATCAGGAAGGGTTTACAGCATGCTGCGACTCGAAGAAGACGTTGATATTTGGAGAACTTCGGAATCATAGTTTCCACGAATGAATGCCCCTCGGAGCCAAGTGGTAATGGAAGTGCTTGTTTGATCACTCAATTCAATATCCAAGCAACAATGTAAGCTTTATTGTACTCTTACGGCAAGTTTTAAGAATCTAATAAAATCCAAATTGTTACTTGGGTAGTTTGTAGAGGTCACGAATCACTTTATTCTCTGAGCCATTTAGCCAGACCTCGGCGTGTAGAAAGTCTATCGGCAGGGTTGGTTATACCAGGAATGTAGTTCCAATTACGCGCAGTTGGAGAGAAGATATAATTCCGCTTCTCAAGACATGAGAAACTCAATGTTTTGATGATTAAAGTTCACCGGAGATATTTGAGTTTACCGAAGATTTACCGTATATTATCAATATGTGGTACTGTTGCCCGCTATAGTAGAATACTCAAGCTCGGTGAAGTAACTACCGAGTAGACCCAAAGCACAGCGGTAGCGCACATTGGTCCAAAAGGGCGAAAAGCGGAACTTTTTTCCAAGTGTCTTTTGCCTTCGTTTTATCATTTATGGTCTTCAGCACTTTTGTTCGTATGAATATCCCCCTTAATCTAAAACTGTCAAAAGTTCGTCATTGCTTACTATAATGAAAATAAAAAAATAGCATTTTTGTGTTAGGAAATATAGACAGTTTCTTCGGCAAAGTTGTAAATATTGTAAAAACATGCAACTTTGCTGAAGAAATGATATTTTTAGCTTTATCGAGTGCTAAACTATAGGGTATATTCTTTAAAACTTCTTCTAAAATTGGTTTTTCATACTTAGCTTTTGTTAGTTGCATTTTACAAGAATACAATGTTTTAGGCAATTATCAAAGCTCTCAAAATAGACATTTTTGTGGAAGACCACACATTTTTTGGACCTTTACTTGCTGAGTCATCGCATATTCAAGCTTTAAATTTCCATGGTTTCACGAGCCAAAAGCGTAGCTTAACTTTGTAAGGAAAGCTGCAAAAACGTGTATTTTGAGAGCTTTGATAATTGTCTAGAACATTGTATTCTTGTAAAATGCAACTAAGAACTATCAAAAACTAGGTATGAAAAACCAATTTTAAAAGAAATTTTAAAGAATGTGCCCTATAGTTCACCCAAGTAACATTTTTGTTGTATAATAGATTACTAAACTGTTGTACAGCTAATTCCCGTGGAACAAGTATTTGATAAGCTATTATACAACAAAAATGTTACTCGATAAAGCTAGAAATTTTATGTCTTCAGCAAAGTTGCTTGTTTTTACAATATTTACAACTTTGCCTAAAAAACTATGTCTATATTTCCTAACACAAAGATGCATTTTTTTTTATCTTCATTATAGTAAGCAATGACGAACTTTTGACAGTTTTAGATTAAGGGGGATATTCATACGAACAAAAGTGCTGAAGACCATAAATGATAAAATGAAAACAAGAGATACTAGGAAAAAAGTTCCACTTTTCGCCCTTTTGGACTACCATGTAGCGGTAGGTGCTATGTATTGGGTTCGTTAAGGTTGGTGTCACATTGTGGTGTACCAAAATAGATCAAAATAATATCGTTTTTCTTGACGGGAATTAAAATCGAAAATAGTTATCACAGTGTGAACCTCCAATCACCTGTGACCGGCTCTGCTCAGTACGCGCGCATCAGACCTTAATACGCACTACGCTCTGCTACCAGTGTGAATGTTACCACTTTTTTGCACGATTTTGACGGCGAGCAAATATTGTTTCACCTCGTTTAGGATTCGCTCAAATCGTTCTTTGAAGAGTGCGGTTTCTGCAGTTCTACAACCCGTCCGTGCATCGTTGCCGTTATGGGAAACTAGCTATAAGACTGGGTGCTCCTCAGTAAGCGTCATCAATCGCGGAATCCGTCTACAATTGAGAGGCTTTTGACTCTTTGGCTCCTCCAAACGGTATCCTGGATTTATGTCGAAATTGTTTACTCATAACTCATGATATAACGGGTCTCGAGGGTTCATTAAGGTCTTCGTTTAATTGCACGACCGGTGAACTTTCGTGAACATATGTCTCTATTAGAATCCCACGGCAGCAGCAGCAGTTTACCGCGATGCATTCCATAAAATTTTATGATCCATCTAAACAAACTAGACAAGAAGTGTGGCGTAACTACTTTAAAATAGGTTTACACTTTACTGCAACGTGTGAAATTTAACTATTTCTTGTTAGCGCCTTCATTTTAGGGGCGTGTGTCATCTTATTGCTCCGTTTAGTTTCAACCCATTAGCGTACTATCTAATCTAGAGACCGTCTAAAGAAACAGACCGGACCAATCATGTTTTTATGCTTTGATTCAACTTAAACACATAATTATAAATAATAGCTGAACATTTTGTATAACTTCAAGCAGGCCCTTAAAAGCGACTAGTTCAACGGATTGCCGGCTGAACAAAGCAAGAAAGAAATGTTCCAGGAAAATGGCTGAGCTATTCCGAATAGGAAAAAAAAAACAATACAAACCTTTGTCCGGTTCGAAGAAGAAACAAGGAAAATAGCGTTTGGGACAGTTCTTTTGAATGCTTGTTTTGAAGTTACGTAACGTTCCCACAGTAAATTGCACCGCGCCGGTACGGGTTTGTGTAGCTTTTACAATGAGCGGCTATCGCATGCCGAACCGTACCGAAACGACGTGAGTGCGCATAGCGTGTCCGCTCTACATCGGCGGGGCCAGAGCACTGCACTGTGAAGAGTCACTTGCCGCCAAGAGCAACTAAGCTATTCAGTGTGTTTTGCAAGTGGATGTTGGAATTCGCTGCCTGGCGGCAAGACCGTCGCTGGCTCTGGCGCTGGCGCTGGCTGGCGTAAGCTTATTGAAGAGTCTTGCAAATAATTAACTCCCACGCGTAAGCAACGTGACTTACTGCAGATGGACCGCTGATAGCAAAAGTAGCATCTAATCTCATGCAATAGTAGTTTGCGAGTCACTTTCCATTCTGGTTTTCACGAGTAAATTTGCGAAGGTTTCTTATCGAAACCCAGAAGTAAAGGTTGGTTTATTAGTCAATTTATGGATTTATTTACGTCGAGGCAGTTTTATACAAGTTTACCAATCAAGCTGATTTAAGGTTCAATTAAAAGTCCAATTCTAAATACAATTTCAAGTACAAGTTAAATCTAATTTATACTCCCTTTTCAATTGCTACAAGTCTAATTTCATAACCATTGCTAAGTCTTAGATTTTAAGTCAAACTTCTAGTATAATTTCAGGTCCGATTTCAAATCCAATTTGAAACGAAATTTATTTCCATTTTTAAGTCCAATTTCAATTTAAGTGATGATGGAAAGAAAAGTCGGCAAATGTGTTTTGTCACGGGACGCTACATACAAGTAAATAGTGATAAGTTGAAAGTGTTGAGAGAAAGACACTCTAAAGAGCAGTGAATTAAAAAGCGAAAATTTACGGTAATGCTACGATTCTGTCGATATGAACTTGCATTTGTCACAGGGCTTCGACCGATCCTTTTTTTCTACCGCAGTCCCACCAACGCGCATTCAAGTTCACACCGTCCGTTTAGTGATGGAATACGAACGCTATGCATAACACAACTGGCAGTTTGCTCAGTCAAACGCCGATGGCACGCAGTAGTATGAACGTATTCTAAAGCTTTTTAACATTTTCGTTTCGATCAAGTTGCCTTTACCGTTTGGAGCAGCGAATGACTGCAAAACAGTCAAATGACTGGCAGTCACCAAAGTAAATTGATATATACCAGGTATGTGACCATCGAGGGTTGCATTAGTGTGTGTAGAAAGAAGAAGAAATAGTTCTGAAATATGGTGGAACTTGCATGAAAATTAAAACTAAATTATTTAATTGTAATTAAATTGTAATTAATGAATGCAGCTATATTATTCCAGAGAAATATTTGAACATTTACAATGAAATGTAAGGAATATATTTTTAAGTCATTTGCACTTGTAGCCTTCTTTATTATGCGTAAACATTTGAGAACATGGGTGACTAACTATTTCGATGTGCAATTGAAAAATGAATTAATGTTTCTAATACTTCACGATCAATGCGGTATACGGTTGCTTAAATTAAAACACGTTCCATCCAACATTTTGCTTGCATGATGCTCTTGAATATCTGACTTTGATGTCTTCTTTTAAAAAATAGTTTTATTCGTATAGATGCTTGTGCTACTGCTTGAAAATCCTTAAGTTGAAGTCACTGTTCCAAGATGATACCTTTTTATCATAAATTTACCCGTCTCAACACTACGTAGAAAACCATAAAAAGTAATCTTAGATTGCTACAAAACGGTCTTAGAAGACAATTAACACTTTAAAAGCTTACCAGAAATCAGACGAAAAATATCGCGGGCGGATAACAATGTTGTTCATGCTGCTTATTGAACAATCATGTCCGAGCATTTTAAAAAAATTCTTTTTTGTTTTACTACTTGTAGGAAAGCGATATAACGATATTTCTTTGAGACATCTTGATACCGTTTTGACGAAAAAAATTTCGCTTGCAATTTGGAATGTTGTACTTCATTGTACTCATGAAAATACATACTAGAAATAATGTTCTAAGCATAAACATAAAAACTGTGAGAAAAAAATAGACAAATCTTGCGTATCCAACGATTTTTTTTTAAAAATTAACTAATTTTCCATACAAAATGCTCGAAATCTCAGAACTAGTGTAGATGTGTTAGTGCAAAGTGTATATGACAGCTCGCATTGTCATATACCTGGTATATATCAATTTACTTTGGGCAGTCACCACGCTTACGAAAAGCAACCGCACAATCGTATGATTCAATACTACAAAAAAAAAAAACAACCACTACATGTGCATGGAGAAGTCGGTCGGACTCCGTCCAATACAAACGAATATTTCGCTTGCGTCGGACCGACGTCCGGGTGACAAACTATTAGGGGAACTGTGGGTAAGACGAACAGGTTAAGAAGAACAGCTAATATAATACAGAGAACTTATGATTTATAAAATCTAAATGCAGTTTACTTCAGTTCAATATATTGTTTTCAAAAGCAGCTAGTAAAATATTTAACAAAAAATGTTTTTCAATGTGTATTTTGAGTTTTAAAAATGGTCCGAAAAAGTGAACTTTTTTAGTGCTGCGGGTGAAACGGACAATGTGTGGGGGTAAGATGGACAAGTATTGTAAATCGCCCCAACTGAGAGCATATTATTATTTTTGACCCTTAACAAATTGAATACGTAAAATTAGGTAGTGCAGCGTGCAAAAAATGAAGGGGGCAGTCCACCCCCTCCCAATAGAGGCAGCCAATAGGAAATTGTTTGGCAGCGGCAATATGAACAAGCATTCCAAAAACTGTTTCAGGCCTGGCCGCTGCTAATTTGTTTGAAGTTCACGTTTGCCGGTTAAATTTTCATTTATATGCTTGAGATATCACTAAGAAGCAAAATCAACCATTTTATTATAATATGTTCATTGACCATCTTACCCACACTAGCAGTTGTCCATTTCACCCCACCATTATACATTTTTTTAAAGTGTTCACAATTTTTCATACGCAAATAAAATTACGTATTATTTCAATGCAGACGTTGCTTGAAAAGGTGATCAATCGAAATACTTCATGCTATGGGCAACATTTTGGAATTAAACCACTCAAAAAGCTTAATTTCGATGGAAAAAAAGTTACATCCAGACGCAGTATTTTTTCCAATTTTTAGTTTTTCTGCACTTTATCAAAATTGGAAAGTTCTAAATGATGATGGAAACGTTCAGACATCATGAGATAGCAAGATGGTTGGATGCCCATCAAAATATTTACGAATTTTAGTGCTTAACTAGTAGAATCAACCACCTGTCCGTCTTACCCACCCTGTTCGTCTTACCCACAGTTCCCCTACTGTGAGCAGCCGATTTGGAGACAAAAAGAGAAACGAAAAAATACGTCACCGTATGCTTCCAGTCAGTTTGCATTTTATATTCTCAAAGCGCAAAGCAAAACGGGAGATCGACTGTTTGCTTTTGCAGAGATGCCGCATGAATTGTAAGACGGCAGCAGCGCAATCGGCATCTTGACTGAATTCAAAAAAACAGTCAAATGATCGTTCAAAAAGCGGAGTTTGAATGCGGAAAGTTCGCATTCACGGCAGTCACATTCAACTTGCGATCCCTTTTCACAATGTCACTTTAACGACAGATAGAATTCTTTACCACTTTATGCGTTGTTGAAAGCATGATAAAGGGTGTACCACATCGAATTGCACCACGGAAGAAACGCTGTAGAAATTGGGTATTTTCTCTTGAAAGTTGGGGTAGAAGTAGTTTAGAGTGTATTGTTTACACTGTATTTTTATCGCTGTTAGTTTTTCGAAAATTGGAAATTCTTTTTTTTATTAGAGTGGTTTTAACCCAGAGGGTCATTCACCAAATTGGAAAAATTGGCGTCACCGGAAAAGGAACGTCGCGAATTGATTTTGCGCAAGCACCTGGAAAATCCTCAACTATCTTATCGGGACATTGGAAAATAACTCGGAATCGTGCATTCAACTGTGAGTCGTGTGGTTAAACGTTACTATGAAACTCTGAGCATCGAACGGAAGAGATGCGGTCAGAATGGATGTTCTATTAGTGATCAGGATCACAAGCGTGTCGTGGAAGCGTTTAAGGAGAATCGTGGATGATGAGACTTACGTCAAGGCGGACTTCCGGAAGCTTCCTGGACTACTGTTCTTCACTGCTCAGCACAAGTTTGATGTTCCGGAGGAAGTAAGGAAGTAAGGACTTTCAAAGTTTGCCAAGAAATACATGATTTGGCAAGCGATCTGCTCATTTGGCATACGGACTGCGCCGTTCGTGATTACCGGGACTGTAAATGGGCAGATCTACCGCAAAAAGTGTTTTTAGAAGCGTCTGCTACCTCAGCTGACGCAACACGAGGGCTCTACAATCTTCTGGCAGGATCTAGCTTCGTGCCACTATTTAAATGATGTCCTGGAGTGGTACAAAGTCAACGGTTCGTATCCAAGGACATGGACCCCCTCCCCTACAACGCACCGGAACTAAGGCCCATCGAAAAAAACTGTGCTGTTATGAAGCAGGCACTACGGAAGCAGTGGTCCCTAGCCTCTTATCTAGCAACTCCTACCCCTACCTCCACGTGGTACCAGCTGGAATATGAGCAACCTTAGCGGAGATCGGGTAACCAACCCCGGTGGAAACTAAGGTCGTATACCAACAGGGGACGAGGCACAGTGTGTCTCGACACAGCAAGATGGCAGCCCCATCACGAGACTCGGTAGCGTAAGCCACCTATCTAAACCAAAAAAAAAAACTTACAACAAGAGTCAAGAAATATCTTCTCGGAATATTCGGCATGGACCAAGGCGACGAAATAACGACATGGAATGAAGACTTGGTACCTGGAACTGCAGATCGCTAAATTTCGTAGGCGGCGACAGGGTGCTGCTCGATCAGCTAGAACCCCGAAAGTTTGGCATCGTGGCACTGCAGGAGATCTGTCGCAAGGGCGAGAAGGTGTGGAGGATCCGTGGCGGCAGAGCCCGATTTTTCCAGAGTGGTGGAGCGACCAACGAGCTGGGAACAGGCTTTCGTAGTGTTGGGCAAAATGCAGGATCGCGTAATGGATTGGAAAGCGATCAACGAGAGGATGTGCGTGTTGAGGATAAAAGGCCGTTTCTTCAATTACACCATCATAAACGTGCATTGCCCACACGAAGGTAGACCCGACGACGAGAAGGAAGGTTTCTATGCGCAGCTGGAGGCAACGTACGACAGCTGCTCACCACGGGACATCAAGATCGTCATCGGGGATATGAACGCCCAAATCGGCAGGGAAGCAATATATAGACCGGTGATCGGGCCTCATAGCCTGCACACCGACATGAACGGTAACGGCCACCGATGCATCAATTTTGCGGCTTCCCGAGGCTTGGTGATCAAAAGCACCTTCTTTCCTCACAAAGATATCCTCAAGGCCACCTGATCTGACCAACGAACCTCGAACCAAATCGACCATATTCTCATCGAGGGCCGGTTTTTCTCGAACATCACCAACGTAAGCTCCCTACGGAGTGCGGATATTGACTCGGACCACCACCTAGTAGCAGTACATGTCCGCTCAAAACTATCGACGGTTTATACCTCACGACAAAGTCGCCCTCCTCGGCTAAACATTCGGCAACTAGACAACCCGCGAACTGCCGAAAACTACGCGCGCGTACTGGATGAAGCTCTGCCTTCTTCTGTGGAGCTAGATGCTTCGACCCTCGAAAACGGATGGAGTAGGATACGCTCGGCCGTCAACGAGGCCGCAACCGCGTTGCTAGGTCTGGAAACCTCGAGTGCACGAAATGATTGGTTTGACGGGGAATGCCAAGAAGCGATAGAGAGGAAAAAAGAGCTTGGGAAAACTATCTGAGCATATCCTCGAGAGAGAATTTGGACAAGTATCGACGAGCGAGGAATGAGTTGACCACGATCCTGAGAAGAAAAAAGCGCCAGAAGGAGGACAGAGATCGTGAGGAGCTTGAACAACTATTCCGGGCTAATGATACCCGCAAGTTTTACGAGAAGGTGAACCAAACTCGCAAGGCCCACACACCAAATCCTGACATGTGTAGGGACGAGGGAGGGGATCTAATCACAAACGAGCGCGAGGTGGTCGACAGGTGGAAGCAGTTCTTCGATGAACACCTCAACGGCGATATAGCAGCAGGAGACGCAATGGAAGTTAACCTCGGAGTACCTACAAACGGCAACAGCGTATCGGCTCCCGATCTCGAAGAGATCCGACGAGAAATCGGTCTGCTGAAGAATAATAGAGCCGCCGGGAGTTGGTCCTTCCCGGCAGAACTCTTCAAAAATGGCCAAGAACCGCTAGTAACGGCAGTTCACTGGCTGATTTCAAGGATTTGGGAAGAAGAGAAACTACCGGAGGAGTGGATGGAAGGCGTAGTCTGTCCCATCTACAAAAAGGGGGACCGGCTAGACTGCTGTAACTACCGCGGCATTACGTTGGTCAACGCCGCCTACAAGGTGCTCTCCCAGATTTTGTTGCGTCGTCTATCCCCAATAGCAAGAGAATTCGTAGGGCAGTATCAGGCGGGCTTTATGGGGGCCCGTGCTACTACGGATCAAATTTTTACTCTCCGACAAATCCTTCAGAAATGTCGAGAGTACAACGTGCCCACGCATCATATTTTCGTGGATTTCAGAGCAGCATACGATACCGTTGAACGCGAATAGCTATGGCAGATAATGCACGAGTACGGTTTTCCGGACAAACTGACGCGGCTGATCAAAGCTACTCTGGAACGAGTGATGTGCTACGTGCGCGTTTCGGGGACACTCTCAAGCCCTTTCGAATCGCGCAGAGGGTTACGGCAAGAGGATGGACTGTCCTGTATGTTATTCAATATCGCTATTGAAGGTGTGATCCGGCGAGCGGGCATCGAAACGAGGGGAACAATCTTCAGTAAGAGTAGCCAACTCCTAGCCTTTGCAGGCGACCTCGACATCATTACTAGAAACCGTGGGACAGCGGAGGTAATCTACACCAGACTAAAAACGGAGGATAGGGTTACAAATTAATGCGTTGAAAACCAAATATATGGTAGGAAGAGGCTGCCGAGAAAGTAACGTTTGCCTCTGTTTACGGACAGTAACTATTGACGGCGATGAACTGGAAGTGGTTGATGAGTTCGTATATTTGGGATCTCTGGTCACCGCCGACAATAATACGAGTAAGGAGATCCAACGACGCATTCAAGCTGGAAATCGAGCCTACTTTTCCCTTCGCAAGACGTTTCGATCAAGGAGCATACGCCGCCGCACAAAGCTGACGATGTACAAAACGCTAATCAGACCGGTAGTCCTCTACGGACTTGAGACAGTAACTTTACTTACGGAAGACATACGTGCACTTGCCGTTTTTGAACGAAAGGTGTTGCGGACTATTTTTGGCGGAGTACAGACGGAAAGCAGAGAGTGGCGGAGGCGAATGAATCACGAGCTACAGGCACTGCTTGGAGAGATTACCATCGTACACCTGGCGAAAGTTGGGAGACTACGGTGGGCCGGCCACGTCGCAAAGATACCGGACGACTGTGTAGTGAAATCCGTCCTCTTCAAGAACCCCACCGGCACCAGGAATAGAGGGGCTCAACGTGCTAGATGGCTCGACCAGGTTGAAGCCGACTTGCGTATGTCGAGACGCGCAACGAATTGGCGACGAGTAGCCCAGGACCGAATACAATGGAAAGGATTTCTTGATACGGCAAAACCCACCCCGGCTCTCGGCTGAATAAGTAAGTAAGTACTACGGAAGCACCCCCAGCTAACATTTTCGTACGTATATCAAAGTGAAAAATTAGAAATATGTACCGATATATATCTTGAAAAATCGCACTAGATGCACGATACCAGCATATGCGTACTATTTTGGAGGCGATATGCGTACTGCAGATTATTCGTAAACAATTCACATTCATAAGTATTTGTATACGATGAGATCCGACTCAACATGATTAGTTCTATAATCCTATACAATTCTGTGATGAAAATCGTATGTAATTCAGTCGTCATCATTTTGTACGATTGAATATAAACTAGGGTGCGATTTAATAAGCTTTGTGTACGATTTCGATTTTATTTAGAGACATTGAAGATGATTTTCATATATTGATATATGATTTGTGGTTTGCTGGGCCCCAAGGAGGTCAAATCTGAGAAAGAAATGAAAAAAAAGTATTGAAGTTGAATGAAATAAACATGCCAAAAGCTAACTAATGGGTTATAATTTATTGTATGAAAGTTTGAAAAGGATCGGTCAATTTGATAGTGTTCTACAGCATTTCTTCCGTGCAGCAATTTGATGTGGAATACCCTTCATTCCTCACTTTAAGACGTTCTCTCTCTCTCTCTCTCTCTCTCTCTCTCTCTCTCTCTCTCTCTCTCTCTCTCTGACCGTAATATATTCACACTTATATTTTCTCTGTTGGAGTAGGATAAATTGCCAATTGCTGCACAGCTAAGCACTCGTCTACAGCAGTTAGATGATTTTGAACAAATGAAAGCAAATCTTATATGGCAAACTGCTTACTATGCCAATAAACTAATACAAAATTGGTTTCCATAGCCATCGGTGTGGAATTCCTTACAAAAATCGTGTAAAATGGGTTTTTGCACAGCTACTCTGCACCCAATTATTGCACACCCAAATAATCTTCAAATCTTATTATTGTACACCATATGCTCAATTATTGCACATTTTTTGTTTTGATTTTTCCTCATTATTGCATTGATAGGGTACGGGTGGGTATTTCCAGCCCATTAAGCGGTAGCCTGAACAATATTCAGGAGCTACGTTGAAACTATATTTATTCGAGACAAGATTTTTATACCAGTTGATAGAATAATATTTACTGAATATCGGCGTGTATTTTGGTCTTAATAAAACGCTACTGAATTTGAGTTATAGTCGCGAGAAATGATGAAGTCGCTGCGGCTAAAGTGATAAAAAGAAATAGAATTGTTCTGTGATAGCATATTCACAGCTTCTAGCTTCACAATTTCTAGAATAAGTAAACGTGATCATAATTGTGTGTTTTCCAAACCATCATCAAGAGCGGATACGCGTAAGCGATTGCTGCTAGTTTTTTCAGCCTGGTTACGTGCTAGTGGAAAAACAGTGGTTTTGATGTTTATTGAATAAAATTAAGCAAATTACTTACATTTTTATGAAAATAGTTATAACACATTAAAGCCTATGAGTGCTACATTCGTTTCAGTATTGTTATATAGCGGTAAAGTTTTTATTTGGGAAAGTGCAGCGAAAAAAGGTAATGTGTGCCGAAATTAGTAGCGCGATGGGAATACCCTCCCGTACCCTATTATTGCCAAGTTGTTTTATTTGTGGACAAAGCCACTTACATATACATACATGACTGCTAAGGTAATAGCAGCCATGGAGACGTCACAACGGTGAAAACGGAAGAAAAACCGCGATACGGAAAGCTTCAGCTCTTGCCGCTTGCGTTGATAAACAAAAAGCAACGCCGCATAGCAGTGAACTGCCAAATGCGCATTGCAGAAAAACAGGGGTTAGGACAAGCAAAACAGGTGTGCAATAAAATTGGAAGGGGTGTCGTACGTTGTTCCAATTATTGAACTTACGAATTTATCGGCAATCGGCAAAGACCCATTTTTTTATTTATTGAGTGTAGTAAGTTTCTCTCAATGTTACGAAACCCATAGAACATGTTTATTTGTATCTAACGTTTGGTGAAATCTTATTTTGCAAATCAATAATCAATATATAAACCGTCCTGAAAAGGTGCAAACACTACGAAGTGTGCAATAATTGGCAAGTTACCCTATGGCAAAACGCGACACATTTTCAGTTCAATCTCTTCGTACATTTGATAGTGCCCAATATAATTTCTGCAGTACGATAGAACTTTAAACTTTAATAATTTGCTATTGTAAAGCGATTGAGGTTGTTGTCAGTAACGGTGCAACGACAACAAAAGAAGATGTCAAAAAACGAAGAAAAGACAACAAAATGACGACGAAAAAGCGCCAAAATAGCAGCAAAAAAGTCGACGAAAACGGCACAAACCAAGAGCAAACATACGACATAGAGATGACAAAAAGACGACGAATACGAAAAAAGATCATAAAAGACGGCGAAGAGGCGTCGAAAAGCCAACATGACGACGAAGATGACGAAAAGAAGAAGAGACGGTATAATGATGATGAAAATAAGACAAATAACGGCAAAAATACGATGAAACTACGTCGAAAAAAAAACGTCAGAGTAGCAGCAAAAAATGCCAAAAAAGACAATACAAAACGACGAAATGACTACAAACAAATGCATAAAAAATGATGAAAAGACGATAAAAAGACAGTAAAACAGGGCCAAAAAACAACACGACAAAAGCAATTAAAAAACTTCAAAAAGACGACAATAGACGCAAAACACAGCGAAAAGATAGTAAACATACGACAGAAAGACGATGAAAAACGACGAAAGGGCAGCAAAAACAGCTCTTATATTGCCTTGACAACAAACAGGAAACGGTGAAATGATGATAAAAAATGACAAAAGAATGACAATAAACAACGAAGAAGAGACGACAAAAAGAAGCTAGAACTGCAACAAAAAGAACGCAGAAAACGTCAGAAAGCCGCTGAAAAAATCAGCGAAAAATGCCAAAAACGAAGGTCAAAGCGGACGGGCGGGCGAAGGACGGGCGAACAGACGACAAAAATATGAAGAAGAAAACAAAACAATAACAAAAAAAAAACAATGAACACGACAAAACAACATTTAAAAAGCGTCAAAAACTTTACACAAGCCATGCAAAAAACGACGCAAAAATGACGAATATACGACAGAAATGTTGACAAAAAGACGCCAAAACAGTACCAAAAATGGTAAAAAACCATCAAACAAACCAACGAAAAAGAAAAAACACGAAAAAAAATATTTAAACGACAAAATATGCAAAAAAAGATTCGTCGTCTCTTATACTAGGATAAAAAGATGACAAAAGAACAACGAAATAACAGTAAAGAAAACAACATTTTGATTGTCTTTTTTATTTGCCATAAAGGCATTGGGTTTAAAGACCACTGCGACAGTCTTAATGATCGTCTTTCGTGGCAGTTTTGGTTGTTTTGACAGAAAACAGGACGACGAGAAAAAGTGCCAGTAAGGTGATCAAACGATAATAAGAAATGGCCGATTCGAGTAGGCAGAAACGTAAACTATAAATAAATGTCTCTATATCAAGTTTCACCGAAAAGTATCAATTTAAATAAGAAAATAAAAAGAAAACGAAACAAACGAGAAAAAAATCAGCAAAATGACGATGCCAAAATGAAGGTACTAAAACAGCAACAGAAAAATGACAGCAACGGCAAAAAGCTATTGAAAAAATGCAAAAACGGATTCAAAAACTGACGAGTAGACGACGGAAATATGATCGCAAAACGATCATGAAAAGTCGATAAAAATTCGACATCTCTGTCGATGACAGAAAGATTTTTTAAAAAATCTTTGCGAAAACGCGTCGAAAAAAACAACAAAAAGATAACGAAAAGACAACATAAGAACGAGGAAAAGACCCAAAATAGACGACAAAAAGACAGTGAATAGGCGTCAAAAGGACAGCGAAAAGATAAAGAAAAAGTGAGTAGGTGTAGGTAGTAAGTGTAGTAGGTGAAAAACTGATGGAAACAAAAGACGAAAGCTGACAAAAATACGGCGGCGCCGAAATAACGCCAAAGAAGTGAAAAACAATGTCAGAAACGCCGAAAAGACTTAAAATAGGGGCAGAAAAAGCGATGAAGGGACGATTAAACGACAGCAACACAGCAACAAGAAATGCTAGAACAGACTACAAATAAGCACGCAATCAAGAGCAACTAAAATGCAACAAGCTGAACAAATGAGATATAAAAAGAGGAAAGACGTGAGAGAGGAAAAGTATAAAAACTGGCATGAAAAAAGGAAAAAAGAACAGAATGGAAGGGTAAACGGGAAATAAAAAGAGAAAAAAGTGGAAAAGAGTACAACGAAAGTGAAAAAAATAAAAGCCACTGGACAGAAAAAGATGAAGAATGGAAGATAAAAGAAGAAAACTGACAGAAATAAAGGAAAACTATAAGGAAAACGAGAAAGACAATGAGTTTAAACTGAACAGATAAGGAGAAAAATATAGTAGCAATGATTCTGATGGTAGAATTTTCTGGCGAACATTTTAAGAATATTTTTTTTGAAAATAAAATTGGGGATGCTTTGAGATATTCGTATTTTTCATTTTAAATTGCAAAAAATGTATGATGTTAACAAATTAGATAAAATCTGAAAACACCATTCGATTCTATAGCGGCAAAAAGCTATAGAAAAGGTATACTGGCATGTCTTCACATCAAACAGTTTCAGAGATATTTGAACCCGAAAAATGACTTTTTTTTTGAAAATCTGTAAAACAGTAGCGCCGCTGCTAGGGAGATTGATCAATGGGCAGAAGACTTTGGGTAATTGGCTGTGGGGTCGGAATGAACAATTATGCCAACTTTGGCAGAAATCGCTGATGGTCGAATCCAACCGGTGTGTACGCTTGAGGTGGAATGACCCATATTTAATGTAACGGTGTTGGTACTCATGAACAGTTCTTATTTGTTAATTTATATCGAAAGATACTAAACACATGCGAAATTTACGATGGCTTGAAAACCTCTTGTATTTATTATACCTGAATATAAATATTAGGTATATTGAAACGATCCTGCATAGTCCTTAAATTGATAAGCATTTCTTCTTACCAACGCTAATATACAGAGATATACGCTCTACACTCTTAGTTTTAGAGCATAAAGCTTGTTGCTTAAAAAGCAACCAGCATTGCTAACTTAAAAATATAACTATATTTCCACTTTGCAAGATGGTTTTTATCCTGGCCGATCTGTTTTAACCAACTGAATGGAATTTACCTTGCTGTGTCTGTACAGTACACCATGGAACCGAGCAACCATGTGATTTATACTGATTTGAAATCAGCAGTTGATCGAGTCGACATCGATTTTTAGCCAAACTTGACAAATTGGGAGTTTTATCCAACATGCTTTCCTGGCTAAGCTCTTATATTCGTAAACGTAAAATTACCATTAAACTTGCCTCTTCTCAATCAAGGTAGTTTCAGAACAATTTAGGAGTAGCTCAGGGAAGCATTTTGAGACTTTTGCTGTTTTCGCTGTTTGGTCAACGATGTCACTAAGCTAGTGCTTCCTGGAACAAGGTTGTGCTATGCGGACGATGTTAAAAGCTATCTGCTAATTAAGTCCGCCAACGATCGGCCCCAGGGTCAGTTCGCACGGCACCAATTACGGCCTTCTCGAACCAATTCGCCAGATGGCTTTGGAATACAATCGGCGTGGAAACAGTCTAACTTTTCAGTGAATCTTGTAGTGTGATTTTGTATTGTTCAGTCATTTATCTAAGGCTATTATGTTATTTATTCTCCATGTATTTTTTGTCTTCACGTAAATGCCTATAACTTTTTCATTTTTCAAGCAATCAGTTCGAAATCCGGAAATATACCTTAGTTTTAGACCATTGCAACGATGTGTTTAGATTTCTAAAATTTTTTTGAAACGAAAGTTATGTGCGAATTTTAAAACGTGGCCCAACCACGACGACACTCCCCTACTAAACGTTTATCAGACCGGCAGTCCGCTGAGGACTTCAGACTGTAACTTTGGTGGGGAAAACATACGTGCACCTGGCGAAAGCTGGGAGTTTACGGTGGACCGGCCACGTCGCAAGAATTCAGTGAACGACTGTGCAGGGTAGTCTGTTCGTTTCAAAAATCCCACCGGACCGGCATCAGGAATAGACTGGCCCAGCGTGCTAAGTGGCTTTACCAGATTGAAGCCGATTTGCGTATGTCGAGGCGATCAACAAATTGATGACGAGTAGCCCTGGGTCGAGTACAATGGAGAGAAATTCGTCATACGGCAAGGGCCACCCCCCCCCCCAGCAATTAGAAGTAAGTCAGGTCAGTCCAACTATAAACAAAATAACGCAACGTACATTTCGCTTACGCATTTAAATTAATTATTTATTAAATAACATTGAATATATCTTTATGAATATCCCGGCGGTAACGCCGAACCAAACATCCTGCGGGCAGCATTGAGGCATTAAGGTTGCGACGAACCATGCCGTATAAATTCAGGAATTTCAAACTGGGAAGTTTTTGCCCTATGTTGTTGGTCACGCGCAGATCAGTGTCCTTCAACGTCAATTGTTGTACATTGGCCATACGCGGCAGATCATTGTCGCTTAGTTTCATGTTACGCAGTATAAGTTCACGCATATTCGGCAGTTCAGTTAGGTTTTCCAAGTTGCTAAAATGTAAAATCTCCAGCGTCCTAAGACCCGGAAAAGCATCCCGGACCGTTCCGGATGGGGTTGTAATTATCGCTGGGTTGCTTCCGCTAAATTTTAAATGGTAAACATGGGGAAATATGTCCCGCAAATAAGTGTTCAAACTAAATGGCCACCGATTCCCAATAATAAATTCGAGTATTTCAACTTTTTGCAAAGACAAATTCATGCCTGCGAAGGATTTATTATCAACGTTGTACAATGAAAGAACCTGTAGCAAACAAAAATTGATACTGAAAAGTTCAAAATACCAGTTTTAAACATTTTACCTTAAGATGCGTTAGACGAGTCAAGCATTGCAATGATACTCGGGGAGAAATCCGTAATTTGGTCAACAAAGGACAGAACTTGCACAGTAGTTCCAATTCTGTCTGATCAATACGACTCTCGAGCAGATCAACCGATTTAAGATTGGTTACATCTATACAGTCTTGAAATACATTAATGTCTGGCACGGCCAAATTTATTCCCAGATGCTCCAGACGCAGTGTCTTAATTACCGTTGGTAGATTATAACAGCCGCTGCTGGTTTCAAGCCTGTGCAGGTTCGGAGCTAGTTGAATGATGTCAATATATGACGTGTCTAAGGCTATCAATTCCTCTAGATTCTGCAGGACTGGCAGCCTGTCATCGCGCAGGTCGATGTGAGAGTCGAGTCGAACCTTTTTAACACGCGGGCATATGTCAAGAATCTTTAGCGCCAGAAAGCCTGATGTACCCGGATTCCAATAAATGAATTCCTTCATGGCTGTGCTAAGTTCTCCAAACCAGCGCAGTACGGTTTGTGTTTCTTCTTCGTCCAATCTCGGCATAAGATGACACCTTAGGATAATGGTACGATATTTACGAGAAATTTGAGGTAGGTTCCATACGTTTTCCTTGGTAAGCGTTAACTTCAGTTGAATATGATCCAGATAGCTGCCATCGAAAGCCACATTATTCCATCGTGGACACACCAAGGAAAACTCTTGTCGGAGCGTCAGGTGCGGTAGGAAAGTAACAACATGGCGCAGCATGTCGTCGGGTAGATCGTTGATACGCACCCCGTGAGAGCTCATATTGCCTGCCGCTTAACTGTTCCAGTTTAAGTAATATCCACGGAGTTCTGATTCATATCCTAGCCTAATTTGAATACTGTTTTTGTGTTACATTGAATTAAAGTTTACTGTTCATACTTAACACGTTATAAAAGTTCAAATTGTTCCGATTTTCATCACTATCAATTTGTACGAGATTACAACAGCTGGCTCATTGAACAGTTCAACAATTTTCTACCCCGTTTCAGGTCAAAAGCCTACTGAAAATGTTTATCCCGCTGCACTACGCTATCTAATAGCTGAGGAAAGCACACTAACGAATACGACGTTGACAAAGCATACCAGATTGTTAACCTCCATCCAATCTGTATTGTTTCCAATTCTATTAATTTTGTTTAACAACCTATAGTTTACCGCAGGCACATTCACAAGGTACGTAAAGGTGCCAACACAATCATCGCTGAAAAGTTCGATGTTTTGATTTTGTAAATTGTTTGTATCTGCTCGAAATAAAAACAAAGAACTACTTATACGAACAGCGCGGAAAGCTTCTCGCTTGGGCAGAATAATCAATGTGGAGTTACCAATCGGCCAGGGATTCGCCTGCAAATTTGTGCACAATATGTACAAGAACTGCAAATATTTGCTAAACGGTAAACCCTTCTGAATGTTCGCTTGAAATTTTGATTGTCTACGGGCTAAGCCAAAAACTAAGTTGGCAATTTTAATTATCTGGTGTTTTCAAGTTGCTGAGGCCCACTGGAGCACGGGAGCCACCGTCTCTATAAAATAGGATGTAAAACAAAATAATTTCTTAAAGTGCAAGCCGCAATTTTGAAGTTTTCTATATTTTTGATTTTGATATATTTTGGGACTTTTGCTCTGATAGTTAAATAAATTAAACTATAATTAATAAATTAAATTAACTCAAGTTTAATTTTATGTAAAGGTTCGAGTCCAGCTTCAAACCAAATTTAAATCAAAACTTCAAAGCCAAATTATTTAAAGTTCTAAGTAAAATTTTACGTCCGAATTCAAATCCTATTTCGAGTCAAATTTAAGTCCGATTCCGAATGTTATTTAAAGTCCGAACTCAAGACCCATTTTAAATCCGATTTCAAGCCAATTTTCCAGTTCAATTTTAGGTTAAGTTCCAAACCTAAATTGGTCTAAATTAAAATCCAATTTCATGTCCAATTTTGTGAAAAATTCTAGCCGTCCGGTTAGCTTCAAAGTACGATATTTTGATCTATTTCATCAAATAAATTTGAATACTCGAGATACTGACGCAACCAAATATTCGAACAAATTTTATTTTTCAAAAATTTGTGAAACTGTGTACTGTACCAATCAAATTATATTTTTTGAATCGCAAAAAAGCGGATATTAGCAATTGGGTAAAAATGCGTAATTTTTGAAAGGTGGTGTTTTGGAGAAGTTTAACAATAAAACACCCGAGTAGGTGTGAAGAGCAAAATAATATAAAAACAATATCAAACTGTGTTATAATGCTATATTTTGTTATTGAATAGATGTGGAGCTACATTGATTACACATTTTGTTATTGAGTAGATATTTAAAACAGTGGTTGCAAGATGAGTTTAATAACTGATTTTGTTATCATATCATATTATGACCTTAAAATAACATTCAATATATTTCATGAAATTTTATTTTATTGATTAAAGAGATTTTAGATTATAAATATTTTATAAAATGATTTTTAATAGCTCATATGCTACTGCATTTGTTATTCAATACCTTAATAATACTAAAATATGTTATTCCAAACTCTGAATACAGTCATGTTATTGCTTTGTTATTAAAAAACACAAGTAGTTATTCTTTTGGCCTCAAAGGAGCAAAATTTTGATATTATTTTTTGTTATTTTACCAACTATGTCAGCTAAAACAAGAACAAATTTTGATAAGAGTTATTCGATTTCCATAACACATTTTGATATTATTTTGCTCTTCGCTCCTGCTCGCGTATAGCGCATCTTTCTGCATTATTAGGGTGACCGTGAGTTTACTTAATAGGGTGATACAAGCTTTTGTTTTTTAAATAGTTTCAAAAAAATTTCCTCCAAAAAGTAGCAGAATTTTCTAAAATTTGCAACTTTGCTGAATATAGTAACTATCTATCTCTTACTGGTTGCGAAATTTAATGATGTGTTTAAAAAGAGCATCTAAAAATCAATTATGCTCAATAACTTTGCACACGATATTTATATTGCTTTCAAATGTTCTAGAAAGTTATTGAGTATATTAAAATACACATTTTATCTGAAGACTGTTTGCCGCTAGGATGCATATTTAATGAGTTATAGAATATTTAAGAAAAAAAAATCGAAAACTCGCACTGTTCAAATTTTTTTTTATTTCAGTTTCCGGCAACTGCTGGCAAACCAACATCTTTCATGGGAAAGTGCTACATTTTGTCTACAAAAAATAAATTTCCGTCAAGAGATCTCCAAAGCAATCTTGGAAAAATTTATTAAAAAGTGTGTTACTTTTTGATAAAATATTTTATAACTCACACTCACACTTGAAAGATTCTACGTGTAAATAGGTCAGATTCAGCTAAAACTTGGTTGAAACTATTCAAAAAGCCCTTAAAGTGTACAAACTCTAATTTTGGGTAATTTTTTTACCCAATTCTGGCTACTTGCTACCGATAATTGATTTATTCTCTGTGACAAATAACACACTTTTAACTTCTTACCACCAATTTTTTGGTTGAAAAACTACCCAAAATCTGAGTTTGTACACTTTAAGGGCATTTTGAGTAGTTTTAACCAAGTTTTGGCTAAATCCAACCAATTTACGGGTAAACTCATTTGAGAGTGCATTAGTTATGCATCTTAGTGAAAAACACTTTTCATAGGAAATGTCGGTTTTAGCATACTAAATAACTTTTTAGAGCATTTGAAAGCAATAAAAAATCGTGTGTTGATGGAAAAAGTCGGAAAATTCTATTCTGTCATCAGTGATGCCAGATCTACGGATTTATCCGTAGTACTAGGAATTTTCTACGGACCTACGGATCAAGCGCTGGTAGCTACAAATTTTCAGAAACCTCACGGAAATGGCTGAAATTTTCATTCAATTACAATACTCAAGGGACGACACCACCACCAGCAAATGAATGAATGAAAGTTTTCCATGTTGGAGTATGGCGAAACATTTTCATTTCCATTTCTTCGAACATTTGGATAGTATCCAATACAATTTATGTAGTGCGATAGAGGTTTAAAATCCTTTACTACTGTCAAGCGACTAGCGTTGTTCTTAGTAACGGCGAAACGACGGTAAAAGACGATAAATAGATGACAAAAACGAAGAAAAGACGACTAAATGAAGATGCCCAAAAGAGCAACAAAAAAGTCGACAGAAATGACGAATGAAGACGCCAAAACAGCAACAAAAAAGTCGCCAAAACGGTATAAGCAAGAACAAAAATACGACAGAGAGATGACAAAAATCGACGAATACGAAGAAAAACAACAAAAGACGGCGAAATGGCGTCGAAAAGACGAAAAGAACAAGACAAACAATGGCAAAAATACGTTGAAAAGATACCGAGAAAAACGCCAGAGCAGCGTCAAAAAAGACAATACATTTTAAATTAGACTTTAAATAGATGCAGTAAAGACGATAAAAAAGGGTAAAACAGGGATGAAAAAGCTTCAAAAAGGTTATAAAACATGCAGAAGATAACAAAAAGGCAAATATACGACAGAAAGACGACTAAAAAACAGTAAAAAGACAGCTTTTGTTGTCTTGTCAATAAACAAGCTGAGAAAACTGGAAAATTGGACAACAAACAAACCCAGAAGATGACAATAAACAATCAAGAAAAGATGACAAAGAGAGGCCAAAACAGCAATGAAAATAACAATAAAAACATCAAAAAGCCGCCTGAATATCGACGAAAAATGCCAAAAACGAAGGCTAAAAAACGACGGACGACCAGACGGCGAAAATAACATGAAAATATGGTGAGACCGACGAAAAGAAACCAAAACAGCGACAAAAACCGATAGAACAACAGCGTCAAAAACACGACGCACAAAAAAAACGACGCAAAAAAAGACGAATATACGACAGAAAGGTGACAAAATGTCGTTGAAAAGATGACGCCAAAACAGCGACAGAAATGGTAAAATGCAAAAAATGCTAAAAAGCCGTAAAAAAACAACCAAACATAAAAAATACAACAAAAAAATACCTTCAAAAATTTAAAACTACAACAAAATATGACAAAAAAGACGTCAAATATAGGACAGAAAGAGGACAAAAGAACGATGCAACGACAATAAAGAAAACAACATTTTGGTTGACTTTTCTGACATGCCGGAGGGGCATTGGGTTAAAAGACTGCGACAGTCTTAATGGTCTTAATGCAACGTCTTTTGTCAAAAACTGACGACGGAAATGTGTTGTAAAGATGCCCGGAAAAAAAATACCCATAACACAAAGATAAAAATTATTGTAACAGTAGGATACAAAACACAGTAAAAACAATAAAATTTATCGTTAAAAAAGATAACCAAACCATCAAAGTTATTGTAGTCCACTATAACTTCCATGGTTTTGAGAGATTCTATCATAAAAATGAGGGATTGTTAAGTATCTTAACCAGGCATTCAATTTATCCTCTCAAACGCGCGTTAAGCTATGAATTTTGCCTACTACTAATCTAATCTAATCTAATCTCACACTAACGCAGCCAATTCTGGAAGGCATCCTGGAAAATGACGATTACTTGAATCAATCATTTTTCTTGCCAACGGCCAGGCTAACTGCGCAGCATGTACCGCAGAGAGAATTCCAAGGAATCAAGTGGAACTAGAAAAAATACCTAATTCCATCAAACTCCTTGAAATCAAGGGAAGGAAGAAAGCGTGGACCTCCCGTACCAAACGCTTCCCATATACATAGATAATGATTTATTTACAGTCGTTGGGAGTATCTTTGCTAATAAGGGTTAAGTGATACTCCGAACCCTCAGGGATGAACTAATGGCATTTAGACCAGAAGCCAGGCTGCAATTGGCCAAGGAAATAGCGTCTTATTTCGCTCTCTGAAAATAGATTAGTTTACCAAAAAATGAGTATAAATCATATAATACTTGAAATTAAAGTCGTGTGGTTTAATGGTTGCCTGAAACTACATTTGTAAGGTTAGAAACTGAAAACCGCACGACCCCGCACCTCCTAGCTTGGCTACTCAATTATACAAATTGAAGTATTTCCAGGTATGGCCACGTGGAGGCGCTAGGTAGGGGCTTGGGATGGCTAGAGCTATGTTGGGCGCTTCTTCCTAGTTGCCTTCCCCATTTCATACCCATAAGCTATGAATTTTGCCTACTACGAATAAAAACTGAACAAAAGTTAAACGAGAATGTTTTATACCCATTTATTATCGTTCGTGAGCATGGGCTGCCTAGACTTCCATTTATCCCAAGGAATACACGATCATGATTTGTTTAGTTTTAAATTTTCGTAACACGAGTTTATCCTCTCTTTGTGTGAGAGGATAAAGCTGTATCAGTCGTCTTTCAGAGACGAAAATGCACAGGTTACTATTGAATTTACCAAACAACCAGCCAACAATAGAGTGAAATAAAACAACCGAGTTTATGTATTTGAGTATCACCATGGTTTCCTGTTATATACCTATTATTGCATTAGATTTTCGCGTCTAGGGTAGATGATCCATTAGTTGCGCCACTAAGCACAATATACCCTCATTTTGCTTGTTTATTGAGGTATATGCTTCAATCAATGCTTGTGGGATATAAATTTATCAAATACAAGGTATTTGTCACAAGGCAAGACAATTGCTTTCGTTGTACGAGAAGCTTTATAAAGAAAAAATGAATTTTCCGATTCAATTATATTGTACCAACAGTTGCGCTAATGTTTCCTTAATTAAGTTTGATGTTCCTTTAATTGTGTTACTCCATATACATTGCTAGGTTGCTAAGTGAAAAAACATCGTAGCAAAACTATAGATGAGCGCCTATAGTTGTGCGCTCCAACTGCGCGTTAGATTTTGGAAAATTGGATTTTAGCAAATAATGCTTTAATTTTAAATGGTGTAGTCTAACTACCAATACTTCTAAAAACCTGTTTTATATAATGAATGTAATTGTTTTATCTAAAATGCTACGGTGACGAAAATATGCATTAGTAATGAATAGTAGCGCAACTATTGGTAGTACCACAACTACTGGATCAACTACCCTACCTGCAATATTTATTTATCATGCCTTCAGTGAGAGAGGATAAATGTTTTTCAGGGAAAAATGAAAATATTATCAACTCTCTTTCTATAGCGGAAAAATGTTTTTCTTCCGCTTTCTACGAACAGATAACTACAAATCTAGTTGTCATGTGAGAAGATTGGGTGAGCGAAATACGTTTATCCTACATATGAGTGAAAATTTTAATCTCTGATCTTAACAATAAAGAAATCTAGCTTTCGGGAACAAAAATTTGCAATTACCTTAAATGTTATTGTCCTTTTATGGCAATTTTTTAGGCGAAAAAACAAAATATAATTGAAAAAGCCATTAAATTTGTGATTAGATATGGCCAATTCTGTACCATAAAATATGAAACACAAATATGAATAAAATTTGAATTGGGGAAACTTTTACAATAAATTTTCCAAGTATCATTGCCCAAAATAAAAACTGCTGTAGACGCATTGTTTCTACTACAAAATGTACGAGTGGCAAAACGACCGTGAAAAGACGACAACAATACGACAGATAGAGGACCAAAAGATTACTAAAAGACAACAAAAGAACGACTAAAAAGACAGCGAACAGACGACAAACAGACGGCGAAGAGGCGACGAAAAGATAGCCTAAATGTAACGAAAAAGGGTTGACAGGTAGATAAAAAGTCGGTGAAAATAAAAGACGTTGTTGAAAATGTTGAAAAGATTAAGAATAGATGCAGAAAAGGCGATGAAGAGACGATTAAACGACAGCAATACAGCTACCAGAAATGCTAAAACAGACTACAAATGAGGACATAATCAAGTGCAACAGCAAATGCAACAAATTGGACAAATGAGATATATAAAAAGGAAAAACGTAAGAGAGAGAAAAAGAATAAAAACTGGTATGAAAAAACGTAACGGAATGGGAGAGTAAACGGGACATAATAAGAGAAAAAAGTGGAGAGAAGACAACGAGAGCGAAAAGAGAAAAAAAGGGGACAGGACAGAAAAAGTTGAAGTACGAATGAGAAAAGAAGAAAACTGAGAGAGATAAAGAAAACCATAAGGGAAGCAGAGAAAACGAAAAAGAAATTAACTATAAACTAGACAGAAAAGGAAAATTTAGAAGCAAGGAAATGGAGAAACGAGAACAGAACTATGGAGAGAAAAAATAAAAACGGAAGATAGAAGGGATAAAACGGAAAGAAAAAAAGAACGTGACAGAAAAGGAGGACATAATAACAGGAAAAACGAAATAAACCAAAGCGAAAAATGGGATAGAAAAGGAGTTGAAAAGCGGGACCGAAAAAAACGATGAAAAACAGAAGAACAGAAGAAAATCAGGATCAGCAAAAAGAGCACGAGACTGGCAAAGATACCACATAAGATAAAAATAATAGTCGCAACGGTACTAATTTTCGACAAAAAATCGGAAAAAAAGGGAAAGAAGAAAATTGAAAGAAATAAAGGAAAACCATAAGGGAAACGGAGTAAACGAAAAAGAAAATAAGTAGAAAACGGGAAACAAAGGGAGAAAAAATGGGACGAAAAAGAGGAAAATAAACAGAGAAAATATGCAAGGAAACGGAGAAAAAAGATTCAAAAGCGGGACAGAGAAAGAAAATATATGGAGAGAAAAAAAAACGAAGATGAAAGGGATAAATCGGCAAGAAAAAAAGAACGTGATAGAAAAGGATGGTATAATAATAGGAAAAAAGAAATAAACGAAAGTGAAAAATGGGTTAAAAAAGGAGTTGAAAAGCAGGACCGAAAGAAAAAGATGAAAAACGGAAGAACAGAAGAAAATCAGGACTAAGGAAAAGGGCACGAAATACTAGACTGTAGAGCTTCGACAAAGAAAACTGACAAAAGGGAAAAGAAGACAACGTAAAGAAAATGAATGAAATAGAGAAAAAAACGAGACAGAAAATGGAATACTAACCAAAAATAAGAAAAACCAAGAAGAGAAAAGAAAAGTAGCAAGAGAAAATGAAGAAAATAGGAGAATAGAATATCAATGGAGAAAGATGGGACAAGAGATGCGAAAATGAAACTGCAAAAGAAGAAAAGAAAAACAATAAAAACGGGTTAATGAAAAAGGTCAAACCGGAGAGGAGAGGGAAAAATGGAGCCAAAAACGGCATAAACATGTAAGAAAATATGGAAAAATGGGGCATCAAAAAGAGGATAAACTTTACAAACGGAGATGAAAAACGAGAAGGAAAAGAAAAAGAAGGAGTTAAAAAAGACGAAAATTGGTAATGAAAAAACGGGAAAGGAAATAACAAAAAACGAGCGGAAAATATGTGGACTAAAAATTTAAAAAAATGAGACAGGAAACGGAACAATGATAAAGGAAACACCAGACAGAAAAAGGAAAACAAGAGAAAACGAAACAAACTCAAGGAAAGTGAGAGAAAAATCCAAAAAAAAAAAAAGAAAAATAGAAAATGCGTAAACTAAAAGTGGAAAAAATATACTGGAAAAGCGAAAAAACGGAACAGAAAAGAAGTACAACGTGTGAGAGAATACGACGAAAAACGACAACTCTATCGCCAAATAAAACTTCGTGTCTAATTTCGTGTTCATGTCCGGTTTGAAGCGAAACGTCAGGTTCAAATTAGTGAAATTCAAGTCTAATTTTATCTGGGCTTAGGTTTCTATTTTAGGTCCATTTTAATCTCTGATATTAAGTCCAATTTCAAGTACAACTTGAATTCCAATTTCAAGTCTAATTTGAAAAGCAATTCCAAGTTTAGTTTCAAGCCCAATTTAAATCTAATTTATGTCCAATTTTGAGTTTAATTTAGAGATTAATTTAAAATCTAATTCCATGTCAAATTTCAACTGTAATTTCAAAGCCAATTCCAAGTTTAATTCAATTCATTCAATAAAATTGCAAGTCCAATTTCAATTTCAAATAATTTTTCTTTCTTTTTTCTAACGACGTATAGCACTCGGCTTAACTTTTCTGTTGGGGAAGAATAAATGCTTAATGCGAAAAAAGTAGATTCATAAAAATAAAAATTCTTGATATTAGGCCAAAAATATAGACTTAGCGAAGGTGAGAGTCGAACTCATAACAAAACCTTGATATTAGGCCACAGAGTATAGACGGCTGAGTGGTGTAATTGGTTATACAACACGCTCTACTAGAGATTGGGAGCTGTGAGTTCGACTCTCACCTTCGTTAAGTCTATATTTTTGGCCTAATATCGAGAATTTTCAGTTTGTCTGATTCTACATTTTTCGCTTTAAGCATTTATTCTTCCCCAACATTTCAAATAATAACAAATTCTGTTCTGAGTCCACTTTCATGCTAATTCCAAGTAAAATGTCCGATCCAAATTAGGTACTCCAAATTTAGCTCCAAATTCAAATCCAATTTCCAGTTCAATATGAAGTAAAGCTTCAAGTTCAAATTAGCCCAAATTCAAGTTTAATTTAACTGTCCCATGACAAGTCCGATTTCAAGTCCAATTTGAAATCTGATTTCTAGTCGAGTTCCAAGTCTGATTTCTGGTCCAATTTCAACTTTGATTTTAAATCCAATTGCAGCCGAAAGTCCGGAGTTTTCAACTTAATCGGCCGGTATTTTCGTGATTAGTAATGCCAGATTCGCCATCCTTTTACCAGGCCAAAATATCCTTCTGAAAGGTCGGGTGCTCCACCTTTTGTTTATGTCTGGGTATGCTAGTGATGGTTATAACACTAACGTTATTGAACTCTTCGCCTCTGAACTATTTACCTTCTTTTTTTCTGTCAAAATAACACATAAATTTTTGAATTTTCTAGAAGTATTGGATAAATTATGCTGAGTCTAATGGGCACAACTTCAATTGCTCAGCTGAACTCAAAGGAAGACACTTATTTTATCTACTACTTACTGTGCAAATCTCGCTCGCCGCCTGCACCAACCTGTTCTACGGGCAAACATTGCAATTAGCGTTCGGAGCGCCATAACACAATAATCGTGCGCCTGCCAGTGTGTGTCGTTGTTTTGATTCTACGATGACGGCTTGACAGATGATGGACCTGGAGCAGAGGTTGTTTGATTTACGCTTGGCTTGCTTGAAGTCTCGCTGCTTCTGTTCCGTAGCCCTTCATGAAAGGGATCAACCCCGGGTTATCATCTCTGATTTGAAGAACACAAAAAATGAAAACAAAACTTGTACACAGCGAAACGCTTGCTAGCTTGCTGATAAGAACAAAAAACCGGAGCATCCCTCCAAGGACCAGCTCTGGTTCAGTTTTATTTTGCTAGTGAATCATTGCAGTGCTACGGTTTCCTGCTGAAAGGCATCGTGGGGTAAGTAAATGTTACTTTTGCGGGTGATTTTTTCGTACATTTATATCTCGGTACAATTGAAACGAATACCAGGAGCGCAGTCGCACGGCTTATCCCACAGCAGCTAACTAACCGTTTTGGTGGATGGGGTTGTGGTGGAGCAGGACGAATTTTTTTTTGGGAATATAATCTAATTTAAACTAAGCGACGACGGGGCCGGGGCTCGGTCGCGTAGCTAAGGGTGACCGTTGCGAATTTTGGGCCCGAGTTAAAGTGTAATAATTTTTAAATTAATTATGTGGTGAAATTGTATGAAATTATCCTTAGTATTAACACTAAGAAACGGATTCACCCATCTTTGTCCTGTTACTGGTTAACTTCCCCTAGATTATGATGCTTTTATTTTTCTTCCTTTCTGCAACGTCATCATTGTAAAAGTTGTTGACATACAGAGGATACAGTGTACTGAAGACACAGAGAGTATTGGAAGGGAAGATTATCCACAGTTTACGTACAGTTTACGCTCGGTGCATTCTTATTCAAAATGTCGGCAACCAAGTGTGACAGAATAATTGCAATGAATTTCTTATCTCATCTGACGGTTTTCGTTGTTTCGCTTGTGTGGGATTAATTCCCAGTTGGTGCGCTTTTGGGGTTTATACAACAAATGCAGAATGGCCGATATCAACGAGATATTATCATGTGGATGATAAAATTGCTGCTTAAATGCTTTTAAATATTATCTCATTTTCACTGGTGACATTTGTAGGTGCGGCAACGTGCCACTTCCTAGCAACGTCCAATTTTATCCCCTTTTATTACGTGATTTACACCACTCATCATTTGCTACTAATTATCCTTCAATGGTTATGATTGGCTTTAGCCAGTTTCATTACGGAAATGATCGTTTGGTTAGGTTATTTCGATGAATATATGCAGTTTCATTAATAGTCATTTATTGCGGTTATACTTTGTGAACAATGTGTATTATTCACAGTTTCGTTGATTCAAACACGTGAGCCTGTAAATGGCAAATTAATTAAAATTCAATTCTCTCTAATTTACAGTTTTGACTGCAAGGGAGGATTATAAAACTATATCCGACAACGCAAATTATACTTTAGGGCTAGTGCAGCTGGCGGCTCGTTTGTACCTAAATGGTGGAGTTTTGTGTGCCACCTTCTGTGTGAAACTATTAAGCTAACGCTGATCAACTTCTGTAATTCTTAGGTTACACGAATGATTTTATAGTTAGTCTTTTTACCAAAAGTTGTCATCTACATAATTTTGTGAATAACTTGATCTCTACAAACATGCCTCACTTATTGATTTTGAAATGTATACACTTAACCTTGCGGAATGGCCTGGAGCCTATTAAAGCTCTATTTTATAATGTGTGTGATGCCGTTATCAATAGTTATTAACTGACCGTAAATATTTACAACATCTCATGTAACGCAATCAACCTTTTTACGTCAGATGCATAGGTCAGACTGTAAACATTGAAGCTGAAGCTAACAATTACGGTTTATTATAGTCTTATGATGCCTTTATTACCAAAATTGGTCATAAAAACCAATAAGAGTGCAATAAAACTTAAATTGTTACTTGGGGTAACCACCAACGCTGTTTAGTTGTGGTTTCTCTACAACAGAATTCATTAATATAATTATTTAACCTTTCACTGATCTTCAGTGAAAGGTTAAAACAATAATCATGGGCCAATAACATACGGGTTATTCCATCTCAAGCAAACAAGAAAATCGAGAAAAATTGGAAACAACATACCAGCGATTTCTACCAAAATTGGCATAATTGTTCATTCCGACCCCACAACCAATTTTTTAAAGTTTTATACCGATTGAACAATCCCCCTAGCAGTGGCGCTCCATATTTTTTTTTACAGATTTTTGAAAAAGTCATTTTCGAGTTCAAATATCACTGAAACATTTTGATATAAAAACATATCAATATACTTTTTCTCTGGATTTTAGTCGCGCAATCGAATGATGTTATCAGTTTTTATCATTGGCGGAACTAGCGCTCATTTCTAGGGGGGGCTATAGCCCCCGGAATTTTTTTCAACCGTTTTATTTCGTCGGCATATTAAAATTTAATGCACATTAATGCCTGGAATCTTATAACAGTCATGCAAATAAACGTTACTCTGAAGTTTTTCGTACCTATAGTTATCTAACTATTGGTTTTTCAAAAATTAAAAAACTTAGTCAACTTTTCTAGGGGGGGCTAAATCTTTTCTAGGGAGGGCTTAGCCCCCCCTAGCCCCCCCTAGTTCCGCCAATGGTTTTTATTTAATTTGTCAACATCATTCATTTTTTGCAATTTAAAACAAACACATCTCCAAATAAATATGCTTAAAATGTTTGCCAGAAAATTCTACATAAGAATCACTTAACTAGAAAAGACAATATTGGTAGTTTGGGAGATATGACGCTTTTAATGTTTGGGTCATGCGTAAGTATATCTGAATTGTTACTGAAAGTATGTTTAAATAAACACGTCTACTTAAAGTTTTTTCAACATAGAAACAGTATAATAAATTTTGATGTTTTGGATACTTTTGTATAGATTTAATTCAATCAAAGGTAAAAATTTCGTCCAAATTTTTATTGTTTTATTATTTAATTTGATTAGTTATTTGTTTCATTGTATTGCACTATTATGTCGACTAATGTGGTATTTCACTCCTGTGATTATTCGAAACTTCGAAGTAATTTCGAAACTTGAAAATAGCTTTATTACCCCTTCATGACCTTCATCTATACGAAAACCTTCCAAAAGATAACGAAGTCAAAAGTGATTCTGTTACAATTTTTTGTACGCTGCGTTGGTTGCTCAAACTTTCGTTTCTGTTCGGGCATATCATGATATCATCATCATCTTTTCTATGCTGCCTGTTACCTACCTGAAAACGGACATTACTCTTTACTGTACTGTTACTCTGTTGTGTTTGTTTGCTTAATTTTCATAAAAACTGATCTTCTCTCCATCGTTTATGGTTATGACATGAAAGTTAAAAACTGAACAAAAACAGAAAACTTTTCAATCCGTTCACAAAATTTACGACGTTGACGCGTTAAACAAACAAACGTTAAACAAAACAAATCGTTAAACGATTTATACAATCTCTTTCTCGGTTCAAGTGTGAAACACTATATGACGATTGGTGATAAATACAAAACAAATGGTACAGCACGAAAGGTGCCGTTGCAGCAGTAACTGAATAAACTTATTATCGCACAAATCTGGGTTGTGTTGTACAATGTTGTATTCAACTGGATTCAATAGTGGTTTTATGAACTGTCTAATAGATGGTGCACCGATGAAACATTAGCGTAGTGCCAGCTTCCATTTCTTATTATCAGAAACTAAAGGAGCCCTGCTAGCATCAAATCGTCCATCAATAACCGAAAATTATCGTAAATAATTCTTAAGAAATTCGGAATCGTAACTAAAGCTTAATAAAGTCCGCCCAAGTTGATTTTCAGTCGTATATAATGATAATAGCTGGCATACATATGATATTCAGCACAGAATCGGAAGGAGGTATGGAGCGGGTCGGGCTTAACCGGATATTGTCGTATATAATTACTTATATGTTTATTTCTCATCACCTCCAAAATACCACCGATATGCCAATTTTGCGCATGAAATACAATTTATGTACATTTATATATGTACGTAATGCTGATTTTTAACTTTTATTTATACCTATAAAAATGGATCTCTGTCTGTCTATCTGTCGGTCGGTATGTTTCTTATAGAATCGAAAACTACTGAACCGATCGGCGTGAAAATTTGCATGTAGAGGTTTTTGTGGCAGGGGAAGGTTCTTATGATAGTTAAAGACCCCTCCCCTCTTAAGAGGGGGGTTACCATACAAATGAAACACACATTTCTGCATAACTAGAGAACCAAATTTGGCAAGGGGGTGTTTTTGGAGGCAAGATTTTTTTCAATGGTGAATTGAAACCCCTCCCCTCTTTAGAAAGGGAATTATGACCCCCCTCCCTCCCCTTTACGAGGGGGGGGGGGATTCCATCGGAAGACAGCTCTCTCTTCACCAAAGCCCAATACCGCTCGATGGACCGTAACTCTGGACAGTTAGGTGGATTCGCCTCCTTCGGTACAATATGGACTCCATTAGCATCATACCGTTCCAAAACATCTTTGGCGTGCTGACAGGATGCCAAATCAGGCCAAAACAGCGATGGTACATCATGGCTGTGTAGGACCGGTAACAATCGTTTCTGCAGGCATTCTTCACGGTATATTTCCTTGTTAACCGTTCCCGTATTGATGTAACTTTTGCTTGCTCGACCACAGCTGCAGATGGCCTGCCATACTAAATATTTTTGGGGAACTTGGCTTTCTTCTCTATCCTATAATGCTCTGCAACGCCATTTCGTTTCATGGCAGTATAAAAAGACATACCAGGAAGCTGTTTAAAGTCTTCTAGGACATACGTTTCATCGTCCATTATAACGCATGGAAACTTTGTTAAGTATTCTAATAAAGCTTACGAGCGCATGTTTTGGCCGTCGTATTTTGCTTATCATTACGGTCTGGCACAGTCCTCACCTTGAAAGATTTCATGCCTTGTCGTTGTTTAGAAGTGTGCGCGACCCAGGTAACTAATAAGCATTAGTATAAGCAGTAAATCATAATCGTTTATTAGCATCCCTGGTGTTTTATACTACAGGTTGCTGTTTATCAGCCTTTTGACTGCATAACTGTTGTAATTCTATTTAAAATCTTTTTGACGGTAACTATAGCTGCAAATAAGCATTGTCAGCACTATAAAAGGACTAGCAGTAAAGTTGCCGCATATTTTGCCAAAACAGCATTTAAGACAACTTAAATGCTTATTGACATGCATTTAAAATGCATTGGAAATGCTTATTGGTTACCTGGGGAATGTTGGCGACATTTTTATTTTACGAGCAATGGCACGTACAGAAAGATCTGGTCTCCTCCGTAATATTTGTTTTACCTTCGCATCCTTGTGGTAGTTCCTCAGATCCGTTTTTGTTCTACTTCTCTTCTTCCTAGCTGTTGTCAAGCAAGTATCGAACGATTTTATAACACTGTGAACAGTGCTTGAAGGAAATCCAAGCTTTTTGGCAAGTTTTCCTAACGAGAAATCCGGATTATCATTGCGACCGCACACAATTGCTTTTCGCATTTGCTCTTCTTTCGACGCCTTTTTACGCTGAGCGCTTGTGATATAAACAAGTGTTATATTTTCAGAAAGAACAGACATACGTCTACCACTCTGCAAAATATTTCACTCATTGTTAATGTATTTCCGAAGCTGTGTGTGTTTAGGGATGTCCAAATTTTGTCGCAAACAAGCCTTAACTGTTCGCGTTCGACTGTATCGTATGCTGCCCTGAAATGTACGAAAATATAATGCGCGGGCGTTGTACTCCCAACTCTTCTAGAGGAATGGCCGGAGCGTGAAAATTTGATTCGTGGTAGCGCGGGCCCCCGTAAAGCCCGCCTGACACTGTCTTACGAATTCTCTTGTTATAGGGGATATACAACGTAATAACATCTGTGAGAGCACCTTACAGGTGGCGTTGGTCAGCGTAATGCCACGGTAATTACAGCAATCGAGCCAATCGCCTTTTTCATAGATGGGATAAACCACACTTTCCGTCCATTCCTCCGGTAGTTTCTCATCTTCTCAAATGCTTGAAATCATCCAGTGAAGGAAGTGTCATTGCTAGTGGTTCTTTGCCATTTTTATAGAGTTCTTGCGGGAGTTTTTACTTCTCGGTGGTTCTAGTATTCTTCAGCTGACCGACTTCTTGCCGGATATCTTCAAGATCAGGAGCCTACCCACTGTTATATTTTGTAGGTACTCCTAAGTTAACTTCCGTTCTATCTCCTGTTGTTATATCACCTTTGAGATGTCCATCGAAGAACTGTTTCCAATTGTCGAGATAATTTTTTGAAGCTCTTTTTTTTACTCTCCGTCGCCTCAAATTCCCCTTCAAATCAGTCATTTTATGCACTCGAGGTTTCTTCACCTAACATCGCGATTGCGGCTTCATTAACGGCTGAGGGTGCTGCCAGATCTTCGGATTTATCCGTAGTTCTACGGATTTAGGAATTTTCTACGGACGGATTTAGTGACAAAAAGTACGAGTACGCTACATGCAATGAATAATACCCCGAAAAGCATAACAAAAGCGTTATTCTTTCTGGGAGAAAGAAGCGAATAGAATACTTTTCTTTAATGAGAAGTGTATTAAAAATGGAAGATTCGCTTTATTGCTGTTATGCTTTCAATAAAAACTAGCATTTTTCGCTTTGCTGGCAGATATTTACAGTAATACTGATATTTTCCTGGCTGGAGGACGGCAAATGGCTAAATATTTTCATTTCTGTTTTTCCCACATTTAAAAACGAGAAAAAATTGGAAAAAGACATTGAAAAACTGTCAACAGGCGATAAAATATGCAAAAAAAAAAAAAACTAATATGGCGAATATACGTCATCAAAAAGACGTCGAAAGAACAACGAAAAGACAAGAAAAATACAACAATTTTGTTGTCTTGGTAACAAACAGGACGAAAGGTGATAAAAAAATGACAATGAAAACGAAGAAAAAGTGGCAAAATTTCATCAAACGAAAATACGATGAAAAGATGGCAAATAATCGACGAACAAGCAGTGAAATGCCTGCGAAAAGACCATGGAAAGACAATAAATATGCAAGAAATGAGTGAAATGACAATGAGATGACGAATACGGAGAAAAGGTAGTAAAGAGATTACAAAAAGATGAATAATTGGTTCCGAAAAAGCAACGATAATATGACAATGCAATGTAACGAAAAGACGACGAAAGAACGATGATACGACAGCAAATAATCGACGAATAGGCAGTGAAATGCCTGCGAAAAGATATGACAAAGAAGTGAAGACAAGTAGGCGAAACGTCGAAAGACGACCACAACTCAGTTAAAAGACGCCAAAAATGTTGCAAACAGCGACAAAACAAACGACCAACACACGCCAAAAGACAACAAAAAAACGAGGAGTCAACACGGAGTAGTGGTTAGCATTCACATCTCTCACGCCGAGGACTAGGGTTCAAATTCCAGTCCCACAGAAACCACGAATGGCCCAAGCTGTTAAAGTGACTATAATAAAAAGAAAAATGAAAGAATTCGGAAAAAAGGCAAAATGCGAATGACGAAAGTCAAGATTACGCGTTCTTGAATAATATAGAGGAAATATGAAATGTATCATGAATTGATTCGATTCAAAAAACCTTTATAATAGTATAACAAAGGTAAAAATGTTAATTTGTTTCAAATGCAATCAAGAATATCTATCATCTATGCGATAAAAAATGTCACTTATTAGCAAAATTGAGAAACACATTTTTTGAAGATCAAATGTCGGTCAAACTTCGATTTAAATCAAAAGTTTGATTTAAAATTTGATTGAGTTTTATAATTATAACCCTTTCCTCTGTGATTAAAACACAGATGGGTAAACTATAGATTTTTCTTCAGTGAAACCTGGCATCACCGTACGTCTTCGAGGGTCGAAGGATCTAGCCCCACAGAGGAAGATAGAGCTTTATACTGTAGACCCCCGTATTTCTCGGGAACTCACGGATTGCCTAATTGCCGAAACCGAGGAGGGCGGCTTTGTTGCAGGGAAACGTGTGTTGTGATGTTCAAGAAATATCGGCCATCGATGAGAATATGGTCAATTTGGTTCAACAAACGTGGATTAGGTGACCTCCAGGTGGCCTTTTGGTATCTTTGCGGGGAAAGAAAGTGCTTCTGATCACCAGGCCTCGGAACGCTGCAAAGTTGATGTATAGCTGGCAGTTATCTTTCGTGTTGGTGTGCAGGCTATGGGGCCCGTTCGCCGGTGTATATACCGTTGCCCTACCCATCTGGACTTTCATATCCCCAATGACGATCTTGATGTCCCGTGGCGAATAGTTATCGTATGTTGCCTCTCGATGCGATTAACAGGCTTTCTTCTCGTTGTCGGTGTCTTAAATAGAAGTCGATTCGCGTTCGACTTCTTCCATTGCTACTGTTGCTGAGCAGTGAACAACCGAGTTCCTGCTGCCGATGGGTCTCCACGACCGCTTGATGTGGTAATGACTTTCCGTCCGAAAGCGCACCCAACTGCCCAGCTACCGGTTTAGCCACCAGTTTCCCATCTGCCGCTTGTCCATGGTCCAGATCCTTCAGCTGCTGCTTTCTGCTTCTCCAAAAGTCGTCACAAGAATTAGCGTCAGTATGAATAACATCGGCTGGTTAACGGCTGAATAATGCGTACCGTTGGTGCCTTGTGTACGTGTAGGCATAAAATAGACCCTACAGTGGTTCATAGCCTCTTATTCAGCAACTCCTATTCCTACCTCCTCGTTATACCAGCCGAGATACGAGCAACTTTGGTGGAGATCGGGTAACCAACCCCGGTGGAAGCCAAGGTCGTATGCTGACAGGAAAGTAGGGCTCTGTCGAGCTTCATAGGCCCTCCGGCGGAACAGGAGGTTGGTGTAGCAGGCTTTGCAAGCCGTCATCACGAAAAATACTAAAGCACGGAATGAAGAACAAATAAATTCTTACTGGAACAATCGGAATAGACCCACGCGACGAAAAAGGACTATAGATTGGAAACTCGGGACGTGAAACTGCCGATCTCTCAACTTCCAAGGGAGCACTCGAGTGCTCTCCGACGTATTGAAGAGCCGCAAATTCGACGTCGTAGCGCTGCAGGAGGTGTGCTGGAATTGCTCAACGGTACGTACGTTAAGAGATGGACATACCATCTACCAGAGCTGCGGCAACACACACGAGCTGGGTACAGCTTTCATAGAGATGGGCGATATGCGGAAACGGGTGATTGGGTGGTGGCCAATCAATCCTCGAATGTGCAGGTTGAGAATCAAGGGCCGATTCTTCAACATAAGCGTCATCAACGTGCACAGCCCTCACCTCAGAACTACCGATGACGACAAGGATGAATTCTACGCGCAGTTGGAGAGTGAATACGACCGCTGCACAGAGGAGTAACTAGGGCAAAAAGCTGGCCAAAATTATTTTCTTATGTATTAAGTAATATTTCGCTCGAATATGAAGTGAAACGTGAAAATAGTTAATTATGTAACAAACTGATGCCATTACTAATCATTTCGATTCACTTATCAGTGCAGATTTTGGTTTTCTTCTACCACGCCAATGAAAGAATACACGAAATTTAAGATACATATTTTTATTTTCTCTGGTATCATTTACCTAAACTTACAAACAATAAAATTGTGAAATGGTATATGTTACTCTGAAAAAAAGGGAGATATTAACCAAAAATCAAGTAATACCATGTATATTATCTTACGTTTGATCAATTCGATTCTTCAGCTGAGTCGCATTGAATCTCTGGCACTTGACTATGATCGGCATCGACGATGTCGTCTACTTTAAGTAAATTGAGAGTTTCGCTGCTAAATGGTTTACGGTTTTTAGTTGAAACCTTACGGTATGAACTCAAAAATGGATCCGAGCTCAGTAGCAACCTATTCAGAATATCTCGATTACAAGCTGTTCTCGAGAACTTTCTTGCAAAATTTTGCCGATATGCTCTGAAGTGCTTGTTTCGCGCCTCAGCAGCCTCCTCGGAAAGTAAACCGATTGGTAAAAGTGCGTGTTCTATAATATTCTTGCCATGCACCAAAATTTTATGCACAGTAGGTGTCATGGGATGCCAATCATAAAGTGATACATACATTCTAGCTGTGTCCATTGCGTATGCCGCAAACTTTTCAGTATCTACACTATGACCACAAGTAATAGCTTCGATGATTAACTTAAAACGATAAATCAATTTTTCTTCTACTCCCGTTATTCCAGCAACCACCTCAACGTTCTCAAAGAACCGCCTTGCAGTGTTACCATCATTTGTATTCCCACAACCGGTTTTCGGCACATCCACTAGAAGTCCTAGCTTACTTTTCATTTCAGCTTGAATATGCTTTTTCCTCTCTGCAACGATCTTTTTTTCACCTTCAAGACGAACTTGCCATTTTTGTAGTGGTAATTTGTAACTCAAATGAAGAATCATCTCAAAAAAACGAATTCGCGCATGTAATGTTGACAAGCCAAACCTGAACGTGTCTGGGTTTTCTTCACTCGCCTTTTCCAAATTGTTGAAAGTTTTGGATGTTGCTCCACAAATATAGCACCGCATGCTTGACGAAGTATTGCATGCAGCATTGCAAACCTTCGCATCAACCATTGTGGGTTGAAGCGTATGTTTAATTAGAATAAGATTTCCATTGGTTGCATAATATTTTGAGCTCGAAAGTTTTGAAATTTGTTTTTCGACAAAGGATATTTCATCATTGGTAGTTTCAATGTTTTCTCGGAGAAATCGGCCTCGGATAGGACGGCAATACCTTGGCGATGATGGAGCAGGATTTTGCCATAACAATTTGTGTTTGTTCTCAATATTGACAAATAGTCTCAATGGCACAAGAGAACTTAAAAAAATATTTCCGTCAGAATCTTCAATGTTCTCAAATTTCTGTTTAAATTTATCCTGTTGTGAACCATCACACCCCCACTTGGAAAATAGTTCCACGTTCTGTTGTTCAACTTTTGTTAAGGTTATCAGAACTTCATCAAGATATTTACATAGCCGTGTGGCTGTATGATCAAGTAATCCTTGAAGCTCAACCGACAAACAAACTTCAGAAACAGCAATGAATTTTTCCTCTGGATAACATTGCATCTTGGCCTTTTGCAATGATGAATAAGATGGGTAAATTGATTTATTTGAAGCATGAATTACTTCCCATTGATGCCTTGTTAAATCTGCTTCAACAAAAATAGACAATGCATCCGATGGCGAATGTTTATCAACCCTTGGTGATTTAAAATTTGTTAACGCTTTACGATAAGTAGTGGCTTTGGAAGGAGATTCGCCAATGTCCTTAATAATTGCGGCAACCATAGTGTTCCCAGAAGCACGTTGGCTCATCTGCGTTGCATAAGTCAATTCTTCGATTGGCACACTTTCACGAAGCTCTTGTGTCTTGCGACACTTGCTACGATCACTTGACACATAAAATTCTTTGCTGGGTCGCCCAGCACCTGAAGCTCTCATTTTCTTCCTCATAGGGAAACTCAGAAACCTCTTTAACCAATTGCAGTATTTTTGAGCGAATGTTTTTTTATGGTAAGAACAACTGGACCATCTTTTTCTGAAGTCGAATCTGAATGTTACGAGCTTTTTCTTAGCAATGAGCAGGTTGTCTTTCGAGCAATTAAGTTCTTTTAAAAGTTTTTTTTCTAAGTAATTAAATTTATCATTTATCGATCCATTACTAAGTTCCATTAAATTATAAAGATATTGTCTAGTCACTATTTTGCAGCCTTCTCCAAAACCTACTGATCCAATAATGAATGAGTAGACTGATCCAATGATGAAATTACAAAAGATAACTAGCTTACCTGCATCGGTGGCCATTGTTTGTTTACGGAAATTCCAATTTAATTGTGATAAAAGCAATAGAATTCAGTCACACAGTTTTTTCACAACACTCCTAATCATGTATTGTCGATTACTTCCTTCCAATGATGTAAATCAATTGGTTCACATACACACACTTGTCAAGGAAAACGCCCCTACAAAGACTACAGAGTCGCCCAACACAGACTACAGATCACAGAGCTAGCATATGAAGTATTCCACCACGCACACATGTTAAGATTTTTTGACATTAGCTGGGAACCTCGATGAGGCTGTTTGCAGTAGGAATAATATCAAAAACATCAAATATCAAACTCCCGGATCCTCTCCCCCTCTCTTCGCTCCCCTCTCACCCCAGCATAACCGATCCGCATTATCTTGCACAAAAGATATTACGCAACTAGGTGCGAATTGCCGATATTTCATTGAAAACAATGTGAAACATATAATTTTCAAAAGGGCCGCAAATGCCTGTCCGGACGTTTCCGGATGAGCTTTATGTACCAATTTGTTCAGAATACCACAAAGATTCATTCCTCCATAGAATATATGACCAGATTCTGCAATATTTGATAACTTTTTTACCATTGAAAAAGCACAAAATTGCAGAAAGATGGTTGTTTGTCAAAACTATTCAAAACAAGTCATATTTTAAAAATTTTAAATTTTCTTTCTACAAACCAGTTAGAATTACTCATGATGAACCTATGTTTTGATAAATATCCTTTGTTAATCTTTTTGTTTACTTCTGGTGGAATCCGTTTCCTGATGCTTGATGATTTTCAAAAAAAATGTTTCAAATGTTGCCAATGTTTGTACACCTGTGAAAACTTACAGGTATGTTTCTACGTCTTTTGACTAAGAGTTCTTTACGCAGCATCTATTTCAGCATACAAAAAAATATATATTGTATTAGAAGACCGAAAAAAATGTTTTTCTTATTTTGGCCAGCTTTTTGCCCTAGTTACTCCTCTGTGCGCTGCCCAAAACATGATATCAAGATCGTCATCGGGGATTTTAATGCTCAGGTCGGCCAGGAGGAGGAATACAAACCGGTGATTGGAAGGTTCAGTGCACACCAGCGAACCAATGAAATGGGCCTAAGACTTATCGACTTTGCCGCCTCCAAGAATATGGCCGTACGTAGTCCCTTTTTCCAGCACAAAATCCATCACAGGTACACCTGGAGGTCACCAAATCAGACAGAATCACAGATCGACCACGTTTTGATCGACAGTCGGCACTTCTCAGACATTATCGACGTCAGATCCTATCGAAGCGCTAACGTTGACTCGGACCACTACCTAGTGATGGTTAAGATGCGCCCAAGACTCTCCGTTGTGAACAACATTCGGTACCGACGCCAGCCTCGGTTAGATCTCGCGCAGCTGAACCAGCCAGACGTCGCCGCAAACTACGCGCATTCACTCGAAGCTGCGCTGCCGGAAGAGGACGAGCTGGACGAAGCCCCTCTCGAGGACTGTTGGAACACTATCAAAACAGCCATCAGCAGTGTAGCGGAGAGCTTCATCGGGCATGTGGCCCGGAATCAGCGGAACGATTGGTTTGACGATGAATGTAGGAGGGTGATGGATGAGGAGAACGCTGCGCGAACGGCCAAGATGCGCAGTGCTACACGTCAGAACGTGGAAAGACACAAACAGAAGAAGATGCAGCGAAACCAAATCTTTCGGGAGAAAAAGCGTAACCTGGAAGAGCAGGAATATGCAGAGTTGAAGCGGCTGCATCATTCTCAGGAAACGCGGAAGTTCTACCAGAAACTGAACGCTTTGTGCCGCGAGCCGAAATGTGTCGGGATAAGACTGGCAGTATTCTGACGGACGATCGTGAGGTGACCGATAGGTGGAAGCAGCACTTTGACGAACACCTGAATGGCGCCCAGGCGGAAAACCATGGCGGCGGGGAAAGCGATTTCGACGGTGCAGTAAACGGGGAAGAGGTGCCAGCCCCAACGATAGGCGAAGTTAAGGAGGCAATCATGCAGCTAAAGAACAACAAGTCAGCTGGAAAAGATGGCATCGGAGCGGAGCTTATTAAAATGGGACCAGAAAAGCTGGCCGTTTGTCTGCACCGACTAATTGTTAGAATTTGGGATACGGAATAGCTACCGGAGGAGTGGAAAGATGGGGTTATCTGCCCGATCTACAAAAAGGGCGACAAGTTGGACTGTGAGAACTATCGAGCGATCACCGTTCTCAATGCCGCCTATAAAGTGCTGTCCCAAATCATTTTCCGCCGTCTATCACCAATTGTGAATAGATTTGTCGAAGGTCGGTCTACAACGGATCAAATAATTACACTGCGGCAAATCCTCCAAAAGGGCCGCGAATACAGAGTTACCACCCATAATTTATTCGTTGACTTCAAAGCCGCATATGATACCATCGACCGGAAAGAGCTATGGAAAATCATGGACGAGAACAGCTTCCCCAGGAAGCTCATCAAACTGATTAAAACTACGATGGATGGTACACAGTGCTGTGTTCGGATTTCGGGTGGATTGTCAAGTTCATTCGAATCACACAGAGGGCTTCGTCAAGGTGATGGTCTTTCATGCCTGCTGTTCAACATAGCGCTACAAGGTGTTATGAACCGAGCGGATATTAACACGCGGGGCACGATATTCAACAAATCTAGTCAATTCGTCTGCTTTGCCGATGACATGGATATTATCGGCAGAACATCTGTGGCGGTGGCTGAACAGTACACCAGACTAAAGCGCGAAACAGAAAAGATTGGGTTAAAGGTAAATACGTCTATGCAAGTCAAAGTACATGCTGGCCAGCGGAACCGATGCCGAACGACACCGCTTGGGCAGTAGTATACTGATCGACGGCGATGAGTTTGAGGTAGTCGATGAATTTGTCTACCTTGGCTCACTGGTAACGGCGGACAATCATACCAGCCGTGAGATTCGGAGGCGTATTATTAGCGGAAGTCGTGCTTACTGTGGGCTCCACAAGCAATTGCGGTCGAGCAGACTAAGTCCCCGTACAAAGTGCACCCTGTACAAGACGCTTATTAGACCGGTTGTTTTCTACGGGCATGAAACATGGACAATGCTCGAGGAGGACCTGCGAGTGCTCGGAGTTTTCGAACGACGAGTGCTAAGAACGATCTTCGGCGGCGTACAGGAGAACGGAGTATGGAGGCGGAGGATGAACCATGAACTCGCACAGCTCTATGGCGAACCCAGTATCCAGAAGGTGGCTACAGCTGGACGGATACGATGGACAGGGCATGTTGCAAGAATGCCGGACAACTACCCTGCAAAGATGGTGTTCGCCTCAAATCCGGTAGGAACAAGATGATCAGGAGCGCAGCGAGCAAAATGGTTAGACCAGGTGGAGCGAGATCTGGCGGAGAGTACCCGGTGTCCGCGGAATTGGAGAGCGGTAGCCCTCAACCGAGTTACATGGAGAAACTTTGTTCAACAGGCTTTATCTTAGGACGGCAAGCCACCTAAGTAAGTAAGTAAGTAAGTAAGTAAGTATGAATAACATCTGTTTATATAGCATCGACAGCGATGCCAACTTTCCAGACATTTGTGCATTGCCTGTATAGTCAGAAATGCAGTTTGTTTAGGATTTTTTAATTTTACGCTAGACAAATAAATGTTTCGTAATCTGTTATGCCGATTAAATTAGTACATATTTCTGGTATTACTTATATCTCCCACAGTCGGGTCTACATTCGTGTGGGCAGTGTACGTTTACAATGGTGGTGTAGTTGAAGAAACGGTCTTTTATCTTCAACATACACATCCGTTGATCGCTTTTCAGTTCATCACGCGATCTTCCATCCTGCCCATCACTACAAAACCCGCTTCCAGCTCGTTGATCGCTTCACCACTCCGGGGCTTTGCTGCCACGGATTCTCCTTCTCACCTTTGTGACAGATCTCCTGTAGTGCCACGATGTCCATGTCGAATGCTCCTTTCACTGATTATTCGTAGTAAAAATGGGTTTGAGCTTTACTACGGAGGGCCACGCAACCAAGTCTCGTGATGGGGATGCCATCTTAGTTGTAGGGCTATTTCATAATTCAGCCGCCCGATTCGGATCAGACGCTACCGTGAGCCGCTCGAAGCCTGAACTACAACCGTTAGCATTAGTGCCTTCTTCCCTGTTGGTATACGACTGTAGTTTCCACCGAGTTTGGTTATTCGATCTCCGTTAAGGAGTTGCTGGATAAGAGGCTAAGGACTAGGGTGATTCGTGTATTTTGGACAGGCGTTACGTGTACGCGTACGCGTTTGCAGTACATTAACTTCTTTGAAATTCATAAACAACTATATAAAATTGTAAATCAGCTAAGATTTCGCTTCTGCCTATTGAATTTGATTCGAGTAGTAAAGTAAGTCACAGATCTGTGATTCCTCTCAGAGCATTAGCACACTTTCCACGCATTCAGTTCATCATCCAGCGGACTATGCATCATCGGTGCCACCGGTAGGTAAATGTACATTATGCCCCACAATTGCGATGTTGTCCGCATATAGTTATTATGCAAACCGAACGTACGGATATGGAGTTTATAAGTCTTTCTATTCGTTCAAGGCATTATATTGCTTGTTCGACTGACGTCTTTCGTGCACGGTGGCTGCCATCGCCGAATGCCGGATCGAACGCTCTCCATCTCATTCCGATCGATAGCATCCGCCGAATGCGGTGAAAATTGAATAATAGTGCGGTCATTGCCAAGTTTGAAAACCGAACCGATTCCGATCGGCGCAATTATTGGCGTAAATCGCTGAAATGATTTACCTCATGTGCGTCGATTCGTTCTCCCATGACTGCTGCAGTGAAGGATCCGTTCCGTTTCACTTCGACCGCAAGCGAACAATGTAACAACTTGCTGCAGCACCCAGCAGGTAGGCAGTGCACTACTGATGCTCTGATATACCTACCAAGTTTCCTTTCCTTTTGATTTCTGAATAATATTTAGTGGAGTTTGGAAATATTGTCTGCTCTTCTAACAGTCTCCAAACAATTAGTTTATTAACTTTTTGCCATGCAACATTATCCTACGGTTTACAAAACTTTTCAACCCAAAACAACAGTACACGAAATTTGAACTAGATTTTCACAGGCCCCCTAAAAATAGAATCATCACTTGCCACTGGCCACGCTTCCTTATAACCACTGAATAGCTCGACTGTTCAAACTACCTAAACTAAGCTGCAGTCATAAAGTCTGCGATTTCATGGGCAAGCATTGAGTATGCACATTCGGGTCAACATTAGTCGATTACCTACTGTTTCTGAAAGTTACGTGGGGTGATTGAATAGTTTTTTTTCTCGACCACGTGCTTTCAAAAGATTCTAAATTTCTTGTGGTGACCTAGTTCATTCAATTCAAGTTCTTTTCGAATGAGTTGCTTGGAAAATCGCTCGACCAGTACTTCAGTTTAAGTTCATCCATTTTAGAATTCGTTGCATAAACACATTAAGGTTGCCAAGGAAGTTAAAAAGAATGAAGTATCATTTGTTTAACAACATAGAAATCAATTCTGCATTTTTACTCCCAAAGTGCGTTTTAAATGTTTTATTAAAATCAATCGCTAAAGGCAAGTTCTTGATCCAAATGAACAGCTGAGGCACACATTGGAATATTTAAAACAATTTTATCACGATGAAACGATTGCAACACTGCAGTACAAATGACACCGCAGACTGATGTGGTGTGGCTGCGTAATTGCTCTGCCCCCTGCTCACCACACTGCACTGGTTAAGCAGAAAGGGCCAGCAGAAGGTGCGGGCAGGAGGGCACTAGAAAACACTATACACGTGCAATGCAACGCACCTCTTTATTCGCAAATTAATGCTTTTCGTAATTGGATTGTACCTGTCGGCGTGCGTCCTCAGCTGTCTCCGCCAATCTGGATTTGCCCCCGGACGGAGGAAAACCGCAGCTCGGTACACTACTGCCACTGCACTGACTGGTGGTGGCGGCGGCGGCGGGTGGAGATCCCAAAGTTGATGGGCGTTGATACCGTTTCATTACGCACGTGACTGATCAAAGTAGATCCGTAGATGCGACTGTAAATTAGCTCACGTTCACATGACTTGCCAGGCGTGTAATGCATTTGCCCTTCCCTAATGGGCTTCTTTAATTTGCCCAGCGCACCGTGTGATGATACTTTGATGGATAAACTTTTTGCAGGGCTTTTTTTTTATTAAACTATAAAACTACCACTTTGCAGTTAATCCGTTGACTAGTTTAATTCGTGTGGGAAAATCTGCCATTTTTAATTAACTAAATGAGGTGAAATCTGTGGACATGTAAGAATTAAAATTGAAATCAACCCACTCTGTGGGAGAGATTGTAATATCAGCAATTCCATGAAAAAATAATATCGAATTTTAAAAGCTCTTTGTTAAAAAATAGTGTGATTGTTCTTTTTCCGATATAATTTAGAACCCTATTTAATAGGGTGATGCCCTCTTCTGAGTTTACGATGGCAATTGATTGTGATACGGCAATTTAATGGAAAGGGACAAAGTTGGCATTAAAAAATAATTAATCGCTGGCATATAAATTTGCACAATCCGGTTCAATTTTAACCAGATCCGGTATTTATGAGGCAGAAACCATTGAATAAATAGCATTTTTACAGGTTATCATGTTGAATGGGCTGAGTGAATTTTAATGCTCTCATTTTTATAGCTCGTCATTCCAGATTTAAATGTCGAATAGGTATATATTAACGAAACATTCAAACGCATGAGAAAACCCAGCAATAACAACTATTCGATACGCTCTGCTCCGTCATTGGACGTTGAAAATTTCAATAATAAACTAGCCGGATATCCCCAAGGAGTAGTACATACTATTAATCTGGAGAATTTCCTAACATAAATCATTCAATGATGTTTGCTCGGAACAATAATATTGAATGCTTCGTGAATGAATGCTTCCGTTTGATGAAATTGCAAAAAGCGCTAGCCATTACTCAAGAGTGCTTTTACCTACCAGTTTGAAATCAGATATCATCCATCGGACGCATGACTGACGCATTAGAATGTTTCATCCGCGGCTCCGGTTGGTGTTTGTGCAGCACTATTTTACCCAGTGAGCTGCTCGGGTGTCCGTCAATGGTGTCCGGTGATTGTGGCTTGGCGTTGGCGCTGTTGGCGCGGAAGGAAGCGAGGGCCTGTTGTACGCTTTCGATTGAGAAATGTTATCTTCGGTTTTTTTTCACTCTCGCCTCCCGTCGCACCTTTCTGCACGGGTACTTTATCTATTATTCCAAACACTGAACCAAGCCGCAGATATTTTCCTGCACTTGTACACTGCACTTTTCAAGCGTCATGCCTACGTACGGGGGGTCCGCATGCAACCGAATAGATGGTAAACAATCATGCGGTCGTGCATTATTGGTGAGTCGTACAGCAGATTTTCCAATTCAGCTAGCTGATGGTTTTACGATCGGTTCGATTCTATGCGTTTATGCACTCGATTGAAAAGGCGCACGCGGGAATACAAAAAAAAATATACACACATTCATACGTAAATTAAAAAGAAATAAATAACACGATAGCACTTTGAGCACAAAAAATCAAACTTCATCCGAGCGAATCCGAAACGGCTACCGAGGGTGTTAAAACGCCCGCTCCACCCGTCAAATCGTATCACTAGCGTCAGTCAGCGTCCAGGGGTGGCGCAGGTTAATGTTTCACGATGGGTTCCGAGATCCGACCTATTGGGATTCCGAAATGTCACTTTGAATTTCAATGAATCGAAACTTTCACGAAGTTGAAGTTAGTTCTCATCAAATATTGACAAATACCCTAAAGCGTTCAGGGTAAAAATCTTAGTGTGACACTAAAAATTGGCATATTTGTTGAGTTTTAACTGAAATCTCACGCGAAAGACACGTTCCGTGCAAATTCCAAAATTCCCGTAAAAACCACACAAAAAGCGACTGCAGTGTACATTGGTACTGGCTCTCTACTGTTGATTACAACAGCTGTTTGCTTCTTCTTGAATTGTATTTGTTTCTAATTGATAACGATTATCATTATTATGCAACTCACTATAAAATGAACTACTTATGAAGTCTTCCAGCAAGCTCAGATGCAGCTCAATTACAAACGTTACGAATGTAAAACAAGAAACGGCAGCCGTTTTATAACATTCTTTTTGATTATGGTCGCTATGATGGGGTATCACATCTTGCCTTAGCAAGTTTAAACTACGATAACTTAAGAAGAAGTTATACAACATGAATGGATGTTGTAAAATGACCCTTGTAATTGCTTTTTTTATAGAGCATTTTTCTACCTGTGATGGGTAAGGCTGTTTTTAAATGGTCATCGCTTTAAGTGTCTCAGAGTAACATACATTTTTGCGGCTAAGGGACAGGAAAAATTTGTTCAAATTAGAACGGCATATTAGTTGACCACATTTTCGAGTACTCCCACCATACAAAAATAAAAAAGTCAAGAAAATTGTGTTGAAAACTATTCCGTGAGATTTTGTTAGGGAGATTTTGCAAAATTATCGTACAGGTTTGGACGGAAAGTTCCAAGAATTTTATAAAATCTTGTACATGGACTGTATTTATACTGTAATCATACTGTATTTTCTGAATAGGAAAGATGTTGAAAAAATTTTGAGATTATCGATTTTTCCGGCAAACTCTAACTATAGTCGTTGAAATTTATATAATCTATGGGTAATTTGGGAGGTTACTCGTAGTTATTTTAATAGTGGCAAATGTGCTAGAGTTTTGACCCAAATTTTGATTCTTTGTAGTATTGTCCGGGTGTTTTTTTGCATTCCGATATTCGTTCTTTTTGCAACATCGCTATTGCTTGAGCTTATTACATAGTGGCAAATCGCGAGCTTTTACTTTTACGCGAGCTAGTCTGAGAAGCATAGCATTCAACGCTTGCTCTACTGACGCAAGCGTACGGCAATCAACCAATGCTGGTACTGTGTGCATACATTCCGCTACCTACACGATCGTGGGGGCACAACTTTGTAGCATTTTTCTGCACAGTCCGCTCACGAAGCCAACAACCAACCTGTGAGCTCGACCTGATGTATGGATACAGATTTAGCTTTACTTCTTCTTCTGTCCATGAGAAAACAAGGAAGAAATCTGAAAGAGACGCTTAAATGTGTTCGTTAGAATGAGTACGCGCATGTGAGAAAATTAAAACAAACGAGAACGCCATTCGCAATACTGCTTACTATCCATGATTGAGTGTCGGAGCTATCACGCTTTTTCTCCTTTTGGTTTTTTCTACTTTTCAACCAATTTTGCTCTCTAAAGCCAGGAAGTGCGGAGATTAGTTGTAAATTGCCCTTGGACAAGCGGCTTTATTAGCCAGTGTCATTCTTATAAACTTGCCCTGGTAAGAGGCATCATCGCTTGTAAAGGAAGAATTCAGTACTACTTAATACTCGCTTTGGCGCAGCTACTTCTGGTCCGGATGGTGAAACATGTCAGCTTGATCCTAAGCAGAAAAAAATCACGCGTGAGTTTTTCTGTTTTCCTAGCAAGAAGCACAAAACTCACACATATTTCTTCCCGCTTGATCACATTCCGCTTTACTTCAACTGTTACCCGGAGCTATGCACATATACATACAAATTCCTTGTTGAACAGCATAGCGCTTTTGATACACACACATGCAAGACGTCTGTTGGGCACACACTGCATGTTTTCCTATTCGATGTAGCAAAAACGCGTTGGATAAAATGATCATTTTTTCTAAAATTATTTATCCATTCAAAACAATTAATATTTAAAGCAACCAAGAAATGTACCTCGAAATATATGAATAAATTTAGCAACTAATATTTCAGTGAATTAGCATTAAATCGATGTCCCAAGACTACAGTCTAAAAAGCAAAGCCTTGGGTTTATACCGTCTTTAGACATTACCCTTCTTTATCGACAGACTTCGCAGCCGGCTGTTAGAGTACAGGAAAATTACGGGGCCAGTGCAACGATCCTACTATAACTCTATCTAGCAAGCACCGTTTAGCCGAGATTCGAACATACGACGACTGGCTTGTTAGACCAGCATCGTACCTCGGAGCTAACTGGGCGGTAAGACTACAATCTACAGCCTTCGGATGCAGCATGCCGCATAGGCCAAGTTCGAGATAACCGAATGAAATATTGATTTTAGTATAATTTATTGCTTTTTCTGGCCGGATGCAGTTGCTGAATTTCGATAATTGTTTAGTTTTATCCCACTAACATAGTTAATAGTTTCATTTTCGATTATTTCTTCCGTGTTTTAGATTGTTCGTTGAAAATAGATTTGTTATTCAGTAAACAGATATATTACTTGGCTATACGTGTAACACAAATGGTAATTTCTGTCTTAAATGAAGAAATTAAATTATTTGAAAAATCTCGCACTTCCCAGCCCGTATGTTTTACATGGAGCTGTCAGTTTTGCCTGCCCAACAGATCTGCAAACACCCTATAAGCATGAATGTGCATAATTCATGAATGTGTATTGTATTTTTCGCTGCTGATGGTTTCTCTGACGGCAGATTCTCTTTTGCTCTCTGGTTCGTTGTATGAAATGCCAGCTGTGGAAGAATTAAGCAAAATACTCACAGCTGAATTTGGTTCACATCGCATTGCAACAGAGACATCGCGTATAATAGCTAGAGAAATTCATATGTGAGTTTCGCGCTTGTGATCAAGGTTGAAATTTCATGTGCTTGAAATCTCATTGAGTTTTTTGCTGCTACGAATTTTCCAACACTGCTAACCAGTGCTTAAAATTATCAGTTGATACTCATAAAATTGAATATCAACTTGCCCCCAATATAGCTGATATTTATCAATATGAAAATCAATTTCAATACTTAGTCACGATATTATTGGAACAGATAATTATTATTCCATCTGTAAAACTGAATATCAAATGTAGTTTCAACAAATTCGAAAAGACAATTGATACTCAGTACCAAAAATGTCAGTTACATCTCAAAGTGTTGATATTTTCACTAAGCGTTGTTTTCACTATAAACGTTTGATTTCAACGCAAACCGCGAATACAGTTAACTCAATTTTAAAGTAAATTGTCATTACAAAGCCCAATACAATAAGTGGCGGGCCAATCCACTAGAACATAAATATTCAATGCAAGGCGCTGATACTGATATTCATATTCACAACAACGGAACTGAAAATGATATTCAGCTCTGACTTCTTTGTAACGCATTATGAATTTTTCGAAACGAATATAGAGCAACATCGAAACTCAGCGGTTTGGTTTATCAGTGAATTTTTATTTCAGTGATATTCATGTTCCTTCTGGGAAAAAGAGTTTTAATATTGCATTGACTCAAAATTAGTCATTTTGAGTTTCGATTAAGTGATATTTTCCAGCACTGCTGCTAACACATACATCCTCTCATTTCTCTCTGAGCTCATTTGTTTTTGAGTATAGGGGCCAAAAAAATTGCAAAATTTTAGTTGTCACCCGTTAGATAATCTACTTTCTTTGCGGCGGAAACTAGTACAACTACATAAAAAGAGCAGTTCCAAATTAAATGGGTAAATGTCAAAATATGAACCTTTCTGATTTTGATGAAACTTTACCAGCGTGTTTGATAAGGTGAAACATGCACCTTACACAGATTTTGGCACCATTTTGATTCAAGACTCATTTTTAAAAAGGGCGTATTGATTTTCATGTGTCTTTTGTTTGAAAGATTGTATTTCGAAAACTATCAGTTTTACAAAAATTATGTCTAAGAGAAAGTTGTAGAAAATTTATTTCTGAACATGAAAAAATATGCACTGAAACAAATGTTTTACTAATTTTTCAAAAATTTGAAAATAAAACTTAAAATCAAGGTATTAAAAATATACCATTTTTGAAGATTTTTAATTTTTTTGCCACCTTTTAAAAGCTATTCTGTGATGGAGCAACTTTCATGGACGGACTTCGTAGAACAACGACTTCCATGATTTTTTTCCAACTTGGGATTTTTCAAGTAATATATGAATTTGAAATACAAATAACAATTCTTTATGTCTTTTACAAAAAAAATTGGTCATAATAATTATTTTTCTAAATGCAGCCGTTTTCGAGATATTCGGAGAAAAAGTTTGATTTATTTTAATTTTTTATGTTAATCACGTCTTTTCCAAATGTTACACCAGTTGCTCTACTGTTTCTATAAAATTTCTAATAACTACATTTAATTTCCTACAACTTATCCGAAAATACCTTATTGATTCATCCTTTCGCTTTTGAGTTGTGGGTATATTAAAAACCCGAATTAATCCACCTAGCGGTATGACCTAGCCTTTCTACTGCCGCAATAATTATTTTTCAATTTCTCAGGAACGTCTATAATTAACTTGACTATTTTTTTAAATATCCGTTCCTTATTTTTCAAAATCCATATCCAAAAAAGATAATATCTGAATTTGAAAAAATAACTGAGTAGAGTATTAGATATGAAAAACGAAAAAGAGAAATTGGACTTTTTCTTAGTTGGCGCTTTTTCAGTTGATTATTTTTGCATGAAAATCGATCATGAGCTTCTTTTGAATAAACTTTAATGAAAAAATAGTCATTAGCTTGATCGTATCGTTTATATGTTAGATATTTTAGGAAACGATGAAATCAAATAAACAAAAGCAGCGCCATAAACATGCTTGAGGATGGGAAATATGATCAATATAATTTCCGGCCCTTGTTATTTTTGCTGGTATGAGCGGACCCACATTCATTTATTTATTAAAACATGATACATGACACATGAGAATTATCTTTTAAAGTGTCACTAGCAAAAACAAAGCACACAGAATTATTAGTAACCTTTTCTTCCTCTTTTTCGTATAAAATTTCTAAGCTCTAGCATCTATTGAATGGAAAAGCATCTATTGATGCGCAAAATTTGTTTGAAATTGGAATAAATTTATTTGGGAAAATCAACTCATTAGCATTTTCAATTCTATACACCACAACACCTACATGATTAAATCAAATACTTTTCTTCGCTTTTTGCTCGTCCGATTGCGAATAACAGCAAGTAAAGAAAATGACAAGTGAAATGTTTCTCACTCTTCTTGTATTTCTATGCAAACTTTAAAATTATATTATATTTAAAATTATACATATATACACGCATACATACATACATACATACATACACGCATGCATGCATACGGACACATACATTGAATACAATCGACCCTTGATTAATTTATTTCGATTTTATACATTTTAACAGTTTAATATACGGCCCTTAAGTTTGAATAACTTTTGAATAAATCGTCCGATTTTCAGTAACTTGACTTCGTTTACTAGATCTCAACAGTAACTTTCAAATGATAATAAATTGTAGCATGTTTCCCTTTCAATTAATGCTTATATGTAACAAAAAGCAGTTCAAATACATTTTTTCCACATTTCTTTATGTAACTTTCAAACCACAAGCCTATTCGTCATGCAAGCTTGAAGTTAAGGTTTTGAAAGATTCCCCTTTCATATGCAATCAATTTTGTTCAAATCGGTTAAGGGACCTAAGAGATAATGAAGTCCCATATTTTTCGTATTTTTATACATAACTTTTGAACTAAAAGTCCGATCAGTTTGAAATTAAATAGCAAACAATGGGACACCTAGACCTTTCATTTGACACCAAGATCATTAAAATCAGTCTAGCCATCTCCGAGAAATGTTGGCTCAATCAAAAGCGTTCCACACACACACACACATACACACATACACACACACATACACACATACACACACACACATACACACACACACACACACACACACACACACACACACACACACACACACACACACACACACACACACACACACACACACACACACACACACGCACACACAGAGAAAATTCTCAGTTTTCGAAACTGAGTCGAATGGTATATGACACTCGTCCCGCTAGGCTTTCTTTCGATTTTCGGATTTTCGAGTGATTCCTACACTCAAAAAAATCGACACGTCGCATCCACGTGAAAAATCATGTAAACTTCTGTACAGCAACTTTCGTGAACTTCATGTACTAGTTAATGGGAAAGTTGATAAAATTTACCAGGATCGCACGTAAACTGGTTAGTATGAGTTCGAGTTACCAATAATTCATGAGAAAATTACATGGACGAGAATTACGTATGTTTTCACGTAAACTTGCCGTGCTGATTTTTTTGAGTGTATACCTTTATAACGGGTGGCAACTAAAATTTTGGAATTTTTTTCTCACGCTGTCAAAAAAAGACAAACATACACGGAGAAGATCTGATTAACCAAAATTAAAGATACATTATCCATTGTTGGAAAAAATTAGTGTACATTTGAAAACACTCCGTAATTGGCTCTTCGGCGAAGCTTTCGTTTGACGTCGAAACAGGAGCGTTGTACGGCCGTCATGTCAACTTTGCGAATGCATTTCGTGATTCTACCAATCAACTGTTTGCAATTCGTGGCTCTCCAGTTGTTTTTGTACACCAAGGAATTCAAAATCCCGAAGAAATCTTCGATTGGGCGCACAGCGACAGATTTTTTGGGTCGTGGTTCTTGGATAAAATGGGATCGAATGGGTATTCAGGAACGATTGTGTTTTTTTTTGGCGTAATGCGATGATGCTCTTTCCGGCCGAAACGCGTATAATCCATCTGCATGATGTTTTTGTAGAAACGGGATCAAAATTTTCTCCAAACATTCGTCTGGTGCATCATAATTGATAACCAAACCAGAGGGCTTGTTGTTGAAGAAACGAGAAAGAGAACGATGTCCTTCTGCGTCCATAATTTTGGCTAGTCTTCCACTAGCTTGTTTGCGAATAGTTATTGGGCATCTTAGGATATGGTTAACAGTCGAAGCCGCCACATATTTGCTCCACATATTGTTGTACCGTATACTTTTTGCCGAGATTTCTGTTGCAGTTCGTTGAAGTGTAGAACGCGCTCCCGGAATGCTTCTTGTTTCGACGCCATTTTTAGCAAAACTGGGCAAGCATAAACAAAACAAAAAATATTAACAAAAAGAGGAGAGAGAGAGAGAGCTAACACATACATACTCTCATTTCTCTTTGAGCTCGTTTGTTGTTGAGCATAAGGTCGCGAAAAAATTCCAAAATTTTAGTTGCCACCCGTTAGCTGCCACCTACCATATACCTATCTCAAGGAAAGTTAAAATCTAATGAACGGCTGACTCATTGATGGATGTCTGATTACTTGGAATACAGTCGAATGTTTGATTTTAAGTTGTTTATCGCTCGATGAGAAGCATTTGGATTTTCGAAGAAAGTGCCCAATTTTTTGTACGCTTTCTCTTGTTCCAAAGATATCACTCTAATCTCTTAATCTATTTTGGTAAAACTCTACCGATATGAACAACATATTTTCAACTATTTTTAGTCAAAATTTCTGTTATGTTTACTCACGCGATAAAAAGATACTAACTAATCAGTGTATCCAGTTTTTTCGAGTAGAGTTTTTAAAATATCCACAACTCAAAAGCGAAAGGTTCAATCAATAAGGTGTTTTTGGACAAGTTGTAGGAAAAGATGTAGGAAAATGTTGTAGGAAATGTATGCAACTTTTGCTTCTACATATTTTTTGTAAATCGATAGTTTTCGAGATACAATCTTTCAAACATAATACACAGGAAAATAAAAACGTGCTTTTCTAAAATGAGTCTTGAATCAAAATGGCGCCAAAACCTGTGAAAGGTGCAAGTATCGTCCTATCAAACACATTTGTAAAGTTTCATCCAAATCAAAGAGGTTCATTTCAGATTTCAGCTCTTTTTGGACGATTTGGCGTGGACCTGCTCAAAACAATACTGTCGCTTGAGTATGTGTATGGAGAATGGTAACATTAGAACAACGAAACAAAACTAGATATTAGCTCTGGGAACCACCACAGTCACCTAAATTAATACATTTTGGGTCAAGCAGTAAAGCACTAGCGCTCACAGTTTAAGGATCGACATGAAAAGCCTATTTTGTTCCATTGCAATGCCACACCCCTTTTTACAAAAGTCGTGGAAGCTTATTAGACATCGTTAAAATAAGAAGTTTTGTCCTGCCCGCCATATCTACCAGACATCACCCCACATGATTTCTTTTTGTAGCGCTCTATGAAGCATGGCTTGGAAAAGCAAAGTAATTGAAGGGTTTCAAAATCGCTAAGTTTTCTGAAATCCAGAATAGTTGGCAAGAGTCGAATCTGTGATAAAAGATAGTTCAACTTCATACCATTTTCATATGAACGTCTCCTATAACACAAGAAACAAAGTGTAAAACCACAAAGTATAAACAAAAAGTTATAATAAGAGAATTTACAACTAGTTAAAGACCGCAAAATTTGGTATCCAATAAACTTTAGATATAATTAGTATATGTTCAGAATGTTCCTATGCCAGATAGTTAGTTGCACTGTATTTTACGATTTCAAATGTTGCAGTGCACCAAATAACACTGACACTCCTGCTCCAGCGACGCCCCTGGACACCAAGCGTGAGCGATCGCTATATCGTTCGGTTGCATGCGGTTGGTAGAAATCGGTTGGTATCCGATAGACGCATCTGCCGGGGGTTATCTTATCACTTTTCCGCGTCAATATGGCCGGCCAATCAACCGACGTGGATCTGAGTGAGCGGCAACTATGGGTGTTATTTCACACATTCTAGGCTGGACCGGATACCAGGAACGAACGGTCGAACTGAGCATACTAATAGGATCGAATTCTGAATGATTGATGATATCAGGCGTTTGCCGGAAAAAAACTGCACTAGAATGTCCTTCAACACTAGCCGTAAACACATCACAAGCACGCCGCTTGGACAGTATAATCCGATATAAACTGCGGGCCACCGAAAAAAAAACTAGCGAGAAAAAATACTGGGACCTACTGAAAGATTCAGATTTACAGTATCGCATCGAGATGATGGCAAAACTAATCGCGTTATCGCATTCGCTGTTTTGATACAACTAAACATAGAAATCCTGCCATCAAATTTGTAGCACACCAGCTGCCCGAGAGAAATATAGTCGAACGCTAGTCGAGCCACCACCAGGCCACCCACCGATCGACCGCACCGCGCGTTGCCGGTGCGGATTGCATAGTGCTGCACAAGCCGAGAAAATTTTGCCCGTCTTGGCGATAAAAGGCGTCATCGGTGAACACGAGTTTTTCCTGTTTTCGCTTGAATTATGTTTGGAAATTTATTCAAACTTCTAGACTAGACTTCATTATATTACTTCAATTTAAGAATCTAATTCGATTCGGAAGTCATTATGATTTTACAAAAATTAAATTTTATCAAAAAACACATTTCAACAGTGCGCAGCCAAGAGCTATGATACTGCAATTGAAAAATGTGCAGCCCAGAGCGAGCGCAAAGGTGAAAAACCGATCGACGGATTTGCTTCGCTATGCTCGCTCGGTTCGGGGTGGCTCGCTCGGAAGGGGTGAAAACTGCAGCGAAAAATCTAAACTTTGCCGCTGCGAAACAATGAAGGAAAAATTACGATCGGCTGGGCTAGGTATGTGATGGGGTTGCGCTGCGTGAATTTTCCCCGGCCGCCGTTTTGTGAATGTGTGTGTGTGTTGTGGTGTGTTTTATCACATCAACTGTTCGTAGCCACATATTTAACTGAGCTGAAGGTTATGTTTTCGGTTGGATCCGACAACTCGCACAGCAGTGCACACAAATGCACCTGCCATTTGTTTTATTTGTAACCTTCCGGTGCGGTTTTCCCTTGCCTTTGTGTGATTAGCGAGCAAATATCCACTAATAAAGGTTGCTGGCGGTTATCACAATAAATCATTTGTGCCAGTAAATGGTGTTTGAAAACAAACTGGAATTTAATTGATTTGTCTGGTTTACTATTTGGATGCAGGTTAATGAACATTGTTGGTTTTACAGCGAGTCAAATAAACTATGTTGGCGCTGTTGTTTTGTAAGGTATGAATGGATGCTCTGAATGATCGATTGATGGCTTTCATTCAGTAATACTAGAAATAATAAAGATCTGTTATCGCTTCGAAGTTTAACTATTGCTTGTGTTTGATGGTTTAGAGATAGTTAAATATACCGTAACGGGCTTTAGGCAATCGAGTATGCATAACGGTTTTAGTGGTAGCTGAACTCATGTTTATTGGTTTTGTTTCCTTATGAAAGCTTCATGACGTTTCATTCCAAGGCAAAAAATAATAATGAATGATAACTGCCATCTGACCTTTAAAAGCAATACAGTTCATACATGATCATCATCTGTTATGATCCATGCTAGAATCCATTATTATTTTACTGGTAATCAATCCTAAGATTCTCTTTGGTAGACTTATAGAAATCACTGTAATAGGAACCTGGCCATTGTTAATTGAGACTAGACACGTTTGTCTATTAAAGTAAGGTGCTAATTATAGTTTTCGATATATTTCTTCAACTCAGTTGATCTTGGGGTATAAGCCCGGTTATAAAATCAACCGTTACATTGATTACGTTCATTGTGCAATTCATTGTGAAGGCTGTCCATTAAAACAAAGAAATGAAATTATCAAGACAATATGCTTTAATATCGCAGGAAATATTTTAATTTTTGCTTTATATATAGGAAGTCAATTCTATTGTACAAACCATACGTGTAACGATGCAATATAAATAACCGCTATCTTTTTTATTGCAGTGGCAATTATGTTTTTCGAATTGCTCAGTCTTCAGTAGATTAGAAAATGCAATTGAATGTTATTTTATAATCCATTGTAGATTGAGACCGAGAAGCAATTGAAAGAACGTAACTGTAATGCAAAAAATGGCGGGTAATTATTCTTATTGCCCTGCCACCCCTATTTGTCACATGATTTGCTTACTTCACCAACCATTTTATCAAACATTCACCCCTTCACAAGCTCACTCCATCACCTAATCATTACGCCACCCACTAACCCACATTTCTCGGTTTTATTCCGGAAATTTCCAAAATGCAAATGAAACGTAGCATTCCATCCATATTTGCACCTCTTCTTTGTCAATGGCCGCTGCCCCTCCTCACGAACGCCAGCCCTTTTATCACTTAGACACTTGTACATTTATATTTTCGTTTCGGAAATTCGAATAACGCTAAAGAAACAAACATGGCATATAAGTAGGTATGCTGACTTTGATGAAGATCCGTTTAAGTGTTTCGGAATTATGGCGGTGGGTGCAAAAATACAAATAAATCTTGCCTTTTTGTGTTGGATTTAATTATTTATTCATGTATTTAACCTAACTTTGTTAGGGAATCGGAATACACAGAGTTTATACGAAAAGTAATGCCAGCGATTGTATTGTGAAGCACCTGCGCGTTGTAGCGTGGTCGAATCTCATGGTTTCGCTAGATGGAGAAGTCAGCTTTGAAAATTGTTTGTCAGAACGTAAAACGTCTAACGTTGGCACCAGAGGAAAGAGACAATACTTTGTATTATAGTAAATATTTGCCGAGCAGAACTCTATGATCAATTATTTTCCAAGCTTCGCGTCGATAAACAACAACACAAGATGGCTTAAACACGATCCCGGAAGCTTTACATAACAAAGCAGACTAAGTTTGATCGGGTAGTGATGATTGCCAAAACCTACAGCACTGCAGACTTCAAGTAGCTTTCTGGAAAGAAATTGTATACGGCAACTCGAAAAAGTTGGTAGACATTGCCAAGCATACGAAATTGTCTAAATTCGCTAAGAAAAATCTGGTTTAGCAGGCATTTGTAAGAGTGGCGTGAAAAGCGACAAATTCATTGCTATTTAACTCGTCAACCATGAAATTAATGGTAAAATGTCGTAAATAAATAACAACAACAACAATGTAATTTACGTGAACAAAAGCAACACGATTGTTGATGTTTTGGTCGGATTTGGCAACCTGCCTTTACGGAACAAACCGTCCAATCACTGCACTGGTTTAAATTCCTACTTTCAACCGACGCGAGTACTGCAATTCCCAATGATGATATATACAGCACCTCTTGGATGCTCCAATCGCGCTCTTTGTCATCATCGTCACTTTCAATGTGGGGTTTGTGTATGTTGTTGATGCGCGTACATGTTGATGAACTGGTCCTTGATTCTGTGAATGCAGATAGTTCTAGTCCTGGAAGGTGATAGCTTTATTGTACGTCCAGCGATCCATAGTCCTAAAGGGCACAAATTTTCCACACTGTTGTAAGGAATTTGCTCCAGCCACAAATGCTGGAGTGTCATTGCGATTCTCGTTTCGAGTGATTTTTGTTCGTTTCGCCCATTCGTTTAACGTGGTCGAAACGAACCAAAATCACTCGAAACGAGAATCGCAATGTCACCCCTGAAAAGTGAGATAGACATAAAGGGCAATAGGATGTGGTCGTCGAAAAATGTTTAAAAAATCATAATTTTTTGACGAAGAATTCCGTCTTACTGTAGGATGCCAATCCAAAATTTAGACTCGTCACCATGTTAGCGATAAACAATCTTTTAAGAAAATATGTATATTCTTATTCTGAATAAATTTGTAGAACAAACCTATTGCAGCATCCTAGACCTTGTCAGGCTTCTACTAAATAAAGTCTCGTGAAGAACCATGTACAAAGCCAAATAATTCTTCGACTAGTGTGACGGTGCGGATGCATGAAAACAGTGGTTCATAAAAACCGTACATGGTCCGATGGAATCTGGTTATCAGCAAATTCGATGAGCGAAGCTGTCTATGTGAAACTCGAAAATCAAAACAGGACAGCAGAGCCGGGGAATTAATTTCATTGTTAAGAAGTTTTGTCACAAAAGTTGAGTGTTGAATCCTTCGACGACTCTCTAATGTCTGCAAATCCAAAAGTTGATATCGGTCTACGTAGCAGGGAAGATAGGTAGAAACCAGAGTAGATGTCTCAGGGTGATACGAACAAATCTTCGTTGAACACGTTCTATACTGGCTTTCCAACACAGTAGTACGCGTAGTACAATGCCTTCAAGCAATGGGGATCTGTGGAGTGTTGCGACATTTTTGTGATGAATTCAAGTTGTGGCGAAACTCAAGAGATGTAAGATGTGAGCAATAGAGCTCCAAGATCGCTGATCCGAAAATAGCTTCGCGTCCGAGAGTAGCTCCGTTTATCCGGTAATCGAATGAGATGGGCACATTACATCGGTGAAATGTTATAACTACACATTTGGCAATGCTTATTATGAACATTGTTTTAATTACACCAGTCAGTAAAGGTGTTCAACAGCGCTTGTAATCGGTAGCAATCCACGATAGATTTCACAACTAAATAGATCTTTAGATTGTCGGCATATACCAGTGGGCATCCGGAACCAAGCAAAGTCGTTGATGTATAAGTCGAATATCAAAGGCCCCAGGATATTGCCTTGTGGAACACAAGAGTACGTAAAGCAAGGTCTGTAAGAGACGAGCTCAACCATGAAGTCAGTTTATCAGATACATCCAGTTTAGAGAGCTTGTGCAAGAGTATTCGATGATCTACTTTGACGAAAACAGCCTTAATGTATGTGTACACAGCTTCAATTTGAGTTCCAGCTTCCATCTGTGGTGCTTGTGAAATTCATCAACCTAGTCGTCACAGAACGTCCCGGCATAAAACCATGCTGGTTTTTTGATACATAGTTTTTAGTGCTGTTCAGAATTATGCCACTTACGATAATTTCAAAATGCTTTGATGTATCAGAAAGACTGATAATGCTTTCGTAGTTCCATACATCTCGCTTTTCTCCTTTTTTAAATATATGAAACAGGATTGTTTCCACAGCGTTGGAAACTTTTGTTGCTTAAACGATTTGATGAAAAGTTCAGTTCAGTTTTGTGATGGAGTGATTATGATGTCTGAGTCTAGCTCTGACAGAATAGCAATTAATACACCGCCACCTGATTTCATTTCAGACAATTGATAATTACGATCATTTCTATAGACATTATATCTATTACCAAAAACTTCCTCGGTATGTACACTATCATCCCAACTAGTTTCGGTTACAAGAATTATAGAAAAGGAGCAACATAAGATATTCTTTTGAATTTCATTAATTTTGTGAGCACTTCGCATGCGGTTTAGATTTTGGCAGTATACCGAAACTTCAGTTACCGTAGAATAATTAAGCGAAGAAGTTGATGGGGTTTCAATGATTAAATTATTTGGCATATTTTCCAAGCAATGTTTGGAATGAGTATTAATAGTAGCGTGGTTATCAAACATATTTACCGAACTATGACTTATTCCATCAACCTGGTTGTGTTCCAGCTTGCTTTCAAGGTTAACCATGAATAGTTCACACAGGAACGGTGATAATGAATGGCCCATAGGTGCACCTTTCAACTGCTTGTGGTAATTGTCCCTGAACGTGAAGTAGTTCTCCTCCATACAGCTGACAGCTTTAAGTATCCTCCCACATTTTTTCTTCGTTGTCTTCTTTTTTCGCGTTGTCTTCATGCTGTTTCAATAGCCAGTCTTCCAAGAGGCTTATCGATTCTTTCACGGGGACGCACAGTGGTCCCAGAAGTATCAAAACACGCGTTATTTTTAATTGCGCCGAAATGGTTGATTATAGGGGAAGACGGGGTAAGACGGCCCCCCTAAGCGAATAAATTGCTAGCATAAAATGTGTATGAAAATTCACCTTTTCTTGTTCCACATATGGAAAAGCATTCATTTATCTACCATTAAAAATTATATAAAGAATTAATTAGTGTATTTTTCCGTGATTTTTCATCAAGTAGGACCACCAAAGGGATAAGACGGACCATGGCGGAGTAAGGCGGATTGTGGCAGATTTGAAGGTTTCTTTGAGTTGTAAACACAATTTCAATATTATTAACTAAGTAAGAACAAGTTCTTAAGGGGTTTTAGGTACATGCTAAAAGAAGGTATAGTTTAATTTAGAGACCTGCTAAAAGAAGGAATTTTACTACTAGTTCAATTTTGAAAATAAGAGTAGACATTATTTTACTCCACTGGTTTTTATTTACTCTTTTCTTGGCGTTATTTTGTTGATTTGTCAGCAGGACTTTTACTTTTTGAATACGCTTCACTTTAGGTGAAGGCAAAGAAGGCAACACATTAAATGAGCCGTTAAGTGACTTGGGATCATCGAATTTTGATTCCGTAAGATCCAAATTTACATTGATTTTGTTATTCGAATGGCACTTGTTGGCTTTTTTGACGTGGGAGGCTGTGTTAGACAGAATGATCTCAGATTCAGGAATAATTTTTATTACAGGTCTACTCTATTTCGAAAAAGACACTGATGAAGCCTGCAAGTCGTAAACGAAATGCGTGTCTGTCAGAATAATAAAAAAGTTAGTCAAATTCAACAGGAAAAAAGTTGGTTTTTTCATTCAATATTTTTAAAATCCATTAAGACACTAAACAGAAGAACTTTAGGCAATTATGAGCACTATGACGTATGGCCCTTTTACCCCGTGAAAAATGGCCCGTCTTACCCCTAGTTAACAATTTACATTATTTTGCTTTTATCTCTCAATCCGTACTATTTTATATACCTTTTCCGCCACACACAGAACAAGAATTGCCCAATTAAAGTCAGTGGTAAGAGAAAAGACAAAATACATAGCTTTTTTTGCTGAATAACCTTAAATTTGTTGCTGCTGAAATTATATCGCATGAAGACACTGCGAACGAAAAGTTTGTTTTGATTCTAGTTTTGACGTTGGATACGGCCGAGTGCTACAGGTTGTCTCGAAACTGTTTAGATAGTCTAATAAACAAAACATACTGGGGCATATGTAGAAAATTTAAGGATTTCTTGTCGAAATCGATGTGGTCCCTCCTACCCCGCCGGGCCTTCTTACCCCTTGTTACCCTACTGGTTAAGTATGTTCAGAGAAATTTCTCAGCGTTAAAAAAAGAGGATGAAGAATCTTCAAATTCACTTCGAAATTTATACACCTCGAACTGCAGTAATTAAATTTCACGCAAAAACGAATTTTGAATAAAAATGTTCCCGATGTTTTTAGGTATTCGACGAATTCTAGGGTTTGATGCCCGTAGTTTGCCGGTGCAGTCTCCTAGCGCTGGTTGGCATTCTTTAATTGTGCGATTAACTCGTTTAACTATTTCGGGTAGTGGATCGGTTCTTTGATGTCTATATGGACCGTTGTAGATTTTCTCTAGAATCTGTTTATCGTAGTCCTCCTTGTTAATTATAACCACCTTGTTTTCTTTGTCCACCTTCACGTAGTATACTGGGTTTTCTTTCAGTTCCTTGACGATGCGGACTTCAGCGTTCCTCTTCTTTCGATGATGATTCTCCTTGACGACCTCGGCGGCAGTTGTCCTGGCATGGTTTATTTGGGAGGCTTGCAGATTCAGATGCTAACTGCTGTTTCCATGTCGATGATAGTGTTCTCGATATTTGGTGTCGCTGTTACTGCATAATTTAGTCCCATGTTGAATGTGTTGATCTGTTCGTCGGTGAATTGTTGTGAGGACCTGTTGACTACAATGAATTTTCTTGTCGTGTGTTGTTGTTGCGTTGGCGTAATTGTTGAAACTTCTCTCCTATCTTTCTTTCGGATTCACCTTTCTCGGCGAATTTAACTTTTGTTAGGAACAGTGGGAACCTGAGGGGTATTCTTTCGCCAGTTTGTATTTAATTGTATTTAGTTTACGGATTGAGAGCATATGCTCGTCGATACACTTGACAACCTTCCTTCTGTCAGGTGGGATGTAAACTGCAGCAAAACTTCATCCCTTTGAAGATAGCAGAAACACAGTGCAATGGCAATCAGTACGCCACTAAAAATATTCGACCTACGATCGCAACGACACACGTTCAAGGCAGTTTCAAATAGCTGAAGGGAATCGTCGTAGCGATCTAAGCCGGTTTCAGTTAGTATGATTACATCATAATTGCAGTCATTAGATGCAAGCAATAGGTCGTCTACTTTAGTCCTTAAACCTCACACATTCTGATAGTATGCACAAATACCATCCGCTTCACTGGCGTGTGGCTTGTGTAGAAAGCTCCAAAACCAAATTCCCTGCACGTGGAGATCCCAAGCTGGAAGCGAGAAATACATCAGCGGAAGGACGTTCAGATTATAATTGCATTTGCCTGCATAACTGCAATCAGAAGATTGTCACCATACCAGAACACAGGTCTGGGACGACTGCTGGCCACTGGCAAGAATAGCACGACTGTGGCGGAGGGATCGGGGGCCTTCATAATACCAGCTTCAATGCGTCCCTCGTGAGCTTCAGGTGATAATTGACGAGGACAAACTGGTTGAGATGAACTACAAGCGATCGACGGATCAGGATAAGTCAAGTTCAATACGGCACCATGCTTGCCTGAGAATGATTGTCGGGAGATTCCGGCACCAACTACGACCGAAGGGCTAGAACGACACTGTTGGCAGGAACTATCAGCAAGCACGACTTGGTCGAGTGGCTCAGGGACTCTTTTAGTACCGTAGGTGACGCGTCTTGACGGCGCAGATTATCCTACGTTGTCAGTAATTGGGAGTTTGGAGGTCGTTGGAGCTATGGAAGTTTTGCTGAAAGTTGCCTTCCCGGATACCACAAGATCGTAATAGAAAGTTGACTTTAAATTGTATGCATGTCAATGTTACATTGGAATTGCATAATGAGTAGAGTATGTCAAAACAAAGTGAACAATAAATTGCTTTGCAGTCGTGCGTGTCCTCATATACAATTCATGACTATAAATTATAAAGTAGTACAGATGATTGCAATATTAAGTTATATCTGAATCGTATATTCAGGAGTATTAAGTTGCGTGTTATAAAAACCACTGTGTAAAATGCAAGATAGAATTACAAATAATTGTATCAATCTTCGAGCTTTCTGGTTTGGAAATAATCTGCGAAAATCTGAACATTTTTTCGGGAAGTCTGTGAAAGTTTAAAAAGTTTCGAACTAATTCGATGAATAAGTCATTTCACTCGAATAATTCGGAAATGACGTCCCGATATATCGCAAACAGTTGGAGTTGCTATTCCATGTCAAGACTGAAATATTATATTTTCTGAGCAAACTGGATTCGCAAGTTTCGATTTGCTTCAAAGCCATCTGCAAAAAAAAAAAATTTATCATCACTTTTCAACGCTCCAACCCGAGGCTAGGGTCTGCTGCGTTTTTCTTGTTTACTACTTGTGCTTTTACTTTCGAGCTGTTTCCCAGCCCAGAATATATTGGACCCACACGCAAGGCAGCGCGCGCGCCTCATTTGTTTCCACTGGCGCGAAAAACCACTTAACGGTTCATTGTTTTCCGGCAACAATCCAGTAATCCGGTACCCGGCTCTCGTAAAACAGGTTTCCAATGATCCTTGACGAAGTTCACCAGTGCGTCCGAGGCGCGGCGACTGGCGTATCAGCAGTCAGCCAGCCAGCCAGCCAGCCAGCCAGCCAGCCAGCCAGCCAACGCCAAAACAGAACCTGCGGCACTCGATACTACCCATGAAATATATGTGCCTTGGCAAGAGGGTTGTCCAGAATTTGATTTAAACTGAAAGGTGTGTTCTGATTTCTTCTTTTTTGGTACTTTAGGTGCAATTTGCTCAATTTGTCAAACTGCTTTAACCTGTCAAAATATTTGGTTTTTTAACATCTCTAGTTTTGATATCGTAAGTAATAAAATGTACTGACTAAACCGGTATTGCAATGTCTGATGGCTTGATTAAGCAGATCAACATGAGGCAAAAATGTTGGTTGCTTGATTCTGTTTGCAATGCGAAGAATGCACGTACTTTACCAGCGAATTAATTGTCTCAGATTAAAGCTGATTATTGCAATTTTAACCGACATTTTTTTTAAATATCGGTCAGTAACAATCAGACAGCGTTTTTATCTGCAAAACATACCAAAGATACGCATACACATCCATCATCCATGAAATGCAGTTTGACCGAGATGCAAAAGTAAAAATAGCAAACAAACAGCGAAAGTCGGCACTATAAGTTCACAGCTGACCGCTGCTGCACTGCTGCACTGCTGCAGCTGGGTCTGCCCACAGACGTCTGCCGTTTCACTTGAATGCTGGTTGAAATGAAAAGTTGAGGGTCGATTTAATTTACTAATCATAATTAATGGAAAATTTAATATAAAATTAGCGATCTCCGATGGTAATAATGCAAATCATTTATTCTTTTAGTTGAAACCGTTGAAAAGTAAATTAATTTAATCAATTTTAGTAAAGCAGGCAATTTAATATGCTCGCTTGTGGCAATACGAGAAATTCACACTTTGTCTTGTTTCCAAATGTGGTCGAAAAATTCTAAAGGTTTCCCTGCACATTTTTTCGACCGGTTTTGAATCAAGCCAACGAAAGAGAAACAGCACTGCGTAGCGATAAATTATTCAGCAAAACAAGTAAAACAAACCAACTACGTTGTTGCACTTTTACATGCCGATACAAGCTGAACCGGTTTACGCCTCGAACCCTGCCCCCCACACATTACATCCAGTGCCAGTCAGTGCAATCAGCGGCGGGCGCACTGACTGATTGGAGCAACCGCACACTGGCTGGCTGGACCCCTAAAGCAGACTGGCTGTTACTCTCTCTCGGTGCTCGTTGCGGGTGGCCGAGCCGAGGTCTGGTTTGGCCTGGCCGGTTCGACGCCGGTCATACGGCAGACATCGATAGCGGGCTGGTTGTTGTTTCTTTCCGCTTTCAGCTGCGAGCAGCCAGTCGAACCCGGTTTAGCGGTGGTGTGCTGAAGTCGATGCATGTGGTTTTCTGCAACTTGATCTTGACTTAGAAACACGTAAACTTGAAACCGTTTTATTTGCATATTCGTACACATGCGAGAATGGTTTACGTACGTGCAGCTCGAGCCACGGCCGGCCGCGTGGGTGTGGCATAGCATGGCGTTACGCGCGTACAAATTCGCATTGATAAAACAGTGCACGGTTGCACTGCCTTGCCTGGTGCGGCCACCAGCTCGGGTGATATCATTTTAAAACCGGCATTAGATGTGATTTGAATATTCATCTGATTTATATTCCTGCAGTTATTGAGCCAGAATTGATTCTGAATAGAACTGTCATATTATAAATAGTTTTTCAATGACTGCGCAGTGAATACGGTGGATGTTTGTTTCCTACTGCGGTTTAGTTGGGTATTCAGCGATAAATATGTGAAATATCATGGTTGCCAGTTATCAGAACTGCAATCAAGCCGATAATGAATAAATCTATAATTGGTTCCATAATTTTCTCGGTAATTTATGTTTTGATACTCATGCTAGAACTTATATAGGTACATCGAAATAGAAAATACAAGCATTTTTTTCTTTTGAAAAGCTGCCACTTGTTTGCAGGTCTACGCAATAAAGCATTTAATTATATTTGCATTGGGAAAACATTTAGATCATAAATATTGAAACGAGCATTATTTCACGAGAAATTTGGCTAAGTAGATAAATAAGTGCTAGTCACTATATAGTTTTTTCGATTGCATTAGAATGAAGTCATTGAGTCACTGCACTCTGATTATTACCCAACGATCAATTTTAACCGCATAGTCTTGATCACACACAAATCCTCATTTCGATGAAAATTTACTCAATTTAGTGCTCACTGAAATAAAATGCGCAATGCTATGTTTCAGCCATTCTTGGTGAACACAAGCTTTGAGCGATGTTAAAGTTGATACGTCCACTGCCTGTATCGGAAATATTAAGTTGGCCAGGGTTGCCGAGCACCTACTTATATTGTTTTGTGGTACTCACTTGACATTGAAAATATCAGTATTTTTTATTTTCGATTTATTTTGTATAGACTTTTCCGCTTATTTTGATACTAATCTTATAACGATACAACTACGAGAAGTGGATGAAAAAATCATACCCCGATGTTTTCCAGTAACTCGTGGAACAAACTCGATGGTATGAAACCATACTCTTATTTTGCAAACTTCTTATTACTCGTATTGAAACTTTTTTTTACGTTTTGGAGCGTCTTTTTTGTTTTGTTTATAGACGTTGTTACTGATATAACAATTGAGCTTTGTTAATAAAACGCAACCTGAGAAACAAATCAGAGGGGTTGTATACAAGACAAGACCGCATAGGTGACGTAGGACTAAGTAAGTCTCTTTAGTAGCATTTTTTATCCATGCATGTAATAACCAAAACCAGATGAACAGATCGCTTGCCAAATCATGTACCGTGAACGTACCATATTCTGCGCAGTTAAGACATTTTTATGATTCTTCCGCTATTCTAAGTATCCTAGATTTAAATTAACAACGTGGATAGCAGCAACGTGTAGTGCTACGGTCTATAATATCTGGTAAAAAATATGGGAATTATAAGTCGACCAACAATTGAGTATTTTTTTTGTTTTGTAAACTTATCCACGGTGCCTAATTCTGCGCACTTTGTTGCCCATGTTCCTAATTCTGCGCATATTTGCTCCTAATTCTGCGCACCCAAAAAGTGAAAATAAATATTCTTGCCATGCTTTTTATGTCTTTATACGCTGAAAGCACACAAAAAAATCCGGTATTAGCCATTACCATAATTAATTCCATGATCCGGCCTTCTTGTGCTCTCCGGGTGGCAAAGGAATATTGTTATCATTATGATTGCGTCATTTTAATATTTTATTCTCGATAACGTGAAGGGCGAATTGATTCTGGTTTTCTGCATACTGAACATTACACTGTAGACTAATACTAAAAATTGTGTTTTCATATAGAAACCATTTCCCCACTCTCTGACAGCCCCATGAGATTGGACTTCAAAAAAAATAGACAAGACATGGTTTCATGAATTTGCGCTCGTAGGTTCGGATCGGACCTCAAGACACAGCACAGGATGCCAATCAATGCAAGTTAAAGATTCTACTTGGATTTTCATGCCTCTATACCTCAGCCATTTTGGCGAGGTTGCGTATTCTTTCGCGATTTCTTCGTAGGATACATTACTGCGCAGAATTTGGAACATGAATAAAAAATCTGTGCCTAAATCTGCGCATTATTGCATCGCATTTTTCGAAGGAAAGCAATGCATGCAATCACTCTTTTTGTCTAAAACATGACTAAAACTAATTATTCTTTCTAATTATGCTGGGTAATTTGACCATTGCAAAGAATTTCGATCATAAATTTGTTAATTTTCTAGAAGGACAATCTTAGCGTTGGTGCTAACGACGATGTTTTCTGCCATATAAAATACTTTTAGTTTCACGTTAAATTATTTCGCTCTCAAATATTATGACCCGTTAGTGAATAATGGCGTAATATTCAACAGACATTTATAAAAAATAACGCAATGATCATAGTTATGCACAATGTTGAAAAATACTCATATAAAGAAAAATGCGCAGAATTAGGAGCTGCGCAGAATTAGGGGCGGTCACGGTATTTCTTGGCAAACTATGACAGTTTCTGCTTCCTTATTTCCGCCGGAACATCAAACTTGTGGTAAAAGCTACCGACTCACAGTTGAGTGTACGATTCGAGTTTTCTTCCGATGTCCCGATAAGATAGTTGAGGATTTTCCAGGTGATTGGGCAAAATCAATTCGCGACGTTGCTTCTCGGGTGGCGCCATTTTTTTTAAATTTTCGAAAAACTGACAGCGATAAATGTACAGTGCAAACAATACACTCTAAACTACTTCTACTCAAATTTTCAAGAGAAAATACCTATTGGGTAATTTTCTACAGCCTTTTTACCGTGATACAATTTGTTGTGGGACACTCTTTAAGTCGTCGTGATTAAAAATCGAATGATTGCTTAGATTCATCATCCCAGTGCAAGATGGACTACACAGTCACAGGCTTTGCTTCAATTTTGCCTAAGATTGATTAGATAATCAAGTGTACACTTAGTTCTATTCAAAAATATATAATCTTGTAACCTCAGAGCTTTCCATGCACCCCCACAAGGTATGACATCAACCATAGGGATCATTCAATAATGACGTCCACAGTTTGCGGGGGGAGCGAGGTGTCAATTTTGTGACAGAATGTGACAGAGGGGGGAGGGGGTTTAGGCAAATGTGACATCCATAGAAAAAAAAATTTAAAAAAGACTACAAAAACTTTAGTTTTTTAGTCATTCATTACTCATCAATTTATTTTGATTTTAGAAGTTTGTAACAAGGTTTGTAACGAAACAAATAAATGAAGCTGATTCTCTCTCGCTTTCGCTTCACCTTAGTGACGATTTGGAATAGAAGGTCACGTTATCAGGGCCCTGGTTGGTAGTTCATAAATAGATGCTATAATAAATTATAATCAAGTCGGTAATTTGATTAAAAATCCGTAACAAGCCGACTCGCCGACAAAACACGTGTAATCTTCTTTTGTATAAGAAGCTCTTGGATGCTCATTTTATTCGGTAAAATCAGGAAATTTTAATTTAAATTTTCTGGGAACGCAACTGTAATTTTTTTTTTATTTATAAATCGTACACTAAACTCTTGAAATGTTAAGCAAATTTGATTAACCAGCTTTTACTTTTAACATCCTTTTTTTCATTGTAATGGTTTTCAAGTCCAAAAGGGCGACGTCCAAAAGGGGGGGGGGGGTCCTTTTTGAGTTGTGATACAACCGGACAGAGGGGGGAGGGGGGGGGTCATAAAAAGCAGAAATTTGATGGACGTCATATTTGAAGCGTCCCCACAATGTTTGACTGTTGTTTACAGCTGCAATTGGGTATTGTTATGTTCCCAAAAAATAGGCTTCATTTTAGAATTTTTGGTCAATAGATGCTCATTTGACTATAGCGCCTCAGCATTCCGAAATATTCCGTAAATTCCGAAATTCGCGTAAAAAAACCGCGTAAATTCTGAAATTCGCGTAAAAAACCGTGTACATTCCGAAAATCACGTAAAAAACCGCATAAATTCCGTAATTCGCGTAAAAATAGTCGCGTAAAAAACCGCATAAAAAACTGCGTAAAAAGCGACTTCAGTGTATAGTTTTATCTTTTGTGTTTACGGCGCTATGGGGTTGCTACCCCGTTGGTAGCCAAATGAGCGCTCTCTTGCCACCAACGGCGTAGCAGCCCCATAGCGCCGTAAATACAACAGATAAAATTGTACTTTCTTCAACAATATTGTTGATAATATTTAACTCTACCATTGCCTTTACACTACTTTTTCAAATTCTGTTTCGCTGAGGCACTGTAATCAAATTAGCATCTACTGAGCAGAAAACCTAAAACGAAGCCTGCAAAAAAATGTCTTTTTATCTCATTTGAAAGTCCGTCGTTACTTGAATCTAGCAGTTTTTTTTTATTTCAATTTAGTTAATATTTAACGAAAAAACTAATGAAAATCGAAAATAGAGTGATTTATTCTTTCACAGATATCAACCAAGCCGATTATTTGAACAATTCCAGCTCAAAACGCTGAAAAGAAGGCAAATTTGATTGGAATTAAATTTTCCGGATATGTTGGATACCACGCAAGAATTCATTTTCCACTAAACTTGAATTCTTTTCGTCAAATATAACTTTTTACATGAGCATATTTAGAAATGAGTGTACTTTTTTTCAAAAAATCATCTTGAAAGCTACTTATTTGAGCTGATATTGGAAAATAGGTAAATCGGAGGGGATGGTTTTGAGATAATGGACATTCTATGATTTTGAACATGGTTGTGAAAAGTTTTTTCTTTTAGTTTATTTTTTCCTGAAAATACACTAAATTTCTTATAACTTTTCCTCTAACGTCATTTTGATCAAATAAGTAGTTTTCAAGACACGATTTTTTGAAAAAAGTAATCTCATTTCTAAATACGCCCTTTTGAACAGTTACTCTTCAACATTACAGTTACAGTTACCTTGAAATAAATTTCTTTATTAGGGTTGATGCGTAGAAGATTTTCCGATCAATTGGAGTAAAAATATTTAAAGTCGATCGGGAAACAGCTAAGCTATTAGCTCGAACTCTCTAATTTTTTCGTGACGCTCACATTTTGTGATTTTTTGGAATAACACCCTATCCCAAACCTTGCGTTAGACGTAGTCCTATGTCAAAAGATCTTTGGGTAATTACTGGTCTCTGCCCGAGCAGATATCACTTAAATAAAATAGGTGAAAATGATACCGATGATTGTTGTTTTTGCCGAATTGAAATAGAAACTGCTGAACATATATAGTAACTGTGCTGCATTATTTAAGCAAAGGATGTCAATATTTGGAAAGGGGTTATTAAAGCCCCCTAAAATTCGGCGAGGCGATCCTGGTAAGGTGTTAGACTTTATAAAACGAGTCGAGCTTAACTGAAACCGTGCGCTACGACCAACATTGTCCTTCACAACTTGATTGTGACAGGATATTTAATTAATGGGGTGCAATGGGAAGGCAATAACGAAAACCTGATGGTTCAAATTGCTAAATTGCAAACATGTGTGGTAAACGCAGAAAATAACTACGCTAATAATTTTCGCGTTGGACTCTAAATAGGTGGAAACTCCGCAATATATACTAAACATTTGAGCAGGTCGAATATTTTGTCTGACATTCTGCCATTCGTGATTCGGCCATATGTGTTTCGGCCATTTGTAATTCAGTCATTCGTGTTTCGGCCATTTGTGATTCGGTCATTAAATCTACTATTTTGTCTATTTGTATTTCAGCCATTCGTACACTCAAAATAATTTTCACGTCGAAATTATAGAAAAAGTGATGTAAATATTTTTCATCCATTTCCTGTACTATATACCATTTCCTGTACTGTTTACGTGTATTATTTGCGTTAGTGTGAAAATCAAGTAGATGTTATTTTTTCCAATAACACTAAGCTGGAAATCACGTAACACCCTGTAGAGTAATTTACATGATATTTCACGTGGAATGTACGTGTGGATTATTTTGAGTGTAGATAATCTGGCTTGTACTAATTGGCTGAAAAACAAATGGCCGAAATCCAAATGGCCGAATTTCAACAACTGTCACAGAAGGCCGAAATTATATTTGGCCGAGTCACGAAAGGTCGAATCCCTATTTGGTTGAGTCTCAAAAGGCTCAACATGAAAAGACGAATTTTCTCGATATGCCCAAATAACTATTCAATAAAAAACAAAAATTGAAAAGTAGTTAATAAATAGCTTAATGGAATATAACTGTTTACTCCAAAACAAAAAAATATGTTGTGTTTTTTATCGCCTGGATTCAATTGTAACTGTTAATATTCGGTAGGGCAATCTTCGGAGAAAACAATAGAAACCTTTTGTAAAGAAGCGTTTAGTGCTCCGCAGTACAGTTCAAAGCAAGAAAAACTATTTGAATTTTTGAATATTCCAAGTAATGTACCAACTACTACCCTCCATGACCGTAATATGTAGGGGAAGGGCGGTAAAGACGGACACCTTAAGGTCAAGAGTCAATATCTACTCAAATATAACTGTATTGATTGCAATTTTCATACAAACTGAAACTTTAAGTCTCTGTCTAATAAAGTTACAGCGTGTACTAGAAAATTTCTTCCAAAATTTATACTTTTTTTAATATTATAAACATTATGTATAAATCAGAGTTTCTGCGCATGGGCGGGAAAGACGGACACTTGATATGGGAAAGACGGACACTCGCGAAAAGGTGTCACGCGCCGACGAATTATCAGTATTAAGAAAGATTAACATATTTCATCATGTATTTAGGAAAGAATAGGCTTGGGAAAACCCCCTACCCAATTCCCCCTTTGAGCGAGGAAATAAAATGGTTCCCTTTTATAATCTTCAATATTTTAATTGGTGATGAATTAATCGTTTCTAAAAGTTGGCCTATTCCAACTGTTAAATGACTTCTGGATACTTTTACATGTATAATATGCAAGTATTTGCAATTTAAATCGTTGTTAGGCAAAATGAATACGGAATCTTTGTGTCCGTCTTTCCCTACCTTCGGGTGTCCGTCTTTCCCGACTTGGATACCATTTTTTCAAACTTTAATAACTTTTTACTGAATATTCAAAAATTCACTAGATTTCCAATGGACATTCAGTGAAGGGTCAAACTAACGTAATGTCGTCGATATAGCACGAAAGTATTGCTTTTTAATGATTTACCAGCTGTTTTTTTCACACACAAAATTACATCGGTTAGCGTATTTAGGCATTTTTTCTTTGTTTTGCTTATAAATTTGACAGCTGCGCTGCTAGAAATCGGCAGTTTAATTCAAAAGTGTTTATTCAGTCTATAGAAACATTTCCCATCATTGGTTTGCTTCAAAAAATTATTGTTTATGAAATATGATAAGTGTCCGTCTTTCCCGCAGTGTCCGTCTTTACTGCCCTTCCCCTACAATCCAAAGAACAGAAGAAAAGACTAAATGATATTACCCCTTGAAAAAGACACCAACAAAGTGTCGAAACGTCGGGAAAACATCAAACTTCAGTCTTGATAAATTTCTCCGAAGACTGCCCTGCCGAATATCAACAGTTACAAAAAATATGCTTCAAGAACCCCTTTGTTTAATGCTTAATAAAAGTGCTATTACATCAACAAAAAATTTGTTGCTTATGTTATAACCATTTACAAATTTTGAATTCAATTTAACGAAGATTTAAATTTTGAATACAAATTAGGTGAGTCCGAACGAGTGGTAGCGAGTAAGGACCCCATTCGTTTGAGAATATGTTCGGTCGAATACGACAGTCGCCCATTTGTGATTCGGCTATTAGATTAGAGCTGTGATTAGAGCTATTATACCGTTTGTTAGTACGGCCATTTGTGTTTTGGTCATTCGTGCCTTGATCCTTTGTGTTTTGGTCATTCGTAGGTAATCCATTGTAAACGTTTCCTAGATGATGCATAGCGAGTCGTCCGCAGGCCGCGAGTTTTAGCAAGCGTTCTGCCGTTGGAAGTGCCGGAAATCACCCATATTTAGGTGCATACATTTTCCGAGGTTTATTGATTAGTAAGGGTTATTCCTTAGTTCGGTCCGAATGAAGCCCGCGAACATTTTCTGACATTCTGCCATTCGTGTTTCGGCCATGTGTGCTTCGGTTATTTGTTATTCGGATATTAGATCTACTGGAAGTTTTGAGCTCTTTTCAAATTTTGTGAAATAAATTTATCTGTGGTTGATGATGTATACTGTAGGGAAAGGAAAATGAATTGATTAAGAGCCTGCTTAGAACTTTAAAAAAATATAGCACAAGGAGCTCTGGCACCATGCAGTTTCCGATAAACCCTGGGAAATTTGTTAGACCAACCAGACCCAACCATTCACTCATTAACACAGGTCGCAGTATATTGAAAATTAGAGCCGTCTACGTAGTTCACTGTAGCAAATCACTAGTACTATTACCACATTATTGTGAGCGAAGCTTTTTACGAGAATCACTTGCTGGCCATCTTTGTGCAGTGCAAAACAACTCTGCAATGAGCTGGGCAATAACCATCCCATTTTAGCAATCTCAATACTGCTGAAACACAACACTTCCCGACGAATGACTCTATCACTTGTTAACTATTCTTCAAGAGTTAGCACGAACTTAACTTTAACCCACTAACGGGCAACATCGTAAAAACAATGCGCTGAGGCTAATGACTATTGCATGAAAGTATACTTGAACAAACATCTCAAATTTTGACTTTTGGTAAATGACCCATTGGTTTGACTTTCATGCAAAAATCATTATCTGAAGAAGCACCAGATAAGAAATATATAGTTCGATTTCTCTTTTTTCTGTCTTACACTCTACCCAGAATGTTTTTCAATTCAGCTATATTGATCTAAAACTAATTTTTGAGTGTCTTATGAGAATCTCAAAATATGGGTAAAAGAAAATTAAAAATTTCCAGTATTCATTTGGCGAATAATTAAAAATATCACAGTCACTTTAACTTTAATTTCGAGTCCAATTTAAGTCCATTTTCAAGTACGATTTGGACATGTCCAATTACAAGTTCAATGTCAAGTCCAATTTCACTGTTCTATTTTATAGCCAATTTCTTGTCTAATTCTTGTCCAATTTCAACCCCAATTTCAATTTAATTTTTTTTCAAGCCTTATTTAATTTCAATTTTATGTCCGCTTTCGTGTTTAATTCAAGTCTAATTTTAAGTCCAATGTAATGTCGGATTTAATTCCAATATCGACTTCGATTTGAAGTCCAATCAAAGACTAATTTAAAGTGCAATTTCAAAATTTGAAGTTCAACCGGGGTACAATTTCAAACTCAATTTCACCTCCCATTTTAAAGACAATTACAAGTTAATTTTAAGTCCAATTTCAGCTCCGATTTAAAGTCTAATTTCAAGTCCAATTTTAAATCCGATGGCCAATCCAATTTCAAGTCAAATTTAATTCTGATTTCAAACCAAATTTCAAGCCTAATTTAAGCTTACCATCTAGTCTAATTTAATTCCAATTTATGTATGACTCAAAGTCAAATTCAGGTCCAGTTTGAAGTCCAATTGTTTTGTTTAATCCAAGTTTAAACAACACGTCACGTCCAAATTCATCTAAAGTTCAGTTTTAAGTTTGATTTCAAATCCAATTTAACTTTTATGGTTGGGCTCAGACTGGAACACACATTCCGTCTTCCCTGTAAAATTTGTTGTAAAAGATTCCTCACTTTGGAGTTGTCAACCCATCCGACCGGCATTTTCTGCGATGAATAAATTAATTATGTAAAAAAGATCCGCTCTCCCACGATTATTTGGTAATTTTCTGTCCAAAACTTTCTTTGCTACTGTTTGGGTCTGGGCATGCCAGTGATTTCAGCTATTACTTGCTGCCTTCTCCTGTGAAAAAGCACATAGAAGTTAAAATAGTTAATTGTATGGCATCAATGTCCATATTCAGTATTCATAAGATTTTCTCAACATTGGGATTTTCTCAACTGTCTGAAGGAGCTATCCAGTAGTATTAGATTAAGTAGAATACAATGAAGGTATAGATATAGACTATAGGTTTAATTTTCGATAGTAATAGAGAGCAAATGCTATAAAACTAAACAAACGAGTTCGTTCTTGCTAGATCATTAGGCGCAGTTTTCCTCGCGGATTTGCATAATGTAGCAAAGCATGGCGCTCTGTATGCAAATGTACACGTCCTTGGCATTTCTAGATTCTCGCTCTCTACGGTCATAACCTTTTCTGCGATATATGTTATTAAGTATAACGTTTCATTTCTGACTTCCATAAAAACATGTAATGTCGTATTTCTGCACTGATGTCTGACTGTCCAATTTGCTTCGCGAAGGCGGGAATTACGCCAATTAAAAGATCTACGGTACAAATGCCTCCATAGCGCCAACTGAATCTCGTTCATACTTGCAATATGGTTTTGCTTCCATAACTAGCAGCTCTAACTTTCGGCCTAATTCAGCGCAATTCTTATTCCGTGTCTTTAAACGCGCTCCAATTTTACTCAAAATTTGAGAGCTTTTCTGAATGTTTTAGACTGTAAGTATCTTCTTAAAGTGTTCTCTTTTGACTCAGGATGCTCTTTAAAAGGTCATTTTTTTTAAAAGGTCAATAAAAACTTTGCCGCTATATAACAATACTGAAACGAATGTAGCACTCATAAGCTTTAATGTGTTATAACTATTTTCATAGAAATGTAAGTAATTTGCTAAATTTTATTTAATAAACATCAAAACCACTGTTTTTCCACTAGCACGTAATTGGGCTGAAAAAACAGAAGCAATCGCTTACGCGTATCCGCTCTTGATGATGGTTTGGAAAACACACAATTATGATCACGTTTACTTATTCTAGCAACTAAACAGCTATGAATATGATGTCACAGAACAATTCTACTTCAGAAGAACACAAAAATTCCCCTCTGATATGAAAATATAAATCAATTTTCATTCACTAGCAATCTGCAGCATTTTGCTTTTAATTTCAGCATATGGTGCTTTATTTACGACTACTACCAAGATGTGATGCAGTTGTCCCTGAAACTCTTCTATCGTGTTGACATAGCTAGTATTTGAGTGACAACCACTTGCTTCTGGTGCTAGTGTATATGTACGATTCAATGATACACTAGCGACGGCAGCAAGCTGTTGTTACTGCAAAACTAGTTATCTTCAGTGAGCCGGCATCTAGGCAATATCGACACGTTATCCATCGGTCTCTCTTTTGATCTGTTTTTGAAAAGCATCTAATCCCTGTGCAGGCTATAACACTATATAAAATGGGCCCAATTTAGCCGCAGTGACTTCATCATTTCTCGCGACTTTAACTCAAATTCAGTAGCGTTTTATTAAGACCAAAATACACGCCGTTATTCAGTAAATATTATTCTATTAACTGGTATAAAAATTTTGTTTCGAATAAATATAGTTGCAACGTAATTCCTGAATATTATTTAGGCTACCGCGTAATGGGCTGGAAATAGCCTCCCGTACCATAGATTTGCCTAAATTTGCCTAAAAAATATTGATTTTTTTATGGTTTCATAAGGTTTGATCTTTGGTCAACAAACAAACTCCAATTTTTATATTTTTTCTAGAAAACTCTTTATACAAATCGTTCAAAGTTCAAAAATTTTGTTTTTGAGTTACAAGTTTATAAAGATAGGTGGCGACAATAAAATGGAAACTCTTCATCTTTAGGAACCAAAAAGGAACCAGAAATATTCGTTTCTTTGCCGCGTCTTCGAAGACTACCAAACAAGTTTATACATTATTATTCGTCAACATATAAAAGATATTTTCTCCTAATTGAATAGAATCCAATCTATAAACCATTGGAATGTTATGAACACAAATAATATGTAATTTCGAATCAGTCACTGATAAAGCCGGCACCATGAACATTGATTCAACGCTAGCAGTCTGTCCCATTTCGGTTTGAGGTTTTTGAATAATCTAATTGAACAACTATTTGAAATGATCAGCAGCAATTACCCTCTACGTTTTGTTTTCCTGTCCAGATAAGGTGCTATTGATTTCAACCTGTTTGCATGCTGAGTGCTATGTTACCTCTGTGAACGATCACAGAGTGAGTAATGAACCGTGAGAAGCTGAACGAACTTTCGGAGTGGAAAACTAAGTGAGAATTATATCAAACAGATCGTTGCCTACCGAAAGGCGTATTGACTGGCAGGCTTTTCATTCCAGTTCCAGCTTGTACTTCTATTGAAAGTTTATGTGTTTGAAATGAGATAATATTTATTTTCTGTTATTATAACAGTTGTAATACGCAGCAATTTATTATGTGCATTACTTGGATAATAAAACACTCAAGCATATTGTTCGTTAATCTATCAACGGCACCTTATCGAAGCTAATGGAATATTGCAATTTAATCTAAAGCTGGTTTACACGGTTTAAAGGTGGTTGTTATTCAGCCATATGAGCTGGTAATCTCAATCAGCACAACTGATAAGCCAGGCAATAACCTAGGTTTGACGTAGTCGTAAACTGCCCTTATGCCAACCATACAGTTCAACGGCAACTTAACTGCAATCTTCCGCTCTCGTTATCAGCCGGCATACCAAACCAAAATTGTCGGGCATTTGTGCCGGTTTACGTCGTTTCTATATGACTTTATCCACTTACGCTGCTATGGAACAGGGTTGTAGTCATTACAAGTAAATTCAAAATAATTTAATGTCAAAGGGGGAGCTCCAGATAATTTGTGGTACACTAAACCATTACACAATGCTTTGAAGCTTGACTTGATCCCTGATAGTAGGATATGGATATTTGTAAGACAATAATATTGTCTATTATCGTCAGTCGTCAGCAGTGAAAGCACTTTCAGCAGTGTTCGTATGCATCATGCGGGTACTGAGCTCAGCTCTGATAAAAATTATGTGACTGCACGTAGCTAATCGTTCATTTCAGTTATGACAGGCAGTGCTATGCAATGGTCGGCAGCACCGGCCTTGTTTTGTAGTGCAACAGTGGACGCGCGAGTGTCCGGAAGGACGCACTTTTGGTGTTCGTTTATTTAATTGTTAGAGTTTTGCTCATACTTTCGGTTGATGAAAGCGTAAACAAATGCGGGAAGTGTTTCTTCTTCAAGCATTTAATGCTTGAAACATAAAAGTGCCTTTGAAGTTAAATAGCAAGTTAATGTTGCAGTGCATAGTAAATAAAGAAGCAAAAATATTTGCTAGTAAATTGCTCTGTCTAAAGGCCATTGCGTAAAGTAAATTTGGTGTATTAAAAATGGCTCTAATTTTTGAAGTGTAAGTACAAAAGTTAAAGAAGTTTAAGGCAAAAACGGCAAAAAGGCAAATGGTACAGGATGCATTTGAAATAAAAATAGGAATAATAAAATCTATTCCCCAACGCAATTCATTCGTATATCAACTTTCACCACACCTCCCATGCTCGGTTTTACCTTGCAAAAAACAAAAAACATATTGTCATCGACCTACCGAATTCACCGCAGGACTTGGCTGAAGATAACCTCTGACTCTCTCTCTCTCTTTCTCGTTTAAACTTTATGTAATTGCAGGAATAAAGACGACACCAAAATGGTCTCCAAAGTAATTAGTTTTGATGAGGTTGTTAAAACATCAATTGAAACATTTCGTAACACATTCGGCTCGGAGCCCGATATTGCCGCCTGTGCACCGGGCCGTGTCAACCTAATCGGAGAACACGTGGACTACAACGATGGGTTCGTCCTGCCGATGGTGAGTCCTTATATAAGTAAACACAGCTCACATATTGTGTGGGGCGCGGGTAAGGTTGCTGGTACCGGTACGGCAGTTGTTACGGCAACAAAATAGCTACCGGCAGCAGTGTCATCAAATGTGTGATCAAATACGACAGACTGCTGTAACCGGTGGTCCCTTTATGGCAACCGGAAGCATATTTAGCTGGAAATCGACCAGACTCGACATACAATCGAACTGTTACGGTTGCCCTGTCGAGAATGACAATCTACCAATGGCCGGAGGGCACCGACGGCAGGGTGCGCCGGAAAGGGGCAACTTCGGTTGTGATAGTAAATATCATCATAGATATCATGCTGCCTCCTGCCAAGCGGAAAGAGCTTACTTCTCCGGCCGAAGCAGTCACCACAGAAAGGGTTCAAAATTACACATTGAAGGGTGGCCACTGAATTATCGGAAGTTTGTAGAGCATCTGTCTTTACGGAGAACATTTACACGTTGTCAATAATTTAATAACTATCTCGAACTAATGCTGGTAGGAGTATATCATCGGTCATAGTCGAGACATTAGGCTTAGTCAATTTCAGAACGACGTTTGCACTAAATGTATTCAAGCAAGCACTTGATTAATCCTATTGAACATCAAAAGTGGTAAGGTATATTAGTCGAACCGAGTCCGTCTTCATGTCCTTCCTAGATTTTACTTTAAACTACAAGAGAGCAGACCATAGCTTATTTTAAATGATGTTCTATTTCTATGCTAGAACAGTTATTGCAGTTTTTTTTACATTATTAAGTGTTATTTTCTAAATTTTCCAGGCACTGCCCATGGTAACTGTTATTGTAGGAAAAAAGAACTACACCCCATCCACCTGTGATGTTGTGACCTGTTTCGAAGGTGCCCAAGAGGAGAAGCGAACACAATTTGACAGCAGTAACATTGCACGAGGGGTTCCCAAGTGAGTAGCAAATCGTAGATGTTGAGTCAAGTGTCATTTGCATATGCAAATGATAATGATCTCTATAGCGAATATAGAATGGAGATATTTGCATTAAAACTAGTAAATTCATATGAACGGTAATTTTACAATATCGTATTCGATGCACAAAATCAGCATATAACGGCTATTTTGAACGTACTGAGAAAATATAAGCTCTCAATGATTACAAATATTTTTTAATGTGGTTTTAACCGTTTAGTCATTCACCATTATAAGTACATATTTATATACGATTAGATCCGACTAATGATAATTAAAGTCTGCTCCATTTAGAACATGAAATTATTTTCTTATGACGGCAGTTGACGGAGGAAACGGTAGAAAAAATAGTAAAACAATGGTGGTTATAGTAATCAAATCATAAGTTTAAAATTATAGTATAAAACTGTTGTACTATAATACTTTTACTAAGTTTGTATAGCATTCCCCCCAAACTGGGATATCCATGTATCGAATTAAACAATAATTAGAACCAATTATAATCGGATTCGAGCCCAATTTTTCCCCCTGAGTTAAGTTATATGCGCACAGTATTTACTGTGTTTATTGGGCACGTCTTTTTTATCATCTAGCACACCTCCCCCATTTTGGGAGAATGGTATAAACGTTTCGATTTCTAGTTACCTTTCTAGTTCTAGTTACCAATCGTGTGCCTCAGTTAATGTGAGGGTTGAATGCCCTTGGTATAGAATACACTAAGTACTTTTTTACGTGGTTTGTTTTTTCATTTATTGAGAACGGGGCAACTTAGAGACCATTCATTTATTTCTCAATACATTTGGGAGAGGCCCGACATTCGTCACGTATTTTGTAAATGGTCCCTATGTTGCACCGTTCTTGAGTAATCTAAAAAAGCAAACCGTATAAAAAAAGACTTGAGTTTATCGCTTATCCCAGCATTAGAAAATGCCTCGTTCAATACACCATCTCTGCAACGATACCCCAGCTACCACCAACTCGTATATCAATGTACAAAAACTATCGTAAATATCTCCTAACAAACTCAAAGTCGTAACTAAAGCTGGATAAAGTGGGATCAAGTTGATTTTCTGTCGTATATAATGATAATGACTGACTTACATACATACAATTTCAGCACAAAATCGTAGAGTAGTACGGAGCGACTCACGCTTAATCGGATATTATCGTACATAAATACTTATATAGTTGTAACGCTCAAAGTTATTCGTAATCACGTATATCGCCTCCGAAATAGTACGGATATGTCAATTTTGCGCATGAAATACGATTTATTTAGCACGTATATCTGTACGTAATGCTGATTTTTACCTTTTTTATACATATGAAAATGCTAGCTGGGACATCATGCTACCGTCGCGTTAATCGCCCAGTTAGTTTCGAGGTACGATGCTGGTCTAACAAATCAGTCGTCGTATGTTAGAATCTCGGCTAGGCGGTGCTCCTAGATAAAGTCAGTAGGATTGTTACACTAGCCCCGTAACTGACCTGTACTCTTAACAGCCGGCCGCGAAGTCTGTCGATAAAGAAGATTCAAGTCTTAGAAAGACGTTTAAGCCTAAGGTTTTGCTAAGGTTACCGTCGCGATAAATGCGAATAGACTCAAAAAAGTGGGTGCGTCATCGTGTCGGTAATTATCGGTATCGTTTAGATTCCGACCGCATTCAAAGAGCTGACTACTGAACCGAGTCAGTCGTCTGCAGCTGGAAAAACGTGTAAAACTTAGGCGATTAGTCGTGGCAGCAATTTAGGCTTTCACAGTGGCCTAGTTTGATAGAATCAAGCAGATCCTTTTTTTCAAGCCGTTTGTTCGGGATTTGCCGCGAAAGAATCCCCCAAGAAAGCCGGTATCTCGGAACCGCGTGTGAAGAAAAGTGTTACGTCTGCGATATTTCAGGTTGAACCGGTTTTTTCAGTTTTTGTGCATTTGTCACAGTACATGCTCCCGACATTCCCCGGATAGTAAAAATTTGGTCCGCAGTTGCGCGAGCCCCCATGAAACCCGCCTGATAATTCCCTACGAAACCTTGTGCTATCGGTGACAACCGGCGTAACAGGATCTGGGAGAGTACCTTGTAGGCGGCGTTTACCAGCGTAATACCACGATAGTTGCAGCAGTCTAGCCGATCACCCTTTCTGTAGATGGGACAAACCACTCCTTCCATCCATTCCTCCGGTAGCTTTTCCTCCTCCCAAATCCTAGAAATAACCCAGTGTAGAGCCTTTGCTAGCGTTTCTCCGCCATGTTTATAAAGCTCTGCCGGTAGGCGTTCCTTCCCAGCGGCTTTATTGGTCTTCAGCAGTCTGATTTCTCGTTTGACTTCTTGGAGATCAGGTGCTAGGACATCACTATCTTCCATGGGCGCTCCTAGGTTAATTTCCGTTCCGCCTTCTTCTGCGACTTCGCCATTGAGGTGTTCATCGAAGAACTGCTTCCATCTGTCGACCACCTCGCGCTCGTTTGTAATTAGATTCCCTCCCTCGTCCCTACACATGTCAAATTTCGGTGTGTAGCCCTTTCGAGTTTGGTTCACCTTCTCATAAAACTCGCGCGTGTCATTAGCTCGGAATAGTTGCTCTAATTCTTCACGATCTCTGTCCTCCTTTTGGCGCTTTTTTCTCCTCAGGATCGTGGTCAACTGGTTCCTAGCTCGTCGGTATTTGGCCAGGTTCTCTCTAGTGGCAATACTTAGATAATTTCTCCAAGCATTTTTTTTTCTCTTCCACCGATTGTTGGCATTCCCCATCAAACCAATCATTTTGTGTACTCCGAGGCTTAATACCTAGTGCCGCGGTAGCGGCCTCTCCGATGGCCGAGCGTATTCTGCCCCAATCGTCTTCGAGGTTTGAAGCACCTAACTCCTCGGAAGAAGGCAGTGCCTCATTCAGTACTAGCGCGTAGTTCTCGGCAGCTTGTGGGTTGTCTAGCTGCCTGATGTTCAACCAAGGAGGGCGGCTTTGACGTGTCCGGTATACGGTGGACAACTTTGAGCGCACATGTACTGCTACTAGGTAATGGTCAGAATCAATATCCGCACCCCGACGGGAGCGTACGTTCGTGATGTTAGAGAAGAACCGGCCCTCTATGAGAACATGGTCAATTTGGTTCATTGTACGTTGGTCAGGTGATCTCCAGGTGGCTTTGTGGATATCCTTGCGCGGGAAAAAGGTGCTTCAGATCACCAGGCCTCGGGAAGCTGCTAAGTTTATACATCGTTGGCCGTTATCGTTTGTGTCGGTGTGCAGGCTATGGGGTCCTACCACCACCACCACCACCGGTCTATACATTTCTTCCCTACCGACCTGGGCGTTCATATCCCCGATGACGATCTTGATGTCCCGTGACGAGCAGCTGTCGTACGTTGCCTCCAGCCTCGCGTAGAACGCTTCTTTCTCATCATCGGGTCTACCTTCGTGCGGGCAGTGCACGTTAATGATGCTATAATTGAAGAAACGGCCCTTTATCCTCAATACACACATTCTCTCGTTGATCGCCTTCCAATCAATCACGCGATCCTGCATTCCGCCCAGAAAATTATTTTATCCATATTTTATTATCACCGAATGGATAGAAACAATAACTTGAATAACTGAACTTGTAGAGTATGTTTTTATAACGCTTGTTTATTACCGGGCTTCCTATCATTCTTTTTTTACCTTTCGATGAAAGACTTTGTCCATACTTCGAATATAAAATGAAACGGTTCGATGCGACCATAGTTAAATAAAAAGAAATGGTACGTTACGACCTTCAGTAACTAAAATACTCCTACGTAGTGATAAAATGAAATGATGTGATGTGATGATGTGTGTGTGTATATATATATATATATATATATATATATATATATATATATATATGACACATTCCGCGGGCCGGTATACCAATCAGACATTTTATAAAAGTTGCTTTTAGCATAGTTGAATATTTTTCCATGATTGGGCAATGTTTGAACCTTTAAAAACTGCCATAATTGGTATTCTAGCATTTTCGGAAGTTATATAAAACGTGCATCGAAAATAGATGAAATTTACAAGAAATAAATGATTTTTCGTGATATTTTTTAAAATGTTGCTACAGTGCGCTAAAACATTTAATAATATCACTTGTTTTCGACCAACATACAAAGAAATATATGCTGAATCCATTCCAAAAATAGTTTGGATGTAATTTTGCAGTTATTTTGTATTTCAAGTGGATTGAATAGGACCATTTTTTTGCGTTGTAACGTCACGAAAAAGGTGTACTTTTTCGCTTTCGCAGAAAAGTACAAATTCGAACAATCTAATAATCCGTATTCTATTTGTACTCATAATTACCTTTAAAACGGTGCCTAAATAATAAAGGTAAGTTAAGTAGAACCTAAATTACAACTGATTGAAGCTCGCGTTGTAACGTCACGGCGGTCAGCCGGACGGATTCAAAACAAGTGAGACATAAGTAATAGCATCGAAACCTTAAGATATAGCATAATAGTTGCTTCAGAAAAGTTTCTTCCTTTTAAAAGTACTTTCTAGTGATGAAAAAACATTTGGACATTAGGGTGTCCCTAAGCAGATACAAAAATTATTTTCTCTATTTCAAGTCAGAAATGATTGCTGTCTATAGAAAACTTGTAGAGAAACTAATTTCAACAAATTTTGTTGAACGCTGAAGGTTTCTATTTCTTACATGAAAAAAGTTATAGAGCCAAACTCTTAGAGACACCCTTAAAAATAGTTTTTTTTATCTATCTCTTTAATAACACTTCGTACGTCTTTTAGATATTCTAAGAAATTGGTAATCGAATTAAATTGCACATTTTTGTCGAAAATAGTAGAGATCTATCTTTTTCCCTTTAGGAACTATCCCTTGTTTCTTTTATTTCTACATGTTCACCTACGGTTGCCTTCATAATAACTTTTTTTAGATTTTCCACAGTGTTTTACCCTAAGTTGTACTCCACCATGTACAACATAAATTGACTCACAAAAAACAAGTGAGTTTAGCTGCTCTCCCCCGAGATACACCCCCTTGAAGAGTACATGTAAAAATAAAAAGAAACAGTGATAGCTTCTAAAGGGAAAAAGATAGAGGTCTACCATTTTCGACAAAAATGGGCAATTTAATTAGATCATCAATTTTTTAGAACATTTGCAAGGCAAACGAAGCGTTATTAAAGCGCTAGATAAAAAAAACTATTTTTAAGGGTGTCCCTAAGAGTTTTTCTCTATAACTTTTTTCATGTAAGAAATAGAAATCTTCAGTATTCAACAAAGTTTCTTAAAATTAGTTTTACTACAAATTTTCTGTAGACAGCAATCATTTCTGACTTAAAATAAAAAAAATATTTTTTGTATCTGCTTGAGGACACCCTAATGTCCGAATATTTTTTCACCACTAGAAAGTGCATTTTAAATGAAGAAACTTTCCAGAAGCAACTATTATGCTATGTCTTATGGTTTCGATGATATTACTTATGTCTCACTTTCTTAGAATTACTCCCACTACGCGACGTAATTTGTGAACAACCCCAAAATTACGTAGTCAAAATAGTGAAAGGCATACTAACAACACGTCTTTGGATTATCTGTTATATACAGAAGGCAGCAACAGCGATAATTGACGAATATTAACTGAACAGATTTTTCGTGACGTTACACGGAGCTACGACCCTCTCTGTGTAAAACAAACCGTAGTAACGTCACGAAAAGTAAAAGCTGTTTAAAAATTAACTTCACTAATTATCGGAATTCTGAAAATGGCAAGTTATTCAGTTTTCATTTCTTATCAAATCATAGAAGAAAGTCTTTAGATAAAATTTGAAAGAGAGCAGAATTTTCATGTCATTCAACAGAAGAACCAAAAGACGAATTTCTGGCGCGTTGTAACGTCACGCTACATTTTTGCTTTCCAAAACAATCTGGTTAAAGCAAATGCTATTAATTTGTTCACTTTTAATTGGAAATTTTATGCTCTTTCCAAATATATAATAATGTTTGGGTGTTTCTCAACAATTTTCCCAGCTGAAGCACAAATAGTGTGCAAAGAAAAGTCAAAACGTTGTAACGTCACGGCGGAATGGTTCGGTACGACCATAGATGAATTTAATGATTCAATACAATAATTGTTGATAAAGTAAATGGTTCGGTATGACCATAGATGAATTAAGTGATTCAATACGATCATTGTTTAATGATGTATATGGTTCGGTACAAAGTACAGCACGACAAGAGCTTCCGCGAATCAATTTCGCCACTCAGCACTTTGCCCATGAGTAGCTTGCGATGCCGTTCAAGCGTGTCCAAGCGTGTAACAAAAATCTGCAAAACTGTCCAGTTGCTGTTGCAACTCAGCTAATTTCATCGGCATCAGCTTACTTGGCTGAAGATATATCGTCAGCGAACCGGCGACAAGCGTGGAACTCTCAGTTTGAAATTTACATCGTTGAAGTATATTAGGAATATCTATAGTCCGAGGTGGCTACTTTGAGGGATCCCAAATCCCCAGAAAAATTATCTTCGATTTTCATTGTTAGCAGACGACCAACGAGCTACGAACATAACCAGCTGATAACCTAATTGCTGCGAAAACCTAACTTTCTCAATTTGGCTAAGGTGATTTTGTGGTTGATGCTATCGATCGGCTACCGTCCAGTTGGCTTCGAGGTACGATGCTGGTTTAACAAGCCAGTCGTCATATTTCGAATCTCGGCTAGACGGTGCTGCTAGATAGAGTCAGTAGGATTTTCGCACTAGCCCCGTAACTGTACTGTACTCTAATAGGCGGTCGCGAAGTCTGTCCATAAAGAAGGGTAAAGTTTTCTAAAGACGTTTAAGCCCACAGCTTTGCTATCGAAGGATGCTGCCAAATCGAAATAAATTGCATCAGTTTACTAGCGTGATTACTACCGTTATGTAGGAAGTAAACGACAAAAGGTTGGTCATAGTTGGCATAAACCAGCAATGTATTGTTGGCAAAATCCAATAATGAACATTTTTTCGGCAAGATGGATGGAATTCCATCAGGATGTGGAGTTTACTCATTGATGCTTCTATCATTGATTCGTCAATGTTGATATGATTTAACGACTGAACAAGAAAAGGGACAACTTTAGTAGCGGATTCAATTTGTTCCAGCGTTACTCCTCCGAAAAAAAAAACGGTTTTGAATTTATTCTTCACACCGCACAGATTGATAGAAATATAGACACATACCATGTAAATTCGGTTTGTGCTGGTAGACGCCAGTCGGTAACCATCAGCACCAACGGTTACATGTCAAGGAAGACTTTAATCAACTGATAGCTAGTTAGCGTCGAAAATTTTACGCATAAAGCTAGCACTTTCTCGAATTTCCATACTGGTTTAATATTTTCTTTAAGAGGTTTGGAGGGTCTTTTCATATTGTGCCACACCTCCCCCCTTTTGGGAGAATGGCGTAAATATTATGAGATCTCTAGTGAACTCAAGACGCTTTGTTGTGACCGATTGTGAATTTATCGTAGGGCCACTGATGGGAGTGTGAAACAGTACACGACACTGCGTATTTTTACGTGGTGGAATCAAACGAGTTATGGCCTTTACTTTAGTGAATTTATTGGACGAGAGTGAGAGTTTAGCGTTTATTGCGTTCTATTCGGCTACTGAATACAGACTAAACCTATCGCTCGACTATAATGGACCCGAAACCTATTCTCACCTGACTGAGCTACTACGCCCGCTGGTATTCATGCAGTAAAATTAATGATGAAGATCTGTGTTGATCAATCACGCTCTTTATACGTAAAGCAAAAGCGCGTAGATAACGGCGTAATTCCTAAATTCGAGTCAGTAAAACCTATTAAATTCTAAAACTTTGCGAGAAACTAGATTTATAGAGCACATCCGCGTAAATTCCGAAAATCAGGTAAAACCCCAACCACGTAAAAAGCGACTTCAATGTATTTCAAGGTTTTACCTTTGTTATACAATATAACAAAGGTTTAGGAATTGGTCGAAAAACATGAAGTCGATCTGAGGCCCGGAGGGCCGTGTCACATATACCAATCGATCAGGTTCGACGAATGAGCAATGTCTCTGTGTGTGTGTGTGTGTGTGTGTGTGTGTGTGTGTGTGTGTGTGTGTGTGTGTGTGTGTGTGTGTGTGTGTGTGTGTGTGTGTGTGTGTGTGTGTGTGTGTGTGTGTGTGTGTGTGTGTGTGTGTGTGTGTGTGTGTGTGTGTGTGTGTGTGTGTGTGTGTGTGTGTGTGTGTGTGTGTGTGTGTGTGTGTGTGTGTGTGTGTGTGTGTATGTGTGTGCGCTTCAATTTTCAATCGCCTATTTCTCGGAGATGGCTGAACCGATTCGTCTGCTATAACTTTTATTTTAAAGGTATTTTTACCTAGTATATCACTATTAAATGGTTTCGTGGTCTGACTTTTAGTTTAAAAGTTATAAGCAAAAATGTGAAAACTACGTGACACGATTTTCTCCGGAACCACATAGCCGATTTCATCGATCTTAGTACCAAATAAAAGCTCTTACTATTGCTAAACTTCACGCCAATTTTTATTGAAAACAAACAAGTGGTTTAAAAGTTATGCTTAAAAAACCAGTTTTGACAAGGTTCAAATGATCGCCTGTTTCTCAGAGATGGCCAAACCGATTTACGTGCTATTAGTTTCATTTGGCAGGTAATATAGCCGGATAGATCACTATTGAATGGTTTTTGATTGGATGGTTAATTTGAAAGTTACGAGTAATTCAATACACCACACCAAAATTAACAATAATTTATAATGATTTTAACCAAGAAAAATAACCTAATTTCAATTATTTTAACATCAAACGAGAGGTTTTCACACTACAAATATATATGCAAAATTTCATAAGAATTGATTTTACCGGTCAAAAGATATTAACCCTCGAACACTCGCGCCAACTTTTATAACACAGTTACTCGCGCGCACAATAGCCCAAAACCAAAGAAAACGTGCGCACTAGAGTTTTGACTAGGAAAACTTGGTTTTAAGTTTATCGAACCTTTGGAAGAGTTTCTTGAAATTGAAAGCTCTATCGTCTGGTAGAATTTGATTTTTGATTAATCCCCCTAAAAGTGAAATAAAAAAATTATTTTCCTTCAGTTTCAATATAACACATTGATGTGTTCTGCAAAGTTTTAGAGTATATTATTACAAGAAATTTTGCTGAAGACAGTAACCTTCTATCTCTTCAACGAAGAGATCTTATTTATTGTATATGAATTTGAAAAATCAGTTTTTCTATTTTAGCTCTTTTTGTAATTGTTGTATCACTTTTTCATGTATTACAAAGTTGTATAAATAATAAAAATACATAACTTTGCTGAACATAGTATACCTCTATGTTTCCTTGTTTACGAACTGTAGAACTTTGATTATAAAAAATAACCTGATTTTGACCCCGAATCACTCGACTACCAACAGACGGATACATTTGCTGGTAGTTTTGCTGCACACAGACACCATTTTTCCATATGAAGAAACAAAAGAAAATTCCAGTTGGGGCCAACTGCGGTACACCTCACATGCTACTTGCTTCGTTTCTGTGATGTCGGTTTATGCTAATCTATTTTCCTAACAATTTAAAGTAATAATGCATTGAATAATTCTGACATTTTGCTCATAACAAGTTTATTGAAGAATATACGTTAGTATATACGTAATATACGATTTGTAACTATACAACAATATGGCATTCAAAAACCTACATATGGTGTACAAAATACAACAACGTGAGTAACCGAAGGTTCATAAAAATTGATGAAATTTATTCAAGAAAACTTTATTGTTGTGAATCAAATAGAATGGCGTTACAGGAAATTATGCATAGTTCAAAAACCTATTAACTAGACCTTTACTACGCAATGTATATGTTAAAGAATAATATTTCATCTTACAACTTACTTTTACTTGCACTTACCCTCATTAGTAACAACTTACTCAGCAATTTCATGAGAAAAGAAACTATCAAAATTTATAAGTGCTTCTATTTGTTTCAAATTTTGTAAACTTATTCAATTTCCAAAAATTTCATGTAAACCAAACGTGTCGATTTCTATCTCGCAAATAAGACGGTATAACAAAGGTTCCTTTCGCCACTAGGTGGATTAAATCAGGTTTTATATTTTTATTATTGTTTTCTTCCGTTTATATATTCTAAATCCATATCAGTGCGTATTGTTTTGATATTTCTTCAAAACATTAGCATTGTGTTACTATTGCTTGTGCGATTGTGTGAGCTTCTTTGCTTCCTTGCTCCTCGGATGCACTGAAAGGAGGAAGATGTTCTTAATAAACATACGAACAAATACTAAAAATATCTGCAATGTATTTCGTGAGATCTCTGATATTAGACGATTCAAATCCGTACGACGTTATTCGGTGGCAGTTAGTGGTTATGAGTTACTTATGATATAATTCTATAATTATTAAATTATCAGCAGACAGGAATGCCTCACCGATGTAAAGTGATGTCTGAAATTAATAAATTACCCCAGCTTTTTGACAACAAATGAATTTGGTGGCGAGAAAAGTTTTCATTCTTCGAGGTTAAGCACGAATCAAACCGATGTTTGACGCATTGCTCAGGTACGAAACGCTTTCCATAGCGAACATGTTTTGCATCGATCCAAAGGAAAGGCACTCGAATGATACCAAACATGGTGAATACGGCAGGTGATGTAAAACTTTCTAGCAACGTTTTTTAGTAATCTTCTTTACCAACAATAAGACATAGTTCGAATTGCTTTCCCGTGATGATGTGACTCACTTCTGACCACACTTCTTATAAACGTTATCAGATAGTGTAGATCTCATAGTTTAACGTCAAAACATAAAAGTAATTTCAACGGAAAATATGTATGTTAATATATTTTCAGGAAGGTATTGATTTAACTTTTTCATATTAGAAATTAAAGAAAGGCTATTTGACACATTAATTTTATTTCGTTGTGAAAATGGTATCTACTTTAGAAGCTGTAATAGCTTTCACCATCGAAAATTTTTGTAAAATTGCAAACCATTAAAATGCTGCACCAGAACCCTCCCCCGTTTTCTGTATCTATTGTGTACAATAGTTTTCCACTTGACCGGAAAACTGCACATGTTTTCGTGCGTGTACGCATCAGAAAAGCGTCAGTGCTGCGAACTAGCACGTACATTATAGTGTCCGTTGCAGAGCAACCCCTAGTCCATGAATCTTTTATCTTTCGAAGCCCACTCGATGCACTTCTCCGAGCAAGCAAGCACTCCGAAGCGCGAATCCTGCCAGCTGACCGGCAAAAGTGTGCATACTACTCGAATAAAATTAATCAATTTTCGGACCAAGCCCAAAATGCTTCGGCGTTTTACATAGATCGCACAGCGTCGTTCAAATTAGTATAAACACACAAGAACAAGTTGCATGCGCTAGCTGCTACTGAACCGCCAGCCAGCCAGCCTGCCAGCGCCCAGCCCAACCCAGAACTGCTCTGTTTTTCTGCCATCGCGAATTGACCAGCTCGTAGTGGGCTAAAATTTCCATGAATTATGAACACGTTTGCACATTCATTATGCAAAATTTTCCGCGAGTTTTGATGTCGTATTATTTAATTTTAATACATGAATATGAAAACGAAGCAGCAGAGGCCTGGCACCGAAAGGATACCCAGGATATGTTTGCGATGTTCTGTGCAGCTGTAATATCATCTCGCTGGGTCCGTGCACAATATGCACGCCGAATCTGGCCGTTGTTTTCGGACACGGTGAAGTACACAGTGTGATTCCGGAGTGCCCGAGCAGGGGTGCCAAATTACGTAGGCTTGAAGGAAAAATAATGTTTTGCAATCGGGTCCTGCCAATGAACAAACCGGCTGCTTCTGGTGTTCGATAAGCGGTTCGGTGTAGTCCAAAAGTATTAAATTTAATGCAATTTATGAGTAACATTTTCGCACCAAATAAAATTGTTGCCTTCATTTCTTGATCACCAGCCCGCCGTAAAAGCGCACTATCTCCGTGTTGCTCGGCTTCGCAGCTCGGTGGTCAGAGCTTATATGCTCTAGACGTGAGACCAGCATCACTAGAGAACGCCCATTTACCCCACGCATCGAGCGGAAGTAAACGTTGCGGCGGGGATAATGAAAACAATACGAGCTTGCTGTGCGTTATCTTGGAAAACTGTTGTGCACATGCAGGTGGGTGCAGCGGAATATTTATCTATGTTTTACCACTTTAATGATAAACTGCCGCTACCGAAAATGGACTTGCTACAGCGGGAAACGAATGAGTACCTAGTTATTTTGGATAACTATTCTAGGCGATTAGACATTTTCAAGAAAAGTTTACTAATACCTCATCTAGGTTCGAATCTTAACACGAGATGTAGCGTATGATTTCTTGAGTTAAAATAGCTATAGGCTGTTGCTCAAACCTATAAGACACAGATTCGTTGAAATCTAGCAACAAACTTAGGGGTTTTCGCCGTCTATCACCAATTGCGAACAGATTTGTGGGAGTTTATCAAGCCGGCGGCAGATTCTCCGAAAGGGCCGTGAATCAGAGTTCCCACACGCTATTTGTTCGTTGACTTCAAAGCCGCATATGATGCCATCGACCAAAAAGAGGAAAATCATGCAAAGTAATCGCTGGCTATCGATATTTGTTCATTTTTATCCCGCTAACATAGTTAATAGTTACATTTTTGATAATTTCTACCGCGTTTTAGCTTGTTTGTTGAAAATAGATTTAAACAGATATATTACCTTGCTATACATATAACGCAAATAGTAATTTCTGTTTTAAATGAAGAAATTAAATTATTTAAAAAATCTTGCACTTCCCAGCCCGTATAGTTTATATGGAGCTGTCACTTTTGTCTGCCCAACAGCTCTCCAATACACATGCACTCTGCAAACACCCTATATGCGTAGAAAGGTTTTATTCGTGCAATGGAGTCTTCTTTCACCTCCTGAAATATTTACACCGAGTTACCTAACACCCTGTATTTTACTATTATTTGATGAAATATGACAGTTTAGGTTTCCAAAATTTACGTTCTATCAATTTTCCTTTCTACAGATGGCTCAATTACGTCAAGGGTGTGATGTTTCACTTCGGCCAGGCCATCCCGGGCTTCAATGCGGTCATAAACTCGAACGTTCCGGTCGGCGGCGGCCTATCGAGCAGTGCCGCTCTGGAGGTAGCGACCGCAACATTTTTGGAACAGCTAACGGCGCGGAAAATTGAGAAGTAAATTTGATGCAACGTCATTGTTCAAATTGGACGCTGAATGAATCGCTTTCACAATGCCGTGTGCGTTGTTTGTGTTTGTGTTTTCCCCCATCTCTCACTATACAGGCCAAGCGAAAAGGCTCTCGTCTGCCAGAAAGCGGAGCATACCTTTGCCAACATGCCGTGCGGAATCATGGACCAGCTTATCTCGGTTTGCGGCCAGAAGGATCGGGCTATACTGATTGACTGCCGGTAAGTGAAGGCCAATGCAGGTACCTACGTTGAGCGAATGCTTACGATTTGCAAATAACGTTTGCTTTGAAGTTTTGTCTGAAGACAAAATTCAACTGTCCATTGTTGGAGTTAATTGAAATTGAATGGATGAGATTAGGATCAAATTAATGTTTAGTTGATCTAGAATCAACGTTTACTGACATTTTAGCAAGGTTGCAATGTTTGCTGTAATTATTGTTGTTGTTGGTTCGACTGAAGACTGGAACAACGACGAGAGTAAATACCAATCTGCTGCTTCACTCCAGGATTTCATTCAATACCATTCTGCAGCGGTGTCCTACTGGTTTTGTATGGAAATGAACGATGAGTACAGACATTGTTTCTCTGACCAGTGCAAGTGAATTATTCGATACACATATTCATAATTAGAGTCCATTACGTACGTTATAGGCTCTGTGATAAAGTTACCGTATAATCATGCATACCGTTGTTCCCGAGGACGATTATGTAAGGGCTACGAAGTTTATACACTGAACATTTTTCAAAATTGCCGATCAAGAAATTAATAGGCTGTGACATGTAGCTTAATGCCGTAAATTGAGCTTAGTTCGGATATGCACTTTTAATTCAATTTAACCACTTAGTAATTAAATCGCACTTTTTTACAAATAATAATTATGTCTTCCGGTAAAAATAGGGTGAAGTCGTCCTATGATATTAAACAAAATTTATTACGGTAATTAAACACGTTAACAATAGAAGTCACGTGGCTTTATTCTTAACGGCGTCATAAACTTGTTCCAACTTTCACTCCATTGGCACATTCGAAACTTTTCGCTGCCACCATTCACTACTATTCGCGCTGACTAGCAAATCTTTGCACGAAACCTGTAAACAGATTTCCAGCTCGTGAATTACGAGTAAACCGAAAGCAATTTGTCACATGGTTTCACGTTGGTCGTAAGTACCTCCTTTCAACCCGGAGTGGGTCGAAGTGTTTTAAACCCCCCGGCTACAAGCAATCTTACGAGTAAATTATCTTCTAATCCGTCCACCTGACAAGCACCGAACCCTGGCTGGCACGAGTCGTGTTTATAATTTCCCGACAGCAAGTAAAACAAAGCAAGCCGGAAAATTACTTCTTCTCCAGGGTGCCTCATGTAGGAAACTTTCTTTGTGTCTTCGAAGATTAGCAACAAAGGAGCCATCGGGAGTGTGTACTATGCGGCAGCACTTTCTTCGAGCAGTACTGACACCGACAATAGTAAATTGTGCATCGTGATAGGGTGGTCCGTAAATGGGAATCCATTGTGATAAAATATCTGGCTTTCGGGATCGGATTTTCTTATAAATTTTTAATTACTGGCAAGCACAGGTCTTCTATAAAATATGCTATCTAAGGATGCTGGGCTAACTAAACAGTCGTCGCATGTTTGAATCTGGGCTGGGAGCGGCTGTTAGAGTCAAATGGATCGTTGCACTAGTCCTGAAGTAAAGAAAAAACAAAAGATGAGATTCAGTAAATGGGATGTAGTACTGAGGATTTGCTTTATGTTATTTAACATTTTGGACAACGTACCGGAGGACAATTTTGGGCGATTGCTGAAAATCGGTGAAAAATTTCACCATGCTGGTCCCATTCTGAAATACTTGCAATATCAGGATAGTTGTTAGATCTGGATTGGCAATAATAATACACACACACATACACACACACACACACATACACACACACACACACACGCACACACATACACACACACACATACACACACACTTACACACACTTACACACACACACTTACACACACACACACACACACACACACACACACACACACACACACACACACACACACACACACACACACACACACACACACACACACACACACACACACACACACACACACACACACACACACACACACACACACACACACACACACACACACACACACACACACACACACACACACACACACACACACACACACACACACACACACACACACACACACACACACACACACACACACACACACACACACACACACACACACACACACACACACACACACACACACACACACACACACACACACACACACACACACACACACACACACACACACACACACACACACACACACACACACACACACACACACACACACACACACGATATTGGTGACGGGCAGATATCCCATCCAGGAGGTGGTTACAAACCGACACGAGGGTTTCGTGGTCGCCAAAATTAACGGAGTCTTCGTGTGCAGCTGCTATGCTCCCCCAAGGTGGACGCTGGAACAGTTCGCCGCATGCTGGACGAACTAACTGGTGAGCTCATTGGACGGAGACCGATCGTCATAGGAGGTGATTTCAGCACCTGGGCAACTGAATGGGGAAGTAGATGTACGAACGCCAGAGGAGCCAGACTATTTGAAGCACTGGCAACGCTCGAAGTAGAGCTGAGCAACGTTGGAACCGCCAGCACCTTCCGCAAAGATGGCCGAGAATCTATCATCGACGTCACCTTCTGCAGCCCGTCGCTGAGAACCGACATCAACTGGAGAGTGTGCGAAGAGTTCACGTACAGTGATCACCTAGCTATACGGTACACTATTGGCCAACGGAACCCCGTTGCAGCACAAACAGGAAGAATTCGAGAGCGGCAGTGGAAAATGGAGGCATTCGACAAGGACCTCTTTGTTGAGGCACTACGACCACACAGCGAAGCCCAGAATTGTGATGCTGACGAGCTGACCGAGGCGCTAACCAGAGCATGCGACACAACCATGCCGAGGAAGGTGGAGCTTAGAAACCGACGGCGTCCGGTCTACTGGTGGAACGAGTCACTCAATGCATTACGACCTAACTGCAACAGAGCTAGAAGGTGCTTCCAGAGAGCAAGAAGTACCGAGACTAGAGAGGAAAGAAGTAGTGACCTCCGCGTTGCCAAGGCCGCACTGAAATACGCGATTAAGCAGAGCAAAATAAACTCCTTTAAGGAGCTTTGTAGAGCAGTCGATTCCAACCCCTGGGGCGATGCATACCGAATAGTGATGGCAAGGATCAGGGGCCCAGCAATGCCAGCCGAAGGATGCCCAGATAAGCTAAAATGATAATTAAAGGACTCTTCCCGGAACACGAGCCAACGTCCTGGCCCCTACCCCTTACTGGGTGCTAGAGGATGAGAACGCTGACGAGAGAAGAGTCTCCAATGACGAACTTGTTTCAATCGCGAAAGACCTGAAGATGAAGAAGGCGCCGGGCCCGGATGGGATCCCCAATGCAGCTCTTAAGGAGGCAATCCATGCATTTCCAGACATGTTCCGCACGGTGATGCAAAACTGCCTAAACGAGGGACACTTTCCAGACAAGTGGAAAATCCAGAAGTTGGTACTGTTGCCAAAACCAGGAAAACCGCCGGGGGATCCAGTATCATATCGACCAATCTGCCTGCTGGACACACTGGGAAAGCTGCTAGAAAGGATTATCCTGAACAGGCTATTCATATATACGGAGGGCGATTACGGACTGACACAAAGGCAGTTTGGGTTCCGGAAGGGAAGGTCCACACTAGATGCGATCCGGACTGTCGTCGAGACAGCACAGAAGGCGTCCAAGCAGAAACGTAGAGGAAACCGCTACTGCGCAGTGGTCACTATCGACGTTAAGAATGCATTCAACAGCGCCAGCTGGGAAGTCATCGCAGCAGCGCTTCATAGAATGAGAGTCCCCGACTACCTGTGTCGCGTTCTGAAGAGCTACTTCACGAATCGGGTGCTAGTATACCGGACGAACCTCGGAAAGGAAACGACCGTGATCACGGTGGGCGTTCCACAAGGGTCAATACTCGGTCCATCTCTCTGGAACAGTATGTACGACTGCGTGCTAACCCTAGAGCTACCAACGGGAGTGGAAATCGTCGGCTTCGCGGACGACATCGTGATGACGGTTACATGCGAATCGCTAGAGGAAGTGGAGGCGTTGGCGACTGAGTCAATCTGCAGGGTGGAGAGTTGGATGCAGAACGCGAAACTGCAAATAACGCACCATAAAACGGAGGTACTACTGGTGAGTAATCGGAGAGCAGTTCAACACGTGGGGATTACCGTAGGCGAACATACCATAACCTCAAAACGCGAGGTGAAGCACCTGGGCGTGATGATCGACAATCGGCTAAAATTCAACGGTCATGTTGACTACGCATGCGAAAAGGCAGCGAAAGCCATCAGTGCACTCTCTAGGATTATGCCGAATAACTTTGGACCAAGCAGTAGCAAGAGGCGCCTCTTAGCCAGTGTATCATCGTCGATACTGCGGTATAGCGGACCAGCCTGGATTACAGCGCTCCAAACCCAGCGTAACAGAGCGAAGCTGAGAAGTACGGCCCGACTAACGGCCATTCGGGGGGCTCCGTAGCCGCAAGGTTACCGAGTCTGCTTTGACAAGCGAGTGGTCGTGGGTTCGAATCTTAGTAGAATCAAGCCATTCGATGTCAAGTGACTTTAGCATGGGTTTATTCTCAGGCCCCTCCATTTACCCTTCCTTCGTGTTGAATTCTATATTTACCCTCTGAAGCCTCTTAACAGTGCAAATGTCCCTCCTATAGTTAAGTGTACTGGTCAGAGGTACGAATGAGTCCTCGCCAGGGACGGCTATAATATGGGATAGTGCTGGCAGCGAGGAATAAGTGGGTAAAGTAAATTAAGCTTTGAAGGAAGGGTAAACCCCAATACACACAAGCACGCATAAAATTTAATAAGCATATCGCTCACTCAATAGCGATTATAGCAAAAAGAAATGCAGTGCAGGTCATACAGCAAACACCCGGGCGATATTACAATAGATCAACTATACTGGTCGCAGTAATGAGTCCACACATGGAAAAAAAACGGCCATTCGAGTTGTGAGCGTGTACAGGACTATCTCATCAGAAGCTGTGTGCGTAATCGCTGGGATGATTCCCATCGACATCACCCTGATGGAGGACTACGAGTGCTATAGGCAAAAGGAGGTCAGAGGAATCAGAAAGCTGATGAGAGCAGAATTATTGGCTAAGTGGCAACAGGAGTGGAATACGACACAGAAAGGTAGATGGACCCACAGGCTCATATCGACTCTCTCGGTTTGGGTGAATAGGAAGCACGGGGAGGTGAACTTTTACTTAACGCAGTTCCTGTCTGGTTATGGTTGCTTCAGGCAATACCTTTACCGGTACGGGCACGAGTCGCATATGATGTCCCAAAGTAACGCGATTCGGGGCGCGGTAAAACCCTAGACTGGATTCATATGTGTGGGGATGGGATTTATCCCGAAATAGTCCCAATACTCAGATCGGTGCTTGTTGAAATAGGCATAGCAAAGAAACCCCCCTGAGGGTGGCTGTGACGGAGTGCGCGTCATGTTGGAGGGCACTTTCTAATCGGTACACGTCTCGTCAGGTCAAGAAATCCCGCGAGGGTGGCTGTGACGGGGTGCACGTTATGACTGTCGGCACCTTCTAATCGGTACACGTCTCGATGGGTACTGCGAGCTAGCTGCGCAAATGACCAGCAACGTTAGCCAGCGTAGATAACTGCAAAGTGCATGAGCACGGTATCCCCTCGATATGCCTGAAGGAGAAACGCTTCCCCTCGATATGCCTGAAGGAGAAACGCCTGAAGGAGAATAATTGGAAAAGTGCAAGAGCACAGCCTCCCCCTGATGTAATACTTCATTGTGGTACCGGGGGGATGTAGGCAGAGGGCAAGGATGAGGTTTTGGAGGGTGAGAGTCCCACACAACGTCCGGGTTGGCTCCGGATAAGAACAGTAGTTTTCCGAAACCTTGTAAAAAAAAACTCACACACACATACACACACACACTTATCTTATCTAGCTTATCTACGAGACCGTCGAGGGGTGTAAGACGATGGACTGCCCAAAGGTGTGATAATACCGAATAGCTACGGGTTTTGTAGTAGCAAACGACGCCCGCTGGCTAATGTATCATCGTGGATACTACGATACGGAAGTCCAGTCTGGAAAACATAGCTACGAACTAAGCTGAACAGCACGTATCGGGTCGTGGCGGTGAGAGGCACCGGTGCGTACTGAACAATATCGTCGGAGACAGTATACGTTATCGCTGGAATGATCCCCATTGGCATCTCGCTTGTGGAAGATAACGACTGTTACGGACGAAGTACCTAGTGGCAGCAAGACGGTAGATGGACGCACCGACTTCTGTCGACCTGGTTGAACAGGAAACATGGAGAAGTTGGTTTTCACCTGACCCAGTTTCGGTCGGGTTACGGCAATACCTGCACCGGTTCGGGCACACCGCTACACCAATCTGTCCGGAATGCAGAGGGACGGTAGAATCTGCGGAACACGTGATCTTAGAATGTTCAAGATCTGCTGCGATACGAAGTGGGATGTCACCCGTGAGCGTCGACAGTATAGTGGATGAAAAGTGCTGAGAACGTTATAGCGCAAATTATCCTGCAGCTGCAATAAAAGTGGAGAAATGAGGTAGTGCAACAAGCCCAACGGAGCAGTACCAAGCTTGGATAGATACCCTGCGAAGCTGGCCGTGACAGGGTGGATGTTATGTTGGTCGCCATCTCAGGATCGGTTCCCGTCTCGTTAGATAACGATGAAGTGCGCAGGCACTTCCCCCTCTCGAAGTAGTATTTGCCGGTAGTTCCAGGCGAGTGGGGAATGGTCGGAAAAAATAAGGATTTTTTTTAGTGTTTAGGTTGGTATTTGTGACTCGGTCCGCCGGGCCTCGGGTCTGGACATATACTAAAATTGTAACGATATGATAAATTAGTTGCAAATGTATCGGTGTCGTAATTGTTAAGAATGTTATCCCAATCCATTGATGACAGGATGGTTGCGATGACACTATGGTTGCGATGACACGATGGTTGCGATGACAGGATGGTTGCGATGATCTGATGTGAAAAAAAATCGTACATAACAGCAGCGGTGATGGTGTCTAGATCGCTACCGTGGTTGTCTTCTACAGAGATGGTTAGGCAAGGATGATGAGGCACGTCTTTAAGTAATGGCAGTAGAACACTTAGGATGAATGATGCTGACCGAATGCGTCAGTTTATCACTATCCTTTGGCGCATGTTCAGTTGGTTGAGGAAGCAGTAAGAATTTGCTTACTAATGTTGCTGATCGCAAATTCATAAATCCCAGGTAGCATTTTCATATGCATAAAAAAGATAAAAATCAGCATTACGTACAGATATACATGCTAATAAATCGTATTTGATGCGCAAAATTGGCATATCCGTACTATTTTGGAGACGATATACGTGATTACGAATAATTTTGGGCGTTACGACTACATAAGTATTTATATACGTCGTATATACGTTAATATCCGATCAAGTGCGAGTCGCTCCGTACTACTATACGATTTTGTGCTGAATATCGTATGTATGTTAGTTATTATCAGTATATAGGATAGAAAATCAATGGTTCCACTTTATCCAGCTTCAGTTACGATTTCGAATTTGTTAGGAGATATTTACGATAATTTTCGTACATTGATATACGAATTGGTGCTAGCTGGGATCGTAATAGCTGGGATCGTACGAAGTATGTTCCTAAGGAATACGGGCCAGTTTCAATTTCATTGGCAGTTGATTTACATCTGCAATAATAACGAGTTTACCTGATCCGACTTTTATAGATAGTCACCAGTTCTTAGCTTGTGCCTAAGATTATGACAGTCACTCAGCACGCCAACGCCGCCAAAAATGCTGTATCTACTGCTGAATAATCCACCAGTTTAAAAACCGATTGGTTGGGTTGGGAAGCGATGAGTGACCAGTTGGAGGCCTGTGCGTCATCCGAATACTGTGACAGGAGCTTATAATTGGGGTAATCTTTTGTTTGCACGAGGTTAGTAAAACTTTCGTATGAAACGTAGCAGTTGTCTAAGACTCGAAATAAAAGTAATTTAATGGATTGTACCAAGACTTCCCAAAACCCACCGAAGTGATTTAGGAATTAACGCTTTTTGCGACGATTTTTTATTAAAGCAGTTTTTTTACGTCGATTTTTTAATTAGAGCGGTTTTTTCGACGATTTTTGGGTCTTGAATTTTTTTTGGTAATTTTTGAATAGAGCCATAGAGCAGCACGAGTTCATGGTCCATCAATTTCCACACTCCGTTCTCCTATTCGCCACCGAAGATTGTTCTTAGCACTCTAAACGCTCTAAGCTCTCTAAGTGGCGTCGGTTGACTTCGGTTTCACCAGCTAGCACGTAGGGTATCGGAGGGTATTTTCGGCCTATTAATCGGCATCCTGAACAATATTCAGGACATACGTTGAAACTATATTTATTCGAGACAAGATTTTTATACCAATTGGTAGAATAACATTTACTAAATATCTGAGTGAATTTTAGTCTTAATAAAACGCTATTAAATTTGAGTTATAGTCGCCAGAAATGATGAAGTTGCTGAGACTATTTTGGGCCCATTTTCTATTGTGGTGTCTGTGCTGTTTGAATTTCCGACAATCCGAAGGCGCCTATGATACAAGCTATAACAGTTATGAAGCAATCCACCGAATAACTCAATGGTTGGTACTGCGCGAGCACCCACCGTAATTTCTTAGTTGCGCATACACCTAACAATAAAACTAATTTTGGCATATTGTTAGGGCTTATCGTCTACCAAAAACCAGCTATATCTATTTGAAGTAACATGGGAAATTGCGGTGAGCAAACAGCATTACCCAAGGGCCTATTCGGTGGATTGCTGTACTTCAACAGCAGATCAAAAGAGAGTCAACGTAACGTATCGCGGTTGCCTACATTCCCGCTCATTGAAGATAACGCGTTTAGCACAGGCTTAGCATACACTTTTCGCTTCGATTTTGCTCTTTTGATTACTGCATCTCAGCCAAGCAAAATTTGAAAAAGTGATGTATGGGGCGTTTGTAGAATTTGTTATTATCTACAATATTGCTGAAGTAAGCATTACTGTGCATTTTGTATTTATGGCGCTATAAGGCTGCTACCCTCTTGGTAGCAAAAAGAGCGCTCTTTTTGCTACCAACGGCCCCATACACCACTTTTTCAAATTCTGCTTGGCTGAGGAGCAGTAACTAAAAGAGCAAAATCAAAGTGAAAAGTGTATGCCAAGCCTGGTTTAGCAGTGACAACAGCTTGCTTCTGGCACTAGTCCATATTCACTAGTGCCAAAAGCAAGTGGTTGTCACTCAAAAACTAGCTATTTCAACATGGTAGAAGTGTTCCACGCGCATCTGCCTCGCATATTTGTTGTTGTGTAAATGGAGCACCTCATTATTTTTAGGCTGAAACTAAAAGTAAAATGTTGCAAATTGCTAGTGAATGAAAATTGATTTATATTTTCATATCAGAGAGGAATTTCAGTGTTCCTCCGTGACAAAAAGAAGTAGAATTGTTCTGTGATACCGTAAATATTAAATTTCTATTAAGTAAACATGAACATAATTGTGTGTTTTCCACACCATCATCGAGAGCTGATACACGTAAGCGATTGGTTCCTTTTTTTCGGCCGATAATTGATAATGGAGAAACAGTGGTTTTGATATTTATTGAATAAAAAAAATTACTTTTTTTGAAAAAATTATAACACATTAAAGCCTATGACTGCTACCTTCGTTTCAGTATTGTTATATAGCGGCAAAGTTTTTATTTGGGAAAGCGCAGCAAAAAAATGGGAATGTGGACTGAATTTAGTAGCATGTTGAAAATACCCTCCGATACCCCAATTGGCAATTATAGTGGTATGAATGATTCTTTTTTGCCTAGCGCCGTTTGTAAAAAACTAAATTGCATTTTTGATACTAATTGCAATTATTTTTAATCCTTTGAATTGCATTTTAAGCGTAAAGTTAATACCCCGGAAATCAGAGCTCCCAACATCAGCCACCCTAATTCCGCCTATTCAAGCAAGTGAGCAAAATGCATATTTCGTACAGTATTATCACTCAAACCTCTATACCGTTGTTGACTAACAAACAACGTTCACGTGAGCAGCAGCAGTGTGTTGGCGTGTCTACAGGAACCATAGTACCTACCTAGTAGTGATTAATAGATGCAGCGTTTAGAAGCGCTGACGCTTGTGCGACAATCTTTCCGTTGCGTTGTTGTGAGGCTATCCGGCGAAACGTAGGTACGTATGTACCTAGTTGTCAAACCATGATTATTACAGGAGCGTAGCTCCCGTTTGAATCTCGTTTCCTACAACGACGACAGCGCAAATCCTTGCTCATTATCCTTGGCTGTTCAGCAGGGCGCAATAGTGCTGTGAGGCTGTGACCGACAACCCGGCTGGCATCGCAAGGCAAGGATTACTTCTTTGTTTTTGTATCTGACTGCGTGCTTTTCATTGAATGGGATGGGCCGGTACGGAGACGAACTGGTAACGACGACAACCGTAAGGGTGCCTAATCTTACCGTACAGTAGGAGAACCAACAGAAACATCAGCGCCGGGTGATTGTTATGTTTTGACGATATCGTATGGCTCGAGCGCACTATTCAGCTGAAGAGCCAAACGAGCTCCGGGTCGGTACGTACGGTCTACGATGTCACATTGAAGAGTGTTCTACTTCCGAGACACTTTAATTCATTATGCGCTAGGATAATCTAACATGGTCCTTTAATCCCATAACAGTACAGAGCAGCCAGTGGACACCTACGGTTACATCATTTGATGAATAATATATTGTCGGTGGTAAAATTACTCGAACAATATGTAGATTAGTGAATGTGACCAGGTGGTTGTACTTATGAGAACTTTACATAACTCACATCTCGTACGATATTTGAATATTAAAATTATATCTCTGTCGTAAGTTTTTGTTTACGAAATTTTGTCCATCAACGCAGGAACCTAACGATCGAACAAATCCCATTCGAAACTACCGGACTGGCAGTGCTAATCTGCAACTCAAGCGTCAAACATGAACTGGCCTCCAGCGAGTACCCGGCTCGGCGTAAACAGTGTCAGCAGGCGTTACAGTTGATGGGCCTGAAGAGCTACCGGGATGCCACCGAGAAACACCTCACCGGTAAGTGATAGCACTGTATAGCAGTAATCCATTTTGTCCTTCTCCGATGTGAACATGTTATTTCATAGAGCTGTTTACTATTTCGCTATTTGTGCAACGATTGTTTTTTAAATCGACTTTAGCGGTAGAATTAGAATATTTTACGGTTACGCTCCATTTCACTAGTGTGCCAAGGATGTGAGACGATTTTAATTTTCTGATTGAATAATTCGAACAGTTCTGATACCAAATATTTTTTGTGAAATCGACCTGTTCTCACAATCCAACAAAAATATTTTCAACGAAAATCCGCTTCACGAAAATAATCGAATTGTTAGATTGTAAAACGCATGATTTTCGAAATTTTCGTTCCATTTTTACTTTTTGAAAATTCAAAAATCTAGGAATTCATTTTATGTATTGTTATAAAAGTTAAAATTACACAAATCGCATTATAAGCAGGAGCTAGGTGCTACATTCCGATTTCGAAATTTGACCTTGTGTTTTTCTTGATACGACTCACTGATATCGTCCGGGTGTTCCTCCTACCAGTACTATTTTCAATTATAGCCGTCCCTGGCGAGAACTTATTGCGCCCATCAAACCAGTTCAACGGGACAATATTGAATTCAACATGAAGGAAGGGTAATCAAGTCACTTGCCATCGCATGGCCTGATTCTCCGAAGATTCAAACCCCCGATCGCTCGCTCGTCAAAGCAGATTCGGTAGCTTTGTGGCTGCTGTCCCATGATATTTTATGACACTTAGTTTGTATAACACTGTCCAATGTATCGATCTTAGGTGTGGACCTGGATTTGGGTTTGGGATTGGACTTGGACTTGGACTTGAACTTGGACTTGGACTTGGACTTGGGCTTGGACATGGACTTGGACTTGGACTTGGACTTGGACTTGGACTTGGACTTGGACTTGGACTTGGACTTGGATTTGGACTTGGACTTGGACTTGGACTTGGACTTGGACTTGGACTTGGACTTGGACTTGGATTTGGACTTGGACTTGGACTTGGACTTGGACTTGGACTTGGACTTGGACTTGGACTTGGACTTGGACTTGGACTTGGACTTGGACTTGGACTTGGACTTGGACTTGGACTTGGACTTGGACTTGGACTTGGACTTGGACTTGGACTTGGACTTGGACTTGGACTTGGACTTGGACTTGGACTTGGACTTGGACTTGGACTTGGACATGGACATGGACATGGACTTGGGTTTGGACTTAGACTTGGACTTGGACTTGGACATGGACTTGGGTTTGGACTTGGGTTTGGACTTGGGTTTGGACTTGGGTTTGGACTTAGACTTGGACTTGGACTTGGACTTGGACTTGGACTTGGACTTGGACTTGGACTTGGACTTGGACTTGGACTTGGACTTGGACTTGGACTTGGACTTGGACTTGGACTTGGACTTGGACTTGGACTTGGACTTGGACTTGGACTTGGACTTGGACTTGGACTTGGACTTGGACTTGGACTTGGACATGGACATGGACTTGGGTTTGGACTTAGACTTGGACTTGGACTTGGACATGGACTTGGGTTTGGACTTGGGTTTGGACTTGGGTTTGGACTTGGGTTTGGACTTGGGTTTGGACTTGGGTTTGGACTTGGGTTTGGACTTGGGTTTGGACTTAGACTTGGACTTGGACTTGGACTTGGACATGGACTTGGACTTGGACATGGACATGGACTTGGGTTTGGACTTAGACTTGGACTTGGACTTGGACATGGACTTGGGTTTGGACTTGGGTTTGGACTTGGGTTTGGACTTGGGTTTGGACTTGGGTTTGGACTTGGGTTTGGACTTGGGTTTGGACTTAGACTTGGACTTGGACTTGGACTTGGACATGGACTTGGGTTTGGACTTGGGTTTGGACTTGGGTTCGGACTTAGGTTTGGACTTGGGTTTGGACTTGGGTTTGGACTTGGGTTTGGACTTGGACTTGGACTTGGACTTGGACTTGGACTTGGACTTGGACTTGGACTTGGACTTGGACATGGACATGGACTTGGGTTTGGACTTAGACTTGGACTTGGACTTGGACTTGGACATGGACTTGGGTTTGGACTTGGGTTTGGACTTGGGTTTGGACTTGGGTTTGGACTTGGGTTTGGACTTGGGTTTGGACTTGGGTTTGGACTTGGGTTTGGACTTAGACTTGGACTTGGACTTGGACTTGGACATGGACTTGGGTTTGGACTTGGGTTTGGACTTGGGTTTGGACTTAGGTTTGGACTTGGGTTTGGACTTGGGTTTGGACTTGGGTTTGGACTTAGACTTGGACTTGGACTTGGACTTGGACTTGGACTTGGACTTGGACTTGGACTTGGACTTGGACTTGGACTTGGACTTGGACTTGGACTTGGACTTGGACTTGAACTTGAACTTGAACTTGAACTTGAACTTGAACTTGAACTTGAACTTGAACTTGAACTTGAACTTGAACTTGAACTTGAACTTGAACTTGGACTTGGACTTGCACATGGACATGCAGCTCAAGGGCTTAGAAAGCACTTTCAAAATTCATTAATAGTATCTCCGTTCTGGTAGAATTGGGCATTTCTACCGCTGAGCTATCTCTCTTTTGCGATGGATATTCTGCAGAGCTACGATGCCGAATTTTACGGCGTTCAAGCTGTTCGAGCTGTTCCTACGAAATTGGGCGATATGCAGTTCCAAGTAACGAGCTTCTATTCATACTTTATTCCGTTCATTAGGTTCCTTGCATCGATGCCTAATATTCCGATTTATGATTGCTTGAATGTTCGTAGTAATTATTGTTAAGGAATGTTGTCTTACTAGACCCACGCTATTGTGTCTCGTGCTGGGGCTGGCATCTTAGATTTACTGCCAGGACTCCACGTTTCTTAATTCAGCCATCCGCTACGAACTTGACCCTGTCGTGAGCTGCTCCTTACCTGTAGTGTAGGTGCTCATTAGGTTGAGGATTTCTCGTTAGCACATTCAACATTCAACATTCGCATGAGTGTCACCTTCCCTGTCAGCTCACGACAGTGTTTGATCAGGAGCGGGCGGCTGATCTAAGAAATGTGTTGTCTCGAAACTAAACCTGTTCTGCCAACTTAGGTTTAGTATCGAGACAACACATTTCTTAATTCAGCCACCCGGTCCGGATTAAACGCTGTCGCAATCCAGCGCCAGTCAGGGAGAATTTGATCAAGTATTGACGATCACGGAATGAGTTGACCACGCTAGAAAGTGGACAGAGAGCGTAAAGATCTAGAACAACTATTCCGTGAACCAGTCTCGTAAGAGATACAATTATATGTGGGGTTCAGGTGGGAAACCAGATCATTGATGAGCGTGAGGTGGTTGGCAGATAACTTTTGTCTTCTGTATTATTAGTCTCTGACGCTGTCGCGATCCGATGTAAACTTTTTTGTAATTTGGAGGAACGTTTGGCGAGAAGAATGGTAAACTGGATAATTTGGGAAAGTTAGACTTGAGGCCAAAAATATATTGCGTCGTTTAATGGCAGGTGAGACTCCAAACCAGATTCTCTCGGTACACTTAGGTAGTTTTGGCAATTAAACTACAGCCGCACCCATCTCTTAGATAGTCTCGTATCTAATTTTGTTTCTCCAATCTAACCATTTCGTACACTCACACATACGCTCCCCGACTGACGGTAACTTTTTTTGTATGATTGTTATATGGTTCTACCACCGAGTCGTGTCGTGCAGCTTGCTCGACGGTCAGCACCCGACTGCCGGCTCCTACGACACTACAGTTGATAACCGTCTACCTTCTCGGCGGTAGATGCAAAGCGTTAGACTGAAGGGGCAAAATTATATATGAGACTATAGGCCCAGACACAATGCATACGGATTTTACTACGTTGTGGAAATTTGACAGAAAACCCACGGAAAAACTGCCAAATTGCCGCAACGTAGTAAAATCCGTATGCATTGTGTTTGGGGCTTATCTAATAGAAAGGTGCGCCTGTAGTTTAATTGCCAAAACATTCGGGTATCAACCGAGAGAGTGTCGGTCGGAGTTCCACCTGCCATCGAACGACTCAATGTATTTTTGGTCCCATAAAGAAATTTCCCAGTTCATCCAGTGGCAGATGAATCCATTTCTTCGATGGGCACCTCAATGGTGATATAACAGAAGGAAGCGGAACGAAAGTTAACCTAGGAGTGCATACAAACGATAACAGCGTCCCGGCTCCCGATCTTGAAGAGATTCGGCGAGCAATCGGACAGCTGGTTAATGGCTTAGATTATTAATAGTACACAGATATGCAACATTTTGATTTCTTCATATAGCGCGTAAGTTGTATGCCATCAGCGCTACTTATCTGCAGCTGAGTAAACCACATTGTCAATGTCTGTATGTAGTGTTCCCATCTTCTCATCTCATTGAAAAGTGACAAAATTTGACGAAAAACCAACAAAAAATGTCAAAAGCAGACTTCAGCAAACGACGAACAGACGATGAAAGTACGTTGAAATGGTGGCAAAAAGACTATGAAGAGACGGCAGAAACATGGCAGAGAGACCAGAAAAAGACGACGAAGAGAAGACAAAAAGACGTCGAAAAAGTATCGAAAAGGTAACAAAAAGATGACGAAAAGGCGGCGAAGGGGCACCAAAAAGAAAATGAAAAAAGACAAAAGACTGCAAATATACGATGAAGAAACGCCGAAAAAAACGACAGAGCGGCAACGAATAGATGAATAGATAAATGAATAGATGTAGAAAAGGCAATTACCGAAAGACGATAAAAAGATGGTAAAACAGGGAAAAAAGCAACATGACAAAAAACAAGCTTCGGAAAGGCGACAAAACACGCAAAAAAGACAATGAAAAGTGGCGAATATACGACAGAACGACGACTAACGCGCGATGGAAAAACAGTACAACGATAGCTCTTTGTTTTCTTGAGAACAAAAAGGACGACAAAATAATTCCAAAAATAGTCGAAAAGACAACAAAAAAAAACGGTGAAATGACGACAAAGAGTACGAACACAATGACAATAAAAAAACAAAGAAAAGATATTTTTTTGAAACGATGGTTCTACAATTGATGAAGGGACGGTAGGGGAAAGAAATGGAAAATTTTTCGGTGAAGGAGGAGGGGGAAGAGCGGAAAGGAAAAGGGAGGGGGGGGGGTATTGGTAGCTATGCTTGACAAGTAGTCATTTTGACTCCTACCTTTTGTCCAATGCTGGAAGGTGCATGAGTCGAATCATGCTGTAATCTGAGATTACCGCGTTTCTTCAATACCCCCCCCCCCCCTTTTCCTTTCCGCTCTTCCCCCTCCTCCTTCACCAAAAAATTTTCCATTTCTTTCCCCTACTGTCCCTTCATCAATTGTAGAACCATCGTTTCAAAAAAAAAAAATATTAATATATGTATGACCTCATTCCAAGGTCAAGACTAAAAAGTTGAGATTAGTCTATTACATAGGAACGGGGCCTTCCCTCGAAAAACCGCGCCGAGAAACGCGGCTAACATACGCTGACAGACGAACAGCGTCACGTGCACTACGTTGCAAGTCGTAAGGGCCGGCATAGTGTCGTCGTCCTGAAAGTAAATAGTAGTTAGATTAAAACTTCTCGCTCGGAGGTAATCTGCAATTGATGCAGGAAGCGGCACAATATGTGTCGATAACCCAACCAAACGCGTCGCTATCTTTGAGAAGTGGATTTTGCGGTCTCCTTTTGTCCAGCGCCTCTATGGTTCAAAGGTACAAGTACCAGCGAACCACAACCCCTGGAGGGTGTTGTGAGTTCGAATCCGGTTGTAATCTCAGATTACAGCTTGATTCGACTCATGCACCTTCCAGCATTGGACAAAAGGTAGGAGTCAAAATGACTACTTGTCAAGCATAGCTACCAAACCCCCCCCCCCCTTTTCCTTACCGCTCTTTCCCCTCCTCCTTCACCAAAAAATTTTCCATTTCTTTCCCCTACCGTCCCTTCATCAATTGTAGAACCATCGTTTCAAAAAGATATTAATATATGTATGACCTCATTCCAAGGTCAAGACTAAAAACTTGAGATTAGTCTAAAGAAAAGATGCCAAAACAGCAACAAAAATAATGATTGAAATGTCAAAAGCCGCCGAAATAATCAACGGAAAATGCTAAAAATTGCTGTCAAAAAACGACGGACGAACGAGTGACGGAAATAACATGAAGACATGACGAAGACTTAAAAAAGACACCAAAACAGCCACACAAAAATACAAAAACCATGATAAAACGAAATTTTAAAAGCGTCAAACACGAGAAAATATGCAAAAAATCACGAACATACGACAGAACCCCGACAAAACGACACGAAAAGACGCCAAAACAGCGATTTCCCCAATTTAAGAGGGGGGGGGGGGGGGCTCCTATACAAATGAAAAACAAATTTCCTCATAACTCGAGAACTAATCAAGCAAATGGAACCAAATTTGACTTGTAAGTGATTTTGGATGCAAGATTTTTTTCTATGGTGGATTGAGACCCCTCTCTTCTTTAGAAAGCAAGTTATGGCCGATCTCCCTTTTAAGAGGGTGGGATTTCATACAAATGAAATGCAAATTTCCTCTTATCTCGAGAACTAATCAATCAAATGGAACCAAATTTGGCATGTGGGAGTTTTAGATGGCAGAAATTTTTTCTATGGTGAATTACGACCCCTTCCCCTTTTAAGAGGGAGCTCCCATACAAATGAAATTCAAGTTTCCTTATAACTTGGGAACTAATCAAGCAAATGGAACCAAATTTGGCATGTGGGAGATTTTGGAGTCTTGAATTTATTTTACGATAGTTAGAGACCTCTCACCCCTGTGGTAGGGGGATATGGACTCTCATACAAATAAAACAGAAATTTTTGCGAAACTCAAAAACTAATCGAACTCGAGATATTCGAGACTCTTCCATAAAACATTAGTCAATACAAGACCACAAAAACTATCTATAGTAACACTAGATCATTCAGGACGAGACGGTCGCGAGTGTTGCCGGTGACCCGCCGTCGGAAGCGCCGCCCACTGGGGGCTTGCAAAACTCGAGATTGTGACAAAGATCATCCGAGATTTATGATTTATGTACAACACAGGTTAATTTGTGGCAATACGAAGTTTGTCGGGTCAGCTAATCTATACCTATAAAGAAGGATTTCTGTCTGTCTGTCTGTCTGTCTGTCTGTCTGTCTGTCTGTCTGTCTGTCTGTCTGTCCTGCGTTCCTTATAGAATCAAAAACTACTGAACCAATCGGCGTGAAAATTTGCATGTAGAGGTTTTTGGGGCCAGGAAAGGTTTTAGTGATGGTTAGAGACCCCTCCCCCCACTAAGAGGGGGGGCTCCCATACAAATGAAACACAAATTTCTGCATAACTCGAGAACTAATCAAGCAAATAGAACCAAATTTGGCATGTGGGTGTTTTCGGTGACAAGAATTTATTCTAGGGTAATTTGAGACCCCCCTTTCTTTATAAGGGGAATTATAACTCCTCTCCCCTTTAAGACGGGGGGTTTCCATACAAATTTCCTCATAACTCGAGAACTAATCAAGCAAATGGAACCAACTTTGGCATGTGAAGGTTTTCGAGGGCAAGAAAATTTTCTACGGTGAATTAGGACCCCTCCCCACTCTAAGAGGGGGGGCTCCTGTACAAATGAAATACAAATTTCCTCCTAACTCGAGAACTAATCAAGCAAATAGAAGAACATTTGGCATATGGGTGTTTTTTTGGTGACAAGAATTTATTCTATGGTGAATTGAGACCCCCCCTTCTTTATAAGGGGAATTATAACTCCTCTCCCCTTTAAGACGGAGGGTTTCCATCATTGGCGTAGCTAGCAAATTTCTCTGGAGGGGGCCTAGGGGGTGCCTTCCAACAAAATTTTGATTATGATCTTATTGCTCTGGCTTTCATCGATAGCACAAGGTTTTGTAGGGCACTACCAGGCGGGCTTGATGAGAGTCCGCGCAAACTGACGCAACTGAGCAGAGCTACATTGGAGAGAGTGTTGTGTTTCGTGTGCATCTCGGGGATACTTTCGAGTTACTTTGAGACGCGGCGAAAGTTGGGACAAGGTGACGGCTTATTTTGCATGTTATTCAACACCGCATTTGAAGGGGTGATCCAACGAAATCGGAATCTAGGACGAGTGTTCTAAACATAAATGCGGCCAAGACCAAATACTCAAAAGAAACAAACGCGTGCCTCTCGCGGACGGTAACTGGTGATGGCGACGAACTAGAAGCGGCAGATGGGTTCGTGTATTTGGGATTGCTGGTGCACACGGACAATAACACTAATAAGGGGTCTAGTTGCGCATGTAAGCGGGAAATTAGGCTTCTTTTGCCCTTCGCAAATCGCTAGGTATACGCTATGTTCGAGTGGAAGGTACTGCGGACGATATTTGGCGGAGTACAAACTGAAAGCGGAGAGTAACGGAGACGTATGAATCATAAGCTACAAGCACTATTTGGAGAGATTGCCATCGTCATCTGGAGAAAGTCAGTAGGCTACAGTGTGACGAAAACAGTTTTCTTTAACAACTGCACTAGCATCAGGAACAGGGAGGCTCAACGTGCAAGATGGCTCGACCAGGTCGAAAATGGCCGACTTCTGTGACTGGGAAATTTGCGACGAGTGTCCCAAGATGTAGTTGAATGGAGACGAACGCTTGAAACAGCATGAGCCGGGATGGCTACTAAGCAACTGACGACGACGACAACTACGCTTTTGCGATGTCTAGTGAAAAAGAAAATATCTGCACAGCAGGAACATATACACTAAGTTTTTTCCCGGTTTCCAATTCCAATGAGGAAAATTTCTGGAGGGGGCCTGCAGAATTCTGGAGGGGGCCTGGTACCCCAGGCACCCCCTTTAGCTACGCCAATGGTTTCCATACAAATTTCCTCATAACTCGAGAACTAATCAAGCAAATGGAACCAAATTTGGCATGTGAAGGTTTTCGAGAGCAAGAAAATTTTCTATGTTGAATTTAGACCCCACCTCACTTTAAGAGGGGGGGCTCCTGTACAAATGAAATACCAATTTCCTCATAACTCGAGAACTAATCAAGCAAATGGAACCAAATTTGGCATGTGTGTGTTTTTGAAGACAAAATTTTTTTCTATGATGAATTGGGACCCCTCCCCCCTTTAGGAGGGGGGTGGGGTCCTATACAAACGAAATACAAATTTCCTCATAACTCGAGAACTAATCCAGCAAATGGAACCAAATTTGGCATGTAGGTGTTTTTGGAGGCAAGAATGTTTTCTATGATGAATAAGAACCTCTCCCCACTTTAGGAGGGGGGGCTCCTATACAAATGAAATACAAATTTCCTCATAACTCGAGAACTAATCAAGCAAATAGAACCAAATTTGGCATGTGGGTGTTTTCGGTGACAAGAATTTATTCTATGGTAAATTGAGACCCCTCCCTCTTTATAAGGGGAATTGTAACTCCTCTCCCCTTTAAGACGGGGGGTTTCCATACAAATTTCCTCATAACTCGAGAACTAATCAAGCAAATGGAACCAACTTTGGCATGTGAAGGTTTTCGAGGGCAAGAAAATTTTCTACGGTGAATTAGGACCCCTCCCCACTCTAAGAGGGGGGGCTCCTGTACAAATGAAATACAAATTTCCTCCTAACTCGAGAACTAATCAAGCAAATAGAACAACATTTGGCATGTGGGTGTTTTTTTTGGTGACAAGAATTTATTCTATGGTGAATTGAGACCCCTCCCCTCTTTATAAGAGGAATTATAACTCCTCTCCCCTTTAAGATGGGGGACTTCCATACAAATTTCCTCATAACTCGAGAACTAATCAAGCAAATGCAACCAAATTTGGCATGTGAAGGTTTTCGAGAGCAAGAAAATTTTCTATGGTGAATTAGGACCCCTCCCCACTTTAAGAGGAGGGGCTCCTGTACAAATGAAATACAAATTTCCTCATAACTCGAGAACTAATCAACCGAATTGAACCAAATTTGGCATGTGTGTGTTTTTGGAGACAATTTTTTTTTCAATGATGAATTTGGACCCCTCCCCACTTTAGGAGGGGGGTGGGGTCCTATACAAACGAAATACAAATTTCCTCATAACTCGAGAACTAATCCAGCAAATGGAACCAAATTTGGCGTGTAGGTGTTTTTGGAGGCAAGAATTTTTTCTGTGATGAATTAGGACCTCTTCTCACATTAGGAGGGGGGGCTCCCATACAAATGAAATACAAATTTCCCCATAACTCGAGAACTAATCAAGCAAATAGAACCAAATTCGGCATGTGGAGGTTTTTGGAGGCAAAAATATTTTCTACGGTGAATTAGGATCCTTCCACACTTCAAGAGGGGGGGCTTCTACACAAATGAAATACAAATTTCCTCATAATTCGAGAACTAATCAAGCAAATGGAACCATATTTGGCATGTGGGTGTTTTTGGAGGCAACCATTTTTCCCATGATGAATTAGGACTTCTTACCTTTTTAGGAGGGGGGGGGGCTCCCATTCAAACGAAATACAAATTTGCTCCTAACTTTAGAACTAATCAAGCAAATGGAACCAAATTTGGCATGTGAGAGTTTTAGATGGCAGAATTTTTTTTCTGTGGTGTATTACGACCCCTTTCCCTTTTAAGAGGGTGGGCTCCCATACAAATGAAATACAAATTTCCTTATAATTTGAGTACTAATCAAGCAAATGGAACCAAATTTAGCATGTAGCAGATTTTTGAGTCTTGAATTTATTTTATGATAGTTAGAGACCTCTCACCCCTGTGGTAGGGGGATATGGACTCTCATACAAATAAAACAGAAATTTTTGCGAAACTCAAAAACTAATCCAACTCGAGAAATTCGAGACTCTTCCATAAAACATTAATCAATAACAAGACCACAAAAACTATCTATAGTAACACTAGATCATTCAGGACGAGCCGGTCGCGAGTGTTGCCGGTGACCCGCCGTCGGAAGCGCCGCCCACTGGGGGGCTTGCAAAACTCGAGAAGTGACAAAGATCATCCGAGATTCATGATTTATGTACAACACAGGTTAATTTGTGGCAATACGAAGTTTGTCGGGTCAGCTAGTATACCTATAAAAATGGATTTCTGTCTGTCCCTATGTTCCTTATAGAATCGAAAACTACTGAACCGATCGGCGTGAATATTTGCGTATAGGGGTTTTTGGGGCCAGGGAAGGTTCTTATTATGGTTAGAGACCCTTCCGAATTTTATCTACCCATCCGAAAATTTTTGGTAGATATATTTAGAAAGTAGACAAATTTGGGGAAAAATAAATTGCTCTAAATATGAACATATGAAATATGAAATTTCATATGAAAATATGAAAAATGAACAAAAAATAATGTAATATTGATCATTTTCTTCAATTATGTATTATTTCAGCGTAATTTTACGCATAGGGCTCATTTTATTCATATCAACCATTAGCCATAATGCATGTCAACTCAGCAATATTATGACATATCGAAATTCAAAATTGCTCCGATTTGATTCAAATTTTGTGTACTTATTCCTTTGCAGTAAATTTTTGATCCGTATTTGGCACTTAGGGTTTTCTTTTCTGAGTCAGTGTGGTCCCAAAAGTTACCATTTTTTCCACCTTTCTTTCTTTAAAAATTCATAACTTTTGATCCATTGAACCGATTTAAATGATGTTAATGCCAAATGGAAAGTATTTTAATGAGCTTTCAAAAAAAAAAAAATATTGGACTGAAACCCAAAGTTTTTTTTATTATCGCAAAAACATTGAAAACTTTCACTTTTTGTGTTTCCATGGTGATGGTGTGTAGACCGAAGAAACTCTAAGTTTTCATAAAGTGTCGAGAATACAATGGAGGTGCATGGTTTTTGTTTTTACTTGTAATAGAACGGGTTTTTGACAAAGAAATGCGCCTCTAAAATAAAACGCCACGCGAGTCCATTGCATTTTCGCATCTTTATTTCTTAAAAAACAGAATCCTAAAAACTAAAAATGTCACATATCTCGGGTACTTTTTTAGAGATTCTCTTCGTGTCTCCTCTCTACCGCGTTTTACAGCGATACTAATGCACTGAACATTAAATTTTCTGTTTCTGCTAGTGACTCCAGCAACCGATTCATGTAAAGCTGATGTGTTAAAATGCATTAGTAAAAGCAAAGCAAAGCCTAGGTGCTACATTTCGTTATCGAAACTTGACCTTCTGTTTTTATACGACAGACTTCGCAGCCAGCTGTTAGAGTACAGGACAATTGCAGGGCCAGTTGCTATGATACTATTGATTCTAACAACCTCTCTCAGCCGAGATTCGAATATACGGCGACTGGCTTATAAGGCCAGCGTCATACCTCGAAGCCAACTGGAATGCATTAGTATCGCCATAAAAAGAGAGGAGACACGAAGAGAATCTCTCATTGTCAATAAAAAAATAAAAAAACGAAAATTTTAAATGTTTTAAGTGTTTCAAGGCTCCTACAGAAAATATTTTTGCAATCATAAAAAACTTTGAATAAACTGTTATTGTTTTTTTTTCTGAAAAGCTCATTGAAATATCCTTTATTTGGTAATAAAATCATTAAAATCGGTTCAATGGTTCAAAAGATGAGACTTTTTAAGGAAAGAAAGGTGATAACTATCTTAGCGGAGACGGGGTGTGCCCGTTAGTGTTACGGTATAGAAAAATCTCACAAAGGACCATTATGAAATGTTAAAAATACATAATACATACATAATCATTGCAAATTAATTTTTAAAGCTTTTGCCCCCGACCTTCAAAATTGGCTTTAAAAATCGGGGAGCAAAAAAAAATTGTATAACCTGAGTAAAAATTTTTTTGTATAAAATCAATTATCTGTGGGTTTTACAAAGAACTAAAGAACTCGCAAAAAGAGTGTACGGGAGTGTTAACGCTTTTAACTCGAAACAAAAATGGAAATACAAATAATGTAGCTTCCGAAGGAAAATGTTTCTCGATTTTGACTCTATTTTGGAAGGTTTTTGCTTGGAAAATAACAACGTATATATCAAAAGCATGAATAAATTCGGGTTTCACAATCAAACTTCAAGTAAAAATTCCCAAAAATCTTAATTTTTTTGCGTGATTAAAAAAATCTCTTTGTTTTTTTTCGCCTCCCCTTGAGTTGTCTAGCATCGGAAGGACAAAAACTTTAAAAAATATTTGTAATAGCCTTACTTAGTGTATTTGACTTCAGCATTATTATACCCATTCTGTAAATAATTACATACCACAGATGCCATATAGTAAATTATAAAATACAAAGAAATATTCTCTGTAATGCATAAATTCATGAAATTTTCCAAATTTTCATTCCGCATGGTTGAAATGTCAATTTAAAAAAAAGGTAGATAAAACCGGGTGAAAATGGTAGACAAAATCGGGGGTACCTAAAATCGGGTGTAGATTAAATCAGGTGTAGATATCATCGGAATACCACTGTATTTCTAGAGATATGAGCAAGAGCCTTTTCATTAAAAATAGAGGTACTCCCATTAATCGAGGGAACGTCCAATCGGCACCAAACTTAGGATTTTTTCTTACTGACCTGAAACGCACAATCTGATAAAATTTGGTTCAAATCCGAGAAGGTCCATTACAAGTTTGTACTCTTTCTCGGTCGCTTGACGTGGAATGATCCATATATCAAACCACCAATGAACTCCTCAGAGACTTGCAAAATTCGTAATTGTGACATAGGCCATCCGAGATTCACGATTTATGTACAACGCAGTTTAATTTGTGGCAATACGAAATTTGTCGGCTCAGCTAGTAACCTATAAAAACAGGAAATACCACAGAAAACGACAAAAAACATTAAAAAGGACCAAAAAGACGACAAAATATGCACAAAAGGACGACGAAAATAGGTCAGAAAGACGACAACGAACGGCGAACGAGAACGACGAAAAGACAGTAAAGAAAATAACATTTGGTTGTATTTTTTATATGCCAGCACATTGCGTTAAAAGGCCACTGCGATAGTTTCAAAGTTTTGGTTATCTTGACAACAAACAGAAAAGGTGATGGAAAGACAGCTACAACTAATGGGAAGATGACGAAAAATCGAAAAAAATTGACCAAATCACGATGCCAAAATGAAGGTGCCAAAACGACAACAAAAACGGTCAGAAACCGATGAAATTTCTTGATGGTTTAATTTAAAAAAGTACTAATTTCTTTTAAATACAATCAAGGACATTACATATAAAATAAATGTGATAAAAAGTGATCACATTCACAGATGGAAAGAGGCTGAGTTCCTCCGCCTTAAAAGAAACTCTATGTATTACAACAGGCAGTATGCATCCAAAATAATTTACACTTTTCAACAAAACAAATGAACAATACTAATAAACCTGCAATTGAAACACAAATATCGGTTAAATTTTAAACTAAAAATTCGCTTCTTTGTTGATTTAGAAACGACAATGTAACCTTTTCTTCGGTGATAAAACTGCGGATTTTTCCTCAACCAAGTCTGGCAACACTGCTGTGTTTTGGAACTGTTACACCGATGCGTAGGTAGAGTATCGCGACCATTCACTTCGGAAAGGTGATGTTCATTGAGGTACCGTATCAATGACAAGATATGGTCGATACTGGGGTGAATATGTGTGTTCAACACAACAAATAAGAATACTTTAACGATTATATCAAGCAATTTTTCATTTTACGCCGGGGGAGAATGTGGCAACCTGGTATTTATTACATATCAAAGGATTTGCCTAGAATGAGTAATTTGTGCTGCTTATACATTATTTGGGTAGTTACCGGTAGCATGTAACTGACACAGACAAAGTGACAGAAGTTCAGCTGACAGTATTTCGCGAAAACGGGGGTGCGAGTCAGTTGCGCATTATAGCGGAACTATGGAATATCAAATATTAATTATTTATAGTTCAATAAAACCAATGTTAAATTTCAAATTCAATTTAAATAAATTCTTACGCATTTTAACCCCTCTAAGGTCTACATCATTTTTAGCACCGCAAAATTCACTAAAATGGCCATAACTTTTTCAGCTTTCAATATTTTTCACCAAATTTGGGAATTTTGCCGAAAATATTTTCTATTTTCATAAAATCTATAGATAATGGCCGTATGTCATATGGTTCCGGAGTTATTCTGGAGTTCCTTGGGGGACCGAGACATGGCTGTTTTAGATAAAGTTGCTAAATATTTAAAATTTGTTTGAAATCAGTTGATTTTTGTAAACATATCATCGATTGTGGACATATCAGTTACTTTGTCGCAGTTATGAGCCATGGTGCGCGCCTTCCGGTTCCGGGGGGACATTAAAAATCTGGAATCGGTTTCCATAAAGGGACATTTCAGCATCAGTAAAGTATGTCGTGTCGCATATCAAAAAATATCAGCATTCGACAAAATAGCGATTGGTGATCATCTCATGTCTCTCAGAGGCCATATGGCCGATTCCAGGTCCCGGACAAGTTCCTCTGAAATCCGTTCCGTGCTTGAATCAGAAAAGAAACATTCCCCGGGCCCGGAGCTGGTCATACGGCCTCTGAGAGACATGAGATGATCTCCAATCGCTATTTTGTCGAATGCTGATGTTTTTTGATATGCGACACGACATACTTTACTGATGTTGAAATGTCCCTTTATGGAAACCGGATCCGGATTTTTAGTGTCCCCCCGGAACCGGAAGGCGCGCACCATGGCTCATAACTGCGGCAAAGTAATTGATATGTCCACAATCGATGATATGTTTACAAAAATCAACTGATTTCAAACAAATTTTAAATATTTGGCAACTTTATCTAAAAAAGCCATGTCTCGGTCCCCCAAGGAACTCCAGAATAACTCCGGGACCATATGACATACGGCCATTATCTATAGATTTTATGAAAATAGAAAATATTTTCGACAAAATTCCCAAATTTGGTAAAAAAATATTGAAAGATAAAAAAGTTATGGCAATTTTAGTGAATTTTGCGGTGCTAAAAATGATGTAGACCTTAGAGGGGTTAATTGTGTACATTCAGTTGAAATGCAACAAATACTTATGCTTTAGTGATAGCATTCGAGCGTAGTTTCATCGCACTAATGGTAGTAACTCCTAAAATTGACAGTATGTTTCACTGTTTGTATAAATAATCCTCCACCATAAAGCCTGCATGTCTAATTTAGTTCATTAGTTAATAAGATCACCGTATCCGTACTCGACACTCGCAGTAATAAATTCAAAAGAAATGTCACAGCGCATTTCAAATCCTAATTAAAAACTTATGCACATATCCTGTAAAGTTGCTCGTTCCAGTGTATACAGCATCTCATGCCGGTGTTGACTTACACACGAGAGCTTCTTCTGTCAGCATTTCCGCGCTAGTTGAGTTTTAATGATGTACATATCATTTCTTTTAATTCCTTCCATATCTCACGCTACCTGTTCGCGCCGGAAAATCACGACATCCGTCGTTAATCTGCTCTGGAATAACTTTACGCTGCCTCCTCGCCGCCGGTGGGTGCAACCGACAACGACGCCGACGATGGCCTGGATGTGTACGAATGACGACGGAATGTTCCTACCCAAAACCATCCGGCCGGATGTGGTGCCGTGTCTGCTGCGGTCGAAAAACTTACCTCAGCCTTGAAAGGAGCCGACGAGGTGCTGACACGACGAGCCCGCCATGTCATCACCGAGATTAAGCGTACGGTTGCCGCTGCCGAGGCCCTGAAGGAGAATGATTTTGAACAGGTGAGTTGCCGGTTGTCACCGCATCGCATCGTTGCGTTGTGCCATTCGGGAAGGTGAATTGGGAAGGGGTGGGGGTTGGGTTTATGACAGTCATAGCGCTGCAATGTGCTGAAGTACCTACCTACTTTAAGCCGGCACTAGACAGAGTGAGAGATGTCGAATATGAGCCAATTTTACTTAGTACGGTGTGACGACGATGACTTATACCTGTCTCCGAATAATCTGTTTTAGTGATGTGCTTATTAGGTTAGAAATACTGACATGTTATTAAAATAGCATGCTATCTTTGAGTCTGGAGGCTTAATTTTTCGTACAAGTCTGGTAGGAGTCAATTTGAGTTGTGAACAAAAGACATGTTTTGCCTTTCTACTATATAAATATATAGTATAAAGGTATAGAAATCACTTGGAAAACCGGAAATGGAAAGAAGGTCCTGCGGGCCGAATGTCATATACCATTCGACTCAGTTTCGAAAACTGAGCATTTTCTGTGTGTGTGTATGTATGTGTGTGTGTGTATGTGTGTGTGTGTGTGTATGTGACGCTTTTAATCTCACTCACTTTTCTCGGAGATGGCTGGACCGATTTTAATGTTCTTAGTGTCAAATGAAAGGTCTAGGTGTCCCATTGGTCGCTATTGAATTTCATACTGATCGGACTTTTAGTTCAAAAGTTATGTATAAAAATATGAAAAATATGGGACTTCATTATCTCATAGGTCCCTTAATCGATTTGAACAAAATTGATTGCATATGAAAGAGGAGCCTTACAAACCCTTAACTTCCAAATTTCATGACGATTGGGCTTGTAGTTTGAAAGTTACATAAAGAAATGTGAAAAAACAGTATTAAAAACATATTTTTGTAATTATAAGCATTAATTCAATGAAAAACATCACACATTTTATTATTATTTGAAAATTACTGCTGAGATCTATCAAACAAAACCGAGTTATTGAAAATCGGACGGTTCATTCAAAAGTTATGTAAACTTTAACACTTAAGCACCGTGTATTAAACCGTTAAAACGTGTGAATTCAAAACAAATGTTGATTGTATTCAATGTGTGTGATGTATGTGTGTATGTATGTATGTATGTATGTATGTATGTATGTATGTATGTATGTATGTATGTATGTATGTATGTATGTATCTATGTATGTATATATGCATGCATGTATGTATGTATGTATGTATGTATGTATATATATATATGTATGTATATATGTATGTATTTATGTATGTATGTATGTATGTGTATGTATGTGATCCCAAGCAACAATGTGAGTTTGATTGTACTCTTATGGTGGTTTTCATGACCAATTTTGGTCTTGAATGCCATCATAAGAGTGTAATAAAACTCAAATTGTTACTTGGGATGACAATTTGCAATTTTTAAATTTGCATTGAAATTCAAGAAAAGATGTTTCTCACTTTTCTGAATCAATAGTCTGAAATTTTTGAAGCCTCTTAGTGGAATACGAAATTTGAAATTAAAGAAAAGAAAAAACTTTTACGACTAAATTCCACTATTTAATATCTTTTCGCGACAGATACGTATACGCTTTGAAATAAGACACTGATGAAGCCTGCACGTCGGAGGCGAACTACGTATCTGTTGCAAATAAATATTAAATAGTGGGATTCAATCGAAAAGCTTTTTCTTTTCTTTGGTTTCAGAATTCAATTGTCATTTTCTTCACTTGCTGTTGCTCACAATTGTACAAGAAAAGCAAAAAGCGAAGAATAGCAGTTAATTTAAGCATGTAGGTATAGTATAGAATCTCGACTGGGAGAGGCTGTTAGAGTCAATAGGATCGTAGCAACTGGCCCTGCAATTGTCCTGCACTCTAACAGCTGGCTGCGAACTCTGTCGTATAAAAACAGAAGGTCAAGTTTCGATAACGGAATGTAGCACCTAGGCTTTCCTTCTTTCCTTAGGTATAGTGGTATATAGGATTAAAAATACTAGTGAGTTGATTTTTCCAAATAAATTTATACGAGTTTCAAACATATTTTGCGTATCAATATATGCTCTTTTCAATCAATAGATACTAGAGCTTAGAAATTTTATATGAAAAATAGGAAGTAAACGTTGCACGGTAGTAATTTTGTAAGATTTGTTTTCGTTAGTGACATTTTAAAGGACAGATGTCTTATGTCATGTATCATGTTTCAACAAATAAATCAAAAATGACAAGCACTGAAAATCATATCGATCATATTTCCCATTCTCAAGCATGTTTAAGGCGCAGCTTTTGCAACCCTCTTGTTTTCCTAACCCTCAAACATTGTAAAAACGATGCGATCAAGCTAATGACTATCTTTTCATGAAAGTACATTCAAAAGAGGCATAAGTTTTGATTTTCATGCAAAAATATTTATCTGAAGGAGCGCCAGCTAAGAAAAAGTTCAATTTCTCTTTTTCATATCTAATGCTCTATTCAGTTATTTTTTCTAATTCAGATATATTGCAAAATTGAAGCCAAGCAAACTAATAGTAAAATTTTGAGATTAGTCATTTTGTTGTCGATATCCTTTGTCTTCAAAGGCGAAGTATAATAATAATCTTTCTGAACTCTTGTTTTTCAAAGATGCTAACTTTTGAACACATGGTATTAATTAATTATCAAAAAATCTGTTCTGAACACATATTTCATATTGTCAATTCAAAACAAGTTTCGTATGTGGCTCTGAAGCCCGAAAGTTAAGGCTGACCGATTATAAAACTAAATAAGGTGTTACAAGTATTTACGCACCCAAGGAAAGAAAATTTAATTATTCTACGCAATACGTTGGGAATTTTACTGGCAAATAAGGATTTTGAGGAATACGGAACGGATATTTAAAAATATAGTCAAGTTAATTATACATAGATGTTCCTGAGAAATTAAATAATGATTATTGTGGCAGTAGAAAGGCTAGGTCACGCCGCTAGGTGGATTAATTCGGGTTTTTTCGAATTAGTCTACTATCCTATTACCGTTCTTAAAAACAGGATCGTATTTTTTAAAGGAATAAAAACCTAGTACCGCTGATCAAAGTTTCACAAACAAGAAGTACCTATAAATTAGAAATAAGGGTTCTTAGCAGCGCAATAATTTACCGTGGCAATAAATATAACCGTGTCATCTTCGAGAGTCACGTACATTACGACAGGTTTAAATTTATTAACTTTTTCTTATTTATTTCTTCTCATTTCACGCTGTCATCGCGAATTAATGAAACGAACGCAAACAAACCTATCATTCCGAAATCCGTACACTGTGCGCTGCAATTCTTCGATGCTCGCCGGCGACATACCTGCTGGCTGCACTCCGGAACGGTCGGTGGCGGAACGGGTGGAAAACAAATACAAATCGGGTGCCATTTGTAACCGGAAATCGCAACTTTCGCCATCACGCCGGCACCCGACGACGAAAAACATTACTGACTGCTCCGAATCTGGAACTGCGGCGGGCGCTGGCTTTCGGAAAACCGGAAAAATAAAACACCGCCAAAGATGGGAAAATTAATGACCGAGTCGCATAAATCGTTGCGCGATGACTTCAACGTGTCGTGCCACGAAGTCGACATCCTGGTGGAGGCGGCGCTGGCAGCACCGGGGGTTCTGGGCTCGCGAATGACCGGCGGTGGATTCGGTGGCTGCACGGTGACCCTGCTGCGGAAGGAAAACGTGGAGTCGGCCGTCAAGGAAATTGATACGATTTATTCGCGCAAAGTGGGCGGCAAATACCGGGCCCGGTTCTACCTGGTCGAACCGTCCGACGGTGCCAGATTGATTAATTTGGGCCATTACTGGAAGCAGTAGCCGGCTAGGTGGCCGATTCTAGACGCTCGAAACGTGCTACAGGACGTGGACGTGGACGTGGAGGGGCATCGTCGGCGGCTTGATTAGGTACAAATCAAACAGAATTGGTGAGGCGAATGTCGAAAGTGAATAGGGTCGTACTGGACTGTTGGTTTTATGAGCCCTCTAATGTTGGCAATTAATCATGTTTGTCGATGTTTGACGAATTGAGGCGAGAGGTTGTATCCGTAAATCAAGTTGCTTTTAAATGTACATTTTAAGAGGATAATAAAATTTTCTATTCAGTAGGTTATAGATATTTTGCTTTTTATTCCATTGTTGGAAAACAATTGACAAGTACAAATACCATTGTAATCAAGTGTGAGCATCTGCAATAATTTCGATGCTGCCAAATCCCAGAAAACTCTATTCTTTCAGTCACTAATTCGGTGGCGAAACCGGAAATGGCTCCCAGGTGAGCCGGGACAAACTCAGCTAATTCGGCCCTTTGTTGCTTGCCCGGTCCGGGGGACGCAGATTCATTCCGGTGGCACCATCGCTTCCAGAGAAGCGGCAAGCCGAGCAAGTTTGGTTTGGCGCTAGGAAAGTTTTCCCAACAACTGAGAACAGAAGAAAGGAAGGAGTAATGACACTCACACAGGAAATGAATTATTAGTTAAGCTGAAAAGTGAGCATGAATAAATAATAAAATAATAAAGTAGTCTCGAGAGTTCGGACGGACGGAACGTGTGCTCACTTTCCGCCGTGCACTGGCTGCTGGCACTGGCACACACTGCTGTGTGCACGTAGAGGCTCCATTCATTTGGCCGTCAAGCAACCGTTTTCCGTCTTGGAGGCAACCATCATCATTCCGGCCGGCCGGCAACGGATGTGCAGTTTTCCCAGTGGAGAAATCATTGCTCGTTTCTTCCCGCTTCGTTGACACTCGACTTCGCCAGATAGCGTCGGCCAGTGATGAATAGACGTGCCATATATTCTGGAATTCTCGCTTCACAGTTGGTATAGCCCGGGAAGAGTCAAGAAGTTTGCCGTGAGCAAACATTTGCTGTGGAAAAATGAAGGTTTGATGTTTTTCACCGGTCGAGACGATTGCCTAGGATTATTGTATAAATTGGGGACAACTTATTGCACAAAGTAAACACAACTCGGGATTTGTAGCAGATATTTGCCTGCTGGCATTGGCCATTTGTTGGTCTAATTTGTTATGCTTTATTATTAAGCTTACTTTTAGAACTGGTATAAAAAAATGTCGATAACAGTTTTACTAAGTTGGACTTTGATACCGTAAACATTGGGAAGTAGTTACAATTTGATGTAATAATAATAATAATAATAATAATAATAATAATAATAATAATAAAAAATTCAAATTGCTGTACTAAACTCTTAAAATAATGTTAAAATTACTTGTTACAACACTCATCAAACCCAAGGCTGCTGCTGAAATATATGACCCATTCCAGCGCTACGGGACACTATCCCTATTAAGCAGATCGGTTCCTGTTTCATCAAATCCCTTGCATTCTAGTGGAAGATAAAGTACTCTTTAAATAATTATTTTACAAGGTATTTACCAAAAAACTGGTGAAACAGGAGGTGATTCACACGGTAACAAAGGGTACTAATTGTGTCCCGTAACACTGGAATGTGTCATATGTGAATAATATAACATGTCATCGGCAAAGTAGACGAATTGATTAGTTTTGTTGAAGATTGTGCCCCGCGTATTGATATATGCTCGGTTCATAACACCTTGTAGCGTTATGTTGAACAGCAGGCATGAGAAACCATCACCTTGACGAAGCACTCCGTGCGATTCGATTGAAATCGACAATCCACCCGGAATTCAAACACAGCATTGTATACTATCCATCGTAGTTTCAATCAGTTTGATAGCCATCCTGGAGAAGCAGTTCTCGCCCTTGATGTTTCATAACTTTTTTCGATCCATAGTATCATATGCAGCCTTGAAGTCAACGAACAAGTGGTACGTGGGAATTCTGTATGCACTTAACACTCTGTATTGACTTAATTCGACTCGACTATTTTTATGTTAACCTGACAATCATTGGGGCCAAATCGAGCCCGTTATTATTATTACTATATATAGTTTCCATGTTATTATGTATTAATGTATAGGTATAGTTTCCTTGTGTCTGACTGTAACGCTAGATCCAAGCAAGCTGTTAAAAGAAAAAATTTCTAGACACCACGCGTAGTGAAGGTAACAATGATTTCAGCAGTGGGTGGGTGGGTGCAATCGGCAATTTGATGGGTTGCCACATAATGCAATACTGCTTTCAACAAGTTCTACGGGGGAACAAAAAAAAATTTGGTTTTAAAACAATATTTAAGCAAAGGTCAACCGTTTGAGATTGATAAAGTATTCTTAACATGTGATTTGGCATGTGATAATAAGGATAGCCTACGATTTAATTATCGAGTTGATTATCAGAAGCTGCCAAAGTTGCGCATACTCAATATAAAGCGCGAAAACGCATATCCCGTTGAGTATATATCTATACCTACATTAACTTCTTCGGGAGTTCCTAACGAGAATGGTAACTAAAATCCTTCCCGAGTCAGGTGCGGGATGATATCTGAATCACGCAGAGGTTATGTAGGGTGTTTTCTTAAACAATCAGATGTTTTATCAAGAACATATTCGAACTTTGATGGTAAAAAAACAGAATTTATCAAAATGCGGTTTATGTGAAACGTGTTGCTGCATGATTTAGTTGCAAAGCTGATTTACAAACACGATCTGAAATATCTCAATATAAAGTAACATAAGTATTAAAGTGTGCAAATTTAAGTTCTAACTTTAAGAATTTAGTAGAAGTAGCTTTAGATATTTGCTGCAAAGTATTTTAAAAATATTTTAATTTTTTAACGGACTGGGTCGCAAAAAAGCCATCAAATCTCCAATATCCAACACTTTGCGTTGCGTTGACTCGATTTCAAGCAAATAACTAATCCAAGAGTTTGTCCGGTTTATGTCTGGTAAAACGAAGGATGTTTTTGTAATTGTGGCTCAACAAGTGATAGCGGCCCAGCAAGCATCTACCCGGTATAATGCAATTAATACTTTCTGCAATCATACTTTTGGCGAAACCGAATCTAAATTTCGTCCTGGTTCTAAAATTGAGTACTTTTTCGAAATGTTCTCCCTCGCAGCATGGTTCTCACAATTGGTAGATTTTTACCCTTTTATCTACGCCCCATTTGCTTCGTTAGTAGATTGTACGTGTTTTAATTAATAGAAGGTTGCCAATTTTAAAGCTGTTTCGTTAATAATTTTTAATACGTGCTTTTTAATTGTAAATCATATCACATTTTCATAGGTTTTGGTATCGTGGCTAGCCACGACGGGTCAACCTAGTTGATTAATAATAATAATAATAAAGAAATTCTATCTTTCCACTCCTCTGGTAGCTGTTCTGTATGCCGAACCTAACAATCAATTTCTGGTCCCATTTTAATAAGCTCTGGATGGCGCTATTTTTCCCAGCCGATTTATTGCTCTTCAGCTACATGATGGCTGAGACCTCTACACCGTTTGCTGCTTTCACCTTTCGGTCTCCTCACGATCATCCGTTAAAATACTACAATTCTTCTCGCGATACATTTTGGCTCGCGACACAAAGTCTGTGCGGGAAGCGTTTACTTTCTGTAGAACTTTCTCATTTCCTGAGAACAGCCGCTTCAACTCCGCACACTCCTGCTTTGCCAGGCAGCGCTTTATCTCCTGGAAGATTTGGGTTCGTTGCATATTCTTCTGTCTGCGTCTTTGCACGTTTTGCCGTGTGGCACTGTGCATCATGACCGCCCGCGCAGTGTTCTCCTCATCCCTTCTACCGAATATTGTCGCGACGGTGATTTCTGGGCGCATCTCAACCATAATAAGGTAGTGTTTCGAGTTCATCTAACACGTTGGACCCTCTCTATTTCCCGTGATAGTGGGATTCTTGAAAAGAAAAGATTTCACTGCACAGTCGTCCGGCATCATTGCGACGCGACGTGGCGGACCCACAGTAGCCTCCCAACTTTCGCTAGTAATTCATACGCCTGCGCCACTCTTCACTTTCCATTTGTACTCCGCCAAAAATAATCCGCAAAACCTTTCGTTCGAATAAGGTGCACGTATGGCTTCCGTCAGTAAAGGTACAGTCTCAAGTCAGTAGAGGACTACCGGTCTGTTAAGCGTTTTATACAACCTAAGCTTTGTACGGCAGCGTATGCTGCTTGATCGAATCGTTTTACGGAGGGAAAAGTAGGCTCGACTTCCAGCTTGGATGCGTCATTAAATCTCCTTGTTCATAGTGTTTTCGACGGAGACCAGCAATTCCAAATATATGAAATCATCAACCGCTCCCAGTTCATCCCCGTTAATAGAGATCCCAAAGTTTTTAGTGACGATATTATGGTCGTCCTCAAATACTAGGTGTTGGGAATTGCTGATTTTCGGAGAAGCACCTTCTGATAGCAGTTGCGTAGGTTATGACAAACAGCTTCAACTGAAATTTATTCACTTATATAACGAAGTTTTTATAATAATTTTATTAGAGCTTACATTGTAGTGTTTCTTTAACTTTTATCCGAAATGGCAATCCTAACAAGTTTTATTTCACTGGAAATATTCTAATACAGTTGACCCTATAAGCAACGGTAATTATTTTAGGCAAAGTCACCTAACCACGAGGTAGATTGAATGAGAAACTTACACTATAGATAATTAAATGCCAATCACATAACCATATAATTCACTATTAGTAGTAGGGTTATCAGGCATCAGAGTTAAGGTCTCGAAATATGTTAACTATAATTAAACCGAATAAACCAATTAATTATAAGATTTTGTTACCGAGCACTTTTTTTTTAAACCTTCTACACATTCACGTCTTATTCCAATGTACTATCGCTGTACTTATGCTACTTATCAGTCGGGGGGTATCTGGAGCTAACTCCAACATTAACCGTGCAGCCAGATTGCGGGTTTTCAACATTCCCCCACCCGTGTAGTTCCGGAGACCCCAGACTCTCGTCACGTTTACGTACATCTAGCACTGCTAGTTTTACGGCCGGTCGTTTGATAACACTACCATCAGCAATTCGCACCGCTGCACTGCGAGTTTGGCCATCTTTGTTCTGGTAGACTTCAACAATACGTCCTCGAATCCACCCGTTCCGTTGATTCCGTTCGACGACAATCACTAAATCACCTGGTGTAAGTGGTTTGGCTGGTGCGAACCACTTTGTACGCTTAGTCAATGTTGGTAGGTACTCTTGCACCCATCGCTTCCAAAATTGATCTGTCAGAAGCTGTGCTTGCTTCCAGCCTTCCCGTAGTACCTTTCCATCATATGATATCGATGTCTGAGGTTGTACTATTCCATGCAACCCATAAAGCAAGAAATGATTCGGAGTTAAAACGGGTTGGTTTTCGTTCTCAAGTGGAATGAAGGTAAGTGGACGTGAGTTGACAATACATTCAGCTTCTAACAACACGGTTATCAGTACTTCGTCGCTCGGATGATGAGTATACTCTGCGACTTCTCCTATAGCTACTTTAACGGAGCGTACCATTCGCTCCCAACATCCTCCCATGTGGGGAGCAGCAGGTGGATTGAAATACCAACTCGTCTTCGAGTTCGTGAAGGTAACAGCGCACTTTTGATAAATGCACTTCATCTGCTCCGCCAGTAAATTACTAGCTCCCCGAAAACAAGTTCCGTTGTCGGAGTAAAAGGATTGGGGAGATCCTCTACGAGCTATGAAACGCCGAATGGCCATTACGCATGACCTAGTAGAAAGTTCATACACGACCTCTAGGTGTATTGCCCGAGTAGCCAAGCATGTAAATAGAGCCACCCACCGCTTTTGTAAGCCACGACCTTGCTTTACTAAAATTGGGCCAAAATAGTCGATTCCGGTTGAAGTAAAGGCTCTCACGAAAGATGACACTCGTGCTTCAGGAAGAGGTGCCATCATTGGTGGACTTGGCGTAGCCTTTCGTATTTTACAGCGCTGACAATTTTTTATAATTTGTTTAATAAGTCCGCGCATCCTAGGGATTAGAAATTCTCGCCGCAATTCGTTTAAGACAGTTTCATTGTTACTATGCTCATAGCGCCGGTGATAACTGTCAACCAAGAGTGCAGTTATATCATGTTTTTGAGGCAAAATAACCGGAAACTTGGTTTCGAATGAAATAAATGGGGCCGCTTTAATCCTACTGTTCATTCTAATTACTCCTGCATCATCTAAGAATGGCGATTTGTCATACAACGCGCTACCCTTACCGATTTGTTTCAACTGACCATCGGGGTGATCCTTGTTATACCGTAAAGTATAATATTCATCTGAATATTCTTCAAGCTGTGCTTGTCGCCAGAGAAAATTTTCTGCTCTATGCAGTTCTTCCCGCGTGAGTAATCTATCACATTTCTGTTTCCGAAATAATTTTACTGCTTTCAACACGGTCGCAGTTACTCGCAATAAACGATTCCAAATCGAGAAACGTTTTGTGTCAACGAGGGGTTGGAATATTTCTCGATGATAATAATACATCACTCGTAATTCCTCACTTGTATCGCTTTTTTGTTCTGGTTGTTTGGGCCATTCATGCTCAGGCAGGGACAGGAAACTGGGTCCAACATACCAACGATTAGTACTGTGGAACTCAGGGCCATTTCCCCATTTGGTGGCCACATCAGCTACGTTTAGTTTCGATGGAACATAGTGCCACTCATCTACATTAGAAAGATTGAGGATTTCACCTATCCTAAATGCCACGTATGGATGATATTTACGCCCGTCTGATCGAACCCATGCCAATGTAGTTTTGGAGTCTGTCCACACGAATCGTTTCTCAAGGGGAAGAGTGAGTGTTTCACAGATACTATCCATTAGCCTGCAACCTATTAGCCCACCTTGCAGCTCTAGACGGGGTATCGAAACTGGTTTTAGTGGTGAAACCTTTGTTTTCGCCGCAACCAGTGCACATTTTATCCTTCCTCCCTGAACTATACGCAAGTAAGCCACACAGCCGTATGCTAATTCACTTGCGTCCACAAAGGTATGAAGCTGTATCCCACTGTGAGGTTTACTACTATCGCTGCCGAAGAAGCAACGAGGCACCTCTACTTTGCTCAGCTCCTTTATAAGAGAGATCCAATCTCTCCACGGGCCTAATAGACCTTTACTGATTTTCTCATCCCAATCTGTTCCAGACCGCCAGATATGTTGCATTAGAATCTTTCCGTGAACGATATAATGAGCAATAAATCCATAAGGATCGAACAACGACATAACCAATCTGAGAACCTGTCGTTTCGTGGGAATACAGTCTTCTCTCAGTAACTCGTTCAAATCATCGCTCAGTGTTACATCGAATGTGAATACATCCATTGCTGTGCACCATACCATTCCCAATACGCGTTCTCTTTCTAAAGGCAAGTCTAGAGCCATCGACTTTTTTTCAGCATTTCGGGTTTCTCCGATACGAACCAATACGGCGGGAGAGTTCGAAGAGAAATTTCTGATTTCAAATCCACCTTGCAGGTGTACGTGCTTTATTTCCTCCACTAGTTGAACCGCTTCCTCTACGGTATCCACACTCCCTAGAAAGTCGTCCACGTAGTGTGAATTAACTATCGCGTCCGCAGCTTGTGGGAATATTTTTACGAACTCACTAGCATTCATGTTTTTAATGAACTGCGCTAAGCAAGGTGAACATGTCGCGCCAAATGTAGCTACATCCATCACGTAGATTTGTGGGTCTAGGGATGGATGGTCACGATGAACGAAGCGTTGTGACTGTTTGTCTATGGGGATAATCCGGATTTGGTGAAACATTTCACGGATATCCCCGCAGACGGCAACAGATCGTTGACGAAAGCGCAATAAAATGTCGAATAACGATGATATCATATCAGGTCCTTTTAGCAAGAAATCGTTTAGCGCCATCCCATTCACGCGCGCCGCAGCATCCCATATCAATCTGATCTTATTAGGTTTTTTTGGGTTCCTCACCACTCCTAGTGGGAGATACCATACTCGCTTACGATCGGTTGTAATTAATTCCTCGGTAGTAATACGATGTGCATAGCCTTTGCTCTCATACTCGGCAATCATTTCGTTCACTCTCATCCGTAGGATCGGATCTTTATCGAGACGTTTCTCCAAAGAGTGCATCCTACGTATTGCCATCGGGTAGGTATTCGGAAAAGACAACTGGTCATATTTCCAAAGCAGGCCAGTTTCAAAACCTCCTTCGATCCTACGCGTTGTAGTCTCAAGAATTTTACGGGCTCGTTTATCCTCGTCAGACTCGAGCGGCGTTTTTACCGTCGCTTCTTCAATACTAAAATATTGCCTCATCAGCTCGTGTAACTCACGGTTCCCAATTTCTCCTTCGGAGTGGAGATGCAGCTGTTCGATCGAGTTTCGGCCACCGGTTCGTTTTCCGTATAGGCACCAACCTAGTCTAGTTTTGGCAGCCACTGGTTCGTGTAGTCGACCTTCCCGCACTTCCAGAGACGTGAGAAGCTGTGCATGTTCCATGCCGATTATCATTCTTGGAGTGGAATCAGTGTAGCTATGCAACGGTAAACCGGTGAGATGTGGATACATTTTTCGTAGTTCATCGTATTGCAATGTTTGACTTTGTAATTTTAGTTGCTGAACCGTACGCACATTACTTAGTTTATACTTTTTCTTAAGGCCACGACCCGCAACAGTGACGCTTATTCGTTGTGAACCCTTTTCCTCTCGTGAAATGTCTCCGGTCCAAGCAAGCGAAAGAGGTTCAGTTGGCCCTACAATGCCGAGCTCCGTTGCAAGCCCAGCCTCCATTAGTGTGGAAGAACAGCCATCGTCAAGGAAGGCAAACGTTTCAACTTTTATTTCATTGTTTTCCAGCGTGATAGGAACGTAACGAAATACAGTGTCGTTACGCGACAAATGATGATTTTGGTGTGTAACACTCTCGCCAGAAAAGTTTGGAAGCTTGTTGGACAACCTTGCCGGTGATTGAGTGTGCAATAAAGAATGGTGGCGCAGTCGACAGCCATCCACCCCGCAGTCTTTGTATGACCGACAGGGCCATTTTCTATGTGGGATCAGGCATGTTCGACACAGACCTTTTATACGGATCGCCTTCCATCTCTCATCGAGATCCAGCAAATTGAATTGTGGACATTCTGCTATTATATGACTACTATTCGAACAATATGCACAAGTTTTTTTATTTGATATCGAATTAATGTTTGGTGTTTCAGTTGTATTTATGCTATCTCCCTCAGTAGCGGTGTGAGCGTATAACTTTTGTTTGATTCGCCCTGACCTGTTGTTTTCTGGCTGCTGCTTTGTAAAGCCCTCTGAACTGAATGCACATACTGGCATCGAGACATCAGATGCCGCATCTGCTAAGTCTGTGACGAAATCTCCGAATGTGGCTAAACTGACATCCATGTGTACGCGTTTATACCAGGACCATTGCATTTTCAATTGTGGTGACAACTTCTCGACGAGTTCGTGTACTATCATAGGGTTTCGCAAGTGCTCTCCTAGTTTGGCAATATACAAGTGGTCAACTAAATTACGGACTGCTGAACCGAAATTGATGATGGATTGTAAATTTTCTGATTTCGGGGGCGGAACATCGCGTACTTTTTTCAACAATGCAAGAACAAGAATCTCGGGTTTACCGAAACGCTTTCGCAGCGTTTCCATTATGTATGGTACAGACTCTGGTAGTAGAAGGCGACTTTTTACTTCTGTTAAAGCATTTCCTTTGAGGCATTTCTGTAAACGACACAAATTCTCCGCATCCGTGTACCCACATGCGGCAGTGGAGTTGTAAAAAGCACTGCAAAATAATGGCCAATCTTCGGGGTCTCCTGAAAAACTGGGAAGCTCACGTGGAATTACCTGCCGAGCCGCTAGTTGTATACTGTTGGGTTGGTTCGTATTGCCTTGCATTCCAGGACCCGAAACGGTTTCCTGTTGCAACAAATTTACACTTTCGGTACCACCCTGCTGTTGTGCTGTTTGCGTTTGTTGAAACTGCGCTTGTGTTGTCACATCTGCATTCGTAAGTTGTTTGCGTATCGCTAACTGAGCTGGGATATATGCTGACTGATAGAATTGTGGTACGGCTGAATTCCAAGCTCGAGAATCCTGTGCTTGGGAATTTAGTTCCCGAACGTCATCCCTACGTACTGGCATCGTAGCGTACGAGGTTTGTGGGTTGGTCCGGAATTCCGAGGATTTCATCTGCCCGTAAGGTACGTTCGCGGTAACAAAATTCGATGCGGCACCTGCAGCCGCAACAGTGTTTGTCAAAATCGGTTGTCGGGTTAATTCCCCCGATTGTGTAGTCAAAGCTACTGTTGCTGGAATAGCATTACAAATGGCAAACGAGACTACGGTATTCGTTGCAGTCGGTCCATTGGATACTGTTATAGCGGGAATAGTAGTGGTGTCTTGTCCTGAGTGTGGTGTGGAAGTAGACTGGGGAATGGCTTGATGCGATATGATTTTCTTGTCGGCGCGGTGAATTTCTGCAACCAATGGATTCGCCAATGGTGTCTGATTCACTATGTTACCGCCTAGCTCAGTTGTAGGTGGACGATTGGCCGTTACGTTCGTAGGTTTGACCGCGGCTGGCATTATGTTGTTATTTTGTGCTCCTAGCCACGACCGGACCTTTTCCCGGCTCACTCGAGAACTCATTTGGCTTCGATTGCTCGTATTCTGCTCCGCGGTTTGCAAGAGTTCGTATTTTCTTGTCAGCATAATACTATCTTCCTCAGCTCTTCTGCGGCGGATTTCATCCTCTTCGGCGCGTTGTTTCTGCATTAACTCTTGCTTCTCGGCAAACTGCTTCAGCTCCAGTTCCACTCGCCGTGCCTGGCTGCTTGTGGAGGTTGTCGTTTTCTTCGACCTCTGACTAAGCAACTCGCCGACATCCTCTTGTGCGCATTTCTCACATATCCAGCTTTGGTCCGAATTCGGAGGAGCGACCGTTAAGCCCGCACATTCATGATGAAGCCAAACTTCACATCTATCACATCCAATCATGTGTTCGGGCAAACCTTCGGAATTGCACTTTGCACAAAGACGGGCAGTGTTCATTTCGCTGGTATCTACTGCTTACTTCGCAGGGCTACTACTTTTTGCTGTATACTACACAGCACGAAGTACAATTTGAAGTTTGTTGGGAATTGCTGATTTTCGGAGAAGCACCTTCTGATAGCAGTTGCGTAGGTTATGACAAACAGCTTCAACTGAAATTTATTCACTTATATAACGAAGTTTTTATAATAATTTTATTAGAGCTTACATTGTAGTGTTTCTTTAACTTTTATCCGAAATGGCAATCCTAACAAGTTTTATTTCACTGGAAATATTCTAATACAGTTGACCCTATAAGCAACGGTAATTATTTTAGGCAAAGTCACCTAACCACGAGGTAGATTGAATGAGAAACTTACACTATAGATAATTAAATGCCAATCACATAACCATATAATTCACTATTAGTAGTAGGGTTATCAGGCATCAGAGTTAAGGTCTCGAAATATGTTAACTATAATTAAACCGAATAAACCAATTAATTATAAGATTTTGTTACCGAGCACTTTTTTTTTAAACCTTCTACACATTCACGTCTTATTCCAATGTACTATCGCTGTACTTATGCTACTTATCAGTCGGGGGGTATCTGGAGCTAACTCCAACATTAACCGTGCAGCCAGATTGCGGGTTTTCAACACTAGGAGTTGGTTAATTTGATCGAAGATTGTTCCTCTCGTCTCGATGGTCACTCGCCAGATAACACCTGCAATAACGATGTTAAATAACATACAGAACCATTCATTCTCTTTCCGCAACTCTTCGCACAATTAGAAAGGACTGGAGAGTCCCTCCGAAATACGCACGTAGCACATCACTCGCTCCTTGAAATTATCCAGTGAAGTTTTTTTTTCGTTTTACTGTTACTGACTTTTTCGCGGTCAAACGTAAACTCTATTTTGATTAAAGCAGAGGAGCGTTTGGTGCGAAAAATGTTAGACTGAATACTGGGAAAATTTCGATCTGCGGCTAAAAATATTGGGTAGTTTGTGGTAGTGGGACTCTAACCAACAATTTCTCGGTTGGTACCCGAGTGCTTTACGCATTTAATCTATACCACACCCATGCATTAATTAGTCTCAGATCTAGTTTTGTCCCTCCAGTCCAAACATTCCGTTTCCAGTTATTCTTTGTCATATTTATAGAGTTCAGCCGGGAGTTGGCTTTTTTCCGGCAGCTCTATTACTCTTCTGCTGTCTGATTTGACACCGAATCCCTTTGAGATCGGGAGCCAGCTGTTATCATTTGCAGGTACTCCTAGGTTAATTTCTGTTCCGTCTCGTTCTGTTATATTGTCATAGAGATCGAAGAACTCGATCGATTTAGTTAATGCCACTGCACACCTAACTTGATGAATATTTCTTATAACATTTTTTCTCAGCTTTCCAATGGTGGTTTAGGACTAGGACTAGGCTAACATCCCAAACGCTCGACTACTACAAATCTTATACAATTTACTGCAACATGCTTACAAACCATGAGCCTAGGTGCCCAGATTGATGCGGTTTATACGGATTTGAAAGCTGCTTTCGATCGGGTTGGCCATAGCATATTACTGGCCAAATTGGAGAAACTTGGAGTTAATTCTGCGCTTGCGCGATGGTTTCGATCCTACCTGTTAAATCGAATGCTATTGGTATTGGTACATTCTGAATGTTTTTCGAATCTTTCCGGTATTCCGCAGGGCAGCAATCTAGGGCCGCTGCCCTTCATGCTGTAAATTAACGATATATCGGTCTTGCCGCCAAACGATTACCACTTGCTATTTGCGGAGAATATCAAATTGTTTGGGATCGTCAGGAGTACCACAGACTGTCTAGAACTCTAAAGTTTAGTAGACATTTTCATGCAGTGGTGTTCCAGAAATCTATTTACTGTTAGTATCGAGAAGTGCTGTGTGATTTCATTTCAACAAAAATCCAGCTCAGTGATATTTAATTACACAATGTGTGGTCAGGCAGTTGCTAGAGTAAACCTGGTTCGTGATTTGGGTGTAACCTTGGATACCCCACTTACATTTGGCCCACACTACAATGAAATAATCGCCAAGGCGAATCGGTAACATGGATTTATGTTTACGATAGCTGAGGAATTTCGCGTTCCTGTGTGCCTTCGATCGCTTTATTGTTGCCTTGTGCGATCTCTTCTTGAGACCAACTCGGTCGTTTGATGTCCTTTTAATGCTAATTGGATTTCAAGAATAGGAGCCGTGCAGCGGAAATTCGTGCGATATGCTCTACGTTTCCTCCCATGGCGTAATCGATTCCAGCTACCAGCATACACCGAGCGCTGTCAGCTTCTTGGAATACAGACTCTGGAACGTAGACGATTCGAAGCGCAAGCTGTGTTTGTGGCAAAAGTTCTGTCCGGCGAAATTGATGCTCCGACTATTCTGCAGCAGCTAAACTTGTACGCACCGGAAAGACCGTTGAGGCCCAGGAATCTTTTGTTTTTACCCCATCGAAGTGCATCGTACGGACAACATGATCCTATCCGCTATATGTCGGCAAGTTTCAATACAGTTGCTGACTTATTTGATTTCAACACTACCACTTCAGCGTTTAAGTTACGGCTTCGTCGATAACTGTGCTCTTTGTGTTTGTGAATTATTAGTTTTATCATTAAGACAACCACTTTGTAAGATGATATTTTTCACAACAAATAAACAAATAAACAATGGTGGTCTTAAAATGACGATCGGTTAGGGGGCTCATGGTGAAAACGGTGATTTTTTGATAAAATCCAATATGGCGACCAAATCCAAAATGGCCGCCAAAAATTTTTTACTCCATTTGAGTTCTTCTTCTTTACAGAGCCGGGCTATTTGTTAGTTGTTTCATGGCAAATTTATGAAATATCACATGACAACAGCGCACGAGGGGTTCACTATTTCGAGGTATCGAAAGTGTAATTCTTGTTTTTTAACCATTTTCAACCAATGAAGCGCAAAAGTTCCAATATTTGAAAACCTCGTGTCAGTAGTGGCCCCGTTTCAGCGAGAATTACTAAATGCTGAAAAGCGAGGGTAAAATACTTCGTCGTAAAAGTGTAAATCTTTTCAGAATGTCGAAAAACATTTTAAAGTCCTTGTATTGAAACAAGAAACGCACATTCAGCAGTCATTGGAGACAACGGATTTTGTAACAACAAGATTGCGAAGCAACAGCTGCTATTGCTCTGAAAGAGGATGCATGATGTAAAAGCACAGATGGAAGTGAGTACATAAGGTGTACGAGAAAATTTCGGTAATTGGGTTCGCTTCCTCGTTAATTAAAAAACTGTTCAAATAAAATATATACAAATAAGCGTGTAACTGGATAGAGAGAAAGCGACTACTAGCCGTTGACAGCTTTTCGGGAAAACGGAGTTTCAGCTAGTTTTGCAAGTTGGCTAAAATGTCGGATGTTACATTGACGATCCTGCCAAATTAATGCTTTTATTTGAGAAGGCATAACTTTTGTTTTGCGTTCGATGCAGTGAAGAAGAGAAGGTTATTGAACTAAGAAAAATGAAATTTAGTTTTATAGCACGAATGCAGAGTGAAAGCCGATCTGTTAACCAAAAGTATTTGCTGGATTTGTGTGAAAATTTATTTCTTCTTTCAAACAAATATTCTGAGATTTTATTTTACCGAAAAGTTTGGTCGCTTATCGAATCTTCCGGCTGTATGAGCTGGTCTGTTGGCTTGAAGATCGAGTGGTGAGGCAAGCAGCATACACTCATGTTTTGTGTTCGTGTGTTCGTTGTGTTGGGGCTGTTGTGATTTACTGCGGCTGACACTGACCTTTACTTCCAGAGTAGTAAAAGAAAACAGAGTTCAGACGACAGAAGACTAAAGTAAAGAATTGAAAAGATTGTACTGCAAAAAACTTAAAACCGACGCTTGAAATGGTTCGACTCGGGAATCGCCCAATTGTCGCCTAATTGTCCAGCGAACGAAAACTTCAACGCCATTTTTCCCGAAGCTAGATATTCAAACTCGATAGGAATAATATCCTATTCACCTATTATTTACATACTTTTCCTTTGTTTTGAGGTATTTAATGATGGCGAATTGATGGATTCACATTGTTTACACTGCTTTTGGATCTTGAGGTTGATTCTTTTTTATTACGTTGGTGTTTATCATTGGCGAGTCAATTACCAAAACCCAGTGTTGGGCACCGCTAATTCGCTAATTCGCTAACCGACCAATCGAGAAACGCTAGTTATACTTTATAATTTATACTCAAACTAGCCGAATTGCTGCTGGGCCATGATTCTAAATGAAGTGCCGCTGTTTATTTTAAAAATTAATAAATCATTCTCATTTTATCCATTATAATAGGTTTTGATTTTAGGTAAATTAAGAAAAGCCATGTAATAAATGTAAATTACAAATAATTTGTATAGTGATAGATTACAATGCAAGTCATTGCGATATGTTCAAAAATAAACAGTAACTGTTAATTTGCAGTTTGCGATTAGTGATTAGCGAAATTTCCACGATTATCGAACAAATTGTATCGGTTAGCGAATTAGCGAATTAGCGGTGCCCAACACTGCCAAAACCCAGTTTAATTGACCTAAAGAATACTGAGCAACTGGTGAACAGCATCACGTTTGTCCGTTTTTATGACCTTCACCAGTAGTTTCCTTATAAGTCTTTTTATTGCCTAAATTATGACATGTTCCATTCTTACATTTAAAACCTCTGCCATCAATTATTTACTTACCAAATATAGTGATCCTGCACAAAAATAAATACCAACCTTATTGACTTTCATCCTGATCCTCAACTTTCCGTCAGTAAAATCTGTGCTCAACCAAGGAAACGCTACGCGTAAACGCTGCCCATTAACATCCCGCAACCGTTCGCAATGAAAACCGGAAGAATCACACTCGCTGTTAAATTTATAATCTTTGCTCGCACTGCTTAGTCCATTAATTTACCAAAAAGCAGCCTCGTCCTCGTCCCCGTTGCCACCGCCGGCCGTTTGTCTATGTACCCGTATCAACCCCAACAATCTATCCGCTGCTGCTCTAGTGCGCGGTTTTATATCCCTTTCCCTTTCTCCGAACGGGGTCGGGCGTTTGAGCCGCGCCGACTGTACACAGCCCCCGGAATGCTGTTTTCATTTCGGTATGTTGCGGGTTGGGCAGATTTTAGAAGCTAATCTCATTGCGGCGAAGCGATTTATTGGCGCAATTTAGCTCACCGTCGGTCGTTCGTTAGTTAGTTCGCTCGTTCATTTGTTCGTTTCCCCCGGTCGGTCAGAACCGCTTGATTATAAATTAATGGATTATTAATCATTCGGGAGTCGGGGACCAAAGTGGAAGTCGGAGTCGGTCGGTGATATCTCTTGCGCGGAATCACGCAGCGCAGCCAACAAAAAGGTCTAAACGGTTTGCATTGGATTGATTTTTTTTATTGATCCTTCTTTTTTTTCTACAAAATAGTGTTTACGGTTTTTTTTTTGTTCTGTTCTTCAGTTTTCGGTGTTCCATCGCTTTGACGCTTCATCTTCTGCCCTAGGTTTGTTAGTTTAATATCGTTTACCTAAACATTTAAAGCACGATTCAAATTCACGTGTTCTTACTTCGGTTGTTTTTTGTTCTATGTTTTTTTCTTCTTCTAGTTTTTCTTGTTTATTTCGTTCGCATTCATCGCGCCTCGATATCACTTCGAAGTTCGTGTTGCTCTGTCATAGTTGTATATAAATTATAAACAATTAACTAGTTAACACCGTATCACCCCGATTTTGTTCGTGTTTTTTTTTTATTTTGCTAGCAGTTACAGTTGTAGTTTTCCAGCACATCTTCTATAACCTCTGAAGGACAAGTAGAATACACAGAGATACGTTCAGTTGCAGAGTTCGTGGGTGAGTAACAACACCGTTTGTAGACTTTTCATACAAAACTTAGCTGCATATTAGGAAGTGTTAATCTGACAACGGAATAATAGATGATGAAAGTAGTATACAAATCGTTCGAGAACCAGAGGCTTTCCGCGCAGTTTACGTCAGATGCGATGCGGAAAATGGGGACCAATCTATGGATCTATACGGAATTGAGTTGCTACGCTACTAGGTTTTAGACAACTCCTTCCGCCCGCCCGCATGCGGTTCGGTAACTTTCGCCTGCCGCAGCTCACGTCAGTGCTTTTAGTTCAAACGATTCTAAGGGTTTATGTACATATTTTACATTATTAACAATTGATCCTATTTGTTGAATAGTTTTTTTTCGTCTTAGTTTTTTTTGCGATTCACAACAGCGTTTGCAGAGGTTGGTAAACGGGGACTCGGTTACTGTCAATTGAGGCGGGCAACACACGTGTGAAGGGATTATGTTCTAAAAGTAATACATAAGATCGATCGGTGTGATCTTGTTAGAAAAAAAAAACTTCTGAGAAGGGAAAAATTTAAGTAATACTTATCGTACAATTGCAAATAAATTGACCAGCTAAGATGATTATACCAATTTCAATCACTAAGGTATATCAAGTTCTTCGAAAAGTCTTCTAACTGAATTCGGAAACCTTGTACGCCCAACTGGAATGCGCCAGAGTTTGGATTGAATAAATAAATATATTTTAGAAGATTTACCTGGAGAATGTAACTGGACAGGGAGAAAGTGATACAAGACGTTCACAGCTTTACGGGAGAACGGAATTAGCTAGCTCTACAAGGTGGCCTAAATGTCGGATATCACATTGGCGATCCTGCCAAACTAATTCTTCAATATGTTTGAAAAGGTGTAATTTTTGTTTTGCGTTTGGTGCAGTGCAGAAGGAGGTTGTTGAGGTGAGAAAAATTAAATTTAGTTTTAGAGCACGAATGGAGAGTGGAAGCCGACAGTGGAGTGTAATTTTATTCTTCCGAAAAGTTTGGTTGTTTGTCGAATCCTCCCACTGCTTGAGCTGGTCTGCCGGCTTGAAGATCGAGTTGTGAGGCAAGCAGGGAGCACACATTCATGTTTTGTGTTCGTGTTGTTAAGGCTGTTGTACTTTACTGAGCTGTCAGAGTCAGCTTTTGCTGTCAGAGTAGTAGAAGAAAAGAGAGTTCAGACGGCAGAAGACTAAGGTAAAGGATTGAAGAGACTGTGCCAGAAAAAAAAACAGAGCCGGCGCTTGAAATGTTCAAGTCAGGAAACGACCGATTGTCGCCTTAATTGTCGGGCGAACGACAACTTCAACGCCATTTTAATAACATACTAAGCCGATTCGGAATCCAAGAAGCTTTTAAAATTTTACTACCTACGTGGAATGTAAAATTAGGCCTAGCTAGAAGCATGTTGTAGTAGGTACCTAAAATTATTTTAAAAATGGTTTGGAAACCATACATTAGACTGATTTAGTATTTAGAAAAATTTACTAGATAATTCGAAAATTGCAAGATAATTGGAATAAATATTAATGGCCTTCTCATTGAAAAAGCAAAAAATACCTCACACATTACTCCGACACCAATTTGAAACAGACTGAAATAGTTGTAACTCAAACTAATGATTTTTTATGCTTATATAGGGTAAGGGATCTAGTTTTTCGACCCTGTGCTAGTTTCCGTACTACTGCTGAAAAATTCACCTAATAAGTTTCTATAACGTTATTTTTTACAATTTTCGGAGAGAACGGTAGGAGAAAGACTTTCTTTTACTGTTCCCTCCGAAAATTGTAAAAAATACTGTGATACAAACTTATTTGGTGAATTTTTCAGCAGTAGTGCGAAAACTAGCACAGGGTCGAAAAACTAGATCCCTTACCCTACAATAAATAAGTATTGAATAGATTCGCTGTCCCAGAATATAACCAGTGCCAGATTTCTATTTCTGGAGTGTGAATTTGAAAAGCCAAAGTATGTAATTAAATGTACTCCAAAACTTGGAGCCCACTAGAATATCTGTAGGTAGTTGAAGAAGAAACTGTGCACTGCTCCTTTCACATTTTCATAATGACTCGTCTTGTTAGACAAGTGTCGACCTCTTTACTTCTGACTAGGTGACGGGTTTTCCTCCGAAATAGCCGAGATTTATTATTTACCAGTGAAAACCAGATACCAGCGAATAGTGTCTCCCGTATCTTGCATCGGTCTTTTCACATTTTCACTACTTAAGCAAGTATATATTGCTTCAGTGGACAAAAGAAGTCACACTTCGCTTGAAAAGATGTCATTTAATTGGTTTGTATCCTACCTTTCGAAAAGGGTGAAATTTCAAATCGGACTGGCTCTGATTTCTAGCTATTTCTTCGTCTCACAACCATGTCAAAAAAAACATTACAGCATTTTTCTTCCAACAAAAATTTACTCTTGAATTTTATATTCTTTGGTAATTCTTTGTTTCTGAACTGGAGATTGCCACAGCTCAAACCAGAGCATTTCATCTGTTAGTCAAGTTCGATCATCTGGATGGTGATGCTGAAAATGCACCCAAGGAAAACATTACCGCATGAAACAGGGATAAAAGATATAAATGTATTTTTTGAAATCGAACAAAACAAAAGCTTTTGAAACTCCAGTTGACTAACTAACCGATAGTATACATAATCGTTTTATTACGGCCATTACAAATCATTCTTAAAGGTTATGTCAGTCCGTCCCCGACCCCTCTAAAATTAACTTTAAAATCAGAGAAAAAAATACAACTTGGTTGGACATAGGTCAAGCTTTTTTATGTAAAATCAGTTGTTTGTGGGCTCTATAACCTTATAAAAACCCCGAAAAATGAATGCATGGAGTTTAACGCTTCTAGTAGAAAACAAAAGTGGAAGTTCGAGAAATGCGATGACCGAAAAGTGGTCAAAAAACTCTTTAAAACTTGTCTCTCTTTTGGTAGGTTTTCGCGTGCAATAACATATACGTCAAACAAAGTAAATAATAGTCTATCTTCTCAGCAGTACTAAACAAAAAGCAATCATACAAAAATAATATTGTCGCATCTGGAAGGGTTGATGCATACGGGAGACGATAGAATTAGAAGAATATAACAAAATTAGGTATTAGACTACCAGCGGCAGTAGTTTAGTGAGCAAAACATTTGGGTACCACCTGAATAATGAATCATTATTCGCAACAAGCACTTTCTCCCTTTCCAAAATATACTTGAAAAACAAGCCAAAAATCATCTTATTTTTTGCGATGGCCCTTACCCCGCCCCATTGCTGACATGGGAAGGCCGCTTGCGCTTCTACCGTCTTATAATTCATGTGGCCTCTCAAGTGAAGCCATTCTAGTCGTTCTGGCGGGCGAAAAGTTTGCTTGTGTGGGATGACATATGTCAGGCATTTCTACTCATGTCATTGGGGGGCCCTATAACCAGAAAGTTATCTAGTCTACCTAGATAAGCGAGTGGTCGTGGGTTCGAATCTTAGTAGAATCAGGCTATTCGATGTCAGTGACTTTAGCATGGGTTTATTCTCAGGTCCCTCTATATATTTCATTCCTACTGAATTCTGGATTTACCTACAACGAAGCCTTTTGCTAGGGTAAGTTATAAGAATGGCACTTGCTCGAGGTACGCAAGAAACCTCTTGTCCAAGGGCAAATTACAACTTTTTCCACTACCTCGTTCTAGGAACGAAGTTTGGTATTGCAAATGTAGTGAGGAAATAACACACATTCACACCCTCACTTTGTGCGGAACTCTACTTTACCGACCATGAAGGCTCTAGTGGGAGCTAATCTGAAGAATGGTATTTGCTAGAGGTGCGAATAAAGCCTTTTTATAATTATTCTCCGCACTTCTTCGCACTAGAGAGCGAGATTGGCTGAAAAGTAGCAAAAAGCATACAACGAAAAAAGGGTGAAAGCACGGTTAATAAGTAACTCACTCATTCTATAACTATACTGCAAAAAGAACGAAGTGCGGAATACATCACCAGGACGATATCACAATAGATCGAAATACTAGTCACAGTGATAATGTCCCAGAAGCAGCGCAGAAAACAATTTCGCTTTGAACTACGCACGTTATTTTTTTCAACAAAACCGTCAAACGGACAGCGTCAGAAGCACAAATTTTGTTTGAAGTTTGTAACTAGTTTGAAGAAGTATTCACTTCCAAATTTTGGTAAATGAAAAAAGAAGAACAACAGCAATAGGATGCGAATAGGACACCATACGAACCGTTGCTTTTCAAGAGATGGCGCTTTTCTAGTGGTAGTGAAATCCAAATTTCTCACTTATTTATGTTTACTTACCTGAAAAACAATCACTAATCATATTTTATTTGTGGTACAGTTATTCTGTTATACTTAATTTTCATGACTTCTGCCTAATTTCGATAAAAAACAAACATTTCCTATACCTCTCATAGCATCTTACTACCAGTCATCCGAGAGCCCTGAAAAGCTAAAGCCCTGTAAAGATACATTTATAGGGCTTTATGACAAGCCTGGCCGAGAGCCAGGAGCTGATATGTTTGCGACATTTCAATTCGAAAAAAATTAATTTCGCAACATGAACGCAATAAATAAAAACGATGATTACCAACTATTTATTGGTTCAGGTGTCAAAGGTTATATTGCGATTAGCGATAAACACTAAAGAAACTTGTGTGCAGTAAATTTATTGTCGCGCAAAATTCAGCTGCTACGCAAATGTACAATATGCGTTACGAAGTAACGACATCTGTTATATTCAACAGGGAAACATTGATAGTTTCAAGCATACTCTCACGCATGGCGCATGATGAAACACTTGCACTAACTTCTGTTATTTAATATCAGAAACTAGAAGCGGTGTCCTATTACAAGTTACGATCAAACTTTCGTGAGCCGTACCAAACAGAAGCAGGTTGAAATAGCTATCAATGGCTAAAGAAGGGTAGAACGCTGTTGAAAAGGACGGCATTGCAGCCGTATTTTCGGAACCGGCAAGTAACGAATTGTGCGAAGTAGTTCACTGGATCGTTTTGGAGATTATCCTGAAGAAGGCAAATGTAAAGCTGCTGACCGACTAATTGGATGGCCTCAGCTAGAAAGCAGGAACATCGACTCGAATGTAGTCCGTTGGCAGTCTTTTGTCGGCCAACACCAAAGCTTCTACAACGGACCAAATGTTTACCTTGTGACAGATTACAGATAAACTGCAGGAGTTCGACTTCTGTTTGTAGATTTAAAGGCAGTGTACGCTTCAGTCAAAGGACACAAGCTTGAACATTGTTTTTAAATGAAACAGATGAACTTAATTCGAATGATACAGGATGGGTCTAAAACAAGCCGCTGAATAACAGTTGAGACCTCAGACTCTTTCGTTACGTTTTGGGTGGACTGAAGTAAGGCATCAAAACCTGATATTCAACATTACTTTCGAAGGAATAAGTAGGTACGCGGTGAAACGGTAGTACCAAAATGTGATCTCATGCTTCATGGTTTTCCGAATGACTTTGATATTACAGGGATCAACCGGAATGCGGTGGATGAGGTTTTCAGGTCTGTTAAATTGGGAGCAGCGAGATTATGACTCATCATTGACTCTGCCCCCCACTCCCCCACTCAGTCAACGCATTACTTATAATAAGGTAAAACAACCAATGATCCGCTCAGACTGCTTAAAATAGGTTCCCTGGAAGTTTAAACGGTGTTGGTGCCAAGGTTAAGCTGGGTGGGGAATAATTTGAAGTAGTCGAAGAATTCATATTTAGGATATGTTGCTGCTTCGACGTAATTGCATATTGCCGTCCTATCCAACATAAATTATTAAAATATCAGCATTTTTATGACACACAATGCAAAACTAGTTATTCCCTAATATTCTAGTTTGTTGTCTATCATACGCGATCAATCAAAGTGAGCTGAGATTTATTTAAATGCTCTTTATCGTTAAAGAAGTCCTACCAGCCAAATTTCCTACGTTTTTTCGTGCGACGAAGGAGAAAATGTCAACTAATCGTTTTAATTTCCGTCATTCATAAATGAAAATAACTCACGCAAGGCATTGTCCTTACCCTACAGCCAGAAAAACTTGCCTGACCTGCAGAAATTTTGCAGAATAACATTTGTCATGCCGTCCTACACAAATACATGCGCGTTAGCTTCGTAAACAGTGTTGTGATTTTTAGTTCGTACGATGAAAAATTTTGATGGACGGATTTTAAAACGGTACGACGAATTTAAGAAATAATGTTAGTTGCGTGATTTCAATAATATGCTTTAATAATCGCTTTTCAGTGATTTCAAAGTTCACGGATCGGAAGGTAAGTGTGTTTTAGTCAAATCAGCACAAGAACTTTTGGAGTATTCATTAAATCTATCCAACAAATGATGAAAATTACATTGGCTTTACTTACTACGACGGGAATTAGAAATAAACCCTATATCTGGTTACGTTTGGGATTCATACTAATCACGTGAGCCGGGGAATAGGGTTTTACACGGGTTACGTAGCCAGCTGAGGTCCCGTAATTTTGCAAACTCACATAAAACTAACGCGCGGCGCACTACTACTTTTGCCGGTTAACATTTACAAAACAGGCATAAAGCATGGAGATTGATGAAAGTGGATCCTCACTTGAGAGTTTTGAGCGCGAAATTCTGTGATTCACGCTCGTGGACTGTGGCGCAGACGCATGAATCACGAGTTGTACAAAGTTTAGAAAGATGCTAATACTGCGAAGCTAATACAAGGTGACATGCTATGATGGGCTCGACATGTGACTAGAATGCCTGAAAAAAGAGCGGTCATGGTCAGCGGCACGGCTGATTGATATCGAAACTTTTCAACAAAATTAAGGTAAGTAAGTATGTATAAGTGTCCTAATGCTACTGTGGTTTCGAATCTCTTATAGTATAATTTACAGAAGTTGTAAACATAAGAGATGATATAAATAGAAGTGGCGTGAATGTTCCATACAAGCAATGATAATTTATTAATCTTTTAACAGTAGGTATAAGTAATCTGTGAAGTATGCAGCTGTTGTTATAGGATGTCCCAATTTACGCAATTTACGTCGTAACGCAATTTGGAAGTACGGTACCAGGACAGGACAGAACAGGACAGGAAAAATCTAGACGCAAACTTGGCACTGTGAACCAAAAGCTGTTCCAGAAAGTCGCACGAACTTTTACCGTTGATCGTGTTAACGCTAGAAATGGACTAAAGATATAAATATAAAAACTACATGAAGTCGTAACTAAGTGCGGCACCAGCCACCAAAAACCTGTAAGTTGTACGAAAACGAAAACGTGATGTTCCAATGCTGTTTTGGCCGGATTGAGCATCAGTGAATGCGCAATGAACGTGGTAGTTTGGTACAAAGCCAATGGAGTCGAATTCGTACCACAGACGTTGTATCCTCCAGACTGCCCCAAAGCCAGGGTGGCTCAAAAACTTTTTGGGTTCGACGATGGCATGCTTGCGGAAACATGTTCACGCAATGGATTCCTTTCCAACTTTGGAAAAAGACTGGGAAAAATTAGGCAAAATCATTGGAATTAGTTGGTGCTTTTCTTTCTACAAGAACATGGGACCTTTTCAAGCATGACATTCCAAATTTTAAGTTTTACATATTAATGTAAAATATATAAATCTGTTTGAATAAAAACAAAAAATATGTTTCAAAAATGAAAAAATATGTTCAGAAAAAATACCTTTTGGTTTGATGTAATCTTTTATGTTACATACTATATTTTTATGGAAATGTATATGGCAATGTGCTAAGCCTTAAGTGTAAAATTATACTGAATTCCTAAGATCTTAAAATTCAGCTTGAATACTTGTAAATTAAATTTTATCTTTGATTGTTAGCAAAAAATTATATAGCATTAATCTTTTCAATACCCATAATAATAAAGAAAAATATAATTTCCCGACTGATCAGAAAACACCGTACAATACTCCTCCTCCTTCGAGACAAGACGAATTGCTTTTCACATTAATTCGAAGCCATTGCTTGTTATTCTTTCTGTCGAAGGAATGAACGTCACTTGTCCAACGATACTGAAAATTTCCGGAAAAAAAGACTAACAACAAGCTTATTGTGTGTTAACTAATCTGCTCAATAAGTCATACTCGAAAAAGACCAACCGACCGAAACAATTGACAATCGATTGGCGGTTCACTAGTTAGGAGTAGTCTAGGGCCTCTCGGTTCCGCACGCTCCGCTCTGTGCCTATTAATAGAACCCAAGCCCCCACACTGCTTGGCTAATGTCGCATAATAAACTGCTTTCTTTGCTTTTACGCCAAGCTCCCTTTGTCTGCAAGCGCTATGCTGTGAATCACTCGGTCTTGTTCCTACCGGAAGGCCGGTTCCGACCTTCCGCTGCTTTTCTTCGACAAGAAGAGGCTGCAAAAAGTCCCCGCCAAACAACAAGGACTCTTCATCACCTCTCCAAAGGACTGAATTTGAAAAGTGCCTTAACAGTGAATGTCTGTACGTGTATAAATCATATCTCTTTACATACTTCCGCCCTTCTCCGTCCGGCTGCTCCCGTTATGTTATGTATAATGATAATAGTGCATAAAAAATTATTTTTTTTAAAGAAAGATTGTTTATCACACAAATAAACCACCCACACATACCGGCGCACTGTTTTCGTTTTTTTTTTATTTTTCTCTCTAAGAACATGGAATCGTACGTGTGGATGTGCTGCTCCAGTCGTCAAGTTTCGCTCCTAGGCTCGTAGAATAAACAATATCATTGGCAGGAAAAATATTCCGCTTCGCATGAAAGCATTTGTTCCGCCACCCGCCACCCCCGGTTTTATGCTAGGTATGGTGCTAGACGTCGTTTGATTTTTCGCTCTACCCCCCATCCGCCGTTTTTCTCGATCTCGCTCGCACGCATCCACTCGCTTAAGTAAATATTTATAGTAATTTGTTATCGCCTATTATAGCACAGGTTTACCAATTCCCGCGACCACCCCGTTTTTTTCCTTCTGCCCGGTTGCCACCGTTGACCTAGAAAGCTGCTTTTCAAGTCCTTTCAAATCGCTCGGAGCGCTGCTTTGTCCCTCGCCGTGGTTCACGACTTGTGGCCGCAAAACGGCTGCCACGGTTACTGCTGCTGCCGCTGTTTCTGCTTCTACTGTTGCTGCCCCTGGCGGTTGTTCCATCAAGGATCTCGTGGTCATCATCTAGTGTCAGCAGTCCCACTGCATCGCCAGCGTTCTGATCATCATGGTCGCCGGTGTTGTCATCGTCGTCGTCGTCGTCGTCATCCTCCTCTGCCTCTTCATCATCAGAATTATTTACAATCGGTTCCAATAAAGCTTCGCCATCGGCTGGAATGGCTATCCTTGTGGTTGTAGCCGACGATGGTTTCCGGCCGGTGCCAAGTTTATTGTATTTCACGCTGGTGTACACGCTGTGGCTTCGCTTCTGCTTCAGCACCATCCCACCGCGGGCAGTTCAGCAGTTCGGCAGTTCGGCAGTTCGGACAGCAGCGAGGGTCACCCATCCAGTAGTCCAGGGCGATTCCGATGCGGTAAACCACAGTCAGAGGCACAATCGGAGATTGTCCAATTCGGGACCAGATTTTCAATTTGTCACGATGCATTTCCGGCAACGGCGATGTAGGATACGCATGAAAATACAGACAAAAGTGAAGAAAGCGGACGTTAGTATGCAATTAGCAATGAGTTACGGTTGTGGCTTCGAGATGCCGGTGTCGGTTTATTGGACTATAAATTAAATAGAAGTAGGATGCTTATTTTACGTCTAAATGTAAATTGTGTGACTGTGAAGGAATCGAATGGAACAGCAACCGTCAAAGTCGGAAAGTTAAATGATCTACTAGGTATCTATCGGATATTATTAAACTATTCCAATCCTACCAAATTTGTAATATCCATTTTAAATTGATTTGCATTCATCAACTTGCAAAAGTACTTTGCACATGACAGTTACCCTGTTTGGAATTCTGTCTTTTTGATGACGTAGAAACAGGGGATTTCTATATAAACGATTAGACCTCGCAATAAAACCCTGTTATTTTTCTCCCAAACGAGGAACATTAAATTCGTTGAACCTTTTTTTCTGCTCAAAATAATTTCATTTCGAATTCAGAACAGCTCTTGACTACATAGGAAAACAAAAACATACAACGCATAATTGAATCGAATTGTGCTTCACTGATTTGACAAACATGAAACCATATTATAATAACAACACAAACCCAACGCTTGATACTGTACACTAGACTGGCTGGGGAACTATAGAGCTAGAGCCTAGATCGATCGAACGATGTTTTCTGCTAGCGAGAGCTGTAGTATTACTGCAGGGCAATTTCTGTACAGCTTCCAATGTGATTGGAACAGCGAAGCTATAAAGTAGCGGTGAATATCGTTCGCATCGCCTGAAACGGGACGCTAATTCACTGAATTGAATTAGCACTGTTTTCGAAACTTAAAGGTAGATGAAGGTAAAATATAAAAATTTCTTCGGTTGTTTGAGCTTTCGCCTATTTTACCCGTCTCTACTCTAATGATTTATATCCAATCGCTGTGCTTAGGCAAAGAAAGCTGGTACCATAAATATAATTAAATTTTTATCAAATCAAAACACAAACATGCACTCGTATATGTTTAGTAGCTCGGTCTACCCGAAAACGAGTGAAAGGTTGACGTTGTTAGTTCAGCTTTTGTTTAGTGAAAATAGCCCGCGGCTGATGGAGAAAATCTGCATTCGATTTGATTATAGCTGGTGATACGCATTTTCAAATCATGTTTAGAAGCCTTAATGCTTTCGTAAATCTAACCAGTAAACAGTGAGTGTTATGATACAAGAATTTTCCTCAAAACAACCACAAAATATGGATCAAAAGTTAGGAAAATGAATGTGAATATAATATGTCTGTTTCAGATTATTATTTTTAGTTATTAGCTTTAGGTTACTTGATTGCAATTTTTTATTTTTTTCAGCCATTTTCGACTACATCGCACAGATTGCTGACCGTGAAACTAATTTGAATCACTGACGAAATAATATCGTAAACGTTGCTCGATCATTAGAGAATCGTAAACAGAAATTAAAACACTTATTAAGACTGGGGCTCATTCTGTGAAATGGATCTGCCAAAAGGACATCATACGAACCGTTGCTTTTCAAGAGATGGCGCTTTTCTAGTGGTAGTAAAATCAAAATTTCTCACTTATCTATGTTTACCTACCTGAAAAAGGATCACTAATCATATTTTATTTGTGGTACAGTTTCTCTGTTATACTTAATTTTCATGACTTCTACCTAATTTTGATAAAAAACAATCTTTTCCTATACCTCTCCATAGCATCTTACTACCATTCTTCCGATAGCCCGGGAAAGTGATTTTGATGCCATAAGAGAGCCGAGAGCTGAATATGTTTGCGACATTTCAATTAGAAAAAATTAAATTTCGCAACATGAACGCGATAAATAAAAACAATGTTTAGGGTAGTTTGCCAATTGTTGCTCACCACCCAATTGTTGCCCACTTCTCGGTTTTTGAATAATATCTGAGAATATCTATATTATCGCAGCACTCCAAACAATCAAAACACAAATATATTTCATTACCTTCAAATATGTGTAAACATGATTGTTAGCAAACAAATATTTGGAATAGTAAAATTACCTCATAAAATCCAACTCTTAGTAGAGCCAAAATACATCGAATGCTTAGAGTGTGAATTAAGAAATCACTCATCAAATTTAAGCTTATAGATCTCAACAAAAAGCAAATTTACCCCATATTACTTCGTATGCCTTTCAAAATACCCACATTCATAATGTTTAATTAATTAAATAACTATATGTTACTATTTTTGTGTTCTAATGCATAGTGGTTAATAATTGGAAAAAAATTAGGATTTTGTCCATTTCTTGCACACCATCCGCAAATGCCGCTAAGCAAGGCCCTACTGTACAATTCTTACTTGATCCAACTCTTATTGAAAATTTACCACTATTTGGATGTCGGATTAAAACAATACCAATAATTTTCGATTTCTCTGGAGACTAAATCAGCAAAAGCCTAATAATATTACCAGCGTGTAACAATTTTCGTGAATAGAAAATAATGTTCGTATCGGTAATCCACAGTCGATTAACGGAACAATGTGTGCGGAAGTTTCTTATGAGAAATTCTTGAGAAATGAACATAATAATGCAAAACAATCCTTCAGCTTCTATTAAACAGAGAAAAAAGTTATGTTGTGGCTAAAAGAGCTTAAAAGTCGAGGTTTTTCTTATAGGCTCGAATGTAAAAAATCGAAAAACTTTGCATTTGAAAAAAACAAATCCCAGCCAAAATCGTATACTGCATTTAAATTTGAAAAAGGAAAGATACCGGAAAACAAAATTAAATTAATTAATTTTAATTAATACATATATTAATTCAATGCAACAATTTTTACCTGTTCTTGTAAACCATTGTTCGGTGAAGATTGAATTACGTTCAAATACGTGACAAAATGGTAACGGTACGGTACTTATAATTGGTAAATCTGTTTTTAAGGAGTTCTTCTTCATGTGTCAGTTTTCTGTACTTGGTATTTCTCCTAATTCCATATTTTCTTTGCCGTGCAACAATTGGATTGAAGGTGTGCAATATTAGGCATAGGACATTATTCAAGTGGGCAACAATTGGGTCTGTATGCTGTTGAACAAAACCTCAAATTGCAAAATATGTGCAAAATTGAGCTGTTTCCGTACAATATGCGTTACAAAGTAACGACATCTGTTGTATTCAACAGGGAAACATTGATAGTTTCAAGCATACTCTCACGCATGGTGCATGATGAAACACTAGCGCCAACTTCTGTTATTTATTTTCAGAAACTAGAGGCGGTGTCTTATTACTGACATTTTGAACCCAGCGTTTCCGTAGAATTGTGATCTATCTACTTTAAAACATGTCACACTTCTTGTTATCAGGTCAAAGACAAATAAACGCTGTTGTTTGACAAGGCTAACAAAAATTGTGTCCACATTTATCATTGATTCACATTGATACACGAATGGTGTGGTTTTAGGTCATTAGTTTCGACGATAAATACATATAAGTTCAGCCAACTCGTTGACTTCTGCCACTTATTAATACGAGAAAGGGTCTAACGTACTGAGGTACCCCACATGAGAATTTCAATATTCTGGAGCGCGAGGAGTTCGTAACAAAGGCACAAATACAATGCACACGGATTTTAAGGTTCAAACACAGGCAATTAATTTTCATGATGATCATGATTTCCGCAGAGTGTGTACATACGCATACAATGCACACACCACTAAAGCACTTTTTCTCCCCGATTTTGAATGGCCCTACCGTAATTTCTACAACTTGTTTCTGAAAAAAGAAACAGTTTATACAGAAAATATACACCACTTTTGTTGAAAAATATCTTGTATCTTCCAATAATCCTCTCAATGAAAAACAGTAGTGAAAATTAAAAAGCTTGCTGTACACCGCGATTGTGTTGTTTACATATACACGAATACGTTGTACTCTTTCTACTACTACTTGAGCGGAATTATCATTAAACCAGCGATACTAACTTTAGAGCCAATACTTTTGTGACAGTTTTTATCAAATCGCTGTTTTTTCGAATTACTCTCCATTTAAGTAATTACAATCTAATATTTTACTACTGAAAAATCAAAAAATCAAAATTGATTTAAAAATCCATGTAAAACACAATCATTAAACCGTTATTTTTTTGATCCAAAATAAATGTGGATGTACAAAAGCCATAAACTTGGCTTCTATGCTGGATTGGTTTCTCCCTGAGAGAGACTCGCGCAGCCAGTACGATCTGTCAAATGCAGCCAGCCGTTATCGTTGATCAAAAATGGAAAAGTATTGATAACTCACAGTTGGCGATTTTTGAAAAAAAAAAAAAAAAACACAATTGATTTAGTCTTGTTTTTTCCACTGGAAATTGACTTTTTTGAAAAATGTGAAATACCCGTGGACCAACTAGCATCAAAATATATCATTCTAAAACGCACAGTTTACATACACAATGAGGATTTCACGCACAAGTTTGATTTGTCATCCCGAAAATGAAACCAAGAACAGCCAAAGCATGAGAAAAAGAGGACCGTCTTCGCAACTCTCTCTCAGGGTTTTCTCGCAAGAGTAAGCTACACAGAACTAAATTTCATGGTAGGGTATACTATATTAGAACGTAAAAATAAAAGAACGCACCAGTAAATATTGACTAAAAAGATTTCTGTTTAGCCCTAGCGTTGTTTAGTCAAATTTATTATACGTTACTTTCGGCGTTATTTCAATGTATAACAAAAATAATAGATTAGTAGTAAAAATTTCTAGACATTACCATGAAAGGTTGTAAAATTGTCTGAGAACATGTTGCTTATTCAAGAATCATGGTAAATCTAATTGGTGATCGAAAGGTGGAAGCAGCACTACGATGAACACCTGAATGGCGTGCAGGCGGAAGACCATGATAGCGGAGGAAGTGACCACATTGGTGCAGCAAGCGACGAAGATGTGCCACCCCCATCGATAAGGGAAGTTAAAGAAGCCATCCAGCGGCTGAAGAACAACAAAGCAGCGGGAAAGGATGGCATTGGAGCGGAACTTATTAAAATGGGCCCGGACAAGTTGGCCGGTTGTCTGCATCAATTGATTGTCAAGATTTGGGATACGGAACGACTACCGGAGGAGTGGAAAGACGGGGTTATCTGCCCTATCTACAAGAAAGGTGATAAGCTGGATTGTGAGAACTACCGAGCCATCACTATCCTGAATGCCGCCTACAAAGTGCTGTCCCAAGTCCTCTTTCATCGGCTATCGCCAATAGCCAATAGATTTGTGGGAAGTTACCAGGCCGGCTTCATGGAGGGTCGGTCTACAACAGACCAAATCTTCACCCTGCGGCAGATCCTCCAGAAGTGCCGCGAATTCCGAGTCCCCACGCACCACCTGTTCATCGATTTCAAAGCCGCATATGATAGCGTAAACCGACAAGAGCTATGGAAAATTTTGGACGAAAACGGCTTTCCGGGTAAGCTTACTAGACTTATCATGGCTACGATGGATGGGATCCAGTGCTGTGTGAGAATCTCGGGTGAATTGTCGGACCCATTCGAATCTCGCAGGGGACTTCGACAAGGAGATGGTCTTTCCTGCTTGCTATTCAACATTGCGCTTGAAGGTGTTATAAGGCGAGTGGCGATCGAAATGCGGGGCACGATTTTCAATAAATCCAGTCAATTTATCTGCTTTGCTGACGACGTGGATGCTGTCGGCAGAACATTTGAGGCGGTGGAAGATCAGTACACCAGACTGAAACGCGAAGCAGAGAAGATTGGATTGCAGATAAATACGTCTAAAACGAAGTATATGCTGGCGGGCGGGACCGAGCGCGACAGGGCTCGCTTGGGCAGCACCGTGGTGATCGACGGGGATGAGTTCGAGGTAGTCGACGAGTTCGTATACCTTGGCTCGCTGGCAACAGAGGACAACAATACCAGCCGTGAGATTAAAAGACGTATTATCAGCGGAAGTCGGGCCTACTACGGACTCCACAAACACTTGCGGTCGAACAATCTGAGCCCCCGTACAAAGTGCACATTGTACAAAACGCTAATTAGACCGGTTGTCCTCTACGGGCACGAAACGTGGACATTGCTAGAAGAGGACCTACGAGCACTCGGAGTTTTCGAACGGCGGGTGCTAAGAACCATCTTTGGCGGAGTGCAAGAGAACGGTGTATGGAGGCGAAGAATGAACCACGAGCTCGCGCGTCTCTACGGCGAACCAAGTATTCAGAAAGTGGTTAAAGCTGGACGGATACGTTGGGCAGGACATGTTGCTAGAATGCCGGACAACTATCCTGCAAAAATGGTTTTCGCATCAAATCCGGTAGGAACAAGACGAAGAGGGGCACAGCGAGCGAGGTGGCAAGACCAGGTGGAGCGAGATCTGGCGAGCACTGGGTGCCCGCGGAACTGGAGATCAGTTGCCATGGACCGAAACAGATGGAGAAATTATACTGCGCAGGCCTTGTCATAAGACGTTAGGCCAATTAAGTAAGGTAAATCTAATTGGCTTTTTCATGGTATTTTCAATAGCAAACGTCTTCAAAAAATGGTACGAGTTACCATCTGTTGAAGCATTTTCAACTGACGTTTTTGAAATTTTGACGATGCGGTATAGCGTAGGCGGAAAGCTAAGGCTAAAGCTTTACTACGAGAGGTAAATAAACGCCTCAAGCAAGCGGATCCGGGAATTGAATTGATGTCCGATAACCGGTAGAGATAATGAATGTAAAGAAATTATGAAATAAGCTTTACGAAAGCGATGTGAGGAAAGTTGACAAAATTTACCGGGATCACACGAACACCGGTTAGTATGAGTGCAAGGCACCAATAATACAAGTGAAAAAAGCGAAGCCGTTCTTCTAAGACTTGACCCTTTTTTATCGACAGGCTTCACAGCCTGCTATTGATGCACAGAACAGTTACGGGGCTAGTGCAACAATCCTACTGACTCTATCTACCAGCACCGCCTAGCTTTGCATATAATATTCATGTAAACCCAACCGCTTAGTTGGTTTCGTGGTATGATGCCGGTTTAACAACCCAGTCGTCGTATTTTCGAATCTCGAGAGCTTTATACACCGCTATTCTATCTTTCGAACGACTTGGTATTTCGAACGAAAGTTGTTTCGAATGAAATTTCCGCCAGTAAAATCAAATGGGCAAAACATCTCGTTCGAAGCAAGTCGAACGAAATAAAGATTCGTTCGAAATACAGAATAGGGGTGATAGAGTCAGTAGGATTGTTGCACTAGCCCCGTAACTGTCTTGTACTCTAATAGCTGACTGTGAAGTCCGTCGATAAATAAAGGTCAAGTTTGAGAAAAGACGTTTAAGCCCGAAGCTTTTCGCGTAGCTGAGATTTGAAAATACGACGACTGGCTTGTTAGGACATCATTGTACCTCAAAACCAACGAAGCGGTTGAATTCACGTGAATGTTACGTGCAAAGTGCGGTGGATGAGAATTACCTATGTTTTCACGTAAACTGGGCGTGACGATTTTTTTGAGTGTAGGGAGTATTCCTCTGGTCGCGCGTCATTTTCAAACCTGAAATTTGGTTGTGCAAACCTCACATATACTATTACCAGCTTTCACTAATACAACAAAAGAGTACTGATTCTTTCGAAAGAAAAAATAATAGCAACAAACTTTTATGATGACCCGTGTTTGAACCTTAATACGCTCCGAAAAATAGATAGTTTTTTCACAGATTTTCTGTCTGCTATTACTGTCTCCCAAAATTATTCAGTATGTTAAAATACACACTTTTTCTGAAGACTGTTTTTCAATAATTAAATTGGATGCAGAGTTATTGGACAGAACTGATTTTCAAAACAAATCATTATGTCTCGCAACTAGTAAGAGTCACAGAACGAAAGAAGAGATATAGCGTTACAATATTCAGCAAAGTTGTCAATTTCAGAGTGTTCTACAATTTTTTTTTGTGTTTGTATCGCCTTAATAGGTTAAATTAAGGTTACCGTATTAGTGCATATAAAGATTTTTTGGCATTAGCTGAGGCCCTCGCTGAAGCTGTTTGCAGTAGGAATAATATCAAAAACATCAAATATCAAACTCCCGGATCCTCTCCTCCACTCTTCGCTCCCCTCTCACTCCTACATAAACGATCCGCAGCTAATGTCATTTTCGTTAGTGACGAAATCGCAAATTACTTCATGAATGATATAAACGACATCCTGAATATGTAACGAGCTAGTAAATACTGAAGAATCAGCCTTTAAGTAGACAACCAGAAATACAGTGCTCGGATCAATGGTAGTTACTATCAACACTGACGATTGAGGGTTAAGAGTGGAAATTATTCCACTCTTAGAGTAGAGGATTACAATCATCCATGGATATTTATTTATTTATTTATTATTATTATTTCATCTGACTAGAGTCTACATGAATGGTTTCTATAAAACATTGGTGCTTCTTAACCTTTGTACAAATTTATACGATGGCTCGTCGAAATTAAACAATTCTTCCACTTTAGAAAATGTTCTAACACATGCAGTAACGGGTTCATTACATCCAAAGACGGTACGGTGGAATGGAGTTTGCAGTAAGCCGGTAGAACGTAGAGTCCGTTGCGAAGCATGAAAGTCCAATAGAGATAAAAGTCTGGGGGAATCGATTTCACCGTTGATGACTTTGGCCACGAATACTGCCTGGTACGTTTTTCGTCGATAATCTAGCGAGTCTAGATCAAGTAACCGGCAGCGATCAGAATACGGTGGGAGAATATCGGGATGACGCCATGGTAGATGTCGCAGGGCAAGCCGAATGAATTTCCTTTGTACTCGTTCGATGCGCAGGTTCCATGTTAACTGCTGAGGACACCATACAATACTACAGTTTTCAAGCAGTGGCCGAACCAGAGCACAATACAAGGATTTCAGGCAATGCGGATCATTGAAATTTCGTCCAATTTTAGAAATGAATCCCAGTTGACGCATTGCCTTCGAAATAATCGATTCACGGTGTAGGTCGAATGTTAGCTTAGTATCAAGTAACACACCAAGGCCGCTAACGTGGTCTACTCTGCGCAGCTCAGTCCCCTCAATCTGATAGTTAAATAGAATCGGACTTTTAATACGGTAAAAACTTATCACCTCACATTTTGCCACACTTAGTGTGAGCCAGTTTCGTTTACACCAATCAACAAACTGTTAATATTCGGCAGGGCAGTCTTCGGAGAAATTTATCAAGACTGAAGTTTGATGTTTTCCCGACGTTTCGACACTTTGTTGGTGTCTTTTTCATTGATATTCTTTTTCTTTGATATTACCCCTTGAAAAAGACACCAAAAAAGTGTCGAAACGTCGGGAAAACATCAAACTTCAGTCTTGATAAATTTCTCCGAAGACTGCCCTGCCGAATATTAACAGTTACAATTGAATCCAGTCGATAAAAAACACAATCTAACCCAATCAACAAATGTATCGAGTAATTCTTGCAGGCGGCGACAATCATCAGTTTTTCCAATAGGTAGAAACAATTTCAAGTCATCAGCGTACACAAGTCTGCACCCGATGTCCAATAGCAACGTGACGTCGTTGAAAAACATTGAAAAAAGTAGTGGTCCCATATTACTACCTTGCGGAACACCCGAGGTATTAGTAAATTGCGCAGAAATATGCGTGCCAAGCTTCACGCGCAATACCCTGTCACGCAAGTACGAGCTGAGCCATTGGACTAGTTGTTGGGATGCACCGAGTCGAAAAAGTTTACGCAATAATATTGAATGGTCGATCCGATCAAAAGCTGCCTTCAAGTCCGTGTAGATTGCGTCCACTTGCTTCTTATTCTCTATTTGTGAGATACAGGTAGAGGTGAACTCCATTAAATTCGTACAAACGGAACGACCAGGCATGAAGCCGTGCTGAGCTGAAGATATGTAGTTTTTTGTACGAGACAACATCATACTGCTAACAATTATTTCGAACAATTTTGACGCGGCAGACAAGTTAGTAATTCCGAGATAGTTTCTAACGTTCCGGCGGTCGCCAGTTTTATACACTGGGAACATAAACGACTCCTTCCAAATATTCGGGAATTTAGCTTGTTCGAAAGATTTGTTAAAAATAATGCGTAAGGGAACGACCAACGGTACAATACAGCGATTCAAAACTACAGCTGGGATGCCATCAGGCCCCGCAGAGAAGGAACGCTTCAGTTTTTTTGCAGCAGTTATTATCATGTCAGCAGTAATCTCAAACACATTCAAGTTGACCAAATCAGCTGGAACGTATGAGACAGCGGTTTGTGCATCCTGATCAGACGCTGTTTCATTGGCGAACACAGATGGAGAACACAGTTTGCGAACAGCTCACAAGATTCAGAAACGGATGTAGCATCAATTCCGTCAAGGCACACGTGGGAAGGATTGGACGAGCATTTCCTTTTCGAATTAACGAAATTCCAAAAAAATTTCGGTTGTTTACGGAGATCAGTTTGCACACGCAGTACATAGGATTTATACGGAACCGCATTCAAACGACGATATTCAGCACTGGAACGTTTAAAGTTGCGCTGTGTCAGCGTTGTTTTACGTTTACGATGTGTACGCTGTGCTCGGTTGCGTTCCCTCTTCAACTGCCTAAGATACGGAGTGCCCCACGCAGGTGAAGCCGGTCGTTTCACAAGAGGTACATTAGAATTCATCCATTGCGAAATAGTTTCACAAAACTTCGATGCCATCTCATCAACATCGTTAAACTCAAGTAAAGCCCTCCAATCAACAGAAAGCAAGAACTGATCTAGCGCAGAGAAATCAATCCTTCGAAAATTCAACTTTTTTGTTTCATCAATCAGAGCCGGAGCGGTCCTATTATCACAGACAGGCAACAACATCACAAGCGGTGGGTGGTGAGGGTCGACAGGCAGCAGCGGGGTAACACAACGATCGACCGACAATAAGCATCCAGAAGTGCAAAATACCAGGTCTAATATGCGTCCGAGATGATTTCGCTCTGTGGATATGATTAATGGTGAGTAATAGGAATTGGACCGGAAACATCATCTAGGCCAGTGTTTACCAAATGGGGCGATGGGGCAAAGCATCGAAGAAGGTTCAGTTCTACTGATTTTGGACAGTCACCACGATTCTCCCATGAACCTGGAAGTAGTTGTGTTTTGCAGGAAAAATGGGATTTACATGCTCCCAATTCCTCTCCATGGCAGCCATAAGCTCTAACTATTGGATCACTGTTTTAATGCTTAAGAACAAAACTCAAATAAAACAAATGACGAATCACTGGATCTTTCAAAACAATGGAATGTGACTCCAGTGAAGAGTCGACCATTTCCCAAGTGCAAGGATCCATGGTAACAGAAAACGGAGGCTGGGAGGACAGGGTTACAAATAAATGCGTCGAAAACCTAATATGTGGTAGGAAGAGGCTCCAGAGAAAGCAACGTTTGCCTCTCACGAACAGTGACTATTAACGGCGATGAACTGGAAGTGGTTGATAATTCGTATATTTGGGAACTCTTATCACCGCCGATAATAATACGAGTAAGGAGATTCAACGACGCATTACAGCTGGAAATCGTGCCTACTTTTCCCTCCGCAAGACGTTTTGATCAAGGAGCATTCGTCGCCGCACAAAACTAATGATGTACAAAACTGTAATCAGACCGGTAGTCCTGTTTGGACTTGAGACTGTGACTTTGCTTGTAGTATTTGAACGAAAGGCGTTGCGGATTATTTTTGCCGAGGTACAAACGGGTAGCGGAGAGTGGCCAAGGCGTATGAACCACGAGTCCCAAGGATGCCGGAAGACTGTGCATTGAATGCGTCCTCTTCCAGAACCCCACTGGCACTAGGAATAGAGGGACTCAACGTGCTAGATGGCTCGACCAGGTTGAAGCCGACTAGCGGGTGTCGAGAAGCGCAACGAAGAGACGCGCAGCGGGTAGCCCAGCACCGCGTTACGGGACTATGCGCAAGTGTGCAAGTAGCAGAATGTATACATACACATCATCAGTGGTTATTTGTGGTACGCTTAAGTCAATGACCTAGATACAATGCATACGGAAATGAAGTTGGGGAAATTTGGCAGAAAATCAATGGAATTACTGTCAAGGTTCTGCACCATAATAAAATCCCTTTGCATTGTGCTATGCTAATCACATTCGCTCACGTAAGAGTGGGCATTGTTTGCTTCTCGCTCGATTGGCACTATTGGCTGTGCCCTCGTGTTACTAGTTTTCTACCTGTTCGTTTTTACAAATTTGTCCCCTGAAGATTCCCCTATTTTGATGATTTACGATCTATTTTCATGGTGCGCAGATTATTGATTACCCGTAGTGTAACTTGTGTTTCGCTTTTTGCTTTTTTAGAAACGTCTGGCAGCGCCAATTTTGCAGTCGGTGCTCTTTTCATCAGCACTGTCCTTAGACAGCATCTGCACATTGTTGGCTTATCACTCTATGACCTCTCGTAACGGGTGGATTATAAATCCGTCCACAACAGCACGGAACAATATTGTTGCTTCAGGAAAGGCTGCGAAAGCTTTTTTCAAACACTCGTTTACGTAGATTTCCTGGTTAATGATACCGGTGATAAGGAAAATGTTGTGTTTCAAGCCTTAGGTACAGACTGCCAAATCAGATCTTTCCTAGAGAAGTTGTTTAAAGTCTAATTAATTAAATTAATTGAAAGGAATTGTTACCAATTTTCACTATTTAGCTGTAAAAATATGATCCTTTCTGCAGTGCTTATTTGAAAAAATATAAATGAAATGTAAAGATAATATAAAAATTATAAAAATTAAAATTCTTGCTACGTTAAATATAAACCCTGATGTTTTACAACTTTCAGGCTTAAAAAAACTTTTACACATTTGTTTTGCAGGAGGTATCCAAATTTTCTATTATCATTTTACGTCCATAAAAAAAATTGACTACACACATGTAGATTACAATCGTTCCACAATTATGGGTCACGTAACGAATCGTCGCACTACAAAATAAATTACTGTCCAGTCAAAATGCTGCATTGGACTAAACTACCTACTTCTATAAAGTAGTGATGGATCTTATGAGAGTCTTGTAGTGCATTACTTCCTGAAATCCAAACAAAATCAAAGAAAAAAATCAGTATTTTTCAAATCTTGCGCAAGTAAATTTTAAAAGATCCGTCTCTTACTGTTAAACTTGACCTAGAACCAGATTTTTTTTGTGTTTGGAAAAGTTTTTTTGTAACACTGAACAGTTGAAAATGGTATCTCTACTATATTTCTCTACTGTTTTACGTATTTCGCAGGTTTTTGCGTAGTACTTCCATATTACGTACAATCGTGTTGAACTCATTGCTTTCTAAGAAATCATTTCCACTTGCTAGCATCAATAAGAGAGACCCATAATTGTATAAAACTTAGAAAATCAAGGCACAGTTACGAGTTACTTTTATTTTGTTTCCAATTTCCATAAAACTTATACAAAACATCGACTTTTCTCTTGAAGAATACAAATTCTACCTTTGTTGTGATACGAACATAATTTTTCAGAGGCAATTCATTTTAATTTTCATTTACAACGCTTACAAGTTTACTAGCTGCACCTTAAGATATTTACAATTTGAGCGATAGTTTGACAGCTGGATTATGCAGCAAAATTAATAAATGCAAAACATATTTTATTCGGCCTTCAGGCGTACTATTTACTTGTTTAGTAGTATTTATCTACTATTGAAAAAACATTTTTTCAACCAAAGACGAATATTAAAGTGGAAATAAGCAGTTAAAGTCAAAAGTGACTCATAATTGTGTGTGACCCAGAATTGTGGAACGACTGTAATTCTATTTTTACCTCTTCCCCAGAAGCATTCGCACCGGATGCCACAAACCGGATTTCAACCAAATTAACCATGATCTATCCCGCGAGGAAAAGCCGATTTCATATCGATGATGATGATGGCACTCACCGGTCTAGCAATTCTAGCGTCCGCGGTGCACTAACAATCTGGAAATTTGACACCAATTTCACAGGAGTATCGAAATCAGACAGGATGCTTGCTGGTTGTCGCACAGTGGTTCAAACAAGGTTATAAAAAGCATACTATCGAAATTTTTTCAAATGATTTCATTTTTCTCAAGAGCGAATGTTAAAGATTTATCTTGTTGATTGATTATCTTCCGATTTTTTTTTATTTGAATAAAAAAAAGTAAAATTAGTTATTTTGAACCACCGTGCACCGGTATCGTAACCGGTGAAATTGGTTCATTTCCATCAATAGTGATTGCCGGCAGGCAACCGTAACGGCCGCGATAGGATGTCTTCCGGTTATAGCCGAAATCGGATGTAGAGCTTTAACGAGAGTCAATCCGTGGATAGGTTTTGATTGCCACCTAGGGTAGTTGTTATTCGCCGGTATCCGGATGAGGATGAGCATGATGGAACGGTGCTTTGATGGGGATACTACTATAAAAGAATGGCTGAGAGGTGGCCAAATAAAAAGCACGAACATCATTCGGTAGCTAATGATTTCTGTGTACATTGAAAGTTGAAACGCGGATCATTGTGCACCAACCAACTCCGGTATTAATTTAGAATTGAAAATTTAATGAGCATAACGGTTCTAGCGTAATTAGTTCGACGAAGCCGTAGGTTGGCTTTGTTGGAACGTCGTTGTTTGCTGATTGGTTGCTGTTCTATTCTGGAGGCTATAAGTGAGCGCTTTGTTCGTTTCATTTAACGAAATTTTGATGAAGCCGAGGTGGATTTGAGGAGGGGATTTATACGGGAACACACTAACCTGTAGAACGCTGAAAATCACAACGAACAGTGTCACTATCAGTAGACAACCGGAAACGGCTAGGACTGTCATTGTCGAGGGTGAAACATTTTCCATCAACCGACCCAACGCCGTTCGCTGACCATTGATGTCCACTATGTTGCTATCGATGTTACTCGCGCTGGCTTCATCGCCGAATTGAAGTAATTGTTGTTCGGCTCCGATACGTCGTTTGCCAGCTGGGGATGAGTTGATACAACCTCCTAGGAAAATAAAAAAAAAAAAAACAAGATGGCACAATTAAGAATGTTACATATTAACCGCGAAGACCTTAATTCAAATCAAGAACTAACCAGTTCCTTTATCGCAATGACAGCAGCTCTGGTCGTCGGGCGAAGCGTCGCTCGCACAGCAAGGCACACACTGGTTGTTAAGTCGGTCCAGGTGCAGTGGGAAGGCGCACGTAACACAGGAATATTGTCCAGGACCGCTGCACGTTCGGCAGCTTTCATGGCAAGTTTTACAAGTCTGTGTTGGTGGGTCGTAGAACTGCGAACCGAGACATTCCATGCAGAGTCCACCGTCGAGCATGAAGTGCGATGGACAGGAAGTGCAGGCTAGTGGACCAGCGGCTGTAAAATAATTTCGAAAATTTTACTCCGTTTTTCTTCTGTTCGAAACTCTCAAGAACTTACCGTTACAAGTTTTGCAATAGTGATGGCACTTTTGGCAGCCAAATTTCGTCTTAAAGAAACCTTCGGGACACTCTGGGTGACATTCACCTCCCGCCAGCTGCCAACCTTCGGGACATTTGACGCACTGATCTCGCCGTGGTCCGCTGCAGGTATTGCAGCTCAGGTAGCACTTGGCACAGGTTCCTCGATCGCTGTAGTATCTGTTGAACGGAATAGATGACCATATTTTTCATTGTTCCTCTGTCAAATTTACTCAAACTCACCCGTCCGCGCAAGTAGTCCGACATTCGCCGCTTTGCAGCTGTAGGCCCTTCTGGCAGGCAGTGCAGTTCATCCGCGATACGCACTGGGTGCAAGTGTGCAAACATTTCGCACAGATGCCCACCTCCATGTAGTATCCTTCGTCGCACTCGTTTACGCAGCGCTGGTGCTGCAGGAGCAGTGGCGAGGTGCACTTCAGACACTCATGCTCCGTCGGTCCGGTGCAGGTTTCACAAGTCGAGTGACATGGGTGACAATGACCGTTTTCGTAGTATTCCGCTGTGAATAAAAATTTGATAAAATAACATTTTTCGTATGAAGTCTGAACGTTATGACTGCCATTAATCTTTTATCGTTCCTAGAATAATTTCGAATGCCAGTTTCGTTTGTCTGTTTTCGCATACTACGTATCTGGCACCATTAGGGATGAAGCACTTTCCACCCAACTAAATGTGTTCATATCACCAGAAAGTACGAATTTCCTGGCACCAACAAATATTTAATTATAAATTTATTCTTTCTAAAGCTTCGCTTCTCGTAAAAAAATAAAAACGTTTTGCGCGCGCACACATACACACTCATTTACAAAACGGGCAAGCGAAACTAATAAAATTGTAGTCCCTCCACTGACTGGGGCGCCGCCGTCGCCGCCGTTGCCAACACGATACTCACATTCATCACAGTTGTTGCTGCCGTTGGCGATGCATTTGCCCTTCCTGTTCATGGTCCAGTTCTCGCGGCACCCGGTGCAGATCTGGCCGCTGCTGCAGGTCGAGCATCCTATCGGGCAGGTCATGCACTCGTGTCGTTTTTTATCGCCGAAGAACCCGTCCGGACAGGCATTCAGGCAACGGCCCTCGTGGGCGAAGCGTCCGGCGCGGCACAGGATACACTGGGACTCCGACGAACCATTGCAGGTCATACAGGACGAGTGACAATCGGCGCAGCTGTGGGAGAAACAATGGGAGGAAAACGGTGGTCAGGATTGAAACACTGAAATCAGAAAACCGGTGTACCGGCTCTTCGGCAAAAAGTGATTCTACACTAATTAAACGGCAAATGGTTAGGCACTTTACTACCTCCGATGTTCCGGACCGGAATTTACAGAGCATAGTAATAGCAGATTAAAGCCAAAAGCGTATGCTTGTGGAACCGTGTAACGGTTACTTCGCCGAAGGACATAAAATTCGCAACAAGAAAATAGTCAGATGAATCGTTTTCCTTACGGTGCTGTAAGATACTCATTTACTTGAGAGCGTCAAGCTATATAAATTAATGAGAGTGGTCGTAAATTTTTTATTCGCAGCGAAACAGAGATTCTAGAAAATAGGTTTCGGATGTTACGTTGTAATTAGATGCCGAATGATATGAGTTTCTAGGTCAAAAGTGGCGATTATCATCTGCAAGTTTAATTTCGGTCGGTCTTAAACTGTGAATAGTGCTCACCGTGAGAGCATTAAATTCGGATTAATGTGAATACTGAACCATATTTATTGAAACTGAATATTTCAAATTGTAATACAATAAAATACCTTCGAACTAATGATTTGAACAAATAATAAAACACCAAAAAGGTGGCACCGAAAGCAATAAATACGTTTGAGGCATATTCTTATCATATTCTAAACCAAACCCAACTTTCGACGACCACAGTTAATAATTATTACATCACTCGGACTTTCCAAGATGAAAGGTTTTCCAGATTGAAAGTTAGCTCCAGATAAATACAAACATTATTGAATCCATTCGATTAACGAAAATCCTGATTTTGGTAAGAAAACGATAATTGAGGTTATTAATTCGATTTAGCTAAAAAAGGCCGACCTGAACCGATGTGATTCGAATGAATTTTGGTCTATCTTATTAGCTTTGTTATATGGATATTTCGTAGTATATTCGCCTTGACCAAACTCGAGACTTTAGTCATGACCTTGAAATGCGGTCAGGCATATATTAATATTTTTTTGAAACGATGATTCTACAATTAATGAAGGGACGGTAAGGGAAAGTAATGAAGAAGGATTTTTTCGGGAATGAAGGGGAAGGGTGGAAAGGAAGGGGGGGGGGGGGGTAATAGGTAGCTATGCTTAACAAGTTGTCGTTGTGACTCCTATCTTTTGTCCAATGCTGGAAGGTGCATGGGTCGAACCAAGCTGTAATCAGAGATTATAACCGGATTTGAACCCACAACACCTGCCAGGGCGTGTCGCTCACTGGTACCCGTGTACCTTTGAACCACAGAGGCGCTGGACCAGAGTCCAGCAGTCCGGCACCTTCCAGCATTGGACAAAAGATAGGAGTCACAACGACAACTTGTTAAGCATAGCTACCTATTACCCCCCCCCCCCCTTCCTTTCCACCCTTCCCCTTCATTCCCGAAAAAATTCTTCTTCATTAGTTTCCCTTACCGTCCCTTCATCAATTGTAGAATCATCGTTTCAAAAAAATATTAATATATGCCTGACCGCATTTCAAGGTCATGACTAAAGTCTCGAGTTTGGTCAAGGCGAATATACTACTAAATATCCATATAACAAAGCTAATAAGATATGAAATAGGGAGAGTTATCTGGAGGGAGCGTCAAATATAGTTCCGACTCTCTCAAACCTAGTGTCTCCTCGAAGGTCTAAGTCAAACGATGGTGTGATCGATGTTCGATGGCCATGCATGGAAATGTTTCATGCACACACTGGAGCAGCTAAGCTAGGAGGTACGAACCTGAGGGTCTGTTCCCCAGGTGAGGGGTGGCTCAAACAGCGTCTGTCTCGGAGCGTGTGGCTGAATACGAAACGCGGTAGCCCGCAAACTATATCTATGATGGTAAATCCATCAGTGGGATGAAGGTATCGCGACGCCAGTAAGATAATATACCGAAATGTTCGTGAATGCCCGCATGAACCGGCACAAGCTCGAGAGGTACAACGACTCGGAGTAGAGATCGCTACAATTTAGGAAGTTCGGTGGCCAAATTTCGGAGAAAGGGAGTTTCGTACAGTAGACACTATTGCAGGCACTTCTTTCAAGTATAACATCTACTCAGTGGCCGTAGAAAGGTAGAACATGAAGTCGGAGTCCTAGTTTTGGGAAAGTAAAAGCAACGAGTTATCCGGTGGAGTCTCGTAGATGATGGTAATATCGTATATGTGTCCTGAGAATTAAGGGCAATTCAACTGCAGCACCATCAACGTATACGCACCGATAAATGATAATTACGATGATACTAAGGACGATTTGTACAACAGACTCGAGAGGACTTATGGAAGTGCCCAAAACATGACGTGAGAATCTTAATCGGAGATGCAAATGCGTAGATTGGGAGAGAGGAATTCTTCCATCCTGTCATTGACAAAATCATAGCCTTCATCTGTAAATCAATAACAACAGTCTGAGGTTCATAAGGCTGGCAAACGGTGAACATGTGCATTCCATAACCTCTGTTCATTAACCGTTATGTGTGCGACAAAAAAAACACCTTTAGCAGGGCGACAAGGGTACCCGGGTACCCAAAACTGATATTGTTATAACATCAACAATTTTAAACCGATTTCGACGAAATAGGTGTCATTTGATTCGTTTATTTGTCTAGTTTTGAATCATTTGGCCATTTGGCCACTAAAAGACATACGGGGCCCGAAAATTCGGAATTCCGACAGAGTGTCCGCTGTGAGGAAGAGAAATGATTGTATTGCAGGAAAATCAGTCATGCGGATATAAAAACTCTAAAAATTCATACAATGTACTATTTCATATAATGAGATACATCAGGTTGGCCTTTCCGGAGTAGGTTCCTTTGGGGTGATGGGTGGCCAGTCCAGGATTGGAGGCAAAATCTAGCAATATGGGTATCCAAGTTCTTGGAATTAGTTCGGTAGGTGATATTTTTTACATTTCGATGTATTTTGATTGGTTATTTCGAAAATGGTTTTTACGGGGTCACAGATGATACCGCAGGATTCAAGATAATGCTTAGCATTATCAGAACCGTTCAAAACGTAGAACCATCCGTTATCCATTTGGAACCAGTTCCGAAATTATCAATCAGTACTAAACTGACCATTTCAGTTCAAAACATCTAAAAGATACGCTAAACCAATTCTAATATTGGATTAGGCACCAAACTCGCCATCTGTATCCCTACAGGAACCAAATTCTGGGGTGGCCAATGCGATCTAAAGTCACCAATTTATATAATTAGATGAAAAAAGGGTCCACAGTGTCAAGTTCAAAGCTAATAGGCTTACTAAAAGCTGATATTCTTTCAAAACATGCGGCTTCCCACGTTTTACCGGATGTTGCTCCGGAATTACCGATTCCTGGGAACTACTTGTCATTTGATGGCCAAACGCTTTATCTAATCAAAACTAGATAAATGTACGAATCAAATGCCACCCGTTTCATCTAAATCGGTTCAACATAACTAAAGTTATGAAGATAGCAAATCATGGGTACCCGGGTACCCTTGTCGCCCTCCTACGTAATAAAAAAATTCAAGTGACTCTCATTGCTAAACCCCTTTATGGATATGCACCAAAAAAACCTCAATTACTTAAGATCAACGAGTTTTACGATGTCGCAAAATTTCAATGACGTATGTTTTAAATTGAATGAGTTATAACTATTTTAAAACTGAAAAGGTACCCGGGTACCCTGTCGCACACATAACGGTTAACTCCTATTCCTACCTCCACGAGGTGCCGGCTGGGGTACGCAACTTCGGTTGTCGTATGCTAACAGGAAAGGGGGCACAGTGGCTCCCGCCCACATTAAGATGGCAGCCCCATCAGCGGAATAAGGACCTTAGGTTAACAGCCTACTGTACCAGAACATACAAAAAGTTACCGAAAATGAAAGAAGAAATCTCTCCGGATTATTGGCAACGACCTTTAGCATCAAAACAAGGACACGAATCGGAACATGGAATATACTGACCCTTGCCCAGCAGGGCAAGCTGGCTCAACTTGCAAGGGAAGCTAGCCGCCTGAAGCTTGAAATTCTGGGGCTGAGCGAGGTCCGCTGGCCGGGTACTGGCGAACACAGGACATCATCCGGGCAAGTCTTGCTCTACTCTGGCATACGAGGTGAAAATGCTACTCGAGAAAGAGGAGTTGGATTCCTACTGAGCCCAGGGGCACATGCGGCCCTGATGAAGTGGGAACCAATAAATGAGCGAATAATCGTTGCCAGATTCAGAACACGGGTTAGGAACCTTACGGCAATCCAGTGCTATGCGCCAACAGATGCTGCCGACCTGCAGGAAAAAGAGAGTTTCTGCAGCCAGCTGAACAACGTGGTTGAGAAAATCCCGAAGGGGGGCATCCAAATTCACATGGGCGACTTCAACGCGAAGATTGGCTCAAACAACGCGGACCTTGAACGCGTCATGGGACGCCATGGCCTAGGAGAGATGAGCGAAAACGGGGGGCTGTTTACAGAATTCTGTGGTAATAACGACATGGTCATTGGTGGATCGCTCTTCCCCCATAGACCAGTACATAAAGTCACGTGGGTTTCCCGCGACGGCCGAACAGAAAACCAAATCGACCACATCTGCATCAGTCGGAAATGGAGAAGGAGCCTTCTTGATGTACGCAACAAACGCAGCGCTGACATTGCATCCGACCATCGTCTTGTTATCGCTGAGATACGTCTGCGCGTCGCACGTGTCCAACGACGGGAGGAGAAAGTTGGGTGCCGCTACGACGTCCGCCGATTGGAGAATCCTGAGGTGAAACGGGCCTTTGTTGAACAACTTAAATCTCGAGCTTCGGAGTTGCCACCTGGTGGAACCGTCGAAGAGCAATGGACCGGCATCAAGAACGCCTTCATCACGACCAGTGATGAAACCCTCGGCAAAGCGCGCAGTGGGCGAAGGGAGTGGATTTCGGATGAAACTTGGAGGAAGAACGACGAGCGGAGAGAGGCGAAAGCCGGCATTGAGCGAGCGCGGCCCAGATCGGCTAAGGCAGCTGCCCGTCAACGATACGCTGAACTGAAGAGGGCTGTTAAACGTGCTTGTAGGCGGGACAAGAGAGCCTGGACTAACTCCCTAGCCGAACAAGGAGAAACCGCCGCCGCCAATGGTAATATCCGTTTGTTGTACGATATTTCTCGCCGCCTTAGTGGTGCCAGGATGAATACAAAGATGCCGCTGAAGGACAGAGCTGGTCAGCTATTGACTGACCGTACAGAACAGCTTAAGCGATGGACTGAACATTTTGAACAACTCTTCCGAGTTTCAAATGTCAGAGACCAACAAAACCAGCAGCGTACGACGCCTACAGTTCGTCGAATAAATCGCGTCAACTCGGAGGCGCCATCGCTAGATGAAATTGTAGCAGCCATCAAGAGTATGAAATCCAATAGAGCGCCAGGGATAGATCGTATTTCAGCCGAAATGCTCAAAGCTGACCCATCTTTGTCAGCCCAGATGATGCATCAGCTTTTCAGCAATATTTGGGAAACCGCAACTTTTCCGGTGGACTGGATGCAGGGCATATTGGTCAAAGTTCCTAAGAAAGGAGACCTAACTGAATGCGGTAACTGGCGTGGCATCACGTTGCTCTGTATTACTCTCAAAGTACTCTGTAAGGTAATCCTCAACCATCGTGTGTAGACCATATCACAACGCTCCGCATTATATTGGAGCAGATCAACGAATTCCAGGACTCTCTTCTGCTGGTGTTCATTGACTTCGAAAAGGCGTTCGACTGACTCAATCACGAAAACATCTGGGGCGCACTTAGGCGTAGAGGAGTTCTAGATAAGCTAGTCCATCTCATCGAGGCTCAGTACGAGGCGTTCTCGTGCAAGATTTTGCACGACGGCGTCTTGTCCGACCCCATAAGGGTTACTGCTGGCGTGAGACAGGGCTGCATTTTATCACCGCTTCTGTTTCTCATCGTTATGGATGAGATATTAGTTGGAGCAATTGACAGTAGACCAAATCGAGGATTGCCTTGGAATCCTCTAAAGATGGAGCAGCTAAATGACCTCTACCTAGCCGACGACATTGTCTTGCTCGCACAACGCCGAAACGACATGCAGAGCAAGTTAGATGACCTCTCCGAGAGCTCCAAAGCAGCAGGTCTCACAGTCAATGTAGCGAAAACTAAGTCTATGGTAGTGAACATTGACAATGCCACTAACTTCACAGTAGCGGGACAACAATTTGAGCAGGTAGACGCCTTCCAATATCTTGGTAGCCAAACAACGCCCGATGGTGGTACCAAGACTGATATAGCCACACGGATCAGGAAGGCCAGGGGTGCCTTTGCAGGTCTGCGAAACATTTGGCGCTCAAACCAGATCACTCTACGTACGAAAACCCGAATCTTTAACTCAAACGTTAAAACCGTACTGCTGTATGCCTGTGAAACGTGGTGCGTCTCAGCGGAGACAACGCAAAAACTGCAGGTATTCATTAACCGGTGCCTGCGATACATTATTCGTGCCTGGTGGCCTGATAACTGGATAACCAATAAGGAACTCCATCGTCGGTGTCATCAACAGCCGATAGCCACAGAAATTCGTGAACGTAAGTGGAAGTGGATCGGACACACCTTGAGGAAAGGAGCGAACGAGGTTTGCAGAGAAGCACTCGACTGGAATCCACAAGGACGGCGTAGAAGAGGCAGACCCAGAGGCTCATGGCGACGGAGCTTAGCCAACGACATCCGGGCTGTAGACGAGAACCTGTCCTGGCGACAGGTAAAAGCCATGGCGGGTAACCGTCAGCAGCGGAGATCTCTGATTTCATCCCTTTGTTCTGCCGGACCGGCGGACATGGACACAAAAGTAAGTAAGTGAGGTTCATAAATTTCGCCGCGACCAGAGGAATAGTCATCTGGTGCACCTACTTTCCACGTCTGAATATTTAGAAACACACCTGGAGGCATCCGAACGGGTGCTCTAGCTCTCAGATCGATCATGTCTTGGTGTGCGGTCTTTTCGAGGACCTAATATCAACTTTGACTACTATATTGTCGTGTGCAAAATCGCGCAAGGTTGTCGAACGTACGCGGCGAATGTTTGTACTGAGAGCACGCTAGGTTTTAACATTCAGTGGTTGACGGCAGATGGCGTGGTATTGAAATACGCCAGAAAGCTTGATCAACGAATCACAGAATAGCGAGAAGAAAGGGAAGATACAAATGGGCTGCATTTGGATTTTTTCGAGGCCCCTATACTCTACAACAAACAAGCTCAGAGAGAAATGACAGTATGTATGTGTTAGCTCTCTCTCTCCTCTTTTTGCCAATATTTTTTGATTTGTTTATATTAATCCAGTTTTGCTAAAAATGGCGTCGAAATCGAAACAGGAAGCCTTTCGGGAGCGCGTTGTACACTTCTACGATCTGCCACAGAAATCTCGGCTAAAAGTATACGGTACAACATTTAACAAGCGAAGATTTTGCTGCTTCGACTGTTTACCATGTCCCAAGATCCCCAACAACTATTCGCAAGCAAGGTAGTGAAAGACCAGCCAAAATTATGGACGCAGAAGGACATCGTTCTCTTTCTCGTTTCTTCAACAACAAGCTATCAAGAGATGTGCACCAGACAAATGTTTGAAGAAAATTTGGATCCCGTTTCTACGAAAACATCATGTAGAAGGACAATACGTGTGTTGGCCGGATAGAACATCAACGCATTACGCCAAAAAAACACAACCGTTCCTGAATACCCATTCGATCCCATTTGTACCCAAAAACCACGACCGGACAAATCTGTCTCAGTGCGCTCAATCAAAGATATCTTCGAGATTTTGCGCTCCTTGGTGTACAAAAATAACTGGAGAACCACGAATTGCAAACAGTTGATTGGCAGAATCAAGAGATGCATTCACAAAGTTGATATGACGACCGTTCAACGCTCCTGTTCCGACATTAAACGGAAGCTTCGCCGAACAGCCGATTACGGACCGTTTTCAAATGTACACTAATTTTTTTCAACAATGGATAATGTATCTTTAATTTCGGTTAATCAGATCTTCTTCATGTATCTTTGTTTTTTTTGACAGCTTGGGAAAAAAATTCCAAAATTTTAGTTGTCACCCGTTAGTAGCTTTTTTGATGCCGAATGCCGAGAGTGAGCGCCCAGTCAGCATTTTCATATGTATAATTAAATTACAAATAAGAAATAAGAGTTACGTACTGATATGTATCCAACAAAATCGTATTCGACGCGCAAAAGCAGCTTATCCGTACCATTTTGGAGGCGATATACGCACTGAGGAATAATCTTGAACGATACACTTATATAGGTATTTCAATACGATAAGATCCGATTAAGCGCGACAAGCTTCATACAGCTATACGACTTTGTGCTGAAAATCGTATGTTTGTCAGCTTCTAGCATTATAAACGATAGAATATCAATTTGTGCGTACTTTGTTAGGCTTTATATACGAATCCGAGTTTGTTAAGAGATATTTACGATAATTTTCATACATTGATATACGAGTTAGTGCTGGCTGGGTGAGGAGAAGAATTAGGTCAGAAATCGCATGCTCACTGCGGCTACACGTCAGAGCAGTGGAAGGTATAGAGAGACAAGAGCTGCGGAAAAAAGAACCCGCCGTCTAAAAAACGCGAGTTCAAAGAGCACGTGTTCGCCGGATAAAACGGTGAGATGCAGGAATTTTGTCATATCTGTGTGGTGCAATGATATTGCTGGCAATCTGCTTACTGACAAAAGAGTACTTCCAGATATTGTTGAATGGAATGGTAAACACAGAGATAACTAGAAACAGGATAAGAATTGTGAGCGATGGCCAAGCTGTGGAGTCACTAACATAAGAGGAGGTTAAAAAGGCAATCAGTGATCTGAAAAACGGTCAGGCTGCTGGGAAGCCCGGCTGAACTTTTAAAAGCGAGGAGCGAGCGGTTGTAGGAAGTAAACCACCGGAGCATTATCAGGATCTGGGAGGAAAAACAAATGTCGGAGGAGTGGTTGGATGGCCTTATTTGCCCTATTTTCAAAAAAGGACATCGACTAGAGTGTAAAACCTATCGAAGTATTACATTCTGCCTATAAGGTGCTTTTCGTTATCCTGTACTGTAAACTGAGACCGTTAGCGGAGTCCTTCGTCGGCGAGTACCAAACTGGTGTTTGTGAGGGTCGCTCCACAACGGGTCAGATGATTACCCTCCGTTGCTAGACAAGTTTCGGGAGTACAACTTGCAGACTCATCATCTGCTTGAGGATTTTAAGGTGACGTATGATTCAATCAAACGTAATGAGTTATGGCATATAATGCTGGAACATGATTTTCCGTTGAAACTGGTTACGCGCTAAATGGGTCAAAATCAAGCGTCAGAATACCGTTGGATGGACTAAAGCAAGGAGATGCACTCTCTAACCTGCTGTTCAACATGGCTTTGGATGGTGCAATACGAAGAGGAAATGTGGAAAGGAACCGGAATGTCATCAGAAAATCTCGTAAGCTATTTGGTTTGGGGATGACGTTGATATCATCAGAATCAACCGAAGAGCAGTTTAAGCGGTCTTTAGGCCTTTGAATCGGGAAGCAGTGAGATTGGAACTTACCATTACCATTAATACCGTCAAATTGAAATACACGGTTGCTGGCAGGAAACATGGAAGTGCAAATGGTGTTGGTGTCGAGGTAGAACTGGATGGGAAACGATATGAAGTAGTTGAGGAATTCATTTATCTTGGTACGCATGTGACATGCGACAACGATGTAAGTTGCGAAGTCAAACGACGAATTGCAGCTGCGAATCAGGTTTACGTATTACGTAATCAGCTGAAGTCCCGTAATTTGCAGATTCGGACAAAACTGGCGTTCTACAGAATAATAATCCTGGCGGTGGCCGTTTACGGACATAAATCATGGACGCTAAAGGAAGCTAAAGGAACCGACGAGTGCTTAGGGTTTTTAAGCGTAAAATTCTGCGATCTATCTTCTTGCAAAAATAAAATAACAAGCTGTATCAAGTATACAAATATGGTGATATGGTTGTGCAATTTGGGAGGTTGCGGTGGACTGGGCATGTGGCCAGAATGCCCGACGAAAGAATAGCTAAAACTATTTTCAGCAGAAAACCAGGGTGAGGCCGTAGACTTCGAGATAGAGTTCGCAGCCGATGGATGTGCGATGTCGAGGACGACGCACCTTCAGATGGTGTTTGACGGGATTGGAGGTCGACAGTACTGGAGGTTCATAATTCGTTCGACGCATAATCGATTACGGACTATCGCTACTAGAGCAAAGTAAGTAAATTCAGTACTGTTGTCTACCTAGATTTGGATTCTATCCCTTTGTGCGCCGTAAACAAACCATTGCATTAGGTATGCAGCCGTAAACAAACCGTTGCATTAGGTATGCAAAAATATTGAGGGTTACTAAGGATGATAAGGGCATAAAATAGAGCTTACAGTAGTTCATAGCCTCTTATTCAGCAATTCTTATCTCCAGCCCCTCGTGGTACCGCTGGGACACCAGCAACTTTTGTACAAACCGCTTGACCTGGCGAAGCCAGGTGACTGAACCGAGTGTCTGGGTGGTGGTCAATCAATCTTCGAATGTGCAGGTTTAGAGTCAAGAATCGATGCTTCAACGTAAAACGATGACGACAAGGAGAAGGTATAAAACCGGCGTTTGAAGAGTTCAGCACACATCCGCTGACCAACGAAATGGTCCTTAGACTTATCGCCCAGGTAATAATTTGGGTTTTATTACACTCTTATGATGGCATTTAAGACCAGAATTGGTCATGAAAACCGCCATACTTACTTTACTTTACTTTAGTAGCAACGGTTCGTTACCGATCCAGCGCCGAACGAATTACGGTCCTCCAGTACCGTCGGTCCGGGGCTGCCGTTCTCCAATCCCCACGAACACCAGCTGAACGTGCATCGTCTTCGACAGCACAAACCCACCGGGGTCTGCCTCGGAGTCTACGGCCTCTTCCTGGTTCTCTGTTGAAAATAGTTTTGGCTACTCTTTCATCGGGCATGCTGGCCACGTGTCCAGCTCACCGAAGCTTGCCACATTACACTACCTTCACTATATCAGCATATTTGTATACTTGGTACAGCTCGTGATGCATGCGTCTGCGCCACACTCCATTTTCCATTTTGCCACCAAGTATAGATCGCAGAATTTTACGAATTTTACGCTCAAAAACCCCAAGCCGATCAGCTTCCTTTAGCGTCCATGATTCCGCGAAGGGCCACCAGGAGGATTAGTGTTCTGTAGAGCGCCAGTTAAGTGCGAATTTGCAAACTACGGGACTTCAGCTGGCTACATAATCCGTAGAAAGCCCGATTCGTGGCTGCAACTCGTTGTTTCACTTCGCGCCTTACATCGTTGTCACATGTCACGAGTGTACCAAGGTATATAAATTCCTCCACTACTTCATATCGTTCCCCATCTAACTCCACCTCGGCACCAACACTTCTTGGGCTCCCACGTTCCCTACCAGCAACCATGTACTTCGTTTTGGCGGTATTAATGGTAAGTTCCAATCTTCCCGCTTCCTTTCAAAGGGCCTGAAGGCCTCTTGCACTACTCTACGGTTGATTCCGATGATATCGACTTCAGCCGTAAAACCAAGAAGCATGTGAAATTTCGTGACGATAGTTACATTCCTTTCCACGTTTGCCCTTCGTAATGCACTTTCCAAGGCAATGTTAAATAGCAGGTTAGAGAGTACATCCCATTGCTTCAGTCCATCCAACGTCACGAAAGCAGCTGAGGTCTCACCCGCTATCCTAACGCATGATTTGGATCCGTCCAGCGTAGCACGAGTCAGCGTAACTAGTTTCGTCGGAAAACCATGTTCTAGCATTATCTGCCACAGCTCATTTCGTTTAACTGAATCGTTCGCCGCTTTAAAGTCCACAAACAGATGGTGTGTCTGCAAATTGTACTCCCACAACTTGTTAAGCAAGTGACACAGGGTAAACATCTGATCCGTCGTGGAGCGACCCTCACGAAAACCAGCTTGGTACTCGCCGTCGAAGGACTCCGCTAACGGCCTCAGTCTGCAGAACAGGATACGGGAAAGCACCTTGTAGGCAGGATTGAGCAATGTAATTATTCGATAGTTTTTACACTCCAGTCGATGCCCCTTTTTGAAAATTGGGCAATTGAGGTCATCCAACCACTCCTCCGGCATTTGTTCTTTCTCCCAGATCCTGACAATGATCTGGTGGATTGCTTCGTACAGCCACTCGCTCCCCGCTTTTAGAAGTTATTTTTAATAGCCGGGATACCGTCCTTCCCTGCAACCTTACCGTTTTTCAGCTCACTGATTGTGTTTTTAACCTCTTCCTGTGTTGGTGGCTCCACAGCTTGACCATCGCTTACCATTCCTGTCCTGTCCGCCAGTGATCTTATGTGAAAACCGCTATAAGAGTACAATAAAACTCAGTTTGTTGCTTGGCCGACTTTACCGCCTTTAAGAATATAGTCGTACGTAGTACCTTCCTCCAGCTCCTCCCAGTTGTGGTAACCGAAATATGACTAATTTCAGTCGTAATCCGGTTGCTTCAACTAAATTGACCTAAAGTGTGCTACTTCGGACACAATCTATGGTGTTATTGTTGGGGTTTGTCACCGTGAAATTCTATATGTTATTCTTGTTGACTTTTTCGGTGAGAAATAAGAACTAAAATGTTTTCAGCGGACGTTTCGACTTACTATGCTTCAGTCATTTACTACGCGTTGAACATCTAGTCTCACTGCCTCGTCCTTTATAACTATTACTAACTAAAAGCAGTTAATATTAGTTATAAAGGACGAGGCAGTGAGTATAGATGTTTGCCTGGAAGACCAGGAGTATGTGGAGTCGTAGACAGCTGCATCGTTTTCAGGAAGCGCGAAACTGACCGCATCCCGCAAAGGCTTTGGCCCGCGAGCGGAAATATATCGGAACAAGAATGGCAGTTTTTTGATGGGCAATCGTGAAATGACCTACGATGCGATAAACGGGGAAGATGCGCCAGTCCCAACGATAGGTTAAGTTAAGGAGTTGACCAAATTCGTGTTTTAGTCTTTGACCTTGAAATGCGGTCAGGCATTAATATTAATAATTTTTGAAACGATGGTTTTACAATTGATGGAGGGACGGTAGGGGAAAGTAATGAAATTTTTTTTGGAACTCTCCCCTCCTTTCCCAAAAAATTTTTTTTTTCAATTGTAAAACCATCGTTTCAAAAAATATTAAGTTAAAGAGCCCATCATGCAGCTTGGTTTTAAGGGGACATGAACGACTAAAAATTTTGAAAAAAAAAAACATAATTTTTTTATTTCAGATTATTGTTATTACAAATTTGGTATCAAAATAAGCGGAAAAAACTGCAGAATCAAAATCTGAAATAAAAAAATAATGATTTTTTCAAAATTTTTAGTCGTTCATGTCCCCTTAACAATAAACCGGCTGGAAAAGATGGCATCGGAGAGGAATTTCCTTGCTTGCAAAGGATGATTGTTACAATTTGGGATACAGAACAGCTACTAGATGAGTGCAAAAATGGGGTTATCTACCCTATCTACAAGAAGGGCACCAAGTTAGACTATGAGAATTATCGTGCGGTCTCAATGCAGCCTACAAGTACTGTCCCAAACATTTTCCGCCGATTATCATCAATTACGAACAGTTTTGTGGGAATTTTTTGAACCAGTTTCGTTGTCGGATGGTCAACAACGGATCAATCATTTACACTGCGGCTGATTCTCCAAAAGGGCCATGAATACAGACCATTTGATCGTTGACGCACGCACTATTTGTTCGTTGACTTCAAAGCTGCATATGATACCATCGGCCGAAAAGAGTTATGGACGAGAACGCTACTGATTCAGAGCTGTGTTCGGATTTCGGGTGGATTGTTGAGTTCATTCGAAGCACGTGACGTAGCACGGTCTTCAACAAATGTAGTCAATTCATTTGCTTTGCCGAAGACATGGATATTGCCGGCAGATCATCTGTGGTAAAATATATCCTGGCCGGCAGAACCGAGGCCGAGCAACGTGTAGGCAGTCAGGCAGTAGTGTAAAGATCGGCGGTGGTGAGTATGAGGTAGTTGACGAATTTGTTTACCTTGGCTCACAGATAATGGCAGACAATGACACTAGCCGTGAGATTCGGAGGTGTATTATCAGCCGAAGTCGTATAGACTATGGATCGAACAGAATAAGTCTCCGTACAAAGTGTACCCTATGCAAGACGCTAATTCAACGGTTATATTATATGGACATGAAACGTGCACAATGAAATGATCCGATCGTTATCCTATTACAAACCACAGGGGCCCACAACCACAACGAAAACGGACGTATCAATCTGTTTTGTAAAATATCTAAAATATAGAGACTTGCAACATAAACTGATTTTTTTAGATTTAATCGAAAGTTACTAATATTGAAGGTGCCATCGGTTGGGTGTTTAACATAAACAGTCCACTAATGGTTAATTTACCCTTTCAAGGCTCCTATTTTTTCTTAGTTCATCTTGAAAGTTTCAGTTTTTCGTATCTGTTAGAAAAAAACGTCGCGTTTAATAGGTTCGTGTCCACATCCTACATTTCAAACTACTTCTATGTAACCGGTTTTACGCAGTGAACCCAAAAGTAATTTGAAATCCAACATTTAATTTAATTTGATAATCGAATTAATTCAAATGGTGAAAATATTCCTTTGAATCCTAATGCAGGGTCCATTTCGAGAGAAAGTCTACCAAACAGTTATTTGCAATTATCGGTTCCATCCTACACACACAGTTGGCATTCCCCGCCTTGTCCAATTCCGGGCATTTTTCTCTTTAAAGCCTTTGATAGTCTGGCTGTCAGATTATAAGGAAGAAAAAAAATCACAAAAACCAATTTCCCCCATTGCATTGCTCGGACCGAGAGACAAAGACGGCATCTAATAAGGTCAAATAGTAACGGGCAGCAGACAGCAGCGAGCGAGCGTGGCGACATCGACGCCTCTGCTCGTTCGATAGACGACGAAATCTGCCCGTTTCCGACTAAGAATTCATTCCCAAAAGTTCACATGCCATCCAAACGACATGTCGGAATTCGATTATTGGGACAGCCCCACACTCCATTTCGAGTACTCCACATACGGTCCCACGCTAAAATCCCTAGCTAATTCGGCATGTTTATGAGACTGTATGTTACTTATGCTGGCAAAACAGGCGAGAAACGAGAAAGCAATCATCCGTTACTTTCGATGCTCGTTACATTAAATCGCTTGTGTAAATTGAAACACCAGTCTGGCGGCTTGGTGCAATTGTCATCTTACTCGGTAAGCTTCAAAGCTTAGAGAAATACGCCTCATACCGTATGAATGAAAGCTTTCCCATTGTTCTGTGTTCGAGCGTCATTTGCTTCTTGTTTGTCCATACGGACAGGAACCGGGACCGGGGGAAACTTCGAACTGAATAGTAGATACCTAGATAATACACGTTCGTATAAACAAGCCCATCCACTGATCAACAGAATACGTTTCATATTCTCCGAGCTCTTCTAGCAGAGTAGCAAATCGCATGCCGACATGTTTACACCTAGGATTAAGCAATTTTCCATTTACCTGTTACTTAGAGAATATTAAATAGAGCTCTGACTAGGTTAGTAGAAGTTTCAACATTTGTCGGAAAAAGAAACGAATGAAATTATCAGGCAGACAACAGAAGCTTCCAATGCATTCGATTCTTATGGTGAATGATACGTCTAGGACTAGGATTTCCAATACAGCCGTAAAGCAAAGCATGAGCAATATTCATCGTTTCGAATAAAGCAGTCCATGTAATCAACGTCTTCAGTGCATCTTTTGCACCTTGCACTCAGGTGGGTGTTTGAAAGCATTGATGTTGAACTAAGGATTTTCATACCGGGTTTCTGTTTAGAAGTAAAGATCTTTGGCTTCAGTAAAAATAATCACACTGTTTGATCCCTATACAAATCTGAGCAGCCAGTATATTTACTCTCTGGTATAGAACCTAGAAGGTAGGCGTGCTCTCGGTTTTCTACCGATTCTGTGGAGCTGCGGCCGGAGCATTGGAAGCTACGAAGGCGGCCGGCGGGGTTGTTTGAGATTAGGCGTTTGTTCTAGAAAATCTTAGGACTATTGTACCAGTCGAAAGAACAAAGCCGGGCCAAGTCGGTTTGGTTATCACAATGAAGATCACTAACCGGGTTGCTCTTGAAAGTGGATTGTAATCAACAAGCATGGTTGATGCACATAAACACGACGCTTGTGTTATTGAAAAGTTAATACAGTAATGATAGCTTTCTGCACAATAAGAATGTGCATAATGGAGTAATGTTTCCATATCAAATTGCAATCATCACACGGGTGCTGTCATTATGTCACTCGTCAGTGATACCATGCAGCGTCTTTCATTACATAAGACATCAAAAGGAGTGTAACCACATCTCATTATCTGGTAAAATGTATGCGTCTTAGCATACTGATAGTTTAAATCTGATGGATTGTAGGAAATATAGTGAGTGACAGGTAATTTAGGTGACGTGGATAATTAGCTTATTTTCAATTTGCAAGTAACCGACAGCTTTGTTCAGGCAGCTTTGTTCAGATTCACCTTTAATAATGAATCCGAATACCTGAAAGTAGCCTAAAAGTACTAAAAGTCATTCGAAAGTGGACGCGCTTTTCAAACGAGACCCGAAAATTGCAGAAGTTTCGCCATTTCATGTCTAAAAGCAATGCAGGAGACTAGTTTGAGACATTTCAAGGCACAAGTTGCACCGAACTGCATAGCCCTGCCAAATCTAGTGACAAAGCAACGCTCACGGAAGCTAGAATTTGCTGAGTAACACGATTGGTTATTATGGATGCAGAACGTACTGCAAGGCCGCTTTCAGAGTCTGAAATTCAGACAAATTCCAGGGCAAAAATTGTATATTTTAGAAATTGCTTGTATGGCAAGTAATCCACGTGTTTACATGATAAGTGGTGCTTTCATAACTTCTGAAACCATGAATTAGAGAATTTTAGAAAGGTATGTCTTCAGAATGGTGAATGGCCTATGGTGATATCCGTTTGTTATACGAAATTTCTCACCGCCTTAGTGGTGCCAGGATGAATACAAAGACAGAGCCGCTAAAGGACAGAGCTGGTCAGCTACTGACTGACCGTACAGAACAGCTTAAGCGATGGACTGAACATTTTGAACAACTCTTCCGAGTTTTAAATGTTAGAGACCAACAAAACCAGCAGCGTATGACGCCTACAGTTCGTCAAATTAATCGCGTCAACTCGCAGGCGCCATCGCTAGATGAAATTGAAGCAGCCATCAAGAGTATGAAATCTAATCGAGCACCAGGGATAGACTGTATTTCAGCCAAAATGCTCAAAGCTGACCCATCTTTGTCAGCCCAGATGATACATCACCTTTTCAGCAATATATGGGAAACCGCAACTTTTTCGGTGGACAAAGTCCCTAAAAAAGGAGACGTAACTGAATGCGGTAACTGCCGTGGCATCACGTTGCTCTGTATTACTCTCAAAGTACTCTGTAAGGTAATTCTCAACTGGATCCGGGAGAAGATCGACGCTACTCTCCGGCGGCACCAAGCTGGAGTCCGTGCTGGCCGATCATATGTAGACCATATCATAACGCTTCGCATTATATTGGACCAGATCTGCCGGTGTTTGTTGACTTCGAAAAGGCGTTCGACCGACTGAACCACGAAAACATCTGAGGCTCACTTAGGCGTAGAGGAGTTCCAGATAAGCTAGTCCATCTCTTCAAGGCTCAGTACAAGGTGTTCTCATGCAAGGTTTTGCACGACGGCGTCTTGTCCGACCCTCTAAGAGTAACTGCTGGCGTGAGACAGGGCTGCATTTTTTATCAGCATCTTTGGCTCGAGCAGCACGTTCCTCACAATCATGTGAAAGATTTGTGCCTAATTTTTTTAACACTGCTTCTGTTTCTCATCGTTATGGATGAGATATTAGTTGGATAAATTGACAGTAGACCACATCGAGGATTGCCTTGAAATCCTCTAACGATGGAGCAGCTAAATGACTTCGACCTGACCGACGACATTGTCTTACTCGCACAACGCCAAAACGATATGCAGAGCAAGTTAGATGACCTATCCGAGAGCACCCAGGCAGCAGGTCTCACAGTCAATGTAGCAAAAACTAAGTCTACGGTAGTAAACACAGACAATTCCACCAACATCACAGTAGCGGGACAACAAGTTGAGCAGGTAAACACCTTTCAATATCTTGGCAGCCAGATAACGTCTGATGATGGTACCAAGACTGATATAGCCACACGGATCAGGAAGACCAGGGGTGCCTTTGCAGATCTGCGAAACATTTGGCGCTTAAACCAGATCACTCTACGTACGAAAACCCGAGTCTTTAATTCAAACGTTCAAATCCGTACTGCTGTATGTCTGCAAAACGTGGTGCGTCTCAGTGAAAACAACGTAAAAACTGCAGATATTCATTAACCGGTGCCTGCGATACATCATTCGTGCCTGGTGGCCTGACATCTGGATATCCAACGAGGAACTCCATCGTCGTTGTCATCAACGGCCGATAGCAACAGAAATTCGTGAACGTAGGTGAAAGTGGATCGGATACACCTTGAGGAAAGGAGCGAACGAGATCTGCAGAGAATCACTCGACTGGAATCCACAAGGACAGCGTAGAAGAGGCAGACCCAGAGGCTCATGGCGACGGAGCTTAGCCAACGACATCCGGGCTGTAGACGAGAACCTGTCCTGGCGACAGGTAAAAGCCATGGCGAGTAACCGTGAGCAGTGGAGGTCTCTGATTTTATCCCTTTGTTCTACCGGGCCGGCGGACATGGACACACAAGTGAGTAAGTAATGTCTTCAGAAGAGGTTGCTGCCTTTTCTGGAACAATATGAAGCGGATTGGTTCCAACATAGAATAACTCGTGATCTTCACCGTATAGAACGTTGATGTCTTCAACAAAGGCGTTCAGCAGATCGTGGGCTTTCCGTTGGATTATAGTATTTCGGAATTGCCACACTACGTGGCGCTAGCGTATATGTAATATTTTTGAATAGGCTGTATCTTGCGCTGCTGACTATCTAGAAAGTTGCGGTCTTCGGGAAAGTTTCTCAAATGACTGTCACCTTCAAGGTGGTATGGAAAATAATACAGAATTGACTCAACGGATGGCGCTAGTGTATTTGTAATTTTTTTGTGTTTGCCGTAACTCATGATTTTGGTAATATACAAGAAGTTGCTTTCTTCGGTAAGGTTGTTTAAGTGACAGTTGTTATTTAACTAATTGGAAAATTAGCTAATATTTTGCTCGTTATTTAACACAATGCAGGTCACTAACAAAAATTCTCCGAAAAATGCACTCCTCGCATTTAACTTGCAACGGACATGAAAAATATACCGCAACACGAGAAAGCTGAATTACTAAAAATAACATTACGTATGCCGTTGACTTCAAATTATTGATGCTGTGTGACATAAATGCCTATTAAGTTGTTGCAAGTTTCGATTAAAAAAAAATAGGGATAAAAATGAAAATATAATTGTTCATGAATCATTAAGCATGTTTAGAAAGTAGCTGGAAATGTGTTAACGTGACTGAGACTAATTGAATAAGTGAGTTGGTGGGATTTTTCTGGCCGTTTAGGAAGTCGCATTAATAGTTGGTGGATTAGCACGATAGATTTTTTTGCAGGCAGTAAATGTTGCCAAAGAATAAAATTGAACGTCGAACGTTCAGCATCGCATGACACAGCCTGTATAAGAATACTACATATACGCACCGCGAGTGAGTTTTGCGCTACGTTTCATACCACCTTAAAGGTGTCAGTCATTTGAGTAACCTTCCCGAAGACCGCAATTTTCTAGGCAGTCAGCAGCGCAAGATATAGCCTGTATAAGAGTGTTACATATACGCTAGCGCCACGTAGTGAGACCATTCCGCAATACCATAATCCAATGCAAATCCGTTGATGTACTGAACAACTCTGTCGAAGACACCAACCTTCTATACGGTCAGGATGACGAGTTATTCCATGTTGAAACCAATTAAGTCAATTCCCCTATGCTACGTAGACTCCAATAAGGACGTTCGACCACATTAATGGAATCGCTCGAGACTGTCCTTATTGGAAACGTTCATATTCGAAACCGCGTTATTCGGGGAACTGCTGTATTTAAATTCGATCAAATGGTGATGCAACGTCAATGTGGTTCTGGTGTGGAATCCGGCTAATATCTGAGGGCGAGTGTACCCCATTAGGCATACTGACGATAGGCATACGGATTTTAGGCATGCGGACGTTTGGCATAATGGACGTTAGGCATAATGGACGATAGCTATAATCGACGTTAGGCATAATGGACTATGGGAATAATGGACGATAGGCATAATGAACGATAGGATATGGTGCCCGCTCCTTCCCTAATTGTCATCGGAAAGTATCAAGTTTTGCTAATTTTTGTCTATTTTTAGCAATATTTAAACTACACCAGACAAGATGTTGAGGCTGTGAACCATTTCGCGAAATTTTTAACAGTTTGATGGTTATATCTCCTCTCTGATGGTGGTTAAAATCAGTTCAGAATGCGAACCATTTCATATTTGACGGATTGATAGTTTTTTTGCTCAATGAGAGCCTATAAGGTGAGGATGAAAACATTGTTTATTCTGTTAAATTGGATAAATTTTTTAAGTTCAGCTGCTTTGATTTGATAGATAAAATTCATCTCATTTCAACCCGGTATGTTTGAACAAATTTATTATGCGATAAGCATCCATACCAATGTAAAAAAAAATCTAAAGAAAAATCAGTGTAAACGTCGAAGCTCTCTTCCTCACCTGTGCATATTTCATTGGCTCTCAGAAGCAAACCATCGAACTGTCAAAACGTTGATCAAAACTAACCATGCTCCCGAGCAGGGATGCCAGGTGATTTTTTGAAAAGTCTTCACGAATCAAGGAAAAATGTCTTCATTTGTCTTCCTTCGGCTTTCCGCCCATTTAAATTGCATGGTGAAGACATGTCTTCACATGTCTTCAAGCGAAGACATTTCATTTTTTTGTAACAAAAATGTCTTTAAAATGAAGACATGTCTTCACTTCTGGCATCTCTGCTCCCGAGCAGGATTATTTTCGACAGAAGGTAAAAAACCATCGAACTGTCACATTTTAACCAAAAAGTTAAAAATTTCGCGAAATGGTTCACAGCCTGAGAAAATAAAAATTGGAATAGTCCTCTTCGATTCTACGAACTTCTTTGCATAATATAATTAGGTTCTTAGACTCTGTTTTTTTTAAGCCTTGCCTGATAAAGTCTATTAAGGTAAAACATTGTCAAGAATAGGGGAAAATCAGCAAAAATTGGTACTTTCCGATGACAATTAGGGAAGAAGTTGGTATCACGCGATTCGCCGGACAATTTTACATAAGATCACTTATATTTTATCAGTTGGCAGACCGTTCGTTTCGTTCGTTTTTAGGGTAGTTTTCCCATAGTTCAATGAAGTGTTAATAAAGGCATTTTCAAGTTTCGAAATTACTTCGAAGTTTCGAATAATCTCAGGAGTGGAATACCATATTAGTCGACATAGCAATGCTTTATATTGCACAAATAACTAGCACAATTAAATAACAAAACTATAAAAATGTGTAAGAAATTGTTACTTATTTCTATACCTATAAAAATGGATTTCTGTCTATCTGTCTGTTTGTCTGTCTGTCTGTCTGTCTGTCCCTATGTTCCTTATAGAATCGAAAACTACTGAACCGATCGGCGTGAAAATTTGCATGTAAGGGTTCTTGGGGCCAGGGAAGGTTCATTCGATGGCAAAAGACCCCTCCCCCCACTAAGAGGGGGGGCTCCCATACCAATCTATGCCTATAAAAATGGATTTCTGTCTGCCCTAGGTTCCTTATAGAATCAAAAACTACTGAGCCGATCGGAGTGAAAATTTGCATGTAGGGACACTTGGTGCCAGGGAAAGTTCTTGTGATGGTTAGAGATCCCTCCCGCCACTAAAAGGGGGGGGGGCTTCCATACAAATCTATACCTATACAAATGGATTTCTGTCTGTCTGCCCGAATGTTCCTTATAGAATCGAAAACTACTGAACCGAACGGCGCGAAAATTTGCATATAGGGGTTTTTTTATGGCCAGGGAAGGTTCTTATGATGGTTAGAGACCTCCCCCCACTAAGAGAGGGGGGCTCCTATACAAATGAAACACGAATTTCTCATAACTCGAGATCTAATCAATCAAATGGAACCATATTTGGCATGTGGGTATTTTTGGAGGCAAGAATTTTTTTATGATGAATTAGGACCCCTTACCATTTTAGGTGGGGGGCTTCCATACAAATGAAATACAAATTTCCTCATAACTCCAGAACTAAACAAGCAAATGGAACCAAATTTAGCATGTGGGTGTTTTTGTAGGCAAATTTTTTTTCTATGGTGAATTGAGTCCCCTTCCTTCTTTAGGTAGGGAATTTTGACCCCTCCCCCGGAGGGGGGGCTCCTATACAAATGAAATACAATTATCCTCATTACTAGAGAACTAATCAAGCAAATGGAACCAAATTGGGCAGGTGGGGGAAGGAGGAAGAAAATTTTTTGTGATATTTTGAGACCCCTCATTTCTGTGGTAGCGGGATAAGGACTCTCATACAAATAAAACAGAAATTTTTACCTTACTCAAAAGCTAATCCAACTCGAGAAATTTTAGACTCTTTCATAAAACATTAGTCAATAACAAGATCACCAAAAACTATCAATGATTCAGGGCGAGACGGACAGAGGCCGCGAGTGTTGCTGGCGACCTGCCGTCGGAAGCGCCGGCCACTACGGGGGCGGGGGCAGCCGCCCGTAGAAATCACCTCTATCTAGGTTTATTTATTTTCCTAGATCTACTGACCTCTATTACTTTCCTTTAGTTGGGTCACCCCTGCGAAATGGTACTTTCTACGAAAAGATTTTCCGTGAAATGGTACATCCCGCGTAAGGTTTTTCGCGAAATGGTATTCTGCGAAACTCTATATTCCGCGTTATGGTCAACCGAGAATTGGTGTTCCGCTAAATGCTATCCGCTTTATTTTTTCAGGCTAAGCAATGGGGGGAGTTGTTTTCTACTTTACTGTGAGGAAAATTTGTATATTAAAACACCCATGAACTCCTCAGAAACTTGCAAAACTCGAGATTGTGACAAAGGTCATCCGAGATTCACGATTTATGTACAACACAGTTTAATTTGTGGCAATAAGAAATTTGTCGGGTCAGCTAGTTTAAATATATACAAAAGTATCCAGAACAGGAAAATTTATTATGCTGGTTCTATGTTGAAAATGCATCTTTTTCATCAAAATACACAATGTATTTAGTCATGCAAAAGTCCGGAAGCTTCAGGTAAACGTGTTTAAACATACTTTCACTAGCAATTTAGATAGAATTACGCATGTCCCATATCTCCCAAACTACCAATATTGTTTTTTCTAGTTAAATGATTATTATGTAGAACTTTCTGGCGAACATTTTAAGCATATTTATTTGAAAATAAAATTAGGGATGTTTTGAGATGATCGAATTTTTCGTTTTACGTTGCAAAAAAGATGTATGATGTTGACAAATTAGATAAAAATTGATAACATCATTCGATTGCACGGCCAAAAACCTATATAAAAAATAATATTGGCATGTTTTTATATCTGTAAAAAAAGACGTAGCGCCACTGCTAGGGGGATTGATCAATCGGGAAAACTTGGGAAAATTGCTTAAGGGGTCGGAATGAACAATTATGCCAACTTTGGTTGAAATCGCTGACGTTCGGATCCAATTTTTCCGATTTTTGTGTCCACTTGAGATGGAATGACCCATATTTAAGATTTTTAATGGAATGACACGTCGTAATGAACACGCATTTTTGAAGATTCAAGTTGTTTCAAAGTTTAACTTAACGTTAAATTATGTGCAATTTAAAAATGCTAACTAACACTGAGTGCAATAACGCATTTGGTCACAGTGAATAAGTAGATATGTAAATTTCACGAATGTGTCGGATCGATTTGTCAATCCGTCTGAACGCCTCATCTCATAGTGAGAGGAAAATTTAAATGTGAATAAATTTCAGTTCCTCATCACACTGACGACTGTGACAGTGGTGAATGTACCGCACAACAGAAGAAAAAAAAACAATCCCTATAGCAAAGCTACCGGCAGACTGCTATTTCAAATATCATAGACAACCGACACTTACTTGTAATCCTCCGTCTCGTAAGTATTCTTCGGGCAGGCTGAGTAGCACTTGTGTTCATGCATAACTAAATGATGATCACAGCTGGTACAGTAGTCCGGTCGGTCCTGACAGGATGCACAGTTGGCCTCGCACGGAACACATGTTCGGTTATCGTAGTCTGCAAATAGACGGAAAGATGGTAGATCAAAATTAGTACAGCCAATGCGAACGAGGCCGTAATGCTGTTGGAATTAATTTAAATAAATTTTCAGCATCAACTTGCCAAACCCCACCGCAGAGTTGAGCAACTTCCCCACGTGCACTATAACTGCTCCATGGAGCGAGTGGTTTCTTGATAGTAGCTCATTGTGCTTCAGCAAACGTTCCAGGTGGATGCAAATGTTTATCAGGATGGTGCGCCTTTTCAAGTTTACTTGTGCTCCCGTACAGTTCGTACGGTTGAACCCGGAAACATGACTCAACTGAACTCGTTCTCGGCTGAACATCGGTCCACGGAGTGCTTTCTTTGTTCGAAACTAATTGTCAGAGTCGACGGGTTGAAGTTCAATGGGTGAATTAGCTATAGGTTATGCTAGCCATCTAGCTAGCTGCTCGTAGAGTTGGAATTACATTTTAGACAGTACGAAGTGGAAATTATTAACGCTGCAGGCAGCAACCATCTAAGAAGATCAATATTAAATATGAACTCGTAAAGGAGTTCAATTTATCAAAGATACTAAATTGGATTCAATATGTTAGCAGTCAGAAACTCACAAATCGGAATGTACGGTATTATACCTATCTCAAACTGTTAGGCCTATGTAGGTACTAGGTACATTGATTGTGGCAGTAGTCTTAAAACAATCTATAAATTTGTATCCATTTTTTAGGCCGGCAAAAAAAACAAGCCGCATCATTCATCAATTGATCTGCTTTGAGTCAACGGGGGGTGGCGGTTTCAGGTGCTGATGAAAACTAATGATTCCGCGGGTCCACGATGCTACGTGATGAGACTCTTTTTTTTCATTCTTCGTTCCATAACGCGTTTGCCCTGTTAAATGTGATCTACTTTCTCTGCACAAGACGGGTTTCACCAAAAATTTAACTGCCACTATCTTTTGGAATAATCTCGCGTCATCTCGGCGAATCGAAGACAGTTTAACGTTGGCGTACCAGAGAAGAGGATCGTTCTGCTGTTCTTCTAAAACCGGTAAAGTTGCAGTTATGTTGAAAGTTTGCACGATTCTGGCGCTGCTGTTGGTGCGTTTCCGACTAGCAGCCGGTGCAGATGCTATCAAAGCTATACAATATTTCATATTTAACAGGTAGCGGATTGAAACTATTAGAAAATATGAAATGAAATTCAAGGAAATATTTCTCCCTTTAGAGAATTACAGCACATGGTGGAATTGTCGAGCAACGATGGTGACTTCCTGGAAAATGGATGCGATCCAACGGGACAATTTGCGATAATCGTGCACGGATGGCGAGAGGGCAACACTACGGAATGGGTTACCGATTTGGTGTCCAATATGACGACCTATCGTGAAGGATGTGTTATGTTTATGAGCTATGGTAACAATAATCGCAAGATGGACTACTATTATGAGCTGGTACCGCGTTTCGATAAAATAGCCAATAACTTAACCGATCATTTTCAACGCTTGGAGCGGCTTGGATTTGATCCGGACAAAGGATTAGTGTTTGGTTTTAGTTTCGGGTCGCAGGTGGCATTCGAAGCTGGAAGAAGATTTGGATTTCATAAAATTGGACGTATCGATGGTAAGCTTAACAGATTATTTTAATTTAGGTCAGTAATAATTCAGTTTTTTGAAACAGCGTGCGACCCGGCTGGGCCGGCCTTCGACAGTGAATCAGTTCGGTATCCGCTGGATCCGAAAGCTGCTGCCAAAAGAATCCAGTGTATTCACACCAGCTCAAAATATGGAACCAGTCGGAGAAATTGCCATATCAACTGGAACATGGGACAGTGCGGAAAGGATCAACCGGCAGCCGGAAAGTTCCCGAAAGGTTCGCACGGATTGTGTCCGTACTTTTACAACAGTGCATTCAAGCACAATTTTTATGCAAATCCAATGCCAAAAGCCTGTAACTCGAAACGTTACTTGGACACGTGGCCAAGTGACCTCAAGATGGGTTACTTTTGCAACATGGACAGGTGAGTTGTACGCATGATAGTCGTGAAGAGAAAGTTTTATTTTATTGTTCTTTCACTTTTTAGCGGATTTGAGGGAGAGCTGTTTTCACTGACTACAAAATTTTATCCATACACTAGTGAAAATGTAACGGAAACAGCATAGTTGTGATTGATTAGAATAATATTATCTACATTTTATAATAGTAAATATAAATTTAGAAGGTATAAATCTTATTACTATAAATCTACAGTACTTACAGTCGCAGTGGAAAAATATATAAAATGATTTCAATCAACATAGTAGTTATTTCAACAATGCACAGTGGTCCAAACAGCGAAATACGCGATCGTGTGATATTGCGCCGAAACGTTTTTCGCATGTAGTGTCTTCAGGAACATTTCTTGGTATATCAAGCCCCTTCTTGTGAGAGAAATCTTTGGGTGATCAATTCCCTTAAACGTGAGATACGAAATTTATTTTCTCGTATATTCGAGATACAGGTCTGGTACTATCAACAAAGTTGTAGTAAATATTAATACAAACAACTTTGTCAAAGACACCATACTTATATCTCTTCATGGAAATTATCTATGAAGCGTTAATCGTGGACAAACCCTTTGAAACAGTTTTTAAACCCTGACTTATTCTGGTCAATTTTTACGTGTTCATAGTGTTCTAGAAAGTTGTTTATCTTACTAAAATCAGCGTTTCTGTAGAACATTATTATTTGTTATTTTCTAAAGTTTCGGAGATTTTGAGCTTTTTTGGTGAAAAATAGTACTTCTTTGAGCTCAAATATTTCCCAAGGTGGCAAATGGTGGCAGATCAAACAACTCCTACTTAAAAATACAACAAAAACCCTGTAAAAGCAAGTGTCAATTGACTGTATCTGTTTGTATCCTCAAAAGTTATAGTTGTTTTAAAAATCCATCTCAGTCATGTTTACAGACCAATTAAACTGTACTTCGGCTGCAATAAACACCATTTTGTTTATGTTAACAATCTCTTTCTAACAAGTTAAGTTACCAGCAATTTTTTCGCCTATTTTCGAGTTGAAAATGAATGTAGACTGAATATTTTGACGCATTTAATAAGAGAAAAACTTCCAAATAACTAACTTATGCCTATTTTGTTATAAGCCCTATTCCTATTTACAAAACCGTGTCGTTTGTAGTTTGTTTCATAGCAAATTTTGCAAATTTCACAATAATTATATGCAAATTGTGAACCTTGCTACAAATAACTGGTTGTTTTATTCAGTTAATGCCATTGCACGCCTAATTTTATGAATATTTCCTGTAGCCTTTTCTATCAGTTTTCCAATGGTGGTCTTAAAGTGAAAATCGGTTGGGCGGCTCTTGGTGAAAACGGCGATTTTTTGATAAAATCCAATATGGCGACCAAATCCAAGATGGCCGCCAAAATTTTTTTTACTCCATTTGAAAGCCCTATTCTTCTTCTTTACAGAACCGGGTCATTTGTTAGTTGTTTCATGGCGAATTTTTGAAATTCAACTTTTCTTGAAACTGTTAGGCCCCTTGACGAACGAGGGGTCCACTATTTAGAGGTATCAAAAGTGTAATTCTTATTTTTTAACCATTTTTAATCAATTAAGCGAATATTTGAAGACCTTGTGTCAGCAGTGGCCCCGTTTCAGCGAGAATTACTCACTAGCAAAATGGTCATATCACTAGCGTGTCTAGACAAACAAAAAATGACTGCGGAAAATCGGAATAGTCGTACGATGTACAATCTATTATTACTTATCACAAAAATACCATCAGCCGATTAGTTTAAAAACAGCGAACTTTCGCGTGCAACTGGATTTAAAATTGGATTTGAAATCTAAATTGACGAAAGGCATTTAATTAGACTAATTTGGGCTTGAAGCTTTACTTCAACCTAAACTGGATATAGGACTTAAAGTTTGATTTAAAAAATTAAGATTGAAATTGAAAAACTAAAAATTGGAAGTAAAATTAGACTTGAAATTGGAGTGCAAATTGTATCATGAAACTGGATTTGAAATCATCAATGTTCACTTACAATTGAACCTGAAATTTGAGTTCGATGCCTACCATAATGGGCACAAAATCGGATATTTAACAGAACTTGACATTGCATATTAAATTAGACTTGAAATTGGACTAATCTGAGTTTACTTCAAATTGGACATACAACTTGAAATTAGACGTGAATATTTTACTTGAAATTAAAATTAACATTTTTCGTCTTATTCACTCACACGTTTTATCACTTTTCTGCTCCGCTTTTTCTCTTTTCTACTACAGTTTTCCTTTTTCGTTCCGTTTTCTTTCCTTTGCTGTTCCGATTTCATGTTTTTTTTTGGTTTTTTCTATCCATCCTGAGAGAAAAAATCTCGTTGTACTTTTTTTCTGTCCCATGTTTCCTGTTTCACTGTTTCGTTTTCCTTTGTTTTCCGTTTTTTTTCTACTCTTCGTTTGTTTCTAACTGTTTTTATCACCTTTCCTTCTCATTTTTCGTCTTTAGTTGTTCCGTTTTCATACTTTTGATGCCTCGTGTTTCCATCTTTTCTGTCTTTTCATTCTGTATATAATTCTCTTTATTTCCTTTCCTCTCCGGTTCTCCTTTTGTCTCCCGTTGTTCATAATTTTCTCTTCCATATAATCTTTTTTAGTCCGCTTTTTCTATATTTTTCTTCTTTTACTCCATCCGATCGTCCGATTTTCTCATTTTTTATCCCAGATTTCTTCTTTTATTTCTCGTTTGACCTCCTTTTCCGGATTTTATCATTTCCTCTACCTGTTTTCTTTTTTATCGCGCATTATTCTACTTTTCCCGTTGAGTTTCTCTTGTTTTCTGACCTGTATTCACTTTCTTGTCTTATTATTCCTTTAATTTCTCTCGTTTTTTCTTTTTCTGCCCGCTGTTTCCACTTTCTCTGTTCCTTTGCTCATCTTTTCCTGATTAATTTTTACCCTTTTTCCGAGTCTTGAATTTCCTATGTTTCGTTTTTGTTTTTTTTTCCTTCTTTTTAAGCGCGTTTTTTATCTTCTCCTGTTTCGTTTTTTATCATTCCCTGACCTTTTTTTTGTCCTTCGACTTTTTTTTCCGGCCTTGGTTTACGTCCTGTTTTCGTCGTCGCCACTTTTTAGCACCTTTTTTTATCCCCTTTTTCATTTGTTCTTTGCTCGTTTATTTCGTTCGTGTGTTCCCCAGTAATCATTTGGGTTTTATTATACTCTTATAATTGCTTTTATGACCAAAATTGGTCAAGGAAACCGCGATTAGAGCGCAATGAAACTGACAGTGTTACTTAGGCTCCGTCCTTCCTTTTATTATGTCCTGCTTTTCAGATTTTTCTGTTTTAATGCTCGTTTTCTTACCACTTTTTTCATCTATTTTTAATTTTTTTCTTTCCAGTTTCCTCGTTTTGACCCGTTTTTCCGGGAGAACGTTTTCTTCTTTTCCACTTTTTTCTCGCTTTATGTTTCGTTTTCCTTCACATTCTGTCACATTTTTTTTAGTTTTTTTTTCAGTTTTGCTAATTTGTATCCTTTTCTCTCTCACGTTTTTCCTTTATTTTCTGACCCGTTTGTCAAGTTTGTGTCACGTTTTGAAAAACAAGATCAGAAAAAGAGAACGGGACAGAAAAATAAAAAATGTAGAGAAACATATAAGAATGGAAGAGAAAAAGAGATAAAACGGAACAAAAAACCAGAATGCAACAGAAAAGGAGGAAAAGTAGGGCCTAATAAGAGGAAGAATGGAACAGATGATAACAACAAAAACGGAACGGAAAAGACGAAACCCGGAACTGTGAAAAGACCGATTACCAAAAAGACAAAGAATGAGGCAGAAAAAGAAGAAAAACGCTTTTGAAAACGTGGAAAAACGTAACAAAAAAGACGAAAATATGAAAAGGGTAAAGAGAAGAGAGGCAGCGGACAGAAAGAAAACTGGCATAAAAAGTAGAAAAACGAAAGAAAAAACGTGACAGAATCGGAAGTAGGGATATAAAAAGAGAAGCGAGAGTCAAAAAGAAAACAAAAAGAGATGTGAAAAAGAGTGCAAACGAGACAAGAAGAGAATACGGAACAGAAAACATGAGAAATCAAAAGCGAAATGGAAAAAGAAACGAGAGAGGAAAAAAATCGGCAAAGAAAACGAAGAAAACAGGAAGAAGTGGAAAAACGATATTTAAAAAGAGAAAGATGCGTCAAAAATCGGGAAAAAGGACAGAAAAATAAAGCAGACGATGGAAAACGGTTAAATGGAAGAGAAAAAAAAACGGAAAACAGCAAACAAAAATGAATAATCGAAGAGAATAGGGAAAAAGGGAGACAATAACAGAATAAATGTGACAGAAAAGACGGGGTATCAAAAAAGTAAAAATGCAATAGACGAACAAGAGAAACGAGAAGGAAAGAAAATAAAAAGAGTTGGAAAACGACGAAAACTGGAAACGAACAAAATGGAAAAAACAGAAAAGAAGGAAAAACGGGAAACGGGAAAAAACAGAGAATAAGTAGAAGACATGAAGGAAAGCAGGACTGAAAATAAGCATGAAAGGGGCCAGGAGAAGAAAAAAACTGTACAATGAAACAGAAAACACGGAACGGAAAAAAAGAAAAGAAAAGAAGAGGTGGAAAAATAGAAGGAAAGTGAGAGAAAAAACCAAGAAAACAGTACGGAAAAGAAGAAAAATAGAATAGAAAGGGAAAAAGAGATAAATCGTTTAAAGTAAAACTTCCAAATTCATGTTTTACTTAATATTACAGCAAAGATTCGTTAATTGGTGGTTCGTTAATTGGGTGTATGCTAGTTGGACTGAAATGTCAAAATTCACTGTCAAAATGAATCATTTGAGGGGTCAAGAAATGCGATTCAAGATCCTATTTATTGTTGCTCTTGAGATAATCTGCTGGACTCAGCGTCACGAATTACGTCCAGCTTTTTAGCTAGAGGTTATGTGATATATTTGCGCTTTGTCGCTGTTCTTCCCGACGATACAGCCATTACTTGTTAACAACTAGTCATACCAACAGTCGATTATTAAGCATCATACTTGAGTGCAAAGACAGCACACCGAAAAGTTTACTTGCTCCATTTTCAAGCTTAACCAGATTTTCAATATGTATTCCGACCCGAAAGTTTCCAAAATTACAGAAAAAAATAATTTGGAAATTTCAATCAACTGTTAGTCAGCCCAATTATCGAATACGACTCGATAGTGGTGGTCCAATTAATAAATTCTGGCTGTATTATAATTGTGAGTCAAAATCAATTTCAATTTCAAATAAAATTTCATGTCCAATTTCTAATAAATACTTCAAATTCTGTTGTAAGTCCAAATTCATGTCTAATTTAATGTTCTATGTCAAGTCCGATTTCAAGTCCAATTTCAACTTTAATTTATAGTCTAATTTCAACTTTTGATTTTAAATCTAATTGCGCCCGAAACTCCGGATAAGAAATAATTGTTCGCCATTCTTCGTTTACTCTCTTTTTCCAGGCCAAAACATTTCTCTGACGTTACAAGCCGATAATGTACATGGTAGGCGTCAAACATGAGTTTGGATTTTGGAAAGTGAAGTCTACGATGGTGGTCAAGCAAACCGTGAAACCATCCAAACTGAAGCAAAGAGGAGATCAAACAGGAAAGGAGATCCAGCCGGGAGCCTGTACCGAATGCTGAAGAGTTATTTAATGAACATTACGGGACGACGGGAATTTCTTTGTTATCGACATTTGAAAAGGAATGTACATCGGCGTAGCTTTAGCAGGCCATGACCGTCAAGGTAGACTTATACCGGTTCTGTCGATCAGGTTGAATGGTTAATCAACTTCCACTTGCAATTTCTGTCGGACCACGTTTGCTTAAGAGTTACACGCTGATCCATTTCCAAGTGATTGGGTTCTTGGGTACTTTGTGATTTGAAGCCTTAGGTTTTGGAGCGTTAAAGTAACTTAAAAATAGAAATTCATAGGGACCACACGGCCATGCTTCAAGGTACAATAGTACCTTGCAATTTCAATTATCAGAAGTTTCAATCTTTATATCTGTAACTTTACTGTATCTACAACTAGAACTGCAGACAAGGAAACATATTTATGCACATTTGCATAATCCATTTGGTAAGACTGGAAACCAAAAGTAATTGTCAATGCAAACTGCAATAAACAACACTATTGTCTCGAGTGTGTTGAACTACTATTGGCGAGCTTAAACTCCTAGGTTCAAAACAAACAAATGCTCTAGGACCAACCAGAACGAACCCATTAATTTCGAAAATGATGTTCGTGGCTGTCGATATACAAACGAAAAAAAACACAGTTTATTCAACACCAACCCGTAAACCGGACAGATGCCAACTGCAGCTGCTGTCGGTCGGTCGGTCAGTCGGTAGATGTACTCCGGACTGTCCCCGGCATGATGAATGTGTTTTCGAGAGACATTAACCGGTGACCTCAGGCGTCAATCATGAAACCAATGCGAACGATGACGACGTTACCGACAAACATGTGACACACTAGCGAGACAGAAGCAGAAAAAGCGTGCCCAATGTCCCACGAAAAATTCCGCTCAAATAAACCGCTTAATTATAGTGCAACAACGTCACTAGCACTCGGGTAAACCGCACGCCAGAACCGCAAGGTTCGATTAATTAAAATAAATCACTCACATGCACTGAAACGACAATTTTAGCAGTAAATATGCCGACGGGCAGATGGCTAGCAACATTATTGTAATGTGACCGGTCACAGGCAGAAAAAAATACTCACTTTCGAAGTACCCATCGGGACAGATCTGCAGACAAACAGCCAGATCGGTGACGTACAGATGAGCGGGGGCACAGGTTAGGCAGCTATCCTGTCCAGCCCCGGCACAGGTTTCGCAGGACTCGTGACATGGCCAGCACACTCCACCCTGGTTCGGGAAGCTGCGCGGAGGGCAACGGCTAACGCAGGTGCTAGCGGAGGAAAAAGGAATATCGAATATGAGTAGTAATTATTGTGATTTTTTTTCTTCCATGGCATGGGTGAGAAAAGCAATGTGTAAATTAACAAAAAAAATGCACTTACTTGTCCAGTCGGTAGTGTTTACAGGCAACGCATTGCGTTGGTCCTTTTCCATAGCAACCCTGTTGGTCACATTCCGGATCGCAATCATGCAGCACTACGAGCTTGTTGTTGGAATCTGCCATTACATTTTCCCGCTGTGCTGTTGGGATGTTGTGTCCATTGAGAGTGGTGACTGTTTTGTCGATTCCACTGCCAGCTCCGCTGAATAGGTATGGATAACTCATCGAGTTGGAAAATAAATCCTGCTGATAGAATGAACCTCCGCTCAGAGCCGGCTGATTGATGTCCGTTTCGGTGGGGAAAACGAAAGGATTCAGATTGGAGTACGCACTGGAACTTCGTTGGCCTTCGTTCTTTAGTCTTATTGGGTTCTGATCGGTTCCATAGAATATGAGCTGCCATTTAGATAGGATGCCTGGTTGACTAACCCGTCGATGACCTCCGTTCAAGATCTGTAGAGTCCATCGACCTTCGGCCTTTTCACCCCAGAAATGTACGCTAAGGAACGGCCAATCATCGAAGTTGGATTTGGTTACATCTCGTGGTCGTTCAAAGAGCAAAGTGCTTGTCGTTCCCATTGGTGACGTCAGTAGAATTCGAAGATTCCCCCGGGGGAAGAAGCGAAGTGTAATTTTACACTGAACGTGTTCGAGAAAGCGAACTTCATTGACCGTTCCGGCGCACCCGTTGACGTCCATGTGGGTCTGCAGAGTGTATCCGACCGATCCTTCAATCGGTCGATCTTCGTTGATTTCACGTGATTTACAGATGTGCTGCGGAGGAACGCTTGTCCACTGTTCGGCCAAACTAACCATCGCGCCAGCATCCATCAAACCGTAACCGAATTTGTGACTGACTTTCCTCTTAACGCCGTTCAAAATCCATCCGGATTCTTTTTCCAATGGTTCCGGGCGCGAGGTTAGGACGACCAAATATTGCATATCACGCCATGTTAGCGAAGGATTCGCTTCCAAGGCCAGAGCAGTTATACCTGCCGCTAGCGGTGCAGAAGCGGATGTTCCCGTGTGTTCGACCGTGCATATTCTATCCGGACGCAGTGATCCATCCATGTCGACGGTGGCAACGCTTTTATCGTGTCCTGGAGTTCCCGAACTGTACGTTGTAGCCAGCGTTGATGAGCATTCCTCCAGATACCAAGGTTTATAACTGTCGGGGAAAACTCGTTGTAGAAAAGGCTCAAATAACAAAAAAAATCAAACTTACCCTCCCTGAGTTGCACTAGAGATAGATAGCGTGAAGATAGAGTTGGTATAACCATCACAGTTGCAGCTGTCCGTGTAACGACCTCCATTGCCGGAGGCCCAGATGAAGATTGATCCCTTGCCCTGGCGTCCGCTGGTGACCCCAAAGATGAATGCTCTTCGGGCCAACGGTCCGGGTCCATCGACGGTGGAACCGTCGTCTTCCGGACCCCAGGATGCACTGTAGATGTGAATATGGTCCGGATTCAGACCCAGCGCTTTCGCCTCGACAGCATCGTTAACGGTTCCATCCAGCATTCGCACTCCTGCAACGGGGTAAAGAAGATTGATACCATCAACGATAGCATGATAGCAAACCCTTTCCACTTTCCACATGATACAACATGGATTAACTTTTCCCACTAACAATACATGTCACGCCATCATCAAATTCTTTCCGCAATCGATCAACCCTTTCGGTTGAGTTCACAAAAACATGACTAGAAAGCACGTATCAAAAACGCACGAACGTTCATGTGTGTCTCCTAGCCGAAAGAAAAAACGCACTATCATCCTAGTGGGTGCCGAGCGGGGCTCGGTAAGGATGAAAGCAATTTCCCCTTTAATTTTTGTACAGAAAAAAAGGTCGAATTTCGACATGAAGATGTCAACCTATCATACGCTATTCATTGCATCATGGAGGAAAAATGGCATACGTAATCTGTTTCGCTTCAAAGATACGATTTGAGCTAAAATGGAAGTAAGTTTTATTCCCTTTACAAGGGGTAGTATGGCAAAATAATGGCGCTATATCGTGCGGATCAATGATTGATGCACGAAGATTGTATTGAATATTAGCTAGCTAAGATTAAAGCTATGTTCGATTAATGTAGGGGAGTAACAACCGCTTGTGAAGTCGAGCTTAACGTAGGGTAAGTTAACCTATAGTGGACCCTTTATATATAGTGGTCCTCAGGCACAGTTTCGAGGTTTATTAGTTTGTACTACTTATTTCTGAGGATATATGACCTGAAACGGAAAGTACTAAACGTACCACACAGTTCAGATTACATAACTTTAGCCGCATTTGATGATTAATGTCTTAAAATCGACATTTTTAACAAGTGAGGGTCCATTATACGGTTAAAAGTGCAAAATATGTCGCTATTAGAGGGTCCTTCATGCAAAATGCACTAGAATTCCTATAATGGACCCGGTCGCTATCCTATTGTAAACCAAAAGGTCCATAAAAGGAAAACGGACATTCTAATGCGTTTTAAAAAATGTGTTAAATATAGAGATTTGCAACATCAATTGATAATTTTTTAGCGTTAATCGAAAATTACTCGAATTGTAAGTACCATCTGTCGCTTGTTTGGCGTTGCCAGTTCAAAATAATTCATGGAAGAAAGCCACTTAAGCACTAAATGGTCCACTAATGGTTAATTTACCCTATTTAAGGACGAGAGAGAATAAATAATAAAAAAAACTGTTAGAAAAATTTCAACTGGCTGTTTGAGTTGGGTTTGTCATGTTTAAATCTTTTTCACTTTCTTGATTTGAAAATGTCAGAAAATTTCAATAAAATACTTTGCAGATAAGTCGAAATTTGCATAGAGTTATATCACAAAAAATTTATTTAAAACGGTTCTACAAAGTAGTACCAGACAGGAAGGAAAATATGTTACGATAGAAGTAGTAGTAGGTATGTTCTAGTTAGTATTGGACATTTTTCGAAATTATCGTACAGTTTGGGCAGACGGGTCGCAGAGTTTTACAAAAATTTAAACTCACTTTACTAATTTTCCCAGAACTCCCAACGAAATTATCCCATTTTCCCGGACCTCGCTTATATATTTATTTATTTAACTACGAATCCGGGTAACACAAGTAACTATATAATGGTTTTCAAAGCTTGCGTACAATGTGATTTCTGCTAATCAATTTTCTGTTAAGAAGAATGTTTTTCAAATTTTTTTAAAACGGCATAGCTTCTGGCTCTCTTGCACACGCTTGGCAGACAGTTCCAGAGACAAATACTACGGTGACGAAAGGTTTTCCTGCCAACATCAGTTACACAACTGGTTAGCAAAAGTTTATTTCTTCTAACGGGTGGCAACAAAAATTTTGAATTTTTTTTCTCAAGCTGTCAAAAAAAGACAAAGATACATGAAGAAGATCTGATTTACCGAAATTAAAGATACATTATCCATTGTTGAAAAAAAAATTAGTGTACATTTGAAAGCGGTCCGTAATCGGCCGTTCGGCGAAGCTTTCGTTTGACGTCGAAACAGGAGCGTTGTACGGCCGTCATGTCAACTTTGCGAATGCATCTCTTGATTGTACCAATCAACTGTTTGCAATTCGTGGCTCTCCAGTTATTTTTATACACCAGGGAACTCAAAATCCTGAAGAAATCTTCGATTGGGCTCACTAAGACAGTTTCTTCGGGTCGTGGTTTTTGGGTAAAAATCGAATGGGTATTCAGGAACGATTGTGTTGTTTTGGCGTAATGCGATGATGCTATATCCGGCCAAAACACGTATTGTCCATCTGCATGATGTTTTTGTAGAAACGGGATCAAAATTTTCTTCAAAAGTTCGTCTGTTGCATCTTAATTAATAGCCAAACCAGAGGGCTTGTTGTTGAAGAAACGAAAAAGAGAACGATATCCTTCTGCTTCCATAGTTTTGGCTAGGCTTCCACTACCTTGCTTGCGAATAGTTGTTGGGCATCTTAGGATATGGTAAACAGTCGAAGCCGCAACATATTTGCTTTTTAAATGTTGTACCGTATACTTTTTGCCGAGGTTTCTGTTTCAGTTTGTAGAAGTGTACAAAGCGCTCCCGTAATGCTTCTTGTTTCGACGCCATTTTTAGCAATACTAGGCACGCATAAAAGAAACAAAAATATTAACAAAAATAGGAGAGAGAGAGCTAACACATACATTCTCTCATTTCTCTCTGAGCTCGTTTGTTGTTGAGCAATAGGGCCGCGGAAAAATTCCAAAATTTTAGTTGCCACCCGTTATTTGGTTGAGAGAATGACTAGAATGACTAAAAGTTGGGAAAATAAGCTAACCCAATTTTTCGTTACCAATAGCTAGCAAATAACGCCAGCAACCGTTTCATGCAGAATTAATCCGTTCAAGTGCATTTGCATCGCCGTTATAAGCGGAAGAGAGGAGACACGAAGAGAATCTCTCATTTGCACATAGGCCCTTTTTATATGTTGCTCTTGATTTGAAGACTTGAAATATTATGGACGTAACGAGCGACGGAATCAAAATTAAATTTCAAATTTAAACTTCGTTAGTTACATTAGTGTACAATACACTACCATATTCGAATAAAGGAACAATAAGAATTTTAGCTAGTTGTAATAGTATAAGGCTTGTTCGCGACAAATTTTGGACACCCCTAAACACACACAGCTTCCGAAATACATTAACAATGAGTGAAATATTTTGCAGAGTGGTAGACGTATGTCTGTACTTTCTGAAAATATAACACTTGTTTATATTACAAGTGCTCAGCGTAAAATGGCGAGCAGGTGCGAAAAGCAATTGGGTACGGTCGCAATGAAAATCCGGATCTCTCGTTAAGAAAACTTGCCAAAAAGCTCGGATTTCCTCCAAGTGTTCACAGTGTTTTAAAATCATTCGATACTCGCTTGACAACAGCTAGGAAGAAGGGAAGTGGAACAAAAACGAATCTGAGGAACCACCACAAGGATGCGAAGGTAAAATAAATCCGGAGTGATTCGCGATTGGGACTCAACTGGCAAATTGTAAACAAATCGTTTTATTACACCATCAGCCTTAAAAAGGCTGATAATATCCTAGGCAAGAATCCTTTCTTCTGTTTTAAACATTAAAATTATTTAAAACAAGTTTTTAGTAATGGGCGATAGAAGTGTTTAATCAAAACAAAAGACAATTCGCAGTTTAGCCCCTTGCATTGTTATGAAGTGACAGGCTTATTTGCAAATCGTTTTGTAAACAGGCGATAGTAAAGAGCGAAACTGCGTTGTTTTCAAAACATAGGCGCATTGTAAACAGGCGAAACTAAATAAAAAAAATCAAAACAAGGCGAAACAGGGCTGGGCGAATCACATTGTCAAAATGCTTTGAGGTTCATTCCAAGGGGTTCAACTATAAAACTTAGATTTTGAGCTTGAATGCACAAATTTTATGCAGCATTGTTGTGAAATTATGAGATTGATTTATTCTACACCAATTTATGTCTTTAAACTTGATTTTTGTAACTTTTATTTAAATGAAGACTTTAAAATGTACTGGCAAATTATCACAGCGATATTCCTCATTGTTTACACTTTGTTAGTTGCGCCCTTATCGCGAATCAGTCCGGAAATATTACGGAGGAGACCAGATCTTTCTATACGTACCATTGCTCGTGAAATAAAAATTTCGCCAACATTCGTGCACACTTTTAAGCAACGACAAGGCATGAAGTATTTCAAGGTGAGGACTGCCTCAAACCGTAATGATAAGCAAAATACGACGGCCAAAACACGCGCTCGTAAGCTTTATCGCGAATATTTAATGAAGTTTCCATGCATTATAATGGACGATGGAACGTATGTCCTAGAAGACTTTAAATAGCTTGCTGGTATGTCTTTTTACACTGCCATGAAACGGAATGGCGTTGCAGAGCATTTTAGGACATAGAAGAAAGCCAAGTTCCCCAAAAAATATTTAGTATTGCAGGCCATATGCAGCTGTGGTCGAGCAAGCAAAAGTTACATCACTACGGGAACGGTTAACAAGGAAACATACCGTGAAGAAAGCCTGCAGAAACGATTGTTACCGTTCATACACAGCCATGATGTACCCTTGCTGTTTTGGCCTGATTTGGCATCCTGTTACTACGCCAAAGATGTTTTGGAATGGTATGATGCTAATGGAATCCATATTGTACCGAAGGAGGCGAATCCACCTAACAGTCCAGAGTTACGCCCCATCGAGCGGTATTGGGCGTTGGTGAAGAGAGAGCTGTCCCAGCACAAACAACAAGTAACAACTATAGATAAATTTCGAAAATTTCGGACAAACGCAGCTAAATTGGTTGCCAACAAATCTGCGCTGACCCTCATGGCAAGAGTAAACTCCAAAGTTCGTCAATTTTTCATGCAGACCAAATAAGTAATGCTAATTTGTTTGATAATTATTAACGATACACACATAAATGATATAATATTGTTTCATGGATTAAACTTCTAGCAAATTTGTTTTATTGCAAAATTGAGGTGTCCAGATTTTGTCGCGAACAAGCCTTAGTTTGAGTAGTGTAATGGCGTAGTGCAACTAATAATTGCGTAGACCCGTAGAGCGATCGTATCGTCAGCATATAGGTGACATTTACGGTGTAGTAGTTGCTTAGGAAGATCGCTAATAAACATCGAGAACAAAAGCGGTCCTAAAATTGACCCTTGCGAAACTCCGCTTGTTACGCTAGACAAGTCTGAGTTTATGCCATTAAACTAAATATATATTGTGATCGACCAGACAGATATGAATGAAGGAGCTTAATAGCACAGTTTTGAAGTGAAAATGAACGCTTTAGTTTCATACAAAGTAAGGCATGGTTGATTGAGTCAAAAGCTTTGCTAAAATCATGGAGCACCATAACTATCCAAAGTGCATCGAATATCACTTTCGATTCTGATGAGCGCTGTGGTTATGCTGCAGTGTTTACGGTATCCTGACTGGAGAAGGCACAGCAGACTATTTTGCACTAAACAGGTTATTCAGTTATTTTGCTATTAGACCTTCAAAGATTTTCGAGAGGGCAAGAAGAATGCTTATTGGACGATAAGCAGCCTCAATTAAAGGGTTCTCATTTTTCGCAATAGAAACAACGCGAGCAATTTTGCAGTCAAAAGTGAGGTATGACGTAGTTAATATACAATTAAACAAGTCGGTAATGAAAGGCAGCGTAACACAACGTAACACAGCGAGACCTTTTTGGAACATGCAAGGTCATTTAATCAGTTCCGGCAGAATCATAGTGACAGTGACCGAATTGAACTCGGTTAACACTTAATCTTGAGAAAATTGAACTAATGATTCGAATCGAGTGAGAAGTCTACCGTGCCTACTCACACGCGAAAAAGTCTGAGATAAATAGCATTCAACGCTTACGCTGCATACGCAGGCATACAAGAAATAGCCGCCGGTGCTGTGTGCAGACATTCTGCTACCCACACACTCGCGCACGCACAGTCTCACATCGTCTTCCTGCATAGCTTATTCTCGAGTCAAAAAATTCGTGGGGAATCAGCGTGACGCACTGGGATACAAATTTTGTATTACTTCTTCTTCTTCATCTTCGCGCTCGATTCACGACTCACGGGCGGGCCGTCGTGAGTAATCGGTATCAGCAGATCGGGCTGCAACGACGAACGACGAGCGATGACTGAAGCTGTTAGGTAAACACACAGTCGCAAAAACTCGTTGCAGTCATGAAAAAACAAGAGTGGCGTGTTCGTTTGAATGAGTATGCGTGTGTGAGAAAATTAGACCACACGAGTGTGCGCTTCAGAACACTGAATTGAAGTCACAACTTTTAAGGAGATTATGGCGAAACTCAGTTAATTAGATAGAAAACTGGTAAGACAGAGTGACGGCAAGACATAAAATCAGAAAGCTGGTAAGACAGAAAATTTGCAAGGCAGAAAAATGGTAAGAAAAAAAGTTGGTAAGATAGAAAGTTTGCATTATTTGTCAAATTTGTTGATTATTTTTGGTGAAATGAGGACAACTTTGCATTACTTATTTAAAACCTGACGTTTCAGTCTACTATATCTCAACTATCATCAGATGCCTGTAAAATATATTAACATAGTTACACATTGAATTTACTCTTAATTTTACATTTACCTTGATAATTTCATAGACAAATGCAAGCGCTAAACAACTCATAATTTTCTTGCTAAAAAATCGGCAGGAATATTATTCTTTGCCACATCAGTTTGCTTCTCACCCACTTGCCTGCCCGAGTTACACTGGCATGTTTTAAAAAAGGAATGCAAAGTTGCCGTCATATCTCCGAAAACAATCAACAAATTTGATAAACAATTAACATATGGTGACCAAAAACCTCCCAAAAGAAAGTTTGCAAGGCAGGCAAATAAATGGCAAGACAGAAAGCTGGCAAAACAGAAAATTGGCAATACAGAAAATTAACATGAAAGAAAGTTGGAGAGACAGATAGATGGTAAGACAGAAAGTTGGCAACCCTTACTAACACATACTGGATTCCTGTTTCCAGAATTCCAAGGATTCCTATTGCATAATAAAAGGGATTCCTTCACCGAGTTATAGGTATCCTGAGGATACTCCTTTTGAATTCTCATACAAGAATTCTAGTTCAATAAGCAAAGGATTCCGTACGAATCTTATGCAGATTTCCTCTACACGATTCCAGTACCAAGAAATTCAGAGATTATGTGCGAATCTTTTTGGTTCGTCCAGGAAGATAGTAGATTGACAAAACAGTAGGTTGGCAAGACAGAAAATTGGCAAGACAGAAAGTTGATAAGACCGAAAATTTGCCAGCCAGAACGATGGCAACACATAAAGATGGCAAGACAGAAAGTTAGCAAGACAGAAAGTTAGCAAGACAGAAATTTGGCAAGACAAAAAATTGGCAAGACAGAAAGTTAGCAAAACAGAAGGTTGGCGAGACAGAAAGATGGCAAAACAGAAAATCGGCAAGACAAAAAGATGAACAGTTGGCAAGACAGAAAGTGCCCAAAGGGCGAATATCATTGCAGGAGACCACACGATAACCGCGAAACGATGGTGCAAATGGACTTATTTTAGTGATTTTTCATGCGATTACTCTGCCACCTAGTAGTGTGTCTATTTATGCATCGCCAATCCTAGCAACCCAGTTTTGAACAGAAGAAAAATTGACAGCGTTATCAGCTGATTTGTAGCAGTCATAGCGAAAACAGTCAATCAACTACGCTCGATGCGATTTGTTCGTACTGCCAGCTTCACCTCGGAGCGAAAAAATTGAACAACGTGAGGCACTTTGTGTATGCCATATAGAGCCGATTCACTATTTACTACATTTTATTTCTTCTAGAGAAAGGCCGTAACGTCGAACGGAAGCTTGGCAACGGTGCTGCGTGACCGTAAAATGCAGCAGAAGCTGAAGAGGAATACCGAGGGCAAGGTGGCCTTATCAATGATAGGATCAGCTGAATTGACTGCATTTACTCCGCAACGCGGTGTTCCACAAGGAAGTAATCTAGGACCCCTTCTATTCACTCTCTTCTTCAATGATGCCTCCTTGATTCTAGCACACCACGGATGATTTAAAGCTTTACTTCGCCATCCGCAAGTTAGATGATTGTCACCGTCTACAGGATACAGGATCCGTCGACAGGTTTACCAGATTGTGCCGATTAAATCATCTTGTGATTGGTATAGCGAAGTGCTGTGTGATTTCTTATCGGTGTCTGAAGAATCCAGTTCTGTACAACTGTACTGTTTTGAAACCTTATGCGTAAACGTCCGTCGAGGCTGGCCGTGTCTAAGCAACAATCAGAAGGAGCGATTGAAGGTGCCGGTAAGAAACATCTTTCTTGCAAAGCGCGACGTGGATAGATGACGAGACCTTCCCGACGCTGGATGGGAACGATTGGTAGGGAACCGATTGCTTTCTGTCCCTCACCAAGGAGATAAGCGCCGGCGTCATATAAATCTTGCTCACCAAGTCTCCGTGGAAGGACATTGCTGACGATCAGCGAGAAGGGAGCGTCCTGGTCGCTGTTCTTTCCTTCGAGAGGGAGATATACAGTATACGCCTTCGTCAAGAAGTGTGACGCGAAAAAAGATGTGGATTTTTGGTTGCGAGTCTGAGCTAAAGCGGCCGCAAAATATTCCGCCAGGGGACGGAAAGAGTTGTAACTCAAGGTAGTGATTGGAACACGGTTGATGATAGAACAAGAAGGAAAAAAAGGATGCAGCTTGTTGAGCTTCTGGGAGAAGTATGAAACGGTCCAATATTAAAGCATCTGTGCACCCAAAACCACGCGCGCCAAAACCCGGGACATGCTTTTTGGGTTGGAGATCTCCAGTTATAAGCAACTCCCAAAAAACAATGCGAGTTTTATTGTACTCTTATGGCAGTTTTCATGACCAATTTTGGTCTTAAATGCCATCACAAGACCGTAATAAAACCCAAATTGTTACTTGGGCTGGTTGATGAAATGAGGCTGAAAGTCTTGCTTGTCCTACGAGACGACCCCATGAGATGAGAGATACAGAGACTTAGTTCAAGCGCAATTGAGAGAGGGGCCATTCTCAGTATGGATGGGATGAGAGAAGGGTATGGATATATTATCCAGATAACAATGAACAAACTTTTAGTAGCTGCTTAAATCAAAGTGGGGTGGACTTGGACAGTGTGCTCACTGAGGACTACCCAGTTACATTAGAGACACTGCAAAAGGTCAGACCGTTCCAAGATGTGTGGGTAATTTGATGAGAATGGCCTCCTTGTGAAAGACTCACTAAGATGTCTGGTCTATAATAAGGCGTTGGCTGGCAGGAAATAATGGAGATGGGAAGATACTCCATGCAAGAAGCCGTTGTAAGCTCAAACGGCGGTCTTGTAATCGCCAGGATTAATGGAATATCCATACCCAAGTAACAATCCAATAGCAAATTGGTCTTATGCATTTCTTATAGTAGTTTTATCAAAGCATTGCAAAATCTATCAGGTTTTATAATGTTTTTCCTCAAGTGAATGTTATGTTATTTGATTAACATTTCTGAAGTATGATTGAAGGAGACTTGAAGAAACACGCATAAAACTGAAATATCAATAAATGTAATTCACCTTATAAATGGTTTTAAAGGATACTTGATTTCTGCTCAAAAACGACGCTCCTTAAAACCTAGCAATAGCAACAGACAAAAATTTATGACATTCTTCTGCAAGATTGGTTTGTCTTAAAAATGCTACCATAAAACCGTCTTAAAACCGTATATTCTTGTAAGAGAAATCATACTCTGAAGAAAGAACATTCGAGCGTAAACAACTGATCTGTCAAAATGGGCATCTGAACCAGGAGAAAATTGAACAAATATCGAATCGAATCGAAACTTTAGCAAGATTTCATATGAAAAATCAGCGAAATCAAAAAACAATTAAGATTTCCAGTATATGAGCTGAGGAAGCACTATGCCGGTGATGAAGCATCAATGGTAGATTTGAATGTTATTAGAAAATTTCGTTCGATTGTATTTTGGCGGAGGCGGTGCCGGTGCCGGTTTGTAGAGTTGTTCGTATTTTTTTAACTGAATATAGGTAGAGGTCATTAGCCGGTGTTGGAAAATGTTCGAAGGGGTTGAAGCAGTTGAAGCATATTTTTTTTAAAGACGGTTGTAACGACAAGGTATATAAAAAATTTTGCAGATTAAACTTTACACATGGAACTGCCGTGCAGCCCTCTTTTTAAAATCAATTTATATGGGTAATCATAATGATTGCTGTACTTAAAAAATAATTGAACTCAATATAAGTAGGTGAACCTCCAGCACAAAAAACATCCTACATTGACACTTTGTTGACGTTTTCATTGTTTATACGAGAATGATTATCTTGCAAAAAACTTGGTCCCTTTGAGTAATTCAAACAATTCTTGTTCAAGCACAACTTGTCTTCATCAAGAATACAACAAGTATAGATGAACTTATCGACCTCTTGGAAAATTTTTCTTTGTCTTGTGCAAGAAATGTTAGTCTAATAAGCGCTTTCAGGTTGATTTAGATAAAACCATTGAAAAAATGGCGAACAGGACTGTTTTGATTACTTTTGAAATTCTAGCCAATTGCATATGGGCGTTTATAAATATGTTGTTATGCAATACCATAAGTGATCTTATATTTTTAAATAAATGTTCGGACACTTAAAAGACTTTTTGCCGCAATTTTCTAAAAATTTGGTAGCCATCATCTTCTTCATGAAATTATTGATTTTTTTTTATTAATTAAATATTTTAATAATCTAGCGAAAATAACCGGCGCGTTAAAATTGTCTAACTTTCATGTCACAAAACATCGACAAACTGAGCGTGACATGAAAAATTTCTCATTGATTGACAACAAAGCAGCTGCTTTTATTTTCAATTTTCATTTATATCCATTTTGGAAAGTAATATCTGTGAATGCTTTTTCTCTTATAGCTCTTATCAATTTAAAAAAATTAAGACTGTGAAAAGTGTATGATGTCTTGCAAGTGTTCTTTGAGACGACAACCATAAAAACATCAACTCTTGTGGTGGTTTTCTTTTAGTTTCAACCGACTCTTGGAAGTCACTATAAATACATATCGATAAGAATTACAAGTTTTAAAAGGACCTTTAGAAATATTCTTGAGAACCTTCTTTAGTGTGGGCCTCCCCAGATTTATAAGGGTTTTATGACTGTTTTATCGCAGATTTGTAGAATTGCAAGTTTTATATTCGGTTTTAAGGAGCAAATGCTGGAAACCTCTTCAAGTGCATCTTAAAATTGAATTTGTTACTTGGGATAAGTAGTTGCTACACACCTAAAAGATAGACAAACGGGCAGTTTCACCAAATGTTGGATGAACTAAACGAGCAACTCATTTTGAGAAGTAGATTTTCCTACGTAAGAGGATATATTCTACTGTAAGCTCTTGTCAAGCTGATGATGGAGAATCTATTATCTACACTTCCTTTTGCAGTCCGTCGCTGATGGTAAACACAAGCTACAGAGTTTGCGAAGAATACACCCATGACAACCATCAGGCGATCCGATACAACATCGGTCAGTGAGGCACTGGGACAACACCAGGGCTTAGAATCCACGAGCGCAAGTGGAAGACGAAACATTTCGACAGCGATTTCTTCGTTGATGCACTTTGTGAAGATAGGGTGTCTTGCGTAAGGCACGCAAGCCTAGAAAACTCGATCCTGGAAACAAACGGAGACTCGCGTACTGTTGGAATGGGGCACACAGACTCCTTCGAGCCACTTGTTTCAGAACCAGAAGAGGTGCGCAGCGGGCAAGGTTTCGGGCAGACCAAGAGGTACCTACGTAGAGAAGTTAACAGAGTGGACAGCGCTACGTATAAACACGAGATTAAACGGAGGAAATCAAACTATTCGAAAAACTGTGCCGAAATGCTCAGGTGAAACTTTTAGGGCGACTCGTTCCTCACAATCATGTTGAAGATTTGTGCCTTGCCCATCTTGCCCGTGTTCATATGAAAACCAATATCGAATCTTTTGTTTTATCCAACATGCCGCAACTGGTAATGCATGTTCTGAACCAAAAGCTGACTTTCCTACTCCAATTCCTGCAATTCTGCAAATTGATCAGCCTATTCATTTCCAATTGTACTAGAATGGTCATGAACACAAACCAGATGGGCGGCATTCAAAATACTTAGTTCTTCCAGGTGAATGTGATAGGCGGACTGTTTCGAATTTTGAATTAGAAGCACAAAGTGTTTTTATACCGGCCTTACTATCAGAACAGAAGTAGATAATCTTGCCTATCAGTTCTTTCTGGAGTACAAACTGTCCGCCGCACATAATCGTAAACATTTTAGCTTTAAAAACGGTGCAGTAACTACCCAACGAATAAGAATCATCCAATTCCAGCTCACGACAGTAAACACCAGCACCCGGAAATTTTCGTTTGCATTAGTCTAACAACCATTTCTCTCTAGGAGGAAAGTTACTTGAGGAATTTCAGTACGGAAAAGTACGCATGAGCGCTCAATAGCTAGGAGCAAGCGCAAACTTGTCCTCAGCAACAATTTGCGACCACAATCGAGTATGACCAATTGGAAAAGATTAAAGGTCCATCATTGCCTGTTTAGACATGCCCAAATGCCAAATGAGTTGAAGGTTATGAGTAGCAAAAGGATTGAAAGTGAGGAAAGCACCCGGAATGGACGTAGTCCCTAACGTTTCTTTGAAAAGGTCTCCTGACGGCTCTAGAAACGTTTATAGACCGCTGAAACAGAAATGTTTGCACGAAAGCCACTTTCCAGACAGGAGGAAGGTACAGAAACAGGTATTGCTGTTTCAAAAGCCAGGAAAACCACCGAGAGTTCCTAATAGGTATATGCTTGTATATTTGCAGGGCGCACTTAGGAAGTTCCAGAAAAGAGTCATTCTTAACAGATTGACAAACAATACAGAAGCTTACCAGAAAAAAAAGAGATATAATAAAAAATGATGCCATGAGTCAGACTGGAATCTTATCAACTTTTCTAAAATTTTATTTGACAGTTTCATACAAAAGCAAGAAGTAAAAGAAACATTTTAAAGTAAATACATCGAATATGGTCTTCCCAGTTTCGCCAGATAGACTGCGTTTTCAGTATTTTAGTTTGCCTACCAGGAAAGGTAGGTGCCACAAAGTATGGATGAAGTTATTCATCATCCTACGATAAATAAGTTTAACTCGAATCAACCGTCCTTCTTTTGGGGTCATTTATTTCATATTTGGCAGAAAAACATTTTACCGCCGATAAGCATGACATCCCGCGCCATTCCGGATCACTGCACCTATTCGTCATTTACTGTTTAATATCAATACGTATTATCAATTAATCATTCCCCGTTTTGGTTGCCCACGTCTGGCTCACAAAAGAACGTGCGGTGCCCACCCAGATAACGTGACAGACTTTCCGTCCAATTTTGTTAGCTTGTCGAAAAATGTCATAAGTCCTGACGATTCAGTAATTAGGAATATTTCAATTTTTGTTGCTGCCATTTCACCCGAAAATAATGTTGCCATTCACAGAGAAATTGTGTAAAAAGTAGTTTTTTTGTGTGTGTGTGTGGCAAAATTGCCTAGTTTAGGACGGTTTGAGCACGCAAACTGTTCCACCAAATTGGATGTTGATTAAATTTCCATTGAAAAATCTGCAGTAAAAAAACAACTTCCCAGCGTTTTCAATCAACCCAACATAGCAAAATGGAAATGACGGGTGGCTTTCGGTTGACATGAACCGACGGTGTAAAAACACCAACTCCCGCAACGCCATTTTTTGTCTTCCGTTAAACATGCCGCTTGTATCCTCCGGTGGCCAACGGGCGGGCAACCCCGCCGTTGCCACCGTGCTTCGTCATCGTCGTTGTCGTCGTCGCCGGTACTCGGCGGGTCGGCCACTGGGAAGTCCATTCTTACCTCCAATGCTGGCATTATACGCCACGCCAACGCCGCAGTAATTATTGAATGCCACAGCTGCGACCTCTCCCGCGCATCGGGTTCCGTGCTTATTGTCGCCATTGTCCCGCGGCATCGGGTCCGAGTCGTTCCCATTGATGTCATATGAGGCGTCCGGATCCTGGCAGAAAGAGAAATAAAAACAGACGATGAATTAAAACCAATCTGCGTTATGCTACCCGCGTGCGGAAATACATCCATAGACAGCCACCATTGGAACCATCCACCATCATGGAACAATGGTTTGTTTACGCGTTCGGAAAAAAGCAAACACACCCAAACAATCAAAAGCTACCCGCAATTGTTCTCCAGACGATGAAAAGTTGTTTCGTGGCAGACTAAATGATATCAATAGCAGATGAAGGGGGGCATAATGCCTGACAACGGAAGTGATTCGGAGGAGACATTCAAGCATAATATATCTATTGTAAATGAGACGGACACTATCTGTTTCAATAGATAATAGAGATTTTATCGTAGCCATGTATGGTAAAATTGTTTTGGTTTTTCGTGGGTGATTGTGGGTGGGTGACTGGAGGGTAATTATGCGCTGACAGTACTTAGTAATGTTTCGAATGACGTGGTGACGTTAGACGTCGCATGTGCCTGTGCCTGGTTTAACTGTTTTATGCTAAATGACTAACTTGTGATAGACTCTAAGGTGTGTTTTTTATCCAAAATCGCTAACTGCTAAGAGCTCATAAAAAGTGGTAAATTGAGATAATGAAAAACTGCTACGTAATAATTTAGATAATTCATTTTTACATGCTGAAAATTTTTCCTAGCTAAATCGGTCCACTGGATTTTGAATAAATAAGGTTTTGAGAAAAATGCTTTTAAAGTTTCGAACAGTGACACCATGATTTTTGCTGCAACTTTTCAATAAAATCAGATAAATCGAAAAATTCGTTTGGCCCAACATTTCAATCCAATCACTATCCCATTCCAATCGAAGCAGTCCATCAACCTGCAAGTGAAAAAATGTCAGCAGAAAAAAGCCGTGCAAATATCGTTCCGAAAAAAATGTACCGTTACGTCCTAAAACGGGTTAATTACATCAATAATCTGCCGAAAGGTTGCGCCCTGGACGAGCTGATCGCGTACTGCTACCTCAAGAATGACAGAGTGTATAGTCCAGAAGCAATTAAAGAAATGGTGCTGACAGTGGTGGAAAATCTTACCAAGAACGGTGTGCTAAAAAAAACCAAAAAAGGATTCTATAGGCTAAATCCGTTAGTGTCGAACCAAATTTTGCTGAATGAATGCGTAGAATACGCGGTTGAGACCCACGATCAAACATCATTGGATCTTCCGGATAGTTCGACCCCGGCAGCCAGTTTCCGCGCAGGAGAGCCGTTTGGGGAGCCGTCTGTTGGAATCGTTGGTCCCGTCACCGTACCGGCGGAGGTTCCACAGGATACAGATATTGACGAGGCACCGGAACCGGAAGTGGTCACCGAAGAACCTGTTGGTTCGATTGACGAGGAGGAAACTGGCGGATCAGAAACGAATGAAAACGACGTAGAAGCTGCCAATTCGGATGAGGAAATTCCGGATGAGGAATGATGTACGAAGATAATGAATCAAATTTTTAATAATTTTATTCGAACTCAACGAAATATATTTTATTTGATATTTATTTTTTCTCCAAGCCAATGATTTTTATTAAATGTGAAGTTGCCATGGTTGGCCCATTTCGTATGATTTCCCAATTCAGTAATAATTTTGCATGTAATCTCACGTGCATTTCTCCGGCATGTTATTGGTTTTACAGCCCCTCCGTCTCAAACTGGTATGGTATAATTGTCAGTCATTTAGGTTCGTTTAGAAGGAAGATTATGTCAAGGATAGTTTACTATGAGTTGGCGGTCTTACTTTGATTGCCAACTGAATAACAAATCCAGGAATCTAATGGTTTGTATCTCTTGCATGTTTCTGTTTCATTGGCACTGAAACTGAAACTACCTTTATTTCTTATGTTTATTTTTTGTCAGTCGTCCGCAGTTTGCAATTCAATCGGTCACTATATTGGCGACCAATAAGTAAGTTAAGTGCGAAAAATTAATTCCAGTTTCAAGTCCAGTTTCAAGTTCAGTTATAAATTAATTTTTTTAAGTTTAGATACAAGCCCAATTTAAGCCCAAATTTAATTATAAATTCATGAACAATTTTTCCTTTTTTTCCTTTTTTTCGGGTTATCCAACTGGTCGCTTAATAGCGTATAAAACTCTGCGCTGGGCCCTTTTGTGTTGTCAACAAAGTGTCAGGGAGACCTCAAACATCAGTTCTACCTGACGAGACAGGCACTGGCGCCCACTAAAACACAGGTAGAGCCCCAAGCATAGCCGTCACGCCTATACCCGCAGGCGGAGGCGTTTCGGCCCTGCGCGGACTCCACGAACTGACTCTAAGATCTCTCTGCCAAAGGCCGGAATGTCAAATTTTAAATATAATGATGATGATGACGATGATGATGATAATTATGATGATGAGAAGAAAAATAATAAATCGAATTTGTAAATGTGCTTTGGACTTTTTGTACCACTCGAGTTGCAATATGTGGTATAGTGAAGAAGTGGAGAATTCGTCAGCCCCGCCTGACACCGGTCTTCAACCGCGCGCCCGCTTTCAGTTTTCCAACACAAACAACCACAAATGAACCAATAGGTAAGACAAATTTCGGAGCATTAGTGGTTATCAACTTATCAGGGCAAATTTAATCTTTCATCCCCTTAGTATTCACAGTGCATTCCCACGATACAAAGTAAATTGAGCGCAGCACAAGCTGGACGTTCGCGGTAGTCGACAGAAGCTTCAAAATATAGAGACTCGCCCGCCTTCCAACCCTCGAGACCAAAGTGCTGTAAAGCTCTGGGCTTAAACGTCTCTTTAAGACTCGACCCCTTCCCATCGACAGAGCCCACGGGCGGCCATCAGAGCGCAGGACAGCCACGGGGCCAGTGCAAAAATCCTACTCTATCTAGCAGCACCGCCTAGCCGAAACTCGAACACGCGACACGAATTGACCTAATTTTCCCATCTGCTACCTAAGAAGTGCTATTACCCGTAATCATTACAGAGTGGTCCTTCGGCATCCAATCGGATCTGGTCTCCCGCTTACATCCCCTTACTAACCCTAAGCCCCCGACCAACTCAATCAATCCGACATTTTTCGGAGATATTTGTGACAGTTGTGATAAATAGGGATGAATCCCAGAAAACTTTTTTTTTTTTTTTTTTTTTTTAATTTAAGGAGGCCCACCAACACACCCCCACACCAAAGAACTCGCACATAGAGTCCCCTGGTAATGGACTCCTCATTTGGCAATAAAAATCTTAATACGAAAACTAAACGAAAAAACAGAAACTAAATATAATGCAACAATTAAAAGGTGTGTGTGATGAGCTATATAAAAAGTAATATCATGAAGTAGTCGTGGGATGTGCCCAGTGGAACTAAGTTCCTTTGAAGGGTATCCCTAGAGTACTACAGGTTGGTGATTCTAATGAATTTGGTTAAGTGTAGCTGTTTCTAGCTGATGCAAAATCATAGCAAAAACTGGCTGATATATGATTTGTAGTGCTGCTTCAAACGGGTTTTAAAAAGTACACGGTTATTTAAAATTTTCAGTCGTTCAGGTAGTTCATTATACACCGATGGACCATAAAACGAGATCCGAACTTGACCCATATTTGTAGAAGCTCTGGACCGAACAAGGTTGCTCGCATACCGGGTGTAATGATCATGATTTGTTATAGACAAAACGATGTTATGATGAATATTTGGGTTTTTTATTGTGTCGTACATGAACAAACTGGTTTGTAGTTTACATAGTCCGCGTAGAGGAAGAATGCTATGCGCCATATTTGTGTACAGTTGAAGGGAAGAGTATAATCGCGGTAGGTTGTAGATGATTTTGAGGCATCTATTTTGCAATGTTTGCAGTTTTTTCAGCTTGGATTTGCAAGCGTGTCCCCAGGCGAGAATTAGGTATTGCATATGGGAATGAATACAGCCATGATAGAAAGTCAAGAGGGCATCTCTAGGCACAAACTTACTAACACGGTACATTAAGCCGCACAAGGATGAGACTTTCCTTTGGACATGTTCTATATGATCACCCCAGGAAAGCGTGGAGTCCAATACCAAGCCCAAGTATTTAAAATTCGATACCAATTCAACTCCTTCTTGCTCAAACGACGGGTTGCTATGTGTAGGTATTTTTTTCCTTGGTGAGTGGAAAACCATGTATTTGGTCTTTGATAAGTTTAATGAGAGCAAATTTGCATTAAAGTATCTCATAAGTACCTGCAAGTCACTGTTTATTGATGACACAATAGATGTAACATCGTGGTTTGGATAGAATAAAGCAGTATCATCAGCAAACAATTTAGGAGTTCCATTAAGCGGTATGTTTCCTATATCATTAATGTATATAAGAAATAAAAGTGGCCCAATATTACTACCTTGTGGAACTCCAATGTTTATAGATCTTGAAGAACTCTTGGCATCTTTGAATGTCACAAATTGCTGCCTTCCACTCAAATAGCTCCGAATAACATCGTTCGCTAATCCCCGTATTCCATAACTTTCCAGTTTTTGCAAGAGAATGTCGTGGTTTAATGTATCGAAAGCCTTCTTTAAATCAATAAAAAGACCTCCGACGATACATTTGTTGTCTATTTTGTTTATTAAGAAGTCAACAAGCTCAACGATCGCCGTAGAGGTACTACATCCTTTCCTAAACCCGTACTGGAATTTATACAAAACATTGAACTTATTCAAAAAATTTATTAATCTCTTCACCAATAGTCTTTCAAAGATTTTATTTATTACAGACAGTGTAGAAATAGGACGATAGTTGCAAGGGTCAGACTCATCCCCAGATTTAAAAACAGGCACTACTCTTGCAACTTTTAAACAATCTGGGTACCTTCCTTGGCTCAGTATTCTGTTGAAAAGCTCTGTAAAAATGTTTGAAAATGCATTCGAATTTTGCTTGATAATACTTGCTGGTAGATTATCAGGTCCACAGCTTTTTTTGGTATCTAGATCGTTTATTACAGAAGAAACCTCAGCTAAATCAGTGGGTTTAAGATAAATTGTTTGCTCCAGACGGCTTACAGTTGCCAATGGATTGAGATTATTTTTCGGAATTTTTCCAGCGAGATTCCCGCCAATGCTTGAGAAGAACTGATTGAATATTTCACTGATTTCAGAGCTATTTGATGTTTTGCTACCATTATTTTGTAGTTCAATCTTAACATCCCGTTTGGTTCTCCCCATTATTTCGTTTAAATTTTTCCATACTTTAGCACTACAGGTGTCGTCAAACAATTTTTTGAAATATTCGTTTTTACACCTCTTTTTAACAGCATCAAGTTTTTTTGTTACATGGTTCAGCATTTCTCTCAAATGATTATTGTTCGGATTCCTTTTTACTTTTTTCAAGTATTTGTTTTTGAGTTTAATCCATTGCCACGTATAATAATCAAGCCAAGGACATTTTTTGGTTTTTAAATTCACTCGTTCATTTTTAGAAGTGGTACAAAGATTTGAAATATTATTATAAGCCGTTGTTATGGACACAATCGATCTTCAGTACAAGTGAAGGTATTCAAAAACTGTGTAAATAATTGGTTTAACCTATGCTTGTCAACAATTTTTTTGCTTAAAATAACATGTTCCTTTGGATTAACAATTTTAAAAGAAGAAACAACTATTAAGTGATCACTCACATCCGTATAAATTGTATCATTTTTTATATAAGTAAGATCTTCTTTTCGTCCAATAAAGTGGTCCAAAATATTTCCACTGACAGGGCGAGTAGCAAACGTATTTGAGCAAAAATAGTCATACGAGTTCAGTAAGTTTTCATAACGACGAACAGTGCTGTTACCAGCTAAGTTAAATGGAATATTCATATCTCCAACGATAAAGCGTGGACATGACGTGTGCGTTGACAATAAGCTTTCCATCTCATCTTGAAAATAATTAAAATCGAATGATGGCGGTCTGTATACGCCTATAACATCATACAGCAACCCATTTATTTTTATTTCAATTTGAATCATGTGCATGCCCTCAATGAGAATATTTTTCTTCACATTGTAGCTTAATTCATTCTTCACATACACCGCCAAACCACCAGACGACGTGTCACGACAAGAGAAGATTGAGTTGTAATTTGGTATTTGATACAAAGGACAATTTTCAGCTTTCAACCACGTCTCACCAATTACCAATATGTCAATAGGAACTTTTATGCTGTCCAGGAATAAAGGAATATTGTCAAACTTCTGCAAATTATTCATTCCCCTTACGTTCCATTGTGCTATACGAAGGAAATTTTTTCCGTCATCAGAATGATTTAGATTGAACTCATCAACATTCTCGTGGTATGAATTTATTCTACTAGTCATTTATTATACAATTGACACGGTTTTATATCACGGACAAACGAAAAGAGCTTAATAGTTTGTGTTGTTATTATTGCGCTTTCTCTTAGGAGAGGGAGTTTGCTTTGGAGGAGATTTTTTAGTATAGCGATTAACTAGCTCATCTAAATCACTTCTAGTTTTTATTACTTCCGGCTTCGAGTTTTCGTTTTTCTTGACTAGTACATTGCCCCCCCTGCTACACCAAACATATTTTATTTCTAACTTATCTTGGTGGCCTCTCATTTCGCTCAGAAGTTCCAACGATAGTGGGGTCAATTCATCGCGTATAGTGATGGTTGTTGATTTTCCATCTATTGTCAAGCTTGGATCGATTTGTGACGAAAGCAGTTTACCAACTTCCCTTTTCTTGCTAAAAACAATTTCCTTACTGCCTTCATTGGCAAACACTGCGCGAATGGGTATAAGCGAGTTTTTCGGTTTGTTTCTAGCATTTAGTCTAGTAGCTGAAACCTAGTTACGAGTTACAGTTTTTTTCACGGTTACCTCTATCTACCTGATGTTCTAAATTGTGGACTGTTTTTGACAAAGTTAGTTGGTTTGTTTTCAATTTATCAACTTCCTTTTTTAAAAATTCATTTTCCTTTTTCATTTCTTGAAAGTCCCCTACAATGCCATCAAACTTAGCTGACAGAAAATCTTGAGATTTCTCTATTGCTGTTGTAATTTGCTTTACCTCTCCCCTAAAGTTTTGCATTTCTTGGGATACGGCACAAGCCACCGCTCCCTTTAGCTCAACTGCAAGTGATTCAACAATCGAAGTCTTGAGATTCTGCATCTCCATAATGCGTTGGTATATACTCGCACAGTTATGGGAGCAAAAGTACGGTTTTTCCTTCATGCGTCGCGCAGCATTCCCGGTGATGTTACGGCACTTAAGATGTGCCTCAGTGAAGCAATACATGCAAATTATCAATTTAGAAGAATCCTTTTCTGGTTTGTTGCATTCAACGCAAATTGAACATTCATTTTCCATGTTTACCTGTTTAAAGCAACAATGAAAATCAAATCAGCTGCTGCAGCGCAAGTCAGTTTATAAGATAGTAATCGAAAATAACATACAAGAAGCGATAGCTTTTACTCACACACACCCGTCTAAGTATTCACTTTAATAGTACAGAATAGTCAGCAAGATAAAGTTATTATGCTAATGGAAAACGAAAAAGTGTTATTACTTATATGCTGGAATGGAAGATAGAGTAGACGATTTGCAATACTAACTTGCTGTGATTGGAGTTGTTAAAGATTTTTTGATTATGATATTTAACGCATTTATTTTGTTTGAGTTTTTGCATTGCATCCGTTCGCTCAAATTTGACTAAACTGGCTACTCAACCTGGACTACCTATCCTTGCACACAACATCGCACGCAAGGAGCTTTCGCCCCTGTTGTAGTCGACAGAAATCACACAGTGTTACAGCAGCACGAAGCAACGGCTTGATTGCGCACGACGCCAATTCACTGTTTCAATTAATCTATTTACTCAGTGGGATTTAAAACAACATGCATTTGCATTTATTATCGCATCAACAAAACCACAAGACTACTAGAAGGGCTACTTCAGCACCCATACACCAAGTCGAACCAACGGCTTGATTGTGTACGACGCTTCGTTCACTCTTTTTTCGCTAAATCTCACGATTCACTGTGTGCTGAAACAGAGCTACTTCAGCACCAATACACCGAGCCGAACCAACGGCTAGATTTGTGCAAGACGCTTCTTCACTCAATTTCCGCTTAATCTGTCGACACAAATAAATATTTGAACGATGATTTTGATCCACACTAGATAAGTAGAAAAAACTATATGTGTGCCACTATTTGAACCTAGCGGCAGTGCATCATACTCAACGGTATTTATATTCACGAAGTTTGTTTACGATGAGAAATTTAGAGCAGCAAAACAACAACAGCAATAACAGCAATCAGCGGTCTTATTCAGCAATAAAACAATACGCTACTATGTCTTCCTCCGATACTATTTCATACACCAAGCAATTTAATCACTTTATCGAATTTTCCCAACACAATATCCGTATCTCTGATTTATAGCAGCAAAACAATTTAACTGATTTCTTAAATATGAATTTATACAATATTTTTTACGCAATATACACTCCTTAAATTCAATTTAAAAACCGGCAAGAAAAGGAAACGACTACACCGATGCAATGCCAAACTTCAATTTGAATAAAGCAGAATAAAGTTTTGCTGTATCTGTTGTAGTTACGGCGCTACAATGCTAGTATCTTATTAGTGACTAAATGAACGTTCATTTAGTCACTGATGAGTTACTAGCGTTGTAGCATCGTAACTACAAACGATACAGCAAAGCTTTATTCTGAAAAATTGTAGATTAGAACTAGTTCTACAAATGTCCCATACATAACATTGTCCTATTTGGCTCGGCTGAGACGGTACTGTCAAATGAATCAAAATTGAGTCAAAGTGATCGAACCATCCCTGATTCCTATTATTGAATTATGAAAATTCAGATTTTAATTATTTTAGAATTCAGTACATATCTTTAGCAACCTATTGGATGTAATTGGACCGCAGATATGAGTCGGGAAGACACCGCAAACATAAGAATCAAAATACAACACTTGACGCATCTGTTACATTTTTCTGATTTCTGGTGTCTGTCAGACTACCACCTCAGCCGCAGAAGGTTAATAAATTTTAAGCAATTTCGTTGGTTTGCAGCATGTGCGCATTTAATTTCATCGTGCATATTGATATGATAGGTGGATAAATCAACGCGCCACTGAAATTTTGCAATTTTCGAAAACTGATTGCTTTAACAAAATAAATACATTCAGTTTGTCAATCTCAATTTCTAGCAAAATCATTTTAGTTGCTTCCTGTGGCTGGAAAACTGATTGATAATAACTTTCTTTCTGCAAAACACTTTGCTTTGACGAACTTTTGTTTGCGAGCTAAAACAAAATACTAGAATATGGCAATATGACCAAAAATGATTTTTGTGTTGAACTTCGGTATTCTTCATAATAGTAGCAAAAAACTGTTTGGTCAGGGTGCTACCGATTTAATAGCTCTATAAAACTAACAGATTTATTACGGTTTGACAAGCAACCGCAATAAGATCAATTTTGATTGGTGCGCCATTTTGTATTGCTGCGCCACACTTATGGTGAGTTTATAAGAGACGTGGCGCAGCCAACACGTTTTAACGTGGTAATATAAGCAACCACAATAAATTTGCTTTATTGGCAGTTTTATTATGGTTTTATTATTGCTAGCTATAAGTGTGTTTGGACTCGTATCCTTTCGCTATTGCGCAATACCACAATAAAACCAGAGGTAATGATTAATACCGCTATAAAACCTCTGTAAAATTCAAGCAAAACCAAGTGGCTTTAGAATTGTTACTTGTGAAGTGTTCAATAATGAACGCACCGATTCAATTCACTTAGGGGAATTGTGTATAATGTGCCCCCCCCTAAGAATAAATGGATATATCTCTGTTATGGTTCCCCAAATTAACGTGACAACTACGAGTATATGTTGGTATTTGAGCTGACAACCAATTGCAATTGTTTATTTCATTTAGTATTGTGGAATAAACATGCTAGGAATTATTTAATAAATGCACCTAAATGTTGTGTTTCTCGTCTGCGCGGGGTTAAATGCCCCACCTGCGGTATAATATGCCCAATGCGGTAATTTGAGTATTTCTACCAGTAACAGACCAACTCTATTTTGTAGAAAGTAAAACTATTTCCGTTGTTTTCAAAATATCGCATTTTTTGTGTAAAATAAACCTAGTTTCGGCCTTCTGGTGCACTTTTTCTTTTTTGCATGGGGCACATTATACTGCAGCTGTGGCATTTTGCACCGCGCAGTTGAATTACCTGGAATTTGGACGTTGGTAATAAATTATTCCCACCACGGTTACTCTACAGTACTAATAGAATTAAATAATGGCAATTGACTTCAACTAAGATCTGTTTACCTATGTTTATAGCCATACTAGCTGACCCGACAAACTTCGTATTGCCACAAATTAACCTGTGTTGTACATAAATCATGAATCTCGGATGATCTTTATCACTTCTCGAGTTTTGCAAGTCCCCCAGTGGGCGGCGCTTCCGACGGCGGGTCACCGGCAACACTCGCGACCGGCTCGTCCTGAATGATCTAGTGTTACTATAGATAGTTTTTGTGGTCTTGTTATTGATTAATGTTTTATGGAAGAGTCTCGAATTTCTCGAGTTGGATTAGTTTTTGAGTTTCGCCAAAATTTCTGTTTTATTTGTATGAGAGTCCATATCCCCCTATCACAGGGGTGAGAGGTCTCTAACTATCATAAAATAAATTCAAGACTCAAAAATCTCCTACATGCTAAATTTGGTTCCATTTGCTTGATTAGTATTCAAATTATAAGGAAATTTGTATTTCATTTGTATGGAAGCCCACCCTCTTAAAAGGGAAAGGGGTCGTAATACACCACAGAAAAAAAATTCTGCCATCTAAAACTCTCACATGCCAAATTTGGTTCCATTTACTTGATTAGTTCTGAAGTTATGAGCAAATTTGTATTTCGTTTGAATGGGAGCCCCCCCCCCCCTCCTAAAAAGGTAAGAAGTCCTAATACATCATGGGAAAAATGGTTGCCACCAAAAACACCCACATGCCAAATGTTGTTCTATTTGCTTGATTAGTTCTCGAGTTATAAGGAAATTTGTATTTCGTTTGTATAGGAGCCCCCCCCCCCCTCTTAAAGTGGGGAGGGGTCCCAATTCATCATAGAAAAAAATTTTGTCTTCAAAAACACACACATGCCAAATTTGGTTCCATTTGCTTGATTAGTTCTCGAGTTATGAGGAAATTGGTATTTCATTTGTACAGGAGCCCCCCCTCTTAAAGTGAGGAGGGGTCCTAATTCAACATAGAAAATTTTCTTGCCCTCGAAAACCTTCACATGCCAAATTTGGTTCCATTTGCTTGATTAGTTCTCGAGTTATGAGGAAATTGGTATGGAAACCCCCCCTCTTAAAGGGGAGAGGAGTTATAATTCCCCTTATAAAGAGGGGAGGGGTCTCAAATTACCCTAGAATAAATTCTTGTCACCGAAAACACCCACATGCCAAATTTGGTTCTATTTGCTTAATTAGTTCTCGAATTATGCAGAAATTTGTGTTTCATTTGTATGGGAGCCCCCCCTCTTAGTGGGGGGAGGGGTCTCTAACCATCACTAAAACCTTTCCTGGCCCTAAAAACCTCTACATGCAAATTTTCACGCCGATTGGTTCAGTAGTTTTTGATTCTATAAGGAACACAAAACAGACAGACAGACAGACAGACAGACAGACAGACAGACAGACAGACAGACAGACAGACAGACAGACAGACAGACAGACAGACAGACAGAAATCCTTCTTTATAGGTATAGAAGATTTGCAAAGGGGGAAAATTGCATCACCGCAAGTGGGGCATATTGGCCTGCTTTTACTTATTTGAAAAATATTAAATGCTAAAGCAAATCAAGCGTTTCAAACCATTATGTTTGGCAGGGATGTCTTTTTGAAGTTCCTTTCACGGAATGAAATCGCAACAACTGGTTATTAACAGATTTTGACAAGAAAATAGCTTATGGAAATGACGCCAAAAGTTACATCGGAAGCTGCTCAAAATTCAAATTTATTTTTGTTTTGTTTTTACAGCAGGTGACAACTGTCATACTTGCATAGTAGGCTAGTTTCGTCAAATACTATGGTTTCTGGGTGGTTTTGCATTTTAATTTCGCTTGTTCAGGGAAAAAAGAAGGGGGGGGGGGGTACATTGGCCAGGGGGGCACGTTATACACAATTCCCCTATAAATGGTTATACCGAACAATATACTTCAATCAACAATGATCACAGCTCTTTCTTTTTCTTCTTCTTCAGCATAGAGTCGGGGTGGCTTGTGCTGTTTCAAGCACTCGTCTCCATTCAACTCGGTCTTGGGCCACTCGTCGCCAATTTCCTAGTCGTCTCAGAAGTCGCAAATCGCTTTCGACCTGGTCGAGTCATCGTGCACGTTGGGCCCCCCTGTTCCTGGTGCCGGTGGGGTTGTTGAAGAGGACTATTTTCGTCGCACTGTCGTCCGGCATCCTTACGACGTGTCCGGCCCACCGGAGCCTGCTAACTTTCGCTAGATGTACGATGGGAGTCTCCCCAAGCAGTGCCTGTAGCTCGTGATTCATACGCTCCGCCACTCTCCGCTTTCAGTTTGTACTCCGCCAAAAATCGTCCGCAGCACTTTCCGCTCGAACACGGCAAGGGCGCGTGTGTCCTTCGTGAGCAGCGTCACGGCTTCAAATCCATAAAGAACTACTGGTCTAATAAGGATTTTGTACATTGTTAGCTTCGTGCGGCGGCGCGCGCTTCCTGATCGTAGCGTTTTACGAAGGGCAAAGTAGGCCCGATTCTCCTTACTAGTGTTGTTGTCCGCGGTCACCACCGATCCCAAACTCCTCTACCAATTCTAGTTCGTCGCCGTCAACGGATACCGTCCGTAGGAGATACGCGTATGTTTCCTTTGAGTCTATTCCTTTCATGTATTTGGTCTTCAACGCATTTATATTTAGCCCAATTCTCCTAGATTCCGCTTTCAGTCTGGCATAGATTGCCTCCGTCGTCGCAAAGTTCCTGGCAATGATATCGAAGACATCTGCAAAGCCTAGAAGTTGGCTACCCTTGGTAAAAATCGTGCCTCTCGTTTCGATGTCCACTCGTCGGATCACACCCTCAAGAGCGATGTTGAACAGCATGCAGGATAAACTGTCACCTTGTCTCAACCCTCGCCGCGTCTCGAAGGAACTCGAGAGTGCCCCAGAGATGCGTACGAAACACATCACTCGATCCAATGTAGCTCTGATCAATCGCGTCAGTTTGTCCGGAAAACCGTGTTCGTGCATTATCTGCCATAGCTTGTCTCGATCGACTGTATTGTATGCTGCTTTGAAATCAATAAAGATGTGATGCGTGGACACGTTGTACTCCCGACATTTCTGCAAGATCTGTCGGATAGTAAAAATTTGGTTCGTAGTTGCGCGAGCCTCCATGATCATACCAAATCATTTAATTTATGTATGGTCGTACCGTACAATACACGGAAAGAAATTTGATTACGATGCCATGAATGAAATCATGAAATCATGAAATGTGAATTTTTGTCAAATCATGACTGAACTGCCATATCAGACAACACAAAATCATGAATAATAGTTCATGATTTTGCGTTGTGTTGTACTGCAAGAAGCTCGTGATATCATGATTATTATTCATGGTGTATTTTTATAAATCATAAGCTAGAAACCTGAAATCATGAGTTATTTTGCTCGGTTTAGGAGATCAAATTTCTATCCATGTATAGTTCATTTAACATTGATCGTACTGAATCTTTTCACTTATCAATGGTCGTGCCGAACCATTTAATTCATCTATGGTCTAACCGAACCATTCATTTAATCACACAATGAACGTACCGAAATATTTCACTCATATTCGGTCGTACCTAAGTTTTTTATCACACGACCTGAACGTGTAGATATTTGGATATCACATTTTAAGTTCAATCATTCGACTTCACGTTCTTATCTTTTCTGGCACTATGAATCATTGCGCAACAAGAAAAAGTGAAAAAATGGTCCAATACTCAAAAAATGAGGGAAAAAGCACCCAAATTATAGAACGATAAGCACACACTGGCGACGCAACAGCGAAATTATTTTTTCACTTTTGTTGTTTTGTTTTATCACCAAATTACCGTTAAAAATAACACTTTTTCACTCTCGTTCCCAAAATGCAGGAATTTTTGGGCGTTGCAAACAATTGATGCATGAGGAAATAGTTCGTTTTTTTTTTGCTTTTGAAACCATTAGTAAATTTTCTCTGCATATTCACACCAATGGATCACCAACGGATCAAGAGATAATCCGGATAATGCTGCTCTCCAGAAAAGAAACAAAAAAGTAAACATGAGTCAGGGGGAGAAAAAATGGAAGAATAGCACGAAGGAAGGAGGAAAAACTCAAAAGAGAGAAAAAGTATGAAAACCAGGGTGAAAAAAAGAAAAACGGAGGAAAGAACGTGTAAGAATGGGAGGGAAAATTGGACATAAAAAGTGGAAACAAGCACATGGGAGAGAAAAAGAAGGGGAACGCGGCAAAAGCTGAGGATACTGGACAGAAAGAGATGAAGGACAGATTAGAAAAGAAGCAAAATGGCAGAACAGAAGGAAAAATCATGAAGAAAACGAAAAAAATGAGGATAAACTGGAAAGAAAAGAAGAAAAATTAGACAAGAAGAAAAAAACTATACAATAAAAGAGGAAAAGAACAGCAGCAAATACGGGAACAGCAAACTCGCGAACAGAGCAAATGTTTTGACAGAAAAATTAAAAATGAAACAAGATAAACGGATAGGAAAAGCATAACGTGTCCCGAGATCAGATAGGAAAAACGTAGCAGAAAATGAGAGAAAAAATGTTAAAGAAGAATAATGTGAAAGAAAAAAGAAAACCGATAGAGGAGATGAAGAAAACGGGAAAAAGAGGTCAAACGGTCAGGAGTTTTCAAACTAATCGATCGGTATTTTGCAATAAGCAATAAGAGATTCGCCATCCAAGCTTTACTCCAAGCTTTACTCCATTTCATCAGTCCTGAAGGGATTCTTCTGAAATGCCGCGTTTGTTTATGTCTGGGCAGCATGCCAGTGTTGACAAATACCGAAAACTAAAAAACGACTATCATAAAATCTAGTTTGACGCTTATTTATTTAATCATAATTCTAATTTTATAGTTTAAATCTAAAACAAAACCCCCACTTCTCAAACAAGACTGAATAAACCGCAAGTCAATATTGGTGTGATAAACGTCTTATTCTTAATTTGTTCTCTGTATCCCCGATGACGTCCTTATCTTGGGTTTTCTTTAATCTTTCTCGAGAAGTCCGCAGAATTCTTGTTGCGTATAAGTTAATTAGAATGTAGTCAAAGAATCATGGATTGATGCTACACGTATACGCTGGTCAAGGAGCAGCTAATGACCTGCTTCGTCTGCTTCCCGAGTTACATGATAACGATATCTGAATTCCGTCCTAAGTTTTGTGTTCATAATCTATAAGGGAATGAAATTGGTTGGCTAATTATGTGGAGCTAATGCATACTTATTTTATAAGTTTTGTACAAAAATCTATTGCAGCATTGAAGTATTCTAGTATCAAAAAGTTATTCTAGAACCTTTACCTGCAACACAGTAGATGTTCCTGAATGTTTAAACTGGTTCAATTTCGAACCAAACAAATCTCGAACAACACGAAATCCGATATGAATCCCATTTCTCTTACGTTAATACCACCAAATCCCATCAACCCCCTGCCCCGATCCATTTAGGATAGGAATATTTATTGCAGTTTAGTAAATTCTAGCAGATCGGTGTCGTAGCCAACCGACGCCGTCGCCAACGACGACGACGACGACGACGCTCATCAGTATTCGCTCGGAGAATAATCGTGTCGTGCGCCTAGTCGTACATACCAGCACCTAATAAAATTCAGCTCTAATCGAATGCAAATTACGTCAAACCGAAATTCCGGCAATCTTATGTACGAACGTACTGCACCTCACCGCCCATCCATTCCAAGTTGGGCGGAGAAACCCCAGCGCAGAACAAATAACGACGGCATTGTCGGATATACGGCGAGTAGATGGATGGTCGAGGCTTCCGGTGTAATTGCAGAAGAAGACGCTTTCCGGCAAACGATCTGAACGCAAAACGGGAAATCACATGTAATTCGATGGAAGACATATAACAAAAATTACCAAACTCGGCGAATCTTCCAGCGAGGAACAGCCATCAGATTCAGTTCATTACCATCACTCCTTTCCTCGTGTTGCGGCGGATTCCAGCTGATACAAAACAACCCCGAACGGATGATGTCTTCGGTAACCGTAAGGCAATTCAGATTGCTTTCCCATCGTACGGTAACATTTTCCTGCGGTTGACAACCGAGCCACGAATAAATCCCGAGCCTCCATCGAAAAAATTAACATACAATGTGAACAACGCTGGAAAATTGCCCTCTCCATCAATGTGGTTGAGCTCTCGCCACCGAAAATCCTAGCCCCGAAGCGGTGGCCCAGATACGGCATATACGGCGTTGTGTCGAGGTAGCAAATTTTCCCAGAAAAGCTGTCACTTGCATCAGCCAAGCTTTTCATCTTAAAGTCGCTAATCGACTAGCCGCAACCGAAACATTTTGTCCGTGTTGTTCGGTTGTGGGATGTGTACATCCAGCGCAGAGATGAGAAGATATCGGTTGTATATTAATGAATATATATTCAATCTTTGCTGCATTGCATGGCCCACATCCTGCTTGGGTCCACTCCGGGAAGGATATCCCAGAGGATTTCCGCCTGCTCATTTCCTTTTTCACGCCGCCCAGCCCCGCTCGCCGCTTTTCCCTGTATCATCACCGCATGCAAACGGCGCTCGTGTGACCGACACAGAGCTCTGGTGTCGTATGTCAACCGACGATGATATGTTTGCTGGGCCGGAGGCTCCCGTCTGGACAAGTGAAACTAATGGTCTTGGGTGTCATTTCTTCCCAGCGCACAACACAACACAGCATACGATACAACATATAAACCAACGCACGTACACAAAGTCGCAAAACATACATACATACATACACATATACATACATACATACATAGAGAACTGGAAAATTCGCATCAATCGAGGAACACCGCAGCGGCGGAGTCAAGAACCATCTGTCTCTGTTAGCCAGCTGTAATTGAAAGACTGGAGGGGAGGGGGGTACAAGTTGGGCGGACAGATCGGAATAGAAAGGATCTCTGACGACGACCGCCATCGTGGTGGTCCTTTCAACATTTCACAAACCAACCCCTGTAATTATGAAAATTAATTGCTCTTTGGTGGGTGCATAATATTTGCTTAATTATTGATCAACAGCCACTCGGAAGCGTTTTGCGGGTGAAAATTGTTTTAGGAGGTCTGCGATTGCTGTTAAGCGTAAACACAACGATACGTATGTAACGGAAAGGGTGCGTTGTAGATGGTCGTTCTGTTGATGACGATGGTATGATGATGATGATGATGATGATGATGATGATGATGATAACGATGGTTTAAAGTTGATGGTGTTGTAAAGTTCCTTTCATTAAACGATAGAAGCTGCAAGTCAGTAAATGACGCAAACAATAGCGTTCCCAGTCCTAAATAAAAAGTGGAGCACCAATGCCAATACTTTTGCAATATCAATTCAATCAATCAATCAAAATCAATTTTCCTTTTAAATAAAATCGAAATTTTCTAGATTTTCTCTAGCTACTTCTATTGAATTTGTTTCTAATTAAAGTTTATATCAATTTGTACTTCTTATGAGGGAGTAAATGTATTTTTGTGTAGAATGAACATTGGAAGAACTGGGAAAAATGGTATGCGAACTGTAAAAAATAATTGACTGTCCAGATGGGATTTGAAACTACAACAATCACACACTGAATGCGTACTGTTCACGAGGATACCAGAATTGGGGTTTACTAAATATATTTTGTTTCGAGGTAGGGTACGGGAGGGTATTTTCAGCCCATTAAGCGGTAGCCTAAACAACATTCCGGAATTACGTTGAAACTATATTCATTCGAGACAAAAATTTTCTACCAGTTGATAGAATAATATTTACTGAATATCGGTGTGTATTTTGGTCTAAATGTAACGCTACTGAATTTGAGTTATAGTCACTAGAAATGATGATGTCGCTGCGGCTAAATTGGGTCCATTTTCTATAGTAGTGTCTTTTTTTAAATGTGTTTTGTAAATCCTACCGGCCGAAATAGCCTGCACAGGGAAAACACAGAAAACAAGAAAACACACTTCGAAAACAGATCAAAAGAGAGACCGATGGATAACGTGTCGATATTGCCTAGATACCGGCTCATTGAAGATAACTAGTTTTGCAGTGACAACAGCTTGCTGCTGGCGCTAGTGTGTCATTGAATCGTACATATACATTAGCAGCAGAAGCAAGTGGTTGTCACTCAAATACTAGCTATGTTAACACGATAGAATAGTTTCAGGCGCAACTGCATCGCATCTTGGTAGTAGTGTAAATAAAGCACCGTATGCTGAAATTAAAAGCAAAATGCTGCAGATTGCTAGTGAATGAAAATTGATTCATATTTTCATGTCAGAGGGGAATTTTTGTGCTCTTCTGTGATGAAAAGAAGTAGAATTGTTCTGTGTCATCATATTCACAGCTGTTTAGTTTCTAGAATAAGTAAACGTGATCATAATTGTGTGTTTTCCAAACCATCATCAAGAGCGGATACGCGTAAGCGATTGCTGCTGGTTTTCTCAGCCTGATTACGTGCCAGTGGAAAATCAGTGGTGTTGATGTTTATGGAACAAAATTTAGCAAATTACTTACATTTTTATGAAAATAGTTATAACACATTAAAGCTTATGAGTGCTACATTCGTTTCAGTTTTGTTATATAGCGGCAAAGTTTTTATTTGGGAAAGCGCAGCAAAAAAAGGTAATGTATGCCGAATTTAGTAGCGTGCTGGAAATACCCTCCCGTACCCTACATCTTAGTTATGAAATGGTCATATTTACATTGAATTTAGAAATTACTCTTGAACTGTTTCATCTATACTGGAAGAGGTAAATCTGTATCATCTGTATTCTTAATTCAAAATTTTTTACCAGAATCTGTATCATTAACCATCTCACATTATGCAGGCCCAAGGTTTGAGAACCTCTAGGTGGATATTTGTAATGGAGGATATTTTAATGATATATGGTCATTCCACGCGAAGTGGAATTTGTTCTGACCGAAGTTTGTTTTCGGTCAGAAAGTAAAAATCCAAAATTTGGTGCTGATCGGACATTCTCTCGATTAATGGGAACACCTCCATTTTTAAGGAAAATAGCCGTTTCTATCAAACCTCTTATTATATTTTGCTTATATCTCCGGAAATATAAGGTTTAGAACGGACGATTGTCTGTCTGTCTGTCTGTCTGTCTGTCTGTCTGTCTGTCTGTCTGTCTGTCTGTCTGTCTGTCTGTCTGTCTGTCTGTCTGTCTGTCTGTCTGTCTGTCTGTCTGTCTGTCTGTCTGTCTGTCTGTCTGTCTGTCTGTCTGTCTGTCTGTCTGTCTGTCTGTCTGTCTGTCTGTCTGTCTGTCTGTCTGTCTGTCTGTCTGTCTGTCTGTCTGTCTGTCTGTCTGTCTGTCTGTCTGTCTGTCTGTCTGTCTGTCTGTCTGTCTGTCTGTCTGTCTGTCTGTCTGTCTGTCTGTCTGTCTGTCTGTCTGTCTGTCTGTCTGTCTGTCTGTCTGTCTGTCTGTCTGTCTGTCTGTCTGTCTGTCTGTCTGTCTGTCTGTCTGTCTGTCTGTCTGTCTGTCTGTCTGTCTGTCTGTCTGTCTGTCTGTCTGTCTGTCTGTCTGTCTGTCTGTCTGTCTGTCTGTCTGTCTGTCTGTCTGTCTGTCTGTCTGTCTGTCTGTCTGTCTGTCTGTCTGTCTGTCTGTCTGTCTGTCTGTCTGTCTGTCTGTCTGTCTGTCTGTCTGTCTGTCTGTCTGTCTGTCTGTCTGTCTGTCTGTCTGTCTGTCTGTCTGTCTGTCTGTCTGTCTGTCTGTCTGTCTGTCTGTCTGTCTGTCTGTCTGTCTGTCTGTCTGTCTGTCTGTCTGTCTGTCTGTCTGTCTGTCTGTCTGTCTGTCTGTCTGTCTGTCTGTCTGTCTGTCTGTCTGTCTGTCTGTCTGTCTGTCTGTCTGTCTGTCTGTCTGTCTGTCTGTCTGTCTGTCTGTCTGTCTGTCTGTCTGTCTGTCTGTCTGTCTGTCTGTCTGTCTGTCTGTCTGTCTGTCTGTCTGTCTGTCTGTCTGTCTGTCTGTCTGTCTGTCTGTCTGTCTGTCTGTCTGTCTGTCTGTCTGTCTGTCTGTCTGTCTGTCTGTCTGTCTGTCTGTCTGTCTGTCTGTCTGTCTGTCTGTCTGTCTGTCTGTCTGTCTGTCTGTCTGTCTGTCTGTCTGTCTGTCTGTCTGTCTGTCTGTCTGTCTGTCTGTCTGTCTGTCTGTCTGTCTGTCTGTCTGTCTGTCTGTCTGTCTGTCTGTCTGTCTGTCTGTCTGTCTGTCTGTCTGTCTGTCTGTCTGTCTGTCTGTCTGTCTGTCTGTCTGTCTGTCTGTCTGTCTGTCTGTCTGTCTGTCTGTCTGTCTGTCTGTCTGTCTGTCTGTCTGTCTGTCTGTCTGTCTGTCTGTCTGTCTGTCTGTCTGTCTGTCTGTCTGTCTGTCTGTCTGTCTGTCTGTCTGTCTGTCTGTCTGTCTGTCTGTCTGTCTGTCTGTCTGTCTGTCTGTCTGTCTGTCTGTCTGTCTGTCTGTCTGTCTGTCTGTCTGTCTGTCTGTCTGTCTGTCTGTCTGTCTGTCTGTCTGTCTGTCTGTCTGTCTGTCTGTCTGTCTGTCTGTCTGTCTGTCTGTCTGTCTGTCTGTCTGTCTGTCTGTCTGTCTGTCTGTCTGTCTGTCTGTCTGTCTGTCTGTCTGTCTGTCTGTCTGTCTGTCTGTCTGTCTGTCTGTCTGTCTGTCTGTCTGTCTGTCTGTCTGTCTGTCTGTCTGTCTGTCTGTCTGTCTGTCTGTCTGTCTGTCTGTCTGTCTGTCTGTCTGTCTGTCTGTCTGTCTGTCTGTCTGTCTGTCTGTCTGTCTGTCTGTCTGTCTGTCTGTCTGTCTGTCTGTCTGTCTGTCTGTCTGTCTGTCTGTCTGTCTGTCTGTCTGTCTGTCTGTCTGTCTGTCTGTCTGTCTGTCTGTCTGTCTGTCTGTCTGTCTGTCTGTCTGTCTGTCTGTCTGTCTGTCTGTCTGTCTGTCTGTCTGTCTGTCTGTCTGTCTGTCTGTCTGTCTGTCTGTCTGTCTGTCTGTCTGTCTGTCTGTCTGTCTGTCTGTCTGTCTGTCTGTCTGTCTGTCTGTCTGTCTGTCTGTCTGTCTGTCTGTCTGTCTGTCTGTCTGTCTGTCTGTCTGTCTGTCTGTCTGTCTGTCTGTCTGTCTGTCTGTCTGTCTGTCTGTCTGTCAGTCTGTAGTATTTTCTTTTAGGGATTTTCCGAAATGTTTCACAACCGGGGATACTTTTCTGGTTAAAAAAGTACTGTGGCTCCCAATTTCGTCATAAATGTTTTGTTTCAAGCTAAAAATATGTGCTGTCTTCAGCAAAAGGATACGTAAATCATCAATTTTTAAATTAAATAATTTAATTAAAGGCAATTATCTAAAAACCAAACCTGTTTCACAACCGGGGACATATTCCTAAATAATAACTAGTTTTACAAATGTCCCATACATGTCCCCGAAATGAAAGTTTATGGGGTTAGGAACAGTAAAATCACTTTATTAGCATTAACACAAAGAGTAAGTAAATTTGCGATGTAATCTTCACACAACCATCCTACAGACAAAACTTTTTCAAATGTTGCCTGATCCAGACAGTAATGTCAATGAGTCAAAATTGAGTCAAAGTGATCGAACCATCCTTATCACGAAGCAGAGATCCGTCAATTATTTTCATCAAGGCCTATTTGACAGAGCATAGTAGCACTAGAGTCGTCTAGACTAAGGTAGTGACTACTTACTGGGCGAGTGCAGTGAATTGGACATGTCATAGGACTTCCGAATAATAGGGCAATAAAAATGATTCTGAACGACACGACGCACAACATACAGGAAAAAAGTAACCTGTGCAGCCGTGAGGCTGTGTCATAGACCGAGTTTAGTGGAAACAACTTGTATGCACAGCACAAAGATCCAACCGCCTTTAACCGGATCGTGCACACATATTATTACCTTAGATACATTCAGCATCGCTATTTTAACAGCAATGAAGTCAAAGCAAAAGATCCCATGGCTGTCCCGAAAACCCGATTATAAATTTTGCTTTTTATGTTTAAAAATTAGCTCCTATATGAGTTTGATTAGTGTAAGAAACTAAGCTTTGTCGATGTTGACGCTCTTAAAATCTTTCAAAGTTTGCAGTGCAAACTAGAGGATTGGTTGTAAGTCTTGATTCATACATTCTACATTATACTTTATACATTATGCATAATTAGTAAATTCTGTTATTACATTTGTTCTAGTTCTAACTTTAACAACTGTTATACTTTTGCACCAAAAAACCGTTAACAATTTTAAATTATGCTTGAACATCTTATGAACTTCTCTAGGAAATACTCGTAAAATGCAATACCGTGCCTAATATTTATACTCTAGTATGCAGCACAATAAAACAAGCTTCCAAAGGCACTCTTCAACCACTCGTGAAGCACTTGATGATGTGCGCATACACGGTACTTGAAGAGCACATGCTTTGCTTATCCTTTGCTGTGGCAACCCTCAATTAAATTCATCCATTCAATTATTCATTCCATTTCTATTCTATCGTCAATCGGTAGTACCTCTATTCACAGCCTATACAACAGAGTCGCAGCCATTGTGACCTTTTCGCCATTACCAATCCAAATTGCTACAATCAATGACGTTTGAATGAATATTCTAGCACCCAGGAGCAGATTTCCGGTTCCGTCTCCATTACCAACTACGGGCAGCAGCTCGTGCCACTACCGACGTTCTTCGAAAGCTTCCCGTTCCTGTTCTGTCCGTTCGTCCTGTACCCGCACAGTTGCCATCGTGCCCGCAATATCGAATGTTATGATTGATAGAAGCATAATAGGATAGCCATTGAATGCTTGTTATTGTAATCCGTTGCCACCCGCACTTGGCAGACGGTACAAAAGAATCAAACTAACCACCATCATCTTCACCATCATCATCATCATCATCATCCGTCGATACGAGGTTCATGCAGATGCCTAACATTGTATCACTCGGTCAGTCGATGTGGAGCTGAGCGCAACAACGCCGGCAGGAAGCAAAATTTTCTTTTCCCATTCATGGCACCATAGTTGCAACCAGCATGACGTGCGCTGTGCCACGGCCCAAGGCACGGCACCGGGTCGTAGCTAAAGAGCGCGAAAAGGGGGACTTTGGGGCAAACCTAAGTGAAGGTGCACCCTTGTTAAATTTTTTTCTATTTTTTTGTATAAAAAGTTCGTTATACTTGCTGTGGGTTGCAAATCATTATGTTTCTCCTTTCACGAACTTCCACTATGTTTTTTTCTACCTTGCAAATAAAATAAATACTTATTGAGATCGACCGACTAACCGATTGTTAGTGGTGTCTCCAATTAAGTTTCGCGCTTGGCGTAAGGTTTCTCGCATGACGAGCGGAACGCAAATTGAATTTTCGATGGATGGTGATTGTACTTTACCCTACCTTCCCCGAAAAACGAACAGAACAACATGAAACCTCATATCAGCAACCCTCATACTGTTTGTTCAGTGTAGGTTTCGTTCGCTAATGAATTCAACATGATTTTGCTTCCCATTGAAACGAAATCAAAATCAATTCACGTGTTTGAGCCACGATGGCGCCAGGATTGACTGTCTGACTGATTGATTGATGGAAAGCTTTTCTCGGTCGGTCGGACGAATGGACGGCACAAGAAAGGGTGTTGGGGATTTGGGGAATTTTCGCGGATAAAGGAATCGGTACGGCCGGTGGTGTGGTGGGGGACGAGCTCCAGATCGTTAATGTTGTTTGCCGGGAATAATGGGCTGTCGATGAGGACAGCCACTAGTCCGTGATACACTTCAACGCTGCGCTTACGGTTGGATAAATTCGCGGTACAGCTGTGTTGTACAGGTGTTCGTTATGGTGAATTGATGGGGAAAAGTATGCGATAAAGTTAGCGGGGATTATTATTGTTCAAGACAACACCTGATTGGACTCCAATCAGCGATTCTGTTCTGAGTTTGATTTTCGAAAATGAACATTGTGGAAGAATGTCGAAAAAATGTGCCAAAAGCAGTTGTACAATGTAATAGATTAAAAACTTTGAGAGTACATGATGAACATGAAACGAGTTGTTTTTAAAGCGTCCATTATTGAACAGCAGGAAGTTTTCGAAATACGACTGCTACGAACGATCTTAGGCGGAGTACAGGAGAACGGAGTATGGAGACGGAGGATGAACCATAAATTCGCACAGGTCTATGGCGAAACCAGTATTCAAAAGGCGCTTAAGCTGGACGGATGAGATGGGCAGGGCATGTTGCAAGAATGCCGGTCAACTACCCTGCAAGCATGGTGTCTGCCTCAAATCCGGTAGGAACAAGAAGATCATGAGCGCAGCGTGCAGGATGGTAGTAAAATGGTTGATTCAAATTATATGATGAAAGCAAAATGATGATGATATGATAGTAAAATTCTGCTTTCCTATTAATATTGTGTAACAGCAAGATTAGTATTCCGTTTGATATTTTTGATAGCAAAAGTAGTATTCAATTTAATTTCACGGCGTGGTATTTTTGCAATCAATTTTGATATTTTAATCGCTAAGTCGACCAAAATGAAATCACACCGAGTATTCAAAATCCGTTACATCAAGATATCAAATTTTGTTATCAATTTGCTCTAAAACTTTGCTCAGGTAAACCGTCACCTTTTCTTAACCCTCACCATGACTCAAAGGAACTCGAGAGTGTCCTCGAGATGCATCACACGAAACACTTCACTCGATCCAAGCTTTGATCAGTCGCGTCAGTTTATCTGGTAAACCGTGCTCGTGCATTATCTGCCATAGAAGCTGGACGGATTTCGTGAATATCGTGCCACTCGTGTCTATCCCCGCTCTTCTTATCACACCCTCCAAAGCGATGTTGAACAGCAAACATGAAAGCCCATCACCTTGCCGTAACCCTCTTCGAGATTCAAAGGGACACGAGACCGCCCCTGATACTCGAACAACACACAGTACTCGATCCATCGTCGCCTTGGCCAATCGCGTTAGTTTATCCGGAAATCCGTATGTATAACAGTTGCTGAGAACCACTGTAGAGTTTGTTTTATGTGATAAAATCTTACAAGTCAAACTGCTGTCTTCGTTTCATCTGTGTTCCCCGAGGAAGTAATATGAGACCTTTGCTTTTCGTCTTTTTTCAACGACGTGGATACACTGATTCAAACCGGATGTACTCGTAGCTACGCTAACAATCTAAAACTGTTTCATCTTATCGTGAATTTCATCGAAGATTATCGCTGGCTGCAAGGTTTAAAACTAGACATTTTTGTGAACTGGTGCGAGTAGAACTATTTAATAGTGCGCGTAGCAAGGTTTGGGGTAATCCGTTTCCTCCACATCTAGATGCCAAATACCTTTAGTCACAACATTGTTACCGATTCCATCTGGATCAATAAAATTAGATGCTCATGCATGCTATTTTGTTTGCAAATATTTATTTCTCATTATTTAAAAATTGAAAAGAGGCTCTAAAGTTTGTTAACAGAGTTAAGTTAGATAAATACTAATACGAAATTTGTCACCATATTAAATAGTTAACCTGCCAAGAAATACTTTGTCTGGGACTAAGCACGTAAAAAATAATAATAACAACATTGTACAGACCATAAAAAAGACGGCCTAGAACCGCAATAAATCAATAACCGCTCAAATATCTATTAACTAGTGATGTCCGAAACTTTCAATTATTCGATTACCGATTAATCGGCGAGCGTTGTTTGCACTAATCGATTGATTCAACTATTCGTGCTAGTGGTATTCGATTAGAAATATTCGAATTTCATTAGAAATTAGAAATTTTTTCATTAATTCGATTAATCGAACGATTATGAACGATTAGTGGCCATTATTCGTGGATTATTCATTGTTCACATTATTTCCTTTAAACTATTCGATTAATTCAACTACTCGTGCTGGCAGTATTCGATTAAAAATTATTCGAATATTTTTATAGTTATTCGATTAGTTGAATTATTCGAACGATTAACGGACATCACTACTATTAACATCACTCCTAGGTTTTTTTTAAGTTCAATGGGCAGTCGAAAAGTCTGCCGTATGACTACATCTTGTTTCTTCAGGCGGAGAGAGAATTTAGCGAAGCGAGTGGGAACTGAGAGTGTCTCTACTAAAGGGCAGCGAAAGAGATCCGAGAAGCAGGAGTTGATCGGAGATCTTTGTGGAGTGAGTATCGTTGTGTCTCACTCCATAAGAAGTTTGTAGCCAAGAATAGGCCATTTTGTTGTGCATTCGGTATGGGAAAGCAGAGAGATCGAACGCTTGTTTGTTTTCGCGAGTGCCTAACGAGTGCCTAAGAGTGACTAACGATGAGTTTATAACCCCGCGGATCGGAATGAGTGATGTATTGGGCTAATTGTAATTAAAAGTGCGATTCCAAAGCAAGCTATGAAGTAATTTGCGCTTTCGTCACTAACGAGAATGACATTAGCTGCGGATCGTTTATGTAGGAGTGAGAGGGGAGCGAAGAGTGGAGGAGAGGATCCGGAAGTTTGGAATTTGAGGTTCTTGATATTATTCCTACTGCAAAAAGCTTCAGCGAGGTCCACAGCTAATGTCGAAAAATCTTTATATGTGTGCGTCGTGGAATACTTCATTTCAGCGTTTTCCTTTGTCGGTTATGCATGTCTGTGTATTCAAGCAATGGTATTGCCCGCTCAGTTGTGTGCGTCTTTACAGAGCGCAAAAAAATTTCTGTTTCGGCAGTTCATGTAATAATGTGTTTCAAATGCAAAGTGCATGTGTGTTAGTGAAGCAGTTGGGGCTTGTTAACTTTTTTGCCAGCACATAGTTACGTGCTTTCCGTGTGTGCATTTAGCTGCTGCGCTACTTGCCGTCGAAGCCGCTGGCGAAAAAACCGGATCATCGCCGTTCGTCTTTTCGTGTTTTTGCTTGCTAGAGGGGGGAATAAAAGACCATCATGCAAACAGTCTGTAACGGGTCGATGTGAAGTAGTAGATGTGAAGTAATAGTGTCATAGTGTACGGGTACCATGCTCCCCATGTAGAGTGGACAGAGGACGTTCCGACGAGTGCTTAGATAAGTAGTGGTTTGACAGTTTGCTTTTTAGTATTTTTTTTTTGAAACGATGATTCTACAATTGATGAAGGGACGGTAAGGGAAAGTAATGAAGAAGGATTTTCCGGGAATGAAGGGGAAGGGTGGAAAGGAAGGGGAGGGGGAATAGGTAGCTATGTTTAACAAGTTTATTACTCACAGTTTATTACTCACTGGTCCAGCGCCTCTGTGGTTCAAAGGTACACGGGTACCAGTGAGCGACACGCCCTGGCAGGTGTTGTGGGTTCAAATCCGGTTATAATCTCTGATTACAGCTTGGTTCGACCCTTGCACCTTCCAGCATTGGACAAAAGATAGGAGTCACAACGACAACTTGTTAAACATAGCTACCTATTCCCCCCTCCCCTTCCTTTCCACCCTTCCCCTTCATTCCCGGAAAATCCTCCTTCATTACTTTCCCTTACCGTCTCTTCATCAATTGTAGAATCATCGTTTCAAAAAAAAAATATTAATGTATGCCTGACCGCATTTCAAGGTCATGACTAAAGTCACGAGTTTGGTCAATTGCTTTTTAGGCTAAAGACTGATGTGTGGTTATGACTTTCTTGTGTGCTGTCTGTTTTAAACCTTACACAGTCGCAGACTTTGCTGGCCGATTGGGAGGCTGACTAGGTTAATAATACAGTGTACAATTTTATACAATTGAAAGCACTTTTAAAATATAGTATATTAATTAGTATATGACTGCGACACATAAACAAGTGTAGAATCATTGACACTATAATAGATATTCTCATTATTTAATACATTTAAATATACATCATTAAAAGGGAGGGAAGGGAGCATCAATGTATCGAATGAATCGAAGACTGGATGAGGGATGTGGTAACCAGCCCAAGTCATATACAGTACTGGACAATATAAAGTACGCACCCGCTCTCATACTATATAACACGCGGTATCTTTTTTATTGTTGAACATATGAACTCGGTATATTTGGACAAATTGTAGCATTTTCAATGCTTTAAACGATTTATGTATCGTTAAATATAAACATTAGCTATTGTATAGTTCTAGAAAAAGTTAATTTTTAGTTGGTCGTAATAAAGTACGCACTACTAATACAAAGACTGCACAACGCCGCCGACTGCATACGAATAGTTTCCGCACCATCACACTGCAGCGAAGTGTCAAAACAAATTGTTTGTGATTGATTTTTCATTATTGGTGCGCGTTTTTATCTGGTACGATGGAAAAAAGCAAATTTGTGAAGATATCCGTAAACTTATCGTTAAAAATCGTAAGAAAGGTTTCTCGAATAGAGAAATTGCTCGAAGATATGAAATTAGTGAGGCAGGAGTACGAAAAACATTGAAAAAATATGAGGAACTTGGAAGCGTGAAAGACCGGACTGAAAGAGGAAGAAAGCGGAGGACTACAACCAGTGATGATCGCCTGATTCGTCGAGAAGTGGCTAAAGATCCGTTCTTTACCAGCCGTGTAATCCGAGAGAATACGAACTTAAATATTTCCGAACGAACTGTTCGTAGAAGACTGAAGGAAATGGGATTTAAAAATGGATTTGCTCAACGAAGGCCATTTATCCGAAATGTTAACAGGTTTGTTTATTTCATATTCAATATTTGTTTTTAAGTAATATTAAATTGTATAGGATCAAACGTCTTAAATTTGCTCAAAAATATATCGACAAACCTCTGGAGTATAAAGCCTCTGTATAAAACATCTTCTGGAAGTATATCTATAAAGCTAATTTTTGTTCGATCACTGTGAATAGTTATCTACTATAAATAATGAGAAAAGCATGAAAGTTTCAAGATGTAGTAAGTGCGTACTTTATTTTGTCCATTACTGTAAGGTCGGAGAGGATTTTGACGCGCCCTTCTAGCACACAAATCATCACGCAAGATAAGTTTGCACGGCGAAGTTATGTATCTAGAAACCGGAGGTCTACACTCAAGTACTTTTTTTACACGGTTTAGTTTTTTGAGTATTAAGAACGGGGTAACTTAGAAACCATTCATTTATTTCTCAATACATTTGGAAGTAGCTCGACATTCCTCTCGTAGATTGTATATAGTTCCTTAGCTGCACTGTTTTCGAGTAATCGAAAAAAACAAACCGTGTAAAAAAAGACTTGAGTGTATGCTGGAAGGATTGTCTTATATTCCCGTGAAATCATATAAGCGACATTGCTTATAGATCCACCCAACCCTTTTTGGTCCTTCACGAACAGTATTGACATGAAAGTTTCTGGGTAGATAAATTCGATTCTGCAGTAATTCTACTTGCATAAAATGGAAAACTCTTGAGGTGATACACTTATATAAGACTAGGCCATTTTGTTGTTGAACACCGATTTTTATCTAAATACGTTTGGGTACCTTGAACCAATGATTACATGCATCCGGGTGTTCACTCCGGCTGAAGGACTGTTCAAATTTCGAGAATCAACCGGAAAGAGTCTTTTCTCTTGCGAAGTGGCTCCTTCACTGATGCATCATAGGAATGAGGAAACAGCGTTGGGACAAGCCGGGTTGTATAGCATCAGAACGATGAGTAATAACCCCGTTTAAATTTTTTGCCAATGCGTAAAAACGTACGCTTAAGGAGAAACTGTAAGCAGCGGGGAAATGCCTAGAAAAATTGCTATCGTTTTATTCACATACGTACTGTTTTGCGCATGCATGTGGCAGAGTTCTATTATAACCCGATTCTGTTTTCGTCTATTGAACCGCCACGAATGTACTAACGGGTTTTGAAAACTATTATAGAGTCTTGAACAAATCTATATATATATAAGAGCCTTGTCTGTAGCAAAAACAAGGGGCGCAATATATTTTCGTGGTAACAATCGCCCACATTAAGCAAAGACTCAAACCAATCATACCAGATTGCATTCAAGACGAGCAAAAGTATCGTAGTTGCACCTCATTGAGATACATAGCGTTAGCGTTACGTAGCGTACCTCCGATTTGCTCTCAATTAGACATGAAGCGACGCACGCGGGCTACAGCTAGTTAATAGATATTTGGCAGTGCACATATTTAGTCACTCCTACGATTTCCGAAAAAAACATAGCTAGATGGTTTCAGGGTTGCTCACCTTCATCTTTCAACAGACTTCATCTTATATATAAAAATGGATTTCTGTCTGTCTGTCGAGATTTTCCTTATAGAATCAAAAACTACTAAACCAATCGGCGTGAAAATTTGCATGTAGAGGTTTTGAGGCCAGGAAAGGTTTTAGTGATGGTTGGAGACCCCTCCCCTCACTAAGAGGCGGGGCTCCCAAACAAATGAAACACAAATTTCCACTAAACTTGGCACACATATTCCTTGATATAAGAGAAGCACTGCGAGATTGATATGAGGGGGGAACGTAACAGGGGGGGGGGGAGGTTCATAGCTCCCAAATGCCTGGACGGTTCTTCACCAAACTTGGCATACATGGTTCTTGACATAAGGGAATCAGCATTGAAGTGTTGACCAGAAGAGAAGGGGGGTGGGGGTTCATAACAGGGGGGGAGGCCATAACTACGAAACACCAAGACGGTTTTTCATCAAACTTGGCACACATGTTCCTTGGCATAAGGGAATTAAAATTCAGGGGGTTGACTAAAGAGGGGGGCTAAAAACAGGCAGGGGGTCATAACAGGGGGAAGACCATAACTCCGAAATGGCTGGACAATTCTTTATCAAACTTGGCACAACTGTTTCTTGACATTAGGGAACCAGCACTGGGAAGTTGACAAAAGGGAGAGCTCTAAATATGTAAAAGGGGTTGCGTTTCCCTTGCATTTAAATCAATTGCAGTTGTGCAAATGACTTTGAGAAAAGCGGAGAATTCCCCCGAGGAGGAATATATGGTAAATAAACCTTTGATTCGTTTCCATTATAGTGATTTTCATTGAGCATACCGATGCATAATTAGCTACGTAACAGAAGGTGGACCTGACTGAGAAGGAACCGACATGTAGGGGTATGAGGAACGTGAGTATGAATGTATGTTCCGCCATCGCTCCGCAGCTTCTGGACTGTTCTTCATCAAACGTCGTTTGTCAAACACATGTTTTTTGACACAAAAAAATCATCACCTGGGGGTTGATAAAAGCGGGAAACTGCCTCTTTCACGAGTAGAGAAAGGTTCAAACGGGTAAAGAGGTGCGTTTCTCTTGCATTTGGAACGATATCAGTTGTAAAAGTTGTTTTATTTCTGAAAGGGAGAATAGGGTGGCCGTTAAAATGGGGGAGGTTCAATAACGTAAATAGGCTTTGTATTTATAGGGTTTACCGAGAAGAAGTGGTTTACAAGTTACAGGGACAACATGAAAGGAGCTGACAAAGGGAGTAGACATATTCAAATGAAAAAAGGGTTTTTTTTCTTGCATTATGAGAGTTTTCATTACAAAAACAGATGTACAAGTGACTGAGTGACAAAGGTGCCACGAGTGAGATCGGGCAATCAGCTAGTTAGTCATAAATGGTTTCGGTAAATTACACATATTACACATGTACTCACACTCTTATTCATAGTGAAGAATGCCTTGCTGCAGTTTCAAATGATTTTCTTGTGATTTAAAAAAGGGGATGTGAGAAATTACTCTGTGAATTTTTTTTTTGTTTATTGTATTTTGTTTATGAATCTGAAGATATTTTGCGGAATCGATGCAAGGATCATACGAATGTATTAATAAGATATTTACGACTGATATATGAATGTCGAATCAAAAGATACCAACAAGTTTATCTATGAATACAACTGTAAACATAAATTAATTATAAAGTTAATCAGTTCTCAGCTCCACTATCAGCGTATTTTGTTATACAAAAATCGCAACTTCGGACAGCCAGCTTACCCCCATCCATTCTGTTTCCTTTTCCTTTTGCTTGTACTTTTTTTTTTGCAATAAGCCCTCGATATCGCAGCAGATCGAAACCGATGGATGCTTCTTTGAATTGTACAAAATACGGTTCTTAGCCGCACTTCTTAGCATACAGCTCGTTATAGCCGGAGAAGCAAAAATGCAATATCCGGTATCCATTGGTGATTTTCCGTTACCCTTCGTTGATCTAACTAAGTCGAGAAACGAGCTGCGAAAATGGATAGTTAGTAGGTAGTATGTGCGAGTGTGATAGCACTGCAACTAAAGCGAATAAAAAATCTCTCCTTCACTTGAGCAGAACACGATGTACGTTACATGCTCATTTCCCCGATACTTATTTTCCTTTCAAACCGAATTAAAAGTTCTTTTTTCCGTCTCTCTCTCCCTTTTGAGTCCTACAACGGCTGCCTGTTGGGTTCGTAAACTTCAGCAGGGCTCAACTTCGTTCAGCTTTTTTTTCCTGCTTTTACAGCTTCAATGAAGGCGCATTGGTATGGTTACCAAACAACGAAGGGATTTCGCTTCCGTATCGGATGGAAACGAGCTGAAAGCTGTAATGCTGGTCTTACATTGCATAGCATGTGCCATCTGATCCTATCGTTATGCCCGTCAAGGCGTTTGCATACTGTTGCATGGAAGCGTCTTGCAGCAGCAGCAGCAGCAGCAGTGTAATGATTTCCGCCAGACTCTTTTCTAATGGCAGTTGGAACGTCTATTCATTGATTGCTGCAAAAGTCCGTTGTTTTGTATGTGATTTTTAATACCTTCCTAGTCGTGATTAAAATTTCTGAAATGCTTTGAAAACTTTGAGCAAAGGGTTGAGCAAACTACAATTTTAGAATAATCCAATTATTTTCCAACGTGCTCTAATTTTATGGTTAAAAATATTTACTGGAGATGACCCTACGTCGGTGCAGTGCACTGAAAAGTCCCTAAAATTTTAGTACGACTCTCATGATCGGTCGACCACTCTAATATTTTTTCTCGTTTCTTAAGTACATTCTTCTCCCATCTGCAACCAAGTCCTAGCGCTCTTTGGGATAAAAGTAACGACATACCAGGGTGGCTTGTGAACCGTTAGGTCGTTTTTCTTCTACGGCTGGACGAAAATAATCCGCAATGGGCGTCTCACCCATGCTTTAGGGGGCACTTTACGATATTGGTGTGCTGGAATTGAGATACTCTATTGATGCACTGGAAAGTGGTTAAATGGCGCTTTTAGTAGGAAGATACTTGGTATTCACCGGCGAGAGCTGTACGTATTTTTGCGATAATTTGTTGTCGAACTGGAAGTTCAGTAACTAGAACGATTAATTTATAATAGTTTAACATCTATGAGCTTCGGTTTAGTTAGAAAATTCGATGGAAAGAAACTCAACAATCAAAAAAACTACCGAACCTGATTCTTCCATTCACTTCACAGCGACCCGGAACAAAGTGTAATCCATTCAAAGTTAAACACCGAAAAACATCATTCCGAACCCAACCGAAACGTGGAATGCCGCTTCCGCTAGCGCAGCCTTCCGTTCCGTTCCAGAGTCCACTTGGGCGTACGGTTTTACACCCAGCACCATTTTGTTAACATTTTGCTTATACACTTTGCGCCAGCTTGCTTGGCATGAAGGTACCAGGTGCACATGCACACAAAGGAGCACGAGCTGAAAAGAAAAGCATCGGTGGTTTTGCAGCGCAGCTTAGGAAACGATTTGTACCCTTGCCATGCTTGCCGCTTCCGTCAGGATTGCTGGACGATAATAGCAAGACCCGCACCACACATCGAGGTGAACCCGAACCCGGTACTCGGAACAATGGAGTTCGTACATGCTCCCACCACCAACCACCTCCACCGATGCAGAAAACAGTAGTGGAATGCTGCTATTACAGTTGGTGAATTCTACAACCAAGTATGGAGCAGGATAACAAAGGAAACAAAAAAAAAAACTACTCTACTTTGATTTGAACCCTTGCCGGTCAAATGTTTCGAAAACATTACTTTTTTCGAAAGACTTTCAGTCATTGATTTGTGACAATTAGTGTGAGTCTGAGAGGAGACAATTTCTTTAAAAACAAAAATGGATTAGAAACTTGATACTGTGTTGGACTCTGGACAAGAGGGGGTTATCCACTTCACGGAATCACCGACCGAAGAAGCCGGAGAAAACGGGTTGTTGGCTGTTGTGTCATGTTTAACCGGTTGGCCAAGTGAAGATAGAACAATTGTATGCAGCTTTTTGATGTGGCATTAAAGAGGACTTCTGGAAGGAAGGTTTTTCTATTTTGCTCTGAAGCTTTTCCTGATGGACGTGTAGGAAAACAAATGTATTTTTAGCTGTAGAATCGACTTCCGGAAGTTTTGCCGTGGTCAGATATAACAGTTGTTAAAAAAACAGAGTTATTGTGAAGCTTTGCGTACGGAATCTCTCAGCTTAACTTTCATTATAAAGAGAATGATATTTTAGTATGACAGCTCTATCGAATTCAATTCAAATCTTGATTCGTTTGCTTTAATTACCAGTAGTACCAGTACTATAGCTGGCACGCACGAAATTTTGAGGCATTTCATCCCAAATATTGCCCCAACGTTGCTTCAAAGTAACCACAGTCAATCCTTTGGTATTCCATAGTCTAGCTTGTAACCCAAGGCATAGAAGTCGAGAGGATTCAAATCAGGTGAAAAGACAAGCCACTCTTTCGAAGAAATAAAATTCTGCAAAATGTCTTTACATCAAGCCTATATATCTTACGCCTGATGAGACGGTGCAGAATGTTGTTGGAAGCAGTATGGTGCATTTTTGTAGTGTTTTTTGACGATAGGAAGCACATGGTTCTTCGAAATATTATCGATATAATGTTTAGTGTTAAAAGAGCACCAAGCACAATGAACAGTAATGGAACCTTCAAATTTTTGTAGAAGCATCCCCATACCATCACCTGGGAAACATTCTGGAACCTTTGAACAACCAGTTTGCCCTGAAGAATATCATCAGAAAGGTGTGCTGCATATATGCGATCATGGTTTTGGTTGTGGTGATTCTGTAGCAGGAACATTTTTTCGTCCGAAAATAGAGCTTAACAATAACCGTATCAGGTATCAGCATTTGTGGCTCGAGCACAATCACCGTGCTGCTTGAGCAGGTGCCAACATTTTTCGACTCTTGCAACTTTCTGCTTTTCAGTTAAACCGTGCGCCCGTTGTTTTTTGTATAAAATCAATCGAAGATCATCTATCAAAATATTCTACATAAAAAGTTCCCTTTTCCGCCCATGATTACCATTACTCTTAAACGAATGCAAATTCAAAACAAACTAACAAGCTGTGTTGACTGTGTTGTTGTGTAATATGAAGATAAAGATGTATCTACCCATTAACCCATTTTTAATTAAACACGTCCAAAAAACACTGCCAGTTATTACTACTCACCCTGTACATTAAACATGCATAGGTGCCTTAGGGAAGCCCTGTAAGCCCTTTTCTGTTTATCCTATTCGTAAACGGTTTATGCGTTACTGCATGAATTCTTAGTGATTCGACTATATTTACTATCTAGCCTCATTATATTATGGTAGGGTAATTGATCTTGAATGGACCTATTTAGCGCTTTTTAACACCACCACTCGCACTCCTGCTCAATTTGTGGTGATGTTACTATTTGTTGGAAAGTACCACCTTTTTTCTACATTATCAGTACTTTAAAAATGTATAATTGATGAAACTTTTATTAAATATATCGTTTTTTGCCAAAGCCTTTTTTTGATCTTGAATGGACCCAACATGATCTTGAATTGGACCTATTTTTGATTTTGAAATGGACCTAAATTAGGATTGTCATAGTTTCTTCCATGTAAATGAACAAAATAATAACAAAGAATTTTTTTTTAATAGTACAACTATACTACTGTTATTTATTAATAGGACACAAGGTTGAACAGCTTTTACCTTTCTTATACTCTGTTAGAAAGGTATGAAAGTCGGTTGAAAAATTTGAAATCGGTCACAGTCACCGAGGGTCTTGTTTTTATGTCAGCCCAATAATTGAACAATGTTTCAGTGACTTGATATGCGTTGTGGAATTTATTATTACCTGTTGTTCAGATATGGTTGAAACGATTTCCACGTCATAAAAAAATTATGTCGCCTATTAGTTTCAAAAATTTAAACCATTCATTAAAAATATGTAATATAACTTGTATTAAACGTAGTTTATCAAGTACAGTGGGGTTCGAGTTTTTATTTAGTGACTACATATTTCGAAAGGTCAGACTTTTACTGACGTAGGACTACGTCTTACTGCAAAGCATCTAGAGGTTTGCGACAGCCTCTGTCGAACATTTTGAATGTAAAACCGTCGCAATCGTGAAAAATTCGTTAATTAGTGGTAATTATTCAATTTTTGACACATTTATATGCAATTTTTTCAGTTAAAAAATGGTCTAGATTTTGCCACAGTTTCGATTTTGGCAACATAGGCGACACGCATTTGTTGTCAAATTCGAAATCATACTGTAAATGGTGCTTGAAAAAATTAGACTTGGTAATTCTACTAGGTTTAAAGGTAAGCTTAGATACTAGGTTTTAATTTTAAATGATAGTCGATGAAGAACTGTACCAGATAGAAAATAGGAAGTTTCAAAAATGAATATTTTAGATCTCAGAGTCACTCAATTCCGGTGGACAAGGAGGTATTAATTTTGTCACAAGTCAGAGGGGAGAGGTGCTTAAAGAAAACTTTACATCCCCCAAGAAAAAAATCAGAGGGGTTGTGTATAAGATACGACCACGGATGATGTAGTACAACGTTAGTACGGTTGCATGATTTTGAATATTTTACTAAACTGATTTTTAATCTATCTGTCAATCGACCAAAAGGTGATGTGAAGTCAACCTGCTTACTTATCGGCGGAATATAAGGCCTTTGCAAAATATTTTTTAAGTTTTTGTCACCCCCCCTTTGGAAATTGACTTGAAAAATCGTGTGGCTAAAAAAAATTTGGAGGATATGAGTATAAAATCAATTGTCCGTGGGGGGCTCTACAGCCTGAAAAACTCGAAAAATGAGTGTACTTAACACTTCTAGCACGAAACAGAAATGGAAATTCGAATTCGGAGTTTCCGAAAATCGTCCAAAAAAAATTCTCTCGTTTTTGCCTTTTTTCGTACATTTTTGCATGGAAAATAATAACGTATATACGTATATATTAAAAGCAAGAACAGATTTGGTTTTCACGCTGAAACTTTAAATAAAAATGCTTCAAACCCATGTTTTTTGCTCGATTAAAAAATTCACTTTGTCCCTCCCCATTTAGTGGCCCAACACCGGAAGGACAAAAACTTTATAAAATATTTGTAATGGCCTAATTTTACTTTATTCTGAGCCTCATAATTATTTTAACTAAACTAGAAAATTATCAAATACAATATTATTTTTTTAGGCATATCCAGTTCGAAAATGGTCCAGATATTGATCCAAATTTTATATTTTTTGCACCATATTATTATCCAGGCCTTTACCTAATTTCTAAATCCTCCATTGACACACAGATGATTTTATTGCCAAACCGGGTAATTTTGTAGGGCGGTTGGGCATCACAAAGTTTCACGAGGGCACATAAGAAGGGCTCCATATAAAGTAGCGGCCAAAATTGCCGAATGTAAAATTTCACATTTTAACACATGCTTAAACGCGGTTTTGTAGTAAACTGTCTATATTTTTATGATCCGCGAATAAAATTTCGATAGAACAAAAATATCATGTAGAAATAAACCGCCAAAGTTGCCCATTTCAAAAGTTTGACAAATAAGTCATTTTAAAAAAGTAAAAAAATTAAATACTTATCGCGGATGTAAATATTATTGTTATATATCATTTTAAAACTGATATCTTAGCCCAGCGGTTCCCAACCTTTTTCGGTTCGCGAACCCCCTGGCGGATTTCCCTATACTATTCTGCAGCGAACTAAAGTTTTGGCGAACCCCTGGGGGTTCGCGTACCCCCATTTGGGAAACGCTGTCTTAGCCTATTAAAAAATGAAATGAAAACAGATTTAAACTCAATGAGATTCGCAATAGGCTACTTATAATAAAAATGAAATTCTTATAAATTTTGATTAATAAAACAACTCTTGTCGCCTCTTGTCGCCGCAGTTTCTTATAGTGCGTCTGAAAGTTCGAAGTATGTTGTATCAAAACATGAATTAAAAGTTTGCTATAATTTGACGTTTTCCGAAAAAAAATAATTTTAAATTTGTCATATTTTTAGCAAATCTTTAAAATTTTAGGTACTCTTCCAACAAATTTGATTATCTTTGTTACTAAATTTATTTAGTATCTGAAGAGAGTTTCAATGAGAAAATGGGAGAATCCCCGCGAGCAAGAAAATTTTTTTTTGTCAAAGAAATATTTATATCGGAAACATTTGATCATTTTTCCCCAAATCACCCTAAATGTGAGTTCTTATAAGTTTAAGTCATTTCTTTTGTAACAAAAATAATCAAGAATTAATTTGAAACTAAAAAATAATTTTGGCCAAAAATCGCAATTTTCCGACTATTGTGGAGGGTGAGGAAGTTGGCGTTCTTAACCATCAGAAGTGGCTGCTTCTTTTTACTCAGACGAGTCTGATTTTGTGACTACAGGATCCGGTTGAATTTTATTGACCTTAGGGTTTTCGGTCAGCGCGCTAAAGGTGTTTTGAAGCTTTGGTATATGCTTTATTAACGTGTTTAAACTATTTCTCATCTGAGTTTTGTCAAAACTTAAACTTACAGCAAAACTTTCTGCTGTATTTATATGGAAAATATAGGGCGTTATTTGTCCATGAAAAAAATTTTGATTCCAACCATTTTTACGATGTTGCCCGTAGTTAACTATCTAGCAGGGATAACCACTTTAAATAGAGTTTGGAATATTAGCTTCGAATTCTCAATTCGAAGTTCCAATATTAGAGTTTCCTATACAATAAAGCTATATATAAATCTTCAGAATTGTATTCTCAAATAACTTGTTTCATTCTTCTGTGCATTACTTTTAATGATACAAGAATTGTCCCGTTTAGCATAATTTGGGAATTTTTTTACATAGGGCGAATAAATTGGGAAAATTTTGCTCTACTTATATAGATTACTTATATAGATTATATAGATTACACTTTTGCTTCGTGCTAAAACAAATACGTAAAATCCAATTGAAAAATTTAAGTGTAACTGGTTTTGTGCTAAATGCAAATGAAGCAAAAATAGCTCTTTTTTAAGGGGCATAGTACCTTTTACACCATATTTTTTGCCTAATTTCAAATAATTTTTTCTCGATAACGCGAAAGGCAAATTGAATCGGGTTTTTTTTTTCATTTGAAACATTGCATTTTATACTAATATTTGCAATTTTGTTTTCATAAGGGAACCTCTTCCCCTTGCCCCTACGGCTCCTTGAAGATAGTCGTTCAAAAAAACCATGAATTGTGGTACCATGGATTGGCGCTGGGGGGGCTTATCCGAATTGAAAAATTCCAAAACGAGATGAAAGAACATTAAATTATCTCGTGTTTGATCCATCCTTTTTTAGAATTCGAACACACAACAAAATGGCGGACATTGAAACATAAAAGTATGGTTTTTAAGCGAAAAAATTGACTTTAAACATTTCTAAAAAATTCAAAAATTACAATATCAAGAAAAGGATGGGTCAAACACTAGATAATTTTGTTGGCTTTCAATCAAAAAAAGAATCATAAGAATTGCTTGAGCCGTTCTTGAGATATTTATGGTACCGACTTTCAAAACCTGGTTTCGAGAAAAACAACGCTGAAGTTTTTACTCGTTGTTTAATCGCTCCAGACATGCGCGGTACAAATAGCTGTAACTTTGTCAATATTTGGAATTCATGCAAACGACTTCAAACACATATGGTCAAAATGTTAATCTTTCGAAATAATCAATAAAAAAATTTAGGTTTTAAAAAATTGAAAAGGTACTATGCCCCCTTAACAGAAGGCAGTTAGTATCCCTCTTATCTTTTGATCCATCTTATCTTTTAATCAATGATGGTTAAAATTTTTGTACAATACTGATTTTGTACAAATTAAGTTTATATTATTTTAAGCATAAAATGACATATGTTAGCTAACTAATTAGGAAGACTTTTTAGTTTCAAAACTAGAGGCTACAATGTACAAACACTATGAAGCAACTACGAAAAAGGATGAGTGATAGTTAGTTTTATCAATATAATTAAGTTTTTATTTAGGCTATAAATCAAGCCTACTTTCAATATCCCGTGCTTATAGATTAATTATAAACGGAGATACTATAGTGACAACAAGCAGTTTTATGGAATATACAACGGCGTGTTCGTTGGTGGTAGGCAATGATAGCTACCGGCAGTGATGTCTCGGAGCGCAAAACTAGGTCCATTCTAAAATCAATACTAGGTCCATTCAAGATCAAAAAAGGGGGTTAACATTTTTAAGGAATTTGAAGATTTTACTAGTTTTACTGAATTTTTAAATACCTAAATTGAAATTACACATATTTTAGCATCATTTTAAGAGTATTGTTTTATTTCAAACCAGAAGGGTTCCGGGTAGTAACAGTTTGAAAATACTCTATGGTGACTGCCAAAACGCTGAAAAACAGCTACTTTTAAATAAGCGGCAATAAAGTGGTTTTGGCTATAATTTTAATTTAATTTTAATATATTTACGTTCAGAAATGATTAAAGATAAACATACAAGCTAAATACAGTACAAAGACTTGATAATTATATCCTAAAATTCTTATTTAAAAATAGGTCCATTCAAGATCAGAATTCGACTAGGTCCATTTCAAAATCATTTACCCTACTAGTTCGTTGCAAGTTTTATGATCATGATACTGGATTCAACCGTACCAGTAACTTTGGCATTTAGGGTTTGTCTCTCGGCTTTAGCGAGAACGAGCAGGTTAGGTAAGAGAGTGTGAACGATGTGGTCCGCTCAGTCTAATTTTGTTTACGTAACTTCGCCCACGAGGCATATCAATGAATACCGTAAGCGGGATGTGAAGGTATCGTTAATGGATTGTGGTATTTTTAGGGATATATACATATATAGAATGAATTTTTGATACTCGTCGCTTCTGCGACCAAATTAGGAATGTTTATTAAAAACCAAATCCCTAATGGAGAAGGCTCTACTTTTTAATTATTACATCGTAAGCGGGGGAAGCCTGAACGTTCTAAAATTCATTAACCAATCAGATCGCTTTAGTACGATCGGCGAACAGCCAATCAAAACAAACAAAGAAATATTGACCCCAACACCAATGCACCGAACGCATCGACTTGGGTGACATAATAATTTAATGACGTCGTCACTTGCTCGCAGCGCATCCATGCCCGCATGTGGAAATGCTATCGACGCACATTGAGCGCATTGAACGGGCGCCGATCATGCATCGAACAATCGTTCACATTGAAAATACTTATTGCTGTTAATGCAATTTCGGGTATGGGAAAGTTTATGAGTTAGAAGTGTGGGAAAGGAATTTGGGTATATTTAATTGGAATGTCAACTCGAAATTCGAGACGCGATCAGCACGATCAGCGTCTATCGAATAATGGAATACTTGTGTGACAAAGTTGTTTGTTCACTTGGAGGTTTTATGATTTTAGGGTTTTATGATATGGCCTGAAACTTTGTAGCCCTTTTGAGATAAGTTATGGGTGATTATTAAATTTAATTATTGTTCATACTACATCACCCCCCTTAGAAAAGCACGGAGTGTGTAGAAATTTCGAAGCATGGTTATATTTTAACATTAATTGTTGTCAACATTTGTATGATAAATTGAAAAAAATTCAACATTCAGACTCCCTTACATAACTAATGGATATTACAATGAGTGCTTAGTGATAAACTAACCGAATTTGACAGTTTCCCAAGAGAAGCTTGGAAAACTTCACCCACTCTTTGGCAATGATTTTTTGATTCTTTCATGTATTCTTTTTTTGTTGTTTTTAAGAGTTGGGCTCGGTGGAGCACTGCTTATAACTAATTATTATTTAATTTCGAAATTTATATTTGAGAAAACTTTAAATGCATTATTTTATATATTGTTACAAAAGAAGAGGAAAATAACCTTTATATTTTAATAATTTTGTTCCTATGTACGAATAATGCTTTTGTTTGTATGAACGTAGTTGACTTTGCAATTTGACAAAAATTTCTTGATTTTGACACTTTAATCTTTGAAAGTAGGTAGAATTCGTATCTGAATAATATTCTTATAGTAATATTTCAAAAGATAATAAATTCAAAAATACGAAAATCGATAGTTGTATAAGTTTTTTCTTATGTATAATTATGATTTTTCAAATACATTATATAGTTATGTATTCGCGCTTAGAGACGTTTTTCTAGATGTTTTTATAATAGTGATTTTTTTTTTTTTTATGTATATAAGAGTAAATTAATGTGTTTTACTACTTGCGGTTAAGAGGTGAAATAAAATGTATCTTTTTTGTTTAGTTAATTATCGTATGTACCAAATTTTAAAACGTGACGTAACCTTATCTGATTTTGAATTATACATTAGTCGAGAAATTTTGAATTTTTTTTTTTTGTTTTCGCATATATTGTACTAGAAAATTTGTGGTAAATTGGGTTTTAACACTAAACATCCACTAATATTGTGTTAGGTATGAATAGTGAGGAATTGTATAAAATAAAGTGGTAATATTTATCCATCAATAGAAAATTTAAATCAATCAACTTTCTTAAGTTCATTTTAAATATTTGTAATCAATTCTTTTATATAAACTTTCAAGTAGTAACAATAGTAATAAATGGTATCAAGTAATAATAATAATCAATCAATAGTAGTTCATTATTCTATTTCAATGTTATTAGGTTTTTCAGAATTCTATTGTTTTTATTAAAGTTAAAATCAATTAAACTTTTTTTTTTTTTTTTTTTTTTTTTTTTTTACATCACTATTGCAGTGACATCACGATTTTCGCAATGTCTCAACAATATCGGGTCAATAATTGAAGTTTAAATTATATATTTTGTTTTGTTTTATGTAGCTTGAAATTAAATCTAAGTTTTAAGTCTATTAGATGTGACAAAGATTGTACATCCATTTTGTCTTATTAGGTATTAAATAATTGTAAAACTATAAATTTATAAATATTATGACTGAGAATATAAATCTGAAAAGTAAGAAATCCTTTTCATACTCTTAAAATCATTGGATGTTATATTCAACATCCATTTTTGATTTTGTGTTGTTAAAGTTAAAACTGTGAAAATTAATTAAAAATAAATACGATATACGTTGTTAACTTGTATTAAAATTTGTTATTTTGTGTTGTGTTTTTAGGCATTTTAACTTTATGATTTGTATATTTGGAAAGTAATTGTAATTAGATTGTTTTTTTTTTTTTTTTTTTTTTCTTGAGTAATATGGATTTAATAATCATCAGTTTCTTGAGTTTATTTCAAACTTTGGTATTAGCATTTTATATTATTATATTTATTTAGATTATTATCTTATTATGATTTTTATTTAAATGGGAAATATTAACAATTGCTGTAATAATAACGGAATTGTGGTTAATTTAAATTAAGTTATTGAGTTCGATCTGTATGTATAGTAATTTATTAATGTTTTTTTTTTTTTTTTTTTACTTTTATAAATTGATTTCATTTATTTATTTTCTAATATTCGATTCTCTAGTTTTAGTAAGGAAAACTTTCGTTCTGTAATCTGATAAGTTTCTAATTTCTTTAATCTATTCTAGCTATTCATAGATTAAGAATATTTTATTTTCTATGACGTCCTTCTGAACTTCTGTGTCAGGCATCCGGGGAACAAAATATGAGTATTAAAACTTCATAATAATTGTGGCTAGACTCTAGTGTCTGTACCTTGTTAAGAAATTCTTTTATAATAATTTTAAATACCAGACTCTAATGTCTGTACTTTATTTTATTTGACAATAACCTCCCGGGCATCCGGTCACCTTTTTGGTCCGGGCATCTGGGGCTAAAAAAACAATTTTTATATATTTTAATTTTATTCGAGTACAGGCCTGCTACTCTCCGCACAAAATATGCTCCCAGGAATTACATTTTAAACTTCTTTTTATTTAAATTTTATGTTTTGCTTATATCGCGAGCACTGATGCTTCGCTTACTTAATTTTTAAAATTAAACTGTCTGGGGATTTTTAGCCTATTCTCCCAGAAGTTCATATTTATATATACTATACACTTAATTTATTTACAATCTTTAAAATTTAAAAAAAAAATTTTTTTTTTCTTTTTTTTTTTTGTAAATGTTCATAATGTGAAAATATAAAAAAAAACATTTAATACATTGTTTAAAATTAGTTCTCGATATAATAGTGTCTTCTAGAAAATTTTCCGGATAATTTCCTTTGAAGTCAGTACCATATCTTTAAAAAAATTTAGTTAATGAATTTCATTTACTGAAACGTGAATTGAAAAAAAAATTTATGGTTGGTTATTTACTTTCAGATTCAGAGTTCAGCAGTCATAAGCGATAAGACACTTGCAGGAAGTGACGAAGTCGTTTCCGCAAATGTCATAAGCTCGAGTGCTGGATTCAGAATTGACAAGTTAATTTCTGTAGTTACTTTTAGTTTGAATTTTCAACAAAGGTAAGGAGAGGAGAGAAGAAAAAAAAAATTTACACTTCAATAGAATCTTCTAGGTAATTATTTTGTAATGTGTTATTGGTTGTCTGTAATTCGGTTATTGTTGGTTGTGTCCGAATAATTCTATTTGTTATTGGTTGTATTAAATTTTGGTTATAGGGTATTTGTTGCTGACTAAGTAAAATTCTATTATTTGGATTGAAGGATTGTTGGTTTCGGACGAAAGGTTGTCCGTAATAATTTCTATATGGCCTTACAAATTCAGATCGATTAAATGGCTGATTATAATTATTAAATCGGTTTCTGTAATTATTAAAATTCGAGTGCCGAGAATTAAAGTTTTGGTTTCTAGGCACAACATTCATGTTTCTATAATTTGCACGATTGTCGTTCATTCTCCAGTTTCTACTTCTGTTCTGAGCATGATTGTTATTATGATTACTATTGTTATCATTATTGTTATCATTATTATTATTATTATTATTATTATTTTGAGAATTGAAGCTTCCACGAGCTGTCATTATGTTTGCTGTATTGTTGCTCTCAGGTGCATTTTGTTGCACTTTGTTAACAGCTTCTTTTATATTACCAAAATTTCCTGATTTCAAAATTAGTTTCAGTTCATTATTATTTACGTTCTTTATTAAGGATTTTACTCCTTCGTCTGTGGTCATAGACTTAGCAACGTCAATCGGGACCTTCTGCGAGACATAAGCATTTTGCAATGCATCGCACAAACTCTCGATCTCATCGCAAAACTTATTTAAGTCGCCCTTCTGCTTTGTGGCGTTTAACTTGGAAATGATATTTGCCGGGGTGGTGCCATCCTTACATTTGGATTTTACCTCTCTGACAATATCATCGATTTCATTAATTGTTTCAGGTAAAGCACTCCTAGCTTTACCCGAAAGTCGTGTTTTGATAAATTTAATTGCCAATTCCTTATGGCTGTTTGTCGTCAACTCTTTAAGGAGCTCTACTGAATCAACAAAGGCGTTGAGTCCAGCAGGCTCGCCGTTGTACGGTTGCACTATTGAACATGCTTGACGCACGTCAAAATTTGCTGCCGCTGCAGTTGTCATTTCGAACAACGCTTTTTTGGAAATTCTTTTTGAATTTAACGTAGTTTTTATATTGTTATTGATTTTGTGTAATTTTTTAATTTTTGTATGAATTATAAATTCAATCTCTGATATCCATTTTTTACTTTTACTTAAATCTGATTCTTGATCAGATGAAATTGCGTCACCGTTTGTATCGTGATAATTTAAAATTGAGCTATATGCTTTTCGTGCTTCACTTAATTTTCTACTTAGTAGATTTTCAGATACTTTTGTGTTAATTGCCTTTTTAATATAAGAATGAATTGTTTTTAGCGCTGCTAGTTGCTTTTGCGCTTCATTCATTTACTATTTTGTTTCTTATTTGATATTTCAAGTTAATAATTCTTTATAGTATATGTAAAAAAATTTGTTATGTATATATATAAGGAAAAATTATTATATAAAAATATAAAAAAAATATTTAAAACATATAATAACATATAATAATAAAATTTTGTCTCACGTGCCGCACTGGATGTGCGGTTCCTTTTCCGTTGCAATCACGCTTTGCCCCCGCGTGATTGCGCAGTTGCTGCTTGTGCCACACCGGTGGCTTTCGTTTATCCCGTTGTAGTTGTGCTTGTGCCACGCCGGTGGCTTTCGTCAATTTTGTTTCACTCGTTCTTCCCGCTGCCGTTCATTTGGCGCGACTATTAGATCTCCGTTGATGACGATTTTGTAGATTATTATTTATTGATTACACTTGCTCTAGCGAGGCAACTGACATTCTTGCCTTTTTCATTGCCTTTCGTCTAATTTTGTTAACATGTAGCCAGTATATAGTGATGGCTAATTGTGTCAATGTTATTGCCAAAATTAATAACAGGACCCAATCCATGTTATTTGGTGAGTTCGATACTGTTTCTAAATCATTCACGATGTTCACTTGGGGGTCTCCATTATTAAAATTTTGCTTGGAGGTATTTCCACCCATCTTATTCACTGTAGTCTTTTATTTTATGGACATTACAATACAATCTTTGTTCATGCATTCTTCGGCTACACTCACTTTTTAAACCTAGCAAGACACTAGTAGCAGTATACGGGATATTGACCGGATTTCTCTTGTTTTCTTCGGTGGTCTGCTCTTAACTTTTAATGTTGCGATACACTGTTTTCTTATTGCTTGCATTTTGCGAACCGTACTCTGGTGGACGTATAACGACTGGTTTCATTAACTGTCATGTCATTGCTTTGTTCAAGTTGTAGGAGGATGTCCTTAATTTCTCTTCTTCACACTACTTCGTGGCACTTCACTTGTCATTGCTTTGTTCAAGTTGTAGGAGGATGTCCTTAATTTCTCTTCTTCACACTACTTCGTGGCACTTCACTTTTCTCACGCGTCGCCATGAAGGTATCGTTAATGGATTGTGGTATTTTTAGGGATATATACATATATAGAATGAATTTTTGATACTCGTCGCTTCTGCGACCAAATTAGGAATGTTTATTAAAAACCAAATCCCTAATGGAGAAGGCTCTACTTTTTAATTATTACATCGTAAGCGGGGGAAGCCTGAACGTTCTAAAATTCATTAACCAATCAGATCGCTTTAGTACGATCGGCGAACAGCCAATCAAAACAAACAAAGAAATATTGACCCCAACACCAATGCACCGAACGCATCGACTTGGGTGACATAATAATTTAATGACGTCGTCACTTGCTCGCAGCGCATCCATGCCCGCATGTGGAAATGCTATCGACGCACATTGAGCGCATTGAACGGGCGCCGATCATGCATCGAACAATCGTTCACATTGAAAATACTTATTGCTGTTAATGCAATTTCGGGTATGGGAAAGTTTATGAGTTAGAAGTGTGGGAAAGGAATTTGGGTATATTTAATTGGAATGTCAACTCGAAATTCGAGACGCGATCAGCACGATCAGCGTCTATCGAATAATGGAATACTTGTGTGACAAAGTTGTTTGTTCACTTGGAGGTTTTATGATTTTAGGGTTTTATGATATGGCCTGAAACTTTGTAGCCCTTTTGAGATAAGTTATGGGTGATTATTAAATTTAATTATTGTTCATACTACAGATGGAAAGAGTTCCTCACAAGCGGAGTGCGATATATCATTGGTTAGAATAGGAGAACACGCTTCTCATATGGAGAAACCGCCAAATAGATGGGAAAATTTCCCTGTCATTTTAGGCTAGAACAAAACTCACTGTATAGAGAAAAATATATGACTCGGTTTACGACCGTTAACGATTAGAGTTGGCAGGATAACTTAATTAATTCCGTCTGATTTTTCTAGTTTGAAGTTAGACTTCAAAGGAGGCCCTTCAATAGCCCTTGTACGCTTGGCAGCACTATTCCGCACACATAGCGAATGCCATGCCATGTCATGCCCCCGTGCTAAATGTAGATTTGGGGGGGTAACGAGGGGGGTTATAATAGATATGCCCAGCCGCACATGGAACCTATAGAGTACCAATGCGCCCTCCACAGTAATCTGGCTTACCACATCATGCTGGGCTCTGATGCAGCGGACTCACCGTTCCCCAGCTTCTCGTGGGACTTGTGTTAGCTCTCATGGATCTCTTTAATACAAAAAATTTCAAAACTTCTGCCATCGGCCGTCCTAAAATGCCGGACAAATTGGAGTCAAAGAACTCCATTGCACACGATTCTGAGGAGCATACAATTGATCGAATGATGATGATGATGATGATGATGGGCCCACCTCTTACCCCTACGGAGGTTTGAGGTAGACGATTTATCTATATGATAATTATTATAAAAATAAACCAGGAAAACAAAAAAAAACGGACTGGTTTTTTTCACACAGATACAAATTCCTTCAGCAAATTTCTAATGGCTAACACTAGCATGACTACGAACAATTAAACTCTCAAGTCATTCAAGCTAGAATATCCAGTACAATCATTACCCAACTTTCAGCGAACAAGGGATATTCAACATATACATTAAGCTAACATCCAGTGTAATCCGTTGCTGAACTAAGCAGTCCAGACGAAGCCATTCCCGCCGTTAACAGCAAGCAAAGCATAAGTCAAACTGCTTACCAAGCATTAAATTTATAAGGATATTCCCACCCAGGGCAGTCAAAGCAATTTCCCACCCGAAAAGAACCTTGACCAGCTAGGAAATTCTACCCCTAATAGCTTTCAGAAATGTTCTAATCTTCCTGAATAATCTGACGAGTACAACTTGACAGCTGAAAAGTCTTTTAAATAATTGTAAATTGCCAACACAGTCAACAATCAACAATCAACCAAAGCATTCAGTCCTTTATATCTGTGCACCGCGCGCGAAGCTCAAACCTTCGTAGACTACTCTTTTTTTTTTAACTACTAACAACAATGACGGATCAACAACTGAAGGATAGCTTCACACTTGACAGTGACTAGCTGAATGGACGACCATCAGTCTTGTCGATGATCTTGAGTTCACCGAACGGAAAAGTGGAGTGCCGTACGGACAATCTTCCCGATCTGGCAACGCAGCCAGACGATGTTGGGGCACCAACGTCGTCTCGTGTTTCGCTCGAGCGGCTCTCCGGTGCACAAAAAAGGCAGTACAAGCTGTACCTCAGTGAGGAATAAACACAGGAAGAGATCAGAAAACCATTGGCCCTTCTTTCTATCGACCAGCAACCGCAAGCTCTCGAGCAGTGCAAACGGTAACGGTCAATGGAAACTGTGCCACCAAACGACCAGGGGTGTGCAAAAATTAAATGTCGTCTGTGCTCGAACCCCATAGAGGAGTTTCGTTTATTGAGATGGTTAGCGCTTCCAGCCTCGTAATCATGTAAAGTGGTTGTCCACCTACTATATTAACCCCGGAACAGCTAACGGCTATCCGCAATGAAATCTTGAACTGCATTGCGAAACAAGATTCTCCAGTTATACGGACAAAGTTCAGGAGTGAGCAGTACGGTACTAACCTTCAAGCCCTCAAGCGTATGTGATGAACAACATGTTCGGCGCATGCGACAGGTTGGCTGACGACCGCTCAACTACCGATTAGGGGATTCATGATGAAGTATATGGTTCGGTACGACCATAGATTAATTGAATGATTCGGTATGTTCATTGTTAAATAAGGTACAGTAACCTTATGAAGTTGAAATTCGTTTAGGTACTAGCATGGATGACGGTCTCAGCACACGTTACAATGCCCAGAAGTTCGTCATGTACATGAGCTTCGGGGAATCAATTTCGCTATTCAGCCATTTGGCCACGAGTAATATCTGTTGCAGCTAGCGACGCCATTCAAGCATCTCCAGTCCAAACAGAGGGCAGCAATCCGGATAAGGAGGAAGGTTGCTGGGATCTCACCAGAGTTAGTCCCTTAATGCCAGACGTAGATACCATTTTTGCAAATGCTCGATTCGCTAGCTCCATGTAGGCTAGTGTGGAGCCCAAACTACGCAACCATTTTCAAGTAGAGGACATTCAACGAACGCCAAGGTCTTAACCGTAGTCGACTCTGTTTAGCGCTTGCCCATCAGTAGTATACTCTAAATAATTGGCGTTGGAATTCAGTGAAACGTAATCACTTGGCGCTTGTAAGTGCTTACTGTTAAAGAATTTAGTTTATACCTCATCACGAAATCTAGAGTTGATAATAATCCTCGATGCAATGAATTGTTAGATATATCTTTAAGTCATCGGGATAAACTACTCGGTAACCATTCCATTCCTATGGAATTTGCTGCGTCATTGAAAAAAATGATGAATGCGAGGGCCAAGCGTACTACCTTGCGGCATACTTGATTTATTTGTAAACTAGCTGACCCGACAAACTTCGTATTGCCACAAATTAAACTATGTTGTACATAAATCGTGAATCTCGAATGACCGTGACAATCTCGAATTTTGCAAGTTTCTGAGGAGTTCATGGGTGTTTTAATATACAAATTTTCCTCCCAGTAAAGTAGAAAACAACTCTCCCCATCGCTCAGCCTGATAAAATAAAGCGGATAGCATTTAAATATTCTCCATCATTACAAATTATTTCGCCGAATACCATTTTGCGGAACACCAATTCTCGGTTGACCATAAAGCGGAATATAGAGTTTCGCAAAATACCATTTCGCGAAAAACCTTACGCGGGATGTACCATTTCACGGAAAATCTTTTCGTAGAAAGTACCATTTCGCAGGGGTGACCCAACTGAAGGAAAGTAATACCGTGTACCCCCGTTGGTATGACCTTCTTTAATCTGAACATTTTTAATCTGTACCCCGGTGGTATGAATGCGTTCACATTAAAAACCGATCAAGCGTCACACACAATTGACGTTAAAGTGGACCGGTAAATTAAAAAAAAGCAAAAAATCTTAATGCGTTTCCTCTTGCTCAGAAACTTTGGCAATATAGCTCATATGCAACTTATCTGTCTCCAGCACTCAAAATAGACCATTTTAGGCTAAACTGCCGAGCCAATTTCGTATTATACAAACCGAACCTTTAGAATTCGCGCATGTTTAAGATGTTTTCAAAACGTTTGTTTTCGTCAAATCAAAACAACAAGTTCATAGGATGCGCGTCTTGCGCGTGTGTGAAAATGACCAAATTTACCAAATATTCAGACCAAATATTCAGATTAAAAATGAACTCGCCCAATCTGAACGAGCTATTTTTCATATTAGCGGGGGTTGAGTGTAGAGGTCAGTAGATCTAGGAAAATAAATAAAACTAGATAGAGGTGATCTCTACGGGGGGCTGCCCCCTGCAGCGGCCGGCGCTTTCGACGGCAGGTCGCTGGCAACACTCGCGGCATATGGCCGACTCGCGCAGAATTATCTAATGTTACTATTGATAGTTTTTGGTGGTCTTGTTATTGATTAATGTTTTATGAGTCTAAAATTTCTCGAGTTTGATTAGTTTTTGAGTTACGCAAAAATTTCTGTTTTATTTGTATGAGAGTCCTTATCCCCCTACCACAGGGGTGAGGGGTCTCAAACCATAATTAAAAAAATTCTTGCCTCCATAACCCCCCATGCCAAATTTGGTTCCATTTGCTTGATTACTTCTAGAGTTATGAGGAAATTTGTATTTCATTTGTATAGGAGCCCCCTCCTAATGCAGGGAGAGGTTTCAATTCACCACAAAAAACATTCTTGTCTCCAAAAATGTCAAATTTTGTTCCATTTGCTTGATTAGTTTTCGAGTTATGAGGAAATTTGTATTTAATTTGTGTGGAAGCCCCCCTCTTAAAAGGGAGAGGGGTCATTATTCCCTTCCTATAGAGGGGATGGATTTCAATTCACCATAGAAAAAACTTGCCTATCAAAACACCCACATGCTAAATTTGGTTCTATTCCCTTGATTAGTTCTGGAGTTATGAGGAAATTTATTTTTATTTTGTATGGGAGCCCCCCCTCCTAAAAAGGTAAGGGGTCCTAAATCATCGTAGAAAAAATTCATGCCTCCAAAAACCACATGCCAAATATGGTTCCATTTGATTAATTAGTTCTCGAGTTATGAAGAAATTTGTATTTCATTTGTATAGGAGCCCCCCCTCCTAAAGTGGGGAGAGGTTTCAATTTACCATAGAAAAAATTCTTGTTTCCAAAAACATCCACATGTCAAATTTGGTTCCATTTGCTTGATTAGTTTTCGAGTTATAAGGAAATTTGTATTTCATTTGTATGGGGGCCCCCTTCTTAAAAGGGAGAGAGGTCATTATTCCCCTCCTAAAGAGAGGAGGGGTCTCAATGCACCATAGAAAAAAATTGCCAACAAAAACACCCACATGCTACATTTAATTCCATTTGCTTGATTAGTTCTGGAGTTACGAGGAAATTTGTATTTCATTTGTATGGGAGCCCCCCCCCCTCCTAAAGTGCGGAGGGGTCTTAATTCACCATAGAAAAAATTCTTGTTTATAAAAACACCCACCTGTAAAATTTTGTTCCATTTGCTTGATTAACCGTTATGTGTTCGACAAAAAAAACACCTTTAAGTGCTCGACAAGGGTACCCGGGTACCCACAAATTGAAACGCTTGTAACTTTGGCAATTTTTGACCGATTCGGACACTTTTACCACCAAAAGATTCAGGAACTTATCCACTTCCAGTGTGGTTATAACAGAGCCGGAAGTGGTTCATCTGGTTTCCGGAAATCCGGCAGTCCGAGGATGTGTTCCGGAATTAAAGCACTTTTTATATTTTTGAATGTAATTATAGTAATATGGGTGTCCAAAGTTCTTCCAATTACTCCGAAAGGTCATTCTTCATTGTTTTAAGACAATACAATGATATATCCTTGGAATGGCCATTCTGCGACAAGTTCCCGTGGGACCTCCTGTGGCCTTAAAACTGTTTGGTTTGCAACACTGGCAATATGGGTGTCTAAATTCATGAAATTACTCCAGAAGGTCATTTTTCATTATTTTGATTCTATCTGATGATTTTGCCACGGCATGGCCATTCCGGAACATATTCCCGTGGGGCTTCACAGTTGACCAAAACCAAAAATATGTGCGCATTAGAGTTTTGAGTGGGAAAACTTGATTTTAGGTTTATGGAACCTTTGGGAGAGTTTCTTGAAATTAAAAGTTCTATCGTATGGTGAAATTCAAATTTTGAATAATCCCCCTAAAAGTGAAATAAAAAATTTATTTTTCTGCAGCTTCAATATAACACATTGATGAGTTCTGCAAAGTTTTAGAGCATATTATTACAAGAAATTTTGCTGAAGACCGTAACCTTCTATCTCTTCAGCGAAGATAGAAAAGTCCTATTTCTTATATGTGAATCTTCAAAATCAGTTTTTCTATTTTAGCTTTTTTTGTAGTTGTTGTATGATTTTTTCATGTTCTATAAAGTTGTACAAATAGCAAAGATACACAACTTTGCCAAATGTAGTATACCTCTATCTTTGCTTGTTTAGGAACTGTAAAACTTTTGATATAAAAAATACCCTAATTTTGATCCCCAATTATGCGACTATGCGCAGACGGATACAAATGAAACTTCCTGACTTTTTGTAGTTTTTTATTTAGTTTCAGATTCATGTAATGTAATTTGTATCTGTTTGCGCATAGTTGAGTAATTCGGGGTCAGATTTAGGGTATTTATTATAACAAAAGTTTTACAGCTCCTAAATAAGCAAAGATAGAGGTATACTACATTTGGCAAAGTTGTGTATCTTTGCTATTTGTACAACTTTATAGAACTTGAAAAAATCATACAACAACTACAAAAAAAGCTAAAATAGAAAAACTGATTTTGAAGATTCACATATAAGAAATAGGACTTTTCTATCTTCGCTGAAGAGATAGAAGGTTACGGTCTTCAGCAAAATTTCTTGTAATAATATGCTCTAAAACTTTGCAGAACTCATCAATGTGTTATATTGAAGCTGCAGAAAAATAAATTTTTTATTTCACTTTTAGGGGGATTATTCAAAATTTGAATTTCACCATACGATAGAACTTTTAATTTCAAGAAACTCTCCCAAAGGTTCCATAAACCTAAAATCAAGTTTTCCCACTCAAAACTCTAATGCGCACATATTTTTGGTTTTGGTCAACTGTGAAGCCCCACGGGAATATGTTCCGGAATGGCCATGCCGTGGCAAAATCATCAGATAGAATCAAAATAATGAAAAATGACCTTCTGGAGTAATTTCATGAATTTAGACACCCATATTGCCAGTGTTGCAAACCAAACAGTTTTAAGGCCACAGGAGGTCCCACGGGAACTTGTCGCAGAATGGCCATTCCGAGGATATATCATTGTATTGTCTTAAAACAATGAAGAATGACCTGTCGGAGTAATTGGAAGAACTTTGGACACCCATATTACTATAATTACATCCAAAAATATAAAAAGTGCCTTAATTCCGGAACACATCCTCGGACTGCCGGATTTCTGGGAACCAGATGAACCACTTCCGGCTCTGTTATAACCACACTGGAAGTGGATAAGTTCCTGAATCTTTTGGTGGTAAAAGTGTCCGAATCGGTCAAAAATTGCCAAAGTTACAAGCGTTTCAATTTGTGGGTACCCGGGTACCCTTGTCGAGCACTTAAGGGGTAAAAAAATTCGAAGCCCCCCCATTCCACCCCCTTAAGTGCTACATGAAAGCTTATTTTATGAAAAGTTGCAATTCAACTAGTTCTTAGATGTCACAGAGTTTCAGTATCCTTGATCAAAGAAAACTTTAGAATTTCGTACTTTGAAAGCTGAAAAAGTACCCGGGTACCCTGTCGAACACATAACGGTTAATTCTCGCGTTATGCAGAAATTCATGTTTCATTTGTATAGGAGCCCCCCCTCTTAGTGCACGGAGGGGTCTCTAACCATCATAAGAACCTTCCGTGGCCCCAAAAACCCCTATATGCAAATTTTCACGCCGATCGGTGCAGTAGTTTTCGATTCTATAAGGAACATACGGACAGACAGACAGAAATCCTATTTTATAAGTATAGATGTAGGAGATAAGTCCGATCCAAGCTTAACTTGCACAACTCTACTATACAAGAAATATTTTTTAAGTCAATGGAGACTGTCATATTGGAAAGAGAGGCTTAGAAAGCTAGTCTAATGTTGTGTTACAAATGTTAAATGAAATGAACAAGAAGTAGACGAACTTCGGTTGGAAAATTCAATAGCATCGTATCGACAAAGTTCCCAGGCAGAGAATCCTGCGGGTCTAGAACGACACAACAAACTGTGTGAAGAAAAATTTACTTAACAGACTAGTAGGAAAGGCAATTTTCTACATTGCTGGAAAGACAAAAACAGCTGTTACGTGAAGTCAAAGTTACTCTTGGGTTTGCGCTACGAGTCGAATCATCTTCAATGCCGAAAGATCTGGAAACTTGTGTTTCCTATTAGAAAAAGTCATTGATATGGGGGGAATGCGCTAGGATATCTGTTCGTTTTCACCAAGTCCACCAGTAAATTGTGTTGTTAATGGTGTCGATTTAAAACGAATTTCGGAATTGCTAAGCATTTATACAGTGCAGTGCATTGTACCAAACTGTTGTACCTTTTGGGTAATCATTTACAGGGATCAACCTCAGTCACAAACTCACTCCCAATTTCGTTAGAGTTATCTTCAGGATTGCTAGGGAGGTACCAGTTGGATGCATGACAAAGTCGGCTTTTATCTCCAAATAAATATAATAAATTGCAAATTTGTCATTAAAAATTGTTTTGAAGCATGCAAGATGGACAGTTTTTCTATACCTTCATTGTAAGTAGTTTTTTGACGCAGGACTACGTCTTTGTTTACTATACTGGGACTGGGTAGCACTTGTGTTGTTACAAAGTTGTCGTGGTAACCGAAATATGACAAATTTCAGTCGTAATCCGGTTGCTTCAACTAAATGAACCTAAAGTGTGCTACTTGGGCAGGGAAACATTGGAAGTATGGATTATGGACACGCTGACAGTTTACGGAGGCTTCAATCAACTGGGCACACAACTCTATTCATCCAGTCAAATTGTTATTTATCGAAAAGAAAGATCAAAAGGAAGGCCAAATACTAGGAATTCATTAAATAAAAAGTTCTATAGTCAAGATGAAATTTCCGGTGATTGGAACATCCGATAAATCAATTTCAGCTTTAATCAATCAGAACGTCGAGTCAGGCACGACAAACAATTCCGATGCCAGTTCGGAGCTGGGAAACGTTGCTTACATGGTGGTCACGATAAAAAAAAACAGTAATATCCACTCACAAGTGCACAATTACGTGCTAATTGGACCGACAATCGTGTTTTTTCACACGTGTCCGATCCCGCCGACAGTGCAATGGCGTTGATGGATGAAATCGTCGGGCTGTACAACACGTGCTTTCGCCCTCTCCTCGTACACGGGAACGCGAATCTGTAATGTGCAACTTTGAAATTGATTGGGCGAAGCAACGAAGTTAAAAGTACACAATATAATTAATCATCCAACCCGGGCGAAAGCATGGTTCGGAACGATAGCGGAAAACAAAGCGATGACATTGGTTTTAGCTCAGGTCAGCGGAAAAGCATCAAAGTGCAACAGAAACAATTACAATTTTCTCTTAAATCGACGGACCAGCGCAGCATTTGTTTGTTGGTTCTACATTCTTGTGGAACATTGTATCGATAGCCTTCTGAACAAATGTCACTACTCCTTACACCACACCTCGCAGCATTGCATTGATGGAGTAAACTGCAATCCGAAAATTTTCACATTTAATTTGGCATCGGTCCAAATTGGATGGCAATGCAATTGTAAAGCTAAAGTCCGAAAGTGTGTGGATATAAACGTTTCTTCTCGCCTGTCAGTTGATGTTACTGGAAATTAGAATCAAGTCTGAAGTGAATCTTTTTATATATTCACTTCAACTTAGTTCTATTCAAGCATCAGAACATTTCAAAGAATCACGATGTCACACTTCTGGAATGTACGGATGCATAATAGTCGAAGAAAATCATCTCTTATACTTCCACATAAAAAATGAAACTAGCGGGCGAAAGGCATTCCTTGACCGCTGAAGTCAAATCCTCTTATCCAATGCCCAACACCGAGTACCAACACGAAATTTGGCAGCCTTCGGGCTACCGTCAGAAGTTGACTCGAAACAGTGGTCGGAACATTTGTTGAGTTCCATTATTATTCTGTCTTTCTCTCTTTGCTAACGTAGCGCTGCTAACTTAACTTGGTCCCGCAAAAGGCAGATCGGACGGACTATTCCAAATCCTCGGACGGAATAAGGTCTAATACGATTAAATGTTTCGCATTGCTCGCTGAGGCATTTTTTCTCCGGATTGTAGTTTTTATTATTGTTGATCTGGATCCAAACTGCACGCTCAACACATTCCGGAAGACTTCACTGACTGACCGGGGAAAAAGTTCGCAACGAGTTGCCCTAGGCATAGAATTCCATCCGTCAAGCAAACCGGGGAAAAACTTTTTCAGCAATCAACCTCCTTCTAACGCATTATTCTTGCTAGTCGTACGACTCTTTTGGACTAGGGTGACCTCTGTGCTGCAGGTTAGAATTAAGAATAATGATTTCGCATTGCATTTGTCCACTAATTGTTGTAATTAATCAAAGATTTTCTACATACATTTCTTGAAAATAACTTCTGTTCACTCTCCGGACGAGCACAATTTTGTTGATTTCCCTCAGGGGGAAATGCAAAAAACATGTTGAAATTTCTTTTCACTATGAAATTATAATTAAATCGAGACGAAAGAACGAACCGGAAACTATGTGCCTGCCGTGCGTTCCTCCACCGGGGAAAGAAAGGCCGAAGAAATGCGTTGCATATCGGATTTGTCGAGCTGAACTCCACAGTGGTGCCACAAATGCAACTAACCGAACCGGTATGCGACCGACACAAGTTTTCCTGGGAGTAATTTAAAACTTTTCCTTTCAATTGTTCGTATTCCCGGAGCGAATATGATGCCGTTCTTGCACGACGACGGCAGACAGGCAGACAGAAGTCGTAAATACGAACCGGCAAAACAGCAAATCTATCACGCGAAAGAGCTATGCGGTGGTGCATTATGTTTTACGCAACCGACCGCTTCCACCACCCGACCGAATAAGCCTGTTGCAGCCGAATTGTTTTTCCCCGCTGCAGGATTAAGTAATTGCCTATTGTCTAAATCAACGCCTGATTTCCCATTTCGTAATTAAAGCAGAAGCGATGTGAGCAGTGAGTTTCGTTCTGGTCCGGGTAAGGCTCGGGGCTGTCAATCTCGAGTTAGCAAAAGTGAAGCAAGATGTAAATTTTGAAGTACAGCAAAAGAAATTGGAAGTTACATTATTGCAGCTGCGAGACCCAAATGCGCTGAACGGATCATTGAAGTAATATACCTACCGTTTTGTTAAAATTAGTTCTTATCGATTTTTGTTTGTGTATTTCTGTCACAATATTCGATTACCCACTCAAAATTAGCTCGCAGTATAAAATGTAATAAAATTTATTTTTTATTTAAGAATAAGTCATCGTTTGCAGGCTTCTGTTTGCTAACTTGCATGTTTTGTTTCCCTTCCACAGGAGGCGCCTTGAAATAAAACTCACATTGCTACTTGGGCAGTATTGGTTAGTACCAATGTCGTAGCAATGCTGTTATGCTTGGACCACTATCTACGTCGTTCCTCTAAAATTTTTCATGTTTAATAAAGCATTTGTATTTTTTTCAAAGAATTATAAGATTCGATTCAATTTGCGCCGTATATTGTGTAACATTTCGTCGAATAAATCGTATTCCTAAAACGCCAATTTCCGGTTTTTTCATTGGTTTTTTGTTGTTTTCCTTCCCGTTTCCATGTTTTCTCTTTCCTTTTTCCCTTAGAATAGAAACGAAAACTATTTTTGGTCTTTTTCTTTCTTTTATCTCCTTTAATTCTCGTCTTACATATTTTCCTCTTTTTAGTGCACCGGTTTTCCGTCTTTTCTGTCACGTTCTATATTCTATTTTTGGTTCCTTTTTTTCCCTTTTCTCTCCGGTTTCCCTGTTTATTTCCCAGTTCGTCTTTTTCTCTTCCTTTTCTTCATTTTCTATAATCTAATTTTAATCCCTTTTTCCTGTTGGTCTTTTATTCTTTTTCTGTCCTTTTTCCTGTTTTTGTCTCATTTTTCTTCTTTTATATCCCGACCGATCTGTTTTTACTTCATTTCCTTTCCTTTTTTCTTTCTCGCTACTTTTCTTTTCTTTTTTTGTTTTGTCTTTTTTCTGTTCCAAATTCCCTTTCTTGTCTCGTTTTCCCTCCTTTTCTTTTCTGATTTTTGAAGAAGGTGGACATCTCTAAGAAATTACCTAATTTGCCAATTATAAATGGATTTTGATGATTTGAATACTCATCGATTCATAATAATAGTTGTAGCAATTATGTGTTTTCAATTACGAATTTCATTTTCCATCACTAAATAGTGAAAATCGACGAAAAATTTCAAGGTTAAATTACTCCATACAACCTTTCTTCACAGGCAAGGACAACAGTTAAACACATCATCTGTTTAGTGTGGGTTCCTTTTAGAAAAAAAAAATAAAAAAAACCCCTCCGTTCCAACAGGTCAACGATTCTTTACGACGTTTAAATCTATACTAATTTGATATCTGACCAGAGCACAGTGGGACCATTCCGGAAAAAGGCGGTCAAAAGTCTAGCCGAGATTTTCGGCACACTTATACTATACTCTATCGCAGTTCAAGCGATGCTAACTTTAGCTGCCAGTAGGTGCCTATTTACGGAAAAAATTACTTGTAAAAACGGTAAAATTTATGCTTCAAATCTAGTTTTAGAGCAAATAAAGCAACATATGATATTTACACTTTCTAGAAAGTTACGTATTTTGATAGTATCAAAAAGTTTGTAGAACATGTCGAACCTGTTAGATGAGGTTGTGTGTACATAAAGTTTAAAAAACTGATTTTGAGGGGGTTAAAAAAACGACAGAAAGTCAATTATATCTCGCAAACCATACGATGCAGATACTTTTTTTTCTATGTGTGGACTCATCACTGCGACCAGTATAGTTGATCTATTGTGATATGCAGATACTTAGTATCTTCGGCAAAGTTTAATTAAATTCAAAGTTCTACAACTTTGCCCAACACATAACCATGCTATCTAGTTCCTTTAAAAGAATATTTTTTTCCAATTTGTTATCCCCTTAATATCTAATTTTATATGAGAATGTCATTAGATGCAGAATACTTTTTAAGGAAACTTCTCTTAAAACACCAAAAGCTTGAAAACATCAGGAAAAGCGAGAAAAGACTTTTGACTGCCTTTTTCCAGAATGGTCCCACTGTGCAGAGGGCTGGTTTAATCGCTTGAACATTTAACCTAGTTAAACGTGGATGTCCTGAAAATAAATAATTTTGTTAAATTGTAAAACCATCCCTTTTCTTTATCTTTTATCTTTAAACATTGAATCTAGTCCAATTTGATGTCCTGAAAGTGAAGCGTCATAGTAAATTAAGCATTCACAGTTTCCTTTTGCCAGATTCCATATCCGTATATAGCAAAAATTTGTTCGAATCTATTGTCTCGCACAGAAACAGGGCTGAAGGGATTTTTGTGCATGTGACTTGACGCAGTAATTCTCAAAGCGAAAAAAAATCAGAGACTGTCTTATCTGAGAATAGTTTTCGGGCGTTTCATTTGCTGCTTTGTGTCAGTTAGTTTCTTGCATTTCTTTACATAGTTTCAATTGTATTTCTTTCTGTCAGGTGTGCAAATAACAGTGAAGTAGAGAGAAAGGAATTAGTACGATGCAGAGGACGTTAGCTAATTGATATTTTAACTGGCTGTTCACATATTGGTTGTAAGACAACCATACTTCTATTTAATCTATCACAATAAATGGTGCTATCAACGATTTCGTGGAAATTGGCGAATACGAATCAGAGTTGCAAATGATAACCCAGAATAGTTGTTTACTTTTTCAGTTTAACCGTAGTTGTAAGCAAGCTACTTAAGTTAGCTAACGTCGTCAACTGCATACCAAGTTCTAGCTAGTTGCTTAACCCATTATGACCCAGCGTATGATATATCATACCTCGTCTTCAAAACCTGTTTACTGCTGAATTTCAATAGTTAGCATTGTTAATATATCACTACAAGAGAGATAAGACATCAATCTGATGTGTGTGTGATATAATTTGTCAGTTTTTGTCATTTCATCTGTATTTTCAACAGTGCAAAATTGTGACAAATGGCGGAAAAAAAGTTGAAAAAATGGCGAAAAAATGTTTGTCTCCAAAACGCATGAAAAAGTCTACATTTAGTGACGAAACATTACCTGACATGTAAATTAGTATTTATATGTAAAGTCTATCACAAAATTCGATGAGAAATCTGTAAAAAACCTTGTAATTTGTTTGTTTGAAACTGAGCCTATAAAATATTTAACCTGCGATATTTTGGCCTTGAAAGCATTCCAAATGACGATTTTGCGTTTCCCGACACATTCGAGCCATAATATAATAGATTACAGAGTTTCACTTCATTTGGTCCAAATTTAGGTATACCCGGGTCATAATCGGTTAAACTTGGCTAGTGCTACAAGTCATGCAAAAATAGTCAAAAAGCGAAATCATCGCCAATTATTAAAAGATGTGTAGCTGTGGCCTGCTGGTTCAACTCTTATGAAATTATAAACTCTAAGAAACTGATAAAAATGATATTCAGAATACAGACATTTAAGATATTTAAACATAACTTCATTTAACAAATGTATATGCATATTTTAGGACACTTATTACAGTACAGTAAATTATAAATTTGCATAACAAACTGCTGACCTTTTTTTTAAGCATTGTCGAATTGTACCCGCAATCGTAGTCCTACGTGAACCCCTCGTTCGTTCCCCTAGGCACAGGCCTGTATACTTTTTTCGGCCTGTTGTTTCCTTTTTCTTTCGTTGGGTTTCTGTTCTATTTCCTTCCCGTTTTCCGCCTTTTCCTGAGTCCAAATTTTCCTTCGTTCCATTTTTCATATTTTTCTTTTGTTTTTCCTCGTTTTCAGGCTCGATTTATTTTCCATGTCTCATTTTTTGTTATATTTTGTTCCGTTTCTACTTTTTTCTGTTGTTTGATTTCGGTTTTCGTCTTTTCCACTTTTTACGTACTGTTCTATCTCTGTTTTTGTTTTCTGTCACGTTCTATTTTTATTTTCTGTTTATCCCTTTTACCTTCCGTTTTCATTCTTTCTGTATTTTTCTTCTTTTATCCTCTTATTCCGTTCGCTTTGCTTTATTTTTCTTCTACTAAAATCTCTCCCTTTCTTTTCTATTCCGTCTTCTCTCCTTTTTTCCATTTTTCTCCTTTTCTGTCCAGTTTATTCTCATTTCCTTTATATTTTTTCCTTCTGTTCTAACATTTTTCTTCTTTCTCATTCTCTTTCTTGCCTCGTTCCCCTTCTTTTTCGCTCCCGTGTACTTCGTTTCCACTGTTTTGTTTCACGTTTTCCTTACAAATCTGACGTAGGACTACGTCTTTGTTTACTATACTGGGAGTGGGTAGCACTTTGTGAAAACGAAAATAGAAGTGTAACGTTTGAATGAAAGATTTCAAATAGCAGTAACTACTAAACTACTGAACGTAACTGAACAATTTATATGTCGTTGGATAGATACAATGACCAGCAATTTTATGAAAGGCGTGAGAGGAGGGGCTCCTGTACAAATGAAACACAAAGTTCTTCAAAACTTGAGAACAAACCAAGCAAATGGAACAAAATTTGGCATGTGGGGGTTTTAGACGGCATGCCTTTATTTGCTGATGGTTTGAGACTCCTCACCCCTGTGATTGGAGGATAAGGACTCTCACACAAATAAAACAGAAATTTTTGCGTGTGCACCATATTTTCTGCTATGTAACAAGCGGTAAGCTTTGAAAGTAAACTAGTAAAACCTTCTTGGAGCAAGAGAGAGTGAATCGACTCCGCTAACTTACGTGCTTGTTGTCATTCATGTCAAAAGAGAAGGACATTCACCTAGCACGTCATATTTGCGATGAACGTGCTGTGGCTGTAATGTTATTTGTAACCAACGACCCTTTTAAAGGCCACAAGCGAGTTAAAGTAGGTTTATTGAAACATATCAAGCTACGCATAATCATATTTAATACAATAATCTGAGGGCTGGTCATTCATTACTATTTCAACCTTTATGATGCACACAAGTGATTGTTAAAGCAATCTCTATGTCTCAATAGTGGCAATGGTTCCTGTTCACGTATTTTCAAAGCCACCATTGCATTCAATGAAGAATTGAGTTTGAATATTTCGCTCTTCTCTTTCAAACATTCACTTAAAAAATGGCACTCACAGATTCTTATAAACATACTTATGCCAGAAATGCAGATTACATTAGTCTTTGATCTAATGATCTGATCTAATCCTACGTCACCCTTTCGTACAACCCTTAGGGCTGTATACCTTGTTGTTTTTCATTCGGTTTTCTTTTTTTTGTGTTCCAGTTGTTCTTCTTTGCTTAGTACTCATTTTTGTTTTTTTTCCTTCGGTATTTTTTACTTTTTAGCTTCTTTTTCTAGAGAGCAGCAGTAGAGGGACTATCTCTACATCCATTGGCAATTCATCTGTGAATAGCCCGAATAAATTTACTAATATTTTCATAAGAAACCGGTCGCTGTACGTTGTTTGGTTCACGGGATATGAATTTTTGAACTAGGAAAACATTCAGAAAGATGAGTTTTTTTAACTTTCAACACAAAAAATGACAACAAAAATGTTATCGAGAAAATTCTATTATTAAAAATTGACAAACAAAATAAAATAGTATTAAATTAAACAGGGAAGACGGAACAAGAAAATGAGAAAACGTAGTGGAACAGAAAAGTAACGAGAAAGAAAAAACAAAACCGAGAGCAAGCGAAGAAAACGGAAAAAAGAGGACAAACGAGATATAAAAGGGTGAAAGATGAGACAGAAAACAAAACGAAAAAAAAACCAGGAAAAAGGGAGAGGAACGGAGAAGGGCCAACAATAGAATAAACGTGACAGAAAAGACTAAAAACGGGCCAAAGAAGCAAAGACGAAAAACGGGAACAAAAGAAGATAAAAAATAAAAAAGACAAAAACTAGAAATGGGAAAAGGGAAAAATACAAGAGAGAAGAGATAGAAACTGGGTTAGAAAATAACAAAAACAGAATGCAAAACATAAGGCAAAACTGGACTGAGAGTAGGCAAAAATGGGACAGGAAAGCTAGAAAACGGAATATTGATGCAGAAACACGGGACAAAAGAAAAAAGAAAACTAGCGATAAAGTGGAAAAACAGAAGAAAAGTGAAAGCAAAAGCAAGAAAACGTCACAGAAGAGGAGAAAACGGCACAAACAGTGGAAAATACGGGACTGGATTTTATTGTCCAATACAATATGGATTTAAATTTCTTGTCTGATTTCAAATTTAATTCCGAGTTCAATCTCAAGTGCAATTTAAATCCAATTTTAGGTTCAATTTCAATTCTAATTTTAAGTTCTGTAGGGTCGAAGCCTGATATCAAATCCAATTTTAAATCAGATTTCTAGTCCGATTTCCAGTCCAATTCAAATCCAATTTAAAATAAGATTTCAAATCCAGTTTCAAATAAAAATTTCAAATTCTGTTTTTAGTCCGGTATCATGTGTAATGTCAAGTAATAGTTCCAGTCCAAATTACTCTAAATTTGAGTCCAATTGGATTTGAATTTTAAATCTTAATTCAAATTTAATTTTCAGTTCCCTGTGAAGTAAAGCTTCAAAGCCAAATTTTGATTCGATATGATTGGAGCCTAATGTATAATATAAGAGTAGTGCTTCCGAAAGTTGAGGTTCATATCGAGTAGCACTCCTAGGTCTTTGTTTTTATTTTCCAAATGGGCACTGGGTTCAAACATGCCACTACGACAATCATGGATATTGTCTTTTGTAGCTTGCCCCGATTGCTGTACACAGTTTAGGTCTTTAACAAAAAATACCCTTTCTAAGTTCTTGTTGCCGAAGTGATAATTCCGTAAAGATATCGATGAGCTTTTCCAATTTATGGTAATCTTCTAACGGTTAGGACAGTACCTAATTTTGTACGTCATCAGCGTAGAGCAACCTGCATAGTGGAAGCATAGCGCACACGTTGTTGAAAAATAAGGAAAACAGTAAAGGTCCAATATTACTTCTTTGTGGAACACCAGAAAAATTCACTAGTGTATACGTTACCTAGTTTTACAGAGAGACGGAGATCAACTAAATATGCTTTCAACTAGTTAACAAAGCTAATTTTGAACAGCAGTTCAAATTTTGTGGTGATTTTCCTATTGGTTTGCTAGCTGCAGAAACCACAAGCAACCTCACCTTAGCAGATTGCATCGTGAGTCTTATCGCAATAAAGAACCTCGTTTACTAGTTTTGTTTGTGACATTGTATTGTTCGTCAAATAAATCAATCAGAATATCCTTTTGATACTACGCTGACTTGATTGAGTAACAACTCCAGTAACAATATGAGTTTTAATGCACTCTCATTGCAGTTTTTATGGTCAATTTTGGGTGTAATAAAAACCATGATCGTTACTTGGAAATTAGGTATTATAAACATTTACAATTGTAAATACAGTACCATTTCAGTCGATCATTGCATTAAAATTTTCATGGCTATCATACAAAATTATTTACTAGTAATGCTGCAATACACACAATTGGTGTTCAACGAACTCATTCATTTAATACTGTTCATAATTAGATCAAATTGCTGTCTTCAGATAACCAACAAATTGTTTCATTTCACTAACTTTCAATATTAAAATCAATAAAAGAATTCCGGTCGTGCACGAGGCCAGTTGTTCATTGAATCATTCTCTTCTCAACCGCAGGCAACGCAACGTGTGTAATCAGAAGGAAGCAGAAAAGAATTCCTCCCGGCGCTCTGTGGCACGCCGTTTCCGCGTTCAATCCTGCCAGCAGCGCAGTAGTAGGTAATGCTCATCTCAGCCCCACAAGAAAAGCTCGGCTTCCTCGGCTGGCGCCAGACTAACTTTCCTCATCAACGCGCTCTGCCAAAGCCAAAGCCGAAGCCGAAGCCAAAGCCTTGCTGAAAAGGGAAGAAAAAGATACACGCGTTGTGAATGCCTGTAAAAACGCTGTAAACACCTTTTGATCTGCACCATCAACATCGTCATCGACAGCATCGATTTCAGTTATGTCGTGGCGGTTGACGGGCTGAAGACAGTGGCGGGCAGAGGATGAGCTTGGGCCTTCGACACGCGCCAGATTTCTTACCGGCACTCGGAGCACCGCATGACAACCTCACGCATTCTCATCGCCGTTGTTGCTGTAATCATCATTAATTTAATGAAAATCGATGTAAGATACAGTCGTCAGTGGTTCATCCGTCGGGAGCGGAATCGAAACGTGTGCCTGATGCCTTTTGGCACACAAGAATCGTATGTACGGAGGCAGGACGGCGTAGGCAGTAAGATCGGCAGGAAGCGTAATCCCTGTCGTAATCAGGATTCAGAACGAAACCGGCAAAGAAAAGGGCACACGTAGACGGAGAAAATTGAGTTTCGCAAGCTCTGGTTGTGTTCGACGGGGCCCGGGGGCGGGTTTTACGATTTTCGAAGAAACTCGCAGGCGCTTACACAGTGACTTCAAAAGTAGCTTCCTCCCCGCCCCCAACTTGGTTGCAGCGTAGCAGCAGCTTGGTGAAATGAAAAAACGGATACCAAATGGCGGGTGTCGGGAAGGCAAACAGACAAACCCCACGTACCTACTTATATGTAGGATGTGCACGCTTTGTGAGAGTAATTAAAAACCGGGTTTTGAAGGGAGCGCTCTTTGTGGTTGTCAATGAAAAGAGTTTCACTAAATTGGCAACCTAGTACAAGGGATTTGTTGTGCGATTTGGAAGAAAACAAGCGGTTTGCCTGCGGCAAACGTTGAATTGTTTTACTGGTAAACTGTTACGTGAGAGTTGTAATTGATTCTATCGTACCCGGATATTACAGTTGTGATTCAACTGTACTCGAGGGAAAACAATCTTTATTTTACCTTCAATTAACTTTAACTTTAATCTCGCATAGGTATTCAGACGTGTGGCTTAATCCTTTATTATTTGTTTGTGGGGTGGCGGTGGGGTTATTTCACGATTTCAGGCAATCAGTTTCTACGAAACGAATGATTTTAATACAAAAGCAATCATGGAATGCAGATGAAGTTTATAAACTCAGCGCGAAAACATTCCGAATCAACAACTAGCTGCCAACAGCAGTAGGAACAGAAGAGGAAAATATGCGCATCACAATTCGAATCGAAATTAATTGCAAATGATGTCGTAATTAATTTTTCATTTCGCCTGGGTACGCTGGGAAAAGCACCCAAGCACCTGTCAGTATCACGCTCGGTATTTGTCAGTAAGCGAGTGAAACCGAGCGCAAGAAAAAGCTGGGAAGTTCCAGTTTGCCAGTAAACGTCATCGTCACTGGAACGAAGGAACGAAATTGATTCCATTGGCAATGGTTGATACGCGTGCTTGGTCCTAGAAGTGGATGGAATGAAGACACCATGGTTGCCGTGGTAGCTTTGCCCTCGGACGTTGTCTTTGCTTGTTGGAGGTTTCAAGACTAGGGTAATAAAGTGGAACCTTATCTCTTCCTGACTGGGCTGTTTTAAACAAGCTTCACAGCGGGAACTTTAACTGTGAAGAAAAGTAGTGGGAAAATACTAAAGACCTGATATTAGTAAGGCGTTCGGGAAACTTAACAAATGCATGATTGTTGTAAATATGTCACATGAAAGCCATCTCAGTTTTGCCTCTTTGGTCTTGATTCACCATCAAGACAAGAAAAAAGAACATTTTAATGGTTTTACGAATAAAAACACCTTTATTTTAACCAAATTTTTTCTTGAAAATCATATCCTATTTATTTGCTATCAAAATGATTGAAATTGGTTCAATCATTCAAAAGTTATGAAATTTTAACTGGCATTTGTCGACTGATATTTTGTATTAAATGATTTCATATCCAATGATAAAACCTTTGCAGTTCAACTTCGATTCCAGTTTAAAAATAATTTATATTTGTAAGCTAAGTGATGGTGGAAAACTCTAAAGAAAAGTTGGCAGCTCCTAAGAAAAAACAGAAAATAGCACGAGGAAAACCGTGACTAAAATTGAACAAACTAGATAGAAAAAACACGCAATAAAAAGAAGAAAAACAGACATCGAAAGAAAAATCACGACAGAAAGGGAAAGAAAATAAGACGTAAAAATAGAATAAACCGGAAAAGAAACCAGGCAAAAAAGAGGAGACTGGACAGGAAAAGAGGTAGAACGGAAGAGAAGAGTAGTAAATTGACAGAAAAAAAGAAAAAAACGATAGTGAAAACGATAGCGAAAACGAGGGAAACGAGAAAGAAAATGAGGAAAATTGGACAGAAAAAGAAGAAAAGGAGAAAAAGCGGGTTAGAAAAGAAGAAAATACGGGTGCAAAGGAAAGTGAGAAACAAGAACAAAAATAGGAGAGAAAACAGAGGAAAAACGGAAATTATATCAAATAAAACGATAAAAGGCCGTGACAGTAAGTAGGAAAAGCAGGACGTAATAGGAGGAAGATCGACACAAACAAAAAAAAAATAGGAAAGAAGATAGCGGGACAGAAAACAAAAAAAAACGAGACTGTAAATGAGAAAAAATTTACGTGAAGTTGAGAAAAACCGCAGAAAAATGACGAAAAACGGAATAAAAAAACAAGAGGGTGAAAAAACGTGACAGAAAAGACAGAGGATACTGGCCAGAAATGACAAAAAGGTGACAAAACGAGAAAACAAAAAAAAAATATGACTGAAAAAGAGAAAAAATTAACCCGTAAATGAGTAAAAATCGAAGAAAAATAACGAAAAACGGAACAGAAAAACAAGAGGGCGAAAACACGGCACAGAAAAAACAAAGGATAGCGGATAGAAATGACAAAAAGGTGAGAAAACAAGAAAACAAAATAAAACGAGACTGGAAAAGAGGAAAAATTTAGCTGAAAATGAGGAAAAACCGGTGAAAGATGACGACAAAACGAAACAGAAAAACAAGAGGACGAAAATACGGGACAGAAAACACAGCAGATAGTGGACAGAAATGACAAAAAAGTGAGAAAACGAGAAAACAAAAAACTGAAACAGAGGAATAATTTAGCTGAAATGAGGAAAAATTGAAGAGAAAAGGGCGAAAAACGGGAAAATTGGAGAGAAAACGGAAAAAGGAGCCAAAAACAGAATAAACGAACCCGAAAAGAAGGTAAAATGGGGTATTCAACAGAGGAAAAACGGAACAGATGAGGTCGAAAAACGAAATGTAAAAGAGGTAAAAAGAGTTAGTAAGAGATGAAAACTGACACAAAAATGGAGACATAAAAAGGGAAAAGGGAATAGAAAAAACAATGGGTAAAAAACAAGTGCAACAAGAGGACTTATAATAAGCAACAATTGGACAGAAAACGTAAGAAACTAATTAAACAATGGAAACACGGAACAGAAAGAAAGAAAACGAGAGAAAAAGAGGAAGGAGGAGAAAAAAGGTACAAAAAAACGAAGCAAAAAGTGAAAAAACGTGTAAGCGAGAAAAACGCAAGAGGAAAGAATGAAGAACTGACATCAAAAAATTGTGAAAGGAAGGGGAGGGGGAACGAAAAACAAAGGAAACAGGAACAAAATAAAAACGAGGCAAAGGAGAGGAGAGTGGACAGAAAAAAGAGAGAACGGAAGAGAAAAGATGAAAAATGAGGGAAAATAAGAAAAAACGCCAAAGGTAACAAATGAGGTAACCGAAAAAGAAAAAATGAAAATGGTGCGAAAAAATGGAAACCGAAGACATCTGAGATAAAACGCAAAAAAGAAGTTAACCACTTGACGAAACAGAAAACAAAAAACGAAACTGGAAAAGGGGAAAAACTGAAGGAAAGAGACGAAGAAAACTGAAGAAAACGGAACAAAAAGGAGATAATAAACAAAAGGAAAATCAAAGTACTGAAAAGGGCGAAAACAGGACAGGCTTGTTTTATAACGGAAGGTGAGAAAACGAGAAAACAAAAAACCGTGACTGAAAAAGAGGAAAAATTTACCTGAAAATGAGGAAAAACTGTAGAGAATAGGATGAAAAACGGCAAATTACTTAGGAAAACTGGAGAATAAACGGATAAAGGAGCCAAAAACAGAACAAACGTGACAAAAAAAAAGTAAAAATGGGGTATTTAACAGAGGAAAAAACGGAACAGATGAAGTCGAAAAATGACATGTAAAAGAGGTAAAAAAAGTTAATAAGAGATGCAAACTAAAGACATAAAAAGGGAAAAGGGAATAGAAAAAATAAAGGGTAAAAAACAAATGCAACAAGGGGATAATTATAATTATAATTAGCAAAAATTGGACAGAAAACGTAAGAAACTAATTGAACAATGGAAACACGGAACAAAAAGAAAGAAAACGAGAGGAAAAGAGGAAGAAGGAGAAAAAAGGTACAAAAAAAACGGAACAAAAAGTGGGAAAAACGTGCAAGCGAGAAAAAAGAAGAACCGACATCAAAAAATTGTGAAAGGAAGGGGAGGGGGAAAGAAAGACACGGCAAGAACAGAGGAAAAACTAGGCAAAAGAGAGGAAAGTGGACAGAAAGAAAGAGAGAATGGAAGAGAAAAGATGAAAAATGAGGAAAAAGTAGAAAAACGCTAAAGAAATGAGGTAAACGAAAAAGAAAAAAAAATGAAAATGGTGAGAAAAAATAGAAACCGAAGACATGAGATAAAATGAAAAAAAAAAAGAAGTTAACCACTTGACGGGACTAAAGAAAAACGACGAAGAAAACGGAACAAAAAAGAGATAAACAAAAATAGGACAGGCTTCTTATATACGGTAGTTTTTACAATCGGCAGAGGGAACGGTAGTAGAAAGTACTGAAACAAAGGTGTTTCTAGTATCAGGTACAGGAAAAGAAAAGAAAGAGGAAACAGTGGGCAGAAAAGGGGAAAAATGAGACAGTAAAAGGAGGGAGACCAGAGAAATAAAGGGGAGCCAGGGCATAAAAAGTAAAGATCAAAGAAAAAGAAGGACCATGGGACAAGAAAGGGCAAATGGAATAGAAATAATGAGAAACCACAAGGGACAATAAAACTAACGAGAGAAAATTGATGAAGGAAACAAGAAAAAACGTTACACGGGACATAAAAGGAGAAAACAGGGTCAAAAAGGTTCCCATTCTCTGGAACAGAAGAAGAAGGAAAACAGGAAAAACGGAACAAAAGAAAAGGTAAAACTCTAGAGAAAAACAGTACCAACTTGACAGAAAAGAGAGAAACACAGTAGATGAAAAAGTAGAAGAAAAACGGAACAGATAAAGACGAAAAACGAGAAGCAGGAGAATTAGAAAAATGCAAAAACTGGAAACAAAAAGAGGAAAAAGGGAAGAGCAAAGACGGAAAACGCGAAAGAAAATTACAACAATGTAAGTGAAAAAAAGAAGAAAAACAAACTTGAAAATATGAAAAAAAAAAATGAGATAGGAAACAAAGACCAATGGAACAATAAAACAGTAAACATGAGACAGAAAAAAAAGAAAAACGGGAGAAAAAGATTACCTCCTATTGGAGGAAAACGGAAAGAAAAAGAAGAAAAAATGAGAACAATACCCAAGAAAATGGCACAAAGAGAAACAGGAAACTAATAACACGTGTGAGAGAGTTAGACGAAATATGTCAATCCGAATTTCGTATGAAACATCTTGTCAAACTTCGTGCTCTTGTTCAAAATTCAAGTCTAATTTAATGTTCAATGCCCATGTTCAATTTCAAATGTAAGTCAATTCCAACTTTAAATCAAATTTAAACTCTGATTTCAAGTCCACTTTCTAGCAAAATTTGAAACCAAATTCAAATCTAATTTGAAGTGTCATTCCAAGTCTAGCTTCAAGTTGAATTTAAATCGCATTTACGTCCAATTTCAATTACAATTTTAAGTTTAATGTCGAGTATAATTTGAAGGCCAATTTCAACTTTATTTTTTAATCCTAGAAAGTGGACTAATTAAAATCCAATTTCAAGTAAAACTCAAAGTACAATTTCAGAAAAAAGAACTTCTAATCCTCTTTTAAGCCGTTTTTAAGTTTAATTCTCATCTAAACTTCCAAATGGAGTAATTTTAATCCAATTTTAAAATCAATTTCAAGTCCAATTTTCAATTTAATTTAAAGTTTTACTTCAAAGCTATATATTTGTCTAACTTCAAGTCTAATTTAATACCCTAAGTCAAGTCCAATGTTAAGTCCAATTTCAACTTTTCTGGTCCAGTTCCAAGTTTAATTTTTAGTCCAATTTTGTTTTTGAATCGAATCACAGAACAGAAGTGGAAGTCCGAACGATTCGGCGATCAAATCTGGTAACTGGTGGTGGAGTCTTTTTTGTTTTTATTTTTCTTTGGGAAGGTTTTCGCATAGAAGCAAATAACAGCAATATAAGCAGAACGCTAGCTGCCAATCGCATAGCAGCTTTCACATGCTTTCGTGTTCATTCGTATCGCGTTCGTGTGTTTTCGTGGATAAAAGTGACTCGCTACCGCCAGGTTCGCTAGTATCTGTAGAAAGTAGCATGTACGTGTTTGGATTTCTAATTCCACTTCTGTTCTGTGATCAAATCGCACCCGAAAATAGGGAGTTGGTGTGCTTATGGCAAAAAAAGCGATTTCAAGAAAAAATCCAATACGGCGGCCAAATCCAAGGTCCAAATCCATTGTGAACATTGCTACAAATAGTTGGTTGTTTCATTGAGTCAATGCCAATGCACACCTAATTTAATAAATGTATTTCATAGCATTTTTTCTCAGCTTTCCAATTGTGGTCTTTAAATGAAAATCGATTGGAAAGCTCATGGCGAAACCGGAGATTTGCTAAAATTCAATATGGTGACCAAATCCAAGATGACCGCCAAAAAATTTATTCCATTTCAAAACCGTGTTCTTATTTTTTCTCAGAACCATGCCATTTGTTAGCTGTTTCATTGCAATTCAGAAATTATCACATAATATAGTTTTCAAGTTTTGCTAGAAATTCAACTTTTTTCTAAACTGTCGGGCTCCTTGGTGAACGAAGTGTCCATTATTTCGCGATATTCAAAGTGGGATTCTCATTTTTGTACCATGTTCAACCAATCTAGTACAAAAATTCCTGCATTTGAAGATCTTGTGTCAGTAGTGGCCCCGTTTCAACGAAAAATACTTTATATTATTATATTAAATTGAATGTAATGGAACGCTGCTTCTTTTTGTTTACGATCGGAATTGCTATGAGTAAATTCTTTGCCACATTAAACTTGAATCGTTTGCGTGAAATAGACGAGCAGTTTACAGATGGTTATAGAAGTTTACATAACGACTTTTTAAGAAATAATTACAACTTGTCGCGCCACCGTTCTTTTATCCTCGGCTTGTACGTACCATACCGAGACTATTAAACCTAGCAATATTTTAGTACTGTGATATAGTTATTATCTTTTCTGTTTCCTTCGTGTTCTACGTGATAAGTTTATTCAAGACTGAACCCGTTCATAAATCCATCATCATCCGTCATCCGTTCGTAATGTGGTGCTTTATTCGCCAAATGTCCCAAATCAAGCTTTAAAAGGAAAAATCTTCCTTCGCGCCGAAATCCACTTTATTACAAGAAGATGAGTGCCAAAACGGCTGCCGCCCGTCTCCATCAGTATTCAAGCAGCATACCAAAGTCAAATTTATTTCCGGAGATTTTTACGACATCCGGAGCTATCAACGGGCGTGTGTAAACACCCCTGACTAAAGGCACACATAAATTGGGCCAATTTTGCTCGCGCGCACAGTGAACTGATTTTCCGAGCACGGAAAGTTGTAGTTGTTATAAAACAATGTTGGCACCACGAGCAAATTACTGCAAGTCAGCCAGCCAAGCAAATAAAGCAATAAAGCATTCTTCGCATTTCGCACGGCTCCCGGATCCTCCGCCGGTACGGATCGCAGTCAAATGCCATATTCGGTCCACCTTATTCGCACAGATGCGTGCTCTATCTTGCTCCAAGAAAATCGCATTCAGTATCGAAATAAATCCTCTTCTCACCCGTCTTCATTCTTCATCATGCATTCTGGGAAATCCATGCCTCACAGGACCATGTCGAACAGAATTATGAGCTTATATAGAAGTTGATGGTCATAAAATATTAATGAACTGCTATCGTTCATTTCCTCTCTCTCACACTCCTTTCCGTCTGTGGGCCAGCAAAGCAAGGCGACCGAAAGGCAGGCACGGGTGTCCTTGATGCGAAATAATGGACCGGTATAGAGGATCAATCCCATAAACTCACAGAGCGAAGAGGCAGGATAATGCCAACGGAAAAAAATAATCGAGTAGAAGAGCGCCTGGTGGAGCGAGTGACTGGGTGCCTGATTCACCGACCGTTCGCATTCACCGAAGCTGTCCTCGGCATCCAATTCCGGCAACAATGAAATCAATCGCCGAATGGGCCCCCGGAATGGGAGGAAAATATTTGATTAGCCTAGTTTGGCCCGGAAGTACCAGGGCTGATCCGATTGGTTGATTCCGAAACGATTGTCGGAAAATGTTACTACCAGTGTTGTGACGCCACATGACACGCTATTTCGCTTGCTAACAATATACCATCATATACTGTGCCGGCCAGGTTCAGGTCCAGGTTCAGGTCCAGGTTAACGATGTGACGTTGTTCCGTTTCAAATATGAACAGACTTAAAAAAGATAAATTGAAGAACAAAAAAAACGAAATTGATATTACGGTGCTAAGGAACGCACGGGACGACTTCGCCATTCGTGGACAACGACGTGTTCAAATAAAATGAAGTTCAAATAATGACGCTCAAATGGAATCCTGGCGGCCTGATGTTAATGCTGGTATCGATACCCTGGCATGAATGGTTTATTAGAAGCAGACTGTCCTTTAACTTAGCTGGCAGTGAAAGCAAACATTTTCGATTTTCTCAGACAGTTTCTAAAAATTTAAAATTTTGATGGCATCATTCAGTTTCAACCTAAATTTTTTACTGCACAAATCGTACCAGCAAGATTAGGGGATTAGCAATTCGAATAAAATTCATTTGATCTTGCGGCGCTTTTTGTACGCTGAATCCAATCCGATAGGACCGAATGGTGGTGCGCGGCGGGCTGCATTATGCCTTTAACATATTGAAAGCTCTTTCGGCAGCATCAGTACCTATCAGTTGGCTCGGTATTATTGCCAGACGGTGGCGGCGGCGGCCGTGGGAAGAGGTCTATCAACTGAAGCTCATTATTTTGCGAACAATACAAGGGCGGGGATTTTTACTGACTGGAGGGGAGATCGTTGGGCGAATAAAAAATGATGACAATAATTTAAATATCCTACAGAAGCTGCGGTTTTTGTAGTGCTTGTCAACATTTTTTGCCGTTGAATTCAATGATCTGTTGATGGGAGATTTTTTACCAGAAAAGTATTTAGCTTACATTGTGTACGGTTATTCTTAAGTGAAAAAATTGATTTTGGAACAAAACCAGTCGAGTGAGATAGTAACAATCGTTTGAATCAGTTTGAATTATTAGAAAAGCAAAAAATCCCAAAAGAAGCTAGCTAACTCTTCTATTAGTTTATTAATATAGTATTATTTATGTCAGTAGATTTAAGCTCCAACACTTTCGAATGAATTGCGTGAAATTTGGTAGAAAGAGAAGGTAGAAGTAAGTATTAAATTAAAAGTGTGGATAGTATTCTTAGGGAAGGACAAGACGTGAAGATCCAAAGCAGGGCCATTTGAAGCATATTACGTGGTTCGTCAAATTTTACCACGATAGAGCTAATCTTGAATACTGTTGCAAATCGATTGAGAACCAAACGATGCCTACACCCACGCAAGCGAGTTCGAGCATACTATAAAGCATAGCGTACAACGCTTACGCCACTGACGTAAGCGTACGACAAACAAACGCCGGTGCTATGTGCAGTCATTCTGCTACCTATACAGTCGCAAACACACAGCTTCGTTGCGACTTTCTACATAGTGGGCACTCACGAGGCAAACAACTCCTGAGCAATCAGTAGCGGTACAATGGGATACAGATTTTGTGTTACTTCTTCTTGTTTTCTTCATCTTGCACCCCAAATTCTATACACGGGTGATAGTGCGAGCCCTCGTGGGCAATCGGTAATAGTTGCTTGGGCTGCAATGACGAGCGAGTGCGACGATCGAGGTTGTTAGCTAAATTCACAGTCGAATGAACACGTTCCAGTGCCTGAATGAATAAGATAGAGAATACGAAAGTAATGCTTATTCCGCCGTGTTCATTAGAACGAGTACTCACGTGTGAGAAAATTAGATCACACGATTGTGGGGATCGCAACGCTTATCCTAATTTGACGGTTAGAGATAACCTAAAGTTTTGTTGAGCACCTTAGAAGGATTTCAAATATTAGTTAAAGATTTTTTTCCCATTTTATTCTACTATCATGTATTCTACTAGCAAAGAGGCAAAGAGGCATCGTTGTGAGCGTCTGCTTCTATATTAGTGGCGGCAGGGTGCTCCTCGAAAAACTATAACCCTGAAAATTCGGCATCGTAGTACTGTAGAAGATCTATCGCAAAGGCAAGAAGCGACAAGGGTAGTTTTTACTAGAGCGCTGGCACTATCTACGAACTGGCAACGGGCTATGTAGTGTTGGGCAGAGTCATCGCGTGATGATTTAGAAGGCAATCAGCGATAGGATGTGCATGTTTCTTCACCGACACCAACATAAACGTGCACTGCTTACACGAAGGAAGACTCGATGATGATAAGCAAATGTTTTATGCACAGCTGGATGTATAGACCGGTGATCGGACCCATACCCTGCACACCGACACGATCAATAACAGCTAGCAATGCATCAACTTTGCGACTTCCTAAGACACTTTCTTTTCCCACCCCCACCCGGCCGATTTTTCTTGAACATTACCAACATACGCTCCATACGAGTTGCGGGTAGCGACTGGGATCATAGCAGTATATGTGCCCTCAAAACTATCGACAAAACTCGTAACAAATTCGCCCTCCTTAGTAAAATCACAGACAAACAGACGAGACACTCGCGTTAATTCCATCGTCCATTCAAAAACAACTTATTTTTCAAAGAATCATGTTTCGCAACATGGCCAAACCGCGGCGCTCGAGTGTTGCTTCGAGTTTCCAGTATAAAACCATAAAAATGTAAAAAACCTACAGTATAAAACCCTGCAAATGTAAAAAGCCTACAGTATAAAACCCTGCAAATGCAAGCTACTCCGCAACATGCATAACCGAGGCCGCTAGTGTGCAAGCAAAATGTGTAGGACGATGGTTTTTGAGGAATTTTCTTCTATGTGTCATGTCAGTTCGTCAGTGGTAAAATATTCTTTATTGTTGAACAACCCGCGAGTTACCAAGAAATACGTGAACTTGCTGGAAGAAGCACTACCTTCCTCTGTGGAGCTAGATGCTTCGATCCTAGAAGACGTATGGAGTAGGATACGCTCAGCCGTCTAAATTTGAGGCCACAATCGCTGTGAGTAAATCTCGCGCGCACGACATGGTTGATCTGACGGGGAATGCGAACAAGCGATGAAGAGGAATAAAAGAATTTGGAAAAAATATCTAAACTTTGCCACGCCTTAGAATGTGGCCAAGTATCGATGAGCACGGAATGAGTTGACCCCGTACAATCCTGAGGCGGAGAAAACACCAGAAGATGAACAGAGATCGTGAAGAGCTACAACAATTCCAGGCTAAAGAGACGCCTGAGTGCCTTGAGAAGGTGAACTAATACCGAAATGTTCTTCGAATGAACTAGCAGTTCTTCGATGAACAGCTCAACGCCAAAGGAGACACAACGGAAATTGATCTAAGAGCACCTACAAACGACTACAGAGTGTTGGCTCCCGATCTCGAAGAGATCCGGCGAGAAATCGGTCAGCTGTAGAATAATAGAGCCGCGGGAAAGAATCGACTATGAAAGGAACTCTATAACAATTGCCAAGAACCGCTTACAATGGCACTTCACTAGATAATTTCAAAGATTTGGGAGGAAGAGAAACTGCAAACTATAGTTGGAGGAGTGGATGGAAGGTGTGGTGTGGTAATTACCGAGGTATTACGCTGTTCAAAGCCGTCTACAGGGCACTCTCTCAGATTTTGTTACGTCGTCTATCCCCAATAGCAATATAATTCGTAAGGCAGTACCAGGCGGATTTTATGGGGGCCTGTGTTACTACGAATCAAATTTTTATTCTCCGGAAAATCCTCCAGAAATGTCTGGAGTACAAAATGCCCACGCATCATATTTTCGTGACTTTCAAGGCAGCATACGATAGAGTCGAGCGCGAATACAGTTTGCCGGACAAACTGACATGGCTGATCAAAACTACCCCGGATCGAGTGATGTGTTACGTGCGTATTTCTGGGGTACTCTCGAGACCTTTCACGCAGAGGGTTGCGACAAGGGAATGGACTGTCCTGTATGTTACACAACATCGCTATTGAAGGTGCGATCTGGCGAACTGGCATCCTAACGAGAGGAACGATTTTCAGCAAGAGTAGCCAACTCCTAATCTTCAATAACATTACTAGAAACCTTGGGCTGGCAGTGGCAATCTACGCCAGTCTAAAAACGGAGGATAGGAGGATTACAAATCAATGCGTCGAAAACCAAACATATGGTAGGAAGAGGCTCCAGAGAAAATAACTTTCGTTTCTCACAGACGGTGACTATTGACGGCGAAGAACTAGAAGTGGTTGACCAGTTCGTGTATTTGAGATCTCCGATCACCGCCATGGCCTAGGCGTATGAACCACGTTCTACAGGCACTATTTGAAGAGATTCCCAGCGTACACCTGGCAAAACTTGGGAGACTACGATGGGCCAGCCACGTCGCAAGGATGCCGAATGACAGAAAACCAGCACTAGGAATAGAGGGGCCCAACGTGCTAGATGATTCGACTAAGTTGAAGCCGACTCGCGTCTGTCGAGACGCTCAACGAATTGGCGACGAGTAGACCGAGTACAGTGGAGGAGTTCTTGAACCGCAAAAGCCACCCCGGCTCTATGCTGGTAGTACTCAACTATTAACGAACTGGTGTGATGTCTTCAGTAGTTCGAACGTAGTTAATTTTGATAATAAAAACACGGTGTTCAACCGACCGTTTTTAAAAAATAAAATAAGCCATCAAAACGGTAAATACCATTTGGTATGTATTACCATGCTAATACAGTCAAATTTTTTAAAAAATCGTTGGACAAATTTTAGAAGCTACGCCATTTTGAAGTATTAAGGAGTAAGATGCTCATAAAAATTAAATAAAATGTTGAACAACACTTCTAAAATGAACATAAATCACAGCTGATATTGATTTTTTGTTTTACAAAATATGCCTATTGGCGATCGTTTTAGGAGTTTTGAGTTGGATTGGGACTATCCAGAAATGTTTCGGATTAACTTGCCACCGGTGGAAAAGTCTACCCAAGCAACAATTCGAGTTTTATTGTACTCTTATGGCGGTTTCCATGACCAATTTTAGTCTTAAATGCCATCATAACAGTGTGATAAAACCTAAATTGTTACTTGGGTTACAGTATCAAACATGAACAAAAACTCATGATGCGATACCTCCAATTACAGTAGAATTTAAAAACTAGATCAATGGAAACCAGGTCATTTATATACGTAGGGCCACGTTGGTCATATATGGACATGTTCCGGAGACTCCCAGGAATTCCTAGGCAAGTGGCCAATTCCGATCATGGACAAAAACTCATCGCGCGACACCTCAAATCATAGTAGAATTAAAAAACTAGATAAATGAAATCCAAATCGGATATCTAGAGTAACGTAGGCCATATCTGGATATATTCGGGAGACTCCGGGAACCCCCGAGGAAGTGACTAGTTTTAAACATGAACAAAAACGCATACGATATTTCAAATTACACTAAAACTGTTAAAGTAGATCCGTGTGAGCCGATTCTGGACATGATTTTATTACAAAAAATATACTATATTCCTTTTTATTTACTTGTTATGTCTCTATATGATCGCGTGCATGACGTAAACTCTTTTTGGAAAGGGAGGAAGTGTCTGATGCGCACAAGGTGCGATGGTAGTTTAGTTAGTAAAACATTCGGGTACCACCCGAGAGAGCGTGGATGCGAACCCCTCCTGCCACCTGTTCAGATATGACCAACGTGGCCTAAGACAGTTGATTTTGCTTTCATTGATCTAGAGCAACCTCCTGTTTTTTATTTTGACCTTTTAATGAGGTCGGCATATAATTAAATTTTATATAATCGGATTCGAACCCACTCGTCCTCCCAGGCCCAATGGATCGTCGGTAGTAATGAACCTTTGAACCACAGCGGACTGGACAAAAGAGTAACTTCACAACCCCTTTATTGATGGCTCTGATTACGGTTTGGGTTGAACCGCAGATCACCCAGCTTGGATAAAAAAGAGCGGTACACAACTTCTTAAGCGTTGCTTCAATGACTCTCCCTCCTAATTTTCCGCTCTTTCCCCTTTACGCCTGGTTCCATTCTGGTGGACCCTATCAACATCTTTGTTTCACTACTTTCTTATACCATGCCCTGCCAGAACTATCACGTTGCTTTCGATATGATCGTTAAACATTGTGTGTCGAAACTCTTTTTGACGTAGGACTACGTCTTTGTTTACTATACTGGGACTGGGTAGCACTTTGTAAAAACGAAAAATAGAAGTGTAACGTTTGAATGAAATATTTCAAATGCTAATAGCTACTATACTACTGAACGAAACATAACAGTTAATATGTCGTTGGATAGATAAAATGTCCAGCAATTTTATAGTAACATATTAATAATAATTTTTATACGCTAAATAGTGAAAATGTGTGTAAAGTTTTAAGTTCGAATTTTCCCATACATTTCCCTAGTGATCACCTAGCTTCACAGGCACGGACGACAATTAGATACACCAAAGGATTTGGATCCAAATGATACCCTTTGAGACCACTTTGTAAGCCACACCCCTTTTCCAATCCAATTGGCAACATCGATGGCTATTGACGGCAACACCGACCCTGAAGACACGCGGAATCAGCGGGCAATGTCCAACGTGAATCCCACACGATGCACTTTACGTTACATTTTGCATTTTCCCCATCGCAGATATGCGAAATTGTTTGATAGCTTGCTCAATCAGTATCGGACAATCATTTAAGCAGCAGCAGCCAATATGGTTTCCTTCAACTCCACCTCCACTAGCTTTCAAGTAGCAGCGGTAGTGCCAGTGACTATAAAATGGTACACTTGGTTCGCCGCCTGCTCATTTATCGCACGATCGCACTGACGGACGGTCAGTATTTATCATCGACGGCTATTGGTGGCGAAACCAACGGCATTTGGCGGCAACACCGGCAATTGGATGCAAATCCAAGGACTTTTGCGGCAATTAATGGCAATTCGAGGCATGCCCGATGGCATTTTGGCGGCAGTTTCAATGGCAATTATCGCAAACCAACACTGAAGGCAAATGGAAACGGAACGACTGACGGGCAGCAAATTCAGCAGCAGGCCATTGTGGCCTTAAGCAGTTCTTATAAGAACTATAGTAATTGAAGAATGGAAAGATTTTTCTACACTTTCTAAATGGTTAACGTTCCATTTTGCGTTATACCATGGTAAACATGGAAAATGCTTGCTCATTTAGCGTCGGATAATCATTTGAGCAGCAGCAGCAGTCAATCTGGTTTCCCCTAACACCTACACTAGCTTACAAGTAGCAGCGGCAGTGCCAGTGACTATAAAATAGCACACTTGGTTCGCCGTCTGCTCATTTATCGCACGATCGCACTGACGGACGGTCAGTATTTTGATAAAACTAATCCATTTCTACTTTACAGTGATTTGGTATTTCCTATCACTCCTGTATTAGCGGGCAATCATCATCCTAGAGTCTAAAGGACCGAATAGTGACATCCATATATATATTGGCAACAGTAATTATAGTACTGATTTTTAAGAAGTGCTATCAGCTCAAACATAGTTCTTTTCAGGGCCACCAAACAATTTCAAACGGTTTTTTTCAAAACCACCATTGATTCAATGAAGAATTAAATCAGAATATTTCGTTCTTCTTTTACAAATAAACACTCAAACAATGATACTAACAGATACTCAAATATGCATATGCCATAAATGCAGTTTGCATTAGTATTTGATCTAATGATCAGACATAAAGTTATACTTCATCGATTATTTATTTATTTATTTATTTATTTATTTATTTATTTATTTATTTATTTATTTATTTATTTATTTATTTATTATATATAATTCATCTGACCTTAAAATTGTCTACATGAATAAAATCTTATTCTAAATAAGCTCTACGCAATCTCTGTGCAAACAAGTGTGACGGTAAACCAAAGTCAAAAAGTTCCTCTACATTAGAAAAGGTCCTGATACATTCAGTTATCGGTTCGCTATATCCGAACGCCGTCCGATGAAACTGCGTTTGAACTAGTCCAGTTGATCGCAACGGTCGTTGTGATGCGCGAAAATTAATCATGGAAAGCAAGTTTGGAGAGTCGATTTCGCCATTGATAGTTTTTGCTACGAATATTGCTTGTTGCATCTTGCGTCGGTGTTCAAGGGTGTCCAAGTCGAGTAAACGGCACCTATCTACGTAAGCAGGTAAGATATCCGGATGTTCCCAGGGCAAGCGTCGCAATGCTAGTCGGATAAATCTCCGTTGCACACGTTCAATCCGAAGATTCCATGTTAGCTGTTTAGGAAACCAAACAAGACTACAATTCTCCAGTAGTGGACGTACTAGGGCGCAGTACAATGATTTAAGACAGTGTGAATCCTTAAAGTTCCGACCAATTTTAAAGATGAAACCAAGCTGTCGAGATGCTTTGGAGATAATCAACTCACGATGTAGATTAAACGTCAGTTTGGTGTCCAGCAAGACGCCGAGGTCACTAACTCGGTCCACTCTGCGTAACTCAACACCATCGATAGTGTAACCAAAGGTGATCGGGTTTTTGATGCGGTAAAAACTCATCACTTCACATTTAGCTATGCTTACAATGAGCCAGTTTCGTTTACACCAGTCAGTGAATAAATCAAGCAAATCTTGCAAGCGGCGGCAGTCGTCTATATTTCCTATCGATGCAAACAATTTCAGGTCATCGGCGTACACTAACTTGCAGCCAACTCCCAGCAGCAACGCAATATCGTTGAAGAATAGCAAGAAAAATAGAGGTCCCATGTTACTTCCTTGAGGGACTCCAGACTTATTGGTAAACACCGATGAAACACTACTACCCAGTTTCACACGAAGTACCCTACCACTGAGGTATGAGTTCAGCCATTCAACCATCTGTTGGGAGGCACCAAGTCGAGACAGTTCTCGTAATAGTATTGCATGGTCAATTCGATCGAAAGCTGCTTTCAAGTCAGTGTAGATAACATCAACTTGCTTCTTGTCCTCCATATGCGAGATACACATCGATGTAAACTCCAGCAAATTAGTGCAAACAGATCTACCAGGCATGAAACCGTGCCGCACCGTTGTTATCATGTTATCAATGTAATGAGTATTATGTGGCACAGTCCTACGTCACCCTTTCGTACAACCCTTAGGGCTGTATACCTTGTAGTTTTTGAGTCAAGTATAATTCCGAAATCCATCAATCTTGTAACTCTAGTAAGAATAACGCCGTCGATAATGTTATCTAACAAAATTGGATGCAATTGGATCAACAATCTTCCGGTGTTACTACGTACAGCTTCAGATCATCTGCATAAAATAGTTTGAGGCTTCTATTTAGAGTCAGAGCAGTATCGTCAACGAATGCAATAAACAATAGTGGTCCGAGGTTGCTACCCTGTGGGACATTAGAATTGTCTAAAAAGAGTTATGATATACAAGCGTCAATTTTCATCCGCGGTTCATGCTCCGTAAGGTAAGATTCTAGCCAAGCAATCAATTGTGTAAATACACCAAGACGAGTCAACGAGACAAATTCGTGGTAACCGATAGTCTAGGCATGAACCTTGTTGTTCCATGCATATATAGTATTTTTATAGCATACAGAAGCGTTTACACATTATAATTTCTAATAATTTAGAAACAGTTAAATGGCTTGTAATTTCACGGCAGTTGACAACGTTATGGCAGTCATCACGTTTGAGAACAGTTGTTTGTTGTAGATGATTTGAATCTAAAAGTAAAAATATTCAGCCGAACTGCCAGTTAGATTTTTATTTGTGCAATTTTTGCTGCTTCTAACTGAAATTACTGAACCGTTCCGCTTCGTATTGCATTAGCAGAACTAATAAACGGTAACTTGCGCTTAACGAATGCAAAATTAAACCTGCGATAGCACTGGCTGAATGACTGATAAGCAAGGCGGGAAGCTTTGGCCGCGGAACAGTTCTGTGTTTAGTTATTTTGCTTCATTTTCACCGTGACAGATTGAGCATCAACACTATCACGAATCGATCCAGTCGACATTGCATCCTAAAGAAGTTCGAATTTCATTTTCCGTTGCCAAGCGGAAGCTCTAGCTAGCTAGATAGCTTTTGCATCCCTTCAAGTTATCGTTGAACCGTACAATCAGTCAACGTTCTGTGCAGCTTTGTTCCGTTCGCATCGGTAAACTAACTTCCAGCAAGTGAAAGATGATCGCCGGGAAGGCGAACAGACTGATTTTCACCCGAACTGTGCGATAAGAGTAAACTATTCCGACGGTGATTATTACAGCGACTACGACGACGGCAACAAGGACGACAATAACGACAACGATGACGGTGTGGCGGTGATGATTATTATGACTATGACGATGGAGAAGCGATAATTTTATGAAATTGGATACTCTTTTGCAGCCATGGCAGCAGACGGCTATCGGTTCACCATTAGAAGGGATACTTCTTCTGGAATAACGAGTTGGCTGCTAGTAAAATATTGTCTCTGATTTGCGATCGGAACAAGTTTCCCGGGTAACGGACGAGAATAGGGCGCCGGAAATGATTATTATGAAGGCGATTGCTGATACTGAAGTTACTGCTAGTAAATTGATACTCTTACTCTTGGATACTCTTTTGCAGCCATGGCAGCAGACGGCTATCGGTTCACCATTAGAAGGGATACTTCTTCTGGAATAACGAGTTGGCTGCTAGTAAAATATTGTCTCTGATTTGCGATCGGAACAAGTTTCCCGGGTAACGGACGAGAATAGGGCGCCGGAAATGATTATTATGAAGGCGATTGCTGATACTGAAGTTACTGCTAGTAAATTGATTTTATGTCACATCCGCCCGGTTGTAAAGTTACCAATCAACTAAATTTCGTCGACGTCGTAATGGAAAACTATTGAGGGAAAACATCGTTTTTTGTAGTTTGTGAAACAGACACCCGCCATTCTTACTCCAAACATTCAAACCGGATAATAACCCAATACAAATAGTATCGAACCAAATCACCAGGAGGGAGGAAGTGACAAACTTCTTTATACTCACATAGTTCTGCTGCAGGTCCGGATGGTTCCGCTGGATGCCGTCGTCGAGGATCGACACCACGACGCCCTTCCCCGTGTAGCCTTTCTGCCAGGCTGGACCAACGTTCATGTCGAGGCCATCCTTGGCGCCACCATTCTGTCGAGGTGGGTGTGGGTGTTGGTGCGGATGTGGGTCGGAGTACGGCGCGCATGAAACGGCATGAAAGAAAAACAAGCAAAAATACATATTTAGTGATACGCAAATTACGCGCCAAACATCGCATTGGCCCATTGGCTTCCGGCTTCATGGCGTCCGGTCAGTCATTGGGACTGTGAAAAATTACTACAACTGCCATTATTGTGAGCGTGTAATTGCGACTAAGCGAGCGTTAGATGTCATCAAAGGAATGAATGTTAGTTCAGAATAAAGAAGCTGAAAGAAACTACGAGTATGAAATTTTCAACACTGATTTGCTGTGTTCAATATTGCTACAATGACATTAGTTTTTGCAAAATTCATATGGTTCAACTACTGTGCTTCCACAGTAGCGAAACAGACAAAATATTGTCCTCTATTACCATCAATTGACTCGAATTGCAAATTTATACAACGATTGTAACCAACCAAACGGACAAAGGCGCCGAAACCATCTTGATAGCATCAAAAAATCGTGCTGCATTCTACGATGCCATTCCGTTCGTTGTTGCTTCAGCCAGCGAGCGTGAGGGAGTGATGGGTGCAAAAGAAAAGTTCAATTTTCCCAGAAATTTAGATAATCGTAAAAACAATCTAACGCGATGTTCATGATGCTTTAGTGTTTTGGCTTACTCGGATAGGGCGGTCTCCGATACACTCAAACGAACCTGACGCTGAGTGAAGGCTCTCTGGCTGGCGCTGGCTTCGGAAGACCCTCGAAAGACAATCCTCCCCAGCGCTCGACGTTGCTAGCTTTTCCAGCTTTTCCGGCGATGACTACGATGACGACGACGACGACGACGACGGACGGTGTGCCACTGTTAACAGAGACAAAACATGGCCCCTCGGAAACCAAACGAGCCAACCCGAGTCGAGCCAAGCAAGTGTGCAACAAAGAAAGGAAAAACAAGAGTGAAAATGATAGGCCTCGAGGGCTGGCTTCACCCCGGTAAATGAGCTGCGAGTCAAGTGGCTTGCCACTGCAATGTGGTGCTTTTCTTAATCTTGCTTGCTCGGGCGTATGTTTGTTAAAGTGGGATGTAGTGGGAATAGTCCTTGATAGAGCTTTCCGGGGGTTTATTTGAGCAAAGCTCCAGATTTAAAGGTGCCTGGGAATTTCGGTTTCGTGTGTTATCTTGCTGATTCATTAGTGCAGACTGAGAATAATATGAACTCACATATGGAAAGGCAGTACAACATTGAATAAGCTGATAATATATTTTGAATAGGATTACTGGAATTTTTCGTTTAACCTTCCTAGAGCATTGGGGTCGTTTTCGACCCATTGGCATACTTACAAAGCTTGATACTCAGTAACGGTACGAGCTAGAGACTTGAAATTTTCTGACTTTTCCTAACTTTGGAAAATTAGCATTGTGGGGGAGTTTCAGCTTTCAGCGACATCTAGCAGAGCCACAGCAAAAAAAGTTACATATTATGCAT